>NC_030677.2:29927612-31319417 GCF_000004195.4 Xenopus tropicalis | reverse complement strand
AGCATCATTTGTATTTGGATTACATTGACTTTGATGGTAAAACGAATTGTCAACAACTCTTCAGTTGGTAACGAGTGGAGTGATATTATTATTATTATTAACATTTATTTATAAAGTGCCAACATATTCCGCAGCGCTGTACAATAAGTGGGTTTCATACATTGGACATACAGAGTAACATATAAAGCAATCAATAACCGATACAAGAGGTGAAGAGAGCCCTGCCCAAAAGAGCTTACAATCTACAAGGAGAAAAGGTTGAGACACAAGGTGTGGGAATGGGCATGACCAGAGTTGTGAGAGGTGGGGCACAGGGTATTGCTAAACTAGATTAGGGTAAGCTTCTCTAAATAAATGTGTTTTTAGAGATCTCTTGAAGGCAGAGAGATTGGGAGAAAGTCTGACAGTTTGTGGGAGCGAATTCCAGAGAAGGGGGGCAGCCCTTGCAAAGTCTTGAACATGAGTGTGTGAGGAGGGAATGAGAGAGGAGTTGAGGAGCAGGTCAGTAGAGGAGCGTAACAAGCGGGTTGGATGGTACCTAGAGATTAGTTCAGAGATGTAGGGTGGGGCAGAGTTTTGAACTGCTTTGTATGTGAGAGTCATTAGTTTGAATTTTATCCTGGATGGTAGGGGAAGCCAGTGCAGGGATTGTGCCTATTAGTTTGAGTGGGTCTCAGTACGTTTGAACTTCTAATTGCTTTTAGAAAAATCCAGCTTGAAAATGCAAGAAAAGAACTGCATAAAAATGTGTTCTGTTATTTTACGTATTTATCAGTCTGATACAGAAGGTGGGGAGGGTTAACTGAAATGTGCATAAAGGTTACTTTTCATTGCTCTGTGCTCACATTTTATTGCTGAAATATCATTCAAGGCTGGAAAAGTAGGTATGCGCCGAGTCAAATGTCCACACTCGCCAGGGATTCATCTGGAAAGGGCTTTTAAAGATCAGGCTGATAATATGCATAAAAATTAATTAAAAAAAGGTTAACCAGATCATAAAAATAGATGAAAGAGAAAACCATCAACATACAATTTTAGAAGCTGCCATTTGTTCTCTAAGTAGAAGACAATAGATGCAAATAAGTTCCTTCTGCGTGTTTGCCCAAGACTTAACAAAGAAGATGGACTACAACAAACTTAGCTTCTCTAATTTTTTTTTTAGGAAAAAGCAGTGTTTCTTTGTATACACCACTGATGGTCGGCAGAATAGGAACCTGTTTATGGCCTCCTACTGTAAAGTCAAAGTTGTCCTTAGCCATGGTGGTTCACAGGTAAAACCCCATTATTTATAATGCAATGCAGCTATTATAGAACTACATTTTACTGGGTTTCCTTGCCTTGGGTGCCAGCACCTGATCTGGGAATCAGCACTTATATTGTAGTGTCACCCACTGTGACCTACAGCACTTATACTGCATTTGCCTATTTGTGTTAGTTACCCTCCCATATAGATTGTAAGCTCTACGGGGCAGGGACCTCCATCCTCTTGTGTCTTTGACTCTTAACTTATTGCAACTGTATTTATCTTGTATCTATCTGTATTTATTGTTGTACTTTGTATTTATCTATTATTATCTTAATAATCCCCTGTTTGTATTAATGTATTCTACTGTACAGCGCTGCGTACATAAGTAGCACTTTATAAATAAAGATATACATACATACATACATACATACATACAGTACTTCTTCGCTGTGCATTCCCAGTAAAATTAAAAAATTATTGGTGGATTGGATTTTCCTTACTTCCCTCTGCTGCTGCTACTAGTGGTGTCATTAAAGGAAAACTATACCCCCAGAATGAATACTTAACCAACAGATGGTTTATATTATGTTAAGTGACCTATTAAAGAATCTCGCCAAACTGGAATATATATCAGTAAATATTGCCCCCTTGATCCACCTTTTGCTGCAATTCCAGCTGCCAGGCTTTTAGGGTTTGTCTCTACCAGCTTTGCACATCTACAGACTGAAATCCTTGCCCATTCTTCTTTGCAAAACAGCTCCAGCTCAGTCAGATTAGATGGACAGCGTTTGTGAACAGCAGTTTTCAGATCTTGCCACAGATTCTCCATTGGATTTAGATCTGGACTTTGACTGGGCCATTCTAACACATGGATATGTTTTGTTTTAAACCATTCCATTGTTGCCCTGGCTTTATGTTTAGGGTCGTTGTCCTGCTGGAAGGTGAACCTCCGCCACAGTCTCAAGTCTTTTGCAGACTCCAAGAGGTTTTCTTCCAAGATTGCCCTGTATTTGGCTCCATCCATCTTCCCATCAACTCTGACCAGCTTCCCTGTCCCTGCTGAAGAGAAGCCCCCCCAGAGCATGATGCTGCCCCCCCATATGTGACAGTGGGGATGATGTGTTCAGAGTGATGTGCAGTGTTAGTTTTCCGCCACACATAGCATTTTGCATTTTGGCCAAAAAGTTCCATTTTGGTCTCATCTGACCAGAGCACCTTCTTCCACATGTTTGCTGTGTCCCCCACATGGCTTGTGGCAAACTGCAAATGGGACTTCTTATGGTTTTCTGTTAACAATGGCTTTCTTCTTGCCACTCTTCCATAAAGGCCAACTTTGTGCAGTGCACGACTAATAGTTGTCCTATGGACAGATTCCCCCACCTGAGCTGTAGATCTCTGCAGCTCCCCCAGAGTCACCATGGGCCTCTTGGCTGCATTTCTGATCAGCGCTCTCCTTGTTCGGCCTGTGAGTTTAGGGGGACGGCCTTGTCTTGGTAGGTTTACAGTTGTGCCATACTCCTTCCATTTCTGAATGATCGCTTGAACAGTGCTCCGTGGGATGTTCAAGGCTTTGGAAATCTTTTTGTAGCCTAAGCCTGCTTTAAACTTCTCAATAACTTTATCCCTGACCTGTCTGGTGTGTTCTTTGGACTTCATGGTGTTGTTGCTCCCAATATTCTCTTAGACAACCTCTGAGGCCGTCACAGAGCAGCTGTATTTGTACTCACATTAGATTACACACAGGGGCACTCTATTTAGTCATTAGCACTCATCAGGCAATGTCTATGGGCAACTGACTGCACTCAGACCAAAGGGGGCTGAATAATTACGCACACCCCACTTTGCAGTTATTTATTTGTAAAAAATGTTTGGAATCATGTATGATTTTCCTTCCACTTCTCACGTGTACACCACTTTGTATTGGTCTTTCACGTGGAATTCCAATAAAAATGATTCATGTTTGTGGCTGTAATGTGACAAAATGTGGAAAAGTTCAAGGGGGCCGAATACTTTTGCAAGCCACTGTAAATACATTTTTGGAATTATTGAAAGGTTAACTTAACTTTACTGCTGGGGTTATTTGGCATAACCTTTTTTAATGTCTGTAGCTTTAAAATTTCTGTCGACCACCATTTTCAGCAATAGCCTTGGCACTTGGGATGAAGGAGTGGAACAGTGACACTGGAGTTGTGTGATATAAACGCTGACTTTAGATTTATACAGCTTTCTGCTTTTACTGCACATTTGCATGAGATGTGGAATGCCGGTGTGGTTTGAATATGTATATTTTATTGTGTAGCTTGCAGTCTGGCTTTGATTTGTGATGAAGCTTGTGCACTTGTGATATACGGTTCTGGGAGAGCTTGGTTAATATCTTGTTTACCTCTTGAAGGGAACGTGAGCTTTAAGTAATTGCTGGACGCATTGGGGAATATTTTAATTTGCTATGAATTCACAGTATGCAAATAGGAAGATCAAACGCCGTCGTTATATATGTTGTCTCTCTGACAAAGTAAATGTTTCATCAGACAAACAGAACGGATCTTTGCAAAAAGATAATTATTACGGTGACTTTAACCACTTGCAAAACAGTATATTGTGTCCTTTCTGCACTCTCAGATCCTACGATGCTACAAAAGTATCTCAATAATTCTTACTGGTTAATATAAATGTACCACAAATTAGTATTTCCTCAAATTTTGAAAAGATCTCAGACTGTTTTGTTTTTAGGCACATGGGGTGTTCTGAGCAACATTGGCAGCCAAACCATACCCCTATACTCCTGTCATTATTTCTGACAAACATTTTGGAATTGTGGTCATCCGCCTTTCATTTCCAGGTTTTGCTTTATGCAGCATTTCCTATTTATAACTATGGGAAATAGCGACAGGTATACATCTATTCATCCTTTTACATCACACAGTCTATTTTTCCTTCTGGTTCTGGTTTAGTTCATGTTTGAAGGCACAGACCTCTTAAGGTCCCGCTATGGCATCTCAGTGGGGTTCAGGACTAAGCATTGCTTTGACCATTCTAACAGCTTGACTTCATTATATTTCATCCCTAAATTTTTTAATTTGATTTGTTTCTGTTTTTAGCATAACTGTCCTGTTGCATGATCCAGTTTTGACCAAGGTATAGTTGTTGTAAGAAATAGTGTTGTATTTCCCTCCAATATACTACTCTTCTATAAAGAAGGGTAATTGTTCAGGGTGACTCTGAAATGCTCAGGTCCCATAGCTACAAAACAACCCCACCACCTCTGTGCTAGATCATGGGTATGCAGTTTGTATGATAATATGCTATGCTCCTCCTCATCATCATCTATCTATCTATCTATCTATCTATCTAACTATCTATCTAACTATCTAACTATCTATCTATCTATCTATCATCTATCTATCTATCTATCTATCTATCTATCATCTATCTATCTATCTATCTATCTTTCTATCATCTATCTATCTATCTATCATCTATCTATCTATCTATCCATCTATATATCTATCATCTATCATCTCTATCTATCTATCTATCTATCTATCTATCTATCATCTATCTATCTATCTATCTATCTATCTATCTATTATCTATCTATCTATCTATCTATCATCTCTCTGTCATCTATCTATCTATCATCTATCTATCTATCTATCTATCTATCTATCCATCTATATATCTATCATCTATCATCTCAATCTATCTATCTATCTATCTATCTATCTATCTATCTAACATCTATCATATATATCTATCTAGCTATCTATCATCTATCTATCTATCTATCTATCTATCTATCTATCTATCTAACATCTATCATATCTATCTATCTAGCTATCTATCATCTATCTATATATCATCAATCTATCTATCTATCTATCTATCTATTTCTTGTCTCTCTATATATCTATCTGTCCATCAAGTTAAAGCGGTCAACACTCCAATATCCCATTTTTGGGATAAAGTGCTTTATTTATAAATTGGGGTTCCATCTGTAAAACCCACATGAAACTTTTATAAAAATGAAATGCCTTTTGGTTTATACAGAAAACTGGCTTCATATTTAGTCTAAAAATCTGGAGTTGGAAAAGCCTTATTTTAGACATAGGAACAGAAGGCAGTTCATAAGAGTAAACCCAAAGTACATTACATTGCACACAGATTTTGAGGAGGTGTATATTAAAAAAAATTGAAAAGGATCATTTCATCATACTTTGGTGGATACACTTGCGAATGCATAAAATTAAAAAACTGCCAAGTTTAGAAATTCAATGGAACATAGTGAGACCACAAATAAAATACCGAGGAAGGGACTCTTACAGATACAAGCTGAGGAAATCGATTGGCCTGCAAATGAAAATCCCAGGATTTAACAGAGCTTGGAAAGAAAGTCTGGCAAAGCAGGGATCAAACAATTAAGGAAGTTGGCAATTGACTAAACATGGGGGGTGAGTGAGTGAATCTGTAGATCCGCCGTGTCGCCGCTGCCTGTGCTGCACAAAGCAAATCATAAAAGGTGGGGGAGTTTAATTGAACAATTTCATTCAATAAATTATTATAAAAGAAGTGATAAATGGAAAATCCAGAAGACACAAGTTGCTAGTGGTCTAGATCAAAAGAATGTAAAGAAATGACCCATTTGTAGGAATAAAATTATTTTTTCTTTTCCTTAAGACAGGGTGGTCTTTATATTTTAAATGAATATTCTCTGATGTTTTCAAATCCATTGCACAAATTCGGTATAACGGGGCACAAATGAAATGCTATTATCTTTAAAAGCTGCAGGCTACAAACGTCAGTCATTTTCTAATCATTGCCTTCTCCGGCTTTCATAAATATTGTGGGGTTTTTTGTTCATCGGTTTTACAACTCAGATACTTCAAGGCTGTAATAAATGTCTCTCAGATTTATCCATCAGATTTGCTTGGGTGTAAAGGCAGTAGAGGTTTAGTGCAATAAAAAATTAAATAAGAACAAAACACATCCAACAAATAGTTACATAATAAAAAAAAAGGATCCTATAAGGGTAAACCCCTTACAACTGTCTTTTCTTCAAGGGGCTTGGGCTACGTGATTGCTGAAGCAGATTAAGAGTGTGCAGGTATAAGTCAGCTTCTCTCTCAGAATGGAGTATGCAGGAGGCAAAATGGGTGAATTAACCCACATTCTAAATAACAGGTCGCACTGAAAAAAAAAAATTCAGGTCGTAGCCTGCTGGGCCCCCATACAATTTTGGCTGGACCAATCCACAATTTGGCTTTTGGTTGGACCCCTCTACAATCTGGCTGTTGGCTTTCCCCAACAATGTGCACCCTACAATCTGGTTTTAGGGTGAACCCACTACAATCTGACTTTTGGATGGACACTTCTACACTTTGGCTTTTAACTGGACCCCTCTACAATCTGGCTCTTGGCTGGACCCAGTACAATGTGAGTTTTGGCTGGACACTCTACAGTGTGGCTTTAGGGTGGACCCACTCCAATCTGGCTTTTGGATGGACACTTCTATACTTTGGCTTTTGGCTGGACCCCTCTACATTCTGGCTTTTGGCTGGACTCTGTACAATGGGACTTTTGGCTGGACACCCTACAATGTGGCTTTAGGATGAACCCACTACAATCTGGCTTTTGGCAGGACACTTCTACACTTTGTCTTTTGGCAGGATCACTCTAGAATTTGTCTTTTGGCTGGACATTTCTACAATTTGGGTTTTGGCTACAGAAACTGCTCTAACACAACTTACTAATGACCTGCTATCACTATTAATACTGCTAGATCTCTCAGCACTCTGACATGCTCTGCCACTGTAGCCCACCTCCTGCTCCGTCCTTCCATTCTCTTGTCCTTTGTGACACTGCCCTTTCCTGGTTTTACCCACCTTCTCCCTTATAGTGTTACAAAAATAATCAAGCACTTGATGTAGTCAATAATAAACTAAACTAATAAATGAAAATTGTTGCTAAAAAACAAAAACATTGAAAAGTCCCTTTTGTTTGCAACTTCAGCCCTCTGATGGCTTAAGAAACAATCCAACTACTGTAAGACAAATATATATATATATATAGTATATAGTATAGTATAGTATATATATATATAGTTTAGCATGTAGTAAACACAAATGTGTATAAGTGCATACATTTTTGAATAAACCTCTCCATGTGGGGAAGGAGTGCAAATGCCCAAAGTGCCACATAATAATCCTAGTGAGCCACTTTTTACCAGAACAAATAATTACACAAGACAAAATGCCTTTGTGAATTAATTTTATAGATTCTCTCATTAGTAGCAATAAACTGTGCAGAGCAACAGAAAATTCACTTTCTCAGTATCAATACCCACAACAGCACAGGGGGTGCCCATCACTCTCTTGGCACTCCTGGGACACTAAAGAAGGATTACTTCTAGCTCTGTAGCTTTTGGTCCCCGTAATGATGGCCTTCTCTCGTGGTTACTAACCCTAGTGCAACTAAGGATACTTGAACACCACACGCTAAAGACATTTTGCCCCTAAAGCAATTTAAAAAAGCATTTTAGCCCTAAACAGTTTACAGGAATTTCATGGCTCTTGTGTATTGTCATCAGTTATAATAGTTGCTTTGTGATGTAATTAGTGTCACATAACTGAGAATAGTGTATTATAAGACTAAAGTACCCCCCGTTGTAAAATTTGAGGATATCATAATATAAATTATATTATTATTGGCATTGAGAACCATAGATTGTAAGCTCTTCAGGACAGAAACCTTATCCTGGTTGTGTATTGAAACTTCTAACATTAAAGTATTTATTCTCATTATTTACAGTATAATAATGTTTATGCCATGTAAAGCAAAGGGTGTATTTGTGGTGCTATATCTATATAAACACAATACAATACAACAAGCTGTATACATGTTACGTAGATATTCATCCTGGACTTGTAGAACTTGACAACTGCTGTGGGTAATTGATGCTGCGGGTTTATCGTTTCAAGCATTACTGATATTTTGAAAACATTTTATAATATAATAACAAGAATATTACCACCAGAGAAAAATATTACTCGCTGTGTGGGGAAAATGCACCATAAATTTACATTTTTATGTAGTACAATCTAAAATGTAATTATAAAGAATTGCTAAGCAGCTCATCACAGAACATTAAAAATGCCCTCCTTTTACTTAGTAATACTCTTTATAGCAGTTGTACACTTTGTGATAGCTGAAAACATACAGCAAATATGAAGGGAAGGCAGCAGATGCACTCTTTATGCCTATAAACATTTATGTTAAATATGTGCTATTAATGAAAACTTCCCCACTGCTTTCAAAAAAGCAAATGGCAAGGCATCCTTCTTCCTGATACAGATGCTAAAAACAACGAGACGTGGAAATTGAGAAAAACAGCACCAAAAGCACAGTCAAGGTTCTACTTGTCTACAGACAATCACAAATAGCATTGTTAATTATTACAACAGTTACTGATGACAACACAAGAACATTTGGGAAAGTATTCTCTTGTAGTGCGCCCCTTAGAGGTCATTCAGGTAGCACATCTTCCCCAGCTCTGGCTGTCCGGCAAGGTGCAGAGTGCCGTGTACAGGGTTGGACTGACCCAATGGGTATCTGGGAAAAATCCCAGTGGGCCCCAATCCTTTTGGAACTGGCCACATGCCTTTAAAGTTAATGTGAATGCAAAATGAACCTTCTCCCGCACTCCCTCAGCTCTCCAATAACCATTCCACGCTCGGTGCACAGTGCTCGGAGGGATCGGCACCCTCCCCACAGATTCCGAATAGGTAGATAGCAACGGCACTCAAGAGCTTAATACGGGACTATGCCCTTCAAATACTTTATTGCGGAAAATGCATTTTCCGCAATAAAGTATTTGAAGGGCATAGTCCCGTATTAAGCTCTTGAGTGCCGTTGCTATCTACCTATTCAAAGTTGATGTCACATATATTAGAATTTGCTGATGTCATTATCTTACATCATATTAAGTTCTATGTATTGTCATCAGTGAACCAATTCATGTGATTTTCGGAATTATATTATAAAAATTTGTTTGGAGGAGCAGGTTTAGTTATGGTTGTTCAAATATAATAAACCAAATTTCTCCTTTTTAAATTTTGAACAGAACCATAATTGTGTTTTTAGCAAAAAGGGATTTAATTACATTTCATTTTTTTCTCCAAACGAAGACTTGTTATCAGTTCTGTAATATTTTAGTAGTATTTATCCTCAGTTTATGCTTCTTTTATACATATAAGAAGACCTGCTGTATTGTTTGCTTGTGTCCCTGGTTATAAAGGGGTCTGGGGTATATCACCCCCTGTTTGTAGGTTGGATATTTTGAATGGCAAAAGATCCTTGCTTCTGTATTATAGGTATTTCCATGGTACCCTGACATACTGTATATAGGCACTCTTTATGATAGCAGACTGGGTGGCTATAGCCAGCACAACAAGTAAAGTGCAAGCAGGGCTTAGCCCCTGCGTGTTTATTCAAAATGCAACGTTTCGGGGGCGTACCCCTTCGTCAGGCATGCCGAAACGTTGCATTTTGAATAAACACGCAGGGACTAAGCCCTGCTTGCACTTTACTTGTTGTGCTGGCTGAAATATTTTGACCGGACTGTGTGGAGAGCGTCGACTCTCTAGGCTGTACACCAAGTAGTAATTTTCTGGAGGAGGTAAGGGTGTGCTGGTGTAAATATTTTTCCCATTGGCTATAGCATTGCACCAGTACTGTATATGGAAGTGCAAGGAGCGTTAGGACGCGAGTACCTACGAATGGCTTCATTATGTTTAAAGTTTGTGCCCATTTTAACATGACTGCACTTGTACTTGTTGCATTCGTTTGTCAGGGTCAGTTTGGTGTTTTGTATTATCTTGTCATTCAAGCCCTCTCCTGTTCATGTTATCTTCTATGTTCTGTTATGACTCAAAACTGACTCAAAATCTGTCGCTCAAGTGACTGCCATTTAGTTTTGGTGGCTAATTAACATGGCAGAAATTGCATTAGTGCATGGCAAGGCAAAGCACTACCCATAAAGCCTTTCAGAGACAGACAACCATGTACAGTTGATATCACTATTACAAATATTGTGACATCCTGTTAACAAATTTAATGGAGCATAATAAGGTCATTCCATAAATTGATATCAGCTTCACATAGAATACAGCAGTGTCAATGGTTTCAAGCAGAATAGAGTTTATTGATTTCTCTGTTCTAAGCTTATGCCAATTTGATGATCTAATTGCCCATAATCTAGGCCCATAGGCCATAGCTCAGCCCTATTCTGATTTATTACAATCAACATCTCTCCATAATAGATGAGGTTATCAAAATGGATTCAGGATAATGCTGTTTCATGTTGGAGATAAAGCAAATAAAATGAGTTGTTTACCAGCTTTGAGCTGCTTGGCTGAAAAAAAAATTAAGATTTGCATGGAAAGTCAATGTAGTATATATAGGGGTTTATACAACTCTTATTTTGTGTTAATTTGTATAAAAGGACAACCCCCCCCAAAAAAAATTATATATACAAATAAGTCAAAAACCATTGCAATTTGTAATGAATTTATATTGCAGAGTTGCATAGAATTGTGTTTTCTTTTATCAGGCAAAAATTATATTCTGGGTTGACTTGTCCTATAATGTTCAGCAAAGTGTCTATTAAATATTGTAATTGTCAGTTGAGCAAAATATGGGGAAACATTGTAACTCTTAATGCAAAAAGAATGTCCCACAAGTTTTCAGAGCTCCTTTTAGATGTTTGTATTCCTTCTCTTTAGCGTCTACATTGGTTGCCACAGTTTCAGCCCGATGATGTAGAGTTCTAATAACACCAAGTTTATGTTCCAAAGGGTGGGGGGAATCAAACAGAAAGTACTGATCTGTGTGGGTGGGTTTCCTGTATACTTCAAAATCCAGGCCCCCCCCCCTTCCTTTGATGAAAGTCGTGGAGCAGGGACCCCGTGAAGGTGGAATAGCTAGAATAGTAGAACATCCTTAAGAGCACTTTCTAGGAAAGTGAGACTGTGAGGTCAGATGGAAAGAGCAGTTTCTGGCTCCAACCAGGAGAGGTTAGCTGGAATTACCCTTATAGGCACTGTTGCCTTAGTGCAGGGCCATGGTTAATAGGCAGGAATCAGGTTAGTTCTTATCCCTGATCCATAGTCGGGTCTTTGGGATCCTTACACAGCTAAGGTACACATCCTGAGGACCTAAGATACTTGTCCAAACTACTCTCCATAGTGGTGCTGTGCTGTTTGGTGTCTTTACCCTGCCCACACTCTGTAGAGGTGGGATAAACCAGTGGACTTCCTCTCTTTCTATCCTCAACAAATTGATTTATGTTTTACATTTACCACAAAAGAACCTTCTGGTGTTCATTCTTTATATTACTTTGCACACAGCCTAAGTGAATTGTAGTTGCACTACACCCCAAGGATATTTCCACATAGTGAAAGCCAATCTAGTATGTAGAGTCCTATGTACCCCATGCTCTAAAGCCAGTCTAGCTGGTGTTGCCTGTTTCCACAGCCAAATAGGGGTTACACACTATAAAAACCAGGGTCCCCAAACTTTGCACAGTGGGTTTTATTATATAATTGTGGTCCAAGGTTAGAAAAACTGGGTGGAGCCAACAACAGCCAGCCAACAACAGATCAGGTTTAATTTAGTGACTTCACATTTTTCAAACCAACATGAAGTTTGTTCTCAAACTTCCATTTCTAGTTTCTAACATGGTAGAAGGTCTCAAAAATGCTGGGAGTAGATCATTATCTCCCTAATTACATTAGGCTATTTGATGTCTGAAATAGGAGGAAAAGAATCTGGAAGGGGTTGGACCAAATCATAGGAGAATTTAACCCTATGGGTCCCTACTTAAAGTTAAGGGATACGATCATAATGGAAAATGCTGACGACCATTTTTCTTCTTGTGCGCAGAAGACCTGTGGGACCAAAAATAACTCTGCGCATTGATAAGTTCTTATAATAAAGACTTTCACAGTTCACTGCAAAGCCAAAGTTTGAGCATCTCTATGGATACACAGAATGGCACTCCAGCAGTATTGCGGTCAGATAAATGAGCTTCAGACTGTCAGCATGCTCTAAATTGACTGAAATTCAATTTTGATTCCAAATTAGCCTGTAGGACGTGTAAAGCACTCGTGAATAATAGTTCTGAATACATCTAATAAATTTGTTTTAAGGGTGCATATAAAGTGCTTTATTAGCTTAAATCACCCTGGCATACATTAAAAAGGAACATAAGACGTATTTCCTATTTTAACAACTGTTTGAACATGGTCACCTGATGCAGCCAAGCAATTCTGCGCTTTCCACAGAGAGGTATGCATTGGGTATAAACTGCGCATACTAATAGGATGCCTTTATAAGCATGGATTTTCACTTATGTAAAGAAGATTTGGTTTATTATAAGCAATGGGAAGAGGTTTCTGGGCACTTGCGCATTAAGCAGTGCCAAAGTCTGTGACATGCTCATATCTATGAGAAAATATAACATTTGGGCAGTGACATAAATATAAGGAATGTGTAGGGGCATAAATTAAAGTTATTGGGCTGTTAGGCAAAATGGCTTTAGGAAGATTCATTTTCTTTCAAGCATGCCTAGTTATTGTGCATCAGTTAGGACCCCCAATTGGTCCTCTGTTGTCTTGATCTGCTGATTATATTTTTATGCCCTTACAACTGGCCCTGTTATATCAGGGGGCAGCCTTGGCACAAAGAGAGGAGAAGCTACTATAAAAATGACAACTGACAACCCCACTGTTAATGGACCTATGAAGAAATACAAATGCTAAGATGTGTGATATTTACAGGCATAACTGCTAGTGGTTATTTGGGCTGTGACCAGGGAGCAGGCCCAGAGTTTACACTGAAGCACATGGGATTCTGGTAACAACATCAAAACTGACCACAGAATTGACAGTTATGAAAGACGGGGGACTAATAATAATCCACGATGTAAGCACATACTGTACCAAGAGCTCCAGACACCATGACCCCATATATAATCATGCCTTGCCACTCAAGGTGGTAATAGATCTATTTTTTTTTTGTATTACTGATTGAGAATTGTACTGAAATGCAAGTTGTGGGAGTAAAGGGATCTGAATGTCTGTGGCATGTGTTAGCTTAGTTAACCTTAGTTAGAACCTAATTAGAACCTAATTCTAGGTTCACTTATGTAGAATTGTAGGTCTACCTTTCTTGGAGAGTTTGCTTAGGGTCATCAGTAGAGAAATAATAATTCCAGATTTAGTGGAGTTGGAACAGGAAAGTTTAGGTGCTCTGAAGGAATGAATTAGATTTGGGGAGTACATAGAGACATGTTTTGTGATGTCAAGGTGAAACAATTTTTGAGCCAGGCTTTATGGATGCACACTGTCAACAAACACTGGAAGATCACCTATGATTCTAGCTTATTGTACATACTTCTGGTCATCAGTCTCTGCCATGGAGTCTGTAGTGATGTTTCCAACAGTGGTGTCCAGCTCTGCACTTTTAAAGCTGGTATGGTATAACATACTGTGGGGGTAATGTGATGAGGAGAGGGGAGGGGGGACCGCACCCTGAGGCTAAAAGATGAAATACTTAGGAGGGTTGTCTCTCTTTAAATACAAGAATTTGTATGGAGTCAACACAGGGATTAGCGTATGGGTGTGACAGATGCAACATTATGTATGGGCACAGGATAAGCAAATGGGTGGTTTCCTAGTAGGGAAGATATTCCAGTAATCTGATGGGAATATGTTTGAGTGGATTGGTATTACTTCAGTTTTCTGAATAAAAATGTATGAAATATTTTACAAGATTTAGTAAAGAAATGGATAAGGGGATAATGAAGACAGCAAACCTGTAGAATGAAATTAATGATAGTGTTATTTGCAGTGATTGATATGGTAGGAGTAGGGGGATTTGTCAATGACTAGAAATATGATGAGATCTGACAGATATGACAAATACAAAAAATTCAAGGTAAGAGAAGGAAATCAGAGGGTCATAAGCATCACAATGTTACTGGGAACCGTTGCAGACAGAGACATTATATTGTGAGAAAATTATAAGATGGACGGTATTGTGGCCAAAGCCCCAAAAATATATGGAAAAAAGATTAGAAGTCCAAGAATGGGTGACTATACCCTCAGATTCTTCTGCTGTCATTTATAGTAGCTTTGTGTATAGCCTATGAGTTAATCTAGGGAGTTATGTGTGCCACAGAGATTTTTGTATGGATGTTTTGCCCACACTCCCAGTAGTGTCCCACCATACAGTCTGGACTTGTAGACCAGCAGGTCTTAAACTGTGGGCCCACCTTAGGGTGCTTGGAGCAATGACAAGATTGGGCTCAGCTTGAGAATTGGGGGGAATGGCCATTTGCTCTCCTAAACTGAGAACTTGAAGGTAAGGTAGGGTGAGATTTGGGGTGATTATGTATTTGCTGCCTTAAATATTGTTGAAGGTATGACCGAATTACTGACACTGATATTTTTTTTATTTGTACTTATTTTACGAGAATAGGATGGCCCTGACCAAAGGTTGGACATATCTTTTTGCCTGTGCCCTCTTCTAGCATTTTTTCCAAGGTTATACGAGGTTCTTCTGTTCATCTATTGGTTCTGAAGTTCTTGGCTTTCTCCTTCTTCTTTTCCTGTTCCTTTTTACCTCTGTTTCTGCCCATCCTCTCATAATATTTCATATGATTGTCCTTTCTGTTAAAAAACAGCTGAAACAAGACATGAGTTTCCAGACTCATCCCTCACTTTCTTTTAATGAAATAATTCATCTTTTTTATTTTAGTTTTGCTTTTTCCTAAAAGATACCTAAAGTCTCCAAGCTCTTTTGTAATAAACCGTAAAAAGTAAAGCCTTGTAACTTTTAAGGGCTTGTATTTCAGACCATCCATCTTCACTTCCCAAATTAGATACACTTCAATTTAACTGTTGTTGATCTATTGTTTTCCTAGCACAGTCGGAAATATACGAAGATAAACCGCGTCCCGTAAAAATTATTGGCCCAAAATTAGATGACCATGGGAAAAGCCTGCTAAGTCTTTAAAAGGGAGATTAAATAATGAATGGCAGACTAAAGCAGAAATTATCTAGTCAGACAACCCAGCAGCTGCATTCTTTTGCTTAGCCAGAATTTTCATCTTCCTAATGCTCCAATGTTAATCAAATATAATGTCTACATGAAGAAAATTAAATGAGGTGCTAACTATATTTGCAAATTATCTGTGGGATTTACAGAACCAAAGCCATAGAAGTAATGTTTAATCTACGCTAAGGAAGTCATTTAAAATCTCACTATTTTAGAATTTGTCCAGTTTTTCTGTTGATTGTATAGTTTTTTCTCGTTTCCATGCAGTGCCATATTGTAATGGAATGATACACCGATATAAGCATGATTTATGGAACAGCTGGTTCCACTGCACTAATGTAAAGTCCTTGAAAATGCCTTTTCCTTGCATAGCCTTTGGATCGCCACAAGTAAAACACATTATTCGCAGCCATCAGGCTTAATTGTGGGATATTCAGTCACATTTTCCATGATTGAGCAGGATCACCGCAAGTAACGTTTTTAAAGTAAAATGATACCCCAAAGCAATGTAGGTCTGTATGAAAACATTCTGCATAAAACAGCTCATATGTAAAGACCTGCTTCATCTAAATAAAACCATTTTCATAAAAATATACTTTTTTAGTAGTACAGGTATAGGACCCATTATCCAGAATGCTTGGGACCAAGGGTATTCCGGATAATTAAACCCAATAGGATTGTTTTGCATCCAATAAGGATTAATTATATCTTAGTTGGAATCAATTACAAGGTTCTGTTTTATTTCTACATAGAAAAAAGAAATCAGTTTTAAAATTCTGAATTATTTGATTAAAATGGAGTCTATGGGAGACGGGCATTCCGTAATTCGGAGCTTTCTGGATAACAGGTTTCCGGATAAGGGGTCCGATACCTGTATGTGCCATTGAGTTGCACTGTTTTCTGTCAGCTGATCTCTGAGAGAGCACACATACCATCACAGCTCAGGGGAAAAGATGTAAAAGGGCACTATAGTATAGTATAGTGCAATAGCACATGGGATTTTGTCACCCTTAGTACGTGTGCTACCTTGGGTGTAAAAATGTCCCTAGTTTTTGTCCCACCGGCAGCGATGAATCGCTGTTGAGGAAACATATGGGTTGCTTTCGCTTTCTAAGTATCCTGAAGGTACTCCATGAGGGGGCTACTTTGTCGGTGAGAAGGAAACTAGGTATATTTTATTGCCTGTGTTAGGGCAGATTTACCATGCGTGTCAAAATGTCCCATGTGTCATCATTCTTACTTGCGCCAGTCCCAAGGTTTGGCAAGGGGAATGCATTTTCAAGAGATCTCTTTGTCTTCCAGTACCTTTAGAAGGCTTCTGTTTGCACACAATTCAGTTGGAGTGACAAATTACAGGGCCTTCCTATATCTCTTCCGTCGCTTCCCTAGTTACAACACTAGCATCAGTTATTATCTTTACCAGCTGGGCAAGTACATATACTGGTTACGTGGTAATCATGACAGGGTCCCATTGTGACAAATGCTGTGTAGGGTTGCCACCTTTTTTTTCTATAATACTGACCTTCGGCTTTGGGGTGGGCCATGACATCATTTGGAGGCGTGGCTATGATATACAGGGTGGGAAATGGGTGCAGTGGGTGGGTAAATGGGCAGGGCAGAGGTGGGTCTTTGAGTATAAAGGCTGATCAGCAGCAGAGAAGGTGAGGATAGGTGGGGGTGATTTATAGGGTATTACAAATTTAGTTCATTGCCCATAAATTTGTAATAACGGTGCCAGCCCTAGCTGGTGATTTACTGCAAGGCCAGTTAAATACCCTATGGCAACTCTAATGCTATGTCGTGCACCTATGTGACAGTAGGGCCTAGGCAGTATAGATGGCAGAATCTGCAGTGACCAGCTGGAAGCCCTGCCTGTGTGGAACTTTTATGGGTGCAGATTTGTCTCCAGGACGATGTTCGCTTTTTGTAAATAAGGCCCAATCACTCAGCTACTCTACTATCAATCTTGCCTTCCTTTGCCTGTCTGTGATATATTGCACCCATGTGTTAGATTACATTCTCTCCCCCCCTTTTCCCTTTGTGTTTTGTTTCCTTCTTGTTAACCATCTAAGAGGCACCGCGCGTGTTATAAATTACTTGTGATTTTTATTGAACCTTTTAACGACAAACAATTATTTATCTGTTGCCAAGTGATGTTGCTAAAATACTTGTTTAATCCTCAGCCTGTCAGTGGTGCGTTTCAAATGAGCTAATCTTCACATGAAAAGTATGACTTGATAAATGCTCGTGCCTTTACCGAGCCTCAGCCTGAGCTGTTAGACCAAGCACATTGCTAATATATATATATATATATTTCTTCAGCCTGTAACTTTCTAGCTGTTGTTTAACTACAGTAATCAGGCCCTAGACTGGGAGTTGTAGTTCTGCAACCATCACACAGTCACAGTTGTCAGTTCCTGCTATAGATCGTTCTCGGAATAAGCACGGGGAAACCAAAGCTGTCATGAGATGTACAGTACTTTGGAGACCCATATCTGACAACTGCATGATTGCTAGTTAAACATGTCTATATACTGGCTGCCCAGCTTAACAAACAGAGCTGAAAGTCCTCGGGGGGCTGTTTATCCGCATGCCATATGGTTGCAGTCCATTTAAGCCACAAAGTCCCTCCAATTACACCACTTGGCACCACATCCAAAGCCTTCGATGCAGCTTGAGCAGTAATATCTATCACAACACTAGTTTATTGCTTCTCTGTAACCACTTTGATAGAATCCTAGAAGGGTTTATGTTGGAATCCCCTGCATAATGATGTGAGCTTCGAAACTCTGTTACTGCATTCTGTGTAGAAAAGAATAGTTACATCAGCTGTATTGGTAGAGAAAAGGGTAATTTTGCAGTTTTTGCAGTTTTATTTACCTACGGGCCTGCAATGAATATTAATATTATTAGAATCTTTCTAATTCACGACAGATCAAAATAATAATAACAACATGACACAGGAACCTTATTATCATGTGTTCACAGTAATTAAAGGGATTCTGTCATGATTGTTATGGTGTAGTTTTTATTTCTAAATTACACTGTTTACATAGCAAATAATTCACTTTCATTCTTGAACCAACAAATTGTAATATTGGTGTGTAGGCGCCATCTCAGTGCATTGTGCCTGAGTCTGAGCTTTCAGAAGGAGCCAGCGCTACACATTAGAACTGCTTTCAGGTAACCTATTGTTTCTCCTACTCCCATGTAACTGGAGGAGTCATCACTTGGCTGAGCTGGACTTGGATTTTTTCTATTGAGTGTTATTCTGATATCTACCATGAGGTGGGAATAGGAGCATTTTTAGCAATGCAGGTGTCAGGGAGCTGCTATCTAGTTACCTTCCCATTGTTCTGCTGATTGGCTGCTGGGGGGAGAGGGAGGGGGGTAATATCACTCCAACTTGCAGCTTGGCAGTAAAGTGTGACTGAAGTTTATTAAAGCACATGGCTGAGGGCATCTGGGAAACAGACAACATGCCTAGGCCCATGTCAATTTCAAAATTAAAGATAAAAAAATCTGTTTACTCTTTTAAAAAACAGATTTAAGTGCAGGATTCAGTGCAGGATTCTGCTGGAGCAGTGCTATTAACTGATGCGTTTTGAAAAAAACATGTTTTCAGTTTGCTTGTTGTTGCACTATTGCATTTTGGCTCCCATTTTCACCAGGTATACTAACCCATTGCAACCATTAAATGTTTCATTTCAAGTCTGACCAATAAATACTTCTTGCTGACTGATTGCTAGACATAGAGCAAACTTTCCAATTTCTATCACTTTACACTATGCTTAGAGTTAGAGTTAGTTTAAGCTGCTCTTCTATAGAGGCAAATGCTAGCCAAAAAAGGATAATTGCTTCCTTGACGATACCTGGTGGAGACTGAGACGCTGTGACCAGATTAGGAAGGCTTAGGAGGAAATAGGTAAGGGTGATGGCCCATGGGGAGATAAATCACCCCCAGTTAAATCTTGCTACTGTGGGCATGCCTGGAATGCCTTTCCACTAACAATAAATTCAATTGCCGGTGGAAAGGCATACGCACCGCTTCATTTTCCAAAGTTGTGAGAGGTTTCCTCCTGCAGGCATGACTTCAGAAAATGAAGTGACATGTATACCTTTCCACCCGCATTTCACTTTATTGTAGGTGGCATTCTGGGGAAATTAGTCGCCTGTGGTAGTCGAGATTTAACCCTGGGCAATTACCCTTAATTGGGTTGTGGGGCCAGATATAGGGAGGAGTGGTCTACACCAGATATCAAATATGGAAGTGGATTCTGATCTGGGAGCCCGAAGGAGCAGCATCCCACCCTCCCACCTGGTTTTCTGGTAGAGAGAAGGTGGGATTGTTCTTTGGGTAGGTTCCTATAGAGGGTTCGGGTAAATGGTAATTGTCGCAGGAGGGTTGGCAGGAGAGAATGGGTCATAATTAAGTCTTTTGAAGAAAGTTTGGGCTTTGGGATGGGAAGCCCACATTGTTATGTGTACATAATTGAAAGGTGCCAGAATAGAAAGGGTCTATCATTCACATTCTTATAAGGAGCAAAGGTCTATTCTGAGAAAATCTGCTAATAACACTTGAAAATGGCAGGTCTTAGTAGTGGGGGAAAGGGCTAAAAGACTTGGTTGGGGGGGGCGTCTGCAGGCGCCAATTTAGGACAGATTTGGGGAGAATGACAATTTGCTCTCTTAATTACCCAATGCAAGATTTGGGGGGAACACACCTTTGATGTACTAGATACTCTTGGAAGTATCACTGAATTGCTGATTTATATGTTAAGATTTATATGTTTGAAACCTTGTTGCAAAATGGAATAACATTTTAAAGATAAAAGAATAAGGAAAAAATCAGGTTGGACTACAGGTAATCTTTGTAGTGCAAAATAATGACTTTTGCATGTTACATACACTGCTAATACAAATGTCAAAATTTGTGATTTTTCTTCCATTGTTGGTCGAGTTGATGCATTTATGTATTTGCAAAACAGATATTAACTATGAGCAAGGGAAAATGATTTGCACTTACTGCATGAACGCCATCTTTGCCTTTGTTTTGGTTCTCTCAAGAGCTGTTCGGAGAATAGATTTTTGAACCTTTATTAAATTGACATCATCTAATTTGCAGGACATATTAAAAAACAAAGCAAAACTTAAATAAAGTGTAAATAGCTGTATAAATGCTGTATAAATGTCCTGTTATAAGAATGCACCAACTGTATCATAAAGAAAGGCACAGTTGTTACTTTGCAGGGATTGGATGATCCGGGTTGGGGAGCGGGCCAGGGTCGGCAGGGCCCATGAAGGCCGGGGGCCCATTGAGTTTTTTTCTGGTGTTGAAGTTGTAACTACTTCCTATTATTTTTAAGCCCAATATGGGAAAAAGGAAGCAGAAATGAATGAGTTAACGGAGCCCATTCTTCCCTGTGTTGCCTGTACCCACAGCACCGTGTGTGACCATTGAGCCGCAACAGATCTCATAGGAAATAACATACCCTGTTAACTCCTGTGTTCCTTCTATTGCAATGGGACACATAAAAAAGTCACATGACAGGAACGCCAATGTAAATGCCCTTGCGTAAGTGCCCTTAGAACTTTCCTTGGTGACTTTAAATTCTACTTCTAATGTACATCAGGGACTTCATTATATAGATAATTACACAAGAGCCATGATTATCCTCTAAATTATATCCTTATAAACATTGCTTAGTGATGTCATCAGTTATAATTGGTGCTTAGTAATATAATTTATATGTTCACTGAAATGTGTGTATTATAATAAATAATGTACCCCCTATAAAATATGAGGATATTAGAAGTCACCACGGAGTTCTATGACCTGTATAAAAGCACTTGGCCTTTGGCCTTGTACCTTAATATGGTCAGTGAACTCCTCGGGTGTCTTATAATATCCTTATATCTTACAGTTGGGAGTACAATATTCACTAGATATATATATTGACAATATTATGTTTGTAAATGTTTCATAGAGAAATTATATTTGAAATAACTGCATTTCTGTTCTTAGTTTTATTTCCCAAAAATCTGTCATCTGTGTTATTCCTATAACCACCAAGAATCTAAATTTCCTTTTAGACTGAAACAGGTGCTTGTGGGACATTGGTAGCCTACAAGTTCAGCTCTGGAGTACGGCACCAGCTGCTAACTGCCATTGTGGCCCCTCCGCCGCCCCTCCCCTTCCTGTCAGGTCCTACAGGCAGTGGTGGCAGAACAGGTGGTTGTTTGGAAGGGATAACTAGTGAAATGATATCAGGCTCAACCTAAAATGAAGAAGTTTTACAGATGAAATATGTTTCCAGCAGAGCTCATTAAAATGCTGCCTTACAGCGAGCACACAGCAGAGCATTAAGTATTTCATAACCTGGAAATGCTAACGGGATTTTGCTCCTTGCAAGGAAGACTCACTTGAAGATGGTATTTATAACTCATCCCGCGTCCACAAGTATTGTTGTCAAAAACTTCAAACTTCCAGCAGCCAGATGTGCTTGCAGAGCCATATGCTTACCAAGCAGATGCCAGTTCCGATAGAAACACAGACTATTCAGTTCCAAACAGGACAAACGCCATTAATTGTTCCCAGAGCCACACATCATCCCATCTGAAATTATTCAAGGAAGAGAAGGAACAGCCGATCTGTTATTGACTGCAGCAGCTAGAAGCACTGAAACCCACGCTTCCCAATTCAGAAGAACGTTTGTCCCTGTAGTTTTGGTGCCATGTATAGAATATAGTGAGTAACGCTTACTGAAACTGATGCGCAAAGAGGATATCTAGCATAAAAAGTGGTATTTTGTAGAGCTGTTCCAGCATGTTATAATGAGGGTACGGGTAGGTATTGACAATGACGCCAGTGTCTCAAGTGCTCCGGTTAGGAGCTCTATCTATTTGCATAACAACGCACTGCCCTGTGATGTTGTTGCGATGCTCTTCGGTTTGAAAATTCAAAATAAATAGGTGCCGGTGACCTGGGTTCAATACCCAAATATAGGATTTTGCTCATCTGATTGATCTGACTGATCATCTTTTACCTGGTTTTGACTACTCTGTCCCAACCTAAGCCTGAACTTTGACTAAGAGACTCTGAAAGGAGAAGGAAAGGTAAAAACTAAGTAAGCTTTATCAGAAACGTCTATGTAACTGCAGCCATAAGCACTCACAGAGTCCTCTATCAAAAGAAACACAGGATTTCTTGTCTCTTTTGTAAACATGATGTTCTAGTGTCTGACTTCCTCTCTCAGAAACATCCTTAATTCCCATGGCCAGAGTCTGCGCAGTTCTCTCCTCTCTCCTGCAAAAGTACTGATGCATTTTCTCACTTCACAGAATAGCATATACCCAAAGTGAGTCAACAGTTAGGTTAGCCAAGACCCATGAAGCTCACTAAAGGTGGTAAGATATAGTGCCAGCTAGTTGAACAGCTAAGGCTCCGACAAGGAGTAAGAAAGAGGCCAGTGCCCTGGAAGTACCTCGCCAGAAAGGGACCCACTGAAAGGGGAAACTGGGATAATGGATAGGCCTTTCAACCCTGAGAGCAAGGCTAACTCCTATGCCTGGAGTCTGTACAGTACAGAGGCCTTGGTTTGAAAAAGAGAAACAGGAGGGTAGGCGTCAGGTGGGCCCAGCAGTATTATTGGAGAATCTGTATTGGTGACTGTGAATAAAGTGTTTCTGTGTTCATCTGCAAGACCATGTGGACCTTCAGTTTATTCTACTAAAAGTGTGTAACTACAAATTCCCTTTGCATTGCGATGGTGGTGTGTGTGTGTATTATAAGTGTCCACCACAATTTGTACCTATATCAGGACAGGCCACCAGTACATCCAAGATTTCCTTACTTGCCTTTGCCTAATTCATCAGAGAAGGCTGGGTAGTATTCCTACAATTCAGGTCTAATTTTGACCTATTTTTTCATGTAAATTTTCTCCAGGTTGGGTTGAGGTTAATTGGATGACCTCTCCACCTCAGTATTCAAGTAGATGAACAGATTCTCCATAGTAATGACCTATGACTTGGCAGTTGTAGCATAAACGTTCCCCCAAGATGACTGAAACTGGTTCTCTTGACACATACCCCCTCAGCACCCCAGTCCCATGCTACCTCTGTTGCACCCCACTATAGGTATGGGGCTTTTTGAGAGGTGGGTCAGTGATGTGGTCTGGATACATTTTCAAGGCACTGTATATAATCAGTTAATATAAGTTCGCTGTAGAAGTCATATATTCAGTTGAATGTGCTGCATGGCATAACAGAATTAATGAAGCTAAAATACACCTAGGCACAAGGGGTACTTGATATAAAGTAGATGTTAAAATCTCCTGCATTTTAAGTTAATGAGCCTAAAATATAAATTCATATATTTCTCTCACGATACCATTAACTGAAAGGTTACATTCAGTAAACACAAATTAATTTTTCAGTGCTTTCACTGGCATTAAGAAATAATTAGTTATTTCTCTCTGAATCGGCTAGGAAAACATTCTATTTGGCTTTATTTCACAACAGATCAATGCAAAATAGAAGTTTGAATTTTGCTTACAGTGCAGTATTAACCAAACAGTTATCAAAGTTTGCAAGTCAAACATACTGTATATTCGATGTGATAATGTAGGCTTTTTGCTTCACAGCATTTGGCAATTGTATGGACAACAATGACTGCTTCTAAGTCAGTGAACCGTGGACTTTTTCCATTCCCACCAGGGAGGTCCATCCATAAGGCCATCTATAGCTCCTAGCAGTTTTACAAATGTAGTTGGTATCAGCCATAGTTCCAAGAAAATCTAGGGCATTCTCTTACCTTAACACCAAATGCTTGTTAAATTGACCATAAAAATGCACTAAGAAATGCAGTTGGATGAACTATTGTTGTTTGCTGAGAGTCTAATGCAGGGATCCCCAACCTTATGCGTGAGCCACAGTCAAATGTAAAAAGACCCAGAGAGCAACACAAGCATCATAAAAGTTCATGGAGGAGCCAAATAAGGGCTAAGATTGGCTATTAGGGGCCTCTATGCACACTATCAGCTTACAGGGGCTTTATTTGGTAGGAAATCTTGTTTTTATTCAACCAAAACTTGCCCCCAAGTCAGGAATTCAAAATAACTACCTGCTTTGGGGGTACTGAGAGCAACATCCAAGGGGTTGGGGAGCTCATGGGCCATTGGTTGGGGATCACTGGTGTAATGCATTCTAGTGGTATCAAGTGGCTACTGGATCCCATGCAGATACAGACAGGCTCTGACCTCAGAACACAGCATTTATAAGGATATCATTTATAGTTTGGTCCATAGGCAAGTGGTCAAAATGTAGATTTTATTGAAAATGATGCACTGCTTGTATATAAGTTATGAGGACATTAGAAGAACTCCTAGGTGTCTTCTGCATATTAATACACACAATTTCTATTTTTGTGATGTTAATTGATGTTAATTGTGTGACATGACTTACTGAAACACAATTAAACAAATCTGTAATTATTTATGATCAGATATAAAATCTAAGCAGATATGATTGGCTGGACCTCTAATGCTGGCCATACATGTGCAAATGAAAGCTGCAAACTGGGCCCCACCAGACTCAGAAGTTTATTGGTCAATGTATGGTGCCTGCCGCTTGGCCTGCCTGATATCTGGCTAAAAATATCTGTTGGACAGGTTTGAAAATCCACTTAAGTGAGGACTGCATCACCACATGATGGGCCCTTTCCCAATGGATCTCCGTAGGCCCTCCTGGATAAACAATCATTTGGGTTGCCAGATCTGCTTCTTTTGCTACCTACTTATCCATGTTAGGTACAGTAGGCCCAAGTTAAAGATTTTATTGGTGTACCCCCCCGGCCCAAGATATTTGTGGCAGTACTACCTACAAGGAGGTAAATTTAACTATAATGAATCAGGCAATAAAGAAATAGTCTATTTTTACTAATGCAGACATAGGGTGCAGGTGCACTACACCAGACCAACTGCAACAGGACCAAATATACCATAATCCAAAATGGTGGCATGCCTGATAAAAAGTGCAAGCAGCCGCTGTACAAAGTCAGTTATTCTGAAATGGCAAGGAATTGCCTAATGTATTTTGTGCCTGAAAAGGGCACTTATTCTTTTCCTACCATTACCCTCCTCAAGGCAAACCCATTGGCATTCCATGCCCTGTATATAAGGGACAGCATTGTGTCTTATAAAGTCATACAATTCCTTTATATTGTAAATGCTTGGGACCTGGGGTTTTCCAGATAAGGGGTCTTTCCGTAATTCGGATCCCCTAACTTAAGCCAAAAAAAGCTTTAAACAGTTTAATTAGTTCATTTAAACCCAATAGGGTTGTTTTGGTTCCATTAAGGATTGATTATATCTTAGTTGGGATCAAGTACAAGGTACTGTTTTATTATTACAGAGAAAAGGGAATCATTTAACCATTAAATAAACCCAATAGGGCTGTTCTGCCCCCAATAAGGGGTAATTATATCTTAGTTGGGATCAAGTACAGGTACTGTTTTATTATTACAGAGAAAAGGGAATCATTTAACCATTAAATAAACCCAATAGGGCTGTTCTGCCCCCAATAAGGGGTAATTATATCTTAGTTGGGATCAAGTACAGGTACTGTTTTATTATTACAGAGAAAAGGGAATCATTTAACCATTAAATAAACCCAATAGGGCTGTTCTGCCCCCAATAAGGGGTAATTATATCTTAGTTGGGATCAAGTACAAGGTTCTGTTTTATTATTATTATAGAGAAAAAGAAAACCATTTTTAAAAATGTGAATTATTTGATTAAAATGGAGTCTATGGCAGATGGCCTTTCCGTAATTCGGAACTTTCTGGATAATGGGTTTCCGGATAAGGGGTCTGATACCTGTATAAATATTAGTAGGTGGTACATTATTACATATTCAGGTTCCTATTTTGGAAAATGTATTAAGAATACACTAATGGTGTAGAAAGGGGTACACCCATCATATTAGATGTCAGCTTTAGAAAAAAAACAACTGAACACTCCTCCCATAATGCTTTATTGTGAGCTTGGCCATTGGATACATAGATAAGACGGACAGTTCATTTGCTTCCCTTTAGTGTCAGAGTAAGATGTTTCCAAGGTTATAAATTACAGGTAGTAATATAAATGGCTCTTGTGTAGTATAACATTATAATGAAAAATCACTTTCGTAAGGTTTCAGGCTCGGCCTCTCCCTACTTCTCCCTGTTAGAACATTCGTTTTCTTATCTTCTGTATCTTTTCCTCATCCTAACAAAGGCTTGCAGAGTGCTCCTAACAATTGATGGCTATGAGGCTTTTGTGTAGAGAGGTACGTTATCCTAAGGAAGTTTAAATCAATGTGTTAATTGGTAAGTGATAATGTAATTACACGTGCAACCATAGAAAATTCCCGTCAACATTATTTACTCTCTCGCAGGAGAGCAGGCGTAATCTGCCGAGGCCGTATATTAGATTGGGCTTTTATTAAGTGATCCGCGTGTAGTTACAAAGTACTCATTGCTTCTACAGTATATAAAGCTGCTTTGTAACTGGTTCCAGAAAGTGTCAACAGTTCAAATCTTTGAGTGCATATTGATCCGGTTTCAAACAGTTCATTAATCTAAGAGCACATTATATGGATTTTTCAATGTAATTTTGAAGGGGTTGGGAAACTATTGAATGATGAGGAATGATACTCAAATTATGTTTTCATAGCTCATCTCCCTGGAGTTTGTGACATAATGCAGTGTATTAAAATATATACAAACAGCTTGTTTTCCTGTTGCTGCATATGTTACTGCAGTGTGATCGCCCAAGTTTGAAATAACATTTGGTCTGGAAAAGATAACACATAATCAATATTTTCTGCTGTCTGCTGTCAGCTTGAGGAGTCGCCCGCTTGGCAAAAGACCAGGGATGCAAGGCCACAATCAGGGCTGTGAATTCAGAAAAAGACCCTCTTGTCAACCCTGTACTGACCTACAGTAGGCAAGGGCACTCACAGGTACAAGCCCTCAGAAATCTTTATTGCTGAGGTGCACCTCCGCAATACAGTAAATATTTCTAAGGGCTTGTCCCATTTGTAGCTCTGAGTGCCAGTGCTTTTTTACTATTTGTCATTTTTTGGAGGGTGCCGATCCCTCCAGCATTGTGCGCCGAGCTTTTCAATTCTTTGGAGAGCTAGGGTGTGTGAGGAAGGTCTTAGTTTGTCTACAGTAGGCAAGGAACATTGCTGCACGCTGGTAACAGGGAAAGGGGCTGAAATGGAGCCATAAAGCCAAGAAACTTAATGTTTTCCTTATAAATTCATTATGGAGACCTGGTTTACAGGGCATAGGATTGGGGTTCTGTGGCTCAGAGTTTTAAAACTAGTAGTGCCACTGTTTACAACAAATCTATCCCTGGTTTTCTGTGCAGTGGTGTAACTACCGGGGAGCAGCCGGTGCAACTGCACCCAGACCTGCCCCCCAAGTAGAACCCACCATTTGCACGCCAGAGTCACCAGCAGGAGGGGGCCAGACTGGGTGGGCCTGGTTTCTTTTTTTGTATCAGGGCCTGTGGTCTAGTAGTTACACCACTGTGTCTGTGTGCATAGCATCTGACAGACATGCTGCATCACTAGACATTGTGTCACAATAATTTGCTAACATTTTGACGTCAGGACGTCATATACCGCCAAACAGTTGAATTTTTGTCACCCATTAGGGTGTCATGTAGTTTTTTGACTGCTGTCTGGATTTGAATTTGATTCTGCCTTGGCTTCTAGCCTGTCCCTGACTACTAAACAGGCTCATTGTTGCCTCTATATTGTGTTATTAGGGTTCCAAGGCCCCAAAAAGGTGTTGGCAAAGACCGGGACCAGCAGGGGCCCTCCTGTTCACTAATGAGTTAGTTCATTCCAGCTGCCTCCCAGGGCCCTTCTACAACAGGCCTTTACACTAATGCGATAGACTAGTGATAGAAAAGAAGGGGTTAGCCAAATGCAGAAAGCTAGGTTTTAAAATTAAGAAAAAAAAAACAATGTTGAAGTTTTGGAACAGCTGATGGGCTGCAGACATGAGGTAATTATAACTATAATTTTACTTATGTCTTGATAATAACTTTTGTTTACTACATTTTTCACCACCCCCTCTTTTGTTAACTTGCATTGGACTTGGGGAGCTGGGGAAAAAGCCTAAAAGCCTAAAAGCTAGAGACACTATTCTCTATCCAGTTGGCTCTCATGTTACCCAGCCCAACGACACATCCGAAGCAGCCATAGCTGAAGAGGTGTCGGGATCACTGTGCGACCAAAAAGGTGTTAAGGTGATTTTCTAATCTAACGTTACCACAATCCTCTTACATTGATACTTAGTTTAATAATATGACCCATCACCAATTTAGAAGGCTTGATCTTTGCTTATTTAATTGGTGAAAAGTGCAGTCATTACGCACCATGGACCATTATCCTTAGGGTTGACTTAATATGACTACAAAATTGGTCTTTCCTAATATTTGGTAATATATCTCGTTAACTTGTCACAGGGCATTGTGGGTAAAATCATTAACTGGAAAGGTGCTTTCAGTGTCAGCATCGAAAGAACTTTTTCCACTAAGGGCACTTGAGTGATTCATTAGTTAAAAGCAGGTTGAATGCTTTGTGGTGTGGGGCAACTATTTCTTGTAAAGCACCTGTTTCTTGTTAAGGAAATATGATCTTGGTGAGAAAATATGGATAGAGAAGGGGCTGGACTAAAGAGAATGATGCCAAATAAAGTTATAAATTGAATTGTTTTAGATAAACAAATGGCAGTAAGCAGTGGACATTGTTGCTCAGCATTACAGCTTCTTTAGTGAGAAGGTCCTTGGTTGAACTTGATGGACATTTTTTATTGGTACATGCTTTTTTCAAAAACAATGGTATCATATTTATAATTATGTTTAATTTATAAACATAAAGTATATGGCACTGGTGCCTTGTATTGGCAAATGTGTATATACAGAGAGATGTCCTTCAGTGGATGTCAACACTGCCCAATGCTAAAGGTTTTTGGCTTATTTTGCAATTATGTCAGTAATAGTTACTAAGTCAACAAAAAAGTTCTCTGGAATGGAAGATTCTAAATGATATTTGACCTAGGAGCACATTACAGTATTGGAACAGTGTTCTCAATTTGTAATCTATTAGCCCTCAAGTAACGGCCCTCCACTGCTAGTGAAAAATGATAGACTAAAGGGGGGGAAATTATTATAAATGTGACTTTAAGCTTTTTTTTTATCCCCTGTGTGCATTTGCCTCATTACGTCTAGCCATCTTGTAGAAATAATATTTCCTTAGCTGTAGGGAAGACATTAAGGTTAAGCTATATTTTATAGGTTTGGTTTCAATTAAGTTATTCTGCAAATCCAGGTTTTAGATTGGTTCTTTCATGTTCTTCTTGCCACCTGTTAATTCCGTAAGTGCACAATAACTGGGGAATATAGAGCAAGCAAGGTGCCATCACACAATGTATGCGTATATCATTTTAGGGCTTTTGCTGCAACACTCATCATCATCATCTTTGAAGGCAACCTTAAATTTAATAGTAATGTTTTCCAACAACCTTTATTGTGAGTTTAATGAGATTTGAAATGTTTGAGACCTGGGTGGTGACTATGATAAGCAAATAAGCTCTTTTAGACATTATCCCCCATATGTAATAAAAGGCACTGCGTTTGTCCAGGAGCAGTAACCCATAGCAACCAATAAGATGTTTGCTTTTAAACAGGTGATCGGTAAATGCTACCTGCTGATTGGTTGCTATGGGTTACTGTTTCTGGACAAACTCAGTGCCTATTATATATGGGGGATAATGTCTAAAAGGTAGAAGAAAAGAGACCAACAAGCTTAACTAAAAAAATAGGCTAGATTGCCATTAAGATGAAAGCTACATTAATCCATGGACTGGGCAGAACAACATAGATTTTCATTTACTATGTATTTATATAGGGACTAAATTGTACCTGCAGCCCTATTTATTGGATATTACAGGGGTCACCAGGCAGAGGCTGGGAATGATGGGAGCAAAAGCAACAAACTGACCATTGCCCCTGTATAAACTGATAGCCCAAGGGAAAGTTGTGCCTACCAATAAACCTTCTTAGCTTATACAGAGGTGCAATGACGTTGTGAATGTGGTGCAACCTGTGAAATCAGTTTCTCTGGCCTTAAAGAGCTTGTCCGCCCATAACCTGTTTGTTCCCTAACAACAGAAAAGAAAAAGAAGTCGATATCACTTATCACAGGGGTGACCAGTCTTTTTTCGGTCGCGATCAACCGGACTTATGTGTACGCATTCACGCAGCACCGGCTTGATCGCGCTCCACCAGAAATCCACGGAGGATCGACTGGTGGACCGCGATCAACGTATTGGCCTCCCCTGACTTATCACATTTCAATCATTATTTGCAAATATAATTGCAATTGAAAGCAGTATTTGTTTTTTGTTTCTGTTCTCTGATTCCAAATCCTCCAATAATATAGCAGAGATTCATTCTCTTACAGGTTTGTTGATCAGCTGCCTGCTGCAACATTGTTTCGGGAACCAGAAGAGCAGAGATTAGAAAAAGATAGACACAGGCTGCTTTTCAGGGTTAGACAGGCAGGGCCCCAGGAAAAAACCTGATGGGCCACTCAGCCCCTCCCACCCAGGGCCGCTCCATCTGCTAACTGCAGGCGCTAGCACATCTCCCCTCAATGTGGCAGCAAGGAAGAAGGGAGGTGCATGAGGTGGGGGAGCTTTATGTCACAACTGGGGTAGGAGGCCCCCAGGTGGCAGTCCCAGTGGGCCCCAGATACCCAAGTCTGACACTGCTGCTTTTAATAGCACTTACATTTACAGATAACTTTCTGGGCCAGAACTAGGGGTAGGCAGAAGAGGCCTAGGGGGCAGTGCTGGAGGGGCTACAGGCAGGTATCTCTACTGCCCACCCCTAGTACCCCCCCCGCAGTACTCATGCAGGAGGGGTTGAAGGACAAAGGGGTGAGGAGGCCGGTCGGCAGTGTCGGGCTGGCCCACCAGGATACCAGGAAAACTCCCAGTGGGCCCAGGTGTCAGTGGGCCCTCTTGCTTCTGACTATTTGGCCAATTGCATGGTCATTCCCTATTTCTCGTATGGGAAAAAGAGATAGGAAAGGATAGAGAAAAGAGACTTGGATAATGAAGAAGTTAAGGGAGGAGAGGTTGAGTGAGGAGAGGAGGAATAATAGTTTAGAAAGTGGGCCTATGGTCCAAGGTTTTCTGGTGGGCCCCTGGCATCTCAGTCTGACACTGCCGGCCAGGTTTCCGAGGGTGCCTGGTTGGCTTGGCCTGCCCCTGAAAACATTTGACGTGTATTGTAATGTTGCTTAGCAATGCATTTTCTTAAATTAGGCAGAAAACAGTTCATGGGTGGAGTTCCCCTTTAATGAGATGGAACTCTTGAAGGATCATTTATAAACACTGAGCAATTTGCACCTGGGGAGTAACCCATGGCAACCAATCAGAAGTTTGCTTTCATTGTTCTACCTGCAGCTAGCTGAAAAAACATAACCACTGATTGGTTGCTTTGTGGTTACTGCCCAGGTGCCAATTTGCCCAGGGTTTGTAAATGAACCCCCCTAGGCAGTGCCCTAAAACCTGCATTCCTCCAGCCCTGCCTTGCGCTACTGATGATAAGTGTCTCCCATCAGCGGAGAGATTACGGGGAATATGAGTTTTATTGCAGCATATGTGTTTCTAGTGTTGCTGGAGAAAGAGAAAATGATTGTTTGCAAAATAGCAGTAAATTATCCCCTTTATTCTCAGCTTACATGCATTTACTTTGCCATATTTATGCGTAATGAAGGCCAAATTAGATAATGCTGCATTTGTCATGTGCTGAATGCATGGGGAGCCTTACAGGCAAGGAACCTAATGGCATTGCACAACGCAGAGCGAAAATTAAAATGTATTCGCATTTCCATCCGGTCCCAGGAGCTGCGGTGTTCTGTGTGTAAATTTTACATAACATTAAGAACGGTGAGCCTTTTAGGAGTTTTAATTGTCAAATCCATCACTTAGACAGAGACAATTTGAAGCTAGAGTGACGAAGGAGCGGATTAGTGAATTTGTGAAGCATGCTATAGATTACTGGAAATATACCGAGGTGGTCACGTCGTACATGCTATCCTTATGCGCTGTCATTTGTTTGGCGAATGCAGTAGTTAGCGCAATAAGCCCTGCCAATTATATACAGAAAAAAACCCTGCAGTTAGCTGGGAAATATAATCATCACCATGAAATGCATTGGAATGTGCCACACAGCTGCAGCCGAAAGTCTCAGGATGTTTATGGAGATCTGCAGTGGATTCTTTAAAGGGAAACAGTAGCTGTCGGACATGTTGGAGGTATGAGGGACTTTATTAGGAATTAGTTGTTCCTCAGGTGGGAGCCTCTGTACGCTGGCAAAGCAGAGCTGTGGGGCATAGATGTACCTACAGAGCTGGTACAGATGGGGGTGCCAAGCTTTCCTCAATAAGGGACTTTATTAGGAATTAGTTGTTCCTCAGGTGGGAGCCTCTGTACGCTGGCAAAGCAGAGCTGTGGGGCATAGATGTACCTACAGAGATGGTACAGATGTGGGTGCCAAGCTTTCCTCAATAAGGGACTTTATTAGGAATTAGTTGTTCCTCAGGTGGGAGCCTCTGTACGCTGGCAAAGCAGAGCTGTGGGGCATAGATGTACCTACAGAGCTGGTACAGATGTGGGTGCCAAGCTTTCCTCAATAAGGGACTTTATTAGGAATTAGTTGTTCCTCAGGTGGGAGCCTCTGTACGCTGGCAAAGCAGAGCTGTGGGGCATAGATGTTCCTACAGAGCTGGTACAGATGTGGGTGCCAAGCTTTCCTCAATAAGGGACTTTATTAGGAATTAGTTGTTCCTCAGGTGGGAGCCTCTGTACACTGGCAAAGCAGAGCTGTGGGGCATAGATGTTCCTACAGAGCTGGTACAGATGGGGGTGCCAAGCTTTCCTCAATAAGGGACTTTATTAGGAATTAGTTGTTCCTCAGGTGGGAGCCTCTGTACGCTGGCAAAGCAGAGCTGTGGGGCATAGATGTTCCTACAGAGATGGTACAGATGTGGGTGCCAAGCTTTCCTCAATAAGGGACTTTATTAGGAATTAGTTGTTCCTCAGGTGGGAGCCTCTGTACACTGGCAAAGCAGAGCTGTGGGGCATAGATGTTCCTACAGAGCTGGTACAGATGGGGGTGCCAAGCTTTCCTCAATAAGGGACTTTATTAGGAATTAGTTGTTCCTCAGGTGGGAGCCTCTGTACGCTGGCAAAGCAGAGCTGTGGGGCATAGATGTTCCTACAGAGCTGGTACAGATGTGGGTGCCAAGCTTTCCTCAATAAGGGACTTTATTAGGAATTAGTTGTTCCTCAGGTGGGAGCCTCTGTACACTGGCAAAGCAGAGCTGTGGGGCATAGATGTTCCTACAGAGCTGGTACAGATGGGGGTGCCAAGCTTTCCTCAATAAGGGACTTTATTAGGAATTAGTTGTTCCTCAGGTGGGAGCCTCTGTACACTGGCAAAGCAGAGCTGTGGGGCATAGATGTTCCTACAGAGCTGGTACAGATGGGGGTGCCAAGCTTTCCTCAATAAGGGACTTTATTAGGAATTAGTTGTTCCTCAGGTGGGAGCCTCTGTACGCTGGCAAAGCAGAGCTGTGGGGCATAGATGTTCCTACAGAGATGGTACAGATGTGGGTGCCAAGCTTTCCTCAATAAGGGACTTTATTAGGAATTAGTTGTTCCTCAGGTGGGAGCCTCTGTACGCTGGCAAAGCAGAGCTGTGGGGCATAGATGTACCTACAGAGATGGTACAGATGTGGGTGCCAAGCTTTCCTCAATAAGGGACTTTATTAGGAATTAGTTGTTCCTCAGGTGGGAGCCTCTGTACGCTGGCAAAGCAGAGCTGTGGGGCATAGATGTTCCTACAGAGCTGGTACAGATGTGGGTGCCAAGCTTTCCTCAATAAGGGACTTTATTAGGAATTAGTTGTTCCTCAGGTGGGAGCCTCTGTACACTGGCAAAGCAGAGCTGTGGGGCATAGATGTTCCTACAGAGCTGGTACAGATGGGGGTGCCAAGCTTTCCTCAATAAGGGACTTTATTAGGAATTAGTTGTTCCTCAGGTGGGAGCCTCTGTACGCTGGCAAAGCAGAGCTGTGGGGCATAGATGTACCTACAGAGATGGTACAGATGTGGGTGCCAAGCTTTCCTCAATAAGGGACTTTATTAGGAATTAGTTGTTCCTCAGGTGGGAGCCTCTGTACACTGGCAAAGCAGAGCTGTGGGGCATAGATGTTTCTACAGAGATGGTACAGATGTGGGTGCCAAGCTTTCCTCAATAAGGGACTTTATTAGGAATTAGTTGTTCCTCAGGTGGGAGCCTCTGTACGCTGGCAAAGCAGAGCTGTGGGGCATAGATGTACCTACAGAGATGGTACAGATGTGGGTGCCAAGCTTTCCTCAATAAGGGACTTTATTAGGAATTAGTTGTTCCTCAGGTGGGAGCCTCTGTACACTGGCAAAGCAGAGCTGTGGGGCATAGATGTTTCTACAGAGATGGTACAGATGTGGGTGCCAAGCTTTCCTCAATAAGGGACTTTATTAGGAATTAGTTGTTCCTCAGGTGGGAGCCTCTGTACGCTGGCAAAGCAGAGCTATGGGGCATAGATGTTCCTACAGAGATGGTACAGATGTGGGTGCCAAGCTTTCCTCAATGTGATTGGCTTATTTACAGAACAATTCTAGTACCACAGAGACTCTATCCGCACACCCTAGCACTCCAAAATTATATGCCCAGTGCACACTGCTGGAGGGATCGGCACCCTCCAAAATCTGTACAACCACAAAAAATGCAAATGGCACTCAGGGCTACAAACAAGGGAAAACCCTTTTAAAAGTTTATTGCGGAGGTGCAATGTTTCGGGGCAACATGACCCCTTTATCAAGCATGACCCCTTTATTTACAGAACAACACACAAAGCGCACATACAGTAAAAGAGACTGAAAACAGGTGCACGTGAGAAGTCCAATCTGATCCTGAGATGTGCCAGCCCGTATTAGAAGCATGTACACTCCCGCCGAAACCCTAGCAGCACATCCTACAGAGCATGTTGCCTTTAAAGGGTAGTACTCCATGTAGACATTGATATTCCAAGACAGGCAGTGGTTGGAACAAGAGACAGGAATATGAATAGGAGAGGACATGCATAGAATAATAAATGTAACAATAACAATAAAATTGTAGCTTCAAGGAACAATAGATTTTGGCTGCTAGGGTCACTAACCCCCATAAAAGCTGGAAAGAGGCAGAAGAGGAAGGCAAATAACTGTAAAAAATAAAAATGGAAACCAAGTGCAAAGCTGCACTTTATAACTTACAAAAAGCTAATTTGATAGCAAACAAACCCTTTAACTAGTAAAACATTTGAGTATTATTGCATTCTTAAGCTGTAATCTGGGCAAGTGAGGAGAAATCTACAAGGGTCTACCTTAGGGTTTGAACTCTTCCCCTTGGATGCTGAGACCAACACCACCCAGGCCATCTGGCAGAAGCACACCCTGCTATAGTGACATTCATACAGAGACTGAGCACTTGTTTCTTTTCATACACTAGGGAACCAAAAACTGCTTAACTACCTTAAGGCCAATGAGGAATAATTCCCTCCCACAGGGCATAGGTTAATAACTGGGAACGTCCTGAGGAGTAGAGGAAGTTAATCCTTTGGGTCACCTACAGTTGATTCCAAATAACCAGTGGACTATTAACTAGGGATGCACTGAATCCAGGATTCGGTTCGGTATTCGGCCAGGGTTTGTGTTCTTGCAGTTCTATATATATTTATGTCTAAATGTACGTGTAAGTTTCTCAATCTAACTTTTTTCCCTGCTGCAACCAACACATCCATGCTTTGAGTCACTGACAGATATCTCCTGCTCTGATTGGCTGATTCCAGCATAAAATCACATAGGAAAGAAGCTGGCAGGCACATCCGGATGATTCACAAACATCAGTCTAAAAGCAGCGTAGTTAAACATAGTCATTTATTTATCCATACATTAGTAGTCTTAAAAAGCAAAGCCTTACGCGTTTCCTACGTATAGGGTACTTAATCATAGGCCTATGTGAATTTCCTACTGGCTTCCTAAGCTGAAGGTCTGGGGCATGAGCACCCGGACCCACCTGAACTACGGGTAAGAGCTTCACTTAAAATTTGCTGTAACTGCGATCATTTGGTGCGACTCTTTGAATATGATTCCAGCATGAGTTGCATTACTGCAGCATTGCGGAGTTATTTGCAGTAGAGAAAAGATTAGGCTGAGGAAGCACAATAATAAACCATTTATACCTTGGGTGCACATTCCTTTCGTTACACAGTGAGTGTGTTCTTTTATTAAATTTGTGTTACATAAATTTTGGAGAGGGCAGTAATATTTGGTGGCTTTTCTGAGAGTAAAATGGAAGCAATATTTGCGCCGCACAGACAGCTTCATCGCCACCTGAGAGGATATATCAAGCCTTCGTGGGAACTGCGTGAGATTGATCCCCTCACCGGAAACAGCGCTGATTGCAGAATAGATTCTCCCCTCTATAGGAAACCTTATTTAATTCACCGTGTGCCGCCGCCCTAGAGACATCATCTTCACGAGCGGAATAACTCCACATTATGATTGGGAAACCATATTTGCATAAAAGCATTTTGTCTTTCTTTATAGGTCAAATCTGATCAATGAATGTTATCGTTTAGTTCTGTAGGACGAACTATATTTATGAAGACACTTAACATTTATTACTGTGAAATATGGGCGCGGATTCTGTGCTGCAATCCATCTGTGTTCTGCTCGGGATTCATACATTGCTGCAGGAGGCATGCCGGTTTATCAGTAAAAAGATTATATATCATTATAAACACAATATGAAGTTGGCAGTGGCTTTTTTTTTTCTGTGCTGTGAAATGAAACCGATAGGAATAAGTCACTTTATCAGAGCTGTAGGTAGAGGGATTACAGGTTTAACTGCAGTATATTTATATTATGTATTCTGCACAGAGAAAGCAGCTTTAAATGAAGCATCTGTGCACCAGATACTTCAGTAATGTGAACGCCATCTGTAAGTTAGATGCACTCTGTTGTTGAGTGAGGTGCTTGTTGTCAGCTCTAATGTAATAGCCAAGTCTTAGGAGCCACGTGGGTTTCTCTTGCTTGGTGCCAGCCAGCTCCTTGTTCTCTTTGAGCCATTGTGCAGTCCTGCTGCAACAGTGATGTCATCACAGCGTAACAATATAATGATGTCATCACCTTGCCATGATATCATAGTGACATCATCACTCTCAAGGATATGTGAGGAAGTCATGGTGCCACCTGTGCTACCAAAACAGGTTTAAAGGACCAGTTGTCTCCAGGGTTGCCATCTTTTTTTAACTATTATACCGGCCTTTGGGTTGGGGGAGCAAGTGGGGGCATCACATGGGGCGGGGAAATGGGTGGAGTGGGTGGGGAAATGGGCAGAGTGGGTGAGGAAATGGGCGGAATGGGTGGGGAAATGGGCAGAGTGAATGGGGAAATGGGCAGAGTGGGCGGGAAAATCGGCGGGGAAATGAGTGGAATGGGTGGGGAAATGGGCAGAGTGGGTGGGAAAATGGGCGGAGTGGATGGGGAAATGGACAGAGTGGGTGGGGAAAAGGACAGAGTGGGTGGGGAAAAGGACAGAGTGGGTGGGGAAATGGACAGAGTGGATGGGGAAATGGACAGAGTGGATGGGGAAATGGGCAGAGTAGGTGGGAAATGGGCAAAGTATGGGCAGGGTCTGGCCTTATGGGGTAATCCATCAGTGGAGAGGGTCTACGATTGGAAGGATTCGTAGGGTATTACAAATTTACCAGCAATTACATTGCTGGTAAGTTTGTAATTCCGCCTGGGGCCTTAGCTGGTGATTTACTGACTGGGCTGGTCAAATACTGGCCGGGTGGTAACCCTAGTTGTCTCTGTTTGATATGACTGCTCTTGTCTGTTTCTTGGTGATGCACCCCTCTGCCTGATATTCTGCTTATGTATGTTTTATATCTGCCACAACCTGCGCCAACTTCCTGGACCCTTTTCTGGAATGTTAGATTGGTTCCTCCTTGTACTTTTTTTTTTTTTTTTAAATACTTGGGAAGTTAATCCCATGGAATCCTGGTGGCTTCAGGGTTCAACCCAAGTGTGAAAGGGCTCATCCTTGGGGAAAAGCAGTTAAAAGAGAAAAGGGAGTCAAACACTAAAGGGTTAAAATGATACAAGTACATCAAGTTTTACATGGTAAGGACCCATGTACATTTATCCTGAGGATGGCAAAAAAATAAGAGAGACATTATTCAGTGTAGCCACAAGGGGGCAATATGATTACTCCTTTGATCAACAAACTTGGCTAAAATCAAGATTAAATTCTGGTTTGGGATCTGCTATTTGGAATATTTACCATAGGGTTTCCAGATAAAAGATCTTTCTATATTTTGTTCCATCATGCCTGAAATAAAGGGGAAAAATAATGATAAAACAGCCTCAATGCAGCTGCATCTCTGCTAGGTAGAACATCATTATAAGTATTATTATTATGTATTTATATATTTCCAACCTATCCCACAGTGCTTACAGATATGATACATCCTTCCCATCAGTCCCTGCCCCAGTGAGCTTACAATCTAAGGTCCCTATCACATTCCCATCAGTCCCTGCCCCAGTGAGCTTACAATCTAAGGTCCCTATCACATTCCCATCAGTCCCTGCCCCAGTGGAGCTTACAATCTAAGGTCCCTATCACACACTTGGGTCAGTTTTATCAGCAGCCAATGAACTTGCCTGAATGTTTATGGAGAGTGGGAGAATTCTGGATTATTATCCAGAATGCACTAATAAAATAAAATTAAATACATTTCCAAACTGACATTTTCAGTGCATTATGGATAATAATCCAGAATAACCAGGTATTACAACATCTAGAGGTAGGGATTCTGACTTTATTGACCTTATCATAAACAATTATATACTTTGCTGGTGTTAAAATATCCTTTTCACCACTAAAAAGGGTTGTTTTGGCATCACCTGCTTTGCAGATGATATAGTTTGCCGGAGAGATGCCTGTATTGACATTGTATGTACTCCTTGGATGCACCTTTTTAAACAAAAGAATAATTTTGCAATGCCCTTAATCATTTAAAGGGATGGTTCACCTTTACATGAGCTTTTAGTATGATGTAGCCATTCATATTCTATGACAATTTGCAACTCTTTTTTACATTTTTTATTGTGGATTTTTGTTCAGCAGCTCTAAAGTTTGGGATATCAGCAGGTGTCTGGTTGCTAGGGTCCAGTTTACCAAGAAGTGGTCGCTAGGGGTGGGCTGGAATAGAAAGATAAGTAATGAAAAGTAGGAATAAATATGAAATTGTAGCCTCACAGAGTGAGAATGGTTTGGCTGTCGAGGTCAGTGACCCCTATCAGAAAGCTGGATAGAGGCAAAAGGAGAAGACAATTCAAAAACTATAAAAAATGAAAGACCAGTTAAAAAGTTGTTATGAATAGGAAATTGTATAACATACTATGGTATCTTTGGTGAAGGTGATGAGACTGGTGATTCTAGGTCAGGAATTCCCCTACTGGTTTAGGACGTTCTGGTTCTGTTGCTCATGCCCCTTGGGAGGAAGGTTTGTCCGTTTGGGCCAGGGATTTGTGTGATACACAAACAATTCTCTTAGCAATGTCTCGCATCTTGCCTGGGACACTGAAACAGCTCAATGCAAGCGTAACTGCCATCAAGTAGAAAGTTCTTTCTTATTATTGCAGAGAAAAGCACATTGTTTAGCTAGGACACAGTGAGAAGTGCTGTATTCCAGGGCTTTCTGAATAGGGGGATTCTGGATAATAGATCCAATACCTGCATCCCATCTGTATTTTCTGTGCATGTGTTGCTATGGGAACAAGACCAGATGGAAGGGGTGGAGTGGCTGAGTAGTACAGCCCTAATCTAATGATTGGCATAGATAATAGGGGAGCACAGCAACGCACAAGCCAAATGCCCATCATCTCAGGAAGCAAATATTTAATTATAGAATGCAAATCGACACATTTCTAAAATGGGGCCAATACATTATACTTTGGGTGTCAAACCCTGGGTGCCTAAGGCAGCCTCTTCCTAACAGACTTGTATAATGCAGTTATGGGAGTATTTCCTAGGGTGTGGCCATATCAACATCTCTATATAATTAGAAATGTGCAAACATTTTATTGAATTCTAGCCATTAAATGAGAAACTAGCGTATATATTTGGTTTGCTACACAACCAATGAAACAGCTTATGGTCAAGAAATATATTTTATATACAGGTATGGGAGCCGTTATCCAGAATGCTCGGGACCTGGGGTTTTCTGGATAAGGGGTTTTTCCATAATTTGGATCTCCATCCACTGAAAAATGAATAAAACAATTAAACCTAATAGAATTGTTTTCCCTCCAATAAGGATTAATTATATCTTAGTTGGGATCAAGTACAGGTACTGTTTTATTATTACAGAGAAAAGGGAATCATTTAACCATGAAATAAACCCAATAGGGCTGTTCTGCCCCCAATAAGGGGTAATTATATCTTAGTTGGGATCAAGTACAGGTACTGTTTTATTATTACAGAGAAAAGGGAATCATTTAACCATTAAATAAACCCAATAGGGCTGTTCTGCCCCCAATAAGGGGTAATTATATCTTAGTTGGGATCAAGTACAGGTACTGTTTTATTATTACAGAGAAAAGGGAATCATTTAACCATTAAATAAACCCAATAGGGCTGTTCTGCCCCCAATAAGGGGTAATTATATCTTAGTTGGGATCAAGTACAGGTACTGTTTTATTATTACAGAGAAAAGGGAATCATTTAACCATTAAATAAACCCAATAGGGCTGTTCTGCCCCAATAAGGGGTAATTATATCTTAGTTGGGATCAAGTACAAAGTTCTGTTTTATTATTACAGAGAAAAAGGGAATCATTTTTAAACATTTGAATTATTTGATTTAAATGGAGTCTATGGGAGATGGCCTTTCCGTAATTCTGAACTTTCTGGATAACGCGTTTCCGGATAACGGATCCCATACCTGTACTGTTCTTCACAAACTCAAGTTTCAGAAAAAAAGTATGTTATGTACAGTTCATTACAAACAGCTATTTATACTTTGTGTACTGTTCACCATAGCCGGCTCCTCTGTGTCTCAGTTAAGTGCCGATAAACACGTATGGCGTTTTGTGACTGAGCCATGAAATTGTGAAATAAATGAAACCTTAGAGCTTTGTATTCAAATTTTCCCACTTTCACCATAGAATGCTGCATTGTGGTTAAAAAAATGGGGATTTGTAAGCATATTTGATCCTAGTTTTTTCCCCACTTGCATGAATATATATGTCCTGCAGTGCATATTAGTGCCCTAGTATTATACATTGTGCATGGGTAACGTATACCCATATCTGCAGGGATGCAAAGCAATCAGTTATACAGGGGGAGAGCATTAGCAATGTGGCAGCTGGTTACATTATAAAACCTAATAGCCCTTCCAGGTGTAGTGTTTGTGATTGATATAAAATGGTATCTTTATCATGTCTCTAAGCTGCCAAGCTAATGATCTGTTCAGTAACAGGTTAGGAGATGAGCAACAGCTGAGCCTCTTATCAGCACAAACATAACGCTGCCAAAGGGCATTTTGTGTGTTAATATTGCCATTTCTTGTATGTAGGGTAGTTTGGTGGCACAGTGGTTAGCTTTGCAGCATCAGCATATTATGTTCCGTTCTAAGTAGGGCACCTCTGTTACTGCAGGTATTAATTCTATTACCCCAATCTATCAATGATATGGAATCAGAGAATAACCATATTCGTTTTCTTAGCTGCATTCTTTTATTCACAGCATAGAAATCATCAAAGGCTGCAGTATGGTTGCAGGGACTCATGGGAGGAGGTCCTATCTTCTGCATGCAGAGAGAGAAATCACGGTTTGAGGCTTATTTAAAAAAAAAAAAAAAAAAAAAAATGGACTATACAGACTCTTTTAGGCTTGTTAGAGATTGCCTGGAAAGGGCCATAAATTATGGTGGAGTGGCTCTTCCAGGTATCAGAAAAATTCTACCGCTACTTGTCCACACAGAAACAGTTCCAAGGTGGCTTTCTCCCTTCATTATCTTCATTACTGTCTCTGTGTGGTTTATGGGAGACAGAGGAAAATTATAGGCAACAGATACCAAAACCACAGGGAATCAGTCAATGTGCTCAAGTAGAAGTGAAGCTATTAACCTCACCAGTATGCAGCCATTGCCATAATAAGCTGCTGAGTGTTTGCCCAGAGCAAAGAATTGAATGTCAGGGACACTCACACTGCATGGAAATTCTAAATGCCACTATCACTGTCATATCATGGCCTACATGATGGTCTACTTTAGCAAACTTTCCTCAAATACAAAACTGGAGTTTTTGACTCCCAGATTCTTGAATTTGATCTACACCCTCTTCAGGACATTTCTACTTGTACTTGTGTCTCACTGGGGTTTTAAGAACTATCTCATTCAAATTATGCCTCCGGTCCATCAAAAGAAGCAAAAGTCCATGGTTTATAGGAAACAGAGGACAATTAAGGGAAACCGATACCAAGATTATAGGGAATCAGTCAATGTACAAAGGTAGAAGTGAAACTATTAACCTGACCGCTATGCAGCCATTGCCACAATACGCTGCTGAGTGTTTGCCCAGAGACAATGAGGCCAGGGTAACATACCTTGCATGGGAATTCTAAATGTCACTATTGGCACATTAAATATTTTTATGGCCTACATGATGGGCTACTTTAACAAACTGTCCTTAGATAAGAAATGAAAGCTTTGGCACCCAGATTATTCAACTTGATCTGCAACCTCTTCAGGACATTTCTACTTCCACTCGTCTGTAAAACTGTCTATTAACAGAGCCAACATCCAATAGAAATCGAATTAGCTGTCATCACAAACTACAGTAGCAAGGTCACAAACTAGATGTGTATGGGCAGGAATGGGCTTTAGCACCAAAGCAGGGATTAACTTCAAACTATGGGTAGATCGGACTTTGATTCCTATCATATTCGGCGTTTTGAGGCTTTTCCCCCCCACGCCCAACAGAAAGGAGGTGTTGACCCCATATAAATGCATTTTAATAACAGAAATGGATCTAGAAGAACAAAAAGCCTTTGGAACAATTGTGCTCACTGCTAAGAGCTAAATGGCTGCACTGCCAATACATACCTTAAAGGAGAATGCAAGTCAAAATGTAAAAAGCATACTGCCCAATAGTCCTCCTATTGTTTAGTAAAAACGCCACACTTTTGGCTCACCTAATCAAATATTTACTCAGTCACACTTACTTCACATTTTCTAGAACAGGCAGCCATCTCTAAAAAGGTATTCTCCCTTCCTTTCCCTCCTTGCTTCATACTGCACATGTGTTTCATTCCCTCCCCCCCCCCTCTGCCAGATCCGCTTCTGATTGGCTGGTGGGCATGTGTAGCTCAGAACAGCAGACAGGATCAAGTTACACACATGCTCAGAGAATAGGAAGGCTGCCGCTGGCACCTACAGGAAGGGGAGAGAGATTTCAGTGATGTCACTGTAGGCTTCACACTGCTGTAGGCTGCCAGCACCATATCTCAGAGAAGCAAGCAGGGATCTGGGAATTTAGATATGCAGTAAGTACTTAAAAATAATGTCTTTAGACTTACTTTTAATTTATATTAACCTTTCATTGTCCTTTAAGGTTTATTTCTGCATTTTGTTGTCCTCATTGACTGTCCCCACGTTATTCACCTTGGGCTTTTATAGGATCTCAGATAACAGAATTTTACCATCTAAATTAATATATAAATGCCATTTTATATGTTGCATGTTTTATTAATGATTATGTTTACTGAAGTTCACGACCAGTTTAAGATAAAGAACATTATTCTTTTCCCTTGGAACAGCCATTTCAGTGCTAAAATTAGATTTTTATGAACAGAATAAACCGTACCTTGAAATAATTTTAGCTGTCCCCGTGGTTTAGAGATGGGCTAATTATTTCCTGTTGAATGCAGGACCTTTTGTACTCTTTGTAACATCCCCTTAAGTGATGGGAATTTTACTCAGAGGGCTAGTAATGCCCAAAATAAAACACAATATAATGCCAATATGCGTTTTATGTTCATAAAATGGGAGGTCACAAACATTTTCTCTAGAACAGCAACTCATTCTAGGAAAAATATATTTCTATTACAGTAAAATGACTAAATCTACTTTCACTTTGCTGGACAAAGAATATGTTAAAAAAAATGGATTTCATTACTGGCCCTTTAAATATAGACGGCATATGTTCAACCCAAACAAGTAGACTTTTATTGAAGATATATATCTTTACAATGTTTAAAAAAATGCATTTTGTTTTATTCTGTACCGACGACATTAAAAACCTATATTAAGAATTTCACGGGTATTTTCCATTTTATTCTCTCTCTATATATAATGATCTGCACAGAATAACAGGGTTCAGAAGGCAATAAAGACCCCCCAGACACTGTTTTAAGGTGTCGCTTTCCTATGTGAACTTGCAATAACACGCGCATTTCATTTAATTGTTCTTGTCTGAAAGGCACAATAAAGATTTAATGAAGCAAAAGTACAATTAGTTGTATTATAAGCGCTACTTTGTAACAAACGCAAATATTCAGACCCTTGACCACAGCACTGAAACTTCAATGGATTCTTTCTTCATTTTTTTTTAAATTTTTTGCTGATTTGTTACAAAAAAGTAAAGAGTAAAATAAGAAACTGAAATATGTATTTAGCCTGCTAGATTCTAGAAAGGAGCTCACCTTAAGGGGTCTATTTATTAAAGGACGACAGGTATGAAATACCAAAAATTCGTATTTGACCGCACTTTGCATATTTTCTGCTACTTTTTCGTACTTTGCGACAAAATTTGTGCGACAATAGTATTGTCGCGCCGAGTACGAAAGTTTCAGATTCATTCAAGCTTCGGTATCGTGACTTTCCTTGGGCCAGGTTGGAGCTGCAGAGTGCCATTCAGCCCTATGGGAGACTTTCCTTGGGCCAGGTTGGAGCTGCAGAGTGCCATTGAGCCCTATGGGAGACTTTCCTTGGGCCAGGTTGGAGCTGCAGAGTGCCATTGAGCCCTATGGGAGACTTTCCTTGGGCCAGTTTGGAGCTGCAGAGTGCCATTGAGCCCTATGGGAGAGTCTCCTTGGGCCAGGTTGGAGCTGCAGAGTGCCATTGAGCCCTATGGGAGAGTCTCCTTGGGCCAGGTTGGAGCTGCAGAGTGCCATTGAGCCCTATGGGAGACTTTCCTTGGGCCAGGTTGGAGCTGCAGAGTGCCATTGAGCCCTATGGGAGACTTTCCTTGGGCCGGGTTGGAGCTGCAGAGTGCCATTGAGCCCTATGGGAGACTTTCCTTGGGCCGGGTTGGAGCTGCAGAGTGCCATTGAGCCCTATGGGAGGCTTTCCTTGGGCTGGGTTAGAGCTGCAGAGTGCCATTGAGCCCTATGGGAGACTTTCCTTGGGCCAGGTTGGAGCTGCAGAGTGCCATTGAGCCCTATGGGAGACTTTCCTTGGGCCAGGTTGGAGCTGCAGAGTGCCATTGAGCCCTATGGGAGACTTTCCTTGGGCCAGGTTGGAGCTGCAGAGTGCCATTGAGCCCTATGGGAGACTTTCCTTGGGCCAGGTTGGAGCTGCAGAGTGCCATTGAGCCCTATGGGAGACTTTCCTTGGGCCAGGTTGGAGCTGCAGAGTGCCATTGAGCCCTATGGGAGAGTCTCCTTGGGCCAGGTTGGAGCTGCAGAGTGCCATTGAGCCCTATGGGAGACTTTCCTTGGGCCAGGTTGGAGCTGCAGAGTGCCATTGAGCCCTATGGGAGAGTCTCCTTGGGCCAGGTTGGAGCTGCAGAGTGCCATTGAGCCCTATGGGAGAGTCTCCTTGGGCCAGGTTGGAGCTGCAGAGTGCCATTGAGTCCTATGGGAGACTTTCCTTGGGCCAGGTTGGAGCTGCAGAGTGCCATTGAGCCCTATGGGAGACTTTCCTTGGGCCAGGTTGGAGCTGCAGAGTGCCCTTGAGCCCTATGGGAGGCTTTCCTTGGGCCAGGTTGGAGCTGCAGAGTGCCATTGAGCCCTATGGGAGAGTCTCCTTGGGCCGGGTTGGAGCTGCAGAGTGCCATTGAGCCCTATGGGAGAGTCTCCTTGGGCCGGGTTGGAGCTGCAGAGTGCCATTCAGCCCTATGGGAGGCTTTCCTTGGGCCAGGTTGGAGATGCAGAGTGCCATTGAGCCCTATGGGAGGCTTTCCTTGGGCCAGGTTGGAGATGCAGAGTGCCATTGAGCCCTATGGGAGGCTTTCCTTGGGCTAGGTTGAAGCTGCAGAGTGCCTTTGAGCCCTATGGGAGACTTTCCTTGGGCCAGGTTGGAGCTGCAGAGTGCCATTGAGCCCTATGGGAGGCTTTCCTTGGGCCAGGTTGGAGCTGCAGAGTGCCATTGAGTCCTATGGGAGACTTTCCTTGGGCCAGGTTGGAGCTGCAGAGTGCCATTGAGTCCTATGGGAGGCTTCCAAAATCATGCACTGAAGGATCAAAGTTGGAAAGGTTTTCCCGCCGTTTACGATCGTTCAGATACGAAAATTTTGTGACTTTCGGATCGCCAATACAATATTATCGTGACTAACACGATCTTTTCGTAAGCATTTACGTGATATTTGCAATCATCAGAAATTATCGTATTTACTTAAATAAATACTTGAATGTTATTATGGTGATGAAACTTTCCATTAGAGAATCTATAGGTGGGTGAAGTGGGAGCATAATCCAAAATGAAGTTATGTAGTTGCTAAAAAGTGAGGCCATCCAGCACAGAATGTAAAGCAAATGCTAATTGGTTGGCATATTTACCTTTTGGCACCTTACCTTACAGGGCAGTTGCTTTGTGCACAAACACAACGTTAGTTTATTAGAAGATAAACTTAATATTTGTTGTCTCTTTCAGCATCTGCATCAAATAAATCATGTTTAATACAAGCCGCTGCCCTTTTATTCTATGCACTGCTTCCGAAAAACCTGAGCTAAACTATAAATAAAGTTGGGACTCGCTAGCCGCATTTCTGTAGGGCATCTTTTCCGGTCAGGTTTTCAGATCCCTGTTTAGCAGTGCAGCTTCAGCGGATTAGACTGTGCCATCTTTTTCTCTCCGTAGAGATGTTCTTGCTACTTGATAAATGTAGGACATTCTGAGTCCTGCTTTCAGGTATGTGACCGACCTTGAGGATTATGAGGCAGTGTTCACTTTGCTGGCAAGCTTCCTTTTCTGCATGCTGTTTATTTATTAAAGCCGTGGCCTTTTTAATCCAAAGTCCATGTATTGAATTTTGGTTGGGATTTAAGAGGATCACTCACTGTCCTCTAGCACATGAAAGTTATCTGCAGCAATAAATCTTAATAAATTAACTTGTCAGGATTCCAGTGTCTCCATAGTTAAAGGTCTGTGTCATGCCAGTAGCGCAGTTCTGTGGTCATCTGGCACCATTTAAAAATGTGTTGCTTGTTTTAATTATTAAAGGTAAACTCCAGCTTCTGAACCAAAAATTGAGAGCCCCACACACCACAGAAATCCATAATATATCTACCACTTAAATCGGTTACTTTAAAAGTATGAATAAATACCATTTTTAGATGCTGAAATCCAGCTGCAAGGAGTTCTGTATCATTTGAAATCCTGGTAGGGGAGAAGGGACTAAAACATTCATGTTACAAATTGTAACAACTTCTCCACAGCTTACAGACAGCATGCAGGAACTACATAACCCACAATGCATTGCACGGTGTTGTTCCTTTCCTTATTGACATTACATGCGTAGTGGATTGTGGGATTGGGAAGATGCAGGCTGAAGGCAGGCTGAGGACAGGCGACTACTGTTACATTTTATTTGAGTCTCAAAGTAGTCAGCCAGATCAGAAGGGGAACAGGGGGCGGGGCTTAGGGAACTGTTCCAAACCATATTATTACATTAAACATCATGAAAAGGCTGCATATATTTTAATTATTATTATTGATATATATTGCAAAGTTGCTTAAACTATGTTTACTTTTCAAAAAGCTTAAGTTGTGTTGGGTGGAGTTCCCCTTTAAAGACAAATAAAAGGTAATATAGCAAAATATATGGAGGTTGAAATAAGGGGGTATATAGGTTGAAAATTGTTTTAAATAGCATGTTTAGGCAATTAATAATTAATAATTTAGACAATACTAATGGTCTTCTATTTTTTCTACCCACCTACCTACCTACCTATTTCTCTTCAGTCTGCTCTCACCTATACCGGTAGGATTTTGGCTGCTTACATCCCCGAACACAATACCCCTGACTTCATGGCAAGCATTGTTCCATATCAGGCTGTGTATCAGTAAAGACATTTTATATTTAGTGGCAAATGAGGTCCATCTGGATCAGGGATCCCCAAGCTTTTTTTTACTCATAAGCCACTCAGATGTAAAAAGTATTGGGGAGCCTCACAAGTATGAAAAGAGTTCTTTGGGGATGCCAAATAAGGGCTGTGATTGGCTATTTGGTAGCCCCATGAGGCCTGCTATCCTGCAGGGGGCTCTGTTTGGAGTAAAACTGTGTCTGGGCTTCCAACACTTGTCTCCAAGCCAGAAATTTAAAAATGGGCACCTGCTTTGAGGCCACTGGGAGCAACATCCAAGGGGTTGGAAGTAACATGTTGCCCCCGAGCCACTGGTTGGGGATCACTGATCTACATTATAGATGATGTTCCTCACTTCCTTGAGGTTCTTCTGCTTGAAACATGCAGTGGAATGGTACAGATTACATTTTCTTCACTTGGATGACAGAATTCAATAAAAACACAATCCAGTAATGAAATGAAATTTGATTTGTGATCAGTGAATGCATTGGCATATCTCTCATGCAGCGCATTTTGTGCAACCTGGTTCATCCCTGGTCGCAGGCAGCAGGACCACCAACATGCATCTTTGTGGTTTTGTTGACTTTCTTATCATTACTTTCAAAATAGGTTCTTTTAAAATTATGTAGAAGAATTAAGTCTAAAACAACTGGACTTTTCTGAGTTTTTCTTGAAAACGTTTCACCAACTCATCCGAGTGGCTTCTTCAGTTCAAATGACTGGTAGGGATATACCCTGGTAGGTAACTGAAGAAGCCACTCGGATGAGTTGGTGAAACGTTATCAAGAAAAACTCAGAAAAGTCCAGTTGTTTTAGACTTAATTCTTCTAGATACTGTATATCATGACCTGGGTGAATGAGAATCTTCATAGACATATTGCTTCTTTTAAAATTGCATTCAGGAAACATATTAAGTTTGCTGAATCAGTTTTTTGATGTTGCTACTAGGAACAAAGCCTTGTATTTATATCACTTGCCCCATTAGCTGAAAAAAAGAGATGAACTTTCCCCATGTTCATTTCCTCCAAAACTCATTAATCATGAGCAAACACTGCGGTAGACAAGTACTTTTCCATTTCCAACCTAATTAATTAGTCACTCGTCACAGGCTTAGGTACGGATTTCCATAACTGCCCCTTGTAATGCAGAGGGTGACCCACCATTTTCCTAGTCTCCGAGGATATCCGTCTTTCACCTGAACTGCCCAAAGGATAAAAAGTTAATTAGAGAAATCTGCATATTGACCTTATACACGTTTACATGATCATCTAAGCTTTCATGTGTTTTCTAAAGTAATGCATTTGGGTGTAGCTTTCACCAGATTTTTCCTTAATTAACTTGGGTTTCTATTTTTTTTTTTGTCTGTGTCCCTTAAGATCCTATTTTACAGGAGGCTTAATATTGCATTTCAGAAGGCTTATTGTTGCATTTCTTGCACAGAGAAGGTATACCAAACTCCTTTTGGCCCTTCTCACACCTGACCCTATGGATATTTTTGTTTGGTTGTTCCACAGCCCTACTCATTAGAAGCCATGTTTCAGTATCTTGCACTGATAATATCTAAAATCATCTAAACAGACTGCCTGAAAGTTTATATATATGATCTAAATTATGACGTTATAGCTTAGATACATAGTTGGCCACAACCCATAAAGGGATAATTTGCATGTCTCCACCTATAATTTCTTATGTGAGGCATAAGGCCTTTCATTTTTGGCTTTAAAGGAGAAGGAAATTCATTTTAGCATTTTATTGCCAATAGATTTACCACATTAGTGCCACCTAGAACAATATATTTATTCTGCAGAAACCATTACCATACCTGAGTAAAGAGCCCTAGAAGCTTTCTCCGTTTGCTTAGGATAGCAGCTGCCATTTTAAATAGCTTCCTGCTCCAGCGCTAGCCGTTAGAGCTGAGATCACACAATCCTAAGGGAGGGAACTGGGAGTTCTTTGCATTCTTATGGGAGGGGGGAGCAGGAGAGGGGAGAGAGGAAAGAGCTGCACAGACTCTGGGCACAGGAAATTAAGGATGTTTCTGAGAGAGGACGTCAGACACCCCAACAAAATCTTTACAAAAATGGAGACAAGACATCCTGTGTTTCTTTTGATAGAGGACTCAGTGCAGCGTTTCTGTGAGTGCTTATGGCTGTATTTACATAGACCTTTCTGATAAAGCTTACTTAGTTTTTACCTTTCCTTCTCCTTTAAGACAGTGCTATATGCATAGCATAAGCATTTGAATAGCTATTTTTGAAAGGTTATTATTGCATTACTGGTACAGGTATGGGACCCATTATCCAGAATGCTCGGGGGCCTGGGGGTTTCTGGATAAGGGGTCTTTCTCTAATTCAGATCTCCTACCTAAAGTCTGCTAAAAACATTATTTAAACAGTAATTAAACCCAATAGGATTGTTTTGGCTCCAATAAGGGGTAATTATATCTTAGTTGGGATCAAGTACAGGTACTGTTTTATTATTACAGAGAAAAGGGAATCATTTAACCATGAAATAAACCCAATAGGGCTGTTCTGCCCCCAATAAGGGGTAATTATATCTTAGTTGGGATCAAGTACAGGTACTGTTTTATTATTACAGAGAAAAGGGAATCATTTAACCATTAAATAAACCCAATAGGGCTGTTCTGCCCCCAATAAGGGGTAATTATATCTTAGTTGGGATCAAGTACAGGTATTGTTTTATTATTACAGAGAAAAGGGAATCATTTAACCATTAAATAAACCCAATAGGGCTGTTCTGCCCCCAATAAGGGGTAATTATATCTTAGTTGGGATCAAGTACAGGTACTGTTTTATTATTACAGAGAAAAGGGAATCATTTAACCATGAAATAAACCCAATAGGGCTGTTCTGCCCCCAATAAGGGGTAATTATATCTTAGTTGGGATCAAGTACAGGTACTGTTTTATTATTACAGAGAAAAGGGAATCATTTAACCATTAAATAAACCCAATAGGACTGTTCTGCCCCCAATAAGGGGTAATTATATCTTAGTTGGGATCAAGTACAGGTACTGTTTTATTATTACAGAGAAAAGGGAATCATTTAACCATTAAATAAACCCAATAGGGCTGTTCTGCCCCAATAAGGGGTAATTATATCTTAGTTGGGATCAAGTACAGGTACTGTTTTCTTAATACAAAGAAAAAGGGAATCATTTTTAAAAATGTGAATTATTTGATTAAAATGGAGTCTATGGGAGATGGCCTTTCCATAATTCGGAACTTTCTGGATAATGGGTTTCCGGATAAGGGGTCCGCAACCTGTATATTTCATATACATTTTACAGACTGCTTTTCATAAACATTACCCCCTTTTTATTCTTTACCAGTCTCCCTATTTTAACCCAGGCTTCCCTGCTGTACTGTAGCTGTAGCCTGTTTACATAAACCATATGTATATCATTTACATTTGAATGAAGCTAATGTTATTAATCTTGCCTCTCAATATATTGATATTTCAGCTGGAGCTGCTAGTCAATAGAATGATGCCACTTGTCATACTGGTTGGCTGCCAGCTATGGGGAAATTAAACTGCAGACTCATGGCTCTCAGTTGCGGAGGAGAGACAGTTATGACAGTAGCCATATTTCCTTTATGATAGTTTGGGAGGGCTGTCAATCTTTCAAGTGCAAGCTTTATTACACTCTAACCCATTTGCATTACTGTATTTGTGTGATGGAAAGTCCCAGAAGGCTGTAGAAAGACTTGCAGGCATATCAATAGTTTCTTTAAAGGTATCATTAATTGTGCTTGACTATGAGCTATTCATTTTCTAAACCTGTTTTCCTATAATTTTCCTTTTTTTCCTCACTTAGCCTTAGGGGCACATTTACTAACCCACGAACGGGCCGAATGCGTCCGATTGCGTTTTTTTCGTAATGATCGGTAATTTTGCGATTTTTTCGGCGTCTTTACGATTTTTGCGTAAAAACGCGAGTTTTTCGGCGTCTTTACAATTTTTGCGTAAAAACACGAGTTTTTCGTAGCCATTCCGAAAGTTGCGCAAAGTCGCGATTTTTTCGTAGCGTTAAAACTTGCGCAAAACGTCGCGCCTTTTAAGTTTTAACGCTACGAAAAAGGCGCGACTTTGCGCGCAAGTTTTAACGCTACGAAAAAATCGCGACTTTGCGCAACTTTCGTAATGGCTACGAAAAACTCGCGTTTTTACTCAAAAATCGTAAAGACGCCGAAAAACTCGCGTTTTTACGCAAAAATCGTAAAGACGCCGAAAAAATCGCAAAAAAATACGAAAAAGTCGCAAAATGTTCGTTTCCAATCGGAATTTTTCCAATTCGGATTCGAAATCGTGTCTTAGTAAATCAGCCCCTTAGTCTATGATAATTCTTATTGTAATGTGGGATGTTGGGTCAGCCAGGAAATGACTTTATCATAAACAATTTCTACTTCTTATCTTACAAGAAGTTAAAATGGCCGCAAAATTAGTTAGCTAGGGATGACAGAAATTCTGGGTAGAAATTCAGATTTTTTTGTTAGCTTCTGAATCTTACAGCAATCCAGGGCACTTTTACAAAAAATCTTTCTTTTAAGTGGACAAAGTCTGAGGCATTGGTATGATGTTGTGCTGAAATATCAGTATTTGTTTGTACATTCCCTGCATTGCTTATAGACAAACATGCATTGTTGGGATGTAATCAGTTGCTGCCCATTAAAATGCCAGGGGGTTATTGCAGGAGGAGCGCAGTACTGTCTTTATATCAGTTGAACTTCTGAATAAACTTCCCTCAGCCTTCAGAATAGGGATCATGCAGGAAAGGGAGGTAACAATAAGTGACATTACATTGCCATGACTTCATGTACTTCCATGCCAAGTGATATTGTCTCATTGGTCTATTCACCCTCCTGTTACAGACGTTTTTCAATTGAAACTGGTACTTGAGGCCACAGAAATGAATCTGTTGGGGCAAAACATTTGTACCAAATTCTCTTTTTCATACTAAGCTACATAGCCCATGGGATTAAATTGCCCAACACGATGTTTGCAGCTGGTTTTCAGGCTTTCCAAATCTCAATATCATATTATAGTTGGCGTGTTCGACCATGACATGGAGCTTTCAAATGGGGGGCACTGACAACTATTGCTTTGTGAGGTTACCATTTTATTATTATTGTTACTTTTATGACATATATTTCTATTTAATTCCTATCCTATTCATAGGTCTGTCCAGTCCCTTGTTCAAACCCACTGCCTGGTTGCTAAGGTAAACAACAGGGCGCTAGCAACCAGGCAGCTGCTGAAATTCCAAAATGGTGATGGAATTAAAAAAAAAAGCTAACTAAAAATCTACAAAAAATAAAAACCAACTGCAAATTGTCTCAGAATATCAATGTCTATGTTATTCTAAAGTTAATTTAAAGATAAACAATCCCTTTAATAGGGTTATGTATTAAAAGGTCTAGTCACCAATCAGTAGGCAGCATTTCCTTGCCACCTGTTTAAAAGCAAACATCTTATTGGTTGCAATGCGCTACTGCGCCTAGAAAAATATTGTTCCGTTTGAGCGGATTTATATCTCTAACACCATGAGGGGAATTCACAACAATGTTGGTAAATGTAATTTATGGGCTGATTTATTCACAAACCAATTTTCCGTAATTTTTACTGTCAATTTTCAAAAATGTTGTTAAAAAAGTGGCTGTGGCTATTGTGTATGACCGTAATAAAAATTAGGGATGCAACAAACCCAGTTTTTTTGATTCGGCCGAACCCCTGAACCCACCCTGATGGATTCGCCAAATACCGAACCGAATCCTGATTAGGGATCCGAACGCGCGCAGTGAAATTTCCCCCCCCCTAACATTTAACCCTTCAGATTCGGTTTGGCTAGGACCGTGGATTCGGCCAAAACCGAACCCTGCCCAAAAAGGCCCAATACTGAACTGAATCCTGGATTCGGTGCATCCCTATTAAAAATGTTGGCAAAAATTGTTGATAGGTTAATGTCTTTTTAAAGAAAATATTTTTGGAGAACAAATGACGTTTTGAAAGTGCAACAACAATTTTTTAATGTGTATATAACACTTTGTAAAAATTGGCAGTGTTACAACTAATCCATAAAACTATAAGATACTTTCTGTGACATTTTTACATTTTGCCGATCGATAATTTGAGAACTGTGAACTTACCGACACTTTTGTGAATTCCCCCCCATGAGAAAAACATGACAAAGACTAATTTATTAATTATCCATTACAGTTTTTCATCACAATGGCAGTACAGTTCATCACTTTAAGATACCAATCAGCATAACCCTAAGAGCATCTTTGTTTCCTGGTATCATCAGCCTTTCACTGAAGCCATTGCATGGCATATTTATGTGTATAGATGCAGCTGCCTCAAAAGAAAACAGACCTCCATTTTTATAATGTGCACCACTTGGCCTGTACCTTCCTTCCAGAAGAGGGAAAAAAAAAGAAAAATCGAGACTGGCGTCTGACTGTGGAGAGAACGGACTTCCTTATGGCTATGGGAGCAGCCGAGGTGTCACAAACAGAAACAGCTCAAGCATTTAATAAGAAAAAAACACTGAAAAACCCAACAGCAGCTGTGGTCTCCTCTACGCCGTGCCGTCTTCCTGTCACGTTTCCCTCTCTCTTCTCTTTTTTGGAAGTTGAATCAATGATTATTTTATCTCTTCAGCGCAGCAAAAGCAAAGCATCCATAAAAAGTGAAATTGAATTTAATAAGAACGTGCGTTATAGCAGGTAATATAAGGATTATGACATATTGTAAAATATAGTAAGTAGTGCAATATGAGCAAAATCATACAATGTATTCCTGCCCTTACCTTGTCCTGGGTTGTTTTTTATTTATTTTTCTCCTATTTCTTTGCAATTTCGTCCCCGTTTGTGCAAGATATTTCTGTGTTCCGCCCGAGCACCCACAGTGTACAATGACTGCAATGTAGTATTGTACAGAAAAGGCTGGAACCCAGGGAAATGGTGTGCATCCAACATCTTACTCTTCGTTCCCCAGAAGCTTCATCTGCTTTCAGGGGGGAATCGTCAAAATAGTTTAATATGAATCCAAGGTAGGCAATTAAACTGACAAATGACAGACGCAGGGCCGGGGAACATTTATTTTTTAGAATCCGCCTGTCACTCTTCTTCAGCTTTAAATTTTAAATAAAATATGAATTGTTTTTGCAGCGCTGCAACTTGGATCATTCTCGCTCACGCTACTGATTCGGTGGCAGTAATTCCGTGTAATAAATCCAAATAGAAAGAATGTGACTTTGGAGCTCTGAGTCACCAAGTTTTTCAGCACTCGCATTATACTTATTCCAGAAGGAATTGACACGATGATTTATTTTATCGGTTTTGCATATAAAACTCATTTCTGCTTGCATTCATCTTACTCTATCCCTTGGAAATGATCATTTGGTCTGGTGATATTTGGAAGAATTTAATGCTCCTCTGTTGTGAAATCTAATGAAAATAATTTACAATTCGCCGATATGGCTAATGCACGGGCAGTTGGTTTTCTGCAGTAATAAAATTAGTCTTTGAAGGAATATCCAACAATGATGAAGATGTTAGAGAGAAAAAAAAAAACTTAAAATAGCCAAAAATTTACAGCGTCAGAGTTATGGGCAGCTGCTAGAGTTTTTTTCTCTTCCATCTTTGTAAAAAAAAAAAAAAAGTCCTTATAGGATGAGATTGATGGCATTATTTTAATTTTGATGTCTTTTTAATGCTTCATGCATTTTAAATACAACCTTTAATAGTTTTGGAGATTGAAGAATTAAATTTTATTTTCTTCAGGAGGAATAATGTTTTCCCGTGGGACTTCGGCATCTCGGTATAAATTCTTTTATTCAGCAGCTGTGCCATAAAAAGGCTAGGTATTATTAGGGCTGTACAAATCTAGTATATGACTAAACATCGCTGGAAGATAAGAATACATTTGGAAATACATTAAAAAAAAAAAAAAAGGCTGCAGCGCTTATTTTATTGAGATATGACGCATGTAAAAATGTTGAACACAAATAATTATATAATAATAGTGAAGGGCGCATAGTGAAAATAACACAGTGAGGCTCATTTAAATTTACTGGCCCTATTTCCCTAGGGGAGCAAGCTATCATATATTTACTAGGCCAGGGATTACTGGATTGATGCAAAATTGTCCATAGTTAAGAGGGGAAGATGGTACAGTGTTGAGGAATAGATTACTTCTAAATTAAACAGGCAGTCAGTTCCCCCCTAACTCTTTATAGTGAAAAGGGGGTTACTAGTCTGCCCAATGGGGTCTAAATATCCATTTTTCCCACCCTAGTCTGTAGCCCCACACATTTATTGCTCCTATTAAACAAACAATAAGATCATAGTTAAGAGGGGAAGATGATACAGTGTTGAGGAATAGATTTATAAATTAAACAGGCAGTCAGTTCCTCCCTAACGTTTTATAATAAAACAGGGGTTACTAGTCTCCCCAGTGGGGTCTAAATATCCATTTTCCCACCCTAGTCTGTGTCCCCACACATTTATTGCTCCTATTAAACAAACAATTTGCTTATAGTTAAGAGGGGAAGACTGTACAGTGTAGAGCAATAGAGATACAGTGTTGAATAGATTTACTTCTAAATTAAATAGGCAGTCAGTGCCTCCCTAAATCTTCATAATAAACAGGGGTTACTAGTCTGCCCAATGGGGTCTAAATATTAATTTTTCCCACACAAGTTTGGGGCACCACACCACATTGCTCTAATGTAACACACTTTGTAACTCTGAAATATCCACCATTTCTTTTGCATTTGATGCAGTAGATATATGAAAAGAGGGCTAAGAGGTCCTGGTTTTTTGTATCCAAAGCCTTTCCAAACCTGTACATTAAAATTGTTAGCACACAAGCCTGTTTGGGTTCCTACTGTTAACTCAGCCCTCATTACTTATTTTTCCCAATAAAGAGGCACTTAATATTGAACAGTTGCAGTCCCAAGTTATGGCTCTACATTTATAAAGCTATAGCTGCAGATATCAAGTGTATAAAGGGCTTGGACTGAAACACGTAGGGGCTGATTTACTAACCCACGAATCCGACCCGAATTGGAAAAGTTCCGACTTGAAAACGAACATTTTGCGACTTTTTCGTATGTTTTGCGATTTTTTCGGATTCTGTACGAATTTTTCGTTACCAATACGATTTTTGCGTAAAAACGCGAGTTTTTCGTATCCATTACGAAAGTTGCATAAAAAGTTGCGCATTTTGCGTAGCGTTAAAACTTACGCGAAAAGTTGCGCATTTTTCGTAGCGTTAAAACTTAACGCTACGAAAAATGCGCAACTTTTCGCGTAAGTTTTAACGCTACGCAAAATGCGCAACTTTTTACGCAACTTTCGTAAAGGATAGGAAAACTCGCGTTTTTACGCAAAAATCGTATTGGATCCGAAAAATTCGTAAAGAATCCGAAAAAATCGCAAAACATACGAAAAAATCGCAAAGTACCGATCATTACGAAAAAAACGCAATCGGACTCCATTTGACCCGTTCGTGGGTAAGTAAATCAGCCCCGTAGAGTGCTTATTCTGCTAAAATAAACCACATTGACGTTAAAAGATATTGTCTGGAGCCATTTGATCTTTTTCTATCCCTTGGTTATTTTTAAGGGGCATTTAAAGCATTACAAGGTCGCAAGGCAGTTGCCATGAAGAAAAAGAAAGTGAGCTCTTTTTCCTTTGCAGTTTTTAGCACAACTAAAGGAAGAATGACACTGGACCCAAACTGGGCAACCAGGCTGAAATGTAGAATAGAATTTAGATTTGGATTAAGGGAGAAGGAAAGGCAAAAACTAAGTAAGCTTTATCTTTGTAAACACAGCCATAAGCACTCACAGAAACGTTGTGAGTCCTCTATCAAAAGAAACACAGGATTTCTTGTCTCCTTTTTTGTAAACATGTTCTTAGGGTATCTGCCTTCCTCTCTCAGAAAAATCCTTCATTCCTGGGGCCAGAGTCTGTGCATTTCTCTCCTCTCTCCCCTCTCCTGCTCCCCCCTCCCATAACAATTCATAAAACTCACTCCTAATACCTTTAGGAATGTGTGATCTGAGCTATAATGACTTGACTGCAAGCAGGAAGCTAGGAAGACCAAGCTAAAATGGCAGCTGCTATCTTAAACAAACAGAGAAAGTTTCTAAAGCTGTTTACTCAGGTATGGTAATGCTTTCTGCAGAATAAATTAGCGTTCTAGGTGGCACTAATGTGGCAAATTTTTTGGCATTAAAACGCCAAAATGACTTTCCTTCTCCTTTATCTACATTCTATTGTGGCTACACAAATACACATGTACTACTGATTAATATACGACTCATACAGTATTGGAGCAGAGGTGCCTCAAATGTAGATTTTGATCAACCAGTAGATCTTTAAAACAGATCCTTGTCATTAGATAGCCTTCTAATTATTCAGCTTTGTAAAACTCTTTTCTCTCAATGTAAACAGATGGAATTACAGTTGCATGGCATGTAGGGGTTCCAGAAAATCTTGACTCATATTAACTGCATGAAATGGCATTTGCAAAGTTGTATTATTTATGATGAATTTAATGACCCTGAACTTTTCAATAAATTGTTTATATTTTTTTTTAAAATAATGGCTTTTTGAGAAATGCTGAGCTGTGATTATGAGAATGCATCATACAAAATGTTTTTTAGGGGGTTTAATAACACAAAAATGTCCTGCATTCAAAATTTTTGCCTTAAAGGAGAAGGAAAGGTACAGTTGCGGGGGGTGCTAAAATGTTAGGCACCCCCCCAGGGACTGTAATCACTTACCTGATACCCTGGGCCAGTGGCCCTGTTAGGATAAAACTGCACTAGTCTGGGGCCACCTGTCAGTGAGTGATCCTCTTCCTCTGTCCGTCTTATTGCCAGGGGAAAAAAATCAACTAAAAAATCAACAAAAAAGCCAACTTTTTAACTTTACTGTGTGGCCCTGGGATTGTGAAGAAAGGAGGAAGAAAATGCCTTGTTGCAGGTACCCCAGGCTGGTGCAGTTTTCTGCTAACAGGAACACCAGCCCAGGGGTATCAGGTAAGTGATTACAATAACTTGGGGGTGTCTAAGATTTGGCATCCCCAGTGATTGAACTTTTCCTTCTCCTTTCAGTACTTGTCCCAATGAGTAAAAACAAAAAGAATGAACAAGAAAAGTCATCTTCCATTGCTATAGAAGGGGTGGCCCTACAACATCTGATTATATAAACAGGGATCTAACTTGAGAGAGATTCCTTCTTATTGGTTGTAATTCCTGTGGAAACTGAAAGGGGTATGGAAAACTGGGTTGGAAAAAATAAGCAACATCTCTCCACTAAGACTCTACTCCATGTAAGGAATGTACCATAGACAACAACACTCCGTACATAATGTTTAGCTGTTTTCTATCCATAACCAAGATTAGTCTTTACTTGTGAAGCATTCAGTTTCTCATTTTCTCGGTTTGCATTTTGCATTTTTTAGTATTTATAGTATATAGTAGCATAGTACGTATATGCTTTGAAAAAGATTTTCTTTCCTATTAACTTTATTTCTTAAAAAGCAAATGTCACATTGTTAAGGGCCGCATAGGGTGGTCCGTAACAGTTTTTTCCTTCTAAGTAAATAAGTTGAGAACAGGAATGATTTAAAAATGCCCCAGTTGAGCCAGAATATGTTTGCTTTTGGCAATAAACATTAACCCGTATAATGTTATGTCACTAGTACTTGTACTTTTCCTGCTATTATTATTGCCTTTAAACAGCAGCTGCACACATGCCATATTTTAGATAAAGTCTGCTCTCATTGGTGGTCCAATAAAGGTCAGTAAGCTAAAGGTTAAATATTTGTGCTTAGTTAAGAATATAGCTGTGTTTTGTGTGGCAATCAAGGCCTGCTACAGAGGACCCGAGAACTTGGACATTGCCTCTCAAATTAGCAAATGCACAAATTGAGCAGATCTTGAGTTAAGTAACATAGTCTATTGACTGGCCATGCTTGACTCTTCTCCAGGAGCAGGAAAACAACCTCAAAACCCGGAATCATGAATCTTCTCCAAGTTAGACTGTAGGGCCGGTGTTGTTTTTCTTCATTGTTTAAGTTGTAATTTTTCTTTAGAGGCATTTTGTGCTTAACAAAAAATATCTAATTTTGTCTAATTTTGGCTTATTCACTTTTTTAAGGAACTTTAAGGTCTTTTCTTTGTCATTACTGGGATCTTCCTGGGTCTCCTACTGCAGAGCCAATCTTTTATTGCACTGGCAAGAGATGGTGTGAGTTGAAACAAATGGGCCTTATGTCAGAAGCTCAGCTTGAATCAGTTTGATGGTAGTAAGGGTTTTTCCCCAAGATTTGAACAATCTTTTTCTGCACTCTTTGATCAGATTTTCTTGCCTCCATGTCCATTGAGATTTGCTACAATACTCATGTATATTATATGAGTATTTGTTATAAACTTTTAATTACAATCACGTGGTTACAAAGCACCCCTTCACAGGTTGTATCTCCCATTATGTCTGATTCGTTAATGCAGTCATTAATTCATCTTTTTTGCTACTTCTTCCAACTAAAATGTCCTTCACTTTTGTGTGTCCATTTTGGATTTCACCAGCTAACACAGGATCTGAGACTCCTCCACAGCAGCTTTGGGATCAAGACTTCTCAGCTCATGGGTTAAACAAATTGGTCTGGGCTTGCTATACATGCACATGGTATCACGTATCACGGTAGTCTGATGATTAGTAGCCTCTCCTGCGCTTCCCACTGGACCTGAACACCGGATGTGGAGACAGTAACAGGCCCAGCTGAAGAATAGCAGTAGTGCCGTTGATGAGAAAGCCGGTAACAACAGTCTTTGTACAGTAGTAACGCAAACAGGCACTATGAAGCAGGGGTAGTCGAGAAACAAGCCGAGGTCAAACCGAGAATCAGAGTCCGAAAACAAGCCAGGGGATGATCAGAAGAATAACCAGAAGCCGAGCCAAAATCAGAAGTCAGAAGAACAGTCAGGAGGATTCAGGAACGCTTAGTGTCAATTTGCAGGCAAAAGATCACTTCGCAAAGTGTGTTAGGCCTGAGCGTCCTTAAATCCGCAGGGAGCATGCGCGCAGCGTCAATACGCAACGTGCGTCAATACGCGGCGTGCGTCAATACGCGGCGTGCGTAATCTCGCGCCCCCGTGCGCGCGCGCCTAGTCGCGCGCCCGCGCATGACGCGCGTTTAGTCGCGCGCCTGCGCGTAACGCACGCCCAGACGCGCGCCCATGTGCGGCATCGTTCCGGCCGCGCGACGGCACATATCTACGCTGGCGCTGCCGCGCGCCCGTGCGGACACACGCGCCACGGAGCACACGGAGCTGACACATGGATTGGGGACCAAATTAACAGATTGCAAGAAAAATGTCCATCATGAAGTCAACTTATACAAGCCTTGACAACCAAGTTTTTTCCTAAGATCTGTGCATTTACATGATACCTTCAGGTTCTTGAACAGTTCCAAAGTCTCCATGGAGCCGTTAGGAGTCAGTTCTTACTGAAGGCAATCTTGCTGTCTCCCTTTAGCAGGAAAATTGACTCAAGCTCAAGTGTTAAGTTCTACCAACAATCTCAGTCTCACTCACTACAGGTCTACAGCTCTTACAGGGTTAATTAATTGTTCCACAGATGGCAAGTAGCAATGAGACTGAGCTGACGTATACAGCCATCGGGTTAGAGCTATTTAGTGTCTCCAGGTACAGGTAGATCACCCATATTGTAAGTGATGCCCAAATATGTATAATTAACACACAAAAGTAAAATTTGGCTTTTTTAAACTAAAAGAAGTGTATTTTTATGTAAACAATATGATAAATAGAATATTTATAGATAATCAGCACATGATAAACCCCCCTAGGTACTGACTGAGATTCAAAATAGGCCTTGACATTTCAAGTACAGAGAAGACCAAATGTAGCATTTGCCATATTACCAGTCTGGGCCTAGATCTTCTCCAACATTAGCTTGTGTATCTCAAAACTCTATTTGCAACATATTTCAGTGTTAAAAATCCACAAAAAAACCAAACGTAGCTGCAGATGGATGTGAGTCCAGCACATATATTAGCCTGGGCTGCTAGAAGGAGGGACATTGCAATGACTTCGTTAAACACTGATGAAGTGTTGTCTTGAAGTGAGTGTAAATAAGTCAAATGTATAAGAAAGTGCTGTACTACTCCACAGTAGAAATCAATCAAGACTGCAAGAGTCACGGGCGATGACAATTGTCCCTTCCTCCTATCACAAATTCACGCTGCCTGTTCTGAAGGAATACGTCTCTCCGTGGGGAATAAAATGGATTGTTGATAGCAAAAGACAAGTCTGTCACATCTGTCCCAATAGAGGTATTTCATGCTCTGCTTTCATTTCGACAATGTTCCTCTTATCCGTGGAGTCTGGAACTGTAACTCTTTCAACGTTTCCTTTATTTTCCTAATGTCAGAATGGTTTTTCCTTCTCACAGGCCCATCAGACATTTGTCATGCCTTGCACTATATGTGTCAGAATAATGGAAGCACGAAAGGCATATTTGGGTTTGTACCATGAAGGGTGCCAGTAACTGCTGCACTCGCTGATTCCATCTGTCAGTTCATTTGTACTCTGCATTGAAACGGGTTTGCCGATACGTCCAGTCATTCAGAAGGGAAGCCAAGGAAATGTCTGTGTGCGGAACGATTACCGTTTGTACAGCTGTTTAGATGCATTATTGTTTTGGTTACAGTTAGTGGTAGAATCGTGATAAGATAAGAATGATAATGTTTATTGAGTGAACATTTTCAATTTAAGACTGAGCTTTGTGGCCAAATTATAAAGAAATATTGGTCAAAATTCAGTTTTCAAAAAGTTTTCCCTTAATTCAATTCAGATTGTCCCGTAGACTCCAGGTGAGTTTTTCCCTTAATAAACCATTAGCTTTTTTTTAAATTGAATTTATCCAACAGTCACACTTTTTATTGCTTTGGGATTTTTTTTAATGAAATCTGCCTGTCAGCGATTTGTGTTATTTCAGTTCTGCCTATTGCCCCCCAATTGTGGCTAATACTGCCACCTATTGCCCTATAATTATCTAGTTAATGGGATAGAACTTTTTTGCCATATTTTAGAGTAGGAATGCACCAAATCCAGGATTTGGTTAGGAATCCATGGTCCTGGTCCCACTGAATCCAAATCATGTGACTTTTCTCCACATAAACGCGGGGTGCACTGCACTGAACATGTGGTTGTTTTATGCTTCTGTGTCTTCGTTTGCATATGCTTCGGTATTGGGCAAATCTTTCATGAAGGATTTGGGGGGTTCGCCCAAATCCCAAAATAGTGGATTTAGGGCATCCCTATATTAGAGGCTACAGCTTGACTTTATAAATAGTGCTTTAAAAAGTTGCCGCCATGGAAAAAAACAAGTGACAAGCAGGTTCTGCTGTACATTTTTAATTGCAGCATAGACTGTGACCCCTGAAATAGGGCCACCTGAAAAAGTAAAGTTTTAGCACAAAAAAATGTAATAATAATCTTTGTTTGAGACTGTTACAGGTATGGGATCCATTATCCGGAAACCCATTATCCAGAAAGCTCTGAATTACGGAAAGGCCCTCCCCCATAGACTCCATTATAAGCAAATAATTCTAATTTTTTAAAATTATTTCCTTTTTCTCTGTAATAATAAAACAGTACCTTGTACTTGATCCCAACTAAGATATAATTACCCCTTATTGGGGGCAGAACAGCCCTATTGGGTTTATTTAATGGTTAAATGATTCCCTTTTCTCTGTAATAATAAAACAGTACCTTGTACTTGATCCCAACTAAGATATAATTACCCCTTATTGGGGGCAGAACAGCCCTATTGGGTTTATTTAATGGTTAAATGATTCCCTTTTCTCTGTAATAATAAAACAGTACCTGTACTTGATCCCAACTAAGATATAATTACCCCTTATTGGGGGCAGAACAGCCCTATTGGGTTTATTTAATGGTTAAATGATTCCCTTTTCTCTGTAATAATAAAACAGTACCTGTACTTGATCCCAACTAAGATATAATTACCCCTTATTGGGGGCAGAACAGCCCTATTGGGTTTATTTAATGGTTAAATGATTCCCTTTTCTCTGTAATAATAAAACAGTACCTGTACTTGATCCCAACTAAGATATAATTACCCCTTATTGGGGGCAGAACAGCCCTATTGGGTTTATTTAATGGTTAAATGATTCCCTTTTCTCTGTAATAATAAAACAGTACCTGTACTTGATCCCAACTAAGATATAAATAATCCTTATTGGAGGCAAAATAATCCTATTGGGTTTAATTAATGTTTTATTGAGTTTTTAGTAAACTTAAGGTATGGAGATCCAAATTACAGAAAGACCCATTATCCAGGAAAAACCTTGGCCCCGAGCATTCTGGATAATGGGTCCCATAGCTGTACACTGAAAATGATAATGTAGCCAGCTTCACATACATTGGTTTCCCATAAAGTTAAGCTGTATCCCCCATTTAAATTCAGAGGGAGAAGATTTATGCAGCGTTTCTCAGCAGTCAAGGAACTTATATTGATTTTTAGCAAGGTCTTCTTCTGAAACTTTGGGTAACGAAACGTTAACAAGAGATATACAGTATATACATATAAAGATTACTGTACAGGTATTGGACCCCTTATCCGGAAACCCATTATCCAGAAAGCTCTGAATTACGGAAAGGCCCTCTCCCATAGACTCGATTATAAGCAAATAATTCTAATTTTTTAAAATTATTTCCTTTTTCTCTGTAATAATAAAACAGTACCTGTACTTGATCCCAACTAAGATATAATTACCCCTTATTGGGGGCAGAACAGCCCTATTGGGTTTATTTAATGGTTAAATGATTCCCTTTTCTCTGTAATAATAAAACAGTACCTGTACTTGATCCCAACTAAGCTATAAAACAACCCTGTTGGGTTTAATTAATGTTTTATTGATTTTTTAGTAGACTTAAGTTATGGAGATCCAAATTACAGAAAGATCCCTTATCCGGAAAACCCCAGGTCCCGAGCATTCTGGATTACAGGTCCCATACCTGTATAGTAGGAAGGTAATATTGTTGTTTCTTTTAACTCAGAACTACTGTGGTTTAAGCGTGCAGACAGCCAGAGCAATACCCAGAATAATAAATAGCATGACTTGCACGGGGATATATGAACTAAGTAAAACATTTTTGATAATCTCAGAAGCAGGGAGCAAATGGTAATCGTGAGTCTGTTTGGTAATTTCATTAGCCTATTCATACTTGTTAGTGAGGAAGAAAATCTCTTTCTCAGAGGTTAATTAAAATTGATTGAAATGTAACCTGCTGTAATCCCATTACACCTCTGCTCTGTTTAAACACTTTTTATACTTTTTTTTTTTTGAAAATATATTTTAGCCAGCGTTTCACTTTTTACTAAATGATTGCTTTTTTTTATGTAAATCCTTGCTTGGGTATAAAAACATAAATATAGTTGCTGGAAGAGTGGCATTTCAGCTGTTTGTGATAAATGTTTATTTATAAATTATTGTTCTGAAAAGCGCTCAGAAAGGCAAAGGCTAGGAGATTTATTCCACAAGGAAACAGGAGAGACTCAAAGGTTAAAGGGCCAATAAAGAGTTTTTTTTATAAATAAACCTATTCTAAACAACATTTGGTCTTGGTTTATCTTGTGCACGTTTTAACATTAGTTTTCCCTTTTCCAACTGCCAAAAAAGTTATTGGTTAATGTGTATCTTTTCCTTTCAGACCTTTATCCTTTCAACTTCCAATCTGACTTCCAAACTGAGGCCTGATTGGTAGGGTAATTAAGCCCTGGAAGCCAGATAGAAGTTGAAAGCCAAAATGCTAGTTTTAAAATGAACTACACCTTTAAAGGTGCCCATACACCCTACAGGTGGGCGATATTGGGGAACATGTAGGCTAATTCGATCGTTTGGCCCTGGGACCAAACAATCGAATTATAATGGCGGCAATGGGGCAGTCGGTTCCAACTGAATCTTTTAACCTGCCCGATCGATATCTGGTCAGTTTCAGGCCAGATATCAGTCAGGTATGACGGTCGTTTCTACCCCTACATGGGCCAATAAGCTGCCGAATCGGTCCAAGGGACCGATATCAGCAGCTACAATCGACCCGTGTATGGCCACCTTAAGTCACTTCTTATTTAGACTGGGTTATACAAGAAATAATGCACAAATCAGATATGCAGCCAAAGGTAGAACCCCTCACACTTGCCCCTCTCTACCCCTAAACTAAGTGCCATATAACTGAACTAGGTTCTCCATACCAGAATAGAACCTCTGGAGGACAGGGAACCTAACACTGAAAGAGTTTAAGGCAGAACTTAGGGCAGCCCAAAAGTTAATGTACTGTATATCCCATCAGACAGAGTCTGGAGAATATATGATGGACAGGACTTTCTCCCTACAGTATATGAAAGAAGAGTATTGTCTACAGCTATTTTGCGGATCTATCGTAGACTTGGGGGAGGATGTGTGTAAACCCCTAAGTCTGAGTTTTCCACTCCCCCTGTAAGTCCCAGACACAGTCTAATGTGGGGTAAATTAATGGGGATACATATAAATTAGATCAGCTGTCTGCACCCAGAATACAAGAACATTTCAGTCTGCCTCCAAGCCATTAACAAACTACCCTGGCCCTTACCCACTCCATGCAGTATTATAGTGTCACTGGTGGAACTAAGATAAAAACTAAGTAAGCTTTATCAGAAAGGTCTATGTAAATACAGCCATAAGCACTTACAGTAATGCTGCACTGAGTCCTCTATCAAAAGAAACACAGGATTTCTTGTCTCTTTTTTTGTAAACATGATGTTCCAGTGTCTGACTTACTTTATCAGAAACATCCTTAATTCCTGTGGCCAGAGTCTGTGCAGCTCTCTCCCCTCTCCTCTCTCCTGCTCCTGCTCCCACCAGAATGCCAAGAACTCCCTCCCTTAGGAATGTGTGATCTCAGCTTTATCAGCTAGAGCTGCAGGAAGGAAGCTACTTAAAATGGAAGCTGCTATCTTAAGCAAACAGAGAAAGCTTCTAAAGCTGTTTACTCAAGTATGGTAATGGTTTCTGCAGAATAAATATAGTGTTCTAGGTGGCACTAATGTGGCAAATCTATTGGCAGTAAAATGCTGAAATGACTTTCCTTCTCCTTAAAGTTGTGTGTTTAGAACCATTCTAGCATATCCACCTTTACAGGGCCTGTACAGGATTAGGTATAGAGGTACAGTTCCCCTGACTGTGTTTGCAGGTGTGCCTGAGAGTGTAGCCAATTGGCTGTGATTCACCACTCTCCTGTACTGAATGTAAGGGGTTCCTTCTGGCTGTAAGGGGTGAGTTTAACAATTTCTACACATAGATAAATCAAGGGGATTTTGGAAGTCTTTGCTAGTACAGGTATGGGATCCCTTATCCGGAAACCTGTTATCCAGAAAACTCCGAATTATGGAAAGCCCGTCTCACATAGACTCCATTTTAATCAAATAATTCAGAATTTTAAAACTGATTTCCTTTTTCTCTGTAATAATAAAACAGTACCTGTACTTGATCCCAACTAAGATATAATTACCCCTTATTGGGGGCAGAACAGCCCTATTGGGTTTATTTAATGGTTAAATGATTCCCTTTTCTCTGTAATAATAAAACAGTACCTGTACTTGATCCCAACTAAGATATAATTACCCCTTATTGGGGGCAGAACAGCCCTATTGGGTTTATTTAATGGTTAAATGATTCCCTTTTCTCTGTAATAATAAAACAGTACCTGTACTTGATCCCAACTAAGATATAATTACCCCTTATTGGGGGCAGAACAGCCCTATTGGGTTTATTTAATGGTTAAATGATTCCCTTTTCTCTGTAATAATAAAACAGTACCTGTACTTGATCCCAACTAAGATATAATTACCCCTTATTGGGGGCAGAACAGCCCTATTGGGTTTATTTAATGGTTAAATGATTCCCTTTTCTCTGTAATAATAAAACAGTACCTGTACTTGATCCCAACTAAGATATAATTACCCCTTATTGGGGGCAGAACAGCCCTATTGGGTTTATTTAATGGTTAAATGATTCCCTTTTCTCTGTAATAATAAAACAGTACCTGTACTTGATCCCAACTAAGATATAATTACCCCTTATTGGGGGCAGAACAGCCCTATTGGGTTTATTTAATGGTTAAATGATTCCCTTTTCTCTGTAATAATAAAACAGTACCTGTACTTGATCCCAACTAAGATATAAATAATCCTTATTGGATGCAAAACAATCCTATTGGGTTTGATTAATGTTTTATTGATTTTTTAGTAGACTATGGAGATCCAAATTACAGGAAAGACCCCTTATCCGGAACACCCTTGGTCCAGAGCATTCTGGATAATGGGTCCTATACCTGTAACAACATAATATAAAACAACTGGAACAATGGTTTCTTTGTTTGTGTAAGAAAAAAAACATTTATGGACACATTTCAGCCTTGGAGCTCTGTTGACCTTTAATCGATGCCCATGGATGTGTAGCTCAGTTTGTAGGAATAAAGTCATATCCTGACACTATAGCTACTGGAAAAGGCTGTCAAGAAAATGAAACAAAAAATCGAGTCTCGTTTGTAAGGAAATAAGTGACACAGTGTTGAAAGTGAAGCTAAAGAGCTGTCTTCCTAAAGAACAGGGAGGAATTGAGAAACAAGAGTTTCAGTCGGGTGTAGGATGGAGACTTGCAAAGTGACAGCAGAGGAAAGTGGATTCCTTTGATTTGTGTGTGTGTGCGCAGCAGAGAAAAGAGAGCGAGGCGGAAAGGAACAACTCTGGGAAGAGAAAGTAATGGCTTCCTCTCAGCAAACAACTCACAGGGAAAGAAATATTTAACTCCAAATGCAATACTCTTTGATATATAATATGTTATTGTTACACTGTAGAACTGATACTACTCTCCGTGTAGGGTACTGCTCCGTCAGATCCTTTATTAGCTGAGCACTTGCAGGAATAATAGAGGTAAAAGGGTCTCCAAGCAGATCTGTGACACTCACATACACTTACAGAAGACATCTTGGACACAAGCATTTAATAAATAGGAGCAAAATAATGCAAATAGATATTTTAATTAATAAACTGGAAATTCATAGCACTTTATGGGCTTATCATTTGACCGCAGTTTCATTTAGGTACAACTAATACAACCGTCTGCACCCAGAATACAAGAACATTTCAGTCTGCCTCCAAGGCATTAACGAACTACCCTGGGCCTTACCCACTCCATGCAGTATTATAGTGTCACTGGTGGAACTACCCCACATTACAATCTTTACAGTAGGACACACTACCACTACAGCTAGCTATCATGTTTATCTCACAATTCTGGGGCATGCTATGATAGCTGTTACCTTTTTATCCCCAACCTTTTTGACCCAAGAGCCACATTTAATTGTAAAAAGAGTTGGGGAGCAACACAAGTATAAAAAAAGTACTTGGGAATACCAAACAAGGGCTGTGATTGGTTATTTGACAGTCCCTTTGTTGACTAGTAGCCTACAGGAGCCTCTGTTTCTCAGTAAATCTGGATTTTATGCAGCCAAAACTTGCATCCAAGTCAGGAATTCAAAAATAAGCACCTGCTTTGAGGCCACTGGGAGCAACACCCAAGGGGTTGGGGTGCAACATGTTGCTCACGAGCCACTGGTTGGGGATCACTGATCTATTGCAAGCCCTTATTTACAGGGTGCCATTCTCCCACTGAAACTTTCCTTAGGGTTTTTGTTATTAAAACCTCCTATCTCAGGCACCCAAACAGTGCCATCTTGGATTGGAATCCGAAGAGAAACATTTATGGAATCCTTTTGGATTTATGGCACACATTGCCTTTTAAATGGTTGCATAAAATGCCAGCATATTAGACCCCTATCTGCTTTGTAAGGGTGAAGATACACAGAGCTAGTAGTAGCAGCTACTTTTTCAAGGCTACTAAACTCCAGAAAATTCTCTGCCATAGACAATACTGAGAATTGCCTCTGCTAAAACACCTGTACAGACAATTATCAGTAAATGATCAGCATTGTCTATTTTAGTAGCCATGACAAGTAGCTGCTACTAGTAGCGCTGTGTGTCTTCCCCTTACTGCACATCGACGCAATCCAGCTGTCAGTGCACACACAGAGTACATTTTGCACAGGAACTTTTTCTGTTCAGAATCCACTCCATGTGGGCACTTACAGATTGAGATTGTAAAAAAGCATGTGAAAAGCACAATGGGGATCATTTATCAACAATGGACAAATTTGCCCATGGGCAGTAACCCATGGCAACCAATCAAAATGTTGCATTCGTTACTCTGCTGGCAGCTGGCTTAAAAAGCTAATCACTGATTGGTTGCTATAGGTTACTGCCCATAAATGATCCCCAATGTGTGCCACAGACCTAATACAGGGCAAACCGAGCTGCAAAATTATTGATTGAAGGGCACATATCCCCACAAATTTGTTTCCTAACCCTGACCTGAAGCTGTAGGCCTTACACAATAGTTTTTATTTTGGTGAAAATTCCTTTATTCTGTGCAGATCTTGCTAATAGTGCTCTGACTTGCACTGTTACACCCATAATTCCCTATTAATAAGGCGATGGGAAATAATCTTGTTGGACATAATATAGTTAATAAAGTACCCCCTTATGTAAAATATGAGGATATTTAAGTCACTAAGGTCATGGGGATCATGGAAGCACCATTTATAAGGATCATTTAATGCACATTCATGGCTCTTGTGTATTATAACCAGATAAACCCATTTTGTTATTCATTTCCAGAGGTAAATGACATAATCATATCACTTCTGCTAATCTGCTTGTTGCCATCAATTTACAAATATTTAAGTTCTGAGTCTCATGACTGAGAAATTACATTTTAATTAATGATCTTTAAATTATACTTCATCTAATGGCAAATATTTCGGAAGGGCTTATTCTTATCATGTTCAAGTGCACATTTCCAGTTGCAGGTACCGTATCTACAGCAGCTGCTTTTGTATCATTGTACAGCAGAGTCGTATATATGATTCCACTCTGTTACAACAGGGATACTGGTTTCATTTGCTGAGAATCACAATGGAGAAAGGGGAGGTTTATGATTTGTGTGTGAGTTTCAGTTTCTAAATGATAAGGAGAGGACACTGAATAGGTTTGTGCTATACACGTTTGTGCAGTAGGGAATGACAGGGTTCCCTTGGCATCGCCTCTCCTGGTAAATAGATCAAGTGATCCACTAAACATGGTGCAGTGACAGAGGCTTATAACCAGCTGAATGCCCAACAAACAAATTAAGCTTTTAAAACTATTATTTGTTTGGGACATGACTTGTTTTTGCAGCATTACAGGGGTTAATGTAATGTAATTGTTTTTGATTTGGTTATTTGGTTGCTATATTTGGTGCAAATTTTGCACTTGCAAATAGTGATAAGCAATTTTTTTTTACCAGGCATGGATCCATGGCGAATTTCCCAACTGGCAATTTTTTTTTATTGAAACTGCATCAAAAATTTGGCGAGAAAATAATACCCGTTCACTTTGGACGGGTATTTGGAGTGAGAAAAAAAAGTCACGCACATAAAAAAAAAGTTTGCGTATACAAAAGTCGCCCAAAAAGTCACACTGTAGGAGCATGAAAAAATGGGCATTAACTGGAATGCGTTTTGATTGAGAAAAGTCGCATGTGTAAAAAAAAATTGTCATGCATAGAAAAAAATGGAACTATTATTATTAACATTTATTTATAAAGCGCCAACATATTCCGCAGCGCTGTACAATAAGTGGGTTTCATACATTGGACATACAGAGTAACATATACAGTAACCAATAACCGATACAAGAGGTGAAGAGAGCCCTGCCCAAAAGAGCTTACAATTTTGACTTCAATGCATTTGGCAAATTTTTCGCTGTTTTGAAATTTTTTCAGCAGTTTTGTGAATTTTTTGGTGAAGCGAAATGGAAAAGATTCACTCATCACTAGTAACAATACATGCACACAAAGGTTCGACATGCCAATCTGACCTGCACGGGTCTGGGAGAATTTAGCGATGGTTTAGTGATTAGTGATGGTTCCTTGACACATCTGCAGTGAGAAGTTTCCTGTACTTGGGTAAAAGGACTTCACTTTACGTTGTTACCAAAGCTCTGGGGCAAATTCATCAAAACATGAGATTAGAGCTCACCACAGAAAAAATCACCCCCACTTTTTATTCATTCCTATAGGATTTGTAGAAATGTATTTATCAATGGGTGAAAGTTAGAGTTTACATTTTGATTAATGCGCTTCTAAAAATCCCATAGGAATGAATAGAAAATCACACATTTTGATAAATCTGCCCCTTATTATAAGAGGGTAATATAATAAAAGACACAAGGTTTGTCCAGGCCTAGTAAAACTGTTGGGCAATGTGTCTTGCCTGTCTTCTCCATTCACATGCAGATGTCTAGCCAATAAACCACTGATGGACATCTTTTCCAAGGGCAACTGAGAATGGACTTACCATATCCAAACCCTCTATAAAAAACACACCATCCCAGGGTACTTTACTCATACCTCCCAACTGTCCCGATTTTTGCGGGACAGTCTCGATTTTAAAAGCTTAGTCCACAGTCCCAGATTCTTACTGAAAAGCCCCTTATAACCCTTTGTTCTCCTGCAATGAATGCCAAAAAAATACAATGTTTCTCAAACTTAATTAAAAAGTAGCTTTTGCCAGAGAGCCAAGAAAACTTAACAAGCTACATGTGCACTTAGATACAATTGTATCTAATGTACAAATGTAACTAAAAAGCTGAACAGGTCTTTCGGGGGAACTGAGACTTGCAGCCTAAAGGGCAATTTCACCTTTTTTTTTTAGCAAAACTGTAATAACACATAAAACAAGACCCCAAAACCACCAGAAATGTGTTCAAACTTTAAAAAACCTGCTGAATTTTGTAAAAATGGGAGTGGCATTTAGGGGGTGTGGTCGCAAAAAATGGGTTTTCACTGCATTTCTTTTTGCCCATCTTTCCATTTTTCAAATATTGGAAGGTATGCTTCGTTGGAGACTCTGCACTGCCTTGTTTTACTTTCTAGACCTAGTTTATACTAAAGTTAGGGACATGTGCCCAGGGCGGCACAATGGATACCTGGGAAGATAAGAAAGTGTTCTACCATAACGCACTCTGGGATGGTGAATTTTTTAAATATTTTATCATTTCATTCTCCTTTAAAGTTCATGTATGGGACCTGTTATCCAGAATGCTCGGGACCTGGGGTTTTCCAGATAAGGGGTCTTTCCATAATTCGGATCTCTTAACAGTAACACCAAAAAATGAAAGTGTATAAAAGTAATTACAATATAATGTACTGTTGCCCTGCATTGCTACAACTGGTGTGTTTGCCTCAGAAAGACTACTATAGTTTATATAAGTAAGCTGCTGTGAAGCCATGGGGGCAGCCATTCAGAGGAGAAAAGGCACAGGTTACTTACCCCCATGATATTGGGCTTATCTACTAGTTATCTGCTATGTAACCTGTGCCTTTTCTCCCAGATTGAATGGCTGCCCCCATGGCTACACAGCAACTTATTAATATTGTAGCTTTTCTGTAGCAAAAACACCAGTTTTTTGCAGAGCAACAGCACATTATATTTTAATTACTTTAAAACACTTTAATTTTTTAATGTTACTGTTACTTTAAGTCTTCTAAAAAAATATTTAAACAGTAAGTAAACCCAACAGGATTGTTTTGGCTCCAATAAGGGGTAATTATATCTTAGTTGGGATCAAGTACAGGTACTGTTTTATTATTACAGAGAAAAGGGAATCATTTAACCATGAAATAAACCCAATAGGGCTGTTCTGCCCCCAATAAGGGGTAATTATATCTTAGTTGGGATCAAGTACAGGTACTGTTTTATTATTACAGAGAAAAGGGAATCATTTAACCATGAAATAAACCCAATAGGGCTGTTCTGCCCCCAATAAGGGGTAATTATATCTTAGTTGGGATCAAATACAGGTACTGTTTTATTATTACAGAGAAAAAGGAAATCATTTTTAAAAATGTGAATTATTTGATTACAATGGAGTCTATGGGAGATGGCCTTTCCGTAATTCGGAACTTTCTGGATAATGGGTTTCCGGATAAGGGATTCCATACCTGTAGTATGTTTATTAAGCTGCTGCTGCATGTGTTTTGCTTATGAACTGATGTTTCAAACTACCCACGAGAGCTTCTATGTAGTTATTCATCTTCTGAGATTTATTCTTCCCTACGTAGGGCAAATTAACCATGCTGAGGGTCCTTTAATTAAAACCTTAAACACAGTCAAAATGTGTCAGTCAGTGCATGGTGGGCTATTCGTTAGCAGTTAATCCCATCAGTGCCCGGGATAGATAAACATTCTCACTGAAGCTTATATTCATTGCCAAATTGACCAGCAGGCCGGCGCAGCGCATAGCTCTAAGTGCTAGAGAAATGATCTATATTAAAGAGGGATAAAAGTAAAAATGTCACTACGCTGAGGCAAAAAAAAAAGGAGAGAATGACTGGCTGATGAAATAATATTGCTGGAAGTTATTGCAATATAGGAATTCTCACCAATGAATTTCCGTCCAAATATTTATTTATTTCAGACCCACAGCGCGGCACGTGTGATTTGGCCGTTCCAATGCTAAATTCTCTGCTCATATTTTATTGAATAGCAGAATAAATCTGCTCAATTTCAGTGTAATTTCTTGCCATGAAAGATATTGCTACCCCGGGGCTGAAGTTTATGTATGTGCCTGCTTCACGCATATACTTTAAAAGGGTCTTTTTTAATGAGGTCTGAAACCTTCTGCCTTTACATAGGCACTTATTATTTGTAAAGTGACTATCTCATTTCGATTTTCCCTGCTTCTTTGTAACACAACAACAAAAAAATACTGGATCAGCAAAATGAATGTCAGGAAATCAAGGTTTTTCAGAAGCTGCCTTTATTAATCGCCCACCTTTTGTCTTTTAATAAATCACTCCCAAAAAAAGTCAGATTTCTAGGAGTCAATCAGTCAGCAAGCAGTATTTCAGGCAGCTCAATGAAAGGGACTTTAAAAGTACAAGCAGGAATAGGAATCCAATAACCAGTTCTTAAAGGAAAACTATCCCCCCAAACAATGTAGGTCTGTATAAATATATATTGCATAAACAAGCTCATGTGGAAAACGCTGCTTCATCTAAATAAACCATTTTCATATAAATATACTTTTTTTAGTAGTACAGGTATGGGACCCATTAATCAGAATGCTCTTGACCTGGGGTTTTCCGGATAAGGGTTTTTTCCGTAATTCGGATCTTTTACCTAAAGTAAGCTAAAAACATTATTTAAACATTAAATAAACCCAATAGGATTGTTTTGCCTCCAATAAGGATTAATTACCGTATATACTCGAGTATAAGCTGAGTTTTCCAGCACTCAAAATGTGCTAAAAAAGGTACCCTCAGCTTATACTTGAGGCAAGTAGTAAAGGCAGCGCCGTATTACCTAGCAGTATATAATGCCTCCAGTAGGTGAAGATCAAAGCAGCACAAAGTTAGTTGACATGGATAAGGAGAGCTATATAGTAAAAACAGGGAGATATAATCTTACCTCTGCATACATACTGTATATGTAAAATTCTCAGTGTTCTGGGTATAACTGTATATTGCAACTTATCAATGCAATGCAATATATATGCCTTTATACTTAAATATTTCTGTAATGATAAAGGAAATAAATCAGGGGTATCAATGAATGTTCAGGTAATACGGCGCTGCCTTTACATACATTACACAGCCAATTGTTAAAAACATACCAGCAAGGGAAGTAGTTGTCTGCAAATCTCTATATATTGGACTCTGTGCCAGGCCATCCACAGCGAATTGTTGCAGGATCTGCATATTGCTCTGCCCTTACTACTCGGACACAAGCTAGTGTGCAGGTGTGTTAAAAGAAATGGATGCCTAGGCTTATACTCGAGTCAATACGTTTTTCCAGTTTTCTTAGGTAAAATTAGGTACCTCGGCTTATATTCGGATCGGCTTATACTCGAGTATATATGGTATATCTTAGTCGGGATCAAGTACAAGGTACTGTTTTATTACTACAGAGAAAAAGGGAATCATTTTAAAAAATGTGAATTAAAATGGAGTCTATGGGAGATGTCCTTTCCATAATTCAGAACTTTCTGGATAATGGGTTTCCGGATGTATGTGCCATGGGGTACTCCCAAATAGAACATTTCCATTTTACGAATTGAAGGCTGCCCCCTGGGATCACAGGATTCACAGTGCACACAAACAAGCCAAGGCACACATACATGCTAGGCCCCATCAGCCAATTAATGGACAGAGTTCTGCCTTTTGCTCCCACACTATTTCCTGTTACAGTTAGAGCTGCATTATTTCCTGTCAGCTGATCTCTGAGGGAGCACACAGCCCATCACTAAATGGTGGCTCAAGAAAAGAAGATGTAAATGGGAAATATTTATTTGGGGCTGTATCTCTGGTCTATGAAGCCCTAGGCATCAGACTTAGAAGCCCCCCCCCCCCCCGGCAATCGTTATTTGCAAATAAGTGGTCCAGATTAATAGAACCTCTTGGGAATTGTAGATTAAATTTGCCCATTTCTAAGGAACATGGACTTGTTCTGTGCTGTTGAGTTACACGAGCCCAGTGTGTGCCACATATATACATATATATATGGCAGTTGTGCATGATAGTTTATTCCAGTCAGTTGGAATTTTGATTCATTATGGGATTCCCTTGGATGAATTAGGTAGAGGTATTGATCAATTGATTGTGTTTGCCAAACATTGCTTCAGAGCGTTTGGCTGACCAGCAGCAGCTAATACATCTGAGCATCTTAGGGTCCTAAAAAAATGATTGTAGTCGATCCTTTAGGGCAGTGGCCTGTGGGGAGATTAGTTGCCCAGCGACAAATGTTCGCTGCCACGGGCGACTAATCTCCCCCCGCAATGCCATCCCATCGGCAAGAATGTAAATCGCCAGTGGGATGACATACGCGTCACTGCGATTTCCCAAAGTTGCCCAGTTTCCTTGAGAGGCAACTTCGGGCGACTTCGGGAAATCATAGCAATGCGTATATCATCCCACCGGCGATCTACATTGGAACCATTGAAATGGTAACTGTCTTATGAACTGGTGATCAGTATGATCAATTTAAACACTTAGGGCTGTGGCACACACTAAGACTAGTTGCCTGCGACAAATCTCCCTTGTCGCGGGCGACTAATCTCCCCGATATGACATCCCACTGGCGAGAATGTAAATCGTCGGTGGGATGGCATACGCGGCGCCACAATTGTGGAAGTTGCCACGTATGCGATCTGACCCACACCCCTTAGGGTGAAGACACACAGAGCTACTAGTAGCAGCTACTTTTTAACAGCTACTAAACACCAGAAAATACCCTGCCATAGACAATACTGAGAGTTGGCTTTGTTAAAGCACACGTACAGACAATTATCAGTAAATAAATGCATTGTCTTTTTTAGTAGCCACGACAAGTAGCTGCTACTAGTAGCTCTGTGTGTCTTCACCCTTAAAGTTATTGCTACAAGTACAAATAATGGTGGGTCACCATGGAACTCAACTAAATGAATCAGTTTCCAAAGTGAGATCCTACTCCATCTTGTGGAAACGCCTGTCCAAGCACGCTGGAGGTAGAGCGATGGTTTGCACTCATTTTAAAAAACACCAGCTGTTTCTATATGGGATCATTTGCAGGAGGTATTGCTTCTTTTCATGAAAGGATTTCATTTGCGAATCAAGAGATTGAAACCAAATACTTTCAGGATATCAGTCACTGAGAGGGAGGAAAGCATTCATTAGGCATAAGGGAATTTCTTTTTAACCCAGTACAGTTCCACGGCAAAATGTGTGCTTTTCAACAACACTAGAGTTTTTCCTTGTGGTCAGTTGTGCTGGAAAAAAATGCTCCCAAGCAGATATCATTAACTACAGAACTTAATTAATGAAAAAGTAAAAGTGGGTTTAGTCATAAAGATTTGTAGAATGGAAAAGAAGGATATCTTCTGTGGTTTTGTGAACTTTTACACTGCAAGTTCACTCATTACTACAAAGACCACGTCTGCACCAAGTGGCTGATAGCAGGGGTGCCAAAGTGTAGCCAAAACTGGAGATGGCAGCAGGCCCAGATAACAGGGTGAAGGTCCACGGTACAAGCAAAGTTTAGTTCAGACAGAGGTTAAGGCAGATGAGAAATTGGTAGAATCCAAAGGTATAGGCCAAGGTCATCAACAGATAATTAAGTATAAATGCTACGTTGCAGAAGAAGCTAACCAAGCTCGGGTGTGGAGTCTTTAGCACGACGCATAGTAAGCAGCAAGCGGTCATGATCAAAACAATAACAGCAGTGGTTGGTGAGCCTTTGTGCCAACACACACAGGAATGGACATGATGACCCCCAAGACAATTATAAAATGCCCTCGATGACTGGAGATAGGGTTAATGAGCTCCAGCTTTGCCCTCTTTCAGTTAAATGGTGCTGCCTAGCAATTATGGGCAAAGATATATCTCATGGTTTATCTTGTGGAAAACTCTGGAGATGTTCAAACAGAACTTGCCCTTAGGATTCACTTTTGTCTCTGGCACTCAGTCACGATGTTATACAATATTTTGCAGTTATGGAGAATTCTGATTTTTTGCCCTGTATAATTGGCCTATCACAGCTAAAGAAAATGTTTTAATATCTGTAACGCACGGTAAACATTTCTTTCTTTGCTATTTCCACTCAGTTTTAGCTGCTTTCTGCTTTCAGAATGGATGGTTTCTGTTCAGCCATTAGAGTCAAATATGTTATGGGGTAATGTGCAGTCCATTTACATGAAGCCAAATGGCTTCCTTTCAGCACTCTACATGTGTTCCACATTTTGTCAGCAAAGACTGATCACCATTACTGTGCTCGGGAATGCTGAAATCCTTTTTCATCGATTTAGCTAAGAAAGACTGAGAATCAATTAAATCCTTGTTGTGTAGCAGCACTTTCATGCCTTTTATATGTTAATTACATAAATGATATTTGCTAGTGGTAAGAAAAATAGGATATAAATGCTAAGCTCTGCTGCCGATGATCTTGGATGAAACCTAGTCATAAATTGTATTACTTAGGCATTCTTTAATCTTCGTCTCATTTTCATTATCTTGCGCTGTATCATACAAAGACAGCAAGCTAATCTCATGATGGACATGTTGGAGTAGGATGCATTGCTCTCTTTGTACAATACTGGAGCTTATTGAAGGGACTCTAAAACTCTAAACATTGTCAGTTCTACCCAGGGCAAAGAAAATGCCAGCAGAAAACTTCATTTTAGGGTATCTGTCTGGGTCAGGAGCAGACTTGAGGCTTATCCTTGCTTCCTTTGTGACTTGTGTAACCCTATTTTGGCTACGGTTGTACTTTTAACACGCAATCACCTGCGTGTGGCGCTACAGGAGCCCTGAGCCCCCGCTTATTATGGGGGACAGGTGTAATATAAATGAATGGCGTGCCTCCACCCAGGGTAGGTATAGGTAGAACTATATCTGTCCCCCCTGGGAAACTCGGTGATGTCCTCCTTGGACCCGGACTCCCAGCAACTCCCAGTACCTTGCCCCTCCCTTGGGGTAGCTGCTTACCAGGCAGTTGAGGATCCTCAGTATATGAACAGCCAAGACACTGGTTAAAATGGTGAACCAGATGAACTTGTTTATTGATGCAGGCAGAACACTTCAGAGGATGTCACACAGACGGCTCAAGTCACACACTCTCTCTTTGGGCTACCCCCGGTACTCCCGCCGGATGCTTCCACCTAGGAACTCACCCCGGTCCACGCGTAGGGCCCCTTCACTGGGAACACTCCCAGGTGCTGACTTGGCTCCTCTTACTACACACTACAGGCCCTTAACTCCAGCCATGAGTGCTGGGGGGTCTTAACCCCTCTCTCTCCTGTCGGGGCTATCACTGCCCGTTCTCTCTAGCCTGCCTGTCACTCCTAGAGTGACCTGTTACAGTACCTCCTGTACTAGAACACAAGCCTGTTATACGCTTCTTTACAAGAAGCAGTCCCAGGACGAAGACCTGCTGAAACTGGGTGTCAGCCCTTTTTATACTTTTAGCACAGCGACATCTAGTGGTTGCTGTTAACTTGCAGGGAAACTCCCTTTTCACACATAAACACCCAGGACCACCTTTAGGTGTCCAAATCTCATAAGGCCACCCTCATGGTGCCTGTCTAAAGGGGAACTAATCCTGGAGGGGCCCAATTCTTTGGGGTCCCTACACTTGGTTTCTAATTTTAATTGCCCGGAACCTTGGAGACATCTAATTGGTCTAGTTTTTTGGTCACTTGACTACAACCATATCTTGGATAGCAAGAATATAAGCAGGTCACTGGAAGAAGATAATAAAAAGTAAGGTAAATAAATGGAAGATGGTGGCTTCTACCATTCTAGGAGCAAGGAAATCTCTGCAAAAGAAATATTATCATACAGTCAACTTATAATATTTTTAAATACAAATGGAAAATAAAGAATCCTCAAATGTTGAAAACTATATGAAAGTTCTTTCTCCTAATAGAAGAGTATGTTTTTAATGTAGAGTTTTATTAAATCTTCAGGAGAATCAAAAGTCTTGGACTTTTGGTGGTGCCTTGATGGCTACTAAATGAGCTTCAAGAAGTTCAAATGTAGCAGCAGACTTAGTGGAGTATTTATTAACATTGTAGACAAACATCATGTTGGCCATAGCAACCAATCAGCAATTAGATTTAAAACGATCTACAAGTTAGAAAACAAAAGCAAAGAGCTGATTGGTTGCTATGAGCAACATCACCAGTGATGTTTGTCTCCAGTGTTAATAAATACACTCTATAGTCTTACACTGGAACACACTTTATTACATAGGAATAGATTTTATAGTTTGTGATAACAGAACAAACTTAGAAGGTTGTCTCTGTTAATTTAGCCTGTATCTAGCTTTCCAATACTCCTATGGACATCACAACATGCCCCCTTGGTCACCCTGCTTCCTGTTAGCTTCTTGTATATAAATTATAACACAATAGAAGGGCTATGGTAGGCAATATATAAGGCCAGCCAACCTAATATAATCATAGCTAAAATGATTAAATCAACATTTTTGTATACTTAGGTGAGATTCACAATGGTATTTGTATGTATAAATGGTACTTAACACCTTGAAGGAAGTGCCACTACAGAGGAAAATGACCTCTTCCCTTTTATAATTACATTTATTAATGTATTTATTTAGTATTTCATGGCTGACTAGCTTACATATTTATGTTTATTTTTATTAAATGTAGAATGTATTAGTAGTTTTATGATGCCACAATTTTGGTTGGGAGTTATATATTTATATATTTTAGATAAAGGATTCCCATGAACATAAAGGAACCCTGGAATTAATACTTGTCTTAAGAAGGCGTAACATCAAGTGGGATGCCCAATGCTTGCAATTGAATTGTGTGCAGTGAACAGGGAATCCCACATTACTGCCATTATGGAGGCTGTATGCTGGAATTGAGACACATACCGTGTATATATATATATATATATATATATATATATATATATATATATATATATATATAGAGTAGCTGTAGAGAGAGTCCGCACTCACAGGTCTTAAGAAAATATAGAAGTTTTATTCAAATCAACATCTAACGTTTCGGCTGCATCCACAGCCTTTCTCAAAGGCTGTGTATGTGGATGCAGCCGAAACGTTAGATGTTGATTTGAATAAAACTTCTATATTTTCTTAAGACCTGTGAGTGCGGACTCTCTCTACAGCTACTCCATCTATTATTTTGGGACTGCACCCAGGCTCCCTTGGACCTACTTATACATGAGTGCCTGTCTTCTTGCAATATATATATATATATATATATATATATGCGTGTGTGTTTGATAATATAAGCAACACAGGGAAAAATAAAGGCACAGTTGCCCTTGAAAAATCCTTCTACTCCTTTTTACCCACCGCTCAGAAAATACTAATTAATAGAATGGCAGCTTTCATCTCTCTGAGTAAAAATATCCCCATTCCAGTTTACTGTCCAAGGCTCTGTTTATGGGTAGGATTTATTCTGTACAATAAAATTCTACAGCACACCACTATAAAACACCAAAAGGGTTTAACACCAGTCTCCTTCTTAATTGTTGATTTTGTCAGATGGATATAATGGCACATCAATTCCCAGAGCATGGGAAAGTGCGGAGAGAAGAGATTGACAGACATTTCAGCAGCGACTGGTTGAACACAAAGCTGAGAGAACCTTACCTGGCTACGAATGATAGAGCTGAGCATAGTAATGATGATTAAGGCAGTAAATGAGAAGGCATTTAGTTGTAATAAGACTTGTTGCTTTTTTGTCTTCATGTAACATTTAGATGAAAGCAACAAACATTATTTCACTATTATTATAATTAGATATAGTCTACATTTGATTTGGAATTCATGCATAGCTTGCCAGTACTCAGCTTGGTACATGAAGACACACTGAGCTACTAGTAGCAGCTACTTTTTCATGGCTACTAAACTCTAAATACCCTGCCATAGACAATTGCCTCTGCTAAAACACACGCAGAGTCAGTAAACAATCAGTATTGTCTATTTTAGTAGCCACAAGAAGTAGCTGCTACTAGTAGCTCTGTGTGTCTTCACCCTAATATATCACACTAATAAACATAAGCATGAAGGCCATCCCATAGACATTATGGATCCGTAACTCCTACCCCTTATGTGGAAGACAGATATTTGTTGGAGATAATAAATTGGGTATCCCTGGGTATAAATAAGCAAAGTTCATATAAGCTCCTACCTACTTATACTTTTCTCAAGTTTGGTCCTCCTGGCCACCCAGATTCATCACCACTTGGGAGAGGGGAAGTTAGATGAAAAAATGTACACTTGTCCCTACCTAAGGGCACCTACCTTTCTTTCCTCCTGTGGGTGCAGGGACAAAAAACACATGTTTTGGTTTACATCTGGAATATAAAATTACAGTTGTTTCATATTCCATCCACTCTACCATAAGCCCCCACCCATAATAAACAGCTATGTTAGAAAACAAAAGTGGAATACCTGGCATGGTACAAAAGGTGAAAAAAGTACCATTTATTTGGCTGCAGTTTTATCCCCCTACCAAACCACACCCCGTATAGGACAGGGTAGGCAGTTGGGTGGATGGTTTCAATTTTATTAAAGGGGTAGTACTCTTTCAAGTTAACTTTTAATATGTTAACAGTGGCTCATGAACAAAATGGCGCTCACCAACCCCCTGGATGTTATTTTTTTTGAAGTCTTGGCTTGTAGGCAAGTTTTGGTTGCATAAAAACCAGATGTACTGCCAGGCTACATAGGAGCTACCAAATAGCCAATCACAGCCTTTATTTGGCACCCCCAGGAACATGGTTTATGCTTGTGTTGATCCCCAAGTCTTTTTACATTGGAATGTGGCTCACAGGTTGGGAATCCCTACTCTACATCATACTAAAAGTTAGTTTAAAGGTGAACAACCCCTTTATAACCAAACTACAGAGCAACACTCTGGAATGATAAACCCTATGATGTTTTGCATTTTTTGTGCAGTTTATCTTTGTGTAAAGAATTGCTCAAAACCATGGCAATACAATTCCACCATCAATAGACTTTGGCCAAGAAACACTCCGGAATGTAGGCCTTTACTAGTGTCTCAGTCATCTAGATTTCTATTTGTTGTCAACAGGGCAAAGGAGAAACCATTTGTCCATATAAATGCATCTTCTGATTGTATTATTTGCACTGATTTACCTCTCTCTGTGATGTTTGGGTTGCACACTAATACAATATACCCTAGTGCTGATTTTCCCCCCTAGTGATCTCAGTGCTGTCAATAGTGGGGGCTGAGCCTGAGGGTGAGATTTAGGCTATGAATGCACATACTTTTTTTAAAAAAATAAGCATGTATTGAAGAAGAAATATACATTCTGAGGTAATTTGGAAGTCAAGTCAAGGAAAGACATCCTTCCTCTGTCAGAGGCCTGGTGAGGCATCACCGAGAGTGCAACAGTATGTCACACTGCGTTCTTAAATGTGGCACGTTATTTAGGAGATTGATAAAGAGCAATGGAGAATAACACAAGTGATAAGTGGTTTTTCATCAGAAAGATACAAAGAGGGATTAGCTACAGTTAGCCTTTCGCTAAGGACGATTAAGGTCATTTAACCAAGGCAGCTCTGGAATGGCTGAAACTCCATTACTACACATGCCCCCGATGTGCTGCAGATGGTAAAAGAAATGCTGAAATACCTCAGTGGCTTCCCCAAGAGAGTCGCTGAACATTTAGCCTTGGGGAGTTTTACACTGGGAATGAAATGTTATGACAGCGCATAATTGCGTTGGGTTGAGTGATAGAGCACTATTGTGACACTGACATTACCAGCTATAGATTACTAATGAAGATGCTGCACTGTGTATTGCTGCTATATATATGAGTGCTATATATATGCTATATATATGCTTTATATTGCTATAAATTAGGATTGAATCTAGACACCTTTCATTTAATAAGGTAACACCTTGCAGGTATATAAAAAAATGTTCCCAGCGACCAGAGAGACAAATCAGATCCGCTTATAGCTTCTATTATAAATAGCTTATATATATGCAAAGCTTGAAATATTTCTTTAAATTTGCGTGTCAACGAGACCACCAAAAATGCAGACATCACACCTTTATTGTGCAAACAGAGCAGATGGAATAAATGATTCATGGCTCCCGGGGTGACAGGGGACAGATCATTAGTTACGTGTGCCGTGTTTGCATATGGAACATTAGAGACATTTGGAGCAACTTGTATTGCCATTCCTGCCACCCTTACTCATATGTGTTACATACGTGCTATAGCCACTAGAACCTCCCAGATAATCAGGCCACAACATTACATTGCTGTGCTATACTGTAAATGGGCTTATGGTATTGTGCAAAGCTCTGTATATCTTGAGATGATGTGTTGCAAAACATTAGGTTTTCAGCCAGGGTAGAAAGTGACTGTTCATTTACTTTGCCTTTGATTTATATCTAAATAATCTTCCTTAATTTTCTGCTTCATCACTGTTCCATTTTTCATTAAATTCTTTTTTAAACCACTGTTCTTTTTTTGTAATCTGTCAAATCACTTGCTTGTGTGCTAAATGAAGGCTTGTTTCATTCCCGCTCACAACTTATTCTCTTGACCCTGTGCCCTGCGCTTACTCCTGCTCTTACTCACATCTTCACTTCTTCTCTGGCTTTTGGAAACTTCCCCACTCCATTCAAACAGGACTGTGTCAAGCCTATTCACACAAAGGCCATGTTTGACCTGTCCTGACTCACTCGTTACAATCCTGTCTCCCTTCTACTGCTTGCCTCTAAAATCCTACAAAGTGTTGTGTTTTCCTGCATCACTGACTTTCTACACAGCCATTATCTATTGGACCCATTGCAATCTGGCTTCTGGCCTTCACTCTCTACTGAGACTACAGAGTTACAAATGACCTTTAGGTTGCCAAAGCCATAGGTCACTTCTCTATCCTAATCCTCCTTGACCTATCAGGTGCCTTTGATATGGCTGATCACTCCCTCCTGATGTAAATTCGGTATTCCTTCGGTATGCATAATGAGGTTGCATCAAGGCAACACCACTTAAACCTCTGAATTTTTCTCAGTCAGTTGCCTGGGATGCTCATACATGCTCTCATCCTATCTCGACTAGACTACTGCAACCTGCTACTAAATGGCCTCCCTAACTCCCAGCTCACCCCCCTACATACTGTATTATATAATGCTGCCATCATTCTCCTCCTTATCCAAGAGGGTACAGGCCCCTCCCCTGCTGAAGTCCTTATTGTGGCTTCCCATTAAACAAAGAATAACTTACAAACTTCTTCTCTTAACCTTCAAAGCCCTTCATTCCTCTGCCCCTCACTACATCTCTTCTCTTGTGTCACCTTAGGTTCCTGGCAGACTCCTCTGTTCCTCACAGAGCAACCGCCTTATTTGTACCCCCCACTACTGCTGCTGTTTCCCACCTTAAACCCTTTTGCCTTGCTGCTGATCCTCCTTCAGTCTCTTCAGTACTAAACTCAAAGACTCCCTCACGGAGCACTTGCATAGCACCTGACCCAGTTCTGGCATTTATATTGCTGAGTACACGTGTATCACTATATAAATAAAAATATACATACATACTAACATATCAGCTAACTGCAAACCCCAAAAAACACGCAAGTCATCATTCTTTTTTTTCACATAATTTGATGCCTATGAGTAAGTGCTAGGTGAAGCATGAAATGCGTAAGGCTGAAACTGGTACTAAGTACTAGGTGAAAAAAAGAAAAATTAACCATTTGCTCCCTTTTTTTAAATTTCAAATCAGCACAAGAATTAGTCTAAAAACCCCTGGGCCAATTGGGAAACCTCCCTCCCATTGGGCATATATTATGGACAAAGGATTTCCTGAGTAGAAGGGGAAATCGACCATTGGAAAGCAAACACTAATACAGGAAAAGAAAATTTGTTTGCATTGCACATATTTTCAGTGACAATCTTTATTACAATCCCATATCTTCAATTTGTTTTGTTATCTTTATGCATCAGAGCTAACTCTTGTTTTTTATTATGGGGAAGATGGCGGTCACCCAGACAGCAGGAAGTACACTGAGCACAGAATAAAGTAGTAATCTTATAAAAAAACACAACAAACAAAAATGACCAGTCACTTAATTTGAGTATTTTAGTATTAAGTTTTTCTCTTTTTATAGATGGTATATTTACTTTCATTCAACATAGATTTTAATGCTAACGGGAAAGGGAATAGCATTTATCAAGTTCCCATAGACATTTAATCAATAATGACTGTAGCAGATATTAACTTTTAATATACCAATATGATATTATATTCAGATGCAGCACATAGGTGCGCACAGTGTATAAGCTTAGAAAATGCCAACAAGAGTAATGAAATAGCGGAATCCTTCCTTCAGACTGAAATAAATGGTACCCACTTACATGGGGGGAAAAGTCTGTATTTTACTTCATCTTGCTTTTATAATTAAATATGCAGTTTAAGAAGGAGGATGATTAACTTAAAATTACATTTCCATATCATATAGTCTAAGTATTCCAAGGCAATTTGCAATGGTTCTTTTTATCTTTATGTTTATGTTAAATGTAATATTTTATTCCTCAGCTCTCCAACTGGAATTTACAAATTAGAAAATACACGTCCCTCACTATATATATATATATATATATATACACGGGTATAGGACCTGTTATCCAGAATGCTTAGGACCAAGGGTATTCTGGATATGGTATCTTTCTGTATTTTGGATCTCTAAAGTGCGGTAATTTTTATTGCACACTTTTTTGCGTTAAAATTGATGTGGAAATGAACGTGCGATTTGCTACAGTATTACCGCATGCGTTAAGTCGCGTATCGCATGCGTTAATTTACACGCAACCACATGCCTTAATTTTACCGCATTGCGTTAATTAGCGCGCAGAAATAATAACGCATGATTCACAAACACTTAGACGCGCTAAATATCGCATTAGTCTGTGCTAAAATTAACCCCTACTTGGAGCAGGCGGTAATTATAGAAAAGTACAGTTCATGAGCTTTTAGCAACACAATATGGACTGCAGTGGGATTTATTCCAGTCTGTGTTGGCCCCAGAGTGACGCAGCCGCCAGTTTGCAGGGAAATGGGCATTTTCATAAAAGTAGTTTTAAGAAAGTAATGGCGTGTATGGCTAATATGGCGTGCATTTTTTTGCACGTGGCAAATTTTTGTACGAGGTGTGTTGATTAGCGCACGTTCTGTCAAATACCGCACGAAAATAGTCTTCATGACTAAAATAATGCAAGCAGTATCGCGCGTAAATTAACGCAAGTATGCTTTTAGTGAATCGTGTGTTAAGACGCCAAAAATTAGACGCAATAATGCATGTTTAACGCATGCTATAAATAACGCACGTTTTAACGCACTTTAGTAAATCAGCCTTATTAAGTCTACTAAAAAAATTAGTAAAACATTAAATAAACCCAATAGGGCTGTTCTGCCCCCAATAAGGGGTAATTATATCTTAGTTGGGATCAAGTACAGGTACTGTTTTATTATTACAGAGAAAAGGGAATCATTTAACCATTAAATAAACCCAATAGGGCTGTTCTGCCCCCAATAAGGGGTAATTATATCTTAGTTGGGATCAAGTACAGGTACTGTTTTATTATTACAGAGAAAAGGGAATCATTTAACCATTAAATAAACCCAATAGGGCTGTTCTGCCCCCAATAAGGGGTAATTATATCTTAGTTGGGATCAAGTACAGGTACTGTTTTATTATTACAGAGAAAAGGGAATCATTTAACCATTAAATAAACCCAATAGGGCTGTTCTGCCCCCAATAAGGGGTAATTATATCTTAGTTGGGATCAAGTACAGGTACTGTTTTATTATTACAGAGAAAAGGGAATCATTTAACCATTAAATAAACCCAATAGGGCTGTTCTGCCCCCAATAAGGGGTAATTATATCTTAGTTGGGATCAAGTACAGGTACTGTTTTATTATTACAGAGAAAAGGGAATCATTTAACCATTAAATAAACCCAATAGGGCTGTTCTGCCCCAATAAGGGGTAATTATATCTTAGTTGGGATCAAGTACAAGGTACTGTTTTATTATTACAGAGAAAAAGGGAATCGATTTAAAAAAGTCGGAATTATTTGATTAAAATAGAGTCTATGGGATACAGGCTTTCCGCAATTTGGAGCTTTCTGGATAACGGGTTTCTGGATAACAGATCCCATACCTGTAATTATAATTAATGTTGTTTTTGTATAACTCCTTAGCTAAACACATTTGAATAGCTTATTTTGGACATTACAATTAAGGAGGAGGGAAACCACAAAAATACAAAGTGACTAGGTTATAACATATGGTATTAAGCAGGAAGGCATTTATGGGAACCTACTGGTATATTGAATGTGTTCTTATTCTTATAACTCCCATGTTTGACCGTACTAATGCCCTCACTGTGGGTAAAACCTAAAAAATTGAGGTCTAATTTAATCATAGCATAATAAATACAGATAAATACTGTTCCTTTGAAATAGCAGTGGTGCAGTACGTGCATTCAGCATCACATTACAGGTATGGGATCCCTTATCCAGAAACCCGTTATCCAGAAAGCTCCGAATTATGGAAAGGCCATCTCCCAAAGACTCCATTATAAGCAAATAATTCTAATTTTCAAAAATTATTCCCTTTTCTCTGTAATTATAAAACAGTATCTTGTACTTGACCCCAACTAAGATATAATTAATCCTTATTGGAGGCAAAACAATCCTATTGGGTTTATTCAATATTTATATGATATTTAAGGCTTAAGTTATGGAGATCTAAATTACGAAAAGATCCCTTATCCAGAAAACTCCAGGTCCTGAGCATTCTGGATAAAAGGTCCTATACCTGTACTAGTTTAGAGTTGATAGAGGACAATCCTCACAATGCCCAAACTCACAGACAGTAAAAGTTTGGAAGGAAGAAGTGGATTTTCTCATTAAACCAACAATCAAAGCTCTAGATGTTTACTCATTTAGGGAATCAGGCATGCAACGCTTAAAGCCTACGTTTTGTCAATTAGAAGATCCCTGGAAGGTATTTGTGATATAAGGTGTGATTTATTTATAAAGCCCATACAAGGTGGCATTTAAACTTTCCCTCATCTGGCCTTCTCCGTAAATTTTTAATGATTGTCTCGTACAACTGAGATAAGTTTCTTGGGCAGACAAGGACAAGGTCAGTCTCACTGGTGTAACTAAAGGAACTACATTTAATCCTTGCAAATGCAAGAAATGATTCATTACTGAAGTTGGGTAGAAACAGCAGCAAAGAAATCATAGCATATAGTCCAAACATTATGGGGGCCTATGGTTTAGATTTTAAATATTGTTCTGAGGAAAGTGGGAAGGGATGAGAGTAAAACATGTCTAAAATAATCAAAACAAGACAAATCATAACCCAGGCCCTAAGTATTGTGGTTATTAAAGGAATCCTGTCATGGGAAAACATGTTTTTTTTCAAAACCCACCAGTTTATAGAGCTTCTCCAGCAGAATCCTGCATGGAAATCCATTTTTTTTAAAAGCCCAAACAGATTTTTTTATACTTAATTTTGATTAATTAATTTCACATGGGGCTAGCCATATTCTTCATTTCCCAGGGTGCCACATTCATGTGACTAGTGCTCTGATAAACTTCAGTCACACTTTAGTGCTGCCCTGCAAGTTGGAGTGATATCCCGCCCCCCCAGCAGCCGATCAGCAGAACAATTGGAAGGGAGCAAGATAGCAGCTCCCAGTAGGTATCAGAATAGCACTCAATAGTAAGAAATTCAAGTCCGGCTTGGGACTCCTCCAGTTACATGGGAGTAGGAGAAACAATAGGTTACCTGAAAGCAGTTCTAATGTGTAGCGCTGGCTCCTTCTGAAAGCTCAGACTCAGGCACAATGCACTGAGATGGCGCCTACACACCAATATTACAGCTAAAAATATTTATATACCTAGCTTAAAGGAACAGTAACACCAAAAAATGAAAGTGTATAAAAATAATTAATATATTATGTACTATTGCCCTGCACTGGTAAAAGTTGTGTGTTTGCTTCTTAAACACTACTACAGTTTATATAAATACCCTGCTGTGTAGCCATGGGGGCAGCCATTTAAATTGAAAAAAGGAGAAAAGGCACAGGTTACTAAGCAGATAACAGATAAGTAGCATAGATTCCTATTGTATTCAACACAGTTATCTGTTATCTTCTTATGTAACCTGTGCCTTTTCTCCTTTTTTCAATTTAAATGGCTGCCCCCATGGCTACACAACCGCTATTTCTATTAACTACAGTAGTCTTTCTGAAGCAAACACACAACTTTTACCAGTGCAGGGCAACAGTACATTATATATTAATTATTTTTATACACTTTCATTTTTTGGTGTTACTGTTCCTTTAAGGTATTGCCACCTGGGTCTCAAACAATGAAGCTAAACTATTGCTCATAGAGCAAAACAACATTAACTGAAAACTACATTTATCTAATGTTCCACCCTACCCATCAGCCTGTTGCTTATATAAAGGGGTCACATTGGTACATGTAGTTCCAAGCTGAGCTATCTCACCTGGCAGCAGTAATGTGATCAAGGAAGCATGGCTGATACAAGACTACAATAGCATTACATGGCTATTGAACATTGTATAAAAAGAGTACCACCGGAAAGAAAATACTAAGTTAGCCAAAGAAAAACTTGATAAAAGCTTTAGTAAAGGTCCATTAAATTTTAATTAAAGATCATAAAAATAAATGACTTAAGAGAACTGTAGAAGATGCCTACCCTAAAATGTACCTTTATTTTTTTTTCCTTGTATTATTTAGAGTGACTGGGAATGGTATTCATATTTTGTTTTTGTTGCTTGTCAATTAATTGTGGCTTAATACATCATTATGTTTTGTTTTAAAAGGTAGTTTTACCCTATTTATGGATATAATTTATTTCCCCCTGAAGAAGAGCTAAACCCTTAAAGAAACAGCAACACCAAAAAATGAACGTCTTTTTAAAGAAATATAATGTACTATTGCCCTGTATTGGTAAAACTGGTGTAATATGTATATATATATATATATATATATATATATATAAATACGCTGCTGTAGCATTATAGCAGATAAACGATAAACTCTGTACAATATATTGGGTTTAGATTTCTGTGTGAGAACTAAACCCATTGAATTCTTTGGAACTTATTTGTTAACTGCTATTTAAACTGTTTCCTGTTAGTGTTAGTGTTAGAGACTACTGGGCAGTCAAAAAGGTCTGCCCGCAGAATCACTTAAACATAGATGGGCTTGTTTCAGTCCTTGATATACTTTTATGACATACATAGTACAATATAGATAAAGTCCTCTGAATAAACTAAGAGTAAAGGGATGCTACTGATGGATCCATATCACTTTTGGATCTCATTTACAATATGTCACAGTAACATAGTAACTACGGCTGCACATCCATCAAGTTTAAAATTTCATGTCCATATAAAAAAGTGCTAATTGATACAGAGAAGGAAAAAAAGCTTCATCTGAAGCCTTTCCAGTTTGCCTCAGACAGGGAAAAATACCTTCCTTCAAAGATGGCAACTGGACCAGAACCTGGATCAACTTGTACTAAGAAATGTCTCACTTGCTGAAAAGCCATCCAACCTATCTTGTAGGTATCTAATGTATCAGCCAATATGCCTGAGTCGGGGAAAGGATTACACAACTTCACAGTTCTCACTGTAAAAAACCCTCTTTGAATAATTAGACAGAACCTTATTTCTTCTAATTGGTATAGGGGCCCTCATGTACATGCCTTTCCTCATGGGGGAACCTACTGGACTCTCTAAAACATTAGAGAGTTTATTGTTTCGTCCCATTATATATTTTATACATAGTTATTATAACCCTCCTCAAGTGCCTCCAGCAACCCAACAGACCCAACTTGGCCAGTCTGTATTCATAACAGACTTTGCATACACTTTACCAGCTTAGTTGCCCTTCTCTGGACCCTCTATTACTCAATAATATCCCGTTTGAGCACTGGAGACCAAACCTGAACAGCATATTCTAGATGGGGCCTTACCAGCGCTCTGTAAAGGGGAAGAATAACCCCCTCCTCCCGTGAACCTATGCCCTTTTTAATACTGCTCCAAACCCTGTTTGCCTTTGCAGTTGCTGTCTATCTATCTGTGACTGACTGTCCTTCCATCTGTCCTTCCAGATGACTCTTATTCTTGAAGAACAACTTTCACTTTAGCTTTCATTGTTAGATATTTCTTGCTCAGTAAATCTCCAACAAATAAACTTTTCGAATATTTCTTTTACCGCAGATATTAATGGTTTCAACTCATGGTTTGTGGTTCTCCCCTTTTGCCTTCTGCTTGTAATGTTTTGCGTCTCTTCAGCCGTGCAGGAGCTTATCTTCAGAGGGAATTGTGGTTACCAAGGGCCTGGCATTCCTCCATGCTGCACATATATAATTTAAAAGCAGAGATGGTAATTCTCCAGAGACTACATTGATGGGTATAGTAAGAATGCTGCCAAATAAATATAGAGATAATGAACTGAATAAATCATTAAAATAGGCATCTCATGGACCTTTATTCTGCAGAATGAACAAGCCAAGGAAATCAAATATAGATTAGACGGTTATTTCATTACACATGTCACACTAAACATATTTCATCTAATATTTCTTACCCTTTATGGAAGCCAAAACTTGCTTAGTACATCTTCTGCTTTCAGAACGTTGAGTTCTTAATAAAGTACTAAACTAGATGCTTCTGGATAAATCAGAAACAGACAATCCACTAGAGTGCCTTTGCATTACAAAGTATTTATTCAGTACATGTTATTACGTCTCCGTGTTTTGCTGAATAAATGTATTTTAATACTAAGGCACTTTAGTGGATTGTGTGTTTCTGAGTTGCAACTGCATAGGAACTTGCCCTGTGCTCTCCCTACTACTGAACACTGGGTCCATTCTCACACTGCAATAACTTAGTAAGGATCAAATCTATATTTATATACAGTATATTCATATTGGGTAAAGATATGCCTGTTTCTTGTGATATCTCAGGAGTTAATAAAAGTCCCCTCCCAACTGGGTGTACCCCTTAAAAAACGCTTTACTTTTGACACCAGCGAAAAATGGCAACCAGTAACTTTCAATTGCGTCCTGTGTTCCAACTCATTGAATGAGAATATGACTTCACCGCACATTCACAAGTGATGTAAACCTCACCTAATGTCACAAGTGAATTTCACCACATGGGTATTCATGATTCACTATTCACTGATGTAGCTCCTATACACACTGGTGTTATTGAGTGTTTATGCATACAACGCTATATATATTTTTTGTGCACCTTGAAGTGTTAAGTTAATTTTTTTTTAGAGTTTTTAAAGTATGTTAAGCAAATTTATCCTAAAGAAGAATAGGTGTGCTCATATAGAATGGTCAGTGGTTTGGTCCTTCCAAGAATATGTGTAGGGCCATACTGCTTTCCAGGGGCGGGCCAAGCCCACCGGGCGCCCTAGGCAACCCAGTAGGCCAACTCCACCCACCTCCCCGCCCCCCCCCGAACGGTGCATGCGCGCCAAAGCACAGGAGGAGGTGGGGGGGGGCGGTGCGATTATATTGGTCCGTAGCTAATGACAAGCGGCGGAGGCAATGACAAAGTAGCACTAGGGGTAGGCAGGAGAGGCTCTTGCCTGGCGCCCCTCAATCGTTGCGCCCTAGGCAGCTGCCTCTTCTGCCTACCCCTAGTTCCGGCCCTGTTGCTTTCACATACAACTCACTGGGGCTGATTTACTAACCCACGAATCCGACCCGAATTGGAAAAGTTCCGACTTGAAAACGAACATTTTGCGACTTTTTCGTATGTTTTGCGATTTTTTCGGATTCTTTACGAATTTTTCGTTACCAATACGATTTTTGCGTAAAAAAATTCGTAAAGAATCCGAAAAAAATCGCAAAACATACGAAAAAATCGCAAAATACCGATCATTACGAAAAAAACGCAATCGGACTCCATTCGACCCGTTCGTGGGTAAGTAAATCAGCCCCACTGTAAACAGATGTAAACACTACAGCTTCATAAATTCATTGCTTTATAAATGTCTTTGATATCAGAGAGGAATCTGCTCAGAGGGGACAATCTAAATAACAGTTCTCAAACGTGGTGAGTGCTTGATGGTAGCAAATCTCTTCCATTCTGATTGGTCAAAAAATTTGGGAAACTGCGAAAAACTCTTTCCACACTCTGTAAATTTTTTTCTCACCAAATTTTTGCCCCATTTCTCAAAAAGAAATTGGCAATGGCGAAATGCAGAATTTTGCAATGAATCCATGTCTGGCAAAAGATTTCTAACCCTTGTCACTGTGTTGTAAGTAGACGTTCCTATGCGCACATAAAAGCTGATTTTGGGGCTCCATTCTACAATTATATTGTAAGTAAATATCAGTGTAGGGATTTTTTTCTACTTGGGTTCTGCAACAACCTGCTCTCTCTCTGTTGGAACCAGTCTAACTTATACAATATAACAAAGCATTTTGGCTTAGCGTTCTCTGGTTCTATTAAGGTAGCTAAGGTGAAGACCCTGCTTCCCATGTCTGGCTCTCCAACAGCCCCCACTTACCTTTGATTTGAAATCTCCTAAAGAATTTACCTCAACTTTTCTTACATAGTTGGTTATTTAATCTTTTCTGTATTTAGTAGTACAAATTTAGTAGTGTTATCTCTAAAGGACTGAAGGGTGCATTCTATCAGTTGCCTATATGCCAGCAAAACACATAATGGGTCATTTATAAACGCTGGGCAGATTTGCACCTGGGCAGTAACTCATGGAAACCAATCAGATGATTGCTTACAGTGTTCAACCTGCAGCTAGCTGGAACAATCTATCCACTGATTTGTTGCTATGGGTTACTGCCCAGGTACAAATTTGCCCAGTGGTTATAAATGATCCCCTATTGACCCTAAAACATAGAAGAACTTAAAAGGCCTTGGAAACAGACTTGTAAAGTTGTCTTTTTGCAAATTAAGCAAACTTTACCTTTTGGTAAATATGCCCTCAGGTTAGCAGCATTTTTCAAGGTGCTATTATAGGTATCCAGAAACCCATTATCCACAAAGCTCCGAATTACAGGAAGGCCATCTCCAATAGATTCCATTTTAATCAAATAATTCAAGTTTTTAAAAATTATCTTCTTTTTCTCTGTAATGAAAATACAGTACCTTGTACAGGTATGGGATCCCTTATCCAGAAACCCATTATCCAAAAAGTTCCGAATTACGGAAAGGCCATCTCCCATAGACTCCATTATAAGCAAATAATTCTAATTTTTAAAACTGATTTCCCTTTTCTCTGTAATAATAAAACAGTACCTGTACTTGATCCCAACTAAGATATAATTACCCCTTATTGGGGGCAGAACAGCCCTATTGGGTTTATTTAATGGTTAAATGATTCCCTTTTCTCTGTAATAATAAAACTGTACCTGTACTTGATCCCAACTAAGATATAATTACCCCTTATTGGGGGCAGAACAGCCCTATTGGGTTTATTTAATGGTTAAATGATTCCCTTTTCTCTGTAATAATAAAACAGTACCTGTACTTGATCCCAACTAAGATATAATTACCCCTTATTGGGGGCAGAACAGCCCTATTGGGTTTATTTAATGGTTAAATGATTCCCTTTTCTCTGTAATAATAAAACAGTACCTGTACTTGATCCCAACTAAGATATAATTAATCCTTATTGGAGGTGAAACAAGCCTATTGGGTTTATTCAATATTTATATGATTTTTAGCAGACTTAAGGTATGGAGATCCAAATTACGGAAAGATCCCTTATCCAGAAAACCCCAGGTCCTGAGCATTCTGGATAACAGGTCCCATACCTGTACTTGATCCCAACTAAGATACTGTATAATTAATTCTTTGATATAATTAATCCTTATTGGAGGCAAATCAATCCTAGTGGGGATTTTTAATGTTTCAATGATTTTTAGTTGACTTAAAGTATGGAGATCCAAATTACAGAAAGATTCCTTATCCAGAAAACCCCAGGTTCCAAGGATAACAGGTCCCATACCTGTACTATGGATTTATAAAGTGGTTACTTTTGTTCTGTGGGCTTTTCTTCAAACCATTTATTATTGAAAATGGTGGAGTGATATAAATCAGTTGTTTATTAACATTAACATTAGTTTATTTATATATCGCTGCCACATTAGGAATGATTATGGGGCCACTTTAATCAAGCACATTAGGCCTTGACCCAGTGGAGCTTACAGGTTCATTTGGAACAATGGAAACCAATAAAACTACATCTATATTCTTGGGCTATGGGAGGAAAGTGGAGATCTCTTAATGGGCCCACACAAACAATGGCACAAGAAGAATAGGAACATGGCCATACTGATGAAATCAAAGTTATTGTTTAAATCTCAAATGTTCAGTGTGGCTGTTGTGTGTAAATGGCACAGGGAAGGGTGGCTGTGAGGCAGCGGGGGCCACCCACGTGCCAGCTTCGCTCTCACTCATTCAGGCTCTGGAGAGGAGATATGCAGACGTTTAATACATTTTTTTTCCGTGTGGGTGAAATATATCTTCTTCTTGCTAATACGAAAATGCTTTGCTGTGAAAAAGTTAATTTTAAGATAAAACATATTATATTTCACAAGGCATCTTTAGCCACTGATTACATTACTTAGTTTCCAATTGAGCTGCTCCATGTTACATTACATTTTTCCACTCTGCTAGACGACTTCCATTAGAGCCTTGTAAAGATATACACCATTGTAACATATCTTCTCCTTTGTACCGATAACTATGATTTACCATCTCATTTGAAATACTTCACTGTTCCCTAAAACTGTCTCACTGTACAGAAAATTGCCTGGTGTCACCGCCATATGAGAACTAATCTTGATTAAGCATTTCTAGATTTCTGGCTAAACTCGCTTTATCTCCTGTTTCGCCAATTACAGCACCCTGCCCCCCTCAACATTTTTCTTCTCGAGGCAAGAAATGGATAGATTACGCAGCTGGGGATTCTTGCATATATTTAGATTATAACGCCTGTGGGATTGCATTTATTAGTGCGGATATATGATGCTAAAAATAAAAAAACTTGCTAAAAGGCGTTGTTCGGTTCCTTTTTAGTATACTCAAGTACTAAAGCATCGATAAAGAAACAGGTCTGCTGTAAAAGTGCCCTATAGATCCCAGAATCCCAGCTTTAAAGGAGATCTATACTGTACTGACTGTAATTTTTGTTCTATTTTGTTCCTTCGTGAATGGCATTTAACATTATGGGCAGACTTCAGGGTGTATTTACTGTATTATCACTGGAGGCATACATCACCGGTGATGTTTGTCTCCAGTGTTAATATATACACCCCCTTCCTTTACAAGGATTTCCAACACAGGCTGGCACCTTTCAGAAACAACCTAGGTTTTGGAGCAGTGCCGCCCATTATTATCGTTACTGATGCCCTGAAACTTTGCTGCGGGACGCTATGTACATTCTATTGTACAAATATGTCACTTTGCCGATAAAAAGCTTGTTCTGGGAAACTTGTACCAACGCTCTGCATGGTGCTTTTGCCGTAAGGAAGAGAATCATGTGCATAGCTGGCTCATCTTGGGAGCTTGAGGGGAGTGCAGTTCTACAGTGAGATTGCTATTGTCTGCCTGAAGCAGAACATGTCCCATGCTTTTCAGTGGGAAGCCATTCATAAACAACCCCTTATAACGTAATTGCCATATATTGTATGCATAGCTATTATTAAAGGAAAACTCTACCCCTGAATAATGTAGGTCTCTATAAAAATATATTGCATAAAACATAGGTAAAACTCTGCTTCATCTAAATAAACCATTTTCATAAAAATAAACTTTTTTAGCAGTATGTGCCATTTGGTAAGGTATGGGATCCCTTATCCGGAAACCCGTTATCCAGAAAGTTCCGAATTACGGAAAGGCCATCTGCCATAGACTCCATTATAAGCAAATAATTCTAAATTTTAAAAATGATTTCCTTTTTCTCTGTAATAATACAACAGAACCTTGTACTTGATCCCAACTAAGATATAATTACCCCTTATTGGGGGCAGAACAGCCCTATTGGGTTTATTTAATGGTTAAATGATTCCCTTTTCTCTGTAATAATAAAACAGTACCTGTACTTGATCCCAACTAAGATATAATTACCCCTTTTTGGGGGCAGAACAGCCCTATTGGGTTTATTTAATGGTTAAATGATTCCCTTTTCTCTGTAATAATAAAACAGTACCTGTACTTGATCCCGACTAAGATATAATTACCCCTTATTGGGGGCAGAACAGCCCTATTGGGTTTATTTAATGGTTAAATGATTCCCTTTTCTCTGTAATAATAAAACAGTACCTGTACTTGATCCCAACTAAGATATAATTACCCCTTATTGGGGGCAGAACAGCCCTATTGGGTTTATTTAATGGTTAAATGATTCCCTTTTCTCTGTAATAATAAAACAGTACCTGTACTTGATCCCAACTAAGATATAATTACCCCTTATTGGGGGCAGAACAGCCCTATTGGGTTTATTTAATGGTTAAATGATTCCCTTTTCTCTGTAATAATAAAACAGTACCTGTACTTGATCCCAACTAAGATATAATTACCCCTTATTGGGGGCAGAACAGCCTTATTGGGTTTATTTCATGTTTAAATGATTTTTAGCAGACTTAAGTTATGGAGATCCAAATTACAGAAAAATCCCTTATCCGGAAAACCCCAGGTCCCGAGCATTCTGGATAACAGGTCCCATACCTGTACTAAATAGAAAATTGCCATTTTAAAAATTAAGGGCTGGATCTGGGGATCATATGATTCGCACACATACTCATAAAACAAACCAAGTGCACACATACATGTTGCTGGACAAGGTTCTGCCTTTTGCTCCCACACTACTTCCTGTTACAGTTAGAGCTGCATTATTTCCTGTCAGCTGATCTCTGAGGGAGCACACAGCCCATCACTAAATGGCGGCTCAAGGGAAAGGATGTAAAAGGGCAATATTTACTGATATATATATTCCAGTATATTCTTTAATAGGCCACTTAATAAGATATAAACTATCTGTTGGTCAAGTATTCATTCTGGGGGTGTAGTTTTCCTTTAAAAGACATTTAAAATCTCATTTTGTATGTGTCTAATGGAAATATTAAGTGGAAATGTATCATTATTTGTTGTATGGTTTCTCCCTTGTGTTGCTATATTAGCTTGCAGCCTAAATTGCCACTAATTTCACTCAAACAATCTTTTTCATCACCTCACACACGTTCTCTTGTTTCAGAAGCCAGACGGTAGGTGCCCTAGCAACTCAAGAGGTTTCAGGTGCAACGATGCGAATGGGACCATAATGGGTCAACTGTATTATACACTTATTTGTGTTGGGGCGTGAGGTGCTTCAGTTCCACAAAATGTGTAATAATTATCTGCAAAAGATAAGAATCTTTACATAAAGGAAACATAGTTTGCATTGTGCATATATTTACTGTTGGGGGAGATATATATCATAACTCAAACCCCCTTAATCTTGTAGGCAATAATACATAATATATGGTGCTGGTTTCACTCTGGGATAAAAATGACCTTTATCTTTAAAAATGGCCCCTTTATTGAAGCTCCCTATAGATCTGCTACGGTCCCTGTCTGTGTTTTAAATACAGGGTGGGTGTGTCCTAACGGTCCCTACCAAAAGCACACTAGAAGGGGGATAACCAATCACAGAACCGCACTCACACAAGCAATTTTTTTTAAGCATATTTCTTCTATATTTAAGTTCTTAAAGGAGAATGCAAGTCAAAATTTAAAAAGCATACTGCCCAATAGTCCTCCTATTGTTTAGTAAAAACGCCACACTTTTGGCTCACCTAATCATATATGTACTCAGTCACACTTACTTACACATTTTCTAGAACAGGCAGCCATCTCTAAAAAGGTATTCTCCCTTCCTTTCCCTCCTTGCTTCATACTGCACATGTGTTTCATTCCCTCCCCCCCTCCCCTCTGCCAGATCCGCTTCTGATTGGCTGGTGGGCATGTGTAGCTCAGAACAGGAGACAGGATCAAGTTACACACATGCTCAGAGAATAGGAAGGCTGCCGCTGGCACCTACAGGAAGGGGAGAGGGATTTCAGTGATGTCACTGTAGGCTTCACACTGCTGTAGGCTGCCAGCACCATATCTCAGAGAAGCAAGCAGGGATCTGGGAATTTAGATATGCAGTAAGTACTTAAAAAGAATGCCTTTGGACTTACTTCTAATTTATATTAACCTTTCCTTGTCCTTTAAAAACATTCTTGTTTTCTTAAACAATATGTCCCTTTAATGTCTTTTATTACAATCCCATTATTAGACTAAACACACCTGGTATAAAAAACCATTTACATTTGTTAATGTACATTACCTGCCATTTTTAAATGCTTAAATGTTAAACCTGTTGAAAATACAGGACTTATTTTTCCTTTTTATCATAAATGAATTTCATCTTTACGTAGCCAACCAGTGGGCAGAACGCTGGAATGGAGACGTAGGGTAAATAAACACATAAATGTAAAACATTAACCTAAAATTGAAATCACTTGCAGGGGTCAGTCATTTAAATGTCAGCGGTTTAAATGCAGAGTTGGAGATAAATGGAAATATAAATAATTCAAAAGTAAATCCAAATTTGAAGCTACTTAGAATCCTACTGTCTACAACATAATTAAAGGAAAATCCTATCAAATTACTGTATATATGACTTGTCTGTATTTCCCTGGACCTATTCTTTTTATTTTTGAAGAATGCCACCCCTGCTCTTCTGCATTTCAAGCAACATACTGTGGCATTATCACCCTTTATTTACAGAGTGTGTACATATCACACACACTCCCTGCCCCAGTAGAATTGCAATATCATTTCCCTAACACACAATTTTTGTTCTGACATAAGCTGTGAGTTTTTGAAGATATTCAGGGACAAGTCCAACCTTCTGTAGATCTTCCCTGAGGTACAACAGGTTTAATGATGATGCTGGCCAGTCCATCAAAGACAGTACGCCAGTTTCCTAGCCCTAATATATTTTGTATAGGGTGACTGCACTCTTCACTGGGTGCTCCTTCTACGCTCCCCCTTATTTAGGCTGCCCATGCAGTGGGTGTTGGGGACTTGCCCCATCAGTAGACTTTTGGGTAACCCATCCTAGGACACATGCGTGCATCATGAGCTTCCTTGTGTTCCACTGCATCCTCCACCCCACCACCCAATAGCGCCTCCCCTTGTGCCTACAGACACCCAGATGGCATGGAAAATTTAAATTACTTTCAAAATCTCAAGAGCGTCCAGTCCCCAACGGACCAGGTGTCTGTAGGAACGAGGAAACAGAGATCCAACTGGGCCACCCTGAAAATCATGCCACCCTAGGACCCAAAGAGGCAAATGTGCACTATACACTCAAAGGAGCATAAGTTCCGCTACCTTATGTGCATCATTTTTTAAATTAAAAATGTTGATACAAACAAAATCAATTTTCACTATCAACTCAATTTCCTAGGCTTATACAGGTAAGGAACCTGTTAATCAGAATGCTTTGGGCCTGGTATTTTCAAGATAAAGGATTTTTTCATTTTTTTGGATCACTTAACCCTACAAAATAAACACAAACATGAAATAAACCCAATAGAATTGTTTTGCTACCAATATGGATTCATGCAGCTCAGTTACCAATTAGCACAAGCTACTGTTGTATTATTACAGAGAAACTGGAAATCATTTTTAAAAATCTAAATTATTTACTTAAAATTAACTCTATTGGTGATGGCCTTTCTGTAGTTCAAAGCATTCTGGATAATGGGTTTCCATGTAAGGGATCCTTTACCTGTACTGAACACAAGTATAGTTGTATTGTGAATCTGTGTTTTCTGCTGCTGTAAAGAGAAAAGGGAAAGCTTCCCTAACAACACTCATTACATCGTAATTCTTGAAATGTAATTGGGTAATGAAAAAGTCAATAGGGCGTGTCAACAAGGCATAAAACTTGTATTGGGTAAATATTAAGGAAGCAAAAGTATCTAAAAACCAATTGAACATGGCGTATATTTTGTATGGTATATCACTCATGAAGTGTAGATTCCTACTTACAGTAGATCAATGTTTTTCTAAAACATAATTTATGTGCTTTATTTGCTATGGATTTTAATATTTGCTAATAAAAGTTATGTTTCTCCCTTTTTTGGTACGCCTTATTGACTTTCTCATTACCTAATTACATTTTTACAATTAGGAGTTCTTGAACGCTGTTTCCTTTTCTTATTGTATGAGCTGAGAGAATTTTCCAGAGCTGTTCATTGCTTATTAGCATAAGCTTCTTGGGGTGTTTGTGTTATTCTATAGATATCGATGTTTCCGTTGAATAAATGTTCCATAAATGTTGTAAGGCTTTTTAGGGTGAAGACACACGGAGCTACTAGTAGCAGCTACTTTTTTATGGCTACTGAACTCCAGAAAATCCCCTTCCATAGACAATACTGAGAATTGCCTCCACACACGTAGAGATAATTGTCAGTAAATGATCGGCATTGTCTATTTTAGTAGTCACGACAAGTAGCTGCTACTAGTAGCTCCGTGTGTCTTCACCCTTAATGGCTGCCCATTTGTGTCACTGCTAACTATATTTAAGCAAATCATACGCCAGGCAAAGATATACTGACTTTTGTGTTGCTTTCTTGATAATTTTAGTGCAATTACTACCATTGCCATTCCCCGAATGATAATGATCAGTCTTTTGGATATTCGTCCCTCCAGAAGGCTCTTTAGGGCTGTTTTTTTTCAAGATCTTTATAGCAACACAAAATATATGTTGGACTCCTCTAAAATAAACTTTATAACACACAGTATAACATATTGCATGTAACTGGGCAATCTATTGGAAAAAAGACTATAGCTTTGTAAAGTTTCAATGCTTTTGCCAAATAAGGACTGTGATTGGCTATTTGGTAGCCCCATGTGGCCTGCAGGAGGCTCTGCTTGGAGTAAAACTGTGTCTCTGGGTTTCCAAAACTTGTCTCCAAACCAAAAAATGAAAAAGGGGCACCTACTTTGAGGCCACTGGGAGCAACATCAAAGGGGTTGTGAGCAACATGTTGCCCCCAAGCCACTGGTTGGGGATCACTGTGCTACATGCATACACTGCTGTATGTTTTTTTATCAACCTCTATTTGGTTTTCCACCTTCCACTAATTTCAAGAAAAAAAGAATATACCTGAATTATTCTCTGTTAACCTTTTCCTTTATTTTTTTTTCTGATTTCCAGTTGTCTATTATTACGATATATATATATATTTATATATATATAAAGCTCAAGTGCACAAAGCAGCACGCAGTGATAAGGCTACAATGGAAGGCAGACACCGTGATCACAATTACCCAGGGGCCCCATGTGAGAGAGCTTGCAGTATGTACATAGATATGAAATGATCAACAAATTAGGATATTTACAGGGAGCACAATGAAGATAATTACAGTCTCTTTATTGTCATATTATTATCTACTGGGATGTCCTTAGCGGACAATATTTTCTGTTCTGGTAATAATGCAATAATTACAAATGCTAATGCTGTCGGAAGTGCTAAAGGATGCAAGATTGTGTCCCTATAGCCCAATGCAGGGATCACTATTGCCTTTACAATTAGACTGTAAGCTCTATGGGGCAGGGACCGCCTTCCTACTGTGTCTCATACCATATGGCACTTACTCCCTGTGTATTTACACATATTTATTAGGACGCTTGTCCTCCCTGTGTGAAATTTTGTATATTGTAGGATTGTACAGCGCTGCGTATCCTTGTAGCATTTTATAAATAAAGTTATACATACATACATACACACACAGACTGCCTTGCACTCCATAGTGCAAAGTGTAGAGTGCAGTTCATATGTGCAAGGGGTTCTTACTTCCAGCTATAGGAATGGACCAATGGAGAATTTTTAGACCACTTACAACCATACCCTAATTCTATAAGTATTCTATTATACTGATGATTTACTCTCTAGATTAGTTGAATAGTTGTTTTACAAACACTAGCAACCTTTCATGTATTCTATGTGGCAAAATGTCTCTGTAGTAACCCCCATCTGCAGACATTTGAAGATCGAAGAGCAGAGCTGTTAAACAGCAGAATATGTGTTTTATATTCATCTCATTTTACCAGTTGATTAAAGACTTCCTGAGAACTTCTGCAACAGAAAAAAAAAAATCAAAAATCCGCTGTAGCCTAAACCAGCTTACCAACCCGAAAAGGCAATTAAACCTCTGTCACCCCGGGCAGCCTGTCTCATCAAAATACTCCCAATGTATGGCACAAGCCGTGTTATGTATTCATTATTTTCTTATCATCTAGCCTTGCTAAAATGCAGGTTAACTGAATGATCCTCCTGCTCAGTGAACTTCAAAAGTATTCAGTGGCCGGAGAAGATGTCAGCCAAGTCATAATGACTTTTTCCCAGCGCCGTTATGGAACGAGGTGAAAGTTTATCCAATCAGAACTCAAATTTCTCATAATAGAACAGAAGAAGGGACAAATCCAGTCAGAAGGGAGCAGGGATATAAAAGCGCTAAGCAGGAGAGATATCACTGCAGGCAGGTTCTGTGAACAAATGTCATAAAATTACAAGGTGCGGCCTGATTTAATATATAAAGAAAAACTAAGGCTTGTTGTGACAATAAAGATATGGAAGAATGGGAAAAACAGCAATTGACAATAAATGTTTTGCTAATGGATGTAGGGTTGTTTAGAGGAGAAGTCTGGCTTCCACACAACACAGAAACCCCTAATATATCACTGTAATCTGTTCCTTCAAAAAGTAGGAATAAATACAATTTTATATGCTGAAATCCAGCTGCAAAACAGTTCTTCTCCTTCTGCATCATTTGAAATCCTGGCAGGGGAGGAGGGACTAAAACATTGATGTTACAAATAGTGACAACTTCTCCACAGCTTATAGACACATGCAGGAACTACATAACCCACAATGCATTGCACTGAGCACTTTTCCTTATTGACATCACATGTGCAGGGAATTGTGGGATTGGGAAGATGCAGGCTGAAGACAGGCTGAGGACAGTCAACTACTGCTACATTTTATTTAAATCTCAAAGTAGTCAGCCAGATCAGCAGGGGAACAGGCTAAATTCACAATACAAGGCTAACTGACAATTAATTCAGATTCATATTACAAGGCAGCATAGCAAACAGCGCATTCTGCATCAAAATTAGTCGATATCAGCCCTGTATAATCAGTTTCTATGACAAATGTAACCTCACTTCCTGATAATGGGTTTTTGATTCCCAATGACCCTTCTCAGAGCAGCCAAGAGCACAATGAGCATGTGCAGTGTCACTGGCACACCAAAAAGAGGCGAAAAAGATCCAACATGGGGAGCTGCTGTGGACAACTAGGAATGCCTGTATTATTACAGTTAAAGATCTGATAAACCTCTGGGCTGGTACAATAAGTTCAGTATATACAATACAGCATTTCTAGTCATATTCTTTTTTTTAGGGATTAGTTTTCCTTTAATTCTACAAAGACTGTTTTCAGCTATTGTAAGAGATCTGTTATTATTATATCCAGTTTATCCCAGTGATTACCTCCTGGCCCATTGCTGATATATACTGAGAATAAAAATAAAGGTAAAATGCTACTTATCACCCACCTGTTTGCCACCAGTACCATATACTGCTAGGTATACAACTCCCCATCATGGCTTGTTTCGCAGTCACCATATACTGTACCCCCATGTATCCATACAAAAGTGCTCTATCCATTCTGCTCCAGGCTTTGCTGTGATCAACGGAAGACCTGGGTGATGCAATTATTCAGTACTGACCCAGTGACCTAGTACTGGCCCAAGACAACTAAATGTTTCAGAGGGCTACAACAATCCCAGGCAGACTTGAACCTCAAAGCTCAGGTGACCGACCTATAACTCCCCGCAAGCCTTTGCTCTCAGACCCTCATGTTTTACTCCAGAAATGTGAACATGGTTAATCTCTGTGCATTTGTAATGATGGCCCTGCATTGTAGGGTAGGTCATGTCTTGGGTTAAATGGGGCTGTGTTCTTTATTGATTTTTTCCCTAAGATTAATTGGATTTATTCTGGCTGTATTCCTTTGGTACAAAGCAAATCATAGACAGGAGGTTTATGCCAATTTCTCCTGAGAAATTCACGTACACATCCACAAATTGTAACGGGGGAACAAAATGCAATAGGGGTATCTTCCCACTGGAAAGATACATGTGTAGTTTAGTTGTCCCCTAGAAGGAAACTAATTGTGGAAACAAGTAACCTCACCGTTAAGTTTATTAGAATGTATTTTCTCATTCTGCAGACATTCACACATGATTGGTCTCCATATTGAAAAGCTTCAAACTTGGCCTTCTGGGGCCACGTACATGTGGGGAATGTAGGCTTACTTTCTGTAGCACTATTAAATATTGCGTTTTGCTGCACCATTAGTAATGGGGTCAATAGAGTAAAACCCTGGGTATACTGTCAACCAGGTAACATCTTAAATGGATGAACTTTACCCTAGTGTGTGTGTAATGTATCTGTGTGATAGGGAAAATAGACTTCTTTCTCCATTGGCCTGGATCTAATATATATAATGTAATATACAGTATATGTATATATATATATATATTTCAGTGTGTGGCTTTCCATGCTTTATCCAAAAAATGATGGTAAAATACAAGCAACCTCCATTTTTCATAATGGCCACTGGAGGTCACTATTTCATTAAAATCTTAGACTGTCTATCCCCAGGCATTTAACCCTTCATGTACCAACGGCAATGGTCACTGTTACGCCAAGTGTTGCACGGTACCCAAACGCCGTAACTTTTTCTTGCCATCCCTGGAAGTCAGTGCATTCTCATCGCGGTGCAGTTTTATGTGTTTATGTTTTGCACCTGTTTTTCTATAGCAACAAATGGAAATGCAATGGAAGACATACATTTGAGGCAAGACTTTGCCAGTTCTGTTGGCCTGTATATTTTGCTAACAGGAAGTTGGATGAAAAAAATACATGTGAAATTCACAGCAGAGATAAAAAGTAAAAATAACCCTGTTGTTCTGATTTCTGAACCAGTAAGAATGCAGATTTTGCACTATAAGTAGCCTTGCGTTCCTCCCTGTAAGCGCATTATATTTGTATGGATTGTGGTTTACAGACCTCACACTGTTTTCCTCCATTCCCAAACATCTGCTGTAAAACGAGTTATTTCACTGGGATGGAAATTATTGCATAGTAATTCTTTGCTCTGCAAATAAACATCAGCTTCACCCCAATGTACTTGTGCCGCCGCCGCCGCCGCTGCCAGGGAGCGATCTCCTATTCAAATGTTCATTTCACTTATGATCATCAATTATTCAGGAAACATTTGCCAATAGAGAAAAACAGAGGTTACAGATGAGAACATACTCTAGTTCAAGCGGGCAATTTCTCATAGACCTCTGGCTGGAGATTAATCACATGGATCTATTAGTCTACTTTGCCTTTTTTCCTGTACTTTCAATAAATCCTCCATCTCTTATGGTATAAAAGTTGTTCAGACAGGCACTAATACATTAAAGCCGAGATTTACGAAATCAGGAGTTGAGTCAAGTAGAAATATAGCTTGGTGTATTACCAACAAAATGTAGAATATTTTGAAAAATGTGCTGGATTGGCACTGAAATCTAAAATCACCCTACAAGAACACATATACCCACCCAAATATTGAGCTTTTGATCACTCTTTTCTAATTACCTTTCATGATATTAGCAGTTTTACACTGATAATATTAGCAGCACCGGATTTCAACTTTGGGCGCCCCAAGGCCGTCCCCAAGGCCGTCCCCATTCTGCGCCCTCCCCCCGCGCGAGTGCATATGCGCAAACTTTCAAACTCCCATATGGAGCAGTGGGGAGAGGTCACATTGCTCCTTATGGGAGCAAATTTTCAAAATTTCGCTGCGGCGGGGCAGCATGCCGCCCTAGGCCCAGGCCTTTGTGGCCACAAATCCGGGCCTGAATGTTAGAATATTAGAAATTCGTATAAGGTACACCCCCTTCTGGCAAGTTTATGACCATCTATCCCTAAATTCATGATATTAGTGGAGTGAAACTAAAAGAAAAAAATATTAATATAAATTGCAGAATTGTGAAGAAGACCATTCAGTGCAATATTAAATTTTTTTGCTCCTAAAAGGTTTCCTCCAGATATGCAGCCTTTAAAATTTTTTGTTCAGCTCTCAGGACGTCGTTGCCATCTTGGATTTTGCGATGCCACTAGTATTTCCTGGAAAGTGGCTTCTGCATATGCGTGCCTATCCCCACCCACTGTCTTTATGAAATAGGAATTCAGTTAATTAATAAGTTAGTTTTGTACATGTGCTGGCCAGGTCATCATCCATATTCATTTAGAGAAACTAGAAGAAGTGACATCCTCTTAATGATTAGAATGAGATGCTTCCTGGTACAGCTGCAGGGAAAGTTTAGAAGACAGAGTTGCTGGGTAATAGGTTAGTTATATAATTGCCTATATATTTTATTACATTTTAGTTTTTCAGAAGCAAGACCTTGGTTTCTGAAAAGCTTTTGGTGTATAGATATAGGATCAGCTATTTGGAATGCTTGAGATATGAGGTTTTTCAAATAAAGGTTTTTTTCTTGTATTATGGGGCATGTTCCTGGTCTTATAAGTAACACTGCAACATGAAAACAGATTTGCCTTTACAAAATGAAACATTGTTGAAGGAACTCTATGGAAAGTAAAGTTGCAGTCCCTCCCTTTCAGAGATGTTGTACCTTCTTTCAGCACAGAGTTCAGCCTTGTTTTCAAAGCACACCAAGGCCTACATAGCCTAGTTCTTTCTCCAAATGGGTCCCTATCTGGGCGAGGTACCACTAGGACACCGGCCCCTATCTATCTCCTCGTTGAAGCCTCAGCTGCTCATCTCACTAACCTACCACTAACTCTCACCAACTACAGCGAGCTCCACAAATCTAACCTGTCATTATCTAACCTAAATACTCCTCCTGGCAAGCCCAGCAGGATAGATGAGATTGACATAAGCACCCCAATCTGACTGGAGGCTTACCCAAGGTAGGGACAGAGAGCCTGACTGTGGCGAGAGGCTGGAGGGCCGAAATAGCGAGGTACCATGGAGTAAGCAGCAGAATCTTCAAACAGGCCCAGGTCAAGGCAGGTGGCACAGGTTCACAATCAAAAGTCAGGCAAAGCTCACAACAGAAAGCTGAAAACAAAAAGGAACACCAGGCACAAGATTATCTGATAACTGAGCTGAATTGTATTTTTAATTGAATTGAAGTGTCAGAATAAGGCACAAAATGTGGTGACATAATTGAGCCATGATGCAAATGTACATTTTAAAATCGTTGCGTCATGGGATGCAAACAATCTTTCTGTTCCACTCAAAGCTGACCCCCTATGCACATCAGAACAGGAGTGCCGAAGGACCCAGTATGTAGTTTTACACCTTGTAGTACCTAGCTAAGGTGACAGGCCTCAGGCTCCTCAGCATCATTCACGTGTTCTCCTTCTCAGCCAAAGAGGAAATAGTACCCTGCTCTCGCTCTCTTATGTAGCCTGTCTTGGGGGCTCTCATCTTTAACAGCCCCACCTGGTGGCTAAACTAAAAAATAACAGTGTTTACTTAAAATAATCTATTCTGCTCCTGTGGCTGTCATGGTAAAGCACTCCAAAACCAAAGCCTTTGCTTCAGGTGCTTCTAAATCTGTCCCTAAGTGTCAGCCCCCATAGGAATATTGTGGCGTGCCTGTAGCCTGGCCCAATATATTGTCACTCAACACGTTTTCACTGAAGATGAGATCTGTGGTGCATTGTAGCAGCAGTCGTAGTTGTTTTCGGTACAAAGACATATATTATATAAATATAGGAAAAATGTACTCTTAGCCAGGTACAAGTAGCAGCTACTAATCTCCCCAAGTAACAGCCTAAAACTATGCTATTGACTGTACTTAGATTTGGTATTCCCTATAGTGGGCATATGATATAAGTTTCTATTAGCCACCCAAGAGAAACTGTATTTTATTATATTTATTTACTGTCGTCTTTTACTGGTGAAAGTCTTTCTTTAATGCCTGTGTGCAAAACAATAACTTTGGTCTCTCCATAAGGAGAAATAACATTCTGTACGTTTCCCCCTTCTGCAGAATAATTTGAAATAGCAAATCAGAGAAATGATGGATCTATCATTAGCAATCAGTGAGAGGTGATAGGGCCAGCTCAGACTGAGAGCACGCTTTCCACTTTGCTTAATCTCTCTCTGTACCCTTTGACATGTTTGTTATGCTTTGGGAAGGCTGAAAATAGATTGATGGCAAACAATGTTCTTCTCTGTCTTTTCTTCACCCACGGCAAAGCCATCTCTTATTCATTGCACTTAATCCACTGAGATTGAGAGACATCAAGGGGGGAAAATCCAGGAAATCAAAGTAAATAAAAGGGACAGAATTACAATTGTTTTGTATGTAACGTAGCTGTGGAGCAGCCGCAGAGCCCCCTGGCCACAGTTTCAGTTGCACAGGCTGTATTGTACTTACGGTTGTACTTTTATTTGGGAAGGGGCACTTCTCTCTTCACTGTTGTCTAAGGTTGCAGAGCCAATGCCATCCCAATGCTTATATCTCTCTGCACTAGGTGTGGGCTAAGGGGTGGGATTGCTAGTGTAAAGAGGGCAAGTGTACTCCCTACAACCAATTTGGCAAGCTCTAATCCCTGCTTCCCTGAATCTGGTCTCTGCTGTGGTCCTCAATCAGGGTTGCCACCTTGCTGGTATTAGACCTACCTAGCTGGTAAATCACCAGCTAGCGGCAGCACCGGTAATGTACAATATTTGTTGGAAAATTTGTAACAGCCCATGAATAGCTCCCTGACCTTCCTCACTGCCAATTACCCTTTATAACTATGGACCCACCACTACTCCATAAATAACCTTGCCCAATCTGCCCATTTACTGGCCCCATCTACCTTTCAACCCAGCCAGTCCACCCATTTCCCCACCCCATATGTCATATATGTCAAACACAAGGCCCGGGTGCCAAATCCGGCCCACCTGGCTGTTTTATGTGGCCCTTGGTGAGTGTGTCTGACCATCCAGCCTGATCAATTTCCATTTTACTCACATAGAAACTAAGACTAAGGGGTATATTTATCATGCTGTGTAAAAAGTGGAGTGAAGCATTACCAGTAATGTTGCCCAAGGCATCCAATCAGTAATCAGATTTCAACAGTAGCAAAGCATCCATTGGCTGCTATGAGCAACATCTCCACTTTTTACACATTGTGATAAATATACCCCTTAGTATCTTACTAAGTATATTAATAAAAAATTTGGCCCAAGACTTAGCCTGTGTTTTAGATTTCGGCCCCCTTATGTGATTGAGTTTGATATCCCTGCCATATGTCATATATGTCATAGCCCCACCCCTAAAATGACATCACACACCCCCAAACTGAAGGCTGGTATTAGTCACAAATAAAAGTGGCAACCCTATTGTTGCCATTCTGATTAATAGGATAACTGGTATGTGCTATTCGAGCATTCACACCATGCTTCTCTTCCTTCAAGAAGTCTCAACTTTATTAAGACTTCTGAATTAACAAGCAGACATTGTGTGACATGTCACTAGATCAGTGTGAGATCTGTATGAGAGCACACATATTACTGCATATCTTAACACCTATCCTCAATGTAGTTTACTCTGTGCTGCTTGCTTATTACTTCCACTCCCAGCAATTTAGATTTCTAATATCAGCTCTTCTCTCTATTCATGCATTCCCTGAGTGGTAATGATTTTTGGGTGGAGTAGGATCTCCACCATCTGTGCTGATTTGCTTAGTGCAGAATTTTAGGTGCCGATATGTATTGCCCTTTACAGGTTCATTAGGGCTGATGTTTTTATAATACCTTTGGTCAATGTTGTAGACCCTTTTAGTTCCCCATTGTAGATCTGAAGAAGTTTCATACCCTACTGTGCTCCTTACACTTAATCAATATTAATGGTGCAATACTTTAGTTATAAGAATAGCCTTTTACAAAAGAGGCACAGTTGAGTCAAAAAAAGTTGCTTGGTACCTGCATTTCGCAAATTTTTTGCTCAGACAGACCCACTCATCACTAGTCAGTATTTCATTTCCAGTGCTCCTGACTCTGTAGGTATAGCTGCTCGCTATAGAAACCCTGGACCACCTGCTTGAAAGTAGTGGTAGCTTCAGGGTCTCTCTGCATCAATACACAAGTTAGAGCACAATTCAGAATAGAAAGCAGTGAGGCAAATATCTTTTATGAATGGAGTCAGTTGGGCGGCTGTGTTCATTTGAGGCCGTTATATCTGGCAAAATGGGTTCTAGTTAGAGCAGTGTTACCCAACCAGTGGCTCATGTTGCTCCCCGACCCATTGGGTGTTGCTCCCCTTGGCCTCAAAGCAGGTGCTCATTTTTGAATTTCTGGTAAGGAGGCAGAAGTAAGGAAGTTTTGGTTGCATAAAAACCAAGTGTAATGCCAAACAGAGCCTTTTGTAGGCTGCCAGTTCACAAGAGGGCTATTGAGTAGCCAATTATAGCTCTTATTGGCACCTCCAGGAACCTTTTTCATGCTTGTGTTGCTCCCCTACACTTTTTCCATTTGAATGTAGCTCTCGGGTATAAAAGGTTGGGGATCCCCAAGTTAGAGAAAGGAGATTGAGAGGGGATACATTGCCTGAAAATTCCTCAGTGTAGTGCTCTAGTCATGCTCAATGCAAGAATAAAGATATGAGAATACCTCAATGTTTCCCATGTTTCATTATGACCCCTATTCTGTGCCGCGCTGCATCTTCTGACTTTTGGAGGCTAAATGGCTCAAGGAGACTTGATTTAATTGCACATGCAAATACATTTAAATCAGTAATACTCACACTATGCCAATAAAAAAAAGCCTTATTTCAATACATTAAACATACTATATGCTAAGGTCCTCCCGTCAGTCCTGTGTCTCATCACCCAGGTGTGAGGATGCTATAGGCTACAGTTATTATTCATAATATTTCAGTGGGTTATGTGGCTCATATTTACAATATATTAGACTCATTTGTGCTCCTATTAATATTTTATTAGTCATTCCAGGGCCAGCGATTGGAAAATTGAATATATTATAGGTACAAAAAATAAAAAAAAAAGACATCCTGAACTTTTTTCATCAGGCAGGTAAAATACATATGTATAAATGCATTTCACATGTACATTTTTATATATATTTTGATATATCTTACTGGCCACTATATCTGGGAATGTAAAACCACATTTATTTGACACAATTTGAAGAATGTGGGTGTGATGATGACTAATAGGAAGTGTATAAAACCAGGTTCAGACTGGCCCCTGGGATACCAGGGAAAACCCCGGCGGGCCCCGGCTGGTTCATGTAGCAGCTACATAGTGTTACCATTTGCACACATCACCATTCTTCATCCACCCCACTTGATTTATTATTATAAATTATAATACCATATATCCCTATATATTAATCATCCCTTACATGAGTATACGGGCCCCCTTGATATCAGGGTCTCTAGAGGGGCCACAGGTTTGGCAGACTCACATTGTATAAAACCACCCCAGCCTAAGAAATCTCCTGTACTAAACAGAAGTAGAATGTTAGGGTACATTGTCCCTTTAGTCTATTTATTGCCCCCAAGTCTGAATTCACAAGGAAGATGTTAATACAGAGCGTCCATTCGAGAGCGCAGAGATAACAGTGTCTAAACTGACAAATATCGACTAGAAGAAATATGGCATCTGTTTCCCATCATTTTGATGAGGGGTCTTTAATGATCGTAAGTATATATTAATTTCCCTTTGTTAATGGAATAGGAAATTTGACATGTAGATGGATTAGTACTGCTGATACTTTTCTTGGACACTTACATGCCTTTAACCTCAAAAGCATTATCTTCCCTGCTCTCCATTAGCTGGATTTCTCTAGGTGCCCTATTCATAAGGACACTTATAACAAGGGTTTCCTGAAAGCTACACTCTATGCTCAAAAAGGTTCCCGCAGTGTTCTATTATATAGGCCTACTCATTTGTACTTGTCATTGTGCTTAATGCAACTTATCCTGCTAGTGTTTTTATAGGGCTGGTACTAAGCATACATTTTGTCCTATTCTTCTATTAGAAAAATGAATTTTCTTTTGCACTAAATAGAGAAAAATCAGAAATAAAAAGCAAAGCAAAGTCACATTCTATTTCCTGGTTGTATAAGTACAATGAAAAAACAAACCAAAACACCAGTCCAGTGAGGAGCCTCTGTATAATGAGCTGTTCCTTTTCTAGTAGGCTAACAAAGACTTCATCTTATGGAAAGGAGGGGATTGTTTATCCAGAGGGCTTTTCAGAGGTCTAATCTGGTGTTTTTGGTAAAAATATGAGTGGGAAGTAGAATTTTACTTTATTCATTTTCAGCTTTTGCTCTGTTTCGTGCAAAAATAACAAAAAAATAATATTTACTAATTAAAATAAATTTTAACATTTAACATTTCGATTCCCTGAAAAATCCACAAAACTGCTGAAACTCAAACACACAAAATGGTGAAAGTCTGTAGACGACAAATTTCATGAGCAACAATTTCTTTTACTCCAAATGCATTAAAGTCAATGGGCGTTTTTGTATCAGTGACATTTTTGTCACAGCAACATTTTTGTTTTGCTGAATATTTTTGCTGCAAATTTTTGCCTCAGTTTCACAAAAAAAAATTGCCAATGGTGTGTAGGGACCCCAAGATTTGGGCCCCTTTGTTTGGGTTCCCCTTTAGGCAGACATACCAGTGGGTAGCCTTGTGGCATATGGACACCTAAGGGTGGTCCTGATTGTGTGTGTACTATAATTATTCTTTCCACGTTAAAAGAGAGTTTCCCCTGCAATTCAGCAGTAACCACTAGGTGGTGGTGTTCTGCAATATAACAGGGGATGACTCACAAACCATGAGGTCTTTCTTCCTGGGACTTCCCCTCTCTAAGAGGTTAGCTACAGGAGCCAGTTTAGATAGTTCAGTTAGATATTTTATAGTCGCTCTAGGAGTGAAAGGATAGATAGTGATATTTAGTTGGGCAGCTTGAAGCCCCTCTGAGGAGATCAGTGAGGTTATCATCTCCCGGCATTACTGGCCTTAGTTCAGGTACATTCAGTGGCTAGCTCAGGTCACAGCATATTCCCAAAGTGGGGAGATTATCTGGAGGAAGAGAAGCTCCTGGTTTGGATAGTGGGGAGAGATACCTGAATCAGCATTTTATATTACTGAATGCTATGTAAAATACAGTATCTAGTAGAATTAAGTCTAAAACAACTGGACTTTTCTGAGTTTTTCTTGAAAACGTTTCACCACTCATCCGAGTGGCTTCTTCAGTTCAAATGACTGGTAGGGAATTCCCCGGTATTTAAGCTCTTGATGGTAGTAGAGTCACAGACATCCAATCACAATGGTTCCATTGAACTTGTTCAGTTAGGTGTTAGCTGAAACTGACAGGTGTAAGAAGGTATGATCCAATCACAATTGTACCATCAATGAGAATCTTGGTACCATTGTGATTGGATCATACCTTCTTACACCTGTCAGTTTCAGCTAACACCTAACTGAACAAGTTCAATGGAACCATTGTGATTGGATGTCTGTGACTCTACTACCATCAAGAGCTTAAATACCGGGGAATTCCCTACCAGTCATTTGAACTGAAGAAGCCACTCGGATGAGTGGTGAAACGTTTTCAAGAAAAACTCAGAAAAGTCCAGTTGTTTTAGACTTAATTCTACTAGATACTGTATATCATGACCTGGATGAATGAGAATCTTCATAGACATATTTAAAATAAATAAAGAAATTTGTTTGGTTAATCAGCAATCTCAAGTCTCCTGGCCAATCCGTCCCCCGGCGGATCACCAGCAACCGGGTAATCACTCACCCAAGGGGTAGCAAGGTCCCGGGAGTTGCAGGGGGTTTGTCAAGTTGAGGCCTACACAAATCAACACAGCTCAAATAGCACATAGTGGTACAGGTGAAATGCTGAATTTCGCTGGGAATCCATGCCTGGCGAAAAAATTTGCTCATCACTAATCTTTAACACAAGCCCTGTTTTTGAAACTAGTGTTAAAAAAGGGATGTGGGGGTTCAGTTAAATTGAAGAAAAGGCAATACCTTTTTCAAAGGAGGAGGCAGCGCTGCCCAGTGTTTTAATGCAGATATGTGACTGTATTTTATTCACGGCAGGGTTTACTGTAAAATAGGGCACTTTTCAATTCACACAATATAAGCAAATAAACAAATTACAGTTTGTTCTTTGTCCAGAGATGCGCTTGAGGACTGTGCACCTTAGCAACCCAAAAAACACCCAAAGGGTTCAATGCATTTGGAAAAACTTCTCCATTTAGTGGATTTTTCTACGGTTTTGTGAATTTTTTGGCTCAGCAAAATGGGGCAGTGGGGTTTTAAAATATCACATCTGTCTGAAAATTATTAATTCGTAGTGTTTCCATTCACTTCAGCTGGGATTCAGTTCAATTTGCAGCAGTCAAGGCAGCCAATGCTGAACAAATTACGGATCATCATTCCAGCCTACTCAATGGATGAGGCCCATATTCTGTGGTGTGACAGCAATCCTCTGTGGGGTATTAATATTAATCCAATACAGTGCAAGTTCCATAAGTTATATTCATTGCATGGAACCAAGAAAGTATTTCAGTTATTACTGCTAAAAGCAAGAACAAGCAGTGGAATATTAACTAGGGCACATTATAAGCTATTTATAGATGTTTTCAGTAACATTATTGTGGCATGATAAACATATGGTAAATGCTGATATGCTGATAGTGGTTATTATATATGTTGTGTTGGAGACTGTAGCACTGAGCTGTACTTAAATGCTTATTCACTTAGCGGCTCTTATTATACTCCTTGGAAAATAGTTGGACTAAAGAGCATTATCTTAAATCGATTAGCATTTGTTGAAACAGTAAATTGTTTTTAGCTACTGATGTGCAATAACTCTGTAACCATTTCCCCAGTTTAACACACAGGGATTTGGCTTTGCTGGGGGCCTGGGAAACCCAACAGCATTTGGAAAGAGAATCAGGGGTGCACATTATTGCACCCACAATTTCCAACTTACAGCTGGTTTGTGCAATTTAAAATGAAATAGTATGTACTCTGTATTATTCTAGGTAAAATAAAGCATTCGCAGTAGGGTCCAGAAAATTGTGCCTAAAGCTGGCCACACACGTTCAGATTTTATTCTTCATCCGATGCACGTTCACGATACACAATATACACACAGATTTTTTCATTAGCCAACCAAAATTTCCGAACCTGGACGATCAACCAATCACCATGGTACGAAAATGATCGGAATGATAATTCAGAGCCCACACACATTCCAAAAATCTTACAAAACTAGGTTTCATATGATTTTATCGGTACATGTATGGCCGGCATAACTAATTTAATAGAACCAAAAAATGCGGCAACCCTAGTTGCACACGTACATAGAGATGAACCAGTGCTAATTGCAATCCATTCTACAATATATTCTGCAGGGCAGTGATATAAAGACTGAAAGACTAATACTTTCCATGGGGTCTCTCTAAGCTTTTGTGTAAAGTCCTGGCTATTACTTTAAAGTTGTGTCTAGTAATGATAAGCAAAGTGTCATATTATTTCGAATGTGTGTGATTAATGGGGGATCATACATTATTAAGCGAACACTAGCAAAGCAAGATTGTAAGCTAAGACCTGCATGGTTTATGAAGCTTGTTAAGGAATCATTAATAATTATGTTTTTCAATAATGCATAAAAAAATTAAGTCATTTTTTTCCCAACATGCCATTAAGGTCTTTTGAGCACTCTGGCATAGGAAATAATGAATATGTTTCCATAATTACAGGCAATCACTTAAGTAAACCCTCGCTAGTAAATCCTACTTAGTAAAATATGACTCCATCACATCATTGTTGGTCTACGGCACATATCAACATGTCGCAAATCCTGCTGCCTGGTGTAAAATACGCTTAAATACTGAGGAACCTTCATAAGAGTTTAGGAAGTAAACATGTATATATATATATATATATATATATATATATATATATATATATATATATAGGCATAGAAGTGACGGCACACGCAGGATTTGCACACACAGATGAGAAGAATTGCAGAATAATAATCAGAGGTTTATTTCGACCAACGTTTCAGCTCCATACAGGAGCTTTCGTCAGGGGTATCCCTGAGCTGAAACGTTGGTCGAAATAAACCTCAGATTATTATTCTGCAATTCTTCTCATCTGTGTGTGCAAATCCTGCGTGTGCCGTCACTTCTATACCTGTTTGATTATTTTTTGCACAGGCACCCAGGTAGTATTACCTCATATGGTGTGCAGCTTCTAAGCATTTTTTGTATTCTATATATATATATACATGTTTACTTCCTATATACATTTACCTTGCACCCAAGGTAAGAGCTGAAGCAGAGTGCCACCCTGGGTTCACTATATATATATATATATATATAATGAATACATGCACTACTTTAGATTTTATATCATGTGATTGATATAATTCTGAAGTATCACTTTAGGAAATACAAAGAGCCTTGGAAAGCAGTTGACAAGAAGGTCCATGTCCATTTATCTGTCCAACCAGCCCTGATGTTTCAGCAAATCAATACACTTGATTTGCTGAACTTCACAGAGCTGCATCCACCTCTAATTCAGCACCTTGTGACACAAGAGTCAATAAGGGTCATTAGATACTAAGGGATACATAGAAACATGCATTGAAATGGACAAATTGTGTGGCGAAGAAATAGGAGATATAATTTATGGGGCACCTATCAAAATCAAGTCTGATGCACTTTAGCCATGGGGAGGTTATTTGTTAAAGGTTGCCCAAAAGCAATAATGAATGCGTCATCGAATATAATATATGAGTTATATGAGTTATTTCTTATCTCTCAGTTCATTAGTGCAGTACCACATGACTTATTTTCATAAGGTATAATCACCATTTATATAATGATTTGTGACTATTGCTGCCTGGCTGAGCATGGGATTATAGTCAAATCAATCAGGTGTCTAAGCTTTTAATGTTAATATTTTGCGCCCCTTTTATACTGACTTTGCTACTGTATCTTAAAAATTGAAGAAACATTCAACTGTTGTCTACCCCAGCCATAGCTGGAGACGGATCCATTTCTTTCCCCGACACGCTAGCTTTTGGAGCCCAGTTTACACCGTTTCTGCAGCAGAATAAAGATGTAACATACAGAAATGCCCTTTTACTGGAGTAAAACTTTGAGACACCCTCTCCTATTGTTTGGTTCTCAGCACAAATTATGTTTAAGTCTGCAGTGCATGGATATATATGAATATATAGATGACATGTTTTTTACTCCTAAAATATGATCTATATGTAACCAGCAGATCATGAAGAGGCATACTGGTTCAACCACTTGGGTTTACAACTACTGCCACTGCATATGTTTTTACTGTTGTTGTTTTTTAATCTATACCTTTTTATTTATTACAACACTACATACTACAGCAAAATAAGTACTGTCCTGCATAACAAAAGGGAATTAACTTAAGGGATGAAAACATAACTTAACCTTTTTATAGGTCCTTGGTAAGGCCTCACTTTGAGTATGCAGTGCAGTTTTGGGCTCCAGTCCTTAGGGAGGATATTAATGAGCTGGAGAGAGTGCAGAGACAGCAACTAAACTGTTAAGAGGAATGGAAGAGTTAATCTATGAGGGTAGACTGTCATGGTTGGCATTGTTTGCTCTGGAAAAAAGATACTACTTGAAAGACGACTCTTATTACCACCTTTTTACATTAGAGGAACAGACATTTCATTTGAAGTGGTGTAGGTGGTTCTTCATGGTGAGGGCAGTGAGGTTGGGGAACTTCCATGATAGGACATTTTGATCTTGAAGCATGCAGCATAGATCAAAAAGTTTTCTAAAATATAGAATCTACAGCATTGGACTGGGGTGTATGGGACCCACTGGGGCTGCCCCCCCCCCTCCAGGGCTACCAACAACCAACCGCCCCACCCCCATGAGTGCATTTATTATTATTACAAACTCAGGTAATTTACACGCTGCTTAAATTATTCTTGCTATAGAAGTAATCTGTATTGGGTATATGCATGTAGGGAATATTTTTTTTGCCGTGTTTTTAGGCAAACTTTGACAAGACAGTATTAACTAGAGGTAAAATATTAATGCTCTAAAAGTTCAGTAACATTTCTAAGTTTCACCGAGTACTTGAAAATGTCAAATACACAATGGGGATTAACACATCAAGCAGAAAGCAAATATGGTGCTCTGAGTTGGAAAACACTAATACTGTGCCATAATTAGCAGCATTCTGGAACCTGTGTTTGTTCTGGAGTCTGTAACCATGCATTATACAGTATTTTTAAATAAATATAAAGGACTTGAAATACATTAGAATTTCTTATTAGCGCTGACTTTATACTGGCTTATTCTGAACAACCAAATACCTTTTGCAGCTTTTAGAAATGTCAAAATCTATGATTTTTTTTTTACACTTCTGAACTGATGAAAAAAACTTTTTTTTTATTTGGCATAAAACTACTTGTTAATAAAATAGTAAATGTGGAAAAAGGCCTTATTCTTAAATAGGGCTTCAGTGTATAGTGGCCCTGTCTGGTAGCACTGGGGCGCTGAGTTGGATTCAGACCAGGACACTGTGGGGCCTATTTTAAGCAGTGTGAAAAAACAAAAACAAATACACCACCACCATGCCCCGAACACCAGGCATCACCATGGGAAATATGTCACATTTATCAAACTGTGCATTGATTTTTATACATAAGTGAGGGCATATTTTTACACAGTGACTTATGCTCGCATTTCATTGCCACCTGAATATTTCTCATTGACTTGAACAGGTTGAGCCAATCAAAAAACAGTGTAAAATAATGTTTAGGTGGTATAAAAAATACACACCTTTATAACTTATAATTGCAGTTAGTCTGCTACCTGTAAGGACTGAGTCTGTATGTTCTTTTCTACATCTTCACAGGTTTGTGCCAGGTGTTCTGGTTTCCTCCCACTTTCCAAAAACACAGAGGCAGGTTAATTGGCTCCTGATGACACTGACCCTAATGTGGGACAGAGAACAGACTGTAAGCTCCACCGGGACTGGGCTTGATGTGAATGATGAACAACCTCAGTAAAGTGCTGTGCAATGGATCAGTGTCATGTAAATAAATGATAATACTATTACTAGGATTGCAACAAACAATTACACGCTTCCCAATGGGCAATGAAACTTACACAATATAATGCTCTCTGAGTGCCAAATCCAAATCTAAGGTTTGTACCTCCTAGCCTACCAGAATAGCATCTTTGTTCTGCATAAATATTAGTAAGAGTTTGCATAAAAATTGGTAAATTAAGTAGACAAACAGATAAAATGCATGTTTAGTGCAGCATCTATCAGTGTATCAATGTATGGCATAGCTATTCTTGGAGGCAATCCAACTACCGGTGTGGAGCTCACATTCTGGATGGATGCTAATACCTATGACATTTGGGACCAAGCATATGAATGTTTCACTTTTTTTTAGCTTTTAGGGCCATTGTAAAACTCAGCTGTATTAATTTGCCCAATTTAACTGTCAGCCTGACACAACTGAAGAACTGGAGAGCTGGGCTGTGGTGTCGGAAGCTACCATGTTTGACCATGTAATGTAACTTCCATTTCTAGGTTGCATGGCAGTAACTGCAGCACAGGCAGTTACAGTGGAAGCCCACATGTGGTCCTGACAGTGGGCTGGGTCAGTGAGGTTGGAGGAAGATGTCTCCCTAGAGACAAAGCATACCTTCTTATTGGTTTGGGGGTTTCCTTGCCCTTAAAAAGGAGGGGATCGTAGACTTTAGGTGTTGTTTTTCTACTTACTAAAGGAAGGTTCTGGATCTTGAAGTAAATGAGTGGTAAGAAGATCACCTCTGTAATGTTGGGGGGCTAGCCACAGTCAGGGTGGATCAGTAATACCTTGCTCTAGAAGTGAGAGAGTCAGGGTTGGGTAATAAGTAGTCAAAGGCTTCAATGGCTGTAACCCACCACCATCAGAAATCTAGCATACAGACTGAGGGACAGAGAGTTTCCTTGAAGTGCCACCGTTAGTGCCTAATACTGTGGGGCTGGACATATAGTGAGTGAAAACTACTTGTGACTGAAACTACTATTCCCTGAGTGACATTCGCAGTCATTAGAGATGTAGCGAACTGTTCGCCGGAGAACTAATTCACACGAAAATCGGGTGTTCGCAAGTTCGCAAGTTCGCGAACTTTTAGCGATGTTCGCAATTTTGGGTTCGCCTTAGCTGGAGCCAAATTTTGACCTCTCACCCCAGAGCCAGCAGATACATGACAGCCAATCAGGCAGCTCTCCCTTCTGGACCACCCCCGGACCACTCCCTTCCATATATAAACCGAAGCCCAGCAGCCATTTTACATTCTGCCTGTGTGTGCTTGATGAGTTAGCATAGGGAGAGAGCTGTGCAGGGATTTGAGGGACAGTTTAGGTAGCTTTGCTGACTAGTAATCTACTTTCTACTGCTCTGTATGTAGCTGCTGTGGGCAGCTGTCCTGCTGATCTCATCTGCTGTAACCCAATAGTCCTTGTAAAAGCAGTTTATTACACAAGTTTAGAAATGTAGTGTGATTTCTGCCCTTTACAGCACAAAACGCAACGCTGTGTCAACAATGTATTTTTCAGAGAAATTTTTGCCCTTGATCCCCCTCCTGCATGCCACTGTCCAGGTCGTGGCACCCTTTAAACAACTTTAAAATCAGTTTTCTGGCCAGAAATGGCTTTTCTAGGTTTTAAAGTTCGCCTTCTCATTGAAGTCTATGGGGTTCGCAAAGTTCGCAAAAGTTCGCACTTTTTGGCAGAAGTTCGCGAACGGGTTCGCGAACTTTTTTTGTAAGGTTCGCTACATCTCTAGCAGTCATGATCAAGGCGCCCTCTCTCCTCATTACAAGGCATTTAGTTGACATTCTACTGTAGCTGTCGCTGCCTCTAATAACAAAACATTTTGTTCTAAAGTTAATTTACAAACATAAAGCTGGAAAATTGTCTTGCAATTTTATAATAGAACGGTAACAAAACTATTTGCTTCCAAATAAATCACTAAGTTACAACCAGAAGAGCTGGTAATATATTCAGACTTGGTTCAGACTTTTTATATATAAGTTAGGGCCCTGCTTGCTCATCTCAAGGTGACATATATATTTTGGTATAAAGTTACAGATATAGAGATATTGCCACGGTCACCCTGCTATATTTTCACTGGAATCCAGGGCAGCAAATAAACCCTCACTTTAAATCTCACTCCAACCGCCGTTCCGTCTCTTGAGGACTATTTATACATCTTACAGGATTGCTGTGTCAAGGAAATATAGAGTGGGGGAAAGGCAACAGCCTAGTTGTTATAAAAAAAAAGCCATTTTGTACATTTTATATTGGACTAAGAGAAGAATATGCTTAATTTAAGGTCAGGCTTACTTGACCTAAAAGAAAATCTTAACATAGGATTCATTAATAGTGAGAGCCAACAACATACTGTAGATCTAACATTTGTGAAAACTATTGAACGGACTTTATATAAATAAATACAGTTACTTTTTTTTATGGAAAAACAGAAGAATTCTGGTTTTGTGGAATACGGTAATCTCATTTATAAATCATTAGAATTTTAGACAATACATTAGGTGACACACGGCTGTAGGTCAAGGACAAAGGACAGCTATAAACGTATTGGAGTTTTTTTACTTTTGTATAGTAGAGAAATTCATAAACACCCTGGCTCCTCCAAAACAAAAAACTTTAGCCTGGTGCTCAGTATCAAGAGGGAACGGCACCCTCCAATCCAATCTCAAACAGCATAGATACTGGCACAGCAAGGCAATTATAAGCAGGTAAAACCTGCACGTTCATTTAGTGCAACACAGTTGCCTTGCTGTGCCAGTATCTATGGCCACTTCCTGCCACACTGTAACATAGTGGGGGTGGATCTTCCTCTTTGGTTTGCATCTCTTGAACCAGGTGGATGTTCTACTGAGCCCCAGTAAAGCCATCTTGCCCCAGAGGGACCATTAACTTTGGAGAAGTTGGGGAACAGGGACCCCATGAACGAGGGTCTATTAAGTGCAGGATATTTTGTATAATAGCAAGTTCTAGCAAAGTGAGATAGTCAGCTTTAGTTGGCAAGAGCAGTTTATGGCTCCAACCAGGAGAGATAGCTGGGAGTATTCTCTTTTACAGGGTCTCTGCCTTAGTGTAGGAACCGCAGTACTGACAAGGGTATCAGGTATAACTTGTTCTCCCTGATCCACATCTGCTGTATGGGATCTGGTCCATTAAGATGGAAACTCTAAGGATAAAAAGTGCTTACCAACTACTCTCCACAGTGGTGCATCTTTACATTGCTTGCTCTGCATTGAACCTGCCTTTCCTTTTTTGCTATACCTCGGTATTGTGAGTATTGCATAAATCTGATTTGTCTTGGACAATAAAGTTTTTCTGTTTGAATTTTACTTTTACATCATTATTACATCTGGCAGTGGGAGGTGTAGTTCTACTACAAGGCCCATCTATTAAAGGAACAGTAACACCAAAAAATGAAAGTGTATAAAAGTAACTAAAATATAATGGGCTGCTGCCCTGCACTGGTAAAAGTTGTGTGTTTACTTCAGAAAGTCTACTATAATTTATATAAATAAGCTGCTATGTAGCCATGGGGGCAGCCATTCATAGGGGAAAAGGCACAGGCACAGGCACATTGCAGATAACAGATAAAACACTATTGTATTCTACAGAACTTGTCTGTTATCTGCTATGTAACCTGTGCCTTTTCTCTTTTTTTTCCAGCTTGAATGGCTGCCCCCGTGGCTACACAGCAGCTTATTACATAAATTATAGTAGTGTTACTGTAGCAAACACACCAGTTTTACCAGTGCAGGGCAACAGTGCATTATATTTTTATTACTTTAAAGCTCTTTCATTTTTTTGTGTTACTGTTCCTTTAAAAGAGAGTCCAATGTACCCCATGGTCTAACTGGCTGGACTTGTTTATATTACAGCCATAAAGGGGTAACATTATTAATGATAATAATATTTTTATGTTTCCATAGGGTGGCCTTGGTTCATTTTCGCAAGAATGTTATGAGTCGGCTCCAGGAATGAAGAGACAGGTATTTGCTATAGTTAAATGCCGTTACTGTAGAATGTAATGACAAAAAGTATTGCTATAAGGTCAGCAAAAAGCAGAAGGATGTATAGTAGTTGTTGTTGTTGCTAATCAATGGATTCTGTCTTTCAAAACAGAAAAACATGTTTTTGTAAGATTATCAGACATTCCAAAACATGTTGACTAATAACGGAAAAAAATATTTTTATGCCGAAACTGAAGTATAGTAAAGTTTGTAGTTGATAGACATTTGTTACCAAGAAATAGTTTATTTGTATGTTCTAGATCAACAGATACAAACTTTACATTAAAAAAAACTCCTTTACATTACTGGTCTTTTAATATATATTTAATACAATTATATATTATTAAATAATATATCAATACATTTGATATACAGTAAATTGAATATATTTAATGTATATAATTTAATTCAATTTAATATATAGAAATAATATATAAAGAGTATTTATATCTACATGAAATGCAAATATACATTTAAATAAAATTCCAATTCAAATACAAATGTGGGACCTGTTATCCAGAATGCCTGGGACCTGGGGTTTACTGGATAAGGGATCTTTCCGTAATGTGGATCATAATACTTTAGGTCTACGACATAATTTAAACATTAAATAAACGCAATAGGATTGTTTTACATCCAATAAGGATTAATTATATCCTAGTTGGGATCAAGTACAGGTACTGTTTTATTATTACAGAGAAAAAGGGAATCATTTAACCATTAAATAAACCCAATAGGGCTGTTCTGCCCCCAATAAGGGGTAATTATATCTTAGTTGGGATCAAGTACAGGTACTGTTTTATTATTACAGAGAAAAGGGAATCATTTAACCATTAAATAAACCCAATAGGGCTGTTCTGCCCCCAATAAGGGGTAATTATATCTTAGTTGGGATCAAGTACAGGTACTGTTTTATTATTACAGAGAAAGGGGAATCATTTAACCATTAAATAAACCCAATAGGACTGTTCTGCCCCCAATAAGGGGTAATTATATCTTAGTTGGGATCAAGTACAGGTACTGTTTTATTATTACAGAGAAAAGGGAATCATTATTAAAAATTAGAATTATTTGATTAAAATGGTCTCTATGGAAAATGGCCTTCTTGTTATTTGGAGCTCTCTGGATAACAGGTTTCCAGATAATAGATCCAATACCTGTATAATAAAATATTTTATTTTAATATATTAAATGAAAGCATGCTATATTGTATTTGATGTATGATATGATATCTTTAAACTTCTCACCTTCAATTACACGTAACCAGCATTAGAGCCAAAATAAGGCTTGTTATTATCAGAATTTGGAAGTTCTAAGCTAAATAACAGAAAACTAATTACTGGTTATGTATTAGGACAAATATATTCATCATCATGCTAGAAACATGGAAAACAACAGAATCTTTGTCTTCGATAGCCTTGTTGGCAAATGTTGACCGATCTATGAGCAATACCTTAGCATTCTATAAACCATATAAAACACTGTTTACCATTGTTTGAGAACCTTGTATTATGTGAATTGTGCCAGCTGTTTAATATGAATATTGATAGCAAAGCTACAGAAGTACTGGAATAAATTGATGCATCCGGTGTTTCTAGCGCTCACAACACATCAACAAGAATTAGTGTGGCTGCTAAGTTTGCCAGATGCTTCAATTAATGTGGTTCTTAGGTACAGGTATGGGACCTGTTATCCAGAATGCTCGGGACCTGGGGTTTTCCGGATAAGGGGTAATTTCTAATAAAAAATTATTTACACATTAATTAAACCCAATAGAATTATTTTGCCCCCAATAAGGGGTAATTATATCTTAGTTGGGATCAAGTACAGGTACTGTTTTATTATTACAGAGAAAAGGGAATCATTTAACCATTAAATAAACCCAATAGGGCTGTTCTGCCCCCAATAAGGGGTAATTATATCTTAGTTGGGATCAAGTACAGGTACTGTTTTATTATTACAGAGAAAAGGGAATCATTTAACCATTAAATAAACCCAATAGGGCTGTTCTGCCCCCAATAAGGGGTAATTATATCTTAGTTGGGATCAAGTACAGGTACTGTTTTATTATTACAGAGAAAAGGGAATAATTTAACCATTAAATAAACCCAATAGGGCTGTTCTGCCCCCAATAAGGGGTAATTATATCTTAGTTGGGATCAAGTACAAGGTACAGTTTTATTATTACAGAGAAAAAGAAAATCATTTTAAAAAATTAGAATTATTTGCTTATAATGGAGTCTATGGGATATGGCCTTTCCATAATTTGGAACTTTCTGGATAACGGGTTTCTGGATAAGGGATCCCATACCTGTATTACATCTAATTTCACAAATTAAGGAGTATATTTATCATGCTGTGTAAAAAGTGGAGTGAAGCATTACTGGCGATATAGCTCAGGGCAACCAATCAGCAATTAGATTTCAACAAAGCAGAGCATCTGATTGGCTGCTATGAGCCATCACCGGTAATGTTTCACTCCACTTTTTACTCCCTTAGTCTCGGGACCTTGAATTTTTATTTGTATCTTTCATTCATATAAGATGTGCTGTTCATGAAAAAGTACTTTTGACGTTCAAAGCACTGTGGTCTCCTATTATTGCTACTAAATGTTCCTTGGACTGACACAGCCATGTAATGTGGTTTCTAAGCAATGTCGACAAGCTGGAGGAAATGTGTATATAATATAGAGTGCAAATCTATTTCCAGCTTTTCAGCCCTTGGCTGCTTGTGTTGCTTGATATCTGGTGGGCTTCCTTGACAGTTATTGACTCGACATACATTAATACACGGTGTGAGTTTTCTAAGCATGATCCGCTATGATATTTAACTGTCAACCAGCTGAGAGATAGATGCAGGAATGCCGCTCTGGTTTTTATCACACTCAATGGTTTGCACAGGAACTTCAACGCTGAGTCCACTAACAATCACTGATATTGAAGTGTAAACATTGCTCATAGCAGAAATAATCAATGGACTGGGTACAGTATATCACTTTCCCAATGTCAAAAAATAATAAAATTAGGAAAAAAAATATCCCACCAACTTTTTCTTTTGCTCTCCAACCCTATCAGCACTAGCAGAATTTCAATGACGTGTTTTAGCACCCTGAATTGCTATGTATAAAATGTAGGCTTCTGCAAAACAACTACGCAGCTGTTCCAGCCTGCTCGTAGAACGTTCAGCTTTCATTATGAATTGGGCTAATCAGTGCTATAAACATGAATTGGCCTCTGTTGTCAGAAAGATTTTAGAGTAGAAACGGATTAGAATATATGACTCAATGCAAAACAGCATAAAACGGAAGGTGGGTGGATAGGAATAGGACTTGGAGAACTTACAGTTTAGATTTTAGAATAGGCATCTCCTAGGATTTGACTACAAGTTTACAGAATGTATTGTTTTATTCTATATATATCTAGTTTTGTATAAAATAGCCATCTATTCTCCCTGCTACGTTTCAAGCCTGAAAGTTGCTTTTTACATACAGGTGTTAGATTTTCACAGCCCTCTGCAATTTTTCTATAAAACCATCCATCCTTGATTTCTTCAATGTCCTTTGAGCTTGACTTGAGCTTTAGCTATTATTTCCATGCCATTAAATGAATGATGAGTCCATTCATGATTGCTTGCATGACAGAGCAAGGGGCCAGCAACCATCTTGGAGTGTTTAAAAGAATATTTTCAACCTCCCAAATCGCACCTGTTCATTGGATATGGGAGCTGCCCCAGAAAGCATAGCCTCTGACATGGTTGAACAGGGATTTCATTTATGGAACATGTTACTTCTTGCATTGTATTCAATTTCCTTTTATTGAACGCATTCTTATTATTAAGTCTTGCTTGTACCATAATGATAGCAGCCTGTGATATTAGTATGTAATAACCCTGACACCAAATGACAATTTGATACAAGCACAGTTATTTGTTAGTGCACATGTATGGAATTAATGTTCCGATCAAAAAACTTCTGGTCTAGAGCAGGGCTATTCAACTGGAGGTCAATGCTGGGTGCAGCCATACAAAAGATATTTATAGACCCTAACCTGTTTCAGATTTCCACTGATTTGTATCAGGTCATTTTTTTTAAATATATCCATGCCCAGTAACATGGGGTATAACATTTACGTGTCCTGCTACGTGGGTAGCAGTGGCCTAGGGCATTGTGACAACTGTTTTAAAATACTGCTTCTCGGTTATTAATTTTCTTGGTGTACGGCCAAACCAAGCAGAACATCCAGCAAGATTTCCATTAGATTATCCAGCAGGCGGTCCAGCAATGGTCAACATAACTTGCTATAAGAGGCACATACATCATTTTTAAATGTGAAATGCTAAACAAAAAAAATACATTTTGCCAGGGGGTCATTTTTACCATTTTTATAACCCCTGAAGCTGAAATAGTGCAGATTCCTTCTCTGCCCTACTGTGAGAGCATCTGTTTGGTAGCCTCTGACCAAACTGTAAAATCAAGGACATCATACAGTAGAGATATTTGCCAAGTCAATTAAGTTGGCCAGTACCTGTGGGCAAATAACAAAGATTAAATATCTGAGCTGGGGATGAGGTTTTCATTTATGCTATTTAGAAGAGTCATTAATGGAGATATGGAAAATAATGTAATGTAACTTCTATTAGTCCTTATTTTCATTACATGGTTACCCCATTTCTCTGTGCAGATTTTGTAAATAGGGTGAATTATTAGGTTGTCTGGGTAAGAGGCTGAGGTTGAGTGGGATCAGTTGTCTTCCCCAAGCCAATAACTACAATGCACTAGGGAGGGAGAAAGGAGAAAGTTAGATAGCTACCACAGGAACTCCAAGCACCCTGGCCAGTAGCCATTTCTATGTAGCAAGTGGATTATAAAGGAATAGAAAAATGCTGGGTCTTAGTGAACATTCCATAGACTGATGGGCTAATGGGCTAAAAAATTTCCAGATACATACTGTAAATAAGGAGTTTTTGATGTTTATTTTAAAGGAGGAAAGTAATTTTGGCATTTTACTGCCAATAGATTTGCCACATTAGTGCCACCTAGAACAATATATTGATTCTGCAGAAAGCTTTACTATACCTGAGTAAAGAGCCCTAGAAGCTTACTCTATTTGTTTAAGATAGCAGCTGCCATTTTAGCTTGGACTTCATAGCTTCTTGCTGTAGCTCTAGCCATTATAGCTCAGATTATACATTCCTAAGGGAGGGGGGAGTGAGTTTAATGAATTTATAGGAGGGGGTAGCAGAAGAGGGGAGAGAGGAGAGAACTGCGCATACTCTGGACCTCAGGAATGAAAAATTTTTCTGAGAGAGGAAGTCAGAAACCCTAAGAACATGTTTACAAAAAAGGAGACAACAAATCCTATGTTTCTCCTAAAAGAGGACTCTGTGAGTGCTTATGGCTGCCTTTCTGATAAAGCTTACTTAGTTTTTACATCTTTTTCTTTAATCAAAATACATTTATTTGTCAAGGTTGAGGCTTTCAAACACATTCCATCAAAATGTGAATTAGGACAATTATGTTGAATAGAAAACAAAATTCTAGCATATAACACTGTGTATACATCTCATCTCTTGTTGTTTTGGCATAGATGTTCTGACTAAAGACTAAAGGATCTAAAAGACTTCAATGCCAGTTTTATTAGACTGGTTCTAAATGAGCATAGTATTGGTGTGGCTTAAAATCAAATGTTTTTTCTAAACTGTGAAGCTCAGAGGTTATGATATATATTTATGTGGGTGATCAACCGTATTTCTTAAAAATCCAGGTAAGAACAAGATAGACATAAAAAACACCTTTTTACAGAGATAAATAATTGCATTCTATGCAAAGCTGTAATGTGTTGTTTCAGTGTTAGCCCACATTTTTTATATTTATGACATTAATAGAGTGAATTAATTAATACAGTGAATCAAAGCCCCCCGGGGTTTATTTTGGTCTGCATATGGACATGCCTTCTTTAAGTGATATTCATGCTTTTCATTGCCACATACAGAGATGTAGAAGCTAAAATGGGCTCACCTTGATGGTGCAACAAGATGGGACCAGAGTTCAGTCCTCTGTGTACTAATGTAGTAGTTTGTATCTCCTGGGGCCCGACACATCTATCAACACATAGTTGATGTAATACTATGCTTGGTTGGATGAGCGACTCATTTACATGGACTCCCTGGTGTAGGACCATGTAAGGATAGATAATAGCATTGCTGGTTCTAGAGCAGCATGCCATAAGAAAGCCATGTTTTTACCTTTATAATGTGCTAAATAGTGATGAGCGAATCTGTCCCATTTCACTTCACCAAAAGATTCGCGAAACAGCGAAAAATTCACAAAAAAACGGTGAAAATATCACGCATCAAAAAAAATTGTCGCCTGCGGCTATTGTTTTGTCGTGCGGCTATTGTTTTGTCGTCCGTGGCTATTGTTTTGTCACCCGCCGCTATTCTTTTGTTGCGCAGCTATTCTTTTGTTGCCTGGTTATTCTTTTGTTGTCCGTGGCTATTGTTTTGTTGTGCGGCTATTGTTTTGTCGCCCGGCTAATTTTTTGTTGCTTGGCTATTCTTTTGTCGCCCACGGCTAATGTTTTGTTGCGTGGCTATTCTTTTGTCACGCGGCTATTCTTTTGTCGCCCGCGGCTATTGTTTTGTCACCCGTGGCTATTCTTTTGTCATGCCTGGCTATTCTTTTGTCACCCGCGCCAATTTTTGGACGTGCAGCGAATTTTTCCGTGGCAAATTTTTTCATCCGTTTCGCGAAACAATCCGCCAACGGCGAAACATGGAAATTTGCCTCTAGTCCATGCCTGGCGAAACGTTTCACCCATCACTAGTGCTAAATTAAATGTAATGTATAGCTAACTTGCCTCCAGTGCACAAGCAGATAAACTATAGTCTTTGGTCTATATAGTCTATGTTTGCTAATATCTTTAAGGGGACATTGACTTTTTTTTTGTTTTATCATTGTTATGTCATTCCCTGAACCTCATTACTTGGGGTTCTAGACCAGAATACCTAAGAATTGCTGGAAGTTGGGTTGCTACCAGATTTTCCCTTTTCCCTTGCAGTGCTCCAAGAATTTAAGGTAACTGTATGAAATAATGTGGATGTGCATTTACATTAATTATGTTTCAGTATCCCTTTCAATCCCTTTTAGAGGTCGAGGTTGGGGTTGTTTTCTCTGGAAAAGAGGCGCTTGCGAGGGGACATGATTACTCTGTACAAGTACATTAGAGGGGATTATAGGCAGTTGGGGGATGTTCTTTTTTCCCATAAAAACAATCAGCGCACCAGAGGTCACCCCTTTAGATTAGAGGAACGGAGCTTCCATTTGAAGCAGCGTAGGGGGTTTTTCACGGTGAGGGCAGTGAGGTTGGGGAATGCCCTTCCTAGTGATGTGGTAATGGCAGATTCTGTTAGTGCCTTTAAGAGGGGCCTGGATGAGTTCTTGATCAATCAGAATATCCAAGGCTATTGTGATACTAATATCTACAGTTAGTACTAGTGGTTGTATATATAGTGTATGTATGTGAGTGTATAGATTGGTAGGTGTGGTTTGTGTGTGCTGGGTTTACTTGGATGGGTTGAACTTGATGGACAATGGTCTTTTTTCAACCCTATGTAACTATGTAACTATGTAACTTTGTTTGTTGATCTATATCAGTTCAGGATAGCATCACTGGATTGGCTTCTACATATCAATGGATTGGGCAAAGTTTGCCAGTGTTGCAAGACTTATAGGGGCACATTTACTTACTCACGAACGGGCCGAATGCGTCCGATTGCGTTTTTTCGTAATGATCGGTATTTGGTGATTTTTCAGAAAATTGTCGCGGCTTTTTCGTTGCCATTCCGAATGTTGCGCAAAATTTGGTGATTTTTTCGTAGCGTTACTACTTGCGAGAAAAGTCGAGACTTTTTCGTAGCCTTCGCGCCGAGTACGAAAGATTCGGATTCATTCAAGCTTCAGTATGGTGACTTTTCTTGGGCCAGGTTGGAGCTGCAGAGTGCCATTGAGCCCTATGGGAGGCTTTCCTTGGGCCAGGTTGGAGCTGCAGAGTGCCATTGAGCCCTATGTGAGACTTTCCTTGGGCCGGGTTGGAGCTGCAGAGTGCCATTGAGCCCTATGGGTGACTTTTCTTGGGCCAGGTTGGAGCTGCAGAGTGCCATTCAGCCCTATGGGTGACTTTCCTTGGGCCGGGTTGGAGCTGCAGAGTGCCAATGAGCCCTATGGGAGACTCTCCTTGGGACAGGTTGGAGCTGCAGAGTGCCATTGAGCCCTATGGGAGACTTTCCTTGGGCCGGGTTGGAGCTGCAGAGTGCCAATGAGCCCTATGGGAGACTCTCCTTGGGACAGGTTGGAGCTGCAGAGTGCCATTGAGCCCTATGGGAGACTTTCCTTGGGCCAGGTTGGAGCTGCAGAGTGCCATTGAGCCCTTTGGGAGACTTTCCTTGGGCCGGGTTGGAGCTGCAGAGTGCCAATGAGCCCTATGGGAGACTCTCCTTGGGACAGGTTGGAGCTGCAGAGTGCCATTGAGCCCTATGGGAGACTTTCCTTGGGCCAGGTTGGAGCTGCAGAGTGCCATTGAGCCCTATGGGAGACTTTCCTTGGGCCAGGTTGGAGCTGCAGAGTGCCATTGAGCCCTATGGGAGAGTCTCCTTGGGCCAGGTTGGAGCTGCAGAGTGCCATTGAGCCCTATGGGAGGCTTTCCTTGGGCCAGGTTGGAGCTGCAGAGTGCCATTGAGCCCTATGGGAGAGTCTCCTTGGGCCAGGTTGGAGCTGCAGAGTGCCATTGAGCCCTATGGGAGAGTCTCCTTGGGCCAGGTTGGAGCTGCAGGGTGCCATTGAGTCCTATGGGAGGCTTCCAAAATCATGCTAAGTCTGAAAGTTTCGCCCGCCGCTTACGAGCGCTCAATACGAAAAAGTCACGACAAGATACGAGCGCATCGTAATGGCTACGAAAAACTCGCGTTTTTTCGCGCAAATCGTATTGGTAACGAAAAAGTCGCGACAAGATACGAGCGCATCGTAACGGCTACAAAAAACTCGCGTTTTTTCGCGCAAATCGTATTGGTAACGAACAAGTCGCGACAATTTCCGAAAAGTCGTAAAGGCGCCGAAAAAATCGCAAAAAATACGAAAAAGTCGCAAAATGTTCGTTTTCCAATCGGAATTTTTCCAATTCGGATTCGGATTCATGGGTTAGTAAATGTGCCCCATAGAGTGGGGTTCCAGTCCAATGATAGAGCAACATTTTTATATTCTACAACAGGAATCCTCTGAAGGTGGGTACAGGGGAGGTAGAATAGGCAGGAGTGCCAATTGCTATACAGGAAGTGGAGGGTGCTGTATTACAGGAAGCTACATTTATTTTAAGGTGCCTACCAAGAGTCTGTTCTTACAGAGTACTGGAGGGTGAGAAAGAAAACAGCACCCATACCCTTCTATGTGCATGGTATATACGATGAAAACGTGCACAAGGGATATCTTTGTCCTAGAATATAATTTATTTATACTTCATTTAAATCTTTTAACTTCAGAAATTCATCTGAATTAAATAACACATTACATACATAAAGGGCTTGAAAAAACCCCACAATGGAACCCAGGACATATAAAAAACAACTATATTATCAAAATAATCTGAAGCAAATTTTATAGACCACCAAATTGCTATGTATTAAATGAAGGTTTTCGCAATGTACTACACAGCTGTTACTGCTTCCGTGTGAAACATTCAGTTTTCATTATGAATTGGACTAATCAGTGCCATAAACACGAATTGGCTTCTGTTGTCAGAAAGATTTTAGACTAGAAATGAATTACAGTGTAGGACTTGGTACAATGCAGCATAAAATGAAGCACGTAGGAGGATAACAACAGTGCTATGAAATGAACAAAGCTTGTGAAAAACTGTGATAGCCTTCAATAATATATCAGTGCTTTGTATCTCAGCATTTCTCAGCTGTGAAAAGGCTTTCTATTAGAACTCAAACAGAGGATTTTTTCCATGTTAGGAATGGAACAGATCTGGGTAATAGCACTTCTTAAGTTAAAGGGATACTGTTACATAATTTCCCCCCCAAAATTTTATAATTTAATCCAATAAGACTCCCATATGGTTAATTTGGGTTGAAAAGAGACATTAAATCCATCAAGTTCAAACCCCCAATGCACACACATATATATACTTATACTTATACAATCTTATTATTAAACTCATATACTGTATATGCCGATACCCTTACTAACTGTGCCACTCTTAAAGGCATTAACAGAATCTGCCATCACAACATCCCCCGGCAGGGCATTCTACAAACTCACTGCCCTCACCGTGAAGAACCACCTACACTATGACTATGAAGATTTTCATTCATCCAGGTCATGGTATATCTTGTATAAGTAAATCTAAAGCAACTGGACTTGCTATGTCAGGGATCCCCAACCTTTTGTACCCATGAGCCACATTTAAATGGAAAAAGTGTTGAGGAGCAACACAAGCATGAAAAAGGTACCTGGGGGTGCCAATAAGAGCTATAATTGGCTACTTAATAGCCCCTATGTGAACTGGCAGCCTACAGAAGGCTCTGTTTGGCATTATTCTTGGTTTTTATGCAACCACAATCAAAACTTGCCTCCTTACCTGAAATTCAAATATGAGCACCTGCTTTGAGGCCACTGGGAGCAACATCCAAGGGGTTGGGGAGCAACATGTTGCTCGTGAGCCACTGGTTGGGGATCACTGTGCTAAGTAATCATTGAAGACATTTCAGGTGTCACCTCTCTGAAGAGTTACAATGTGCCATTGTGATTGGATTACTGGAAGAGTTTATATGCTGAGGACTTCCCGTACCAGTCAGTTGAAGCTGCTTGGATGAGTAGTGAAATGTCTTCAATGATTACTTAGCAAGTCCAGTTGCTTTAGAACCACCAATGAATGTTCTGTTCCTCTAATCTAAAGGGGCGGCCCACTATTTCTTTGTTGGGAAAAAAGATCCTTGCTGTCTATAATGTAGTATGTTCTTGTAAAGAGTAATCATGTCCCCTCACAAGTGCCTGTTCTCCAGAGTAATCATTTGCAACCTTGACAGTCTTTCCTTATAGTTTAAATCTTCCATCCCCTTAACCAGTTTAGTTGCAGTCTCTGCACTCTCTCCAGCTCATTAATATCCTTCTTAAGGACTGGAGCCCAAAACTGCACCACATACTCAAGGTGAGGCCTTACCAGGGACCTATAAAGAGGCAAAATTATGTTTTCATCCTCCAGGTAATGCCCTTTGTATGCAAGGCAGTACTTGCAAAACAAGTTTAAAGATATGAAAACCCTGTTATGATATCAATATAATTCAAGAAGGATCCAAAGAAGCAACCCAAATCTTACCCTTACACTGGGAACCAGTGAATAATAGATAATGCCTCCTAATATATTTATTTATTTTTCATTTGGTAACTTTTCAGCCTGAACTCATTTCTCTTTCAGTCTCAATGCTATCTTAGCATGGGCCATGTCTCTTTTATGAACGGTTAATTGATTTAGTAAGACTAGTGCTTTTGACCCTAGTTGTATATGCTTAGACAGACTGAAATCTGGAAAAAACACCAACATCTTTTACTTGCCCATTTTCACATGTTATCTGTAGGCTCAGTGCTTCTAGTGCAGGGTCCCATTGCAGCCAATGCCAATCCAATGCACTATGTTACAGATCAGTGAAATAGTCAGAGGATTAACTACGGCAGGAAAGTAGATATGTTTCAGGTATGTTTCAGTGCCAGGATAAAGGAAGGGCATAGCCATAGAGGAGAACTGGTGAGCCGTGTTGTGTGCTATGTACTGTATAAGATAAGGTGACAGGAGGCTTAGGTCAAAGTACAGAAAATAAAGTTTCAACTTGCATAAATGATATTGCAGAGAGTATAAGAAATAGAATGAATATTAGATAAATGACAGTATAGCACTGGACAGTCCTTTACCAATCTATCTATCTATCTATCTATCTATCTATCTATCTATCATCTATCTATCTATCTATCTATCTATCTATCATCTATCTATCTATCATCATCTACCTGTCTGTCTGTCTATCTAGCTATTGCATTCATTTTCTTTGCTAAAGAAGATATCTGTCTGTCTGACTGTCAATCTGTCTATCTGTCTGTCTGTCTGTCTGTCTGTCTGTCTATCTATCTAATCTATCTATGTATCTATCTATCTATCTATCTATCTATCTATCGATCAATCTATCTATTGTCTATCTATCTATCTATCTATCTATCTATCTATCTATCATCTATCTATCTATCTATCTATCTATCTATCTATCTATCTATCTATCAACTATCTATCTATCTATCTATCTATCTATCTATCATCTATCTATCTATCTATCTATCTGTCTATCTATCTCATTCGTCTTCTTTGCTAAAGTTAGCTGTTTTCATTAGTAGCAATAGTTGTTATGCTAATTGCTTTTTGTCTGTCTTTCCATCCATCCCAAGGAATGCAATACTAAAGAGAACATATGCTGTTCCAGAAATAGCTTTGGATAGCATCACATTTTTATTTAGAAGTCAGCAAACACCAATAGGATTGTCACAGCTAAAGTATGGTACACCATATTGCAATTTAGCTGGCTATATTATTATTTATTTTTGCAGAGATATGCAGATTTTGAAGGATAATTATTGTTATAAAGACACTGTGTACATAAAACAAAGTTTTAAACAGTTTCTGGTACATTATCCAATAAAATAACTAATTAATATATGCAGATACACAAGAAAAAAAAACCTATGGCAAGAATATGGCAAGAATGAACAAATGATCAATGGGCATGTTTTATTACATCCATATGAATTTATATCCATATTCTTTTTAGTCCAGTCTTTAGAAAGACTGGCCCATTAAAGGTGATCTGTCACCCTAAGAAATAATTCCAAATTCTTTTTTATATTTTGGGCAAAATAAACTTTACTTATACTTTATAAATGATATAGATCAGTGCTGTCCAACTGGCGGCCCGCGGGCCGCATGCGGCCCTCGACCCCCCTCTGTGTGGCCCCCCACCTGTCTGGCTGCTTTGATGGCTTAACTTTGTGTTAGCTTTAAATGGTATCAGTACTGAGATTAACTGGCCCCCTGCATGGTTATCACCTCAGATTCAGGCTGTAATCCCTCTGTATTGTTTAAAAATGTAATCCCCCGTGTTGTTAACACCTTTTAATCTATGCATTGTTCACCCCCTGCAGTGTTCACACCTCAGGCTCAGGCTGTAATCGCCCACATTGTTCACTTCTTCACACCTCAGACATTGCATGTACTGCCTGTCCTATGCTGCCTGTGTATAGGCAGCATAGGGTAGGCAGAGTATGGCAGATAGGCAGCATAGGGCAGGCAGAGTATGGCACCCACAGGCAGCATAGGACAGGCAGAGTATGGCACACACAGGCAGCATAGGGCAGGCAGAGTATGACACACACAGGCAGCATAGGGCAGGCAGAGTATGGCACATAAGCAGCATAGGGCAGGCAGAGTATGGCACACAAAGGCAGGGTAGGGCAGGCAGAGTATGGCACCCACAGGCAGCATAGGACAGGCAGAGTATGGCACACACAGGCAGAGTGCTGCCTGTGGGAGGTGAACCTGGCAGGGGTTTGTTCTGGGAGTTTGTTAGCAGTTGGAAATAGCCATTAAATGGTTCCTAAGGTGTGTAATTATATGCTGGGGGTTGCTGTGCTATACACAGGGGAGGAGGAGGCATATGGATTTAAGGGTGTGTCTTAATATGACATAATATAATTCTTTAACATATGAATGATGGTTGATATCCCTGCAGCGACCATTGCGATAAAATGGGTGTGGTTTGAAGTAGGTGTGGTTTAAAATTGGGGAGTGGCCAAAACTGGCTTCCATTAGCGGCCCTCCACCATGTATGCGAGAGAAATTCCGACCCTCGGCACCGCAGAAGTTGGACAGCACTGATATAGATCATGTTTTCTTCAGTCTTGGAATTTACAATCACGGCATTCAGGCAAGCACCATTTTGCTGGCACTAATATAAGGCAAACTTATCATCATCATCACTTATGCATCATCCCGAAATCTTGTTTACGTGCCAGAATGGGGGCCTGATGCCCAAGCACAGGATACACAATTATAGATGGAGAGTTGGGAGGGAAACTGTGAGCAGTGCAGTGACATCTAAGAAGTGCAGAATGGAAAGTGAAAGTAATTGCCTGAGGTATAATGGTGGGAAAGGCAATGTATGATTGACAGCTGAGATTTTAGAAAATAACTTTATAACAGGTATGGATGTCTTAATAAAAAAAGAATTTGAATTTCATATTTAATTTGAAAATCATTTTTATTATATTCTGTGATGTATGAGTGTGTTGTTAGGCAGGACTGTAGGAATCTTTCTGGCATCCACCAAAACTTGACTCCATCTTGACTTGTACTTGATAATAACAGATTGTTGGTGCAGAAAATTACTTGGACCATCACCAGCCATTTGTGCATAAGAAGTGCTTGAGATCCATTAGAAAAAGTCCTACAACGATTTTACTCCCTCTGTGTCTACAAAGTCTTCCTTTGGGGTATAGCAAGGCCTAGGCAATCACCCCTATTCATCCTCTCTGCCAAACAAATGAAAGGATCTCAAAGTGTTCTTTGTCTGTCCCTACACCATAAGAGACATTCTTCTCTCCAGCTGGAAAAGAAGATATTAGAAGTCACCTTGGAGAGAGACAATACAAGCTCCCGGGGGCTAGGATGCTTCCTATGCACGTTGGAGTATATCTTACACCTTATATGTCTAAAATAGAGAAAGTGAAAGAGCGTATAATTAAGGTTGTCAGAAAAAGACCAGCAGCCACCTGTCTGTGTCATGTTTGCATGCACGCTCTCTTCTATGGAATGATGACTGCTGAGCGATTACTGTGTATCGCATGGTCCTTTGAGGAACGCTGATGGTACCATTTGACATTCATTAAAATCAGTGGGTGTGCATCATTTTTCTATAGTATGTCAGAAATTGCTCATTAATCAAGAGTTATTACCTTGTGTGATTAGAACCAAAGTGCCTCAGGCTTGGATAAGTAGCTCGAGGCGCTTCATTCTACTTTGCTGTGTTTTCTTTCTTTTTTTTATTGTGTAGCAGTTTTCCTCTCCAGCTCCTATTGAAGCAAACAGTGGATGGTTGAGGATGGTAAGTTTAGTTACGGGAAAGAATTAGTTACATGTTTTATGGGTTTTGTCAGAATCTTATATTGTCATCTTGGCATCCATTAACTTTGTTTGGCCCCCTGTGCTCTCAACACTGACTAGTGACTTTATCAGTGGAATAGAAAATGTTCTCATTGGTTAGAATCCCCACACGCCCACACAAAAAAACCTTTGAAATATTTTGTTATAAATGTTGCTTAGTAACAGTAATGTTGCCTTTAAATGGTCTTTTGTCTTTAAGATGGTCATGGAACTCCTCCCATGTAAGTAGTATATAATCACCTACACATGCATGTACATCTAAATGAGGATATTGTCGAATGTTGACAATTCGTTATAAGGAATATTATTCACAAAGTGATTTAATAATGTTACCAATAAAGGGGAACTCTGGCTTCCGAACCAAAATTTGTCCCCCACACAACAAGAAACCCCTAATATACTTATTACTGTTATGAATAAACACCATTTGTATATACTGAAATCCAGTTCTCTTTTTGCATCATTTGAAATCCTGGCAGGGGAGGAGGGACTAAAACATTGATGTTACAAATTGTAACAATTCTCCACAGCTTACAGACAGCATGCAGGAACTACATAACCCACAATGCATTGCACTGTGATGTTCCTTTCCTTACTGATATCACGTGTGCAGGGAATTGTGTGATTTGGAGGATGATGACAGTCAACTACTGTTACATTTTAGTTGAGTCTCAAAGTAGTCAGCCAGATCAGCAGGGGAACAGGGGGTGGGGCTTAGGGAACTGTTCAGAACCATATTATTTCATCAAACATCATGAAAAGGCAGCATATTGTTTAACTGGTGGATATTGCAAAGTTGCTTTAAATTATGTTATTACAGTGTATTACTTTTCAAAAATCTTAAGTTGTGTTTGGGTGGAGTTCCCCTTTAAAAATAAACATGCCACAAAAGCTAAAATGTTCTTACATATACAGTAGTGTAGTTTTTAACTGGATAACACACAGAGGAGGACATTCTTCTCCTAATTAGCCATTCATAAAGATGTTCATATAGTTATTACCAAATGTTTGATTATTGCCCTAGGCTCAAGGATATATAAGTCTGTGTCTTTTTAATTATTCATTTACAATACCTACCACACATTTGTTTTTGTGTGGGTTTAAATTATACTTATTATAATTCACAACAGCCATGAATAAACAATACATTAACCTATAAATATGTTCTTCTAAATGTGCTAAACGCTTCTGTGTGGCTTGTGGCTTGACTTATTGATACAAGATAGAGATAGTTTCTATATAGATAGAGCACACCTATTAAAGGAGAACTAAAGCCAAACTTAAGAAGCAGGCCAAAATGTTGTACATTATGTTTTGTGCTTCTGTACCAGCCCAAGGCACCCACAGGCCTTTAGCAGGGAAGATCTGTGCCCCCAAAGATGCCCCAGTAGCCCCCCATCTTCTTTTCTGCTGATTCCCTGCACATGCTCTGTGCTGCTGTCACTTACCTGAGCTTAGGGGCCCACTCACTATATACTGTATATATAGAATATAAATGTCACACTGTACTGTATATATAGAATATAAATGTCACACTATACTGTATATATAGAATATAAATGTCACACTGTACTGTATATATAGAATATAAATGTCACACTATACTGTATATATAGAATATAAATGTCACACTATACTGTATATATAGAATATAAATGGCACACTATACTGTATATATAGAATATAAATGACACACTATACTGTATATATAGAATATAAATGTCACACTATACTGTATATATAGAATATAAATGTCACACTATATAATGTATACAGTATATAGAATATAAATGTCACACTATACTGTATATATAGAGTATAAATGTCACACTATATAATGTATACAGTATATAGAATATAAATGTCACACTATACTGTATATATAGAATATAAATGTCACACTATACTGTATATATAGAATATAAATGTCACACTATACTGTATATATAGAATATAAATGGCACTATATACTGTATATATAGAATATAAATGTCACAATATACTGTATATATAGAATATAAATGTCACACTATACTGTATATATAGAATATAAATGGCACACTATACTGTATATATAGAATATAAATGTCACACTATACTGTATATATAGAATATAAATGTCACACTATACTGTATATAAACATATATATATATATCAGAAACCAGTGCAATTATCATCGGAATGTAATCAACAGCCCTGTAACATCAGGTCAGCCTCAATTCTGCTTGATAATTTGCTACGCCCCCTAAGCTTAGTTTCTCAGCAGCTGCCCAGAGAACACATCGTGTAAGTGTCGCAGACACTTTCCAAGATGGTGACAAGTTTGAAAGCCTGGATCATTGCTGCTATTGAGATGCTGAGACTTTAGGCTGGTGCAGTAAGTTCAGTATATAAAATATGGAATGTTTAGCCATATTCATTTTTAGGGTTCTTACCCAACCAAAGCCAGAATAAGATTTCAGTCAAGGGTTGCCATTGTTATGGCTCCCTACAAAGGTTAATGTTGTTTTGTCAACAATTTGGCAACAATAGCAGCTAGTATTGGCCTTTGCATCTTTGTACAAAAATAATATAAAATATTTGTATATATGTATAATAGAAATATATTTGGCTCTTCTTGGCATATTCCTGATTTTGTTTTTCGCCACTGGCTTGAGTGTGGTGACTTTTTACAGCACCTTATCCACAATGATATATTTGGAAGCACTTCCAACCCTCTTTGTTATTGTTGAACTTTACCTGCTGCTACACATTCTGTGTATGGTACCTTTTCTGTTACAGTTCTTCTTTTTTACCAGCTTATCAAAGTATTTTTATGGACAATTCTAACAGTGTCACTATCTGGCATAATGAATCGTCATTGCAATTAAATAAAAGTGGCATCTGAAGATACCACTGACATCAAAGGTGCTCATATTGCATCTCTACAGCTATTAGTGTTTAAACCCAGCTCCCATTATTCTTGGACAATTACCATTGGCTGAATTTTATGATGAGAGTTAGGGTTAAACAACAGCTGGAAAACAGCCGCTGTCCCTCTCCTATTTACAATGATCCATCTGTAAGATAATGTTGCTATGAAACTCTGTGCTTTAACGTAATAAAAAGCACAGTATTCTGCTTCATATAATGTGCAGACTTTATTGTTTTAATATTATGCTGTAAACAAGTTCTCTTTTGGCCGTATAGTTTGGGCCAGTTCAGTTGTTTATTTTAATGAGGTACTAATTTGTTTACCATACAAATTACACCAGCACATTCTTTATGCATTCTACTGTATCTTTTACAGTCTATCATCCCATGCTTTTAATTCCATATAAAATGACAGAGACCATGAATAAGCCGTAATAGGGGAAGATTTGATGGACTGCAGTTAATCATGCATGATTTGCATGGGCTCTTCTCTTCATCATGCATCATTTCCATTCGGATGAGACAGCAGCGCTTATAACATAAAGAATATGTATGCACAATGAAGATGAAAGTTTATAACGACTTGGAAGGAAAACAGTTCTTTCAGTGCATCAAACAAATGTTGGTTTGTTATTATTAGTTTCCCCGGGACACAAAGAACAACTTCCAGCTTATGATTAAAATGCCACAGCTTTTAGTAAGAGCAAAGAGCTCATTAGCAAATGCACATAATATATCCAAAAATAACCGATCATCAATTATATATATATATACAAAATGCCCTTTTTAAGGAATGCTTACCAACGCAACTCTATGTACCTGACTGGGCTACCTGACATTGTTATTTATCAATAATCACTAGACATAAGCCCCTAAACAAAAATATTACTACCACTGAAACACAAACAACCATCCCTGCAGCAAAGTATAGACAACTCAGAATAAGGGGTAGGGCAAAGAGGCATGTGCTGGGATAACGCCAGACATGTACTTCTGCCTGCCTTGCTTTAGTTTTGTCTTGTTCAAGGTCCTGGTGTGCATGTTCTTGCTGGAGGAAAGCTCCGTGGGGAAGGGGTGTATGTAGGGTGGGCTCTTGCCTTGGGTGCTCTGAGGCTTAGGGCGAGGTCAAAGCGTATATCCGCTTCTCTCTGCCAGCTGCCCGAGTGTGGGCACACAGAACAGAGCGGATCGCAGGTTGGCCTGGAAAAGACGAAAACGGATGATTTTTCAGGCTGACCTTTGATCCGCTCCGCTCTCTGTGCCCACACTTGAGCAGCTGCCATAGTTTTTAAGGCAGGCCGAGGAGCATACAGAAGTAAATCTGCTTCTCTCAGCCGGGCCTAAAAGCACAGGGCTAAGAGAAGTGTATATATGCTTCGTCTGACCTCATCCTTAGGCCTGGAGCTGAGACAACTACTCAAAAAGAGAACCAAAAAAGTACTTAATGGGCAGGAAACAGCCCACCATGTTCTCACTTCATACTTTTTCTAACCCAATCATCTACCTGCTGCACATATGCTCTGCTACCAGTTTGAAGCCCTCTTGTTTTGTTGAGCTGAAGCTGGAAAGTAATGGGAAAAATGGCAGATAATCTCATACATTCAATGATCTCCTATGTACCTAAATATACTTTGGATAAAGAGACTATAAGGGTATCAGGTTCCTATAATTGGCCCAATTTTAATTAGTACCAAAAAAATAATGTCTAATGCGTGGTATAATTAAATAGGGATTAATCCATCAATTAATGATGAAGAGGAACTAATGCAACAATATTTATATTTTTACTGCCATTGCATGTCTTGGACTAAACTAGACACTGTGGTTCATGGGTTGGATTAGGAAACGCTTGGGTTCCAGTAGTGCCACAGTTCTGCCACAGTTGAACATAAGGACTATTCTTGATATATTTGGCCAAGATGGTCAGTGAGGAGAATAGTGCAACATCACCTCAGCTTACAATCTCAGGCAGTTTCTCATCCATCACCAGTTTCTCTGACTAAGTCCCTCTCTGTAGTATCACATTTTCTGTCATTCTTGGCAAAGTTAAGTCCCCACAAAGATGCCCATTTGATCCCAATACAAAGCCAATATAAAAATCTAGCTGTTCATTTAAAGCTCTGTCTAGCACTTTTATCTACAATTATGCAAGCTCTGTCCTTTTCACAGGGTTCCTTGTGGTAGAGAAATTAGGTTCACATTTATGAATAAAGTCAGTGCTGTTCTTGTTTCTGTTTTGTCTGATTGAATAAGGGAAAACAATGGTGTTCTAAGGAACATGAATGATGCATACGTCTCCTTTCACTGTGTAGATAAGCTACATGTAGAGAAGCCGCAGTGAATACACAGATTGGACTCTTACCTTCATACTCAGCCTTTCTGTTAATGGTGACACAGCAGCAATGCTATAGATTCTGCACTTGGTTCCATACTTTTCACCACAGTGCCCTATGCAGATATACCATAATCACTAGTCCTTCTAATGTAAGAAGAGCTAAAACTGGGTTTTGACCATGTACAATACATTGATTGCAATGATCTTAGTGATATCTATTGGTAATTATATATTTCATGCATTACTAGGTCACAGATGCAGTATTTTATAAAGTATATCCACTTGATGTGTGGCTGTTAACTCTTTATTCCCTTATACAATTGTGTAATATTTTTGGGAAAACTATCTCAGCCAAGAAGCATTTTGTGGAGTAATTTGATGTTCTGTTTGAATTGGGCAAAGTGGTGTATAGTGCACCTTTCTGCAGAGGAACTCTATCAGGTCCCACAGTCCATTTCCTTCATAAATAAAATCCTTTGTAACTTTGGAGGTATTTAATCTGCAAAAAATAGGCAGGCCGGGGGCGGATTAACTACTGTAGTTGTTACAAGTTTACAGGCAAGTACATTACCCATGGCCTTGACTGGTATTGTACTGGCTAGGCAGGTTGTAACCCTAACTGTCTCCTGTCAGCCACTATCAGCTCCCACACCTACCAAAACCCGTCTTGATCTAGTGCTCGATGACCCGGCTCCACCCCGTTGAACTCCGCCCTGTGGCATCACTGCCCCTCCTCCCCCCACCCTGCCAGTATCCTTTTTGTAAAAAGGTGGCAATCCTAGGTCTTATGATGGGGTAAAGTGCACTCCCCTTAGTGCAGAATGCACACAAGTTCACTTTGCACACTGCATGGAGCATGTAAATAATGGCCTCTGGCGCTCAGTGCAGAAACCAACAACCCTGGGGGCACAAGTACTGTTTAAGTGAGCAGTACTCCCCTAGGGTAACACAATTAACTTGTTATGCATACACACGACACACATGCATTTATAGAATTATATATAATATTAATATAATATTAATTAATATATTAATTATTTTTTACTGTTCTTTTTTAAAATAATGTAAAATAAAATATTTTTCTTAAACCCGCTGCATCTAGCAGTTCTGCCATTCTATATCTCCCAGGCTATTGCTGAACTAAAACTCCCAGCATACTCGGGCAGCAGCAGCTGGAGACCCACAGATCATTAATTCCTGCCTTTCTGAGCCCCTGTAAGCCAACATTCCCCAATTAGATATGGAAAGCTTTTTAGTTCTCCCTTGTTTAGAGGGCTGGTGGAAATATTAATTTATCAGAGCAAATTCTTCATGATCAGTGAAAGCCTTAGCAGGATAACAGGGCGATGAATGCACAAAACATTAAATAAAGGTTTCTCATACCCCAGGGGAAAACCGGAGTAAAGCTGCATGGAAATTGTTCTCAACTAAGCTATTTACTGGCAAATCAAATGTAATAAATAAAATCCCATACAACAAATGAGACAAATTAAAGGGTAAAAAAGAAATATTTAAATAAATGTTATTCAGTGTAAGGAAGGGAGGAATAAGGTGGCTGTTAGGGCTTATGTGCAAGGTGACAGTGAGGCACGACTGTATGAAGTAGTCCCTTTACATAGATGGCAGAGCCGTTTTATTAGTTGTTCCGCCATAAAAAAAAAAATCTCCTTCCCAGACGCTGACTGCTATACATTACTGTACTCCCCTGACAATATTTTCTTTTCAAATCAAACTAATGTTCTATTCAGTAGTATAACTCAGAAGCCTGTCACTGTAATATGAAATAAAACATTGATGGCAGGTGGATAGATAAAACGCATCTCCAATTTTTCAATTTTGTTAATGGAAATACTCCTACATTTAGCAAACAATAATAAATATATCCAGCACCAAGTGCAGAAAATAATTTGGTTCCATCCATTTCGCCGAGGAGGAGGAGGAAAAACCCCCCAAAAAACATGGCCTTCTAAAAAAAAGAAATATTTAGATTGCAAGAAACTGAGCGTAAATCTTGTTAGATTATTACATATTATTTGAGTTTGAAAAAATATAGAGATAATAGTGACAGAGATGTCTTTGTGAGGGACGACTGCCGGCAACCCTGCGCAGAGCACACCGCCCATTGCAAGCAGTTATATATTGGATTACATATTTAGAAGTAATGTAGTTTCTGCTTTATTTTTAATACCCCTTTGTTCTGCCCCTTGCCATCCCATTTTCCACCCCAATACTTACCCATTTCTCTGCGGATTCATGGAGAGTCTGTCATCAGTACTTCCTCTTATGTCACTGCCCCCCCCTCCGCCTACTGAGATCATTGATCTCCCCCCAGCACCATCGACCCCCCTACCAATGTCTCCAACTGCACCTTAATCTGGAGCTACCAACCTGGCCAGTAAGTTTCATTTTATTCCACATACTGAGCGGAAACAAGTGCTCAACAGGCACTAGATCACAGAAAAAGCCCCGTATCTATGGGGTATCAACTAAAGAGCACAAGTATTCTGCATTTCAAATTAAAAATACTAAAAGCATGATTAAATAAATACCGTATATACTCGAGTATGAGCCGATCCGAATATAAGCCAAGGTACCTACTTTTACCTAAGAAAACAGGAAAAACTTTTTGACTCGAGTATAAGCCTAGGGTGGGAAATGCAGCAGCTACTGCTAAGTTTTAATAATCAAAATAAATACCAATAAAATTACATTAATTGAGGCATCAGTGGGGTATATGTTTTTCAATATTTATTTAAAAGAAAAACAGTAAACTAGCTCTGTAAGCGGAGAAGAGGGTCAACAAAAACAATATGAGTACTACCCCACGCTCATTGCACATTGGCAAACTGGCAGCAGACCCGGTCCCAGAGGGATGTAAGGGGAAATAGGTATTGCTAGTGGGAGCCTAGCCCAGGGCGCTGGAGGGTCTGGTTGCGGGTGGCCTAATTTGCACACAAAGGACAGAGGGTGCTAGTCTAGAGGGACCCATGGCACCCGACTCGAGTATAAGCCGAGTTATTCAGCACATTTTGGGTGCTGAAAAACTAGGCTTATACTCTACTATACTTATACTCTACTAAAAGACTAAAAATAATGGCATTTCACTGCATGGATATTGGCAATATGATTGTTGTACTGTTGAATTTAAAAATAAAATTATTATTTTGATGACTGTCCTTAGGTTAGTGATGATGAATGCGCCTGCATTTATTGGCACAGGATTTGTTAGACTTCTCCTTGCTTGTTATCTAACACCTTTTCTACTGCTATTATAATTTAAAGGTCAATCAATACAAACCTTCATGGGGGCAAGTCCCAGGCACACTCATTCACTACAAGCACGATGACAACCTTTTTTGGACTACACAGTCCCCCAATATCTTGCACAGGTATAGGACCCAGTATCCAGAAACCTTTTATCCAGAAAGCTCCAAATTACAGAAAGGCCATCTCCCATAGACTCCATTATAATTCAAATAATTACAGTTTTTAAAAATGATTTCCTTCTTCTCTGTAAGCCCTATTGGGTTTATTTCATGGTTAAATGATTCCCTTTTTCTCTGTAATAATAAAACAGTACCTGTACTTGATCCCAACTAAGATATAATTACCCCTTATTGGGGGCAGAACAGTCCTATTGGGTTTATTTAATGGTTAAATGATTCCCTTTTCTCTGTAATAATAAAACAGTACCTGTATATGATCCCAACTAAGATATAATTACCCCTTATTGGGGCAGAACAACCCTATTGGGTTTATTTAATGGTTAAATGATTCCCTTTTCTCTGTAATAATAAAACAGTACCTGTATATGATCCCAACTAAGATATAATTACCCCTTATTGGGGCAGAACAACCCTATTGGGTTTATTTAATGGTTAAATGATTCCCTTTTCTCTGTAATAATAAAACAGTACCTGTACTTGATCCCAACTAAGATATAATTACCCCTTATTGGGGGCAGAACAGCCCTATTGGGTTTATTTAATGGTTAAATGATTCCCTTTTCTCTGTAATAATAAAACAGTACCTGTACTTGATCCCAACTAAGATATAATTACCCCTTATTGGGGGCAGAACAGTCCTATTGGGTTTATTTAATGGTTAAATGATTCCCTTTTCTCTGTAATAATAAAACAGTACCTGTACTTGATCCCAACTAAGATATAATTACCCCTTATTGGGGGCAGAACAGTCCTATTGGGTTTATTTAATGGTTAAATGATTCCCTTTTCTCTGTAATAATAAAACAGTACCTGTACTTGATCCCAACTAAGATATAATTACCCCTTATTGGGGGCAGAACAGCCCTATTGGGTTTATTTAATGGTTAAATGATTCCCTTTTCTCTGTAATAATAAAACAGTACCTGTACTTGATCCCAACTAAGATATAATTACCCCTTATTGGGGGCAGAACAGCCCTATTGGGTTTATTTAATGGTTAAATGATTCCCTTTTCTCTGTAATAATAAAACAGTACCTGTACTTGATCCCAACTAAGATATAATTAATCCTTATTGGGGGTAAAACAATTCTATCGGGTTTATTTAATGTTTCAATTATTTTACTAGACTTAAGTTATGGAGATCCCCATTATGGAAAGATCCCTTATCCAGAAAACACAAGTTCCCAAGGATTCTGAATAACAGGTTCTATACCTGTATAAATTCACTTTGATAAATGACCATTACCTTATATCATTTTTAACACTATCACAGACATAGGGCTATAGAAATCACGTATTGCATGTATATGGTTTCTAGGTATTTGCAGGATTCCAGCGCCACCACCAAACAAGATGTTTTTATACAGCTGCAGCATATTTATTGACTAACAAATCCAAATCAAGTCAAGGGAGATGACAAAATGAAGATCCATGACTTATACAGTGGAATAAGGGCAGCCGGTGCCCTCTGCGGATTATGCTGATTACAGCCGTACTATAGTGGAACATATTAGTACCAGGGAAGCTTGCGATTGCCAGTATCTACTGTGAAGGGCAGGTATAATTCCTGTATCCTTACTAACATAAATATGACTTCTATATTTTTCATTTATGACGTTTAGAAAGCTACATACTGAATTGTGCCTTTACTGTGAATGCGTAATGAAACAGAGCATGTTGTTAATACACTTATTTAATATACTTGCTAAAGATTTTAGTAAATATTTCAGTGCTTAGAGGAGCTTGAGTGCAATAAAATTACATATTATGCTTGGGGATGATTTTATATATAAGAAATAAAATTCTGTGCCTGATACTTGTTCCAGTACACAGAAAATTGCCAGCAGCAATGCATTTTAAAGCAGTCTACTACATGTGAAAGCAAATAACTGATTGGTTGCTATTGTAAGCTTGTGCAATTTAGCATGTGTAATACCAGATTTATACAGTGATTTTCTTTCAGGAATTAAAATAGGCTAGAAATTGTAGAGTGGAGCTGTGGTATACATGTATCTGGTGACAAGGATGTAATAACTGGGGGCAGAAGACTTGTTAGTTGCTTGTGAGGGCCTCACAGATTTCCAAATTAGATCATATTTCATATATATATGTAGGGATATAATGGGTAGTTAATACTTTGTGCTAGTAATAGCACAGATTTCTTTGCTAACAGTGATAAATATATACATTTTGTCATACTCCCTGCATCCCATCCCATACTTGCTGCAGGAGACTAACATGGAAGCCTGTATGCAATATATATGTGTCACCAATAGATGGTAGCAGAGAGCTATGTGGTTAGTATGAAATGGTGTCATTACTATAAGTCATCACCAGAGGGAGATAGAAGAACCTCCCTGGGAAGACTCTAGGACAGGGATCCCCAACCAGTGGCTCCTGAGCAACATGTTGCTTACCATCCTTTTTGTTGTTGCTCCCAGTGGCCTCAAAGTAGGTGCCTATTTTGATATTTCTGGCTTGGAGACAAGTTTTGGAAGCCCATAGACAAAGTTTTACTCCAAGGAGAGCCTCCTGCAGGCTAGCAGTCCACATGGGGCTACCAAATAATCAATCACAGTCTTTTTTCACACAGAACTTTTTTCATGCTTAGCGTGGCCCACCAATACATTTATATTAAGAGTGTATGTGCAGTAGTATTGGTGGAAGCGCATAAAAATAAAAAGAAATATATAGTGCAGATCAATATAATAAAGAAATCCAAAGATTGATGAAGGAGGTATGTGCTTAATTAAAACACCAATGCTTAGGTAAAGTGGCCCCAATACCATAGGCTAATGTAGAATCTATATCTGCTCACCAGATCAACTTATAAAAAAGCATGTAGAATCATCCCAACCGGGCATTGATAGAAGAGGGATCCAATCCACAATATATATAGGATGGAGAACAAGGCAAAATATAGTGTAAAAACGTTTATTATATTAAAATCCTGAACAGTGCAGGCTACTTACAATGTAGTAGACATGTAAAAACATGGAACAGAAGAAGAGTCAATGGTAGCTCACCATGAGCTACCATTGACTCTTCTTCTGTTCCATGTTTTTACATGTCTACTACATTGTAAGTAGCCTGCACTGTTCAGGATTTTAATATAATAAACGTTTTTACACTATATTTTGCCTTGTTCTCCATCCTATATATATTGTGGATTGGATCCCTCTTCTATCAATGCCCGGTTGGGATGATTCTACATGCTTTTTTATAAGTTGATCTGGTGAGCAGATATAGATTCTACATTAGCCTATGGTATTGGGGCCACTTTACCTAAGCATTGGTGTTTTAATTAAGCACATACCTCCTTCATCAATCTTTGGATTTCTTTATTATATTGATCTGCACTATATATTTCTTTTTATTTTTATGCGCTTCCACCAATACTACTGCACATATATTCTGAGGCTCATCTTAAGGGGAGCTGACACCAGGAGGAAGCAGCATTGACCTTTCACTACATTGAAGATTCACACACACGGATTTCCCATCAAGAAGCGCTGGGTTCAGGAGGGTTTATTCACTCCATAATAACTATATTAAGAGTGTGACTCACAAGTATAAAAAGTTGGGTATCCCTGCTCTAGAAAAGAGGGAGGGGACCAAAGGGTATATAAGGAAGAGAGGAGTGAGTGTGGTCCCCTTTAGTGAAAAGGAAAACCTAAGGAATTAAGTGGGGAGCTTAAGATGCAGTAAGAAACCATAAGGAACCCACCAGGTAGGTGTCTACTTACTTAACTTGTGTCATAGCTCATTATAGTGACAAGAGGCACAGTAAGGGCAGACTGTGCTCCGCTCAGGAGTAAGAAAGGGTTAGTACTCCAGCGGGTACCCCACAAGGTAGGGCCCTAGTGGAAAGGGAAGGGAAAGAACCCTGGGGTGCATAAGAAGGGAAACCGTAGGAAGCACCTGGCAAAGCTGATACCATGGCTTGAGCCCTGTGAAATGGGGTGTGAGTCCCCCTGAGAAAAAGGTACTGGAGGCTGATTGTGGAAGTGGTTAAACTAACAGAAATAAGGGCAAAGTAAGTAATATAATTGGGACTTACTGTAATTAATAAAGTATACAATTCAAGCAGTTTGGATGATAATATAGTCCACAGCCTGAGCCATAATGCCTTAATAAAACCAAAGTCAAGGGGGAGACTAAATGAGAGTAATAAGCTCTGAATGAGAGCTCATTACTCTTATGTCTATCGGTTTAGGGACACAAGTGTTTATACTAAGGCACCGTTGATCCCAATTAGTCACTTGAGAGGTACCCATTAATGCTATTGGAGCCATGTGTCAGGACAGAGATATTGTGGTTTTTGTATGAAAAATACTGAGCCTATTTTGTGTATTGCAGTTTAATAAATTGTATTGAATATTTAGGAACCAATTGTATATATTCCAAGGGGTCCTTACTATATTGGTTAGTGTATGGCAGGGCTCAATTGTTAGTGCAAGAATTCTAGGGTTTTGCTGGAACAAGCCATAAAGTGCATTTGGGCAAAATAGCTTATACTGTGAAACATATCCTTAGATCAGAAAGGGGTAAAGACTTAAAGGGGAACTCCACCCAAACACAACGTAAGCTTTTTAAAAAGTAAACATAATTTCAAGGAACTTTGCAATATACATCAATGCAGCCTTTTCATGATGTTTAATGCAATAATATGGTTTGGAACAGTTCCCTAAGCCCCGCCCCCTGATCCCCTGCTGATCTGGCTGGCTACTTTGAGACTCAAATAAAATGTAACAGTAGTCGACTGTCCCCAGCCTGCCTTCAGCCTGCATCCTCCCAATCCCACAATTCCCTGCTATATGTGATGTCAATAAGAAAAGGAACATCACAGTACAATGCATTGTGGGTTATGTAGTTCCTGCATGCAAGCTGTGGAGAAGTTGTTCCAATTTGTAACATCAATATTTTAGTCCCTCCTCCTCTGCCAGGATTTCAAATGATGCAGAAGGAACAGATTACAGTCATAGGTATATAGGGGTTTCTGTTGTGTGGGGCTCTTTGACAAATTTTGTTTTGGAAGCCGGAATTCCCCTTTAAAGGAACAGTAACACTAAAAAATGAAAGAGCTTAAAAGTAATAAAAATATAATGCACTGTTGCCCTGCACTGGTAAAACTGGTGTGTTTTCTACAGTAACACTACTATAATTTATATAATAAGCTGCTGTGTAGCCACGGGGGCAGCCATTCAAGCTGGAAAAAAGGAGAAAAGGCACAGGTTACATAGCAGATAACAGATAAGCTCTGTAGAATACAATAGTGTTTTATCTGTTATCTGCTATGTGCCTGTGCCTTTTCTCCTTTGAATGGCTGCCTCCATGGCTACATAGCAGCTTATTGATATAGATTATAGTAGACTTTCTAAAATAAACACACAACTTTTACCAGTGCAGGGCAGCAGCACATTATATTTTAGTTACTTTTATACACTTTCATTTTTTGGTGTTACTGTTCCTTTAATGCCTTGCTTCTGTCTGTGATTATGAGACTTGAATGCCTTCTGTGACTTATGCCACTTTGAAAGCTACCATCTCCTCTTATTTTCTTGAAATGATCTGCCACCCATTTGCCAGCTAAGGCCAGTAGGTAACTGATGAAGGATGACTCAAAATAAATGCCTTGGGCTCTTTAAGAAATTTTGGTTCAGAAGCCAGAGTTCCCCTTTAACTTGAGATAATTCTACCTGAAGTGAAATACATAACATCCTATTTTCTAAGGGATTTTCTAAGCAATTTCCTCTAGGAAGAAAGTAGCAGTATGTAACTTCTGGCTTGGAGCTTGGAATTGTTATCTGAGTAACTGCTACTTGGAACTCTTGTATTCATGTGTAATAACAATATATAATGATGCCTATAAATTGATGCAAAAATCTAATAAAGAACTCGCTAAGGAGCAAAACGACAGAAGATAAAATACCTTGAAACTGTATCTTGTGAACTTTGACCAGTGACATGGGGCAAATTTTGCTCATTTATCCTTCATGCTGGAAGCAGATCAGTGCAATCTGTTATCTGATCACAAGCAAATAGGCCCCTGGTTTAGCTGGGACACAAGGGGCGGTTGGGATGTACCCCTGGCTGCGCACAGGCACCATTACTGACATGAATCCACCTATTTAATATATATCTATTTGTATTTCATCAAGGTAGGTGTCATATAGTAGCTACCCCATCCACATCATACTTCTCCACACATAATATAGATGTAATCAGCGTATGGATATAGCTCATTGCCTCAGGAACAGATTGGGAGACACAGTCATTTCAATTAATTATATGCACATACGGCGTGTGACTGATGTCAGCTAATGCTTCATTAGTAATGGACATGCTGCGTACCCATAAGTAATGGGGTAAATATTTGTACTGAGTGTTACCATACATTTCAGTATAGTGGCACCTCTCTCCTCCAGAGATATAATTTGTGCGAAAAAGATTTTTTTTTGGAACTTAATTTCAAGCATTAACACCTCACACAATGTAAGAGATCCATCTCAAGAACCTTTCCAGTCTTTTTGGTCTATTTTTATGTTTATAGCCAACATGGGGCTCATTATTGCATCATTTATCCATGCCTGGAAAGGTCTACCATTATTGATAAGTATTGTTTGAAAAATACCAGTGTTGAAAAATAGATGAGCCCAAACCTTTTGTTGATCTTTCTGTGGATCCAAGGCATAGGGAAATAAAGTCCGCCAAATGTCTTTCAGCGGGCAATGCATTCTTTCCTATTCAAATGAGTCTGTGACCTGCATCTCAGTCCCTTGCTCTGGCCTTAATGGCTGAATGCTACCATCAGGCCCCCTTTTAGTTCGTAATGAGTAGATATAGGTAACAGCCAGTCTGGTAGAATAGGAACCTTACATATAGTTACATAGTTACATAGGGTTGAAAAAAGACCAGAGTCCATCAAGTTCAACCCTTCCAAGTAAACCCAGCACACACAACCTATACTGACCTATCTATACACTCACATACATAAACTATATATACAACTACTAATACTAAGGGGCACATTTACTTACTCATGAACGGGCCGCATGCGTCCGATTGCATTTTTTTCGTAATTATCGGTATTTGGCGCGAATTTTACGTAGCCATTCTGAATGTTGCGCAAAATCTGGCGATTTTTTTGTAGCGACTTTTTCGCAGCTTTCGTGCCGAGTACGAAAGATTCGGATTCATTCAAGCTTCAGTATGGTGACTTTTCTTGGGCCAGGTTGGAGCTGCAGGGTGCCATTGAGTCCTATGGGAGGCTTCCAAAATCATGCTAAGTCTGAAAGTTTCGCCCGCCACTTACGAGCGCTCAATACGAAAAAGTCGCAACAAGATATGAGCGAATCGTAATGGCTACGAAAAACTCGCGTTTTTTCGCGCAAATCGTATTGGTAACGAAAAAGTCGCGACAATTTCCGAAAAGTCGTAAAGGCGACGAAAAAATCACAAAAAATACGAAAAAGTCGCAAAATGTTCGTTTTCCAATCGGAATTTTTCCAATTCGGATTCGTGGGTTAGTAAATGTGCCCCTAACTGTAGATATTAGTATCACAATAGCCTTTGATATTCTACTTACTTATTGTGAATAAATAGATGAGCAAAAATGTTAAAATATGGGGAAAATAAGCAGGAGCAGGGTGCACAGTACAATTTCAGATGCAAATAACTTTTTTTTTTTACCAACATTGCAGCGTTTTCCCCCATAATTCCAGCATAATTGTATGGTAAGGGCGAGGTGCATCTGACACAGTTGTGTCGTATGTGTCAAAACATTTGCAATAGCCTTTGCACTTTAATTCGAATCAGGTGCAAAATGCTCATAGCCAGGATTGCTGCATTTCTATAATGAAGTACAAGATGGAGGCTACTGTGGAAGCCTACAAGCTACTGCCACCTCGGAGTCAAAAGGCACACGGGCACAATTTACAGCAAAATCAAAATGGGCACGGCTGCAATTTGCACAAAGTCTCGGTCCGTTTTTGTGTGGCTGCAACTGCTGTTGGGGTTCATGAATGAGTCCTAATGTTTTTCATCAGGAGCAAAGTATGCTAAACTTTTTATCACCTATAGCAACCAATCATCAGGTTGCAGTTCCTGCTCCTGGGCAAACTTTGTGCTTTTTATTGCATTACCATTTGGCTCTTTAGGTGAGCCTTTTCCTTGGCTTAAGCTTTTTGAAAAGTAAACATAAATTCAAGCAATATACATCAATTCCCTGCACACATGATGTCAATAAGGAAAGGAACATCACAGTGCAATGCATTGTGGTTTATGTAGTTCCTGCATTCTGTCGGTAAGCTGTGGCCAAGTTGTTACAATTTGTAACATCGCTGTTTTAGTCCCTCCTCCCCTTCCAGGATTTCAAATGATGCAGAAATAGAAGAACTATTTTCCAGTTGAATCTCAGCATATAAAATTGTATGTATTTATCATTTTTGAAGGAACAGATTACAGAGATAGGTATATTAGGGGTTTCTGTGTTGTGTGGGGCTAGAATTCCCCTTTAATGCCTTGTTTCTGTCTGTGATCATCAGACCTGAATGCCTTCTGTGACTTATGCCACTTTGAAAGCTACCATCTCCTCTTATTTTCTTGAAATGATCTGCCACCCATTTGCCAGCTAAAGCCAGTTGTTAACTGATGAAGGATGACTCAAAATAAATTCTTTGGGCTTCTTTGAGTTTAGCACGTACTCCCGTCCTTTCTGATTTTGAGAGTCTCTTTGCCTGTTGTCAAACCCATGTACTTATGTTTAGATACTTGTAGCATATGTAATTGTAGAGAAATCATGTCAAACACATTTCCTTGAATTTTATTTTGAAACAAGTAGAAAATTGCCCAGGGGAGCAGCCGGAGATACGGCCTCCTTTCAGTTTGATAAAGTGTCATATAAAGGTTCGCTTTTCAGAACTAAGGGCTGTTAGCCTTAAAGATCTGTATCCGTGTTTACTGATTACACAATTATGCAGAAGAAATGAATCCATCCAGAATTTGTCATTTGGATTTCAGTAGCAAGTTTATGCAGAGAACACCCAGACTTCATCCCTACTGCTGAGTCGCTGATAGTGTAGCCACCATTGGGTATGTAAGGCAATACTTAAAGGAAAACTATACCCCAAGAATAAATAAGAGAAACAGAAACAGATAGTTTATATCATATTAAGTGACCTATTAAAGAATCTCACCAAGCTGCAATATACATATATCAGTAAATATTGCCCTTTTACACCTTTTCCCTTGAGCGGCCATTTTGTGATGGGCTATGGGCTCCCTCAGAGATCAGCTGACAGGAAATAATGCAGCTGTAACAGGAAGTAGTGCGGGAGCAAAAGCCAGAACTTTGTCCATTAATTGGCTGATGTGACCTAACATGTATGTGTGCCTTGGCTTGTTTGTGTGCACTGTGAATCATATGATCCCAGGGGGCGGCCCTTAGTTTTTTCTATTTACCCAGTGGCACATATACCAAAAAAAAGTATATTTTTCTGAAAATGGTTTATTTAGATGAAGCAGAGTTTTACATATGAGCTTGTTTATGCAATATATTTTTATAGAGCCCTACATTGTTGGGGGGTATGGTTTTTGTTCGAATGGAGATATTTACTGCTCCAGGGACTATCCACATCACCAATCATTTATGCATGGGACTCTCAGTCTTCAGGAGTGGGTCTCGCGTATGTTGGAAGCATCATGTTGTGGAACTTTGTCTCTCAGGTAGAGACTGTAAAATTGGATGCCAGTGGGTCTTACCCATAACAAATAATCTTTCCTTGGCAGGTAAATATTCAGGTCGCTTGGAGGTAATACAGATGAATTAGCAGAATAGTCAGCGTATGTAACACTCCTCAGGAGTTCATGCAATAACAGAATAATGGATAAACGACTTGCAAGTGTCACCCCAAGCTTTCAGGCCTCTAAAGTGGAACACAGGCATTACAACCTCTAACCCTATGTCTCTACACTCGGGTCCCTACTCTTGGCCAGTGCACCCAGGACTCTGGTCCTTACTGAATCCTTTGTGGAGCTTAGGTTGCTCACTAGCTAACCTACCCCTATCTATGACTCCTAAACAAACAATATCCTTACAGCTAACTAGGCATGCCTATGCCTAGGCTCCAATCTTCTAACACCTTCCTGCCCAGCAGAAATCCAGAAAGAAAAGAGACTAAGGGGCATATTTATTATGCTGTGTAAAAAAACGGCGAGAAAATTCGCCACACATTGCCAGGCTTCGCCGTGCAAAAATGCTGTAAAAACGGCGTAATTTTTTACGCGTTTTTTCTTTCACCGGAACTTATGAAAAATAACGGCGTAATATCCGGCGTTCAGATGGCGTTCTTTTCCATTTATTTTACACAGCTTTTTACTCAGCGAATTAGTTTTACACAACATAATAAATACGCCCCTAAGTCCATGCGTGCTATAACTTATATACCTTACAAAAGTGACCCCTCCTGGTCAATAACTGAACTGCAGAGTTACACTTTGACCTAGGAAAGGAAAACTGTTTTCCAGCTGCACTAAGGACCCACTTAGCGGTCTAAAATTTAGGGGACTGCCTGATCAAAAGGGTAACAATTTTATCAGTCCCCTACATGTAGAAAGTGACATTATGTTTGTATGGTATTAAGTGCAACAGCTCTGCTTTGAGGGTGCATCATTTTTAGGGGGGAGACTTGCATATTTGCAGTAGCGCACAGCTCCCCTAGTTCCTCCTCTATTCCGGCTGCATCGGCAACACATTCCAGTGCACTTCAGACGGAAATTGTTTTTCCGCAGTTGCCTGAGTGTTATAGGTTAGCCCTCACAGTTCTAAAGTGTACATTTTAATAACGTTTCTGTAGCATTTGAAAGATCACAGAAAGTTTTCTATTCATTTTTTTTCCTTAGAAACTACACAGAACAGAATCAATATTTCTAAAATGTCATGTGTGACAAAGAAATGAGTTGTATATTTGAAGGATTCTTCTGTATAAGGAAAAAGATGTGTTTTTACACAATATTCAAGATTGCGCTGATGGATTTTTCTAGGGGCACCCCCCCTTCCTTCATAATATTAACCTGAAATGGTGTTACTAAATAGCACATGTGCCTACTGAGCCATAGCATGGATTTAGTAGCCCACTTTTCTAATAAGCTAAATTGACCTCATCCAAATGTTATGGAATTATATGTTACTTTATACTGAGTAGAAAGTGTGGATTACAAGGAAATCGATTTCTTTAAAATGTCATTTGTGACTGTACACATCCAACCAGATTAGATTTTAGTTGACAGCAGTTGAGTTCAACTGGGAACAATCAGTTCTTAAGAGCAATTCAAAGGCCAAAACATTTGCAATTGAAGAGGACTTAAAGACTGAGAAAAAGTTCGGGTGAACTACAGTAAGGAGTCATGGCTGCTAAAAATAGAAGAATAAACTTGAAATATTTAAGATTAAATTGCAACTATAACAGTATAATAATTAAATAGATACACCACAATGAGAAAAACTGCTTTAGTGTCCCTTATGTATAGGGAATGACTCCCTATTTGCCAACTGACACCATAGACACTGCCTGCTCAAACCCCAGGCTGAAGTAAGGGGATAAAGAAGTACTCACCCCCAATATGTGTCACCCCAGCAGTGTCCCTTTGCTGCCCAGCTCATAGGCAACACTAGGATCATGTCACCATAGGGTGCAATATGTCCAATGGGTGGGATAACAATCTGGTTTTTGAATTTTGATGTATAGGAATTAGTAGACTGGCCAGTCACTGATTAACTATCAATATTGTATTTTGATATTTATTTTAATTCATTAAATATTAAAGGTATTTTAAAGGACAATGAAAGGTTAATATAAATTAAAAGTAAGTCTAAAGGCATCACTGAAATCTCTCTCCCCTTCCTGTAGGTGCCAGCGGCAGCCTTCCTATTCTCTGAGCATGTGTGTAACTTGATCCTGTCTCCTGTTCTGAGCTACACATGCCCATCAGCCAATCAGAAGCGGATCTGGCAGAGGGGAGGGTGGGAGGGAATGAAACACATGGGCAGTATGAAGCAAGGAGGGAAAGGAAGGGAGAATACCTTTTTAGAGATGGCTGCCTGTTCTAGAAAATGTGCAGTAAGTGTGACTGAGTACATATATGATTAGGTGAGCCAAAAGTGTGGCATTTTTACTAAACAATAGGAGGACTATTGGGCAGTATGCTTTTTACATTTTGACTTGCATTCTCCTTTAATTCCACTTATCTATATATTTTTTATTTATTACGTTGGAATAATAGTGTTGGGTTGAGCCACCAACAAGTGGAATTAAAAAGTGGATATAATACTGAGAGGTGGGACACTGGTATTTCCTCATTTCTCAAAAAGTATTCTTATATAACTGCTGGCTTTATCAAGATGGAGTCAGGCTGCACACAGGGGGATCAGCAAAGCAAGAGTTTGCACTGACTACCGTATATACTCGAGTATAAGCCGAGTTTTTTTGCACAAATAATGTGCTAAAAAAGTAACCCTCGGCTTATACTCGAGTATATATGGATTCTCGCAGCTGCAATGCGCCCGTTGCGCGTGCGCACCCCCGTGGAGGACCTTACGTTGGTGGAGACATGCCCGGAAGGAGAGAACTGCTGCCCTTTCTGTGTAGTCGTGCTGCTGGGTACGATCGCTCCTGTAGTACATGTGTCCGTGGTGCAGAGTCGCCTCAATGACGTCATCGCGCCATTCGCGAGTCTCTAGGCGCGTGTTGCCTAGCAACTGGAGACGCCCGGGGAGTGTGTGATGGCCCCTTATCTCCGGAGTACGGAGATCCGCAGTGTCTTCCAGGCGTGAGTGCCTGCGCTGCTCCTTGGGTAGCTCTGTGTATCCTGAGCAGGGATCCTGTGTGCCTGATGGTGCTGCCATGTTGCGCTCCTGTGTAGGGGAGCAGCTTGGGGCAGCTCTGCATGTACCATTATGGGACCTATGCGCTCTTTTAGTGCTGCTAAATTCCAAACCGATGGGAAGTGCATCAAGCCGCAACGCCCCACAATGGCACACAATCTCTGACAAAGGCACATGGGGCACACATTCACTAAAAAGGGCACGTGGGCCACACATTCACTAAAAAGGGCACATGGGCCACACATTCACTAAAAAGGGCACATGGGCCACACATTCACTAAAAAGGGCACATGGGGTACACATTCACTGACAAAGGCACATGGGGCACACATTCACTAAAAAGGGCACATGGGCCACACATTCACTAAAAAGGGCACATGGGGCACACATTCACTGACAAAGGCACATGGGGCACACATTCACTAAAAAGGGCACATGGGCCACACATTCACTAAAAAGGGCACAGGGGCCACACATTCACTAAAAAGGGCACATGGGCCACACATTCACTAAAAAGGGCACATGGGCCACACATTCACTAAAAAGGGCACATGGGCCACACATTCACTAAAAAGGGCACATGGGCCACACATTCACTAAAAAGGGCACATGGGCCACACATTCACTAAAAAGGGCACATGGGCCACACATTCACTAAAAAGGGCACATGGGCCACACATTCACTAAAAAGGGCACAGGGGCCACACATTCACTAAAAAGGGCACATGGGCCACACATTCACTAAAAAGGGCACAGGGGCCACACATTCACTAAAAAGGGCACATGGGCCACACATTCACTAAAAAGGGCACATGGGCCACACATTCACTAAAAAGGGCACATGGGGCACACATTCACTGACAAAAGCACATGGGCACACATTGTGTACAGCAAGTACTTGATAATTAGTATGGCAGCTTCCTTAGCCTTCCCAAACTTGCTTTTTCTGCTGCTGTAGCATATTTCTTTCTCTAAAGTTATCTATTATTTATCTGTTATTTGATTATTGAAACTTAGCAGTAGCGGCTGCATTTCCCATCCTAGGCTTATACTCGAGTCAATACGTTTTTCCAGTTTTCTTAGGTAAAATTAGGTACCTCGGCTTATATTCGGATCGGCTTATACTCGAGTATATACGGTAATTAAATATACTTGAAGCACACCCTGCATGTTTTTTTACTAGATTCATGGAATTAAGGTATTTTAATTGTTTGTAAATTGCATCATCTCCTAGCGGCTTGACTTTTTGACATAGTGCTCATAATAAAGTTTGGGATATATGTAGATGGAATAGAGGCTGTGAGCCCTGTGCATAGGACTAACTCATTCTGAGCTTTTCTTTTTTTTTGGTCTTAGTGAGCTTTCTGCCTGGGCTGGATTGGGCCATAGATTGGGGCAGTTTAAACGAGATCTTTCAAATTGGTCGTTTACTCTTTAAATGCATGGGAATGAGGCAAAACTGGGTGGAGCATTAGTATAATATGGTGGGGAAAGGGACAAGGTAGAGTAGGCTCTTATGAGGGCTTGGTTATGTTCACCCATTCCATTATACCTGGTGAAGATCTTTTTAAACAACTAGACGTGACTGAGCCTTATTTACTGGTACAAAGCAAGCGAGCAGGGAAACGCATGGCCTGACCTATATCCGTCTCCTCTCCCAGTTGTACCCAAAGAGACACATTCAGAAACTTTCATAGAACAAAATTACCAAACTCTAAAATGGGTACATAGTGTATATTGCACAGATGGGCATTATAAAGGCTTTCTATGGGAAGTGACTTAATACAATACTAATAATTACCGTAACAATATACTGTACCTTCTTATTGTTTTTTACAGAATAAAAATCTTTATAGCACTTTTACCTCTATAAATCTCATTAGAAATCCAACCTTTCTGCATTCTTCTCTTTATATTAACATGCAATGCATCCTGTCTTTAGTACTCATGGGAAATACACGTCCTTGTCTTCCTAAAATATATTCTTCTTCCAGAAACTAGAGTGCCTTAAGGTATAGTTAATTTATCACAATAATGAAAATACCAAGCTTGACTACAGATAATTTGCAAAAATATATTTTAAATACAATGTCTTATTATGTAGATACATCTGTTAATGCATGGCTAATTAATAGAACGCCTTTTCAGCAGAGACTCTAACTTCACCTATACTTTTTCACAGCTATTGCTTAAAGGGGAACTCTACCCAAACCCAATTTAAGCTTTTTGAAAGGTAAAAATAATTTCAAGCAACTATGTAATATACATCATTTAAAAAATATGCAGCCATGATTTTTAATGTACAAGTACTGTTCGGAACAGTTCCCTAAGCATGACCCCCTGTTCTCCTACTGATCTGGCAGACTCAACTGTTTTTAGATTTAAATATGCCTTAAGGGTAAAAAGGTTTTGAGACCCCTGCCCTATGGGAAATCCTCTGTGGACCCCAGGGTAGTGATGAATCAAAAAAAAGAAAAGATAGCTGTGATAAGACATAGTACATTGCTCACAAAAAGGGAATATGGAATGTTAATACATTGTGATATTTTGGATTTTTTTTTTTTAAACTGACATCTGTATTTTGGAATTAAAATTGATTTTTATTTTTTTTTAAATAAAGTCCTTTTGCAGTTTATATTAGTGTAATTTGTCTTGAGGAAACAAGACAGGAGAGGATATTGATTGCCTAAATACTTCCCTTTGTGTGATGTGCAACCGGTTCTGTGCCTTTGCAGCAATATGGCAGCTGACTGGCTCAGTAGCAGCTTTTACCTGTGATGGGAACTGCAGAGATAACAGAACCGAGTGAACCTGAAAGTCTTCAGAAGCCGTGACAAAAGTCTTTATGAATCAGCAGTGGTGCAGCAAAGGCAGGCTGGAGATCTCTGCACCACACTGCAAAAAGCAAAATCATATGAGAATATAAAGGCTCTGAACAAATCATATACCTTCTGTTCTAACTCTATTCTAGCAGGAACAATTACAGCATCTCTGTAGAAATCAAACATGTTTTTGCCAATTATGTAACATTATTATACTCATTTGGCCTTTCATGTGCTTGTGAGTAAGTGTATAATACTGTACATGCATAAATACAAATGATTTTCTTGATGTGTGTGCCTGTATTGTATATGGAGGTAGGCAATTAGATGGAATATCTTTGGTGGTATATGATGGTATATCTTTACATAGTGCTAATGTATGTGCAGCTCTGAACTTTTTTTAATAGAGTAATAGTACAGATATGGGTCCATAATGCATGAGACCTGGGGTTATCCAGAGAATCTGGATCACCATACTTTTGGTCTACTAAAAAAAATCTTATAAACATAAAAAACGAATAGGTTTGTTTTACCTCCAATAAGGATTCATTATATCTTATCTGGGATTAAGTACAAGATACTTATTGTTACAGGAAAAAAAATTTTGGTTAATTATTTGGTTAATAGAATCTATGGCAGATGGCCTTCCAGTGATTTGGAGATTTCTGGATAACGGGACTCCAGATATACCTGAACCAATGGGGGAGAAACAGATAAAAATATACATGAGCACTAACAAAAATAAATATACAAAGAAACAAAGATGCAGTGGCACATGTTATCCAGTACAGGTTGAAGAAAGTCCCTGTGTTGTGTGACTAGAAAAACTGAATCAGAAACATTGTCATGATTGAATAATTGAAGGTAAAGCTTTTTCTTGGGGATTTTGCTCCTATTTGAATAGGCAATTAGGGTTTGGATTTGGTTCCTTATCCAAAAATTCTGGATTTGGTGCATTGGCCAGCAGGGCACACAGGGTTAGCATTTCTCAGTGGCCAACATTGGTCCTGGGCACTATACTGAATGAGCTTGTATTTTCTCCCCATGCTTAAACCAAGGTTCTCCAGTTTCCTCCCACTCTCCAAAAACATACAGGCAGATTTTAACTGGCTCCTGAGAGAACTGATCATAGTATGAGTGAATTTGATAGGGATCTTAGATGGCAAGCTCCACCGGACAGGAAGTAAGGGCACACTAACCAAGGAAACACATACATGTTAGGTGACATCAGCCAATTAGCGGACAAAAAAAAAGTTCTGTCTTTTACTCCCACGCAGTGGCATAACAATAGAGAAAGCAAACCCCGCAGTCGTGGGGGGGGGGGCCTGGGGACGGGAAGAGGGGGGCCTGGACCTGGGATTGGCTTTCTCTATTGTTCTGAATTACCATAGACTCCATTTTAATCAAATAATTCACATTTTTAAAAATGATTTCCTTTTTCTCTGTAATAATAAAACAGTACCTTGTACTTGATCCCAACTAAGATATAATTACCCCTTATTGGGGGCAGAACAGCCCTATTGGGTTTATTTAATGGTTAAATGATTCCCTTTTCTCTGTAATAATAAAACAGTACCTGTACTTGATCCCAACTAAGATATAATTACCCCTTATTGGGGGCAGAACAGCCCTATTGGGTTTATTTAATGGTTAAATGATTCCCTTTTCTCTGTAATAATAAAACAGTACCTGTACTTGATCCCAACTAAGATATAATTACCCCTTATTGGGGCAGAACAGCCCTATTGGGTTTATTTAATGGTTAAATGATTCCCTTTTCTCTGTAATAATAAAACAGTACCTGTACTTGATCCCAACTAAGATATAATTACCCCTTATTGGGGCAGAACAGCCCTATTGGGTTTATTTAATGGTTAAATGATTCCCTTTTCTCTGTAATAATAAAACAGTACCTGTACTTGATCCCAACTAAGATATAATTAATCCTTATTGGGGGCAGAACAGCCCTATTGGGTTTATTTAATGTTTAAATGATTTTATTAGCAGACTTAAGGTAGGAGAAACAAATTAAGGAAAGACCCCTTTTCTGGGAAAACCGCGGGTCCCGAGTATTCTGGATAACAGGTCCCATACCTGTATCAGGCAAAAACGTTTGCGCCTCCCTAGTCTTTAATTGTTCAATACCAACTTGTGGTGTTATTTATTGGTTATCAAGTTATATTTAGAATGAAAGTGCCCTGCAATGTATGTATTGTCTGTCCTGGAAGCCTACGGGTTAAACGCATATACTCACAGTCTGGCAATATAATAAGGCTATGACCTATTGCTTTTTTATTAACCATGTGAAGTATCTCAGTCCTGTAGACAGTTGTCAAACTCGTGGCCTTGAACAATTTGTCAGTCTCTTGATGGATTCCAGTTCATCCACACAGCAGCCATTAAATCACTAAAAACCCAACTATAATGAACTGTACAGACTACTTACTGTAGGAAGTCGCCACCCAGGCCGCCGATGCATTTTCTCTTTTATTTTCTCATGTTTGCTCTCACGCTGCTAAGAGAAGAATAGACATAAGGTAGAGCCATAAAAGCCAACTTTAGATATTAATTGTGTCACCTCAGGCTTAATAGTCACGTTATGATCATTTTTTCCAATTTTTGTAGCCATAATGTTTAATCTGTTTTTATGGTCTCCTAGCTGTGTTAAATCAGGGTAATTATAGAATGTTAATTAAATAAAATACTGCTTGGTTACTTTTAAAATGAAAGTCGTGTTGCTATAAAAGTAAGGGATTTATATGTTGTGTAACTCAAATGAACATTAATAGCTGGAAAAAAAAATATTTATTTAGCAATTTAGTGTGCAGTTAAAAAAAACGTCATAATCTAGTATTTACTATCATTTTAAATCACACACTTACGAGTTTATTTTCCATTGATTAGCATTTAAATGGTAAAAATTGGGAATCTATGACAGGATCAGAGCAGACTTTGCAAGGAAACAGTGAAATTAGAGGAATGAACCATAGTTTGCAAATTAAATTCAGTTTTTTTACACTAATGGTTGGAATCCTCCTAAAAAAGCCTTACAGGGTCGTGGGGGAGGGGTTGAAATCTTCAGGGCTGTGGCCACATAAACACATAGCCAATAACAGCTTACTGAGTTTGGTTTAAGCCTTTACAGAGAGATTCCACAAAATAATGGCAGGGTTAGGTAAACCCCCTGTACTAAACAGAATGGTGTAACACCAATTACTGGGCCCCTCACCTTCACTAAATGTTGGGAATAAGGCGTCACGCTGTCACGGAACTCCCTTTATCTCCTGGGCCCCTTAGCAGTTGCAGGATATTTATATTTATGCCCTTGTTTTAGATTTGACTCAGGGTCAAATCAGAATTAGGTGCATTATTGTGCTAAATACAGGGTCAGACGGGGCCGCCGGGACACCGGGAAAAAACTTGGTGGCCCCCACGGCCCAGACCCGATGCCTGTTTCCATTCCCCCGGCCGCTGGTGTCCTCCCCTGATGCGTTTCACTTATGTGGGCTCAGGGGAAGACATCGGGAGGGGGGCCCTGCAGGAGGTTAGGGGGTGCGTCGGGGATGCGGCCAGTGGGGGCACCTTGGGGGGTACGGGGCCCCTGGGGTGGCGGCAGCCCTTGTGGGCCCTGCACCCCCCAGTCCAACCCTGGCTAATTATTATGTTGTAGATTTGCAATGTTTATAAGATAATGGGCCAGGTTTAGTTCAGTTAGAAAAAAATGTATCTTTTAATTCAGTTGCTGATTTCTCCATAGACTTTATAGATATTCACTTAGATAATCTATGATGTAATTTTTCTATGACTTGAAGTTGGCCCAGTCTGTCTTATACATTGCTAATCACTGACAAGTTCTATATAATGTTTATATAAAGTCATCTTGCATTAATGTTGTTGCCTGGATATCACTGGCAAGTAATGCTGGGAACATGCACCATTTCTTTCTTTGAGATATGGCCAACCAACCATAGGTACAAAGACTGCATTAGGCACAATAAAATTAGGGGGAATTGCTTTCTTTATGGGGTTTTAACACCTGCAAAGCTTCATATGCTTATATATGCAACCAAGATTACATCTAACAGTGAGGCAATGGTTGGAATAATGGGACAGTGACGTTAGTGAGAGAGATCAAGCCAAGAGTCATCTGCCAATATCCTTCCCAATCCACCCTTTATCATATGCACAATCTGTTTGTAGCATTATGGCTTGTTTAATGAGTTATTCCAGATTTTCTATGTACTTTCTATAAATCAATAAACCACAGAACAAGCTGTGAAATCTAGAGTATAAAGCCAGTTAAGCAACACCAGTAAAGCTCCACAGATCAAGCCTAGGTTTTTAGACCAAGCATATTTCTCCCAAGAGCATTGGTTTATATATAACTGTATGATAATAACTCTAAGGACAGGAGATATGTGTTGCATTGCACAGTTCAGCTATTTGCGGAGGATATGGAACAGAGGAAAATATAAAACCATTATTGATTTTGGACATTGCATTTGCTCATATGTGATTAGCATATCTGCTCCCCTTACCCCCCTTAGCTCCAATTTGGTCTTTTGTTAGACTTTCTATTTACTAGAGAGGAATTTAATCAATATTTATTCTCTCTGGGCTGGCCACAAGATTTTACCTGTGTAACTGTAACAGAGTCCAATTTTATTTTAATGAAATCCATTCAGTTCTTCCATATTTATTTTTTCGTATCACTTGGATTTCAGGTGGGATGGATACTGATGGATACGTGAGAGATGGATACTGATTCACACAGGGATACCAATTCACAGCAAAACACAATTTTACAAAGCAGGGCTTTCCAAGTCCAGATATAAGGCTCTTCATAGGCTAGAGAGACCAGATCACTTGAAAATTCAGGGACATGTCTAGAAAATCCAGCCAGCAGGGCTGAACTGATTGCAGTTTGTGAATTCTATAAGTGCTGCCCTGCAACATTTCCCTGAATTTTCAAGTAATCTGGTCACCCTATTATTGACCAGAGTTTATCTGTATTTTCACTCAATTTCTCATGGGGCCATTAGAGATTAGCGTCAAGCAATTTGATTGTATTTTACTTTTCTAAAATATAAGCTTTAATTCCAAAGAACCCAAGAGCTATTTTGTCATAATGAAGACTTTCTAATGTATTTTATTAAATATTTCTCTATTTTTAAAGGTATTTGTAAATAGAATTGCAAGTGAATGCAGCCTTTGGCTATTCCGTTCGTAAATCTGATTTTGACTCTTGAAACAATGAAGCAGAAGTTAGTTCTCCGCCGGGTCTCTGAAGCAGGCAATAAAGTATTTACAAATAAATGACCTTTTTGCAAACCATGCATCTATGCAATGTCTAATGTACTTTTATAGCAGCTTCCACTCTGTACCCTGTATGTAGAGCCTTCAATGTAGAGCTTCAATGGAAGCCTTTGTGCCGACACATGCTCTTTATGAGGCTTCCTTCTACAGTGCTTACCCTGTCACTTTTCGTTTTAGGCTTTGGACTATGTCCTCCCACCTCTATAGGGACGGCTACAATTTCCAATGGTCCTATGGGTGGGCACATGTATTACATAAGAATGGAGAGCCACTATATTGCTGCAAAAGTTTTCAATTCCAAGATGAACTTCAATGAATGTTAAAACCTGTGTTACTGGTTAAGTCCTTTTGAATGTTTCCTCCTATTCTTGTTCTTTTTTTTTCAGCTCATTAGAGTGAAAATGACAATAGTAGATGTAATAGATCTTACAATCTAAGTGGTTGTTTAATATACAAACACAAGGTAGCCCATAAGGCTAAATGAGATACAGTGCTCCAAGGGGTAGGACCTGAGTTTTGTTTTAAAGAGGAGATCCCCTTTATGGAGGAATACTATTGTTTTTGCACCTTTTTGCCTTTCCCAGCATACAGTGTTTTTCCCTTCTTGAATGGAATAGTTAGCCCGTCAGTCTTATTATACATAACCTTTACTTTATTGCTGATCATTGACAAATATAATTGTAAATGACTTAGAAGCAATTCTGCATTACTATGTATTCTACATTACTTAATGTTATTTCTGCCTTGCAAAACTGTTGACTATGTGAGTGATGGATAGATGTAGCGTCTAATATGGGGCTGAACTGGCAGGTGATTTGCAAACATATAATTGAGCAAAGGAATAGTGCTGTACTATTATATTTACAGCCCACAAGGTAAATCATTCGCTGGGGTAATTTAACGATCTGGCATTAGATTAATTGAGACATAGTGGCTGAGTGCATCTGTGCTGGCTGTTATTTGGGGGAAGAACACACTGGGTTTAACAGAATGCATGGAGCAGAATGGGAATGCAGAGCCCTAATATCTCGCTAGGGATTCTCCTAGAATTTCACCAGGTTATAACAATATACATAACGGGAATGTATATTAAGGTAAATACGTTTTGTGCTTTTAAGACAAGGCCGGTACTTTCACTTCTTTTTTTTTTTTAAATGCTTTTGATTGGGGCACAATAGTTATATTTTGCTTCTGACTTGGTAACTTCACCTATGATGCTAAGCTTATTTTAAACCCATACTCCCAGTGGGGCCCAACAGGGCTCCGAGGCCCCCTTACCAGTAGCACATTATGGTCCAGTAATGCCCTAGGCATCAGACCTGGGAGTGCCCGAACCCCTAAATCTGCGTGGAATTTTCTTAAACCTCCCACTTTCTCTTTCTCCCAGGTCCTATTTTTCTTGACATTAACCAAATTCTCATAAACTTAAATGTATATTCTAATGATTTTATGATATGGATCAGAGAGGAGCAAAGCAGGGGCAATGCTAAGATGGCAAAGGTTCTATGCCTATAAGCTCAAAATATTTCAACTAACAGGTCAGTGTTGTTAATGGTTAAATACAAATAATGCATAGACAGTTTCCCCTGTGGGAGTCACTCTTCTTATACAATTGAATCATTCCATTATTACCTTACTCTATTGTTCAATGTTAAAGTAATCTAATAATGTAAAGTATAACAAAAAAAACCCCAGCATGTTTCAGAATGATTAATTGCAAGTTATATATAAACACCATACCTAATATGCACGCACAGAAAAGAAATGGACAATTTGATGAACAATAAGAACAACTCTGCCTGCCAACATTAATTTGCCTTTTTAATAACTTTAGAAAATATTCTGCTCCTTTGTGAAGGTTAGGTTTTAATAACACGGGAAATGCAGTCGTACATCCTCCTGAATTAACTGAAATACATTAACTCTAGTGACATCTGTCGGGGCAGCGTTCTCTGAATCCACAATCTTTTTATGTAAAGAAATAAAACTCAATAAAAGATTTGTGTTTTGGCCGACTGTCTGTGATTGGCTGAGCAAATACAGTTGGAAGGGCCTCTAACAATTCTTTTTTTTTTTATCTTAAAACATATTGGATTATGCTTTATTTTGTCACTAAAAAAATTTAGACCACTGTTCGGCCTTCCTGATGCTATTAACTAGGACAAACTGCACCCCCTACAGCCATTGTTGAATTCAGTAGGCGTAGAGTTATATTCCGGTAACATCTGGAGGTTGCCCAAGGTTGATTTACACTTTTGTATGTGCAAGAAATGTGTTAATATACGTATAACCATTGGCGCAAAGATGTACTACGTGTAGAAAGCTTCAGCAACAGAAGCAATGCGGGCAATGTGCTCAATTACAAAATACTGTTGGGTATATTATTCATCTGGAACAGATGCTTTGCTTAATTAAAACAAAATACGAGCAGTAACACAGAACCGTATAACCGTGTGAGGCCTATTAACTAATGTTTGAATATAAAAATATTTGCTATGTTCTGTTAAAATATTCTTTTTCTTACGTTTTCCATTATTTTTCCTTGTTCATTAAAACATATGCTTCTTTTTCTTCCCACTAATATTTAACCATCTTCTTTTTGGTTTGTCATTTTAATGCCTACCTTGAGGTGGCAGAAACCATGGTAGCGATAACATTTCACTACTTGTGATCGTTGTATGGAAAGATGAATTCAAAATTCAGTGGAATTTGTTTTTTTGACGCTGTGAATTATTAATTACAAATAGATATTGAGTATAATTTCATACTGAAGAATAAAACATTTTGCACCTTTTCCAGTTGGGAACATTATTATTTGAGGCGTCAATAAATAATATGAAAAATTCTACTAGTTTTAATTAGGGAAGAACCCATGAAACACTGGATCAACTAGTAGTTAGGCAGGTTATATATAGGCATTATGGTTGAACGTGATGGACATATGTCTTTTTTCAACCCAAGTTACTATGTTACTATGTTACTTCCAGACAAAAAGACAAAATTTGCACATAATTGAATAGTTGTAATAGAGTAGAGACTCTCTCACAAACACCCAATGGTCCATATACTCCTCAAGGTTCGGATTCTGCCAAATTCAGGATTCAGTCCATTCCTAAAATGCTTTCATTAAATACATTATAGGTCTGTTATATAGCTGATGGGCTATATGCTTGTACTCTGTATTTTCTACAGATAGAATGGCTTTCTTAAATGAGAATAGATGGAGAGAGCGGTGATAGAAAGGGGGTAGAGTAGTGTAGGGTACTGACATACTGTGGAGTGTTGTGTTAATATTATTATTGCTATGCTTATTACATCAGAACATGTTCCCTAACTATTAAGTGTCATTGAAGGGTTCTGTAATTTGGATGGCCTTATGTTTCTATGAAACATATACTGACAAGCTACAGCTTATGACAGCTAGAGGCATTTTGCATGGCTTTTCTCACTCCGTTAAACAAGGGTCTCCTATCTATAGGAACCACACCCCCAAATATTAATATATATCTCACTCAACAGCACCACTCTATACAACATTACTGCTACACAAGCAATGGAAAGATCCCAGGGAGGGCAACAGATAAAGGCAAAGAAACCTTGACAATCTTTTTATTTTTAAATTGAAATGAACACGTTGATGTTTATTACTCTTTTAAAGGTTATGGCACTTGGGAGTTTCAAATACCACAAGTAGTTTTCACATTGGTTGGAATCAATATGCCCATCACAATGGACTGCTTTCCACTGACATGAATGGCAAGGACTGCTGGTTCTCCAGGATGGGGATATTATTGCCCAAAAACATGCTAGCCATGATAAGAAGGTACATTATACAAGTATCTGGACACCTGTCAACCTTAGGATATTAATATAAAGTTGGTCCTCTCTTTGCTGCTAAAACAGTCGTTAACCTCTATTCTTCTAGGAAGGCTTTCCACTTGATGTTGGAACATTGTTGGTGGGATTTTCTTCTAGTTATACATGTTATGTTGGTTACAGATGTTGGGAATGAGGCCTGGTTTCCATTGATGTTCCAGTTTATCCCATAAGTGTTCCATTGGGCTAGTCCAGTCATTTTCTTCCACTTCCATCTGTGCAACTCAATTCTGTATGGACCTAGATTTGTGCATGGGGTTATTATCCTACTGAAACAGGTGAAGGCCTTCCCAAACTGTTGCCACAAAGTAGAAAACATTGGAATTGTCAAGACCGACGTAGTGGAACCTATATGAGAACTTTGGCCTAAATAGCAAATCCAGTAATTAGAATGTATGCCCACATTTCACCATTCAAGAACTGGTTCTCAAAATGCTCCATGTCCCATTGTCCCAGGAGATTTAATCACTAACAGTGTAACAAACTGACAGGAAAAAAAGCTGAAAGGGCATTTTTGTTGGCACGCATGCCTACAAACTGCTCAGTTTTTTTTTAAAGAAGATCTAAGAAAAAATATAATAGAAAAAAAAATATATCTGACTGCAAATGCGACATTTGTTGCAACCTGCTATCTGCAGATAGAACAGAGGAAAGTTGTGTCTTCAGAGGATGTAGATAAAAGAGACACAATTTGTAGATCTTTCTCATCTTCTTTTACGCGTCACATTTCCACTCCGAGCGGCGCTAAGATAGAATTTACAGTATAGCAGATGAGAAAGGGCAGGCGCATTTCTGCTCTTGTCAAGTGCTTACAGGCCCCACTGACAGCTCACTGTTGATTTCTTGCAATCTTCTACGTCTCCATTCATTTGTATTCCATTCAGTCTGCCGAAACGCACTTCTCTCAGGCTGTGACCTTTTGCAGAACAATTCAGACTAGTGTCCATCATGGCAACTAAGTCATTTTGTATAGAGATACAATTTACAGCCTTGAAGTTTTTCATTTTTTTTCTCTCATCCCGTGGAGTTTCGGCTGGTACTGTTAGGTATTTTTTAAAGAAGTCTAGTAAAAAAAAAATGCAATGAGACTCGGGCTGGCCACGCTTTGGTACAGTCCATTTGCCGCAAACTCTGTTTCAAACTGAAATTAGTTTTTGATTCCCACTTGGTGGATGGAAGAACGTCATTTGAAAAAGCTTGCCTCCAGTTATATTTAGGAGATAAATGAGCCATTGAGAAACCACAAGGGAAATGAGCGGGTGCAATATGTAGCCGAGCTCAAGTGCAGTGCCTGAGACTGAAAGCAAGTGCTCTGCGCTGTGCCAAAGTGCTTCCGTAATGTATAGGTATGTGTGTTTATCCCTCATCTCATCAGGCTGGCTATGCACTTGTTATTGAGGTGAAGTGACAACACAATATTTAATTACAACTGTTTAATCAGACTTGGGGAAAGGTATTCAAGGGTTTTTTAAATAAGAGCAGGTTAAATCAGACAGCCTTCCAGTTGTGCTCTTTGTGACATAAAGCTGCCCCGGGCAGGCCAAAGGTTGCGTGGAGATGCTGGAAGTTGTAGTTTACAGTCAGAGTTGTAAGTAAGGCATGAAACAATTTTCTCTTCATATTCAAGAGAGTTGCTGATCATTTCAATGGGAGTTGTGGGTAAGGCATACACCTATTTTATGTCTGTATTCAAAAGAAAGTAGTTGCATAAGAAAGGTAAAACTTACAGGGGCCTGTTTGTTAGTGCTGGAGCTCAGGCCAAAACAGACTTTCCCTTTATGCATATAAAGATAAGGATGGAAGTTCAACAAAAGTCGAAGGGCCATAGGTGGGCAACCCATGTTCCATCTTGGCATAATAAAACCAAGAAACAAGAAGAGGGTGTGGTCACTGGTGATTTGAATGGCAACCAAAAATTAGTAGTTATAGTAAAGATGATATAATTGAGTAACAAGAACAGCAACCAGATGGAAATTTATTTTAAATCTGCGTGACATACCTTCAAATGTTTAAGAATAAAAATGGGAATAGTTAGGCCACACCCCCAATCTGCCCTGGCCACATCTATTTGTTATTTTAGTAAAGTTGCATAGGCCTTGGTATAGGGCAGCAGACTTTTAGGGTGCAGGATTCCAGTTCTCTGCCTTTTGCTAGAGATAGAGAGATGGTAGAATAGAGCCTAACTGGGCAAGCAGGAAATGTAACAGCAGTTGGGGGCCTCCAGGATTGCAGGACAGTGGGAGAGGGTTCCCAGAATCCATCCCTGGGTCCACGATTCTGAACTGTCTCGCCAATATCTGACCAACTGAGGGTCATAATATCAGAATAGGCTTTCCCCTATGCTAAACATGATTTAGCTATAATATGAAAGAGATAAGAATACAAACAGATACATTGGGTTTTAAAACAATATGAATAAATCTGTCTTTCAAGGTAGTAGAAAAGAACACAATGCTATTTGTAAATATTGGATAGTATTATAATAAAGAGATATCATTATGTGATACCAAAGATATGTACCATTATCCCAAGCACTGTCAATAGGAACTATTCGCTTAAAAAGTTCATTATAAAACAATTATAAATTGTTATAAAACACTGTCCCTCTAGGATAGTGCTAAAAGGTAGTGTAATACAGGTACAGGATCTGTTATTCAAAAAGCTCCAAATTATTGTGGGAAGACCATCTCCCATAGACTCAATTTTAATCGAATAATTGTATTTTTTTTAAAAATTGCTTTCCTTTTTTTCCGTAATAGTAAAACAGTACCTTGTACTTGATCCAAACTAAGCTATAATTTAAATAAAAATCCTACTGGGTTTATTTAATGTTCAAGTAGAATTAAGATAGAATTAAGATATGGTCATCCAAATAAAAGAAAAATAACTTATCAGGAAAACACCAAATCCTGAGCAATACAGATAAAAGGTCTGATACCTGTACATAGTAAAGGTATCTTATAGGCTGATGTCCCACAGAGCGGTTTAGTCGCCCGCAATAGAGCTCTGCTATCGGGGGCAACTAACCACTCCGAAATGCTTTTCCACCGCCAACAATAGGAATTGCCAGCAACTTTGCTCAACTTTAGAAAACCAAAGGACTTTCCACCAGAGACTCCTATTGTTGCCAGTGCATGGGCATCTCCAGTGTCGGACTGGCCTACCAGGATACCAGGAAACTCCCGGTGGGCCCAGTTGTCAGTGGGGACTCTTGCTTCTAACTATTTGGCCTATTCCATGGTCATTCCCTATTTCTGTATGGGAAGAAGAAAGCTTGATAGATGGAAGAATAGAGTATAGTATGTAGAGAAAAGAGACTAGGATAATAAAGATTTTGAGGGAGGAGAGGAGGAATTATATTTTTGAGAGTGGGCCCATGGTCCAGGGTTTTCTGAGGACCCTGCCATCTCAGTCCGACACTGGGCATCTCTGCTATTGCGGGCGACTAGACTGCTCCGTGGGACATCAGCCTTAAGCTTCTATTTAATTCCTCTTATCAACTACTTCCTATCCACAATGCTTTATCAATAGTTAGAATTGTTCTTTAGTAGTATTTTGATACAGCACATGACAAGAAGCCATTATGGTCCACCCAGGTGAAACACTATGAAAAAATGCATTTAACTGGCCATAATTCAGATGGTTCTTTGCAGCCCATTTGGGTGAAAGTATGTTTCGAATAAATCCTTCCAACTGCTGTTCTAAGTGCTAAATAAAATAGCATTATTAACTCAGCCATAGACTTGCTTCAGCGACAGAAGCAACAATCTAGCAGATGGTCAGAGACACTGATCCTCTTAGATGAATCATCAGTGACACGGTCCCTTTTACATCTATGGGTAAATGCGCAGCTTATTCCAGATAAATGTTCAGAAAAACAGTTTCCTGTGGACAGGGAAACAGACGTCCGCATTTTACTGGCCAGATAAAATGCTGTTTGCTGGCCAAATATAATGCAGATATATATATATATATATAGTAGTATAAAAACCTGCTGAAGAAATAGTTCAGTACCGAAATCCCTCTCTAGATAAATGGCCACAGAGACATAAGTAAGATTACATGTGACCAAACACACAGGTTTTTACAGGCAGCTATTAAAAGAATTTGACCTTATAGAAGGTCCAGAGCAATACACTTCAAGGTTTCATGACAAATTACAAGACCCAGCTTTTATAGATTTATCTCTTTCTTGCACCTTTCCCCTCTTGTGGATTATTAATGCCTTACTTAATATATAGCTGGCTGAGAAGGTGAGCACACCTAGATATGAGGAACATCTTGCAGTAAGAAAATAGCTACATAAAACATCATGGCATCTCCTTTAAAGCCAACATTCACAACTGGATTTGACTATAACCCCCATAAGAAGAAGAATGGTGGGTACTGAGATATATAGTGGGTTCCGCTCATGGTGTAGAACTTCCTCTCTAAAATAAACCTTACGTAGGGCCATCTCCTCCTTGGTGGAACTGATTATAAAGGTTTGGACTGAAAGAATTATCTAATAGAAATTGAAGGAATTCAATTCTACAGAAAAACATGCTTTTTTTTAAATGCATCAGTTAATAGCACTCCTTCAACAGAATCCTGCATTGAAATCCATTTTGCAAACAGCAAACAGATTTTTTAATATTTAATTTTCAAATTTGACGTTGAGCTGGACATATTCTTAGTTTTCCCGGTGCCCATGACCCTGTAACCTGTGCTCTGATAAACTTCAGTCACACTTTACTGCTGATCAGCAGAACAATGGGCTCACTGACACCTGTACTTCTAAAAATGCTCCCTTTCCCCGCCTAGTGGTAGATATCAGGATAGCACTCAATAGTAAAACACCCAAGTCCAGCTCATGACTCCTCCAGTTACATGGGAGTAGGAGAAACAATAGGTTACCTGAAAGCAGTTCAAATGTGTAGCGCTGGCTCCTTCTGAAAGCTCAGACTCAGGCACAATGCACTGAGAAGATGCCAATATTACAACTAAAAATATATTTATTTGTTCAAAAATAACATTTTAAATGGTAGAATGACTTATTTGCAATGTGAACAGTGTAGTATTCTAATGAAAACTATACTATTAAAATCAGGACAGTATCTCTTTAACACCTATGTACCAGCCACTGTTCTTAAATATCAACACATAAAGCCATAATGTGCAGCCTGATAAATGCAAGCCATGGTATCTCTTGGTAAGTAATGGGAGACATCACTGTTGACAAATAATTACAGACTGAAAGGGTGCTAGATAGCCGGTCAAGCAATAAAAGATTCATATCGAGACATTAATCTCAATAGAGAGAGTTGATCAAAGGCAATTCTCTGGAAAGGTTATTTGGAGTTCCCACTGCCACCAATGCCATATTCTGTGCACTGATTCATCTGGATGAAGCGTCATTGGTCATGCAAATAACTAGTCAAAGTCATTGATCTCTTTAGGTCATGGGAAGTCAACATAACCATTGGCTTTATTGATTAATGACTCAACAAAGAAGGATGGCGGCCTCTTAATATAAATATGTAACCTGTCTTTTTATGTTTTTATATAAATAAATATGGGGAACACTAAGTACAAACTGACAATTACTCGCTCACATTGTTGCTAGGAATGCACTAAATACATGGTTTACATCAGATTTGGGTGAATACCACTTTTCCAGTAAACATATGGGGGTTGCTCTGCTGTAAGTGGTGTGAAAAATGGTATTCACTAAAGTGGTGGTTCACCTTCAAGTTAACCATTAGTATGTTTTAGAATGGCCCAATCCAAGCATCTTTGCAACTGGTCTTCATTATTTATTTTTTATAGTTTTTGAAGTTTTTTAGCTTTCACTGACCCCAGCAGCCCAAAAACAATTGTCTCAAACCACTGCCTCGTTGCTAAGGTGAAAAAGGTCCAAGCAACAAGATAGCTGCTGAAATTCCAGACTGAAGAGCTGCGGAACAAAAAGCTAAATAACTGAAAAACCACAAAAAGCAGTTGCAGATTTTCATAGAATATCAATGTCTATGTCATACTAAAAGTTAATTTAAAGGTAAACAACCCCTTTAAAGATACTTACATCAACATGTGATCTTTGGGCTTCTATTTAGTTATACTGTATGTGGCATTGCCTGCTTCATGTTCCGAATGGAGCCCTGACGTGTCTAGTGCCAAAGGGGAACCCTGTAGCTGCCACCTTTTAAACCAGGCTGTGTTCTAGGGTTCCACAGCAGCCTGCGGCAATAGGTGCAGCACAGATCAAGCGCCCACATCCCTCTCACACCAAATGCCAAAAATTACACCTAGTGCTCCATCTGTATTTAGTGTATCACATTTCTTGTAAAAATCAGTTAAAGGGTAACTAAAGCTGCAACTATAATGTACTTTGGGTATAGGGCTTCAGGGTCGTTTCCCCAGGCCTGATGTGGTAGAGAGGATGGACCATCGGGACTTGGCTTTATATAATATTAAACTTTATTTAGTCCATTGGCCATAGAGAATCTGCAATAAATGTACGTACTAGAGCATAAGGAGCTAGTGTTCTTGGTCATACTGGGGGTGCTTTTGTAAGCTGAGTTACATACTTCTATTGGCTAAAGTCAGCACTGTATTTAGGTTGGTGTAACCCTAGGCACCAGACCTAAATGCGCCCCCCAGTTTGCGGACCCCCTAAACCCCCCCTCCCCCCAAGCTCCTTTGCCTGATTTATGCAGGAACTCTCCAGTGGCGGCTGGGGAAATTTTTATTTTTTAAATATTTTATATAGACATCTGTGGGTCACCCCCCCAGGTCCTATACTGTATATAAATACAGCCCTGGCAGTAGTATCATTTACATTTGTACTCCTGCCTATGGAAGGTTCATACAATCCCTGCCAGCATGACTGATATTGGTTGGGCCCATAAATACTACTAGACAGGGTAGGTTAGGAGACACACTTTAAAATAATGCTACTACGTTATAAGATATTATTCTATTACAGGTATAGGATCTATTATCCAAAATGTGTGGCGCGTAGCGTTTACCAGATAAGGCTCTTTTCATAATTTGGATCATCAGACCTTAGGTCTGCTAAAAAAAAATTAAACATGAAATAAACCCAATAGGACAGTTTTGCCTTCAATATGGATTCATGCAGCTTAGTTACCATCAAGTACAAGCTACTGTTTTATTATTACAGGGAAAAAAAACATTTCATTAAATAAAAAAATAGAAGTATTTGCTTAAAATTGACTCTACAGGAGATTGCCTTCCTGTAATTTGAAGCTTTCTGGATAACAGGTTTCTGGATAAGGGATCCCAAACCTGCACAACGTACTTACAGTATAAATATGTATCAGTATCACTATAAAGTATACAGCTACAAAGCTGGAAGTGTTGGAGCACATTGGACCTCCCATGGGAAACCTGCTAATTAATAACCCACAGCACAAAAAAAATATTTTTAAAGTGTAAATAAATAAAGTGTAAGAAAGAGAAATAATAACAACAGAAATTACATGTACCGCTGAGCAGGAAGACTGCTTGTTTCCATATATTATTTTTGGCATATGCTAAATAGACCTTGGATAATCTAAAATTCAGGATAAACAAGACTTTTACTGGAGTTAAATTAACCCACAGCCGTCAATTTGGTACAGCTGGCAAGAAACTCCAACTGTGCTCATGTGCCCTTTAATTTACTGAAATGATGATTATTAGGAAAAAACAATGAATGCCAGCTCTCAATGGACAACACAGCATTAAGGGGCATGTTTATAAAGGTGTGCATTTAAATACACACAGAATGAACAATACACTAAAGCAGGTTCATGATTTTCTTTCTTGTGAATTCCGGCAGAAAGAAAGATTTAAACTTAAACAAATGGAGATTTCCTGCCCTTGTTCCAAATTTGTAACACTGACTTCAGCAACGTCAGGTGTGACATGGTATAAACAAGGCATTATTTCTATATATGCACCAAGGGTCTGTGTCTAGAGTGGCACCTTAGGGGAGGGCTTAGGGTGCCGATATATAAAAATAAAACACCTGAGAAAAAAAATCCCCCCAAACCTGCCATAGGACATTTGCCTGTGACAATTGGTGCCTAAAGAAGTGCAGGACATAAATACAGCCCAGGGTACAAGCTATGCTTGCCACCTATCTGCCAGAGCCTAACCGGCCAATGACATAGGCGAGGGGTGCGGTGCTGAGGAGGCGGCAAGTTATACCACAGAGAAGAGTAGGGCCCAATCAGGACAGGGCTATGACACAACAGGGGAAGCTGTGAAGCAGGGATCCCCAACCAGTGGCTCAGGGGCAACATGTTGCTCCCCAACCCCTTGGATGTTGCTCTCAGTGCCCCCAAACCAGGGAGTTATTTTTGAATTCCTGACTTGGGGGCAAGTTTTATTACAGATTTCCTACCAAATAAAGCCCCCTGTAAGCTGATAGTGTGCATAGAGGCCCCTAATTGCCAATCTTAGCCCTTATTTGGCACCTCCATGAACTTTTATGGTGCTTGTGTTGCTCTCCAAGTCTTTTTACATTTGACTGTGGCTCACAAGTAAGAAAGGTTGGGGACCCCTGCTATGAAATGAATGGCTGGGGCAGACCATGAGGAGGCAAGGCAGAAGTGGCGATGGGCGGAATGAAGGGGAAGTGGGGAGGCAGGATTGGGGAGGATCAGAGGTGGAGCTTAGGCAGCATAAGTGGGGTTTACAAATGTACCTGCAAATACAGTATTTGTAATACCAGCCCGGCTGCTATCTTGCCGGCTAGGCCAGTGAAAACTGTCCCGGTGGCCTACCCTCATACAAATACACCTTTAGAAATAATGATGGGATGCATGGAGGTATTTCACACATACAATAGGCCTCTTAATTTCCCTGGGATCCAGAAATTCCAGAAAATTGCAGAAAAAAATTGAAAAAAGACAAACACTTTAATGAAATAGTAAAAAAATCACTGTAGAACATGATCCTCAACTTGCCAGAAGGTTGAACATGGAATGCGGCTGTATTTCCAGGCTACTGCTGTTCCCTACACCAACAAGGTTTTTATTCAGAATAAGAAATTTCTTTATACAGGTACAGGATCTATTATCTGGAATGCTAGGTGTTTTTTGGATGTGGAACAACCGCACCAATACTAAACCAATACAACTGTTCTGCCATCATCATCACTATGTAATTTAGGACTTTGTACTGTATGATCCCAGAATTCCATGAAGCACTGAAGCTATCTATAGCCAAAGGGTACAGACAGGGTGTAGACAATTTGCAATTTCAGCAGCTCTCAAGTTTGGAATCTCAGCAGCTATCTGGTTGCTAGAGTCTTTGTTACCAAACAGGCATTTGTTTGAATGAGAGACTGGAAAAGGAATAGGAGGTGGACTAAATAGAAAGAAGTAATAGAAGGTAACAGTAATAATAAAACTGGAAGCTCATAGGGCAATAGTTTTAGGTGTTTCCAGTATTTTGTGCACCCTGAACCTGACCTGCAAGGAACCACATTACAGAAGATAAGAGCAACTGGTTGTTGGGGTGCACCCATATGCCTATAGTTGTTCTATTTTACCTCTAAAACTGAACAATTGGGTGTGTGTTGCCTCTGGTCTGGAGGTGAAATGTGGCTGCTCAGCAATATATTTCATCCTGTTGCAAAAAATGTTATAGTTCAACCCAATGGAGAGCTGAAACAGAGAGTAATGCTTTGCTATGAATGTTTTGATGCAATAGAATGCAGTAATGGTTCTCAGTACGATGGGTAGAGCAGCTTCCCCCCGCCATGTTATAACCTGGGGGCCTTTAGCGCAAAGTATATGTGTAACACTTTCCTTTTGCATGTAATTCCAAATATTGCTTTATATAACTTTATTGGACATTATTGCCCAACCTACACTTACAGGATTTATTGCCCCATGGCAATGCTATATAACACCCTCCCTTATCCCACCCCTCCCCCCAACACAATAATATTTATTGGGTGAGATGATATATGTCTCTCCAACACATTCACGTGGAGAGTAAAGAATTGTGATTAATATTGATTTTTCCTCCTCCCTTTGGGAAAGTGAAATCAAATATGGTTACCTGCTCATTTATGAAACAGATTTATTCTGTTGACTTGGAAGCTTGTTTGAAAAATAATTGAATTTCTGTTACCTAATGGAAAGTGACAGTTAACAGTATTTATTTTCCATTTGTGTCTCAGCAGATAGCATAACACAGTTTTGATTTGTAGTTAGCTATGGAATTTCAGATTGCTGTGTCTCGGTAATTGAAGAGATGGAGGTGAGATGAAGTAATACAATCAGGGCTTTTTTTTGTTTACGCAGCCAGTAAATGTGGCATTAGTAAAGCAAACATCAAGCAGGATGGGGGGGGGGGGGGGGTAGGGGATATTGTTGGTAATTGTTTAAATTAGGCGCAGGCAACTTGCACACCTATAGTACATATAGGAGTTCCAAGGTCTGTAGATTCTGGGGCTGGAGATGCTACACATTAGTCATTTAAGAATGCAAGTGCAAGTGTGCAAAGTGCATTTTTAGATGTAGCTCACCATGTTTTTTACCCATAATGCAGCTGTGCTCAAGTTGTGTCTCTCATTTTCAGAGTGCATTTCTGGAGCACACAATCAAAAAGAAATTTGCAGCGGATTCACTGGGCGCACCCATTAAAGCAATCTGCTTTGGTAACCGTGGATCTACTGTCAGGTCCAGGATAGAGGCAGCCCCAGGGATTCTCTGTGTCAGTAGGTACCACTGTGTAGCACTGATCAGAAGAGGAATGACAGACACATTGTCAGCCATACGTAAGTGCAAGGGTGCACGTACCTAAATGGATTGTATCAATCTGGGTTTTCCATTGAGTGCATTTTGAACACTCCCCCTTCCAGGCGCATTCATAAATGACTATTATTATGTTGGAGATTTCTTAATTGCCTAAACCAACCAGAGCCCTATAGCTCCCCAGTAGCTCCCCATCTTCTACTAATTTACAGCATATGTACTGCTGTCACTTACCCAAGCTTAGGGACCAGCACACCACATACAGTATACATATATAAAAGTCACAATACAAGGTTCATTAATTCAGATTCACATTACATGGCAGCTCAGAAACCAGCGCATTCTTCATCAGATTCTTATTATCAGCCCTGTAGCATCAGCCTCTATAAGAGATGGACCTCATTTTCTGCTTAATTATTTTCTTGAGCAGAGCCTCTCAACAACTGTCCAGAGCATACTGAGCATGTGCAGTGCCACTGACCCCCAAAAGATGGCCTAACAAGATCCGAGATGAGGGGTGGTTTTGCAGACAACTTTAAAGGCCTGAATCATGACAGTTATAGAGCTGTTGACATTATCTGCTGGTACAGTAAGCTCTCTTTCTAAAATACAGCATTTCTAGCTATATTAATATTTAGGCATTAGTTCTCCTTTAAAGTCATTCTTAAGAAAGTCTTTAGTGCTTGCTATCTGCATGTACAATACTCTCACAGACATTCAAACCAAAACCCTTTTGCTGTTGTTTAGGTGCAGCTCCTAAAGGTCTGACAAGGTTTGGGTACTGGTGGGTTGAACAAAAAGCTCCTCTGTTTCTATTGGATGCCCCAACCACCTGCCCTATGGGTTCCCTTCTCTTATTCACATCTAGGAGCAGCTTCTCTTGCCCTCTGAGACTTCTGATTGGATCCTGAATCTGTTTCTGCAGAACTACAGATCAGTACAAGGGAAATACACTGCCCCTTGCAAATAAAAATGTTCTTTTGATTATAGTAATCCATTTTACTGTGCGCAGGGTTTCTCCCATACGGCGCATCCTCTTTCATCCGCCAACGAGATATTTACACAACTGGTGGTCCTGGAAATATATAAAATGCGCTTAATAGGCAGATACATAATAGTGTCATATTAATAAGGCCGGATCCCTGCCTGTTAATTGTGTTATGCGCACAATCACATTTATCAAACTATTACAGATATTGTGCCTGTCACATTGCTAAGTTAGATATATGGTGTCTGTTCGTTCAATAAAGTCTTTAGAATGGAAAATCTGTTTCCATAAACACCATTTGGTCTGGCTAAGGAACAATCACAACAGATTATGATAAAAGAGCAGTGATGCTTTTTTTTTATTTTTTTATTTTAAGATACAGCAGATATACAAAGAGATATTCAGATGCACAAATATTCATCAGTGCCTTCGGATGTTTCCTTTTTTTTGGATGTTTAAAGGAAAACTATACCCCAAACCATGTAGGTCTCTATAAAAATATATTGCATAAACAAGCTCATATGTAAAACCCTGCTAAATAATCTAAACAATAATTTTTATAAAAATATACTTTTTTAGAAGTATGTGCCAATCCTAAATAGAAAATTGTCATTTTGAGAATTAAGGGCCGCCCCCTGGGATCATAGGATTCACAGTGCACACAAACAAGCCAAGGCACACATACATGCTAGGTCATGTTTACTAATATATATATATTGTAGTTATGTAAGATTCTTTAATATATCACTTAATATCACTTAATCTGATTTCCAGATATTAATGGTTTATACTTGCCCCTTAGTCTGGGATTTTTTTCGTTGTCTAACCAAGATCAGCAGTCAGTGGTTCCTGAAGTGTAGGGTTAACTCCCAGCAGTGGTTGGGGTGCTTAGCACGAAGCCCAGTTAGGTTTGGGGAGAATACATGTTTGCTCTCCCATATACAGGTATAGGACCCGTTATCCAGAATGCTCGGGACCAAGGATATTCCGGATAAGGGGTCTTTCCGTAATTTGGATCTCCATACCTTAAGTCTACTTAAAAAATCAATAAAACATTAATTAAACCCAATAGGATTGTTTTGCATCCAGTAAGGATTAATTATATCTTAGTTGGGATCAAGTACAGGTACTGTTTTATTATTACAGAGAAAAAGGAAATCATTTAACCATTAAATAAACCCAATAGGGCTGTTCTGCCCCCAATAAGGATTAATTATATCTTAGTTGGGATCAAGTACAGGTACTGTTTTATTATTACAGAGAAAAGGGAATCATTTAACCATTAAATAAACCCAATAGGGCTGTTCTGCCCCCAATAAGGGGTAATTATATCTTAGTTGGGATCAAGTACAGGTACTGTTTTATTATTACAGAGAAAAGGGAATCATTTAACCATTAAATAAACCCAATAGGGCTGTTCTGCCCCCAATAAGGGGTAATTATATCTTAGTTGGGATCAAGTACAGGTACTGTTTTATTATTACAGAGAAAAGGGAATCATTTAACCATTGAATAACCCCAATAGGGCTGTTCTGCCCCCAATAAGGGGTAATTATATCTTAGTTGGGATCAAGTACAGGTACTGTTTTATTATTACAGAGAAAAGGGAATCATTTAACCATTAAATAAACCCAATAGGGCTGTTCTGCCCCCAATAAGGGGTAATTATATCTTAGTTGGGATCAAGTACAGGTACTGTTTTATTATTACAGAGAAAAGGGAAATCAGTTCTAAAATTCTGAATTATTTCATTACAATGGAGTCTATGGGACATGGGCTTTCTGTAATTTGGAGCTTTCTGGATAACGGGTTTTCAGATAAGGGATCCCATACCTGTACTCAGGAAGCCAAGCTCATGTAACCCTTTCTTGGCATACCCCTGTAGAACAGGATCACACTCACTTTACCTCTGACGCACATTCTGTAGCAATCAGGTAGCCTAAGCCTCTTTGCTATGAAAGATACTGGGAACTGGGATTTGCAGCACAGTGCTGCCACCTAGTGGGCACAGAGGAGCACACCTCAGGGGAGTTCCATTAGGAAAATAAATCACACACACTTTTAGCAACAGTTATAAACTTTATCTAGAAATAAAGAACAGGCAAGTAACACAGATACCATGACAGGGGGTCTCCTCGATTGCCCTTCGCTTTCAACCATCCCTCTAAACCCCATTGTTACACACCTTAATAAAACACCAGGATCCAGAAATGGGTAAAAACCTAAAATACCTCATCCTTTACTCACATTTACTACTTTATATTAGGATGTCAGGTCTTATGGGCAGATTTGCCAAAATGTGATTTTGGACTCACCCACTTTCTAGTCTTTTCTATGGGATTCTTAGAGGCGTTTTATGGGTATAGAGTGTGGGTGTTTGGTGTGAGTGGCCTGTATGTGGCCACAGTAACTGCTACTTACCTTACCACAGCTGGGATAAGTTTTTTCAAGTGTATGGGATGAATATTTATTCATTTTGAATATTTATTAATATTATTGATTATGGATCAATCATTGTAGTAAATCCCAATTACCTTTATAGATTAGTCAGATTCTCATTCTATGACAATAATTAATAGATTTACCCCTATTTGTGAAGCAGATTTATTAAACAGGTCTTTTTTTAGAATAGCAACAGTTTCCTGTCTAGGTGCAAAATCCTGTTGTCCTAATGCTCTGTTTTCAGGATAGCTAGAATCCTAGCCATAAAGCATGGCAGAACTGCTGATCTGTGGGAGAAATAAAGAGATGATCATTTATTAATACTTCTGTCTGTGAGCAAAAAAAGACTACAAATGTTATTAATGACCACAAGTAAAGTGTGTAAAGTCACCATGTTTCTTACCCACAATGCAGAGCTTTTCAACAGAATTTGAGCATAATTTCCATTGGGAGGGTGGAATGCACCTGACATAATTGCGTCCAATGCGCCAAGACTACTGACACCTTCAGTTGCACATGATTTGCAATATGAGATAGGAAGGGTGCAGTGGCACTGAGGGGGTGTATTCAGGGGTGTATTTATTAATACTGGAGAAAAATATAACTGTAATGTTGCCCATAGCAACCAATCGACAATTAGATTTGAACGGTCACCTACAAATTGGAAAACAAAAGCAAAGATATTATCACCAGTGATGTTTGTCTCCAATAAATATGCCCTTAATGAATGGTATCAATTAGCACACTATGGCGTCCCTTTACTAAAGTCACACAATTAGTCGCACAATTTATAGACAAAATTAACACCAAATACGTTATCGTCGTTTTACTAAATGGCGACAAATATATATATTTGTGATTATTCTGGAGCAAAAATATATGTTGAAAATAAGCTAGATACTAATTAACGCAAGGTTTACTATTCCGCAAATGGCCTAAAGACAAAATTGTCGCCAGAATATTCACAAAAACTTAATGCCACCTTATGTCTGTGGCATCTTACAGCAGCCCCTCTGGCATTTGCCAGTGATGTTGGTCATAGCAACCAATCAGCAATTAGATTTGAATAGTTACCTACAAGTTAGAAACCAAAAGCAACGCTCTGATTGGTTGCTAAATTATCTTTCTTTGCGCAGTGGAGAAATTACACTGCAGCTACATAGGCACAGTCCTAGCCAATAACCAAAGCAAAGCAAATATAACAAACATATAGAAATACAGCAGTAAATATATATTCCCTATTGTCTCTTCAATCTAAATAGACCTTTGTCTTTTTTTTTTTGGTAAATCACTAAAGCACAATAGAAATGTAATGTCTGCTCTTTGGCAGCATGACGGAAACATTGCCTGGCGTAGGAAAGGCTTCATATTGTTTTCCTTATTGATACCAATGTGTCGGGCCCAAAGTTTTAAATCATTTCTTTTTTTTCCTGTAAACGAGTTACCAGTTGTGTATAATTCATTCCTTTACTTTTCAATTTATTTTGAATCACTGAAAGAGAAAAATTAATTAAAACATCTTCCTCTCAATTTCCCCGTAGCTACATGCAGTTCTCATTAAAAAATCTTTAAAATGTAGGAAATTTTATTTAGCCAATAGTTTATTCTGCAAGAATAACAAATTATTTTCATTATCATTCAAAGACTGTAGTGCTATTAACTTTCCTGTATACAGATGGGCCAGAGTAGGCTGCCAGCCTTCCCTACACAGGGGGAGTCGGATGGTTTGTGTGCCAGTTAGTATTAGCCACAATTACCCACAAGCCCAAGGGGGTATCAGCAGCACTATGTTGGGGTGTCGGGTAACATTTCCACTAGGGATACAGGATGCCAGGATTAGGATTCTGCCAAGATTCTGCCGTTTTCCGTAGGATTGTTTTGTCACCATTATGGATTCATGCAGTTTTTTTAATTTGAATTATTTGAAATAAAAATTATTATATTATATAATATTATATATAATAATATTATATATAATATTATTTTATTTGCTTAAAGAATAAGCCTTTTATTTAAAAATTACTCTAAGCAGCCCTCAGAATAACATACCTTTCTCCCTTTTTTATTTTATTTCACTATTACAGGTATGGGATCCCTTACCCGGAAACCCATTATCCAGAAACGGGAAGGCCATCTCCCATAGACTCCATTATAAGCAAATAATTCACATTTTTAAAAATGATTTCCTTTTTCTCTGTAATAATAAAACAGTACTTGATTCCAACTAAGATATAATTACCCCTTATTGGGGGCAGAACAGCCCTATTGGGTTTATTTAATGGTTAAATGATTCCCTTTTCTCTGTAATAATAAAACAGTACCTGTACTTGATCCCAACTAAGATATAATTACCCCTTATTGGGGGCAGAACCTCCCTATTGGGTTTATTTAATGGTTAAATGATTCCCTTTTCTCTATAATAATAAAACAGTACCTGTACTTGATCCCAACTAAGATATAATTAATCCTTATTGGAGGCAAAACAATCCTATTGGGTTTATTTAATGTTTAAATGATTTTTCAGTAGACTTAAGGTATGGAGATCCAAATTACAGAAAGTCCCTTATCCGGAAAACCCCAGGTCCTGAGCATTCTGGATAACAGGTCCCATACCTGTACAAGCAGCTGAACTGCAGCTCATTTACTGACTTCCTTGTCTAGAGTGAATTTCCACCCACTTTGCTTTCTGAGAACTCCTCTCTCTGACTATGAAGACCTCAAAGAGGTGCCTACTGAGCATGCTCACTGCTTTTGCTCTAATTAAAATCAATCAGGCATGGGCAGTAGGCACCTCTTTGAAGTCATCATAGTCGAGAGAGAAGGATTGCTCAAAAAGCAAAAGAAGGTGGGGCTTCATACTAAACAAAGGAAGTCCTTGAAAGAGCTGTAGTTGAACGGGCTGTAACAGAGAAAAGAAATAAATCTAGATGCAGGGAGGGTCTCTGAGTAACATGTGGGTTTCTATATCTGAGCATGGGATTCCAGAGGGCATGGTTTAAAATGAAAGGCATTTTAGTTCTCTGGTTTTCTTGCTTTTTCAGACCATTAACCTAACAGTTTTGGAGGCTTTTAGAGCCTCATACAACATGCTTGTGCAACTGGAACCTAGAGGGCTGGATATGATCCTCCAAGGCATCTCTATGGCCTCCCAGCATTACTGGTGCTGTCTATCGAAAAGGCATTAATAAAGCACAACACGGACAGTTTGAATAGGCTTGCGCTAACGTTGCGTCCACTTTTCTTTTGTCTCATTAAACAACAAGAAACATGAACAACAAATGTATAATGCCTATTTGAATAAAGTTGTAGGAAACAAAGCAGAGCTTATTTTCAAGGAACTATTTCTAAAATGCTTTATTGTTACATGGTCTACTGTTTCCATGGCTTACAAAAAAGAAATATAAATGAACACCTTGAGAGTCAGTATGATGTGTGAGTCAGACGTTATATGCCAGGAGATGTTTTTAGCTGTGACATTTTATTCTGAGGGAGATATGGAAGTTTCCAGTCATTTGTCAGGACTAATATCTTGAATGACGTGTTCTACAGTATGTCATACATAGAGTCAAAAACTAGGCGATATAACAAAAAGGGATAGTCTAGTCATAGGTATAGGCTAGTGTTCGTGGAGCATGAAACACCTAAGACAATTGTGCCAATAAAGAGTTTTGCTTATAATATACTTTTTATGTGACCTAGGTGATTTTACTGAGTGCCTACCCCCTTTTTTTGGTATATAATGTTTTGCTCCCCTTGCTGAGGATCTGGGGCTCATGCATCTGGACCATGTTCTACTTTTGGAGAGTTACTGGACTCATAACCAGTGTGGTTAGTGCCCTCATAACCAGTGTAGTTAGTGCCCTGTGCTTTGTGCTAAATAGAGTTTCCAGCAATATGGGTGACCCATCTGAATTTATGCAAGGAAATGGCATGTCGGGTGTCAGCCACAGAACTGACACAACTCTTCATTCTATAATCCTTTTAGCATGTAGATTTGTGCAGCAGTAGCAGACATGTCTCCTGGTGGGGTACATGGGCACCATGGGCAAGAACCATGTCACTTTATGCACAACTTTTTGCACTTTTGCCCCCTTCTTCTCTGTGATACATGACCCTTTAAATCTACCACATCCAAAATAGACATAAAAGCTCATTTATTACAGGGGTGTCCATGGTATACAGTAGCTACAATACACATAGCTCCAAGCTCCTGATAGGCACAGTTTGTGTTCCCAGAATAAAGCTCAAAGATTTTGTCTCTGAATGCTGAGCTGTTTACATGTGCCAGTTTTGCATAGAGGAGAGGCAGTGTATAGGTAGGGTAAACACCCAGCCGACCCAGCCAGTAAATCACTAGCTAGGGGTGGGGCCAGAATTGCAAATTTGCCAAAAATGTAATTGCTGCTATATTTGTAATACCCTATGAATCTCTTCCTTCCCTGACCCTCTCAACTAACGTGCCTTTAAAAGGCCAGACCCGCCCATACTCCGCCCATTTCCACATCCACTGCACTCATTACCCTACCACATGTGATGCCCCTGCCTTCATCACTGACCCGAAGGCTAGTATAATCATAAAAATAGGTGGCTACCCTACATATAGGTGGATCCCTTGGCATGTCTCTTAAAGAGACATTTTTCAGGAGACTCGAGGAAGGAGTGCCAGGGGATGCAAAGGGACCCAGGGCAGGCATTAAGTACAGGGCTTCCCTGCATTTGTTAGTTATTTGCTTTTTTATTCTGGCTCAGGACACATATGATTGTACCTCCTTATGGATATAGCATAAGTAATTTGTTTATGTCTATAGGAACATTTAAGAAAATCTAGAAAAAATTCAAATTCAAATACACCAGTTGGTAGACATTGTGCACAGTGTACAATGGGTAATAAATATTATTTGCAAGTACAGTTATAGAAAAAAGCCATCCCTCCAGTGAGACAAGGTGATATTATAGCAATCATAAATTATAAATAATTTTTTTGGATATTGAAACTAGAGACAAAGACCCCAAAGTGGTTAAATAAAATGTGAGGTGTGAATTGTTTAATGCAGCTTTACACTTAATATTTATATTCAATGTTTCTGTGGGGTAATGCTCAGTCTAAGGGGTTAAATAAAAAGTGAATGTCTATGTTATTCTACGCACCTAAATTAAGGGCTTATACTGAACTATGACTTTGATCTGCTTTGATGTCATGCGATTTTATGAATTTGTACTGATCCATGGTTCAGGTGTATGCACAATGCCCATGACTAGCCTAGGACCATAGAAGTCTGAAATCATAAGCTTTTTCTATGTTTTTAACAGCCAGAAATAAAGGATGGGTTTTTAACTACTGTATATTCCATGGATGTGCGTTCCCTCAGGATTTATGGTCTATAAATGCCACAATTTGTCATTTCTAAGTTCTAGTCATGCTTTTTTGCATGAATAATAAGCTCCATTTTGGAATTGTGTTGAATGGCCTCTTCCAGTCGGATCAAAACAAGGCCTTAACGTTTCAATAGGTTTAGACTTATTGTGGGACACACTGTTCATAATTACTTAAAGGACAAGGAAAGCCCCATAAACGTCATTACGCCCATATGAAGCTATTTATAGCCCCACATGCCTTCAGCTTCTGGAAAAACAAGTGACACTTGAATCTTTGCGGTGCCATCTTTCACAGAAAGAGATCATCAAACATGACTAATGCAGCGTCGAGCCCGCTGTACCCCTCTACCCTCCTCCCGTGCCCACAATAAAGCCACGGACAACTTAATTGGGGAGAAAAGGCCGCAGTTGTTTATTACAAATTAACATAATCCGCAATTATATGTATAGATATAAACAACCATAACTTTTATTAACCGTTTGTAAATCCAAACATTAAACAACATTCAAATAACTTATACCTCCAAAGAGGTCTGACCCTGAGCCCAGGCCCGGAGCCTGTGTCCTGTCTACTATCCCGGTCCCATTCTGGATTATCCATCTCCCTTGGGACCCCAGGCCTCCCCAGTTACCCACTCACCTTACCAACTGTACCTTTATTAATTTTCTCTGGGGCTCAAAGTCGTCCCCCACCCCCCGCACTGCGACCATTGATTACCACCGCTTAGGGAGGGAGGGAGGGATGCTGACTGCTCCTGCTCCTTCTGCCCGCCGAAATCTAGGTGAGCTCACATCCGGGGCATCCCTCCTTTTTTCTGCCCTGAACTAGCAACTAAGATCCGGTGGGGGGAGGGAAAGGGTTGTCCTCCTAGCTTAGTCATGCCCTTTTTCCCTTCCATTACACTCGTGTCATTGGGTTCCCCTCCCTCTGCGCCTGCGCTTCTAATCTCTCTGCATCATTAGAAACGATTACAACTTTCAGATAATTGTGCAGGCTTCACACACTTGTTTATGTGCATCTTGGTCTTGGCTTGGGACCAATCATTCAGCAGAAGTAGCATCACCTAAGTATTTGAAAACTCTGGCTTTAGTTATAAGCTGCAGAGAAAAATGTGTTCTATTGGACACTATTGTAAGAGCCTATACATTACTTATTAGAAGACCTATCTGCTGGCAATTTATTTTTTAGAGCAGTACTGTTCAACTGGTGACCCATCTGTCTAGCTGCTGTGACTTTAAATGGTATCAGTACTGAGATAAACTGCCCCCCCTGCATTGTTCCTGTGTGTGCCATACTCTGCCTGCCCTATGCTGCCTGTGTGTGCCATACTCTGCCTGCCCTATGCTGCCTGTGTGTGCCATGCTCTGCCTGCCCTATGCTGCCTGTGTGTGCCATACTCTGCCTGCCCTATGCTGCCTGTGTGTGCCATACTCTGCCTGCCCTATGCTGCCTGTGTGTGCCATACTCTGCCTGACCTATGCTGCCTGTGTGTGCCATACTTTGCCTGCCCTATGCTGCCTGTGTGTGCCATACTCTGCCTGCCCTATACTGCCTGTGTGTGCCATACTCTGCCTTCCCTATACTGCCTGTGTGTGCCATACTCTGCCTGCCCTATGCTGCCTGTGTGTGCATACTCTGCCTGCCCTATACTGCCTGTGTGTGCCATACTCTGCCTGCCCTATACTGCCTGTGTGTGCCATACTCTGCCTTCCCTATACTGCCTGTGTGTGCCATACTCTGCCTGCCCTATGCTGCCTGTGTGTGCATACTCTGCCTGCCCTATCCTGTCTGTGTTTGCCATACTCTGCCTGCCCTATACTGCTTGTGTGTGCTATACTCTGCCTTCCCTATGCTGCCTGTGTGTGCCATACTCTGCCTGCCCTATGCTGCCTGTGTGCGCCATACTCTGCCTGCCCTACGCTGGCTGTGGGAGGGGAACCTGGCAGAGGTTTGTTAGCATTTGAAAATAGTTATTTTATGGTACCTAAGGTGTATAATTATGTGCTGGGGGTCTTTTTGGTGTACTTCCACCATTATGTATATATTTGTGTTAATGTGGGTGTGGTTTAAAAAGGGAGTGGCCCAAATGGTCATCCATTATCGGCAGCACTGATTTAGAGGCTTTCCTAGTCCGTTAAGAACTCTCTGCTAAAATAGGAGTTTCTCCAATGCCTTTGTTTCTATGGAGTCCCTTCTGCGTCTCTTCAGAGATACGAGGCAGTTTGATGGATACATTCTATAAAATAGCACACAGCTTGGGGTTTTATCTCACTGAGGAGACTTCTTCCTTCACTGCATTTACCTCATTCAAATCCATGTATCTAGAGAGCATTTTAAAGGAAACAATCGTTAAATTGAAGAAGCCAACATAACACAAAAAATAGATGTTCAGGTATGGGATCCAATATTGGGACACCTGTTATCCAGATACCTATGAATTACAGGGCAACCGTTCTCCATAAGCTCCATTGTAATCAAATAATTCACCTTGTTATTAATAAAATAGTACCTTGTACTTGATCCCAACTAAGATATAATTACCCCTTATTGGAGGCAAAACAGCCCTATTGGGTTTATTTCATGGGTAAATGATTCCCTTTTCTCTGTAATAATAAAACAGTACCTGTACTTGATCCCAACTAAGATATAATTACCCCTTATTGGGGGCAGAACAGCCCTATTGGGTTTATTTAATGGTTAAATGATTCCCTTTTCTCTGTAATAATGAAACAGTACTTGCACTTGATACCAACTAAGATATAATTACCCCTTATTGGGGGCAGAACAGCCCTATTGGGTTTATTTAATGGTTAAATGATTCCCTTTTCTCTGTAATAATAAAACAGTACTTGCACTTGATACCAACTAAGATATAATTACCCCTCATTGGGGGCAGAACAGCCCTATTGGGTTTATTTAATGGTTAAATGATTCCCTTTTCTCTGTAATAATAAAACAGTACCTGTACTTGATCCCAACTAAGATATAATTACCCCTTATTGGAGGCAAACAATCCTATTGGGTTTATATCATGTTTAAATTATATTTTATTATTAGTAGGGTATAAAGATCCAAATTATTGAAAGATCCTGAGCATTCTGGATAACAGGTCCCATACCTGTACCACCTGAATAATACAATATAAGTAATTTCATATGGTAACTTAAACAAACAAAATTCTTTAGTGGCTGAAATGTCTTCATATTTCTATAGGCATTATCACTAGGTCTCACCTATATGTAATAAGCATGATTGTATGGAGATATGTCATGCATGAAGCCTCCCAGTGGGATCATTGGGCATTCTGAATGTGGAAATGACCAAAAAGTACAGTAAATAGTTCTGATGTGGAAGCGTATAGAATGTGGATTTGGGCTCGCTCTAGGTATTTAATAAGAAAGAGCAAGTTCTTTTTATGAAATACCTGAAGCCAGCCGGCTGAAGTAATTGCTTTTAATATGTCGCACATATTTAATTAATGAGGAAGAATTCCTCTGATTAGACTGACTACCCCAACCTTCACTAGACTCAGATGCTTGCCCAGAGGATAAGGGTCATTAGCACAGGGCACTCCTGCATGAAAATCATTCTGCACAGAAACACAACTCTAACGTTTGTGGCTGGAATCTATTTAGTCATATGAAATTATTTTCCTGGACCGATATAATCGACTGTAGTTGTTCAGATCTACTCTCTTGCCTAGAGCATGCATAATCTCCATCTCCAACATGCTCTACTGATAGAAATGCACCATCTGTCGTCTATAGTATATATACTGTATATATAGGAAGAATTTACTCAAATAGCAAGTTGGGGGCAAGTTTTGGTTGAATAAAAACAAGATTTCCTACCAAATAAAGCCCCTGTAAGCTGATAGTGTGCATAGAGGTTCCCTAATAGCCAATCTTAGCCCTTATTTGGCTCCTCCATGAACTTTTATGGTGTTTGTGTTGCTCTCCAAGTCTTTTTACATTTGACTGTGGCTCAGGGTAAGAAAGGTTGGGGATCCCAGATTTAGGGTGTAAAGGTGGCCATACACAGTAAGATCCACTCATTTAGTGAGGTCGCCAAGCAAGCAGGTCTTCTCTTGATATGGCCACATACGGAGGGCAATATAAGGCTAATTTGATTGAATGAAAGCGGTGGGCATAGTCACTGTTGGTTCGGAGACTGTATTGGCTAGTTGATGCGGTCCCTGAACCGATGGCGCCTTAACTGTGGAATATCCCTGGCTCTTGTTCCCTTGCTCTTGCTCTTCTCTGCTTCTTCTTTTCCTAGTCCTGCTCAGTTGTGTTCCCTGCTCTGGCTGATGTTCCTGCTCTTGTCCTGCCCTTGTTCTCACCCTTGTTCTTGGTCCTGCTCCAGTCAGTTACAAATTCTTTGTCTGCTCTACCTTATTGCTACCTGTCCCAGATTCTGCATCCTCTGTCCCTGCTCACATTAGTCTCTAGTTCTTTACTTGCTCCTTCCTGTTCATGTTTTTTGCCCTCTACATCCCAAACCTGTCTATCCTGCCCCTACCTTCTGTCACCCATTTTCTGTACCTGTTGGCATAACATCAGTCCTTGCCTGAAAGATCGCCCCTCTGTAACCCCTCACACAGGGTAACTTAAATCAGGTGTTTGCTTGTGTTTTCTCCACAGCAGGGTTTTCCCCACAACAAAGCTTGATTCAGCATGTGCATGAATAACAAATTAAAGCTCCTTCTGAAACCAGAACAGCTTAGTCTGTATAAAAAGAGAGTTATACAGTAAAATGTTCATTTTTTTTATTTACAGATTTTTCAGTAAATCCAAGGTTTGGAGGAGAAAACATCTAGAGTATTGATGTATAATTCCTCATTAATACCCCATGAAAAAAGAGCCAGGAATTCAATAACCTGCGGTTGCAACCCATTCCCACACTTCTCAGAGAGGACGAAGCAGTGTCAGTAGGTAATAGGTGGGGAGTGTAGAAAATTCCAGCAACGATAACACTCCGTGAATTTGTTTTAATACTCTGCCTCTTCACCTTTAGAGTTTCACATTATTTTGCTTTTTCATATCTTGCAAAGAATATCAACCTTTATTCTCCATGCCTGCCGTGCACTGATCCATTTATCTTTCACATCTAAAGCGTGATATGGTACTGGCTTACTCTCCCGTATCCTCGATACGTACGCGCCCCCGGAACCTTTTCCTCACATCTCTAAGTACTGTTCTCCACCATACGTCTGACAGTGGCCCAACCTTCTTGAAACACTTCTCACTGAAGGAGCTTTAAATCTTACCAAATGCTTTTCTTTTCATTTATCCCATTGCCTCGCTGCTGCAAATGGTTTTACCTTCTCGCTGTCTCTGAGGATCTGCCTTTTATTGTACTATGTCTTTGAGCAGGAATCCCTTTCTCTTTGCTGTCTGTGTCATTTATTGAGTTATAGAACTAAATGCTGTCATTTTTTTTCTAAAAATCCGTTTCCTGTACTATTCAAAAGTAGAAGGACTGGTGTTTGTTTTTGGCTTTTATTAAGGGAAATTCAATAGATTTGAAATAGCAGCTATTTATATCTAGTAAATGTGAACTTATTGGATAGAGATCGTTGTTTTTTATTTACTAGTCTGCTGCTTAAAGAATAAATAAACCTTTTCTTTAAATCTCTAAAATGACTCTATACAGCCCACAGAATAACATACCTTTCTCCCTACGTGCAGATTTATTTTATTTCTTTAATACAAGCAGCTGAACTGCAGCTATTATACTGACTTCCTTGTCTAGCAAGAAGCTCCACCCCCTTGCTTTCTGAGCACTCCTCCCCTTTCCAACTAGGATGACATCAAAGAGCTGCAGTCAGCTGCTTGTAATAGAGAAACAAAATAAATCTGCATGCAGGGAGAAATGTATGTTATTCTGGGGGACATTTAGGGTATGTAACCCCCTACATACTTTGAGGCAGGTTTACTATGGATCAACTGATTTTGATCAATACATAAGGATTCTGGGATTAATGAAACCCATGTTTGAATCTAATCGAAGTGGGTATGATTCTGAATAATTCTGATCAATCAGCTAGGGAAGTGTGTTCCATCAATATTAATATTGATTAAATGCCTTTTAAAGAAAAAAGTCCATAGGCTTCCCCGTGCTTCAACGCTGAATGATTAATAGTCCAGATTAGGAAAACTCCTGCAAAGATCAAGTAGCTTGCTGGACTCCCAAATCTGTCATTGTCTTTGATTGCTTTCAGTGAAACTTAATATCATACATGTTCATGATGTGGGCTCGGGATGAACTGATACTGCCTGATACAGATCTGAGGTGAAATGTGGGTTTTTGCCACTGGCGAAAATTTTTGCAAATCTGCTCTCGAATTTCACCATGTGTTTTGTTTTCACTGGAGAAAAGGAAAAAAAACGGTAAAAAAAAATGGCCATTGTATGACACCAATGTATTTGGCGCAAGGAAAACTGTGGAGGAAACCCATACATTCACTTTTTCTACTTTTGGCGCAAGAAAAATGCAGAGAAAAAAATGCAGTTTGACTCCAGTGCTTTTTGGCTCAATAATACATGGCAAAAAAACCCATTTATTTCAAAATGCATTTGGTAAAAAAAACCCCATTGACTTTCAACTCATTTGGTAAAATTTCGGCATTGAGCTGTTTTTTTTTGTGGTTATGTGGATGTTTTGGCAATGCACATTGGGGCAGTTTTGCTCATCCCTTGGCCAATGAGCTCTACAAATGAAATATAAATACCAGAAATATCAATAACCTATGGACTATTAACACTGCAAATTTTCTTGTGACAAAAATGAATGACACTCCCATGGTGTTATTTACGTAAGCGTAGGTGCTCATCTCTCTCATTTAGAGCCAACCGTATATACATTTTGCAGATATTTCTGGCATTGCTGCAAATGACCACTCTAATGAATTGTTTAGGGAAACTTGTATTTATTAGCAATTTATAAATGTATTATTACATGTCATTATTGCCAATGATGTAATAGGAGTCTAATCTAATTATGATCTAATTCATTATTTTCACATTCTATTTATCAGTTAAATCACTAATACATTACAGAGAAATCATTCTTCCCCAGTAGACTAATTCATTTTTTTTATATTGCATCTCTCCTACTGTACCATGTCTCATAATGACACTTTCTGGGTGGTGGTAGAAATCAGTGAAACATTTTTGGGCAGGGATGGATTCACTGTGAAACTCTGCATTTCGCCATTTTTTTTGCCATTGCATAATTTTACATTTTTAAAAAAAAATTGCTGCAACAAAAATCTGCTGTGTGAGGAAAATGTTGTGGCTTTCATGTGCTGGGTATTTTCACTGAGAAACTAGAAATTGACATATGACTATGAAGATTTTCATTCATCCAGGTCATGGTATGTCTAGTATAAGTAAATCTAAAGCAACTGGACTTGCCAAGTAATCATTGAAGACGTTTCACTACTCATCCGAGCAGCTTCTTCAGTTCAACTGACTGGTATGGGAAGTCCTCAGCATATATACTCTTCCACTAATCCAATCACAATGGCACTTTGTAACTCTTCAGTTGTGATTGGATTACTGGAAGAGTTTATATGCTGAGGACTTCCTGTAGCAGTCAGTTGAAGCTGCTCGGATGAGTAGTGAAATGTCTTCAATGGTTACTTAACAAGTCCAGTTGCTTTAGGTTTATTTATACTAGATAGAAATTGACATAATTAAGAAAGAGACTAAGGGGCACATTTACTAAGCAATTATGAGATAAAGTCGCATTTTAGATAATTCTAGATTCTAGATAATTTTCACCAGAACTCGTGATTTATTAAGGCTTCGTTTACTTTTTTGTAAAATAAAAATTCAGCAGGTTTGATCTGTTGAGTACCATTGGGTCCTATGGAGGCTTAGAATAGTAGAGGAATAAAATAGTCAGTGACAGACTATTCTTGAAATTTTTGTTTTTATAAATACAGCAATGATTGAGTTTAATTCAAATTTATACCATGTTGAGTTTATACGACTTTCAACGGCAGAAAAGAACTAATTTTGGTAAATGTGCCGCTAATGTTCACATTTTTTTATTTTTATGAATCATGGTTTTTAGCTCTAAAAAATGCGGGTTGTACTAATTACAAGAAAACTTGCAAAATGTGGAAAAAAGACAAAAGCATATAAGCTGTCGAGGTCATGTAGAAGCCAATGGGAAGCACCCTAAGCCAACTGTAACAATCATTACGTGGGGTTTTACAGGTTATTTCATTAGTAAGCGCACACAAATTCCGACGAAAATGAAAGGTTTTTGTGTTGTTTTTGTTTTCCTTCCACATTTTAATCCTTTTTAATTCGGATCTTTTAATAAATGACTAGACTATTGTGGTTTTAGCATAAATTCATTTTTTGTGGTTTCAAAAACCTCTAAAATCACTAAAATCCTAATGTTGATAAATGGGCCTTCCTGTAATTTTTTTCCCCATGTTAAAATTACCCGTACATGATACATTCCCCTGCATGTTATTTAATTTCTAATGATCACTGACCTTTTCAGAGGTTCACCTTTCAATGACACATTACATGCAATGATTTATTATATTAACAACCATTTATTTAGATTACAGTAGATTCAGGAGCCCTCCATATTTTTTTTTAGCAATATTGTTTATTTCTTTGTGCCTTTGGCCGACCACTGTGGCCTTTAAATATTATACATGAATATTTTACCCAACTAGAGTATTATTTTCCTTATTTTTAGGACTTTAAGACCTTGAAAACAGGCAAGTTGACCCTCCCTGCCCATGAGTTTATTATGAATCTCTGGAATAGGCCATTCCTCCTGTAGCACAAATAGAGGTCATCCCTGAAGACCCACACAATATATACTCTGGATATTGAAAATGAAATGCTTTGCATAATGTAGAGATGGACTATCATGAATCAAATGCATTTCTCAGACCTAAAAAAGATTCAGTCTGCAAGTGAAATCCTTTTAGCCTTATGTATAAAACAGAAGCATTGGGCTTATTCTATGTCTTTACTTTGAGAGCATAAATTAGTAATAATAAAAAGCATTGTGCCATATATGTTTACACAAGTATCTGGCAGGAAGAAAAGAAAACGTACTGTAAACGTGAACTATAGCTTACACAGTATGTTGAATACAGCTGCTTCTTGGTTAATAAAGTATATAACCCCTTTTTATATTCAAGGTATTAAATCAAATTTCTTGCTTGGCCCAGTCAGCCAATATTTAGTCAGATCTCTTCTCTGCCATGTGGTCATTTTGGAACCACCCATCTGGAGGGTAGATGGTTAAATATGAAGCCCTTTTCCTCCTCGAATACTCCCTCATTTAAGTGCATTTGGTAATTAGTCAGCACTTAGTTTTGAACAGTTTACTACAAGCTAAAAAATGAAAGTAAAGACCCAAATGCAACACGTTAGTGTTATATCAGTAAATAAACCCTACAGCCTTTTCTGTACAGTTGTAAGGAGCACCCAGTGGCACTTTGCTCCTCTTTGGTGCTATGTCCAAAATGGTGGCGCCCATGGCCGGTACATAGAACACATAGTGCCAGCGTGGTGATGTCATTGAGTCCCGCTTGGTGAAAAAATTCAAAATAAATAGATACCAATGACTTCATTGCTCGAATTTAGGTCTTACTCTGTGATCTCCTGGGTGTGCCTAAATTACTATTCTGACATGATCTTCTGGTTTCGGACTTTGAGCTTTCCATATCCCTTGGACATTGTGAATTGGACTATCTAAACACAGCTTCCTCCTTGGTTCTGACTTCAACCCCAGTAAGGGCAACTGGGCCTTGATAACTGTGAGGCTACAAGTAAGTCCCCATTCCTTCCATGTCTGATATTAAATTTACTGTGTTCCAACTGATAACCAGTTTGGTTCCGACAGTTTCTTATGAATTACTGCTGGCAGAAAATACAGAAATCTAAAAAATATAATGCTTTAATCACCCCTTGTTTATATATATGCTGTGTACAGTGAACAACAACAAAGCATGTACAATTTAGCCATTTAGTAAATATTGCTCATACTACTTTGTGGGAATGGTTTTAGCTGTGTTGGTCCTAGGGCCTACTAGAGAACCTCATGTCTGGCTCCCACTGTCACAGCTATAAGTGAAACATGTCAAATAGTGTGCCTGTCTGGTGTGTATAAAAGAACTGAGTGGAATTATTCCACAGAGGGACCCAATAGTAGATTGTAAGCTCTTTTGGGCAGGGCTCTCTTCACCTCTTGTATCGGTTATTGGTTACTGTATATGTTACTATGTATGTCCAATGTATGTAACCCACTTATTGTACAGCGCTGGGGAATATGTTGGCGCTTTATAAACGCATGTTAATAATAATAATAATAATAATAATAGGGCCTGGGCCTACTGGGATATTTCCTAGTATCCTGATAGGCCAGTACAAATCTAAAAGCTTTATCAAGACTTCTTCATTTCTCAGATATCATGAGTTATTACTCCTATTGTTTGGGACCTGGATTTTTCTTGAATAGGGGTATCTGTGTAATATGGAATCCCAAGCCTAAAATGTACTTAGAACCCCCAAGAGAACCCCCAAAAACAAAGCCTTCAGCAACACAGATTTATAAAGTTTTAGATGTAATTTACATTAATTAAAAGGCATTACCTCTTCATCAAAAGGAAAATTCATATAGGAATTCTTTATCATTATAGTACACTATGGAAAATGGCCCAACTGGTTTTCAGATCATTCCGGAAAACGGGTTTTTGAATAATAGATCTCTGGCCTGTACCACTTTCTTTATACGAATGTTGTGAAATAGATTTCATTTATATATTGCATTAAATATGGCAATTGTTAAACCCTATGGCACCAAGGTGAAGCCTTTATCCAAGCATAACCGCATTGTAATTGAAGCTGTAATTGCATATATGTGATTAATGAAGGTCAATTTAACATCGTCTTTGTCAGTATAAACTGTTGTCTTCATTACTCATGTCTTCTATTCATACATACATGCCATGAATCATTTGAATTGGATATTTTGTAGAAGAATATGCTCGGCCTTTATGGCTGATGGCAAGTTAAATGTACCTTGATTACCTGTCACACCCAGAATTAGGTCTTTCTGTCTTGCAACACAATGGTTCCTCTTCTCATTGAAACCTTTTGATTGAATGGCAGAGTGACAAAGTAGGTAGTCAGACAGTAGCTAATGGTCTTGTCTAGAGTAACCTTTCAATGTGCCTTTAGACAAGATGCGATTCACAAGTAATGGCTCCCACAAATGAGTGTTGTCCCAGTAAACATATGTCTGACTGATTGGGGTTATAGGATACAACACAACCTTATGTACCCTATTATTAAAATAGTGTTTCGCTATAACTAGTTTTACAGTGAAATAATTCTTGTTGGAAATGTCAGATATACCCAGTGATCACAATTAATTATGGTACAAAGACAGCCAAAACCACAATTAAGTCCTGCAATGCTGATAAAGGACAGGTTTGTGTAAATATGTGTCAGCTGTGCTTACATTGCTTTGACAACCAGGGCACACTGCAGGTAATGAAAGGAGAAGTAAAGTCATTTAGTGAGAATAGTCGCCCTATCCAACCGCATGGAAATATCCCCAGAGCATCCTTCTACCCCAGTGTTATGTCTCAAACATTACACCCAGTACCTCAGCACAGAAGACAGGACTTTGTGGCGGGGTTGGTGGCTTCCAATGCCTATCTGTATCAGTTCCAGTATCTTCCTGACCATGAATTGGAAGCTAGAAGCAGATTGGCCTCCAGATTGCATGCTCCCATTTGGCAATCAGGGTCAGAGAGGCGGAGAATGGAAATAAGCAGCCAAATATGGCCCTCGCCAACCCCACTGCACTGCTCTGCCTTTTGCCATCAGAAAGAGGGTTGATGGGCAGTTTTATGGCATCTAATCTGTACAGTTGGGAGAGGTGTCTGTACAGGGAGTGAATTTAAAACACAGATATAAGTGGGGTTGCCACCTTTTGTGGCTTGGGAGTCCGGGCAGGGTGGCGAGGAGGATGACGCTGGGGTCGGGGCAGGTGATGTTTACAGTGCCAGATTTCTTATCCAGGTGCCCCCAATCATCGTTGCCCCCACACATTCACATTCCGCCCCTAAATTTGTGCCGCCCTAGGCCCGCGCCTCGCCACAAATCCAGCCCTGGATGTTTAGAAGGTGTGGTTATAATATCATGGGTGGGTTATGTAGCGGCGACCAGCCAAGTCCTGTCCAAATTTTCTCATTTGGAAATATGGACAATCAGTTTTTACCTGGACAGCCCTTCTGAAAAACCAAAGCGATTATAGGCAGTACTCTGTCTTAATTCATTAAAACGCCTTTATTGTCACAATGCGGGTAGCAGCAACGTTTCAAGCCTAATTGGCTCTTTATCAAGCTTCTGAAAACCGGACAGGAGGCAACCCTAGGTATAAGCTAAATATACATATATAAAAGAGTAATGACTCTTTGGTTAATTCTATTTTCCTTTATAACAATTAGACCGTTTCTGCTGTAAGCAAACCCATAATAAATCCATGTTCATGTTTATGTACTGAATATGCCCCGCTTGGTAAAGATACTGCAAGCTTTTCTGGGCCTCAGAGCATCTTTTATTTCTGCCAAACGCCGCACAACATTCATAGCACTGTAAACAGAGACATAAAATCAAAGTCCCCAGCTTGCCCGAACAGTGACAAATGATCCACTTCTCTTTTGTTCAAGCTTTTTGGTTTCATTTTAAATAAAGTCCCAAAAATACCAGGGCTGAATCTTTACATCACGGATGGCACGGAGTTCAGGGGACTCTGCAATATGCGCTATAAAACAATCCCTTCATTAAAAAACTCGTTCCTGTCTCATTTACAGACAATACCACAACTACTTGTTCGTGCCTGTCCCGAGGAATTATCCGTGTGTTTGCTGCACAATTCCACACTGGCCCCTCCATTTGTACTAATAACTTCATTACAAAGTGATATACTGTATTCTCTGAGATACTTTGTATCTGAATACATAAATAGGTTATTAAATTCAACTCAAGCATTAGATTTTAAATTAGTTCCGGAGCAACACAATGTTATTTAAGTTTACAGTTTATGCAGACATTGTCGCAACTCCCCAGAGCTACGCCATGGAATTAGAAGCAGATATATGTTGATGGAAGAAATTGGTTTTTGTAATATGCAGATGCTGGCCGGCTTCGGCATTGTGGGAAAGGATTATATTACATTAATGCCGGAGGTGGTTGGGTATTAGCATTCGGCAACGTCTTTTATCCTCTTCAGCATCAGAAGTGTTAAAGCACTTTTATATTAAAGACCCTTTTAATTTGTGCTCAGCTCGTATCAACTATTTTGTCGCTCATTAAAATGAAATTAAAGGGGAAATATGCACTTCAAGTCAACATAAGGCCTTTCTCAGGACAGTGTAATACTTCAATGTCCCTGGATTCCCTTTCTTTTTATTCATTGTATTGGGAGGTAATTTTAAATCATTGGCTGCGTTTTGTTTGCCTAATTTTCCTATTAAATGATGGTCAAAATAATACAAGTTTTGAGTATATTTGTTTCTTAAATGTTTTTACTGGGTTCCCCAAGCTGTTTTTGGGCTACCGCTCCCACCAGCCATGGACTGGTACCCTCCCCATAGCCCCCTCGCTGCTTTTAGGGTCATCTATATATGCAAGTGCAGTGTGCAAAATGCAATTTTGGACAGAAATTGCCACAATTTTCTCCTATAATGTGGCTTTTTCTCCATAATTTCTGCACAACTGTAGCCTGTAGTTGTGTCAGACAGAATTGTGGCTGATGTGCCAAACACAAGCAACATACCTAATTTCTGGGGGTTTTGTGTGTTATTACAGCTTTGCTAAAAAGGTGATATTGCCCTTTAAGCTGTCTCAGTTCCCCCAAGAGACCTGTTTAGCTTATTAGTTACAATTGTATCTAAGTGCTGGTATCCCAGTGTCTACCAAAAGCTACTTATTTAATTAAGTTTGAGAAACATTGTATCTTTATTAGCATTCATGCAAGAGATCAAAGGGAAACATGGGACTTTTCAGTAAGAATCCGTGACTTCAGGCTGAGCTACTATTGAAATTGGGACTGTCCCATGAAAATCGGGACAGTTGGGAGTTATGCATGCAATTTTGCAAATGGTCTTCATTGTTTATTTTTTGTAGTTTTTAAGTTATTTAGCTTATTGTTCATCACCTCCCCTGTTTGGAATTTCAACAGTTATGTGGTTGCTAGGTTCCAATTTACCCTAGCAGCCAGGAAATGGCTTGAGTAAGAGACTGGAATATAAAAAGCAGGGGGTCTAAAAACATAAGAAATAAACAGTAGCAAAAACAATATCATTGTAACCTCACAGAGCAATAGTATTTTTACTGAAACAGAAAGAGGCAGAAGGAAAAGGCAAATAAATAAATTAAGCCAAAAGTTAACTTAAAGGAGAAGGAAAGTCATTTTGGCATTTTACTGCCAACAGATTTGCCACATTAGTGCCGCCTAGAACCCTATATTTATTCAGCAGAAAGCTTTACTATACCTGAGTAATCAGCCCTTGAAGCTCCCTGATAGCAGCTGCCATTTTAGCTTGGTCTTGGTAGCTTCCTGCTGCAGTTATAGCCATTGGAACTTAGATCACACATTCCTAAGGGGGGGGGGAGTGAGTTCTTATGCATTCTTTTGGGAGAGGGGAGCAGGAAAGGGAAGGGGGAGACTCGCGTCCCAAACCTGAAGAAGCCCTAAAAGAGAGTAAGTCTGATACCGAAGAACATGTTCCCAAAAAAGGAGACAAGAAATCATGTGTTTTTTTTGATAGAGGACTCAGGGCAGCGTTTCTGTGAGTGCTTATGGCTGTATTTAAATAGACCTTTCTGATAAGGCTTACTTAGTTTTTACCTTTACTTTTCCTTTAAAGGTGAACCACCCTTATAATGACTGTATCCGCTCAGGTTCCCCCCGCTTCCCTTAACCCAAAGCAACCAATCAGACCCAAGCAGCCGACCTGCAAACCCTCCCTGCTAAGGGCTAGTACGCGTGGAGCCAACTTTCCCGCTGTGATTACATTCTCCCGTAAGTGTTTTGCGATGCACTTGTTCCCTAGTAATTCTTTCCTTTCCGTGGCAAGTTGGCAGTTTATGATTTCAGATACACAGCCGCTATTAATCAGTTGAAAGAAATGTAGTTTTGTTTCTAGAACAGATTAACATGCTTGTAAATACATCCTATAAAATTTCCTTCCACTTTTATTCCGCAGCTTAATAGAGAATCTAGTTTGAAATTTATAGGCTGTTGGCTGCTTTTAACAAGGCTGCAATTTTCTCTAACAGAAGGAATGGGCACAAAGTCAGGGTGATTCATTTCTGATTTCATGATTCATATTAAAACCAGAGAAGTCCCACACTGTATTTCCAAGAGGATTTGGTTTGCACTTTCTAAAAGCCTTTTAAAGGCCCTCGTTTCTCTCGGCTTTTTATTGTCTTTTTGTTGTTCGTTTTTTAAATGCAGGAGTTGTAATGTTGCTTTAATTAAGATACAGGGCATTCAGAGCTCGGGGACGGTTATTAAATGTGCAGTCACAATGTGGATTCCTTTTTGACTCGTGTAAGCCTTTCAATCCAACCAAGAGTGACATCTCATTCTGGCAACATACAGTAGAGTTGAAGAACTTTACCCCCTTCCCCTCAGTCCATTAATCACTGTCTCTGCCAAAAATGATTAGCAAGGAAGGACCCACAGTTCTGTAGCAGCTCTTTAATGTAACATCAAGCCGTGTCGTGACGTGTGGAAAGGAACACAATCTGGACAAAGACCGACAGACACAGCATTAACCAAAACCTCTCAAAGTTTTGCCGTAATCATCAGTATAATTGTGTGTGTGCAGATTCCATGTAAATATATCTCTATGATGAAAAGTGCTGGATCCAATTGCTCCATAGAAACATTGGCTGTAGCGTAACTATAGGGGGGTCAGACTATGGGGTGGACATCAGTATAATTGTGTGTGTGCAGATTCCATGGAAATATATATTATCCTCTATGATGAAAAGTGCTGGATCCAATTGCTCCATAGAAACATTGGCTGTAGCGTAACTATAGGGGGGTCAGACTATGGGGTGGACATCAGTATAATTGTGTGTGTGCAGATTCCATGGAAATATATATTATCCTCTATGATGAAAAGTGCTGGATCCAATTGCTCCATAGAAACATTGGCTGTAGCGTAACTATAGGGGGGTCAGACTATGGGGTGGACATCAGTATAATTGTGTGTGTGCAGATTCCATGGAAATATATATTATCCTCTATGATGAAAAGTGCTGGATCCAATTGCTCCAGAGAAACATTGGCTGTAGCGTAACTATAGGGGGGTCAGACTATTGGGTGGACATCAGTATAATTGTGTGTGTGCAGATTCCATGGAAATATATATTATCCTCTATGATGAAAAGTGCTGGATCCAATTGCTCCATAGAAACATTGGCTGTAGCGTAACTATAGGGGGGTCAGACTATGGGGTGGACATCAGTATAATTGTGTGTGTGCAGATTCCATGGAAATATATATTATCCTCTATGATGAAAAGTGCTGGATCCAATTGCTCCATAGAAACATTGGCTGTAGCGTAACTATAGGGGGGTCAGACTATGGGGTGGACATCAGTATAATTGTGTGTGTGCAGATTCCATGGAAATATATATTATCCTCTATGATGAAAAGTGCTGGATCCAATTGCTCCATAGAAACATTGGCTGTAGCGTAACTATAGGGGGGTCAGACTATTGGGTGGACATCAGTATAATTGTGTGTGTGCAGATTCCATGGAAATATATATTATCCTCTATGATGAAAAGTGCTGGATCCAATTGCTCCAGAGAAACATTGGCTGTAGCGTAACTATAGGGGGGTCAGACTATTGGGTGGACATCAGTATAATTGTGTGTGTGCAGATTCCATGGAAATATATATTATCCTCTATGATGAAAAGTGCTGGATCCAATTGCTCCAGAGAAACATTGGCTGTAGCGTAACTATAGGGGGGTCAGACTATGGGGTGGACACCATGACTTGTGATTTCATGAGTGACCTCTGACACCAGCGGAATTGCAGATGACCTGTGATTTTGTGTGCACTGTCAGTCTCCTGTGGCTTTGTTTGGGGGAATGAAAAAAATTCATTTATTTTTATAGCCTACTATAAAATCCACCATGAAGCTTTAAGAATGGACCTTGGAGTCAGAAGTCTTGGTGGGTTACTAATTGTACTCCTCACACTTCAAGCTGTTTTTGGCTTTGAGCACCTCCAGGTAGTGCGGCCACCAGGGGACAAACACTATAGCAGGATCTGTTAATCATAGCAGCAATGTTTTGTGTTGTTTTATAAGTCATTGGGATCATAAAACTCATAATTGTACACAGTCCAGGAGCACTAAAAGGTTTGTATTGTGGGAATGCTATAAGTCATGTATGTGTTTCCATAAACTATTAGTAACAAACGTGAAATTAAATATTCAACTGGGATTTTTCCATTTTTCCATTTTAGAAGATGCAAAATATATTTTTTGTGACAAAGTTAGATTAAAAAAAAAAATCAAAATCAATACTACCTAGTATAACCACATTTGGCTGCAATTACAGCTGTGAGTCTTATTAGTTAAGCACATAGTAGCAATTTTATGCTTTTATGTGATTTTGGTTCATTTTTTCTGAATTTTTTTCCATGCTGTTCACGTTTATTATTATTATTTATATAGCGCCGTCAGTTTACGCATCGCTTTACAGAATAAAGGGGTACAAAAGACAGAACAGTTAACGTTTAGATATAAACAATTCACAAAAATGGGTTACGGTTACATTTGGATGAGGGTTGGAGACACTAAGGGGAGGACCCTGCTCGCAAGAGCTTACATTCTAAAACATTTACTCAAAAGATGCTTATACACCACAGTTTCCAAATTTGCCCATAGCAACCAACCAGTTAGATTTTTTCAGCCAGCTTCAGGTTGAACACTGAAAGCAATCATTTGATTAGTTGCCATGAGTTACTGCCCAGGTGCAAATTTGCCCAGTGTTTAAAAATGAGCCCCAGTCTGACTGTTAAAGTGGGGTGGCACAAACAAATGCCATTACACAAAATGTAACACGTCTAAATAAGTTTGGAGTTTGCCACAAACCATGAGAGTGACCCAGGTGCAATGTTTTGTGGTTAGATGAGACCAGAATAATGCAAAAGAAGCTGTTTCAGTCTGTTGAGAAAAAAATGATCCCAAATACAAGATCAAAGTAACACTGGAGTGGTTCAAGAACAAAAAAGGTGAATATTCTCTAATGATCCGAACAATGACCTGATTTCTATTTAAACTGAGAATTTATGGTACTATTTGAAAACCGAGGTAACAAAGGTAATTTGGCAAACCTGAAGAACATGGAAGAAATCTGCCTGGAAGAATGGGCCAACATCACCGAAGAACAGTAAGCAAAACATGGATGTACCCAAATGACTTGCAGCTGTAAATGCAACCAATGTGGAAAAATCACAACTGAATCCATTTTAATACAAGGTTATACCACAACTATCCATGGTAGGGGGTTAAATATATATGCAAGACTCTGAAATGCCATTTTAATGGACAGTGACCAATAAAAGGCTTTTAATTACCAGGATTCTGCCCAGCAAATTAACCCGTGTAAGAGAATGTTCTCTGTGATCAGTGGTACAAGTTCTGGGAAACCACAGGAGCACTCCAGCACACCCCTTGACTTACCTGTAACTCCTAGGATTGTCTGGCGTACCCATGGGAGCATTGGATAGATGTGATGAGAGATCATTTGCCAAGTCCAATTATGGCCTGTGAAGGACATACTGTTTTACTGCTGGAATTAATGTCCTTGCGCTATTTCTGACAGTAATGACTGTGGTTATATGGATCATTGATTTTCAAATGCCAATTTTTAACATTCATTATTTTCTCATCCAAGTTGGATTACATATGTGTATTATTGTGTCCGAATAATTGTTACATATATTGCAGCAAGCAAGTAAAACATCCAATTATGGAATAAAAATATAGATTTTTCATACAACAAATATAAATATCTGTGCATTTATAATTGACAATCAGGGGCAGCTGTATCAAAAGCCAAATTGTTTCCCCCATTAAAGTTTTGGTTTTCACATTTATGAGAACATATTTGGCCAAAGTTCAATACATTTTAATAATGTGGCTCAGTTATTGAAGCATTTTCCCTCATTGGTGATTTCATTTAATCGGTAGAACGAGGTGAAAAAGTCACAAAAAGTGTTTTGATCTGCAAGTTAATTGAACACAATGGAAGACTATAGAAAATTGGTCGCTGTGGGCTTCTCAAAAGAAGCATTTTGTACGGGATATCAATGGGTGGTGAATTATTCAGTTGAGGACTGTTTATTGTGACCAATCAGAAACAAGACAGGTATTAAAACAGAGAAGCTGAAGGCCAGGAACATGGTAGACATGATCGGGATATAGAGGGTGAAGAGTCAGGGACAGGCAGGAGTGGGATGGAGAGGGCAAAGAGTCTGAAGCAGGACAGAGTGGGCATAGGAACAGGACCAGACATCATTGGAGCAGGAACAATACCTAACAGGACTGGAGTAGGAACAGGACTAGACAGGACTGGAACAGGAACAAAACTATGACTAGAACAGGAACGGGAGCAAGAACAAGGAATGTGCCACAGGGTTCAAGCTTTTAAAAGGCCTATACTCAGGCATGGAAATGATGTCAAGGAAGGGTTTAAACAGGGCTTGGTACATTTATCAGCATTCCCATTTATGTGGTGTTAGAGGTTTTGGAAACCACAACTAAACTGATTTCCACAAATGTCAGTCATTTTCAAAAGATCTGAATTGAAAATCGTGAACAAAAAAGTCATACAAAAAATGCAAAAACCATGGCTTTTTAATATTGTGGCACAGATCGTAGCATCAAAAAACAGAAAACATCTAAAACCACGAAGCAAAGAAAGATCTTCCAGATGTAAAAGAGACTTATACCGTTGACTTGATCTTGACAGGTTGAAGATGGCATATTTTCTGCTTTTTGATTTGTTATGGTTTTATTGCATAATAAATTACAAAAACAATTGTGTTTTATCCATGACAAAGTCATATTTTGGAGCAAAAAAAATACGAATCATGAAAAAAAGTGTTAATATATGCCCCCCATAGTAGTAACTAAAGTCTCTTTGCTAATTGCACTGCATTTCTTTTATCAGATACTGTATAAAGTTCTTGAGTTAAAAGAAAAAAATCTTAAACGTTCCCTTGGGTATGTAAGTACACATATAGCACTTCATGAGAAAAGCTTTAGGACCTTTTTATAGCACAATTTGAAATAATCCCATGATCAATGGAATCATTGATAGAGTGTTTGCAGTTACAGCATTAATGAAACAGTATATAGCCACAGGGAAAGATCTATAAAGGTTGTTGCTGATGAATGCAGTGCAAGTCATGCAATGAACTATAGATTAGCAATCTTAACTTTCAATGTGGAAAAGCACGCACAGGGGACTGTGTCTTTGCAGAAAAAAAGTTTGTACAAAACATGACAACATTTAGTAGGAAATAGAGTATGGCAGTACATCATTACCAGTTTAGATGAGCATCTATTAAATATCCGTTTGTCATCATTTGTACTTAACCAACCAAAACCAAAGTTGCAGGGCTCTGCTTTCTGAGCAGTCATAAGTATGGATACATTCAGTCTGTGGGCCCCCTATTATTCTTCAGCTTTCATTCCCAAAATCCTTCAGCCATTCCAAGCATCACTTGAGCAGAGGTGACATGGCAAGCTGTGAGTTGTTTGTGTTGCATGTGGTGGAACTTTGCACGTAGTGTCAGACTGGCACACCGGGATACCAGTAAAACTCCCAGTAGGTCCAGGTGTCAGTGGGCCTTTCTGCTCCTAGTCACTTGGCCAATTTCATGACCATTTCCTTTCTCTGTATAGAAACAAAAGAGCTAAATAGACGGAATGCTATTTAAGTAAGGAAAAGGAAAGGACAAGAGACCAGGAGAATAAAGATGTTGAACAGGAAGAGGAGTACAAAGAATATGATGAGTGGGCCTATGGCCTAAGGCAGTGATCCCCAACTAGTGGCTCGGGGGCAACGTTGCTCACCAACCCCTTGGATGTTGCTCTCAGTGCCCCCAAACCAGGGAGTTATTTTTGAATTCCTGACTTGGGGGCAAGTTTTGGTTGAATAAAAACAAGATTTACTACCAAATAAAGCCCCTGTAAGCTGATAGTGTGCATAGAGGCTGCCTAATAGCCAATCACAGCCCTTATTTGGCTTCTCCATGAACTTTTATGGTGATTGTGTTGCTCCCCAAGTCTTTTTATATTTGACAGTGGCTCACGAGTAAGAAAGGCTGGGGACCCCTGGTCTAAGGTTTCCTGGAAAGCCCCTGGCATCCCAGTCTGACATTGTTTGCTAATTGTACTTCTTGTTATTGGGACAAATACTGTAAGTCATTCCATTTTCGGGTGAGTCAGGAAAGGAATAGCTATTTTGGATGCTTATCTTGTGACACAACAATGAAAAAGCTGCCAAAGAAAGAACACGGGGCAACTCCAAATTCTTGGAGATAATGGCTTTCAAGTTTTTTAAATGATGATCAGTTTTCTTTCATGAAGGAACTCACAAGCAGTTTACTTGTCTTCAGTTTTTACTGGCATAATTGTTATGGTACAGACAAAAACTTTTTTGACATAATATTTCTGAAACTCGTGGATTGCCAACTGTTCCAAAAGATGAGAAGAAATAGTACATCAACATCAATTTATGGATTGTTTTAACTTCTTCTTCTTCCTTACAGTCACACTGCCCTAAATTCAGATTATATTACCCCAACTGTACATTTGATTTAATTGGGAGCTATATTTCATAGGCCAATTAGATTATAGATCACTGTGGGGTTGGTTTGTCCCTGAGGAAGAGCACAGTTGGTGCTCGAAACGTTGGACTTGTTTTTTTCTCATTAAAAGTGTGATTTTTTTGCAAAGTCCCTGTGTGTGCGGCTCACTGTCTGTATAATAATTTTTTTGCCAGCACCCTGGGCGTTTGAATTTCGATAGGGTGTGCTCCATTTGTTCTTGTTATTGTATATATATATATATATATATACTGTATATATACAGTAAGTAGATTGTAAGCTCTTTTGGGCAGGGCCCTCTTTACCTCTTGTATCGGTTATTGATTGCTTTATATGTTACTCTGTATGTCCAATGTATGAAACCCACTTATTGTACAGCGCTGCTAATGTGTTGGCGCTTTATAAATAAATGTTAATAACAATAATATATAAACTATACAGTAGCGTAATGACACACCAGTAGTGATGAGCGAATCAGTTTAAAAAAATGTGCGAAACTGCAAAAGTGTCGTACATCGAAAAAAAATTGTCACCTAAACGGCACACAACAATTTGGCGGACACCATTTTTTTTATATGTGCCTGTCAATTTTTTGTCGCTCAGCAAAGTTTTACACGTTGAATTTTGTCGCCCATTTCACAAAAATATCTGCCAATGGCAAAATGCTGAAATTCGCCGTGAATCCATGCATGGCGAATTATTTCCCCCATCACTACACACCAGCAGGGTCCCCTGCAGAAAGTCTTTGGAGGGGCTCAGCGCGTACCAAAGTCTACCCCCCCCCCCATGCGCTAGCTGCGCCTTTGCAGCATGCAAACAAATATTCCCTGGCTATAGAGGGAGGAGACCCCACGGTCTGGGCCCCTCCCGGGGGCTTCCTCTATAGTTACACCACTGACACTATATATAATACTTGAATGTAATTCAAAACACCCATATATTTGCAGGGATTTTGTCTTGTTAAAGAGAGAATCCTTAGCTGACCTTTCTAGAAATAACAGAATTTAATGTTCAGTTATATAACCAGTGTTAGATTAACTAAAGTTGTGTAAGATATTTACATTGTACAGAATATGCTTAGTAAAGGATAAGCAGAAAAGAAACTTTAATAAAAAAAGGAAACCCAGTTTCCTGCTGTACTGTATGTAGATTTAATACTGATGATCACAAACTTAAGAAGTCTTTTTTTTTTCTGGCCTAGATTTTCTAGAAAAGTGATAATTGAACGATTCTTCTCAGAATTAGAATTGTTTTTACATTCTCGTCAAAGAGCTTGTATCACATTAATAGAGCTATTAAGGCTGAAGATATCAGGGGAGATCCAGGGAGAGCGCTGTAATGCAGCAGGAAACCCGTATTGTAGATGATACATTTGATAATAGCACAGAGTTTGCTGTCTGTCACTAATGAATAAGCCAAACAGCCGTGCCCCACTACTAAACCAGATTTAATTTGTTCTAAGTATAAACTCTCAAACTCTCTTTGCTCTTTATGCTTTCAGCTAATTCTGGATGTAGGTGAAAATGTCTGCTTCAGGGCCAATTTCCATCACTGTGTGTTCAGTAACCTTCTCTGTGGCATTTTGTAAAGTATAAAGGTTCAGATCTACTGCTTGATTCATGAAAGGAAACATATAAGTTTGCCTATTTATAAAGAGGCCACTTCCAAAACAGTTTTCCCTTGGCATGCCTATGTCATTTAGTTGAGTATTTTATTTATTTGTATTGAGCTTGAATATTGCCTAATTGGCTTTGAATGTCAAAGCACCCTAAACTTCTACTGTATAGCCCCTGCATAGTCCCGGCAGTTCTAAGCACAACTTAAGACAACGTATAAGTGCAATACTTGAGGGCAGCCCAAGGGTGTCTACATACACGCTAACTACATGAACATTACACAAGTAGGAGTGCCTGAAGGCACAAGGTGTATTTGAAGCCCCATGGTGACAGCTTGGCAAAGGCATGCATTAAATACATGCATTAACTAAATGAACTTCATTATGGGTAACTGCAAGTACTTAGTGCAAGGATCTCCAACCTTTTTTACCCGTGAGCCACATTTAAATGTAAAAAGAATTGGGGAGAAACACAAGCATGAAAAATGTTCCTGAGGTGCCAGATGGCTGGTTGGTAGTCCCTATGTTGGCTGGCAGCCTAAATGAGGCTCTGTTGGGCAGTACACCTGGTCTTAATGCAACAAAAAGTAAAAATAAGTACCACATTTTAAGGCTACCTGGAGCAACATCCAAGGGGTTGGCGAGCAACATGTTGCCCCAAGCCACTGGTTGGGGATCACTGACTTAATGTATAGGTCTGTTGAAGAAATGTGAGCCACTGGTTGGGTATCATTGATTTAATGTATAGGTCTGTTGAAGGAATGTGAGCCACTGGTTGGGTATCATTGATTTAATGTATAGGTCTGTTGAAGGAATGCGAGCCACTGGTTGGGTATCATTGATTTAATGTATAGGTCTGTTGAAGGAATGCGAGCCACTGGTAGGGTATCATTGATTTAATGTATAGGTCTGTTGAAGGAATGCGAGCCACTGGTAGGGTATCATTGATTTAATGTATAGGTCTGTTGAAGGAATGCGAGCCACTGGTAGGATTTCACTGACTTAATGAATAGGTCTATTGAGGAATGCGAGCCACTGGTTGGGTTTCATTGATTTAATGTATAGGTCTGTTGAAGGAATGCAGTTTTGTACCCCATATTTCTACTGCACTTCCTCTATGCTCATTATACAAGTCCTTGTGCATCAAACATTTCAACAAGGTTCAATGCAAAGCATTGGAAGTCTTTTTGCAATAGGTACTGAATGGTCATGGTAAGATAAAACTCAGGGATAAAGTAGGAGAAGAGGAAATAGACAAGGATAGGGCTGCTTTAAGGCCCTGGGCAAACTTTCATTGGTGGGCCCCCACTGCAGCAAGAAATTTGTGATAGAATAACCATCAAGTACATGAAGTTCAGCATAGTAAGGCAGGCAGTAGGCATGATGCCCAGGTGTGCTATCTTGGACCAACAGCCCTGGCAGCAGAAAAACAACAAAATGGTGATGCCACAAGAAAAAAGAAATTAAAATAACCAAAGTGTAGATCTCTCTTCTAGTTGTTGAAAATGAAGGGTCTGCCGTCTCTGTACGATGCTTCTGCCAAAAGTTATCCCAGGTGACTAGTTTGCTAGTGGGCCCCCTATCCTGATGGGCCCTGGGCAAATGCCCCTTTTGGCCATTTATTAAAATGGCTGTGGACAATTGTACTAGGTTGGTTGCAATAGATGGGGTCAAACACCAACAGCATTGCAGATTATCTGTTTAGAAAAAAAATCTGCTGGTGGATGTGGGACAGTCGGGGAGGCTCAGCTTCCATCATTTAGTGACACGTGCTGACTGTATGATTTGTTACTGACTTTTTATATTATTTAGAAAACAGGGCAACCATTAGAGGTGTCCAACAGTAAAATGTAACACTGAGTTAAGTACACAGGAAGCCAAACAGCACTGGCATGAATCTGAGTCCAGACTGTCTAACTTGGCCTTGATATGTTTTTTTTTATTGCTAGGAAGAGAAAAAGGAATGAAAATCATGTTTGGATAAAAGCTGGGGCAGCAATAGAGAGATAGGGAGAAACGGAAACAGGTGCAGTAAGAGAGACAGACAGGCCATTGCTATGTGCAATATATCCTATATTGTTAAATGAGTGGTGTATTCACCGGCAAACCTATGTTTCTGTTCTGATTGTTATTTATAGACCCAACTCATTCTGTGGCTCCCAATGTATACACCTGGGCACACCCCTTTTTGTGATAATATGGGGTGCAGTCCAGTGGCATTCTGGGATTACTGTGGAATTTAGAGAGAAACTTATGATGTTAACCCAGTTCTTGTTCTATTATAAATGACTGAAAGACAAAAAACCTAATTATCCAATATATTTATATAAAGCAATGTATTTACCCCCTTTATATAAAATGAGCCTCTGTGGCCTCAGTTGGGTTTTAATTATTTCCTCAGCGCAAACAAAATCATTTGCAATATTTTTCCAGTGATGGTTGAGTCACTAAATATCGTTGTGGGTTTGCAGAATTTATATTAAATGCTAACTGGCACAAAGGGAAATAGTTTGCGCTGCATATATTCTCCCCGTTAATGACTTTATTACGTTTCTTCACTTGTATATTCTGTTTGGTATAATACATACAAGATTGCTCAGAGTCTGCAAGCAGATTTCAGGTACTTAATTTAATTAGCTTATTTTATCTGTATAAGCCTGAACATTCCTATTGACTTGGAAGAGAGTTTTTGGCCTGCAGTCAGCTGCTTTGGCAGCCTCCCGGCATATCGGAAACGGGACTTGGTCAATATAAAACAACAGCCATTTCCTTATGTTTGCATTTGAATGTAACAGACGCATAACTTAATGGTTTTACTGGGTTAATAGTGTGTTTTGTCATGGTAAGAACATGCCCCGGCCTTGTACAGCTGAATATTTATTAACTGCAAGTTCTAGTCCTCTCCATTTAATTGCTGGATTATGAACTAATTCACCGATAACTCAGCTTAATAATTACGTGCTGGTTCAGGCCCCATGACTGCACTTTGTATATTCTAAAATGTTCTAAAATGTTGAGTTAAATTTATGTCACATGTCTACTTGGGCCTTGTGTTTGGGATAATTATCCTGTTGATGTGCAGATATGCACTACAGGTATGGGACCCGTTATCCGGAAACCAATTATCCAGAAAGTTCCTAATTACGGAAAGGCCGTCTCCCATAGTCTTCATTATAAGCAAAAAATTATAAAAAAAATTATTTCCTTTTTCTCTGTAATAATAAAACAGTACCTGTACTTGATCCCAACTAAGACATAATTACCCCTTATTGGGGGCAGAACAGCCCTATTGGGTTTATTTAATGGTTAAATGATTCCCTTTTCTCTGTAATAATAAAACAGTACCTGTACTTGATCCCAACTAAGATATAATTACCCCTTATTGGGGGCAGAACAGCCCTATTGGGTTTATTTAATGGTTAAATGATTCCCTTTTCTCTGTAATAATAAAACAGTACCTGTACTTGATCCCAACTAAGATATAATTACCCCTTATTGGGGGCAGAACAGCCCTATTGGGTTTATTTAATGGTTAAATGATTCCCTTTTCTCTGTAATAATAAAACAGTACCTGTGCTTGATCCCAACTAAGATATAATTACCCCTTATTGGGGGCAGAACAGTCCTATTGGGTTTATTTAATGGTTAAATGATTCCCTTTTCTCTGTAATAATAAAACAGTACCTGTACTTGATCCCAACTAAGATATAATTACCCCTTATTGGGGGCAGAACAGCCCTATTGGGTTTATTTCATGCTTAAATGATTCCCTTTTCTCTGTAATAATAAAACAGTACCTGTACTTGATCCCAACTAAGATATAATTAATCCTTAATGGAGGCAAAACAATCCTGTTGGGCTTATTCAATATTTAAATGATTTTTAGCAGACTAAAGGTATGGATATCCGAATCTCTTATCCGGAAAACCCCAGGTCCTGAGCATTGTGGAAAACAGGTCCCATACCTGTACTGTATTTGGAAATTCTAACTTGTTTCATATTAGATCATGTCCCTGAGTCTCCTGATCCCAACGGTTAGTTCAGAGATGCCCATTATCTGATTGAAACCCCGACAACATTCCGATAAGATCCACCCCATACTGGCACCTACCATTCTGGGCTGTGCTGCCTAAACTGGGATCACTGGGCAGAATGATGGATCTACCAACTGTTCCTAATCAGCAATGTCAAGCAGACTTATATAAAGACCTTAAATAGACCTGAAATATACAATCTCCAGCATTACGAGTACATAAGTGTATTAATATGATACATATTTGGAAATTTATAGGAACATGTTAGTATAGTTTTATAGATGTTACTTGGAGGCAGATTTTTGAGACCACAAATAAACTCATTTCCGCTAAAACCACGAATGTCTAGTCATTTGTTGAAAGATCCAAACGAAAAAAAGCACAAATTAATTAAAATGCGAAACAAAAATGCAAAGAATATGAAAACCTCAAATTTGTTGTGGTTTTTACTTTATTGTAAGAATTTTTGTAGACAAATGTAAGAAAATACCCTGAAAACCTTAAATCAATAAAGATTGGTACAATTTGCCTTGGACAGCTCCCATTGACTTCTACATGACTGTAACAGCTTTTAGATGGTGTGTTTTTACATTTGTGTTTTTTGTGGTTTTGACAAATAAATACAGAATAATTAACTTTTTTACGTGCAAAAAATTTAAAATATTAGAAAATGGCTCCCTTATGGGGTTATGTAATAAAAGGCCCATTAGCAGTAACCCACAGCAACCTATCAGCAGGTAGCGTTTACTGGTCACCTGATATCAGCAAAGATCTTATTGGTTTCTATGGGTTACTGCTCCTGGGCAAACTTAGTTCCTTTTATTATATATGCTGATAAGTGTGTTTAAACGTTGAGTAAAGCTTATCATATACCAGGAATGATTTTGGAATCCTCAGGAAAAACACTCTGTCGCTGAGAATTGTGGATTGAGTGCATTTTATTACATATAGGGGTTAGTGTTTAACACTTACCTTGTCCTTAGTTGCAGCCATCATTTTAGGCTTGGGGATGTTGAAATCTAAAAGGCAGTAACCTTCACCATTTCCAACTGTGTCTATATAGTGGGCCAGTTAATCACTATACTACATATTTGGGGGGTGGGGGCAGATTATAAGAAAATTGATGTCAACCAAAGAGATCAGTAGAGTTGTCTGCAAACCATACAAAAACACTGAAGGGTCACATCTGGCCCATAGGCCTCCTATTGGACAGCCCTGCCAAACACTATTAGGTCTTTTCATCACCACCAAGCTCAACAGAATAGTGCCAGTGGGCCCCTTAGTGAAGCACCCTCTTTAAAAAGCACTTGTGCCAATGGTCTTCACTCTGAATCTTGGTCCTGTTTTTTCTTGTTTTGTTTTTTTTTTTACAAGTACCATCCTGCCCTGCCATCAGTAAAGGTTGTATGTTTATGACAGCAGCCATGGGATATTGGTTGGTGGAGTCCAGTACAATGTACAAGACCTTTCTTATAAATAGTACCAGGGGGACAACCATTCCCCTAAAGCAGTGATCCCCAACCAGTGGCTCAGGGGCAACATGTTGCTCCCCAACCCCTTGGATGTTGCTCCCAGTGGCCTCAAAGCAGGTCTTCATTCTTGAATTTGTAACTTGGAGGATAGTTTTGGAGGCATAAAGACCATGGGTACTGCCAAAAAATGCCTCCTGTAGTCTGCCAACCCACATAGGGGCTACAAAATAATCAATTACAGCCTTTTTTTGGACACCCCTGGGAACTTTTTTTCATGCTTGTGTTGCTCCCCAACTTTTTTTATATTTAAATGTTGCTCACGGGTTAAAAAAGTTGGGGGATCCCTGCCCTAAAGTATCAGTGGTTGGTGTATGTGTCTTACCCTACTAGGGGGGAGGGGCATAAGGGAATTATTAAAAAAAAAAAACTGTATTTGTATTTTCCCTTAACTTTCGGCCAAAGTTCTTGCCTCTGGGCAAGAGACTCCATATTAAAGCACCAACAAAATGCTTATGAAATCTCCTCTATCCGAATAACAAGACAGAAAGGGATTGATGGGCCCCAGGGGCAGTTTCACGCTACTTTATTTCCCAGTGCCTGCTTTGGCTTGGCTTTACATGTTTGCGCTAATGGCATTACTATAATGTAATGTGTAGAATTAATGAGTTGTGAATATGATCAAGCAAACAATGTAATGCATTTATAATTGTGGTAAACAGTGGCGTAAGTAGCGTTACTGGACTCTGTAGCAACATAATTTTAATCCCCCCCCAACAGCCTCAAGAAGTCTGGAAAGGTGATCTCTTTTGCCCACAAATATTGATTTTGTGTATCAGCCAGGAGTCCTACCAGGACCTTTATTCTCCTGCCCCCCCCAGCAGTGCCCAGACTTGTTGTATTGAGATGCACCTGTCATTAATGATTTAGATTACTATACTGATTATTGTATTTTCATTCCCTCGCACACATATTTATTTCTTTGTGGTTTGAATACCAAGTCCATACAAGGCTACAGGGCCATTACCCAGCTGCTGAAGGAGTAACAGAAGTGAACACAACTTGCTATATTTAATCACTGGAAAAGAAAAGAGAAAACTTTTTTCTAAGATTGTGCTTATAGAAAATGTGTGAGTTATAATGCCAATCGGTTATCCGCTTTAGATCTTGTTTCTGATTTCAAGCTTGAGTTAGCAAAAATAAGCAAAAGGAAGCATTGTTGCCGTGGCAGGATGATTTGTACACATGCCGGGAGCAGATTTACAGACCAAGGTCTCCGGCAATAGCAAAACAGTTATTATATTGGTACATACAGGTGTGGCGCCGGGTATTGTGATGGGGAAGTATGAGTCTAGCTTTATAAATATCCTTTTACAGGTATGGTCTGGAAACCTGTTATCTAGAAAGCTCCTATAGAGTCTGTTTTAATCAAATTATTCACATTTTTAAAAATAATTTCCTTTTCTTATGTGCTAGAAAAAAGGGTATTTTGTACTTGATCCCAACTAAGATATAATTACCCCTTATTGGGGGCAGAACAGCCCTATTGGGTTTATTTCATGGTTAAATGATTCCCTTTTCTCTGTAATAATAAAACAGTACCTGTACTTGATCCCAACTAAGATATAATTACCCCTTATTGGGGGCAGAACAGCCCTATTGGGTTTATTTAATGTTTAAACTATTTTTTAGCAGACAGTGTGGAGATTAAATTACGGAAAGATCCCTTATCCAGAAAACCCCAGGTCTTGAGTGTTCTGGATAACAGGTCCCATACCTGCATACTCAGCAAAAGCAAAATCCTGCAGTATTATCCTTGTTTATTTAGAGAATGAGAGAGATTGATACATTGCAACATGATTTGTATTACAGAAAGCTCCGAATTACAGAAAGCCCGTCTCCCATAGATTCCATTTTAATCAAATAATTCAGATTTTTTTTGAAAAATTCTCTGTAAAAACAAAACAGTGCTTTGTACTTGATCCCAACTAAGATATAATGAAGCCTTACTGAATGCAAAAAAATCATATTGGGTTTAATTAATGTTTTATTTATTTTTAAGTAGACTTAAGGTATGGAGATCCAAATTACGGAATGGCCCCTTATCCGGAATACCCTTGGTCCCGAGCATTCTGGATAATGGGTCCTATACCTGTACCTTGTGCCACATCTGTAAATAAGTCAATTTCATTCTGGTTTCCAAACATGATATTATTGGGTGTTGCATTAAAGATCATATATAGTGATATTCCTGTTGCAGGGCTTTCCTAGCCTTTGTATGGCTCTTATTGACCCTTCTGGCATATTTAGACTTGTGTTGTCTGAATTAAAGGAAAACTATACCCCCAAACAATGTAGGTCTCTATAAAATATATTGCATAAACAAGCCCATATGTAAAACCCTGCTTCATCTAAATAAACCATTTTCATAAAAATATACTTTTTTTAGTAGTATGTGCTATTGGGTAATCCTAAATAGAAAATTGGTATTTTAAGAATTAAGGGCCGCCCCCTGGGATCATAGGATTCACAGTGCACACAAACAAGCCAAGGCACACATACATGCTAGGCCCCATCAGCCAATTAATGGGCAGAGTTCTGCCTTTTGCTCCCACACTACTTCCTGTTACAGTTAGAGCTGAATTATTTCCTGTCAGCTGATCTCTGAGGGAGCACACAGACCATCACTAAATGGCGACTCAAGGGGAAGGATTTAAAGGGGCAATATTTACTGATATATACATATTCCAGTTTGGTGAGATTCTTTAATAGGTCACTTAATATAAATCTAATAATTATATATGATAACAAATCTGTCATTCTGGGGGTATAGTTTTCCTTTAAATCCTGCCTTGTTACAATGAACCTCCTTCCAAGGGGCTTTTCAGTCATGCACAAAAGGAATGGCAGTAGGAAAGCTTTGGACATGGTCTAGAAGTCAGTGTATGCTTTTGACATTGTCAGGACAATATTGGACATAACTTCTAATATCATTTGTATCACAGGAGAGGGGCGTTCTAGACAATCTAAAAATGTGTTTGTACATTAAGGCTATTGGATACTGACCTCATGACTTTGTGTGACTGTTCACAAGATGTGGGTATTGCACACAATATGCTTGTAATGTGTGTAATGAGCATTGACTTGGTCATGGATGGGGCCACCAGGGTGCATTGTGCATCCATGCTTTGAATGTTTGTGAATCAGTAGCCATTCGGTAGCCATTAGGCTAGCCTTTTCTTATACATTTTAGTTTGGGGTACATGTTATGGTGTAGGTGTGACAGCAGAAATGTAGCATACTAACAATATTATGTCCTAGGCATCATCGTAAAAGTGTATTATTGTAAAACACATTAAATGATCATGATGTTTTCCTTCCCTCTGTGGGCTAAGTGATTCTGATAATATCATTGACTGGCAGAAATAACCATGCATCCTTTTTCTCTCTTTGGCTCAGTTTTTTTTTTATCACTTAATGGATCTAAAAGCAGCAGCTATAATAATCCTGTTAATGTAATACAGAGGGATCCACAAACAAAGCTATTGGAAAACCACTTCTTTCCTCATATTCTTGCATTAACTTTGCATAACCTGTGTCAGTGCCTCTCAATTATCTTAATATGTGTGTTTGGATTCCATCCAGTCTCATTTGGTGTCCCTACACTGATTGCTCTCTAACTGGTGAATGTTAATTGCTTTTGAATCTCTTTGGAGTTAACACACTTTTAGAAAAAAAAAAACACGCTTTTCGGTGGCACGAGGCCCTCGTTGTTTCAGCCTTACTGAGAATGGAACGGGGAATATAACAGTCGGTTGCCATTTGCCACGTGACATAAGTCAAAATGCTTTTACTGAAACTAAACCACAGATGGCGCCAGTGAAGCCATTGATCTGATCTCCATCGAGTCTAGTCTACAATGGCTAGTCTCTGTTATCCCTTGGATATCAAAATATCGACCATGGAGCATTTATATGATCCCAAAGCTTTCCCTTCTTTTTATCTGTTTTTTTCATTACCAATTTTATATACAGTATTGAACCTGCAAATAAACAGATAATTTCTTGAGTGGCACAAAGATTTGTTCTAATAAATGAGCCTTTAAAGGACTCTTCTTCTGGAAAATTATTGTATGTATCCTGACGTTGGAGTGTAATGCTTTGCTTTGGTACCGGAAAAATGATTTCTATTATTGTTTGAAAATGGAACGTCACCCAAACACAACTTTGAAAACATAATTTCCAGCAACTTTGCAATATGGGTTATGTAGATCCTGCATGCTGTCTGTAAACTGTGGAGAAGTTGTTACAATTTTAACATTGATGTTTTAGTCCCTCCTCCTCTGCCAGGATTTCAAATGATAGCAAACAAGGGAAAGTTGTGCTCACAACTACATTTTTAACTATTAGGTAGGGGTGCAATGAGGTTGTGTCCACAAGATTCAAACAGAGTCCTCTGTAGGGATGTAGCGAACCTAAAAAAAAAAGTTCGCTAACATGTTCGCGAACTTATGCCAAAACCCGAGAATATTCGCGAACTTTGCGAACCCCATAGACTTCAATGGGAAGGCGAACATTTAAAAACTAGAAAAGCCATTTTAAAGTTGTTTAAAGGGTGCCACGACCTGGACAGGGGCATGCAGGAGGGGGATCAAGCAAAAATTTCTCTGAAAAATACTTTGTTGGCACAGAGTTGCGCAAAAAACGCAAGCTATTCTATGCAGCTTTTTTGTTATGTCGCGCTAAACACCATGAAAACGGGATTTGCGGAAAAACGTCATGTGTGACTTGTGCGGCGTATTGTACAATACTTTTGCGACGATAAAAAACGCGGCGGAAAACGCGGCGCGAACCCAAACTGCAAACATACGCTGAAACCCGATGTTCGCGCGAATTTGTTCGCCGGCGAACAGTTCGCTACATCTCTAGTCCTCTGCACTCACCCATTATCAATATATATAGTATTAAGTTACCAAGAAATGCCCCCCCCCCCCCTCTTTAAGCAAAACAGAAATTGTTTGTCCATATATTCAAATATATTCAAGCTGGCCAACTATGTTACAGTCACCCCCGGTCTGGCCAGTCCTACACTCACTCACCCCCGGTCTGGCCAGTCCTACACTCACTCACCCCCGGTCTGGCCAGTCCTACACTCACTCACCCCCGGTCTGGCCAGTCCTACACTCACTTTTATCTGATTCATTCAGAATTCTACTGCTTCAATAAACATTTAACAAAGGTACTTTTACCTGTTGCTTGCTTTCAAGGTTAAAACCCCCAAACAGTTGGTCTTTTATTGGCCCATTGGGATCATCTGACTGTAGCTGGGAAGGGTGGGAGCTACACATAGGGGCCAATTGACTAAAGTGCGATAACGCTTATCTCATGCTTTTTTGAGTTAAAAAGCACAGGATAAATACGTTCCGATTCATTAAAGTCATTTTGCACGCGTTAAAACACATATCGCATGCGCAAAAAATCACATGCGTTATTTACCTTGCATTGCGTTAATTCTCGCATAGATATAATACTAACACATGATTCACAAACACATAAGAAGCGTTAAACGCGCTAAACATCGCATTAGTCTGTGTGAATATTAACAACTACTTGGGGCAGGTGGTACTTAAAGAAAATTGTGGTTGGTGAGCTTTAGGCAACACAATACGGACTTTGCAGTGGGATTTATTCAGTCTGTGTTGGCCCTAGAGTGATGCAGTCTCCAGTTTGCAGGGAAATGGTATTTTTCAGAAATGGTTACGTGCGTAAAATTGTGCGCTAGTATAGCACGCAGCAAAATATATTGCACATAGCGGAAAATAACGCACGTGGCGGAGACTAACGCAAGAAAAACGCTCATCATGAGTTAAATAACGCAAAGATCACGTCTTAATTATGATGCCTGTCCTTTTAGTGAATCAGCGTTAAGTTGCAAAAAATAAGAAGCGATAAAATTTTTAATGCATGCTATAGATAGCGCTCGTTTTAACGCACTTTAGTGAATCGGCCCCATAATGGCTTAATCTACTACATATACTGATAATGGGTGAGTGCAGAGGAGTTGCTGTCTGTAGTATTACAGATGATGGAGAAAGAGAAGAATAGAGCGCTCAAAGAGCGAAACTCAGATTTCTCAAAAGCAAAATTAGGTAAATAACGTAAATAAATAACTAATGAGCAAGAAATTAAATAAATTAAATAAACAATCTATCCACCGGCTTATATTAAGAGTATGTAGGTAGAATATATACCAAATAGTCAATTTAGGCTTGGGTGTCAAACACCCCGAGCCTGTCGCTTAGGGTTCAAAGCTCAATCTCTCAAGCGCCTTTAGATCAGAGAAATCAGTATGCTCACCGGCGTCCAGTAGTGGTCCGGGTGCTCAAGGCCCCAAACCCGCAGCTGAAGGGAGATATCTCCAAAGTCGAAAATAGGACATCAAGCACTCTGGACTAAAAGAATCTGCTGATAGGATGATTAAGTGCTTTAACGCACGAAACGCGTCAGGCACTTTTGTTTTTAACATGAAGAAATAAAGTTCGTATTTTAGCAGATTCTTTTAGTCCGGAGTGCTTGATGTCCTATTTTTGACTTTGGAGAAAGAGAAGAACTGTGTTGCATTTTATATTTCAGCATATAAAAATGGTATCTATTTATACTTTTTGAAGGAACAGATTACAGCGATAGGTATATAAGGATTTCTGTGTTGTGTGGGGCTCATTAACAAATATTGGTTCTGAAGTCGGAGTTCCCCTTTAAGTTATAGACGCTATTTTTGTGTTCGAGTAAAATGTATACATTTCACCATCTTTCTTGCTGTCATAAGTTTGCGGTTGTATCACAGAAAATTGGGCACGATTTGTTGTCCTTATCTAAATTACAAATGATTGCCTGTGCCCTGGATATTATCATCATATGCAGCGATTTTTTTTTTCTTTTTTATTCATCTCATTTGCTATTGCATACACAATTAAACAGTAATGTTCAAAGTTCTGTAAGTCAAGTGATCCAGTTTATCTGAAAAGTTCTGAAGACTTATTTTCTAATCTCCTCCACTGCTGTGGCTGCTGTGTCGTTACATAATCCGAGGGGTTTTAGACCAATAACTCTTTTGGGTGACTATAATAAAAGTCATAAACAAACAAACAAAAAATCTGCATAAACAGTAACAATATGTGCAAAATTTGCATTCCAGAATGTAATATGCATCATTAGTTATTTCATGGTGGGTTTTACTCGCCCATAGCGCATTTATTAAGGTTTGCTTGAAAGTGGCATCATATTTTTTGGTGCAAAAGCAATGTTTTCTTACACTGTGCGCTGTGACAGGCTATAACATTCACAATCTTTTTTCCACTGGCAGATGGGTCACTAAATACTTTTGTGAGTTGAAAAAAACCCATGTTAAAGGAGAAGGAAAGGTGAAAACTACTGTAAGTAAGCTTTATCAGAAACGTCTATGTAAATACAACCATAAGCACTTACAGTAATGCTGCACTGAGTCCTCTATCAAAAGAAACACAGGATTTCTTGTCTCTTTTTTTGTAAACATGATGTTCCAGTGTCTGAATTCCTCTCTCAGAAACATCCTTAATTCCTGTGGTCAGACTCTGCGCAGTTCTCTCCTCTCTCCCCTCTCCTGCTCCCCCCATAAGAATGCTAAGAACTCCCTCCCCCCTCCCTTAGGAATGTATGATCTGAGCTATAATAGCTAGACTACAGGGAGGAAGCTACTTAAAATGGCAGCGCTATCTTAAGCAAACAGAGAAAGCTTCTAAAGCTGTTTACTCAGGTATGGTAATGGTTTCTGCAGAATAAATATAGTGTTCTAGGTGGCACTAATGTGGCAAATCTATTGGCAGTAAAATTCCAAAATGACTTTCCTTCTCCTTTAAACCTGTTCCCATTGCACATACATTTACTGTATTACATTCCCCCATAGGACTTTTCTTTAGATGAAACATACGTTATCCAGCTCAACCAGCTTTCACTAATAGTGATGAGAACATTTTTTCACCTGTTGTGGATTCACAACAAAATCTGCCGTTTTGGCAACGGCAAATTTTTTTGGACTTTTTTTTACATTGTCATTATGTTTTGACACTCTTCCAACATCATTTGGCTTGATGGTTTAGCGGTTAGAGCTCCGGCTTGCAATTTTTAATGCTGAAGTCCAGGCTACTCAGACTAAGGCTGCTTGCTTTAGCATGTATAATCATCCAAACAGCTTGAGTTTTATTGTTACTTTATTTTGGGACATTAGATTAAGGTCTAGATCAGCTTTATTTGGGACATTAAATTCATTTGGAAGATTAGGTTAAGGTCCGGATCAGATAATCAGCCTGGGATAACTGACCCTGCTCTAGTGTATCTGGCTTCTTATATATATATATATATATATATATATATATATTGGTTGTTTAATTGATCAGATAGATAAAGGCAATTAAAGGAAATAAAGTCCTAAAATAGATTGCATAAAGCTCACATTGTTTTTATCAACATAGACACAAAAGCAAAAAGCAGCCTTAGTCTGAATTTATTCCTGGACCTTAGCAGTGAAAATTGTGAGCCGGGAGCTCTAACCACTGCGCAGTCTTGGTGCGTTTCTTGGTGGCTTAAAGTCCAGGTGATCACATGACACTGATATCACAAAAAGAAGCTTCTCTAACAAAGTACTGTAGGATAATACAGGTATAGGACCCCTTATCCGGAAACCCATTATCCAGAAAGTTCCAAATTACGTAAAGGCCATCTTCTATAGACTCCATTATAAGCAAATAATTCTAATTTTTAAAGATGATTTCCTTTTTCTCTGTAATAATAAAACAGTACCTGTACTTGATCCCAACTAAGATATAATTACCCCTTATTGGGGGCAGAACAGCCCTATTGGGTTTATTTAATGGTTAAATGATTCCCTTTTCTCTGTAATAATAAAACAGTACCTGTACTTGATCCCAACTAAGATATAATTACCCCTTATTGGGGGCAGAACAGCCCTATTGGGTTTATTTAATGGTTAAATGATTCCCTTTTCTCTGTAATAATAAAACAGTACCTGTACTTGATCCCAACTAAGATATAATTACCCCTTATTGGGGGCAGAACAGCCCTATTGGGTTTAATTAATGGTTAAATGATTCCCTTTTCTCTGTAATAATAAAACAGTACCTGTACTTGATCCCAACTAAGATATAATTACTCCTTATTGGGGGCAGAACAGCCCTATTGGGTTTATTTAATGGTTAAATGATTCCCTTTTCTCTGTAATAATAAAACAGTACCTGTAATTGATCCCAACTAAGATATAATTACCCCTTATTGGGGGCAGAACAGCCCTATTGGGTTTATTTAATGGTTAAATGATTCCCTTTTCTCTGTAATAATAAAACAGTAACTGTACTTGATCCCAACTAAGATATAATTACCACTTATTGGAGGCAAAACAATCCTATTGGGTTTATTTAACATTTATATGATTTTTATTAGACTTAAGGTATGGAGATCTAAATTATGGAAAGACCCCTTATCCAGAAAACCCCAGGTCCCGAGCATTCTGGATAACAGGTACCATACCCGTAATAATATATGTGCCATTGCAAAGCTAAAAAATGCTTTAACTGCAATGTAATTGTGCCTTCCCATTGATTCCAATGCATTTTAGCAAAATGTCATTGTTTCACAAATTTTCCCAAAGGTTTGTGAATTTTTTGTGCGGATTCACTCATCACTATTCACTAATCATTGTACATTATTTAGAGGGTAAACTAAGTCCTTAATTATTATGTTAGTAGCATTATTTAGTTAACTGTATGAAATATGATGGAAGGGGATCATGTGACCAGTTTTTGGCAACAGTTTGTGCTTGTGATTTGGCAGCATTGGTAGTTTAGATGGTTTTGATGGTTGAGAAAGAGCAGGTTTATGCCTTCATGGAAGCTGAAAACCAATAAAAAACAGTTACATAGTTACATAGTTACATAGGGTTGAAAAAAGACCATTGTCCATCAAGTTCAACCCATCCGAGTAAACCCAGCACACAACCTATACTAACCAATCTATACACTCACATACATAAACTATATATACAACCAGTAATACTAACTGTAGATATTAGTACAGTGATAGAACCCATCTTCTGGTTTAACCTTAGATATGACATACACTTGTAAGGAGGTGAAATAAAATGTATTTCAAGTATATATAGGTAAATTATAATTAGATTGTTCACTAGACGGTGGCGACCTCTAAGGTTGGCCTTTGGGGGGGGGGAGTAATTCCAACCCAGGAGCCCATATAAAGAGGTGCCTCAGCTAGACACTTTCGTTTTGGCCTAATAACATATACAGAAGAAACAGACAATACAGAGAACAGACCAGGTGGGAAACTGCACCTTACTAGGGGTAAGTATAGAGGAGATTATTGTCAGCTCACTCCACAAGTGAGAGATAAGTAGGAGAGGTAATATGGACAGCCCGTGTCCCAACGAGGAGTGAGTATTTGGGGAAGAGCTCAGGCAACTGGAGTGTGAAGACAGATTAGTGAGAAAGTAAGTCAGCCCTTTGATCTTAAGTTTAAATATAACAGTTTTCTAAGTTATACTTTCCCCTGGTAATGATAGCGAGTGCAGGTACCATCTAGTTGCAGTACTCTGCAAAGAGAACAGTAGTTGACAGTTTTCTGTTGATCTACATAGAAATAATACAATCACAGTTTCTAAGCCACATTATGCCAACTTTCTATTCTATGCAGAGTAGCTTTTGTATAGGGAATAATGTACCCCCTCTTGTATAATATAAGGATAGGAGTGAATGTTTGGAAGTTTATAAATGTTAATAAAAAATCAGAGGAAATAAACTTTCATTACAATTTTATATCACATTGCAGTTTTATTCTAAATATATTGCCCCCTGTATACCCATCCATCAGACAATTGTAAAGAATATTTTGAGAAATCGATAACATTTCATCCTGTAAACAAAATGTCCCTTTATAATCAGTAAGATAATGGCCCGGTTTTTTGATAGACCGTATTCTGCTCTCAATCCAATGTTAAAAAGCAACAAATGATCTCAATGATGCTGAGAACTGACAGTTTCTTTGGTATATAATGAGTGTTTGGAGCTGAACATAATTTCCAAGGGCTGGGGGAGGCCCGGCAGCCACTAGAGACATGAAGTAGCCGATGTCCCTGTTACTTGTATGTTGGAAAGTTGCAAGAGAGACATCTTTTCCTCCTTGTCTGGCTGACAGTCTGCGTTGCCTGTTCACTCGCAAGGATTTCTGGCTCATTGTGTTTCCATGTGAATGATATGACAGCCCCTTTCAGCTTCTTATATCTGTGATACTCACAGGATAATGGGAATCTGAAGCTTTTCTTATATTTAAGTGTTATGTAGGAAGAGTACTTTGAGAGTTTATGTTAACATAGCTGCTGAAAATTATTCCCACAAAGCCATCAACTCCTACTCTGTATAAGATGTCATTTATAGCTTAAATTGCCAACATAAATCCCAGCCAGGAAGATAAAGGCATACGTGCCTGCAATCGTTTAGTACTTTTCAGACCCAGGCCTACCTGCCTGTGTGCACTTTATAGGGGCTCATCCATTATTCACAGCATCACTTGATTTCATGTTATCTTTTTATACTTTTTTGATGTGACAAGCCATTTCACAGCAAAACTATTGCAACACAACCTCACAAACAATGGTTTTGGTACCTGCTTGCAATGTAGGCATCCCTTATTACCTTACACAAAAAGCATTTATGCCAAATCTAATGCAATCTCAGAAGTCCCGTATGGGGGTGCCATATTGTCAGTGATATAACTGGTTTATTAATGTTGCCCCATAACCATAATTGTTTTCCTTGTGGAAACAAGTCAACCATGCTGTGTGCATTGTAAATTGCTGGGGGATTCTGCAATAAGGCCAGTCAACCACAATGTGTCAGTGACTCACAGCACTTGTGATGTTTGCAGCCAGATCAAGTTAGGTTGAGGAGCTAATACATTGGTTATTATAATATAATGAAGAATATTTGTGGAACATTCTTTCACATCCACTACAATGTTTCCTCATAAATGGATATATTGGGACAACCCCGCCTCAAATATCCGCTGTATTTGGGCTTAAATATTACAAATACAACTTTTAAATGGTTTTATCAAAATGCATGTTTCAGTTTCACAGCCAAAAATGCTCAATGAATTAAAAGCACATTAGATCCATTTCCTCTGATGGTAATGATGTGTAGCAGAACGCACAATACCTAATTAGCTATTGCTATAATTGGAAATGTGCATGTATGATATGTTTTTTTCTTTTATCTATTTCCCTTTCCTCCCCCCCCCTAAAAATTCAGCTGTTCCCTGCACAGACCTTTGGGCTGAATGACTCACTGTAGCTCATACTTGCTGTCATTTTGACAATAACTAAATTCAACCAGTATGAGGCCGAATTAACCCAATTATAATTAGGACAATTCAATTAGGGATCAAGTGATTAAAGGAGGATCTACTTTTTTTTTTTATTCATGGGAGCTGATTAGGAACTGGCAGTTTCTAAAATTAAAATTTACACGTCCTTAACTTGCATTCTGTTGGCTTGATAATCTTTTTGACTGAGGCAGCATGTTTTCCAGCGATCTGCACGAATTACTCAAATGATGCGGAATGACACAGTAGGCCATATAAGTCAGATTTTGGTGTATTAATGCGCTTGTTCAGTCGTAAGCCTGCACTAAACACTCGTGCCGTGTCTGCAAATTGTGCTTGTGTTACTGTCATGCTTAATCTGCACTCAGCGTATCTCGTGCTACCTCCAAATCAAGGGCTCATTATTTATATTTATCAACAAATGCGTTGTTATTGTGCAGCTACAAACATCTGTGTATGTGTGTGTGTGTGGCGCACTGTAAATTACTGTAATTTGCAGCGTTTCAAAGCAGTATTTAAAGACTCACGTTGCATTTATCCGTGTAAGCAATTAGAACAGCCCTGTAGCTAGGCTTTAAGTGACAGTCATGCAGAGAGCCGGCGAAATTAACTTTGACCGAATCAAACTGAATTTGTTTCCCGCATACCATGCACCGGCAGATAAGTAGATAAGTTACAAAAATAAGAGCTTGGAGCTGAATGAGAAGCTTTGAGGGCATTATGGCCGAACAATAAATAGGGCATTGGCAAGCTGGGAAGGGAGGATCCCAAAAGACATTAGTAGCTGTGCTGAGAGTATAATATAAATGTTATATTAAATAAATATACAGCTTGTACAATTGTTTCTGTAAGTGCTTTAATAATATACACAATTTGTTATATTAAATAGTTTGGAGTTCTCTTGATTACAGGTTTTCTGAAAAAAAAACAGGTTGCTTACCTGTATGTGATACGGAAATTAGGATCAAAATCAAATGATAAAATGATGTGTGGCATAGTAACATAGTAAGTTAGATTAAAAAAAAGACATACGTCCATCACGTTCAACGGTTTACGTCTATATGAAGCCCCTCTGCTGCAGAGGGGGAAAAAATTCCTTCCTGACGCCAAGATGGCTATCGGACCAGTCCCTGGATCAACTTGTACTGAGAGCTATCTCCCATAACCCTGTATTCCCTCACTTGTACTGAGAGCTATCTCCCCTACCCCTGTATTCCCTCACTTGTACTGAGAGCTATCTCCCATAACCCTGTATTCCCTCACTTGTACTGAGAGCTATCTTCCATACCCCTGTATTCCCTCACTTGTACTGAGAGCTATCTCCCATACCCCTGTATTCCCTCACTTGTACTGAGAGCTATCTCCCATACCCCTGTATTCCCTCACTTGTACTGAGAGCTATCTCCCCTACCCCTGTATTCCCTCACTTGTACTGAGAGCTATCTCCCATAACCCTGTATTCCCTCACTTGTACTGAGAGCTATCTCCCATAACCCTGTATTCCCTCACTTGTACTGAGAGCTATCTCCCCTACCCCTGTATTCCCTCACTTGTACTGAGAGCTATCTCCCATAACCCTGTATTCCCTCACTTGTACTGAGAGCTATCTCCCATAACCCTGTATTCCCTCACTTGTACTGAGAGCTATCTCCCATAACCCTGTATTCCCTCACTTGTACTGAGAGCTATCTCCCCTACCCCTGTATTCCCTCACTTGTACTGAGAGCTATCTCCCCTACCCCTGTATTCCCTCACTTGTACTGAGAGCTATCTCCCATAACCCTGTATTCCCTCACTTGTACTGAGAGCTATCTCCCATACCCCTGTATTCCCTCACTTGTACTGAGAGCTATCTCCCATACCCCTGTATTCCCTCACTTGTACTGAGAGCTATCTCCCATACCCCTGTATTCCCTCACTTGTACTGAGAGCTATCTCCCATACCCCTGTATTCCCTCACTTGTACTGAGAGCTATCTCCCATACCCCTGTATTCCCTCACTTGTACTGAGAGCTATCTCCCATAACCCTGTATTCCCTCACTTGTACTGAGAGCTATCTCCCATAACCCTGTATTCCCTCACTTGTACTGAGAGCTATCTCCCATAACCCTGTATTCCCTCACTTGTACTGAGAGCTATCTTCCATACCCCTGTATTCCCTCACTTGTACTGAGAGCTATCTCCCATACCCCTGTATTCCCTCACTTGTACTGAGAGCTATCTCCCCTACCCCTGTATTCCCTCACTTGTACTGAGAGCTATCTCCCATAACCCTGTATTCCCTCACTTGTACTGAGAGCTATCTCCCATACCCCTGTATTCCCTCACTTGTACTGAGAGCTATCTCCCATACCCCTGTATTCCCTCACTTGTACTGAGAGCTATCTCCCCCTACCCCTGTATTCCCTCACTTGTACTGAGAGCTATCTCCCATAACCCTGTATTCCCTCACTTGTACTGAGAGCTATCTCCCATAACCCTGTATTCCCTCACTTGTACTGAGAGCTATCTCCCATAACCCTGTATTCCCTCACTTGTACTGAGAGCTATCTCCCCTACCCCTGTATTCCCTCACTTGTACTGAGAGCTATCTCCCCTACCCCTGTATTCCCTCACTTGTACTGAGAGCTATCTCCCCTACCCCTGTATTCCCTCACTTGTACTGAGAGCTATCTCCCCTACCCCTGTATTCCCTCACTTGTACTGAGAGCTATCTCCCATAACCCTGTATTCCCTCACTTGTACTGAGAGCTATCTCCCCTACCCCTGTATTCCCTCACTTGTACTGAGAGCTATCTCCCATAACCCTGTATTCCCTCACTTGTACTGAGAGCTATCTCCCCTACCCCTGTATTCCCTCACTTGTACTGAGAGCTATCTCCCCTACCCCTGTATTCCCTCACTTGTACTGAGAGCTATCTCCCCTACCCCTGTATTCCCTCACTTGTACTGAGAGCTATCTCCCATACCCCTGTATTCCCTCACTTGTACTGAGAGCTATCTCCCCTACCCCTGTATTCCCTCACTTGTACTGAGAGCTATCTCCCCTACCTCTGTATTCCCTCACTTGTACTGAGAGCTATCTCCCATAACCCTGTATTCCCTCACTTGTACTGAGAGCTATCTCCCATAACCCTGTATTCCCTCACTTGTACTGAGAGCTATCTCCCATAACCCTGTATTCCCTCACTTGTACTGAGAGCTATCTCCCATAACCCTGTATTCCCTCACTTGTACTGAGAGCTATCTCCCATAACCCTGTATTCCCTCACTTGTACTGAGAGCTATCTCCCCTACCTCTGTATTCCCTCACTTGTACTGAGAGCTATCTCCCCTACCCCTGTATTCCCTCACTTGTACTGAGAGCTATCTCCCATAACCCTGTATTCCCTCACTTGTACTGAGAGCTATCTCCCATACCCCTGTATTCCCTCACTTGTACTGAGAGCTATCTCCCCTACCTCTGTATTCCCTCACTTGTACTGAGAGCTATCTCCCATAACCCTGTATTCCCTCACTTGTACTGAGAGCTATCTCCCATACCCCTGTATTCCCTCACTTGTACTGAGAGCTATCTCCCCTACCTCTGTATTCCCTCACTTGTACTGAGAGCTATCTCCCATAACCCTGTATTCCCTCACTTGTACTGAGAGCTATCTCCCCTACCTCTGTATTCCCTCACTTGTACTGAGAGCTATCTCCCATAACCCTGTATTCCCTCACTTGTACTGAGAGCTATCTCCCATAACCCTGTATTCCCTCACTTGTACTGAGAGCTATCTCCCATAACCCTGTATTCCCTCACTTGTACTGAGAGCTATCTCCCATAACCCTGTATTCCCTCACTTGTACTGAGAGCTATCTCCCATAACCCTGTATTCCCTCACTTGTACTGAGAGCTATCTCCCCTACCTCTGTATTCCCTCACTTGTACTGAGAGCTATCTCCCATAACCCTGTATTCCCTCACTTGTACTGAGAGCTATCTCCCATACCCCTGTATTCCCTCACTTGTACTGAGAGCTATCTCCCCTACCTCTGTATTCCCTCACTTGTACTGAGAGCTATCTCCCATACTCCTGTATTCCCTCACTTGTACTGAGAGCTATCTCCCCTACCCCTGTATTCCCTCACTTGTACTGAGAGCTATCTCCCCTACCCCTGTATTCCCTCACTTGTACTGAGAGCTATCTCCCCTACCCCTGTATTCCCTCACTTGTACTGAGAGCTATCTCCCCTACCCCTGTATTCCCTCACTTGTACTGAGAGCTATCTCCCATAACCCTGTATTCCCTCACTTGTACTGAGAGCTATCTCCCATAACCCTGTATTCCCTCACTTGTACTGAGAGCTATCTCCCCCTGTATTCCCTCACTTGTACTGAGAGCTATCTCCCCTACCCCTGTATTCCCTCACTTGTACTGAGAGCTATCTCCCCTACCCCTGTATTCCCTCACTTGTACTGAGAGCTATCTCCCCTACCCCTGTATTCCCTCACTTGTACTGAGAGCTATCTCCCATACCCCTGTATTCCCTCACTTGTACTGAGAGCTATCTCCCCTACCTCTGTATTCCCTCACTTGTACTGAGAGCTATCTCCCATAACCCTGTATTCCCTCACTTGTACTGAGAGCTATCTCCCCTACCTCTGTATTCCCTCACTTGTACTGAGAGCTATCTCCCATAACCCTGTATTCCCTCACTTGTACTGAGAGCTATCTCCCATAACCCTGTATTCCCTCACTTGTACTGAGAGCTATCTCCCATAACCCTGTATTCCCTCACTTGTACTGAGAGCTATCTCCCATAACCCTGTATTCCCTCACTTGTACTGAGAGCTATCTCCCATAACCCTGTATTCCCTCACTTGTACTGAGAGCTATCTCCCCTACCTCTGTATTCCCTCACTTGTACTGAGAGCTATCTCCCATAACCCTGTATTCCCTCACTTGTACTGAGAGCTATCTCCCATACCCCTGTATTCCCTCACTTGTACTGAGAGCTATCTCCCCTACCTCTGTATTCCCTCACTTGTACTGAGAGCTATCTCCCATACCCCTGTATTCCCTCACTTGTACTGAGAGCTATCTCCCATACCCCTGTATTCCCTCACTTGTACTGAGAGCTATCTCCCATACCCCTGTATTCCCTCACTTGTACTGAGAGCTATCTCCCATACCCCTGTATTCCCTCACTTGTACTGAGAGCTATCTCCCATAACCCTGTATTCCCTCACTTGTACTGAGAGCTATCTCCCATAACCCTGTATTCCCTCACTTGTACTGAGAGCTATCTCCCATAACCCTGTATTCCCTCACTTGTACTGAGAGCTATCTTCCATACCCCTGTATTCCCTCACTTGTACTGAGAGCTATCTCCCATACCCCTGTATTCCCTCACTTGTACTGAGAGCTATCTCCCCTACCCCTGTATTCCCTCACTTGTACTGAGAGCTATCTCCCATAACCCTGTATTCCCTCACTTGTACTGAGAGCTATCTCCCATACCCCTGTATTCCCTCACTTGTACTGAGAGCTATCTCCCATACCCCTGTATTCCCTCACTTGTACTGAGAGCTATCTCCCCTACCCCTGTATTCCCTCACTTGTACTGAGAGCTATCTCCCATAACCCTGTATTCCCTCACTTGTACTGAGAGCTATCTCCCATAACCCTGTATTCCCTCACTTGTACTGAGAGCTATCTCCCATAACCCTGTATTCCCTCACTTGTACTGAGAGCTATCTCCCCTACCCCTGTATTCCCTCACTTGTACTGAGAGCTATCTCCCCTACCCCTGTATTCCCTCACTTGTACTGAGAGCTATCTCCCCTACCCCTGTATTCCCTCACTTGTACTGAGAGCTATCTCCCCTACCCCTGTATTCCCTCACTTGTACTGAGAGCTATCTCCCATAACCCTGTATTCCCTCACTTGTACTGAGAGCTATCTCCCCTACCCCTGTATTCCCTCACTTGTACTGAGAGCTATCTCCCATAACCCTGTATTCCCTCACTTGTACTGAGAGCTATCTCCCCTACCCCTGTATTCCCTCACTTGTACTGAGAGCTATCTCCCCTACCCCTGTATTCCCTCACTTGTACTGAGAGCTATCTCCCCTACCCCTGTATTCCCTCACTTGTACTGAGAGCTATCTCCCATACCCCTGTATTCCCTCACTTGTACTGAGAGCTATCTCCCCTACCCCTGTATTCCCTCACTTGTACTGAGAGCTATCTCCCCTACCTCTGTATTCCCTCACTTGTACTGAGAGCTATCTCCCATAACCCTGTATTCCCTCACTTGTACTGAGAGCTATCTCCCATAACCCTGTATTCCCTCACTTGTACTGAGAGCTATCTCCCATAACCCTGTATTCCCTCACTTGTACTGAGAGCTATCTCCCATAACCCTGTATTCCCTCACTTGTACTGAGAGCTATCTCCCATAACCCTGTATTCCCTCACTTGTACTGAGAGCTATCTCCCCTACCTCTGTATTCCCTCACTTGTACTGAGAGCTATCTCCCCTACCCCTGTATTCCCTCACTTGTACTGAGAGCTATCTCCCATAACCCTGTATTCCCTCACTTGTACTGAGAGCTATCTCCCATACCCCTGTATTCCCTCACTTGTACTGAGAGCTATCTCCCCTACCTCTGTATTCCCTCACTTGTACTGAGAGCTATCTCCCATAACCCTGTATTCCCTCACTTGTACTGAGAGCTATCTCCCATACCCCTGTATTCCCTCACTTGTACTGAGAGCTATCTCCCCTACCTCTGTATTCCCTCACTTGTACTGAGAGCTATCTCCCATAACCCTGTATTCCCTCACTTGTACTGAGAGCTATCTCCCCTACCTCTGTATTCCCTCACTTGTACTGAGAGCTATCTCCCATAACCCTGTATTCCCTCACTTGTACTGAGAGCTATCTCCCATAACCCTGTATTCCCTCACTTGTACTGAGAGCTATCTCCCATAACCCTGTATTCCCTCACTTGTACTGAGAGCTATCTCCCATAACCCTGTATTCCCTCACTTGTACTGAGAGCTATCTCCCATAACCCTGTATTCCCTCACTTGTACTGAGAGCTATCTCCCCTACCTCTGTATTCCCTCACTTGTACTGAGAGCTATCTCCCATAACCCTGTATTCCCTCACTTGTACTGAGAGCTATCTCCCATACCCCTGTATTCCCTCACTTGTACTGAGAGCTATCTCCCCTACCTCTGTATTCCCTCACTTGTACTGAGAGCTATCTCCCATACCCCTGTATTCCCTCACTTCTACTGAGAGCTATCTCCCCTACCCCTGTATTCCCTCACTTGTACTGAGAGCTATCTCCCCTACCCCTGTATTCCCTCACTTGTACTGAGAGCTATCTCCCATAACCCTGTATTCCCTCACTTGTACTGAGAGCTATCTCCCATAACCCTGTATTCCCTCACTTGTACTGAGAGCTATCTCCCCCTGTATTCCCTCACTTGTACTGAGAGCTATCTCCCCTACCCCTGTATTCCCTCACTTGTACTGAGAGCTATCTCCCCTACCCCTGTATTCCCTCACTTGTACTGAGAGCTATCTCCCCTACCCCTGTATTCCCTCACTTGTACTGAGAGCTATCTCCCCTACCCCTGTATTCCCTCACTTGTACTGAGAGCTATCTCCCCTACCCCTGTATTCCCTCACTTGTACTGAGAGCTATCTCCCATAACCCTGTATTCCCTCACTTGTACTGAGAGCTATCTCCCATAACCCTGTATTCCCTCACTTGTACTGAGAGCTATCTCCCATAACCCTGTATTCCCTCACTTGTACTGAGAGCTATCTCCCATAACCCTGTATTCCCTCACTTGTACTGAGAGCTATCTCCCATAACCCTGTATTCCCTCACTTGTACTGAGAGCTATCTCCCATAACCCTGTATTCCCTCACTTGTACTGAGAGCTATCTCCCCTACCTCTGTATTCCCTCACTTGTACTGAGAGCTATCTCCCATAACCCTGTATTCCCTCACTTGTACTGAGAGCTATCTCCCATACCCCTGTATTCCCTCACTTGTACTGAGAGCTATCTCCCCTACCTCTGTATTCCCTCACTTGTACTGAGAGCTATCTCCCATAACCCTGTATTCCCTCACTTGTACTGAGAGCTATCTCCCCTACCTCTGTATTCCCTCACTTGTACTGAGAGCTATCTCCCATAACCCTGTATTCCCTCACTTGTACTGAGAGCTATCTCCCATAACCCTGTATTCCCTCACTTGTACTGAGAGCTATCTCCCATAACCCTGTATTCCCTCACTTGTACTGAGAGCTATCTCCCATAACCCTGTATTCCCTCACTTGTACTGAGAGCTATCTCCCATAACCCTGTATTCCCTCACTTGTACTGAGAGCTATCTCCCCTACCTCTGTATTCCCTCACTTGTACTGAGAGCTATCTCCCATAACCCTGTATTCCCTCACTTGTACTGAGAGCTATCTCCCATACCCCTGTATTCCCTCACTTGTACTGAGAGCTATCTCCCCTACCTCTGTATTCCCTCACTTGTACTGAGAGCTATCTCCCATACTCCTGTATTCCCTCACTTGTACTGAGAGCTATCTCCCCTACCCCTGTATTCCCTCACTTGTACTGAGAGCTATCTCCCCTACCCCTGTATTCCCTCACTTGTACTGAGAGCTATCTCCCCTACCCCTGTATTCCCTCACTTGTACTGAGAGCTATCTCCCCTACCCCTGTATTCCCTCACTTGTACTGAGAGCTATCTCCCATAACCCTGTATTCCCTCACTTGTACTGAGAGCTATCTCCCATAACCCTGTATTCCCTCACTTGTACTGAGAGCTATCTCCCCCTGTATTCCCTCACTTGTACTGAGAGCTATCTCCCCTACCCCTGTATTCCCTCACTTGTACTGAGAGCTATCTCCCCTACCCCTGTATTCCCTCACTTGTACTGAGAGCTATCTCCCCTACCCCTGTATTCCCTCACTTGTACTGAGAGCTATCTCCCCTACCCCTGTATTCCCTCACTTGTACTGAGAGCTATCTCCCCTACCCCTGTATTCCCTCACTTGTACTGAGAGCTATCTCCCATAACCCTGTATTCCCTCACTTGTACTGAGAGCTATCTCCCATAACCCTGTATTCCCTCACTTGTACTGAGAGCTATCTCCCCCTGTATTCCCTCACTTGTACTGAGAGCTATCTCCCATAACCCTGTATTCCCTCACTTGTACTGAGAGCTATCTCCCCTACCCCTTTATTCCCTCACTTGTACTGAGAGCTATCTCCCCTACCCCTGTATTCCCTCACTTGTACTGAGAGCTATCTCCCCTACCCCTGTATTCCCTCACTTGTACTGAGAGCTATCTCCCCTACCCCTGTATTCCCTCACTTGTACTGAGAGCTATCTCCCATAACCCTGTATTCCCTCACTTGTACTGAGAGCTATCTCCCATAACCCTGTATTCCCTCACTTGTACTGAGAGCTATCTCCCATAACCCTGTATTCCCTCACTTGTACTGAGAGCTATCTCCCATAACCCTGTATTCCCTCACTTGTACTGAGAGCTATCTCCCCTACCCCTGTATTCCCTCACTTGTACTGAGAGCTATCTCCCCTACCCCTGTATTCCCTCACTTGTACTGAGAGCTATCTCCCCTACCCCTGTATTCCCTCACTTGTACTGAGAGCTATCTCCCCTACCCCTGTATTCCCTCACTTGTACTGAGAGCTATCTCCCATACCCCTGTATTCCCTCACTTGTACTGAGAGCTATCTCCCATACCCCTGTATTCCCTCACTTGTACTGAGAGCTATCTCCCATACCCCTGTATTCCCTCACTTGTACTGAGAGCTATCTCCCCTACCCCTGTATTCCCTCACTTGTACTGAGAGCTATCTCCCCTACCCCTGTATTCCCTCACTTGTACTGAGAGCTATCTCCCATATCCCTGTATTCCCTCACTTGATAAAAAGCCATCCAACCCCTTCTTAAAGCTATCTAAAGTATCAGCCAGTACGACGGGGAGGGAATTCCACAACTTCACAGCTCTCACAGTAACAAATCCTTTCTGAATATTCAGATTGAACCCCCTTTATTCTAATTGGAATGGGTGCCCTCGCTGGAAAATATATATACAGTATGTATATATTTATACATAGTTAGCATATAACATCTTCAGTGCCTCTTCTCCAGTGTAAACAATTAATAATTTATATGCCCTTTCCTAATTTAGTTACCGTTCTTTGGACCCTCTCTAACTCAATAATGTCCCGTTTGAGCACTGGAGACCAAAACTGCACGGCATATTCTGGATGTTTAAAAGGTATTTACTTTGTTACAAATGTTAGGCCTACTGATGATCAAATTTTTCCCATTTCAGCAAAATATCTTTTGACATGACCGCAACTTACGGTTTTAGCAGTTAGCCATTGCCAGAATGTGAAATTTCACATCGAATCCATGCCTGGCAAAAAATTGCTCATCAGTAGTTTGTCCTACCTGAGTTAAACATTGTTATGCTTTTTTTAGTTAAATCTAGTAAATTGAAAAAAAAAAATTCTTGGTAAAAGTTTAACCGAGCTGGACAAAATCTGCTCAGAAATGTGCAAATTGTGATTGGCTGGGCTGGGTAATATGCCTTACAGGAACAGTCATTTTGGCATAACCTGCTGCAATCAGGCCCGGATTTGTGGAGAGGCCACAAAGGCCCGGGCCTAGGGCGGCAGAAGTTTAGGGGCGGCATGCCGCCCCGCCGCAAGAACATTTTTTAATTTTGCTCCCATATGGAGCAGTCGGGACCTCTCCCCACTGCTCCGTATGGGAGTTAAAAAGAGCGTTCGCGCATGCGCAATGGGGAGCTGGCGCATGCGCAATGGGGAGCTGGCGCTTTGCGCATGCGCAGTGGGGGCACGTTCGCGCATGCACACCGGGGTGCGCGTTCGCGCATGCGCATGGGGGACTCCCACAGGGGCGGCCTCGGGGCGCACCGGAGAGAAATCCGGCCCTGGCTGCAATAGGTACATATCACATTGTTACGAATGTTTGGGCGTTAATTGGAATGCACAACGCTCGGCAGAAATTTCACCTTCAGAATCTGGTAACCTTTATGATAAATGAAATGACAGTAACCAGTACAAGGCACATAAATATAATGCCTGGTTAAGTAATCTTAAATGTTTCCCATTATCCGCAATGAGTTAGAAAAAAGGAGTGAATATTTCACAAGGTGAAAAATCAAATAGTGCTTTACATAATTGGAGACATAATAAATGGCAGTAAGATGCCTTACCCTAAAAACCTAACGTCTGTTGCTCTCTGCATGGAGTTTCATGTTTAAACTCTATATTTAATAGTGACAAGCTCGCCCTGTTTATTACTAAATTTTTTTTGGGTTCCTTTTGTATTTTTAGAGACTTATAGAGGCTACAATGGGGCCCAGTGGTTAGTATTGCTGCACTGAGGAACTAGGGTTTAGATTTGATTCTAGCCAAGGCGCGTGTGTCCTTCCTAGGTTTCTTTGGTTTCTCCCCAGACCCCAAAACACAGAGGAACGTTACTTATTCATAAGGCCACTATACAACCTCAATATCTGGGCAGAGGTCCTTGGTAGGGATTGGCACCATCTGTATTTCTAATGAATATTGAAGGTTATAAAGAGGGCATTGATTTAAACCTGCTCGCCCTGTGAAAGGATAAGTAAGGATTCTGTACATGAAGCTTCCGCCCTGTACTGCCTGTGCTCTCAATAATAACTAGAAAACTAAAGGAAAGTTGGGAATTGCAGTTGATGCTCTAATTCTGCATATAATTTTACTTCTTTATTAATACTATATAAGCATATTTCCTGTTTGGTTTTTATATACATTTTTGGAAAACAGGTTCTTTTCTTTTTTTCAAACTTACACCATTGTACCTGACCCTTTGCAGAACTCTAGACTGCACCGACATGGCTGACAAATGGCTTCTCAGTTACAGCTGTGCTTATGTAAAAGTAAATGTAATGTATATTCAGCAGCCCCTTACAATCTGTTTAGGAAAACTACAGAACACTCAGCAAATCAGACTTTTCAGAACAATGATACAACTATAATATGCTGTTGGGTGAAATGAAGCAAAGTCTTGCATCTGGCACTGAAACCTCTGAGAACCAGAATATGATATACAATATATATATACTGTATGTATATATATGTAGCCCACTTTATCTTTAGATGTGGCACTACCTGCTGATATGTCACTATACTTGGCGCTTTCAGAGATCCTGAGCCCCGCTTACTGTGGGGAACAGCTGTTACTTTATACTTTGGCGTGCCTCCACCCAGAATAGGGATAGAATGAACTATAACTCCCCTCCTGGGACCTTGATACTGTACTGCAGTGTGAGGACTCCCAACACTCCTGGCACCTTGCCCCCTCCCTGGGGTAGTTGCTTACCAGGCAGGTGGATCCTCCAGATATGCAGAGACAGGACACTGGATTGATGTTTAACCAGTGGAACTTATTTATTGTACAGTTGTATCAGACAGGCAGATTATGCACAGGAGCAATGAGGTAGTCAGGGTAGACTCCCTCTTCCTTAAGAGACCCTCTCTCCACGAGATATTAGCAGTACTACACGCCAGATGATTCCCTTTAGGGGTTCCCTCCGGTACTTCTCGCCAGAAGCCCCTCTCTAGGGCACTTCCCGGTACTCCCGCCAAGCGGACACCCCCTCAGCAGACCTCACCCCGGTACTTCCACTTAGATACCCCTGGATTAGGCTAATCTCCTATACTTAGCACTTATACCCTGACTCCAGCTATGAGTGCTGGTGGATCTTAATCCATTACACCTCCTGTCGGGGCCACGCTGCCCAGCTAGCTTACCTGTCTCCCACTCCTAGAGTGGTCTATAACAAATCTCTAACTGTCTAACTCTAACCTGTGGTATACCTCTTATCCAAGAGGGGTCCCAGGCTAAAAGACCTGAAGGCACATGGCTGCACAGCCTTATATACTGTGTGCACCCTGTGGCCTAACTATTGAACTGCAGGGAAGCTAAATCCCAGTTAACCCTTATAGTGCCAAACCACCCAAGGTGTCCCACTACTAAAGTGTTACCCTCCCTGGGGCCTATCCTGGGGGCAACCAACCTAGGGGACCCAATTTCTAGAGAACCCTACATTCTCCCCCTTGACAAAAAAATGTCACCTCCTGGCTGACATACCTTTAACCAAACATATACATTTTACCCACACATTTCTTATACCCAATACTTCTTCTATGGTCCCTCGCGGTGTCTGCGCAGAAACCTAAATTACCTGGGGAAGAAACAATAAACACACTTTTACCTTTCCCCCACTCCCAAAGTCTTGGTATAAGTCCCAAAGTCCTTTTTCCTGAAAGAAATTGCACACGTACTCAGAAATGCACAGGACAATGATCTCTCAAAAACAAAAGAAATTTTTATTAAACAGCTCCTTTACTACTCCCTCCTCCTCCTTGAGGGAGTCCTTACCCCCTGGTGCTCGGCACCTCCTGGGGTCTTCCACCAAACGGGTGGGGATACTCAACACAAGTGGCATCTCCAGCCGGCAGCTGCCAAGCCCTCCTTGGGCTATAACTTGGGGCATCTCCCCTTAACAGATGAACACTCCCCTGGTTGGGAGCAGTGGCAGGCAGTCCAGGCCTCCACGTGCTTAAACTGACAAGGCAATTTTCCTTAAGCACCCCCTTCACACGAGATAGGTGAAACGCTGCTTGACATCCTCATAGGGGGTATAATACCTGGGATGTGGCTTTTCTACAGTGCGGCCACTCTCCAGAGTGTCCTCAATACTAAAGTAGCGGGGCTTGGGGTTATACTTCCCACAGCTCTGCACCGCATGTTTTAGAACTGTGCGGCCCCACCACCACTCCTGTTCAGTGGCCCGCACAAATTTCCAGGCTTGCCTGCGCTTGGCTCTGTCAGAGCTACTTAGGATATTTAGGGGCATCTTTTTCTTCCTCTGGATCTCCTCCACGACCCACTCTTCCAGCATATGCCCCATCCGTTCGTATACCCACAAAGGGGCATAGGGCATGTAGTAGCCCCACATCATGTGCACCCTAAAGTTTATCACCCGCTGGATCCTAGACACTGAGCGGAATACTGCTGGGTCTGCCTGTCCAGGCAGCACCCAAAACTGCTTCTCTTCCTGTGGGCTGATTTTAGGCGGTGCTACAAAGCTGGAAGGGGAAGCGAACATAGGGCCCTGGTCTGCTGTGGCCTCTTCCCCAGAGTCATCACCCCCTGGGGTGTATTCACTGGATGAATGAATCCCCCCCCTGTGATATGAGGGTGGTCGCCGTTCTGATGTAGCATCCCTCAGGGACTGCAAATAGGATGGTGGGGCTAGAACCTCCTCCTGACCCGTTTCAGAGGGCGCTGGTGATGGGGGCCCCATGAATTCTTCCCACTCTTTATCCCTGGTGCCCTGGTAGCGGCCCCGCCTGGGTCCCCGCCGGCCTTTCCGGCCCCTGGGGCAGGTAGCTTGAGTAGCGTCACCCCCTGCCAGTACATCTGGTCTAACCCACGAGTCACTCAGGGTCCCCTGGGTACTCACCGCCTCGGCCGCAGCTTCCACCGCCCAGTCAACAGTGGCGGGAGCGCTGGCCCACTCAGATTCACCCTCCGCACCGGTAACTGTTTCCTCCGGTTCAGCCGCGGGGTGAATTTCCTCTCCCTCCGGTTCAGCCGCCGGATCCATAACGTCCCCCTCCTGGGTGGAACTAGGGCGGGCAGCAGGACTTCCCCGCGAATCCGCCTCCTCCTCATCACTGAGGGTGATGGCGGCATAGGCCTCGTCCACGGCCTCAATTTCCAGCACTTGCTGGCCTCTGGGACCTGCTCCAAACGGGCCACTCCAGTACGGCCGGTCACAGGTGGTGCACAGGGCCCCGGGATGCTTCATCGATCCAAAGGACTCGGCTTCACAGCCGCCACAGAGGGGCACCATCCAGTGCAGAGTGTCATGCACTTTCATTTCTGCAAAGCTGCCGGCCCAAATGAAACGCCGACCGGTATCCTCCATCCGCACCCCCTGTCTCTTGGGTGGCTTGGGGAGCGTTGGGGACTCAGACCCCGATGGCACAAGCTTGCTTTGGTTGGGCATGCTGATGGCTCTCTTCCAACACTCAGCTCCTTCCCTTAGCACCGCCACACACGATCTGCCCAAAATGGCCGCGATGACGTCACCGGTCAAGTCGCGCCCACTCTGTTTGGCGCACTTTCCCAGCCACACGGTTGGCTAAACGCTCTAAGGGGCGGCTCCAACAATCAGAACTGTTCTGCCTCCTCCCCCTCACGGGGCTTCCCACGGAATTTCCCGGGTCTGTTTGGCGCCACAAGCCTGCAATCTGATTGGCCCAGGGCAACTCCTCTGCTCTTTTGGCGCCAATTATCCCTCACTGGATACAGATTCAGGGTGCCCAAAATTTATCCCATACGGAGGTCAGGCTTCCAGATTTACACTAGGCCCAAATGCTGTTATGGCCCTTCTGCACTGTTCCTGCTGTTCTTTTGCTGCTGTTTCGAAATCTCAGCAGTGCCTCCAAATGTAGCCCACTTTATCTTTAGATGTGGCACTACCTGCTGATATGTCACTATACTTGGCGCTTTCAGAGATCCTGAGCCCCGCTTACTGTGGGGAACAGCTGTTACTTTATACTTTGGCGTGCCTCCACCCAGAATAGGGATAGAATGAACTATAACTCCCCTCCTGGGACCTTGATACTGTACTGCAGTGTGAGGACTCCCAACACTCCTGGCACCTTGCCCCCTCCCTGGGGTAGTTGCTTACCAGGCAGGTGGATCCTCCAGATATGCAGAGACAGGACACTGGATTGATGTTTAACCAGTGGAACTTATTTATTGTACAGTTGTATCAGACAGGCAGATTATGCACAGGAGCAATGAGGTAGTCAGGGTATACTCCCTCTTCCTTAAGAGACCCTCTCTCCACGAGATATTAGCAGTACTACACGCCAGATGATTCCCTTTAGGGGTTCCCTCCGGTACTTCTCGCCAGAAGCCCCTCTCTAGGGCACTTCCCGGTACTCCCGCCAAGCGGACACCCCCTCAGCAGACCTCACCCCGGTACTTCCACTTAGATACCCCTGGATTAGGCTAATCTCCTATACTTAGCACTTATACCCTGACTCCAGCTATGAGTGCTGGTGGATCTTAATCCATTACACCTCCTGTCGGGGCCACGCTGCCCAGCTAGCTTACCTGTCTCCCACTCCTAGAGTGGTCTATAACAAATCTCTAACTGTCTAACTCTAACCTGTGGTATACCTCTTATCCAAGAGGGGTCCCAGGCTAAAAGACCTGAAGGCACATGGCTGCACAGCCTTATATACTGTGTGCACCCTGTGGCCTAACTATTGAACTGCAGGGAAGCTAAATCCCAGTTAACCCTTATAGTGCCAAACCACCCAAGGTGTCCCACTACTAAAGTGTTACCCTCCCTGGGGCCTATCCTGGGGGCAACCAACCTAGGGGACCCAATTTCTAGAGAACCCTACATATATATTGGGTTCTCAGAGGTTTCAGTGCAAGATGCAGAGTTTGCATCTGTATAGATATATAATATATATACAAATCTATAATTACATTTATATTAAAAAATACATATATTTATTGATATGTATTTGGAAATATATATATCTATATAAGCCCTTGGCTTGTTGAGTGGTTATTAGTTGATACTGACCACACAAATGAATGGGTAAATTACACAATGCAAGCTAAATAGTTGGACCTCTCAGCAGAAGTAAACTTATGAGTTCCTACATAGTCAGTGACCCAATACACACTATAAACAGTATAGGGAATTTACTTAGCCCTAGGAGGTGCAAAAGAGCAAAAAGTTTGATTTGGCCAGGATCTGCAGGCACCCCTTAAAGTGAAAATTGCCTGAAAATATCTGTTTTTTGCACTTTGCCCTGCAAGTAGTAAATGGCCCCTTATGTATTGAGTTGTGGACAATGAACTGTGATGCGTTACAGAAGTTTATTATCCAAACAGATTGGACTATTTATGAAGAGTATTATAATTTGTTTATATAAGTCCTGTGAGTGCTGACCCTCTCTCAAGCACCTTCAACATTATTTGGACCTGCACCCAGGCAACAGCAACTTATCTATACGTGAGTGCCAGCATTTATTTGGGAGTATTATTAATAATAATAATAATAATAATAATAATGGGCAAGCTGTGGATACCTAAGTAACTTTCCATTAGCTTACAGTTATTTGGTTTCTATATATTAATTATCTAGTGTGGTTTCACGTGTTCCTGTTTGTGGTCTTTAGATCAATGCTCATCAAGGTTAAATATTTTCCATAATGATTTTGAAAGCCAGCAGATGAAGCGAAAGTTATTGGTCCTTACCAGGCCTGAAAGATCCATCATACTTTGCTTTGGATTCCAACAGTTATAGTTTTGATGAATGCAAAATTGTAATTATTAGAAGATAATTTTACTCAGAAATAATGACATTATTTTGAAAAACTGCAAATATTTCTGTAATTTGGGATCACATGAACCCTATGGATTACATTGGTGTGGAAAATAAACCTAGAATTTAATCAAGATGGGTACATAATCGAGCCTTGTGGTCCGGGTCCAATACTGGGTATTAGCAAGCTTTCATTCTGAATTATTTTATTGATTGTACCTTCCCCCAGTGATGTTATAACCCATTCTACACTTCAGTTACACTTGCAGGATTTCTTTCAGATTTGAAGGAGGAGGTGGCTCCTTCTGCCATGCAATTCCATTTAAAGTATTAGTATTAACCAATAACGGCTGTACCACAGGCTAGTATTAGTTTAGTTATTTCAGTTCCTGTACATCAGGTTAGCTGTTAAAAAACTACACAGCATCCCAGATTGTAGCTAGAGAAAGAGTCCTTACCTTCCATATATACCTTTGAGAGATCACCTGACTATATCTTGGAATGCACCAAATCCGTAATGTTTGGATACAGCCTAATACTAATAATGAGCACATTTTTTCACCAGACAGATTCGCTGTAGAATTTCACATTTCAACAAATTCTTCTGTGAAACTGGCACGAAAATTCACAACAAAAGTTACAGTTGTGTCAAAAAAGTTGCAGACTTAAAACAATGGTGTGGTAGTTGCATTTCGGGAATTTCCAAATTTTTTTTTGCGAAGCAAAACAGGACAGATTCGCTCATCAGTACCTAAAACCATTTACACTGAATTTGAAGTCTAATTTGTATATTCAGATGTGAGAAAAAATCCATAAACTATGAACAAAAAAAAAATGTTTAGTTAATGTCACATGACTTATGAAATCAGTCCTGCTGAAAACATTCTAGGATTCGTCCAAATCCTAAGCCAAATTCTGTTACACCCCTAATTCTTTCTATTGCATGGAGCCACCCTAAGTACAGCCATAAAAGAATTAGCTCATCAGTGGGATATATAAAATAATTACTCCCATTAAATGTGCCTCAGAAAAGCACCCAAGTTGCCTCTCCTTAGGGAACATGGGGAGGAGTTAATGTTCCTGTAGAATGAATGTTTACATTGGGGGGAGTAAGTGGTCATAATGATTTAATTCCGCATGGGTGTAAGTTAGTCTTTTATGACAGATAGATCTGGGTTCATATAAAGCAATGTTCTCCAACCTTTTTTGTACCACGGGCCGGTTTCAAGCAAGACAATGTTTCCGAGGACCAGGGGTAGTGGGTATAATACAGCTCATCATAACACAAAATCAGTGGGAAACTTGAGCTTGTTTCCCTGCAACTAGATGCACCCAGCCCCCTTCTTACTCCCACTTAAGTAGTGACATCCCCTGATGGAGCTTTAGTACTTTGTATGGAGTATGGAGCTTTAGTACTTTGGTCCTTTTCACAATCAGTAGAAAGCTCCCTAGGCTTCACATAGTTGTTGTCATCAGGGGCGGGCCAAGCCGACTGGGCGCCCTAGGCAACCCGGTTGGCCAACTCTGCCCTCCTCCCCAAAGCACAGGAGGAGGTGCAGGGGGGGGCGGTGCGATTAGATCGGTCATTGCCTCCGCCGCTAATGACAAGCGGCGGAGGCAATGACAAAGTAGCACTAGGGGTAGGCAGGAGAGGCTCCTGCCTGGCACCCCTCAATCGTTGCGCCCTAGGCAGCTGCCTCTTCTGCCTACCCCTAGTTCCGGCCCTGGTTGTCATGGAGTTGGGATCACAGGTAATTGGGAACAGAGGTGGCCCAGTTCAGCACAGCCCACGGCCCAGCACAGCCCACGGCCCGGTGGTTGGGGACCCCTGATATAAAGCACTAGGCCAGGGTTCATTACTAAAAGTCCATTATTTAAGACATAAATGAACCTTTATGACTACATGCTTACAATGTAAAAAACTGTTGCCAACAAATATCTGTAGGAATTAGTGCAATACTCTCTTTCCTAGAAAGGTTCCCAGAATGTATTAGTCACAATTAATGATTCTCTCCATACAACAGCCACAAACACAATTTGTGCTTCCAGTATATATTGCCAAACCACAATTGTGCACCTCTGACCTGCCAATGAGTACTTCCTAATTAAAGCACAAATCATCTCCCAGGCATTGTTATGGAATCCTTTATTAGGCAAGGGATTTACATTTATCTAAAAGTACTTTTGTTGTCATAATGCAGAACTATATTTCCGTATATGTTGAAGTAGTTAAAATATTAAAATGCTTATATAAAATACAGTAAGCTATTTTTATTAAGTCTGAAAGCCTATGGTAATGTTTAATGCATTTCGCTCTGCCCCCCGCCAACACTAAATGTTTGAGTACAATTTCCTGAGCGGTGTTCATATCTGACCTCCAAATAAATCAGAAAGGAGAACCTTAATGAAGAACCATCGTCCCCATAACGAATAAACGGCTGTTCTGTTTCTGTTGATGCAAACAGGTGCTGCTAGGGTCAGAAAGTGACCCCTACTTGCCGAATCCTGCCCAGTTTAACTTTCTAATCAAACTTCTCCCATGTTTATATCTTCTATAATACTGTACATAATGGACGTTGCCAGTGGCAAGTGTATCGGCACGAATCACTGCTACCCACATTATCTGTGAGATTCTTTATCCAACAGTTGTTTCTCGGCAAAGGCAAAGTCTTTTTCCATTCTTATAATAAGTTAACCACTTCTCTATGTTTCTATACATATTTTTTTGTATAAACTATAGAAAGAAAGGGAAAGTTGTGCTCAACTACTACATTTTAAACCATTAGGCGGGGGTGCAATGAAGCAGTGACCACAAAATTTATATAGACAGCAACAAGAATCCTCTGCACTCACCCATTATCAATATATGTAGGACATTACGCTCTCTGCTTTAAGCAAAACAGAGATTGTTTGTCCATATATTGCAAAATACTTCAAGTTGGCCAAGTACCTCAAAGTTATTCCCAGTCTGGCCAGTCCTACAGCTACAGTCACCCTTTCCAGCTACAGTCAGGTGATCCTAGTGGAGCCAATAAAAGGGCAACCATTTGGGGGTTTTAAACCTTGAAAGCAAGCAAGTTGCAGGTAAAACTTAGTCCCTTAGATCAGCTTGAAGTATATTGCAATATTTGGACAAACAATCCCTGTTTTGCTTAAAGGGGAGGTGATTTCTTAATAGTTTAATGCACAGAATGTCTTAATGTCCTATATATATTGATAATGGGTGATGCAATGAATAAATGTGTTTATTACCTTTCCTACTCACTAAGACACAATGAAGGCAGAACATTGATTCTGAATGTATTTTTCCTTGCACATATAAATACGTAATTATATTCTAATCTGTATAAATGAGCCTAGGTATGTTTTACCTGGCTACCTATAAGATGTATGACAATATCATTGTTGGAATAATACTTGCCACAGCTTTGTTGACGTTTTAAACACGGGAAAACAATCAACATGCTGAACAATTTATTTAACCACATTTAGGCAAATTCAGCACATATCAGAATGGATTTTGTTCCAGCCTGGGGTATTGGGTGAAAAAAAAACCTTAGTGCAGCTGGATCAACCTTTTTTCAGGACTTCCCAGGCAGCTCCAGCAGCACATAGGCTCAGAATAATTGTGGGTGTCCATTAGCACCAACAGATTCCAAACAGTCCAGTATGCTAAGCTAATATTTTTTTTTTCCGTGGTTTCATATTTTCCTCTTGTCTTATATAGACAGGTATCGGATACGTTATCCGGAAACCAGAAAGTTCTGAATTACGGAAAGGCCGTCTCCCATAGACTCCATTATAAGCAAATAATTCTAATTTTTAAAAATGATTTTCCTTTTCTCTGTAATAATAAAACAGTGCCTTGTACATGATCCCAACTAAGATATAATTACCCCTTATTGGGGGCAGAACAGCCCTATTGGGTTTATTTAATGGTTAAATGATTCCCTTTTCTCTGTAATAATAAAACAGTACCTGTACTTGATCCCAACTAAGATATAATTACCCCTTATTGGGGGCAGAACAGCCCTATTGGGTTTATTTAATGGTTAAATGATTCCCTTTTCTCTGTAATAATAAAACAGTACCTGTACTTGATCCCAACTAAGATATAATTACCCCTTATTGGGGGCAGAACAGCCCTATTGGGTTTATTTAATGGTTAAATGATTCCCTTTTCTCTGTAATAATAAAACAGTACCTGTACTTGATCCCAACTAAGATATAATTACCCCTTATTGGGGGCAGAACAGCCCTATTGGGTTTATTTAATGGTTAAATGATTCCCTTTTCTCTGTAATAATAAAACAGTACCTGTACTTGATCCCAACTAAGATATAATTACCCCTTATTGGGGGCAGAACAGCCCTATTGGGTTTATTTAATGGTTAAATGATTCCCTTTTCTCTGTAATAATAAAACAGTACCTGTACTTGATCCCAACTAAGATATAATTACCCCTTATTGGGGGCAGAACAGCCCTATTGGGTTTATTTAATGGTTAAATGATTCCATTTTCTCTGTAATAATAAAACAGTACCTTGTACTTGATCCCAACTAAGATATAATTACCCCTTATTGGGGCAGAACAGTCCTATTGGGTTTATTTAATGGTTAAATGATTCCCTTTTCTCTGTAATAATAAAACAGTACCTGTACTTGATCCCAACTAAGATATAATTACCCCTTATTGGGGGCAGAACAGCCCTATTGGGTTTATTTAATGGTTAAATGATTCCCTTTTCTCTGTAATAATAAAACAGTACCTGTACTTGATCCCAACTAAGATATAATTACCCCTTATTGGGGGCAGAACAGCCCTATTGGGTTTATTTCATGGTTAAATGATTCCCTTTTCTCTGTAATAATAAAACAGTACCTGTACTTGATCCCAACTAAGATATAATTACCCCTTATTGGGGGCAGAACAGCCCTATTGGGTTTATTTAATGGTTAAATGATTCCCTTTTCTCTGTAATAATAAAACAGTACATGTACTTGATCCCAACTAAGATATAATTAATCCTTATTGTAGGCAAAACAATCCTATTGGGTTTAATTAATGTTTAAATAAACTTTTAGTAGACTTAAGTTATGGAAATACAAATTTTCCAAATTATGGAAAGATCCCTTATCCAGAAAACCCCAGGCATTCTGGATAATGGGTCCCATACCTGTATATATTTTGCTTTTACCTAAAAATCACTGATATTCTGATTCAAATCCTGCATCAGAATGAATATAAGCTCTTTCTGGGGATATTTAGGTCAAAGGAATCAGAGAGGAAAAAACACTAACCAGTGTCAAATTGGAGACCTTTCTTTCGAGGAATTGTATCCATTCTGTTCTACTGATCCTCATTTTTATGCTTAATAAGCATTTTATATATTTTATTTCTAAGAATTCAGAAAAATATATATTGTGAAGGTTTCACTCTCTAGAGGAATAAAAAGCTCTCCAACTTATTATTTCTCCCTGATTTTTAAGGCCATTGACAGATTCTCAGGTTCTGTAATTATTTAAGCTCTGTGTGATATGGGACACAATGTTCCACTGAATGGAATAGAATAAGGAAATGAGTTTCACCATTAGACTTCCATTAGCATTTATTCTGGCTATGTAGGAATCCATTTTCTTTAATCTTCCCAGTTAAGAGGATGGAAGGAGAGGAATCCATGCTCTTCCGCTCTATAATTTTAGTAAAAAAAATGTCTAAGGGGAAAAGTCTGATGTTATTTTAGTGCTTCTAACTTTGCTTCAAAGAGCTGGGGATAATTGGAAAGGATGACTGTGTAGATCACATACATGCGTGGAACAACCAGGTTGCCACGAGATGCCAGTGCTGGACACTTGAAAAACGGAAAAGAATATATAAATAATAGTCATTGTCAGTCAGTCAGTAACTCTATGAAGTCTATAATATGAGAGCCATCATACAGTTGGTCACAGCCTCCTTATTGCTTTGGGAAGTGAGCCCTGTGCCCGTAATGGGTAAGGTTTGCAGCAGTTATATTCTATTGTCGAATATATCAAGTACGGGTATTGGACCCCTTATGCGGAAACCCATTATCCAGAAAGTTCCAAATTACGGAAAGGCCATCTCCCATAGACTCCATTTTAATCAAATAATTCACATTTTTAAAAATGGTTTCCTTTTTCTCTGTAATAATAAATCAGTACCTGTACTTGATCCCAACTAAGATATAATTACCCCTTATTGGGGGCAGAACAGCCCTATTGGGTTTATTTCATGGTTAAATGATTCCCTTTTCTCTGTAATAATAAAACAGTACCTGTACTTGATCCCAACTAAGATATAATTACCCCTTATTGGGGCAGAACAGCCCTATTGGGTTTATTTAATGGTTAAATTATTCCCTTTTCTCTGTAATAATAAAACAGTACCTGTACTTGATCCCAACTAAGATATAATTACCCCTTATTGGGGGCAGAACAGCCCTATTGGGTTTATTTAATGGTTAAATGATTCCCTTTTCTCTGTAATAATAAAACAGTACCTGTACTTGATCCCAACTAAGATATAATTACCCCTTATTGTGGCAGAACAGCCCTATTGGGTTTATTTAATGGTTACATGATTCCCTTTTCTCTGTAATAATAAAACAGTACCTGTACTTGATCCCAACTAAGATATAATTACCCCTTATTAGAGCCAAAACAATCCTATTTGGTTTAATTACTGTTTAAATAATTTTTTTTTAGCAAAATTAAGGTAGGAGATTTTAATTACGGAAAGACCCCTCATCTGGAAAACCCCAGGTCCTGAGCATTCTGTATAATGGGTCCCATACCTGTAACTGTATTCTTCTGTATATCTTCTGTTCCTGCTAATATATGAGGTTGTGCTCATAAAATAAGGTTTTAAACACTATACAAATAAACACTTATGAACACTATTACACTACAATTTCTGTTAAGAACCGGAAGGCTGCAAAATGAAACCTTTTTGTTCCCCTGTTCGTGTAAGAAAACCACTGGTATGCCTTCATTAAAACAATAGGCAAAAAGTATCTTAAGCATAAGCCCTATTCATTAATAGGGTGGGGTTTATACGGCCTCATTAATCTCATTACTATCTACTTGATTGCTTCTTGCTTTTTGGTTATCCCAGTCAATACGATTGCGGAAGATTTTGCAAATGTTCGATCTGAGAAATAGTTTCATTTATCTCTATTCTAATAATTTTTAGCCAGTTTGAGTGAAATTTTGGAAACATTTTCAATAAAAGTCTTGTGCTTTGGAATGGCAAAAACCCATATACATAGTATATATATATAAATATATACATATCTAGATACATACAGTAGCTAGCTATAGATATGTCATGTATATATAATGGGTTATAAATGGGTCTTATAGTGGGAAGTATAGTGAGAATCTTGGTTAAATTAGCAGCATCAGCTTCTAAGACCTCCATGGACCTCCTTGAGTATACTGAGTATATTTTTTTAAGAAACCAATTGACCTGCCTGTATATTTTTAGAATGTTGGAGAAAACTGAAGGAAACCTGCATAAATCCCCACAGTATGGAGGAAAACATACCCTACAGCAATATTTGTATATAGCTATATAGCTATATTTTCTTGTATCCCTTGATACTACTTGTCTTGTATCTACATCATGGTACTTGCAAGCACTTGACATTGACCAGTTTTGGTAAATCTGATTCTTAGCTTCAAATGTTTTATTAAATTTTTATCACTAGTCCTCATGAGTCCTCAGTGTGAAGTCTTTACACTTCAATCCCCTAAAAAACATAATAATTAATGATGAGGGAATCTGTCCCGTTTTGTTTCGCCATAAAATTCACGAAACGGCAAAAAATTGTCGAAACAAATTTGTTGCACGATTTTTTTGTCGCCCGCGTCTCTTTTTGTCGCATGCGCCTATTTTTCATCCCCGTGTCTATTTTTTGTCGCCCACGTTTCTTTTGACGTGACCACGCCCAATTTTGACGCAACTGCGCCTCTTTTTACGCAACCACACCCAATTTGACACGCAAGAAAAAATTTGCCAATGGCGAAATGCAGAAATTCGCTGCAAATCCATGCCTGCCGAGAAAATTAGCTCATCACAAATAATAATAATAAGAATAATTAATTTATTTCTAACCCAGACCTTTGAGGAAATCCTTTATAGCCTTTAGAGCACGCAGAGTGCAGAACTACTGGCCATTCTAAGACTATTGCCTATTTTTCAACAGTAACTGGTCTCTAAGTTATATAGTACAGTATTATATCATTACCATGGCAGAACACTTTGTTAAGTTGACTAAGCACTATGTTTCTTTATGGCCCTCTAGTATAGCATTGAATATATGTATTATATAAATCTGGTGAGTAAAGGCAGAGGTACTGCTTTCCATTGGCTCTCTAACTTTTAACTAACTATTTTCCCTCTTGCAGGAAGAGACATAGGAGTGACCTGCGCCCTGTTGGAGGGAGGTGATCCCTTATTGGTTTAATGATATCATGGGATGCTCTGTTCCCTAGTTGAAAAGTGTTGGAATCACCATGTGCTAGGCTTTTGGTGCTCCACCTGAGAAGCAGATGGAAGTGCTGAGGGTCCAGAGGCTAATGTAAAGTAGGCCTCATCTTCTGCATTTAGCTGGGGTACCAGGACTCCATGGGTGAGGATTAGTTATGGGAAGTCAGACCCTGTCATTATACCAGGACTCCATGAATGAGGATTAGTTATTAAAAGTCAGACCCTGTCATCATACTGTACAGCCCAATGGATGTAAGATAGACAGGATCAGTAAGAATGGGTAGCAAAGTGCCCAACTTAGAGAAGTATTGATGTTAGGCAATACTGGCAGGGACTATAATGGAAAGGGACTCAGTATATCCTCCTCCTTGCCTGACTTGCATTTATTGTAGGTTTCTAATTATTTATAAATATTATTCTTATGTAAAATATTAAGCCTGTATGCTTTAACTTATATGGCATTTTAAAAACTTGCTTAAGAACAACAGGGAAACACCGACATTTTACTGGCCAATTATTCTGTATATACAGTAAATGAAGAGCCTCACTTAGGGGCTGATTTACTTACCCACGAACGGGTCGAATGGAGTCCGATTGCGTTTTTTTCGTAATGATCGGTACTTTGCGATTTTTTCGGATTCTTTACGAATTTTTCGGATCCAATACGATTTTTGCGTAAAAACGCGAGTTTTCCTATCCATTACGAAAGTTGCGTAAAAAGTTGCGCATTTTGCGTAGCGTTAAAACTTACGCGAAAAATGCGCAACTTTTCGCGTAAGTTTTAACGCTACGAAAAATGCACAACTTTTTACGCAACTTTCGTAATGGATACGAAAAACTCGCGTTTTTACGCAAAAATCGTATTGGTAACGAAAAATTCGTACAGAATCCGAAAAAATCGCAAAACATACGAAAAAGTCGCAAAATGTTCGTTTTCAAGTCGGAACTTTTCCAATTCGGGTCGGATTCGTGGGTTAGTAAATCAGCCCCTTAGAGTCTATTTGATGTATTTCTATGTACAGTACATCATAATATCACAATAGTTATCACAATCATCGCAATAGTTAGCACTGCTGTCTTGCAGTGCTGGGGTCCTAGGTTCAATTCTAGCCACGGCGTAATCTGTAAGGCGTCTCTTCATTCTCCCTGCGTCTGCATTTCCTCTGAGTACTGCAATTTCCTTTTACTCTGCAAAAACTTACAGGCAGGTTAATTGGCTCCTGATAAGATTGACCACAATATGTGGCAGTGACAGATGTAAATTAATTTATAATCTGCAAATCACTTCTGTATATATTGGTTCTCTCTGTATAAATAATAATAATAATGTGTATTTTGTGCAAACACAGTATGTGATCCCTGCTTACTGAGCCTGTCTTGCATAACAAGGTTTAGAAAGAAATTTGTTGTTCTGTATTCGTATACATAAAAACTCTAAAACCAGATGCTTAATAGGGTTACAAGATGACTTGAGTGTATGCATCTGCAATTTTGTGCAATAGGAGATGGGTGGGTTACTATCTACCACTCCCACTCTCGGCCATCTTGTGTCCCGATTTTATTGAACCCTAGACAGCCACCTTTGTTGCCAATCCTTCTGGCCCTGATGGCACCTATACATTTACTGTATTTCTTGAAGAAAATGTCCTAGCTGATAATGACTAGTGATGAGCGAATCTGTTCCCTTTCGCTTCGCCGAAAAATTAGTGAATCTTTCAAAAGATCCGCGAAACGGCGAAAATGTTGTGCAACAAAAAAAAAATTTCGCCTGTGGCTATTATTTTGTCGCGCGGCTATTGTTTCGTCGCCCGCGGCTATTATTTTGTCGCGCGGCTATTGTTTCGTCGCCCGCAGCTATTATTTTGTCGCGCGGCTATTGTTTCGTCGCCCGCGGCTATTATTTTGTCGCGCGGCTATTGTTTCGTCGCCTGCGGCTATTATTTCGTCGCGCGGCTATTGTTCCGTCGCCCGCTGCTATTGTTTTGTCACCCGCGGCTATTATTTTGTCGCGCGGCTATTGTTTCGTCGCCCGCGGCTCTTATTTTGTCGCGCGGCTATTGTTGAAAATTTTTGGACGTGCGGCGAATTTTTTCGCGGCAAAATTTTTCATCCATGTCGCGAAACAATCCGCCAATGGCGAAGCGCGGAAATTCGCCGTGAATCCATGCCTGCCGAAACTTTTCGCCCATCACGAATAATGACTAATGACATTCAAAGCCGTATGTAGCCAGGCCTAATTTGTTCGCGGGCAGTCTGGACATTTGCTTTTGACCAAAACTGTGGGGCAACTACAAATGGCATGTGATAATGGAATGGAATATGATATGTCCAACAACTCCCGGCACTTCACTTACAGATATGTCAGATGACAGAATATCCTAAATATAAAGGAACTCTTCATGTTTCTCTTATTTTTTTTTCCCATTGTATTTGACTAATGTAATTTGTCTGGACTGGTTTGATTATTATTTTGGAGTCAAGAAGAAGAAGACACTTCAGAAGGTTATTTCTTCTACCTTTGGATCTTTTAGTAGATACTGTAAGTAAGAATTATTTGTTTGATGGACGTGTCCTCGAGTTATCTTACTGTGTTGCCTTGTATGTTACATTTTTCTCATATTTCCAGACCTAACACTCCCCCTACCCCTGCCACAGGTAACTCGTACATATATACCTTCCGGCATCCAGCTGAGTTGTAGCATACTTGACCTCTAATGTACGATCTGTATTTTGTGATGTGATGGCGAGTACCAGTGCTTTGATCCTGTAATAAAATACAATGCAGTTCACAAAGGCCACAATGCCCTTCTAGACATGCATTTGTGCGGTTTCCTCATGAGAAATGACTTAAATGCACACAGCATCTCTTCTCGCTGAGCTCCTTCTTTTAAGCTGCTGTCATCCCATACAGTAGTCCCAAATTCCCCTGTAAACAATCTCTGACAAACCTGCCCAGCAAAAATACTCTCAGCATTTAATGGTTACGTTATCACACCGGCTGTTTATATCCTCATTGTAATTTATAATGTCATACACCGACCAAACATAAATACCCGTTCTTCTGTCATTGTGCCATTTTGATTTGAAACATTCTATGTTTAGCATCCCAGTCTACAGGGACCAGGGCAAGAGAGAAAATGCATCCCTTGTATGCGCAATGCATTTATGGCTGATGAGCTGTAAAGCTTTATACAGATTAATCAGTTATGTGTGTGCGCAACATGCTTAATATTTCATCTTGTTACACTACAGTTTCAGCACAAATTGTAAGTGTGATTTCTCCCACCTGACATCAGCATGTGCGTATATCTGACCCTGCTAACTGTAGTATGTAAGAATATGAAAATATGATGGTAAAAAGCAATTTAGGTGCCTACATGGTATGCGTCATTGGATTGTGTTCTTTTGTTTGCTGCAAAACATGTATGCATACAATGTAACACTACAGGTACACAATAAAAGGGTAAACATTAAAAATAAAAAAACCTGACTGGGATTATGTAGGAGCCTGATGACTGGAGATAACATACATGATATAAACAGAAAAATATACAAAAATTGGTATTAATTCAAAAGTTACAAAAGACTACATACAGTATATCACATCCTTATGTAGCATCTGGTATTCGCTGGGTCCATTTCTTCTTCTGTTTTGTCTTTCCAGAAGGGGTGGGTTGTGCAATGAACGTATATATGGGGAGATGGGTATAGGGTATTCCCCAACATGAGAAGGTAAAATAAAAAGAGTCTAACAAAAAGGTAAGAGCCATTCTGTAGGCTGGTCAACTTATTCAGTTTCACTGTTAATTGCTTGGGTCGTTTTGAATGATAGCAATATTTATTGAGGTAAGTAGGAGTGGAGGTTTAGGAAACTGGAGATATTTTGTTGTCTCTCAATTCTGCTAGTTAATTTGGGCTATAAAGTATCTAACTGATATTGGTAAGTATCCTCTTGTAACAGTCAGTAAGGGTCTGATCTGGTGTAGCTGTGCCAGGTTAGTTGTTCCTTGATACATAGGGTGGGTAATTGTTGCTTCTGTGTGTGGAGGTCACCAAGTTCTTATAATTATCTGTTTCTTTAAAGCTTGTTCAATAAAACCACTTTTGAATATACTGTTGTGTGTCTTGTGTTGTTTGTGATTTTAGTTCTTCAAATCTACTAATTTCCCGGGTTTTTTGCTTCAACTCTTGGAACTGGAGGACATTTGGACCTGTACAGTTGTGAACAAGTTTTGGAAGCCTAGAATCACCAAGGACAGTACCAGGTGTCAGATGGAGTGGTGTAATGGTCAGAGCCTTTCAACACTGGAGCAGTGCAAGTCTGATGGCGAACTTTTAAAAACTGGGGCTGGAGCATCATTCCTGATACTAGGAATAGGAATAATAATAACTCCTTAGGGTTAGACATAGTAGGGGACCATTAACAGTCTGGACAAAGAAAATGGGTAGGCCCAGCGATATATGAATGACTTCAATATTTTGATGACACAGCAATAGACCCAAAAATATATGCAACAGGTTGTTTTTGCACTTTTTACAACACAGTTGCAGTGGCCATGCACAATGACACAATGGATGGAGTAATGGCCCCAACATTTCATGACACAGAGGCCCAACCCACTCACCCAAAAATGTTATGATTCATTGGCCTCAACCACCTCAGCATTTTATGACAGTGGCTACAGTAGAGGACACAGGGGTCTCAGCATGGGATGGGATAGCCACCCATGGATGATCAATACCCAGCACAACGGTTTCTATGATTTCATGCCCCAGTGGTGCCAGCATTTTATGACACAGTGGCCACACAAGGACAATCATACCTCTCACGGATGGTTTGGTCCAGCTCCTAAACATCTTAAATCACATTTCCCTCATTGATCACATGCTTTCCTCTGTTTCGTGGCAGAGACGTTGCAAAAGAACAGCACAAGGTAAAGCTCCAGGATGCATTTTGTTAGCATTCTGTCCTGCAGGATGCAATGAACCCAATTAAAAGGAGCAGCGGGGTGGTATCTTGCCGCATCCAGTTCCACTTCTAGCACTGTTGGTATTTCATAAACATCGGGGGGAATGGCATGCTTTATTGCAGGTTACCCCTGAGTTAATATATGCCAAGTGCTGCTCCCTCTATGTGCTTAGCATTAGACATGCATTGGAAATGGATTCTTGCAGTGGAATAACAGCACTTCACTCTAAATTTGTGGAAAGAAACATTTTCCCAAGTGCCAGTAGCCCATATGGGATGGGCCAATGGGCCCGTTTCAAACTTTTTACCTTCTATTACATTACCTGCTTAGATGTCTCTGCCCGGTGGGAGTATCTTCAGTGCAGTAGTAGATACATTGCTCTGAATATTGGGCAAAACAGTCACAGAAACCAACAGCTCTACTAATGTGCTTCATTGTATGTTACCCCCCATAGTGATTGCTGGCAAAACAGTACATATAAGGAGTTATGTAATAAAAGGCATAAAATTTGCCCAGGAGCAGTAACCCATAGCAACCAATCAGCGGGTAGCACTTACTGGTCATCTGTTAGGGCTCTGGCACACGGGGAGATTAGTCACCAGTGACAAATCTCCCTTGTTGCTGGCGACTAATCTCCCCGAAATGCCATCCCACCAATTTTCGCCGGTGGGATGCCATTTCGGGGAGATTAGTCGCCAGCGACAAGGGAGATTTGTCGCTGGCGACTAATCTCCCCGTGTGACAGAGCAATTAGAAAGCAAACATGTTATTGGTGGGTTACTGCTCCTGGGCAAACTTAGTGCCTTTTATTACATATGGGGGCTATACCATTTTAGCAGCAGCAGCAACAACTAATTTAATTTCAGTCTGCAGATATATTATATGAATGTACCCATTTTATCATACATTGTGCAGGAATCAAACTGTTGTAAAATGATATTACAGAGGCACATAGTCTTGATCAGCATGCATAAACATAGCAGGAAAGGGCATTCTGCAGTTCAAGTGAGAATATTTGCAAATACTGTAATTAGACCACATTAAGGGACACGTAATGATTTAATCTGTCCCAGGAGCCCTCCCCCACTTTTTTTTTAATACTGTACAGTACTAGATTTAGCATCTCCGTGCATTATATATAGCATCTCTACGCGCAGATCTTTACATTTTACTGAGTGTTATCTCTTGAATTATGCATTACAGCTAGAGATGAGTGAATAGTGAGTCACAGTCAATTAAACTCAATGAGAACATGTACTAAAAAAAAAGCCAATAAAAATGCTTTGCGCTTCCTTGGAAAGGCCTACATTTAATAGGAAAATCAGATGCTTTTAAGTATTAGATATGAAGACAGGAGTTTGCTAAGTGGGAACTTGCTGGTCAACCATCAAACCAAACCTCACAGAGCCACTTTGCAGGTCAAGGCCCACCTGTGAAGGCCCACTATACCCATATTATCTTATTCTTCTTTTTGTGTTTATGTATGTGAGTGTATAGATAGGTCAGCATGTGTCAGTATGTGAGTGTATAGATAGGTCAGTATGGGTCTGTATGTGAGTGTATAGATAGGTCAGTATGGGTCTGTATGTGAGTGTATAGATAGGTCAGTATGGGTCTGTATGTGAGTGGATAGATAGGTCAGTATGGGTCTGTGTGTGAGTGGATAGATAGGTCAGTATGGGTCTGTGTGTGAGTGGATAGATAGGTCAGTATGGGTCTGTATGTGAGTGTATAGATAGGTCAGTATGGGTCTGTATGTGAGTGGATAGATAGGTCAGTATGGGTCTATATGTGAGTGGATAGATAGGTCAGTATGGGTCTGTATGTGAGTGGATAGATAGGTCAGTATGGGTCTGTATGTGAGTGGATAGATAGGTCAGTATGGGTCTGTATGTGAGTGGATAGATAGGTCAGTATGGGTCTGTATGTGAGTGTATAGATAGGTCAGTATGGGTCTGTATGTGAGTGGATAGATAGGTCAGTATGGGTCTGTATGTGAGTGGATAGATAGGTCAGTATGGGTCTGTATGTGAGTGGATAGATAGGTCAGTATGGGTCTGTATGTGAGTGGATAGATAGGTCAGTATGGGTCTGTATGTGAGTGGATAGATAGGTCAGTATGGGTCTGTATGTGAGTGGATAGATAGGTCAGTATGGGTCTGTATGTGAGTGTATAGATAGGTCAGTATGGGTCTGTATGTGAGTGGATAGATAGGTCAGTATGGGTCTGTATGTGAGTGGATAGATAGGTCAGTATGGGTCTGTATGTGAGTGGATAGATAGATGTGTTGTAGACAAGACAAGTAGCTGTTACTAAGTAGCTCCGTGTGTCTTCACCCTATGATTGGTGATGCAGATAAAACAAAGACCATATAAGTGAAACAACGTCCCCATTAATCATACCAATAATAGCAAAGGCCTCATTTGCACCAGCCTGACTATAAACTCCCTAGCAGGTTTGCTGTCATTGTGCCACCTTGTTCTGCATCACTTTATTGGCAAATGGTGACAAAACTGTGTTTATTTTATGGCCAATAACTGTTAAACTTGCATCGAAGATTACATAGCCAAATGAATGAATAGGCCCTCCTTGCTAAACTTTTAATTGAAAATGAATGACTTGTCTGCACAAAATACTACTGTAATGATCACGGGAAACTACCTTTTATGTCCCTGTGCAAATTCTTAACGAAGAATGAATGAAGCAGAGGAAGGGCACACACACAAATAGAAACTTTACAGTTGCACATACCAGGGTAAAGCAGTATTTATTAGATAGTTCCATTTGGCAGGACGAGGCATCTGTCATTCTAGAAAAAAAACTGCTGTAGAACCCCTCTGCTGTGATCTGCTTATGTCATAACATGCAAACATATACCCTTGAACTTCAATTTGATATGGCTACATTCCAGAGTAATATAGTGTTACGTTTAGTTACTGTATATAGAGAAAAAGGAGAAATGAAAATAATTGTCCTGGCAATTAGCAATGGTGAAGTTTGCTATTAATTGGCTATATTCATAGTGTATATTGTACGATGTAGTGTTCTTTGCTAGGATATGTGCGCGGCTGGATAACACTGAGCGTGCTGGATCATGAATATACTGCTTTTAATTGTAGAATGGCATATCTGCATCCCATATCCTATCATATTTGTGGGTTAAAGTACTGTAACTATTGCAGATTAGACTGCACATTGGGACTAATTCCATGAATGGTATCCACATCTAACAGAGATGAAGTCATAGCTTTCCACCCTTCATCTTCAGGTCTGTCACCACTAATGCAAATCCCAAATGGATGGGCCTTTATTGCATTTGGTCTTACAGTTCCTTGGTTCTACTGGATCATGATTTGTCCCAATAACGGTCATGTAACATAGCAAGACATAGGGGTGTAGAAAATCTGTGAGGTCATCAGTATGGGGGTCTCAATGTCGTACCATTTTAGTGTTTGGTTTTGATCTAATAAAAGTTGCAATGTTTGCTGCATAACCCAATTAGCAAGCAGCATTTACTGAGGAAGTGTCTAAAATCAAACATGTTAGGTTGCCTAGGCTTCCTAGACCTGGGCAAATTTTGCCCTTTTTATTAAATTACCCTATTTATCAAATTACAGAATGGCTTTTTAGCTTCTGTTGTTGGCCTTGTTCATCTGTGCTGAATGTTCTATAACATAATACCCCAAATATTGAACTTTACTACATTTTTAAAGCCCAAGGAGGAATGGAGAAATGACCCCTTCACTAGCACATTATTACACGGGATTGGCTCAGTCATTGTGCACTGGGTATTATCTACAGTAAGTAGCATTTTTGCATTATGATCTGCAATAATCAGCAACATGGTTTTTACAAATCTATTAATATCTGTAGTGATTTCATGAAAAAATGATTTATGTTATTCCGTGGGCAAGAAAACACGTGTATGGGTGACTGAACACTTGTATTGTTGCTAAAGCAAACTATGCAAAATATACAATGCGAGTCACAGACACAGGGAGATCCCAGGAGCAAGCACTACTGATAATGGCATGGCATTATCGCCTGCCAAGAACCTACGGGCAGAACACCAAAATAACTGAACATGCCTATGCTGGAGTCACGGAGACGGAGGATTATTGCAAATGCTGCTTGCTCATTTGAACCTTAGCTGAACTGAGCTGAATATATCTGGCCTGATGAATTTTACATACACACAAATAGTGTTGTTCTGCTTCTGATACAAGTCACATACACACAGCAGGTGTACGGCTCCTTAGTTTTAGGGCTTCTGAGAAGTATAATTCAGCTTCTGAGGAGCATTTTCTTGTGAAGGCAAATGGACAACAGTAAAACGGGCAGAAATTCTCAAACCCCTTCATTCTTACGCATAACTACCTATTATGATCAGACTTTCTCTTCCCATTTTCCACATTTTTGAAAGGGTGGGAGACTAATCCTGAGCTAAAAGTTTCGGTAATTGTAAGAACATTTTCTTATACCCCTAATGAAATACTGAATTAGGAGGACAGATTATTTTCTATACGGCAGCCAGGCCAATGTTGGCTGGTCTTTAAAAGATCAGTTTACAAAGTGAACAAAATCATAACAAAAGTTTGTAAATATATTTCTAGTACATTAAATAATTCAGGTAGTGGCACAACACACCGAGTTTTTTTGGGGTTTCTCACACACCACAGGTATTGTCTCCTAGCGTCTATGGATGCCTCAAGGGTGCTCCAAATATAACAGTATTACAGAAATCCCACCCTGTTGAATTGCTACACTTGATAAGTGCCACCTAGTGATATACCCCACACTAGATTACTTGGTGGAGCACAAACTGCTTTTTCTTTCTACTCTGCCATTCTCACCATTCTTAACAGGCTGCAATGACAAAATCTGCTTTCCACTATCTACACTTCATTCATGGGGTTCTGCCTTAGGGCACTAATGGGAAAATGTCTAATCATCTAGAACACTGATCCCCAACCAATGGCTCACTAGCAACATGTTGCTTACCAACCCCTTGTATGTTGAACCCCATGGCCTCAAAGCTTGTGCTCATTTTTGAAAGTCTGACTTAAAAGCAAGTTTTGGATGCATAGAGAATATGTGTACTGCCAGACAGAGACTCTTGTAGTCTGCCACAGGGGCGGGCCAAGCCGAACGGGCACCCTAGGCAACCCGGTTGGCCAACTCCATCTATTAGATTAGATTAGATCGGTCATTTCCTCCGCCGCTAACCACAAGCGGCGGAGGCAATGACAAAGTAGCACAAGGGGTAGGCAGGAGAGGCTCCTGCCAGGCGCCCCTCAATCGTTGCGCCCTAGGCAGCTGCCTCTTCTGCCTACCCCTAGTTCCGGCCCTGGTCTGCCAAGCCACATCGGGCTACCAAATAGCCAATCATAGCCCTTATTGGGCATCCCTTAACAACTTTGTTCATGCTTGTGTTGCTCCCCAACTTTTTTGTAACATTTAACTGTTACTCGGGTTAAAAAGTTTGGGGACCCCTGACCTAGAGCAACCAATGAGCAGGAAGTATTTACTGGTTACCTTTTTAAAAGCAAATATCTTAATAGTTGCTATTGGTTACAGCTATTGGACTAGTAGGAAACTTAATCCCTTGGGTCCCCTACTTCTATATTTATTGACAATATAAAATGAAAAAATAGTATCAAACGAAGTGCAAGAACACTGATGGAGGGTGTAGGAGATGTAGATAATACTGCTTTAGAAGAATCAGCAGCTAAGTTTAAGCAATTTCAGCAATAATTTTCTTCTTAGCTCAGCTAAGCCATTGCCCATTTACATCCCAATCTGGTAAGGTTTGTAGTTATTTATATAAGTGACCTATGGAGGGTGCTAGAGATTTGCACATCCCCTTGCAGCCAGTGCTTTTATGTCACCTGTCATTAGTTGACACCATTAAAAGGAAAAGAAAATAAGGTCACCGTCTTGATATAAATAAGAGTCTTTGTGCATGCTCGGGCAAACTTCTTATGCAGATGGGAACTGTCTTTGCATAATCTGAAACCCAACCCTAGCACATGTTTCCCTTTGCAACAGCTGAGTCAAGAAGATGGAAAAACTACAGGATAGGGGATCATGAGCTGTCCGCAGAGAATGGACTCCGTGTGCTTGCAGGGAAATGTCACATTCTAGGAGGTCCAGGCATGACTTGCCTTAGTGTCGAATCACACTACAGGCTCCGCTCACATGATGCAAGCCCTGTTTATCTCTCTGTAACTAAAATAAGGGCGCCTTATGTTTTATTTATAAGCACAGTGTGATGTAAGTAACCTTGGGGTATATGTCATTTGATCGCCTCATTTCTAGTTAAATACCTGGTTCTTAGTAGGAGAGAAGCCTTTATTCATCCTGTTGTGTCACTTGTGGGTGACATGTAGCAGCCCACTTAGCTATTACTGCACTATATCATTTCGCCTAATCAACTTGTCAAAGTTATTCGGTTTTTCTATTTCTATCTAAGTTGCTTCAGTTTGAGTTCAGTTTATTTTTCCCTGAAAACTGACATAGGGATGTGGGAATCAACAAAGCAGGTGAAGTGAAATGTACAGATACACAGATTACTTGTAACTTTTCTCTTTTGAATTGCGAGTGAAAAGTGGAGCTACTGTACAGATTAAATGCCTGTAACTACTGTATATCTGCAGTATTAAGTCAAATCAACTGGACTTGCTGTGTTTTCCTTGAAGTTTTCTAGAACAAGTCCAGTTGATTTGACTTATTATTATCTACCATGACCTGGCTGAATGAGAATCTTCACAAACATGTAACTAGATAAACTAATAAGACTGCACAAAAGCTATTTAGAAGTTATGTGACCAGAAGCCAAATTATATGAACTGTGCCTACTGCAACTGTTTATTGCATTTTCATTTCAGGGCAATAGATCAGGAGTGTTTCTCAGGCTATAACCCTAGTTAGTGCACCCTTAGGTGCCTGAGTGCCCACAGAACATAACTGCTACTGGCCAGACAGGCCCAGAATGACTGTTGCACACTGAATGACAGCTAGAGCTGTATGTGGATTTTGCATGTGCTCTAGGTGCCATAGTAAACATGGAATTGGCTCTTAAATCATAACTCTGTTGGGATTCCTACAAAAGGTTAGCCCAAAGCTTGGTTCCCATGATAGGAATGGACATGTTTGCTAGCTCTTTAGGTGACCTTATCTCTTCATTTGGTCTTAAATATCACTTATATGTAGATGATATTCAGATATATTTAGACACCCCTTCACTAACCACTGATATTTAAACCAAGATTGCTAACTGCCTCCTGGCTTTCTCCTCCTGAACCAACACCACCTCAGACTTAACCTAGCTAAAACAGAGCTCATGGACTTCCCGCCCAAACCTAGCCCTTCTCCTCCTTTCACCATTACTATTGACGCCATGACCATTAAACCTGTTAATTCAGCACGCTGCTTTGGGGTTACCTTTGACCAGTCCCTCTCCTTCTCTAACCATATTAATAATACTGCCCAAACCTGCCGCTTTTTTTTCTGCAATATTGCCAAGATACGCCCCTTTCTTTTACAAGTTACTGCTAATAAACTAATACATGCCCTTATCCTTTCCCACTTAGATTACCTTCCTAAGAACCTGTTCCCCAAGTAAAATGTTTAGCATGGCTGCCTGTTCAGCAAAGGAGCTTACAGAATCCTTCTGCTGACATTCAAAGCCCTTCACTATGCAGCCCCTCACTACATTTCTTCACTGGTTTCTCTGCACGTTCCTGGCCGTCTCCTCCGCTCCTCTCGTCTTAAACCTTTCTATCTCGCTGCTCCTTACCTCTGGAACTCTATCCCTGAATCCCTCCATAGGGAACAGTCACTCACCCTCCTTAAGAAAAAACTTAGATGCTACCTTCTGGAGCAATAAAACATTATTTTGTCTAGTCCTGCACTTAAGGGCAAATGCCCATACCTTGTGCACTCTTACCTTCCAATTTGTGCCTGTATGTTACCCAACCACTCAGATTGTAAGCTCTGCAGGGCAGGGACCTCCTTCCTACTGTGTCTCATACCACATGGCACTTGATCTCTGTGTCTTTATACTTATTTATTGTATTTATTATGACACTTGTCCCCCCTGTGTGTAATTGTGTATATTGTAAGATTGTACAGCGCTGCGTACCCTTGTGGAGCTTTATAAATAAAGTTATACATACATACATAATAAAGTATTATATTCTAATATAAAAAGACTGAAGAAGAAAAAGTCATGATCCTCATGACAGCTTGTCTTGATACAACATTGCTGATTACTTTCCTTTTGTTGTATTTAAGTAAATGAATATGGACCAGGACATCAATTTCCACCTCTCCCATTAGATGCCTACCCAAGGAGATAATATGATAACCAAGCATTCCTGCAAATTTTTTTGTTTAGAGTTTTTCCCCTACTCTCTGGTATGAATTCTACCTGTTTGCATAGGTATAGGAAAGCAGGAAGCTGTGGGAAATTCATTTTTTTGTGCAGTCTAGAAGTCTGCAGAAGAAATCCTAGGTAAGGTATGTCCTTTGGATGGGGGCATTCCCTACTGGCCCAGGGGTGAAAAAGGGTACCCCAGTCTATAAAAGTGCCTTATATATGTACCTCTGTTAGTTAGTCTTAGAGTAGCAGCAAGACATTAAAGAGATTAGTACCCTTTGGATAAAGTAAAAAAGTAGAAGCTCAAAGTGACAGGTGCAGCCATAGAGATATCCCAAGTGAGCACCTTTGTGAGAGCCTTGTGCTCTGGGACTGGACACCTATTGACTGAGTTCTACCTCTGGCTTTAACTACTGCCATATATCTGTAACATCTCAAAATCTAGTTACTATTCATCATATTAGAGAAAGATGTGTAACCTGTGAATACATTTAGTCCCAATCAACTTTAAAAACTATTAGTGCCAACATTATTATGAAACTGAAAGTGTGTATGTGGGAAGATCAATGTGAGGGCTCTTCTGAGATAAGTAGGCATGGGTAACTGGTGTTCTGATGGGAGTAGCAGTGGCCTGGTCAAAATTGCATCTCCTGGAAAAAAACTAATAGTTATTGCAACCATTTTTCCAGGGGGATGGGCGTTGAGCAATATAAGTTATTGCTCGAAGGGCAGATGAGATAGGGGAAGCACAAGGTTACATAGGACCATTAATCCCCAAAGTGCTTCTGCCAAGGGAGAGAGTTTGTATCAGAGCCAGAATGTGTCAGTATCAGCTGTATAGCAATTGCTCTAGGAAAGTGTGTGCCAGGACTTCTTTAGAAACACAGTCATTAGTTAGATGTTTATTATAAAGAATTAGGGGTATAACAGAGAATTGCAGCAGTATTACTGAAGAATTAGACACAAATCAATATAGAATCCAATACATCTAAGTGGCAGACTTTGATGAAGATTAAGAAAGTCCTCAATTGCCATCTAAGCACAAGAACATCCCTAACTCTCCACTAATAGGTTACTGCTGAGATTATCACTGACTGGGCTCTTAACTAGTAGGGCATCATTCTGGGACATAAAACTCAGCTTTCTGCCTGTGTGAGTACTAAACCATCCTATCTCTCAAATTGCTACAATTAACTGTACTGCAAGAGTAACTTGAATCGTTTATGGGTCTATGGTCCAACAGGTTCCAACCTAACATATCTGGCATGCTAAATGGTTCTGTTTGTACAGTTGTGTTTTGAACTGCCTCTTTTAAATAACTATGAGGTTATTGAGCATGCACAAGGAACCAATATTTGTTTACAATACCAGTGAAATGTTTATGTGCAGTTGGTCACTTTTAAAAAGTAAAAAATAACGTCATGCATCTGGGATGTAAAAATATGCAGCCACCTATACCCTTAATGGCTTTGCACTAGGCAAATCCATAATGGAGAAGGGCCTTGGAGTCCTTGTAGATAATAAACTTGGCTGTAGCAAGCAATGCCAGGCAGCAGCTGCAAGGGCAAACAAGGTTTTGAGCTGTATTAAAAGGGGTATAGATTCACAGGAGGAGGGGGTTATTCTTCCCCTTTACAGAGCGCTGGTAAGGCCCCATCTAGAATATGCTGTTCAGTTTTGGTCTCCAGTGCTCAAACGGGACATTATTGAGTTAGAGAGGGTCCAGAGAAGGGCAACTAAGCTGGTAAAGGGTATGGAAAGTCTCAGTTATGAAGAAAGACTGGCCAAGTTGGGTCTGTTTACACTGGAGAAGAGGCGCTTAAGAGGTGACATGATAACTATGTATAAATATATAAGGGGATCATATAATAACCTTTCTAATGTTTTATTTACCAGTAGGTCCTTCCAGATGACACAAAGGCACCCACTCCGTTTAGAAGAAGGGAGGTTCTGTTTAAATATTCAAAAGGGTTTTTTACAGTGAGAGCTGTGAAGTTGTGGAATTCCCTCCCTGAATCAGTCATGCTGGCTGATACATTATATAACTTCAAGAAGGGGTTAGATGGCTTTTTAGCAAGTGAGGGAATACAGGGTTATGGGAGATAGCTCTCAGTACAAGTGAGGGAATACAGGTTATGGGAGATAGCTCTCAGTACAAGTGAGGGAATACAGGGGTAGGGGGGATAGCTCTCAGTACAAGTGAGGGAATACAGGGGTAGGGGAGATAGCTCTCAGTACAAGTGAGGGAATACAGGGGTAGGGGAGATAGCTCTCAGTACAAGTGAGGGAATACAGGGGTGGGGGAGATAGCTTTCAGTACAAGTGAGGGAATACAGGGGTATGGGAGATAGCTCTCAGTACAAGTGAGGGAATACAGGGTTATGGGAGATAGCTCTCAGTACAAGTGAGGGAATACAGGGGTATGGGAGATAGCTCTCAGTACAAGTGAGGGAATACAGGGGTAGGGGAGATAGCTCTCAGTACAAGTGAGGGAATACAGGGTTATGGGAGATAGCTCTCAGTACAAGTGAGGGAATACAGGGTTATGGGAGATAGCTCTCAGTACAAGTGAGGGAATACAGGGTTATGGGAGATAGCTCTCAGTACAAGTGAGGGAATACAGGGGTATGGGAGATAGCTCTCAGTACAAGTGAGGGAATACAGGGGTATGGGAGATATCTCTCAGTACAAGTGAGGGAATACAGGGGTAGGGGAGATAGCTCTCAGTACAAGTGAGGGAATACAGGGGTAGGGGAGATAGCTCTCAGTACAAGTGAGGGAATACAGGGGTATGGGAGATAGCTCTCAGTACAAGTGAGGGAATACAGGGGTATGGGAGATAGCTCTTAGTACAAGTTGATCCAGGGACTGGTCTGATTGCCATCTTGGAGTCAGGAAGGAATTTTTTCCCCCTGAGCAGCAAATTAGAGAGGCTTCAGAAGAAGTGTTTTGCCTTCCTCTGGATCAACTAGCAGTTAGGCAGGTTATATATAGGCATTATGGTTGAACTTGATGGACGTATGCCTTTTTTCAGCCCAACTTGAACAGGAAATAAAGAGACATTTCCAGTAATCAATAACCCCAAACCATAGATGATCCATTTCAAGCCTAGTTATGTCCTTTGTACTGTCCTGATGCCTGAACATTCTATCCTCTACAACTGATTTTGTCAAAAAGTCTTTTGTCTCAGGAAGTTTTAGTTTTAAATATTTTGTATAATGTGTAGTACAGATACCATAGAAAAAAACCCATTGAGGGCAGATATGTCTCCACCAAAATGCTCTATGAGACACGACAGGTGATGAGAATAACAGAGATTATTAGAGGTTATAAAACAGTGGTTTTAGCCATATCATGCGTATAATTGTTAAAATAAGGAAGACAACAAATGGTTGCATGGCTTTCATGGTAGGTCTCATATCCCAATTCTTTGAGCCCACCAAGACAGGACCACCTCGCTCCTGTGCTTTCCTCTAGCTGCTGTTGAACTAGAATTTCCTTGATCCTCAATACAGCTGTAAGTAGCCATCATGGTTGATGGGATTGGTAGGTCAGGAACAGCTGGACGGTTGCAAGGAAGTTCTCATGGTCATAGCAATAAAATATATTGAAGTAGGATGCAGGTTGGTATCTGTATTCATATATTGACAATGGAGAAGCTGATCACCAATGTGGCAGTAGTTAAAATTTTGAGTGAAATGAAGGTCAAGATAATTTTTAATAAGAAGAAGGATATATGTCATTCCAAGCTCGGAATACAGTAGAGAAATCCCTGAATAAATGAGTAAATCCTTACCTTCTATTGCTTGGTTCATACTAGTTATTCTATCTGGGATAAAGATAATGATATTACAAATCATATCAAATCAGCAGTAGCAGCAGTCAATCACCAGTCCTCAAAATGAAGGGTTTTTGCTCTCACCCTAAAGCTATTTTATATCTATCATTATTACCTTCTCCCAGTATGCCAACAATATGGAAGTTATTAGATTGTTCCTATAGTAAAGCACTCATTTGTTTCACTTTTTTTTATAGACAAGTTCTTGGGATGTGCAATATCTTACCAGTCACCAGAGTTGCTTTTGTTTATATCTTTCTCAGCTAAAGATTGTAAAACAATATGGAATTAACTACAATGTAAACGTAGGTTTATTAGCCAATTTCCAATAACATATTAAGGGCCCGATTCACTAAAGTCCGAAATAAGGAGTGCTATTTATAGCATGCGTTAAAAATCTTATCACTTCTTATTTTTCGCTCGATTCACTAAAAGGACACTTGTCATAATTAAGAAGCGATGTTCTTGGCGTTATTTATCTTGCGTCGACATATTTTCAAGCAATATATTACGCAGCGCACAACATATTACGCAGCACGCGATATTTTACGCAGAGCGCAAAATTTTCAGAACGGTAGTCTTCAGAAAGTAATGGCTACGTGGGTAATATATTGCGCTCTGCGTAAAATATCGCACGCTGCGTAATATGTTGTGCGCTGCGTAATATATTGCTTGAAAATATGTCGACGCAAGATAAATAACGCCAAGAACATCGCTTCTTAATTATGACAAGTGTCCTTTTAGTGAATCGAGCGAAAAATAAGAAGTGATAAGATTTTTAACGCATGCTATAAATAGCACTCCTTATTTCGGACTTTAGTGAATCGGGCCCTAAGTGTTTCATGTACTTTCAGTATAACTTTTCTGTGCACAAAATTATCATTTTTACCTATTTTGTGCTCAGTATTATTTTTACATATAGACACCAGTTTTGAGTGAAGGATAATGAGAGGGTAGAAATCAAGTATTAGACAGGGAATTGAACCTGTGGCCCTGCAGATAAGTAGTAGTGTAACAAGGGGCTCATGAACCACAGTGCTTAAATGTAGGACCCCCTTTCTTGCTTTGAAAAATAAAATCACTGCTCCCAGTTGCTGCTAGATCATTACCTAGCCATATATTCTACCCAATCCCTCATGTTACATTGGCCCCTTATTTGCTTCTTCTGTTAGCTAGCATGGCACATTCTGTCAGGTTCACTAATAGAGAAGGGAATGGAAAATTTTATTTACTGATCTTTATTTTCGATATGTATGTGTGTGTAATAGTAGGGCTGCAACCAGGGGTATAAGAAGGGACTCCCGTCAATGGCTTGGTGGCAATGTGTGGAGCAGGCAAACACAATGGCCCAATTTGTGGATCACAAACTAGTGGGCTTAGGCATATCATGAGCATGTACAGTCAAGGGATTTCTTGGCCTGGTCAGGTTTGTGTTTTAGATCATTTTGTGTCCCCATTCCACTGAGTTGGTGGGGTCAACCACTTGGGGACTCTAGAGTGCAGTGGGCTAAAAATATGGGGCACCTAGGTACACGGCCCTGCTAACTAAGTATTATGGGGCGCCATGATTTCTTATTATGGCCCTAGCAAGGATTCTAACATTTTTCCATGATGGCTGTTAGAGACCACTGCTAACTGGACTCTACACCTAAGATTTAACAGGCTGCTCTCACATAAATAAAAACAATATAGATTCTTACATAGAAAAACGTTTTTGCACTCATAATCTTGTTGCGAGGCCAAATGGTTGTGTAATGCCAGTTGATTATTAAAAAATGTTCCTGAGACAAAACTGAGCTAAATATAAAGATATATGGATTGTAACACATGGTAGATAGTGTGGCTCTAAAAAGATATACATGCGGCTTTGCCTTCATTAAATGGATCATTGTTGGCAGATTGGGTAATTCCCATTGGACACCTGACACTTAAGGATGTATTTTACTGATGGTACCACTTCAATCTAGAACTCTATAGCACAGCTTAACTGGTACATGCAACATTATCCATAAGGATAGACCAGGCATTAGCATATACTTAGATGACAATGGAGTTCTCTATGCATGGAATGATTTATCTGACAGGGCGTAACATAATAGCACTGTTATTGTTAGACCCAAGACCCATCGTACTATAGCATGGGGAATACTTGCTGTAGTTTATAGGCAGGAATTTGTAATTCAAAGCACTTTGCCAAGAGCATGTGACTTTCTGACCTACAGTAAAGTTCTAAAGAGTTCCTTTGTGAAAACCTCTGACAGGCAAACAATGAAGGTGCACAAAATAGCACTTTATTTTCAATGGTTTTAACTTAACCAAAATATCTCTACGGACCAAAAAGGTCACGCAGCAGAATGCAACAGAATAAAAAGTAGTGGTGATGACTGATACGTTGCTTCTGCAGACTTCTTGGGAGATATAGTTACTGCAGGATTTGGAAAGAGCTGTGTCAGTTTGGAGATGGCGCTAATACATTTACATGTCATCTCTGGATTTTCAGTTCGGGTTTCAAGGTAATGGAGTGTGTTAGTGTTGAGAGAGGCAATATATAACCCCTTGTATTGTTAGCCCCATACATTTAAGATTAAAATACTGTATATACATAATAGTCAGTCAAGGACTTTTCTTTATGTTTTACTGTAGATGGATGTTATAGCTGTGGCTGTCCCAAATGGGGTATCGGAATATCCCAGACAGGGTCGGACTGGGGGGTGAAGGGCCCACCGAAGCTTCCACCCCAGGGGCCCTGCAGGTGCCCCCTGCCAGCCGTGCCCCCTAATTCCCTCCTCCCCCCCTTGCAGGGGCCCCCCTGACCCCCATCGCAGGGCCCCTCACCTGACGTCCTCCCCCGAACGCGCTTAATTTAACGCGTCGGGGCAGGAGCGGTCGGGCAGGGGGATCGCAGGTAAGGGTCGGGTCTGGGCCCAGTCCGACCCTGATCCCAGACACTTAATTGTTTGAACATGTTGAACTCTTTTAAGTTAAAGATCCCAAAACAGTTCATATCATCTGTATAAACTACCTTATGATTCCAGGAGTCGGCCCAAAATTCTTAAAATAGCAATTTTCTATTTAGGATTACCCAATGACACATACTACAAGAAAAGTATATTTTTATGAAAATGGTTTATTTAGATGTTGTTGGGTTTTACATAGGGACTTTTTTTTGCAATATATTTTTTATAGAGACCTACATTGTTTGGGGGTATAGTTTTACTTTAAGGTATAAAGTTTATGGAAAAAAATGACACCATATTAGATCATGTCTTAACCAGGATTTCCCTTTTAGGGTGGTACAGGTATTGGACCCCTTATCCAGAAACCCATTAATCAGAAAGTTCCGAATTACGGAAATCTCCCATAGACTCCATTGTAATCAAATAATTCACATTTTTAAAAATGATTTAATTTTTCTCTGTAATAATAAAACAGTACCTTGTACTTGATCCCAACTAAGATATAATTACCCCTTATTGGGGGCAGAACAGCCCTATTGGGTTTATTTAATGGTTAAATGATTCCCTTTTCTCTGTAATAATAAAACAGTACCTGTACTTGATCCCAACTAAGATATAATTACCCCTTATTGGGGGCAGAACAGCCCTATTGGGTTTATTTAATGGTTAAATGATTCCCTTTTCTCTGTAATAATAAAACAGTACCTGTACTTGATCCCAACTAAGATATAATTACCCCTTATTGGAGGCAGAACAGCCCTATTGGGTTTATTTAATGGTTAAATGATTCCCTTTTCTCTGTAATAATAAAACAGTACCTGTACTTGATCCCAACTAAGATATAATTACCCCTTATTGGGGGCAGAACAGCCCTATTGGGTTTATTTAATGGTTAAATGATTCCCTTTTCTCTGTAATAATAAAACAGTACCTGTACTTGATCCCAACTAAGATATAATCAATCCTTACTGGAGCCAAAACAATCCTATTGGGTTTAATTACTGTTTAAATAATTTTATTAGCAGACTTAAGGTAGGAGATCCGAATTATGGAAAAACCCCTTATCCGGAAAACCCCAGGTCCTGAGCATTCTGGATAATGGGTCCCATACCTGTATCACTTTCTGCTATAATTTATCCTGCAAAATATACTTTCTTTATTATTCATCTCATCTGGACTGGAGAACATCAAAATTATTTCCCACGGTGACCAGTAGCACCCTCGCCTCCAACGAAATATCTTCTGTATTTGTTTTGACTTAAACACGAATAAAGAGCGACTAAAATAAAATCAAAGAAGGGGGAAAAAAAAACCAAGAAATCGTCAATCTTCTGTTCTCCAATTCATCATTTTTACAATATTTTTTTCTTACTCGTAGAAATGGAACAAATGAGATGAGATGCAAATAGCAGTATTTGCATAGCTAACGTGGCAATTATGAAAGATTAAGAAATCAGATTATAAATTGCTGCTGCTTTTATTTGACCTAGATAAATACAAGCACACACGGAATAGTTTCCCAATCCCAACCCTCCGATGTGCTCCGTGTAGATCAGCGGCAGATGATATTAACTCTGACCCATACAGCATGTATGTCTTATATTAACAAGCGTGTCTCCCAAGCCTGTTCTCTTCAGCGCATTAAGGAATGGCAAAATGATTAACCCACTGCAGTGTTTTAATTCTAAAATGAGTGTTCTTGGGGAGGTGAAAGCATGCCTGGCAGGCTCATTAATTTGGAACTGACCTGCGATGAGCTTAGCCCACAGGCAGTTTATATACTTACAGTTACATACATAACTCACACCATAGGGGTAATTTGCAGACGCTCCGGGCATAGACTGGTAATCTGGCTCTAGGTGCTGAGAGCAGCTCAAATGAGCCCAGGCAGCCCTGTATTTAACTCCTGGCCTGTGGGCCTGCACCCATAGGGTGTCACTAAAATGAGCATGTTAGGGGAAAGGTAGGGAGCAGGAGTGGGCACACCTACATGCTTCTTCCCCACGCCCACTCTTCATAAATACAGAGCAGCCATACACAGGTAACACTGTACTCATGTAAATAAATATGCACATGAACTCACACATAGGGGCTGATGTACTAAGACACGAAGTCAAATCCGAATTGGAAAAATTCAGATTGGAAAACGAACATTTTGCGACTTTTTCGTATTTTTGCGATTTTTTCTTCGCCGTTACGACTTTTCGTAAATTGTCGCGACTTTTTCGTAACCATTACGACTTTTTCATATTGAGCGCTCGTAAGCGGCGGGGGAAACTTTCAGACTTAGCATGATTTTGGAAGCCTCCCATAGGACTCAATGGCACCCTGCAGCTCCAACCTGGCCCAAGGAAAGTCTCCCATAGGGCTCAATGGCACTCTGCAGCTCTAACCTGGCCCAAGGAGACTCTCCCATAGGGCTGAATGGCACTCTGCAGCTCCAACCCGGCCCAAGGAAAGCCTCCCATAGGGCTGAATGGCACTCTGCAGCTCCAACCTGTCCCAAGGAAAGCCTCCCATAGGGCTCAATGGCACTCTGCAGCTCCAACCTGGCCAAGGAAAGTCTCCCATAGGGCTGAAAGGCACTCTGCAGCTCCAACCCGGCCCAAGGAAAGTCTCCCATAGGGCTCAATGGCACTCTGCAGCTCCAACCTGGCCCAAGGAAAGTCTCCCATAGGGCTCAATGGCACTCTGCAGCTCCAACCTGGCCCAAGGAAAGTCTCCCATAGGGCTCAATGGCACTCTGCAGCTCCAACCTGGCCCAAGGAGACTCTCCCATAGGACTCAATGGCACTCTGCAGCTCCAACCCGGCCCAAGGAAAGTCTCCCATAGGGCTCAATGGCACTCTGCAGCTCCAACCCGGCCCAAGGAAAGTCTCCCATAGGGCTCAATGGCACTCTGCAGCTCCAACCTGGCCCAAGGAAAGCCTCCCATAGGGCTCAATGGCACTCTGCAGCTCCAACCTGGCCCAAGAAAAGTCATCATACTGAAGCTTGAATGAATCTGAAACTTTCGTACTCGGTGCGAAAGCTGCGAAAAAGTTGCGACAATTTGCGCAAGTCGTAACACTACGAAAAAGTCGCGACATTTTGTGAAACATTCGGAATGGCTACGAAAAAGTTGCGTCAATTTTGCGAAAAATCACAAAATACCGATCATTACGAAAAAAACGTATTCGGACGCATTCGGCCCGTTCGTGCATTAGTAAATGTGCCCCATAATGTCCACTGTAAAATGACTGCTGCTTGGGGAAGCTGCAACCCCACAACATACTTTTTTTTATATAACACAGTTTTACAGTATTAAATAATGATGTGTGATATTCTGTAGCAACAAGATTTCCAGGATTCCTACCACTATATCACTGGAAAAGTAGTGGTGTTTTGGTTGCTCTTGAAACAGTCTGTCTGATTTCTCCTAGTACATTTGGCTACGATCTATCTGTGTAAACATAAATAATGGAAATAGCTACCCCTATATGTAATACAAGGCACTACGTTTGCCCAGGAGCTGTAACCCATAGTAACCAATTAGATGTTTGCAGGTGAGAGGTAAATGATACCTGCTGATTGGTTGCTATAGGTTACTGGCCATGCTGAAATCAGTTTGCTACACCAGGGATCCCAATGAATGACACATACTCATCAACTTAAGTTGCCCATACACCTTTAGATCCACTCGCTTGGCGATGTCATCAAGCGAGCTGATCTTCTCCCGATATCCCCCACCTACGGGAGGGCGATATCAGACAAATCCAGGCTAATTCGGTCATTTGGCCCCCGTTCCAATTAGAATGACCGGTATAGGAGAAGTCAGATCGGGGACCACATTAACGAGCCAATGCTGTCCCTGATACGACTAAATTTTTTAACCTGCCCGATCAATATCAGTCGAGCAGGACCGTTGTTGGTAAACGGGGCGATTAGCTGCTGAATCGGTCTAAGGGGCCGATATCGGCAGCTAGAATTGGGCTGTGTATGGCCCCCTTTAGTTCTTGTATCCCAGTGCAAACAATTGCTTATGCTATGCAGCTACCATCTTGCAGCTGTGCATTCTGGGATGTATACCTGATTTCACCTGGTGGGTGACTGCATGTTTAGAATCCCTGCATTGTACAATCTGAAGGTCCTGCATTAGGATGTATTCTATTAAGGTATTTCAGGTCTTGAGTTGCGAAACTCTGTGACCGAAGATGAGATCAAGGAATGTGACTCTTCTTCCAAGTCGCAGATGGGATCCTCATCATATTGAAGGGAATGCCATTTACTTTTAAGTACAACTCTCAATGATATTCCTTCCCGACCCAATGATGTATGTTTGCTGGGAGTGGCTTTGATTCTACCCTTGCTGGGACATATGGCTGATGATGACTGTTCTGGATTATATACCCAATCATAATGTTTTTGTATAATGCTAAGTGAGCACATATTCGGCACTAAACATCTCTATTTCCAATGTAGTAGCTTAGAATTTTATTAGTGTAGAAATATCCCACTGTCTAAAAGTCAAATATATATATTTATTGCTACATATTATTATAATTGTTATCAAAGTTCCTGCATGTAATTCATTTTTCTAAAAGGTTAGGATGACATAACCCAATGCAGCAAAGAAGAATGAAAGCAAAACAAACAGCTCTGCTCATCAGAGGAATGTTCAGCGTGCTGTCGAGGAATCCTGAGAAGTTGTTTTTTAATAAATGATTCTTCACTTGTTAGACATTCCGATTCTAGAAGAAGATTGTGTAGCAATGCGGGCAAATGTTTTTCTTGTAGCAACCAATCAAATGTTTCCTTTTGCATTATCCAATTTAGTTGGTACCAGCAGCAAATGTTATAGGGAAACTTCCTTAATTGAAAAGTATGTGGGTATTTTGTGGAAAAGAAACAGTGTAACTCTAGGCAGAGTCAGTCAGCGCCTTCTAAAGCACATAAAGCAAATGAAGTGCTTAAAAAATGGCAATAGCTCAAGGGATGAAAACATAAAGTTGTCTCTTTTTAGATCCCTGGTAAGGCCTCACCTTGAGTATGCAGTGCAGTTTTAGGCTAAACTCTTTAAGATATCCAACTCCAACTATGTATACCTGTGACAAGCACATTTTTGCTTTATCTTAAGTAAGTTTGGTGAAATGTTCTACTTTACTTCTAAAGACAATATTGTTATTGTGACACTGTTGGGGATTAGTGAAAAATATGGAATGATGCGAAGGTTGCGTCAAAGGAAGTGAGTGAATTTTACTGTCGCACTGCGAATTTCGCCTGTTTCGAATTTTCGCCTGTAATAAAAGACTTAAAAAAAATCATAAAAATATTAGTAACAGTGTAGTATTGTTTCCTACACAGTTTATTGCATTGTGAATTTTATTTAAGGGTATCACTCTTTAAAGAGATACTGACACCAAAAATTAAACATTTACATCTATCATAACATTGTATTTCCATGCTACTTATTATTTTGCCTTTAAAGTATTTGCCCAATGCTTTTAAATTATGTATCTGATCCCCCATGTTCCTCTATGAGGGGCTGCCATATTTGTGCAGCAGGAGGCCGTTAGCATTAGAAGCTATAACTGACAGGTAGGGAAGGGACAGTCAGGTTGGCAAAACAGTCAGGTTTAGGCACTTTAAGTAACAATTACTTACAAAAGCAAGCCTATTTGTAAAAAAATGATCAACATGACCTATAGGGAACTTTTCAAGTACATTAATACTTTGAAAAGTCGTTTTTTAGTGTCAGTCACACTTTAAGTACCCACTTGAATGTAGAGTGGTACAATATGCCCAATCATTTCTCCATTGGCAGCTGAGTTGCCATGTGTTCACAAAGCATATCTTAACTGTGCGCGGAGGAAATATTGTTCCCATTGCACGTTTTTCCAATGTACACCATTTACAACATATCAGAGTGTATGCCTGTGTAGAGAAGTGTATTTCCTAATGATCATCTACCTTTTCTTCCTATCTGGCACCAAATAGCCATCTTGCCTTGCTTTAAAGAAAGGATTCTACCTACTAACATCAATAACTCTTTTTGCCAAAAAGCTAATTTGAATGAACTTGTGAAGTGATACAAGATATTGGGGTTCCATTTACAGATGCCCCCAGGTCCAAGTGCTAGAGCACTAAAAGAAGCAAAATGGTACCCTTTAGTGCTTGAAACGTGTGATTAGGGGGCTGAGTTCTAATGAAAAGAACACAGGACTTCTACAGATATTAGGAAAAAATGAAGTTGGATTATTACAAAAGAATACTTATGTTCTAAAGAATACCTTTAAAGCTGATGGTTTAATACATAATCCTGCTAATAGACATGTAAAGTCAATACTACATTAGAATATGTTTGCTAGAATTCTACAGCAATTAATTAAAAAAACCAAGGTGAACTGGGCCGAATTGAATGAGTTGGCAGTCTAGGGTTTAGCTAAGTTCATTGGTGTTTTGTTTTTTTACCCTCAAGAGACACTTTGATTTATATACCGGTAGGTGTTGTCAATAAAATGTAAGGGGATATATAACTGGCCACGGTGAAATATGTCCACCTCCGTTTTTAGTGCCCAACCAAGACTGGAGTCATGCTCATGCTATGCAAGATGTCTGCACCTTGATTCTTAAACACATCAAGGCTTGCCAGCCTCTAATTAGTAAAACAGAAAAAGCAGAACACATGTGGACTCCCTGTACTGTCACCCGAGTCTTTTTATATCAGTCGAAACCTACTGCTCTGCTTTCAAATGTTACTTCTAAGGTTAGACCAATATAGAAGGCCTGTATTTATTTCTTAATAGAGAAGACGATGAAGCCAAAATATTCTGCGCCGGATCCAAGAGAGAAGGCAGCCAACTAAGATCTGAGATGGAATAAACATTCACTCGTTGCGAGGCCTGCTGTGAGATGAAACTTCCATCCCATGGCACCGACCGCTGCTTCCCCGGGACTCCAAATTGGAAGTGTTGTCAAGCAGGGACTGAATGTTCACACTCCGGCTTTTCCTTGTTCTTGGCATCGCTTCTCAAAGACTCTAGCGCTGGCCTGAAATGTGAACTTAGAATTTGTAGCTTAATCCTTGCAGAAAATAAAAGAAGATTAACACTTTCAGTAATAAGGGACTGTGAAATCAGAGGTCTTAGGGAACTGTATATTTTATGCTGCATAAACATGAGTTAAATGTTGATGTCTTAGCATCTTTCTTTACCTCCGTATTGATTCTTCAGCTCCCCTCAGGATAACTTGAAATAACTTCATGCTTCACTTTATAAACACAACTTTGTGTGTGCTTTTTTGCTTTTATCTAAATTGTGCTCTTAGTTAAACGTTTGCATGTGTACAGAAATGGACGGAATATAGATAACATCATACCCTACACCTGAGTAAGGCATCAGGGATATTGTCATGACATCATTTCAAATTTGTTTAATGTTTTATTAACCTAGAATTAAGACTGAGCTTTATTATCTGTTACATTCGCATAGCTTAATCCTACAGAAATTAGCCATAAAAGTAGATTTGACCTTCTGAAAGAAAGCAACCTATTGGCTTTTCTATATTCCCCAGCACATGTATCCCCTTCTGGCCTGCTAGCCTTAATGCTGGACTTACTGACAGGTTGGAGTACAACTGTACACTTTACACCAGTTAATTGGTTCAACACACTGACTTCAGTTCAGTACAAGAGAGGGACATAGAGCCCCAGTATCTTGGCACTAAAGGTGCAACATCTGTTTGACTGCAGGGAGAGTTTTTAAACAAAAAAAGCATTACCGATGGTTGCTTAAAATAATGATCTTTGACAGCAACTGGTCAGTGTTGCCTAAAATGACAGTGATGTTTTGATTTTAACAGGAACATGTCACTATTGATCTACAAACCGAAATACTGATAACCTTTCCTATTATAGATGCCCCCCTACACGGAGCAGCTTCCTGGGTTGGGGATATGTTCTGCTGTTAGGCTGTATTACTGTTTACTTTTTATCCTCTAGAACAGTACTGTCCAACTTCTGTGGTACCGAGGGTCGGAATTTTTCTGACCAAGTAGTGGAGGGCCAATAATGGAAGCCAGTTTTGACCACTCCCTTTTTGAAACTGCACCCACTTGAAACCACACCCGTGTTATCACATGACCATACCCATATTAATGGTTGTAGTACAGCAAAAACCTGCCATACTCTGCCTGCCCTACCCTGCCTGTGTGTGCCATACTCTGCCTTCCCTACCCTGCCTGTGTGTGCCATACTCTGCCTGCCCTATGCTGCCTGTGTGTGCCATACTCTGCCTGCCCTATGCTGCCTGTGTGTGCCATACTCTGCCTACCCTATGCTGCCTGTGTGTGCTATACTCTGCCTGCCCTATGCTGCCTGTGTGTGCCATACTCTGCCTTCCCTACCCTGCCTGTGTATGCCATACTCTGCCTTCCCTACCCTGCCTGCGTGTGCCATACCCTGGCTGCCCTATGCTGCCTGTATGTGCCATACTCTGCCTGCCCTACCCTGACTGTGTGTGCCATACTCTGCCTGCCCTATGCTGCCTGTGTGTGCCATACTCTGCCTGCCCTACGCTGCCTGTGTATGCCATACTCTGCCTGCCCTATGCTGCCTGTGTGTGCCATAATCTGCCTTCCCTACCCTACCTGTGTATGCCATACTCTGCCTGCCCTATGCTGCCTGTGTGTGCCATACTCTGCCTGCCCTATGCTGCCTGTGTGTATGATGTAACACAGGCAGCATACAGTGACACAATGCTGGCACTGCTCCTACAGTCTGCACAATAACTATATATTAAAAAACTTTTTAATGGCAGTACGACCTCAGTATATGTTCTTTTTGTAGTGTGCAGAGATTATTTCTACTGCTCCTACAGTCTGGAGGTGTGAACACTGCAGGGGGTGAACAATGCAGGTATTAAAAGGTGTGAACAACACAGGGGATTACATATTTAAACAATACAGGAGGATTACAGCCTGAATCTGAGGTGAGAACCATGCAGGGGGGCAGTTAATCTCAGTACTGATACCATTTAAAGCTTACACAAGAGTAAGCCATCAAAGCAGCCAGACAGGTGGGGGGCCACACAGAGGGGGTTACGGGCCGCCAGTTGGACAGCACTGCTCTAGAACACTGGCCACCCCAATGATAAAGCAGCTCTGTGTCAGAGATCAACATAGTCAGTATGCGGTGGTCTTGGGGGGTGCAAAGAGGCAAGTGCACTAGGCAGCATAGGGCAGGCAGAGTATGGCATACACAGGCAGGGTAGGGAAGGCAGAGTATGGCACACACAGGCAGCATAGGGCAGGCAGAGTATGGCACACACAGGCAGCATAGGGCAGGCAGAGTATGGCATACACAGGCAGCATAGGGCAGGCAGAGTATGGCACACACAGGCAGCATAGGGCAGGCAGAGTATGGCACACACAAGCAGGGTAGGGAAGGCAGAGTATGGCACACACAGGCAGGGTAGGGCAGGCAGAGTATGGCAGGTTTTTGCTGTACTACAACCATTAATATGGGTATGGTCATGTGATAACACGGGTGTGGTTTCAAGTGGGTGCAGTTTCAAAAAGGGAGTGGTCAAAACTGGCTTCCATTATTGGCCCTCCACTACTTGGTCAGAAAAATTCCGACCCTCGGTACCACAGAAGTTGGACAGTACTGTTCTAGAGGATAAAAAGTAAACAGTAATACAGCCTAACAGCAGAACATATCCCTAACCCAGGAAGCTGCTCCGTGTAGGGGGGCATCTATAATAGGAAAGGTTATCAGTATTTCGGTTTGTAGATCAATAGTGACATGTTCCTGTTAAAATCAAAACATCACTGTCATTTTAGGCAACACTGACTAGGAAAGTTGTCTATAGAGGGGGTCTATAGAGGATTAGTGACATGTTCCTGTTAAATATGTAAGGAAGTGGTTGTTTGCTTTTTGTCAAGCCCCCTTTGATGGAACGGTTTATGTTCAGGGCCTCATTTAGTGCAAAACAAGGTTACTGATATAAGAAATCATTGGTGTAACGGCCATTAAGCCATAGTTCCATGAGTAGCTAGGACAGCAAGTACATTTTAACCCCAAATTTCACACTAATTAACCTTCTAACTGACCTTTCTGTGGTATCTAGATGAGCAAATAGACACTAGGGGTGATGCAAATTTCCCTGTAGTTGTGGCACAAAAAAACCCAATAAGTTAAAGAGTATTTGTGATAAAAGGATCACCTTGCACTTCCATATAGTTGGGCTCGGTGCCACTCAGCCTGTACTGAGCAGGAGCTACACACCACCTCCAAGGTTGGTAGTAGTGCTAGGTTTCCCACAGAGACCTTGGTCAATAGATGCAGTCACTTGCACCTTAAGAATCAGCTGCATACGTTATTTTGGCCAGGGATGGAACCAGAGGTAGGCAGAAGTGCCTATGGAGCAACAATGAGGAGACATTGGGCACGAACCTCATTTGCCTTGCCTACACCTAATCCAGCCCTGTGTGTGAGGAAAGAAGTGTCCAGTCACTGGCCCTGTATTGCAATTTTTAAACACTATGGTGACAATCAGGGGAAGGAGAACCTTGTTAATCCCCCTGATTGTCACTTACTCCCTCCAGTCGTCATGGCATGTGTGTATGTGCGCAGAAGGCGGAGCATGTTATCTCTGCCTAGGGTGCCCCAATAAAGTTGGCCCACCACTGATTTTGGCAGATGTAATGCCAATAATTGGGCTTAGAAATGTTTCAGTGCAAGTGCAAAACCAGTGTACAAATGTTTTTTTCCATCTGCTTCTGCCATCTTGTAGTACAATTATGGGTAAAAAATATGGCTATTGCATCTGAAAGTTGAACAGTACTTTGAACAATGCAATTGTGGGTCATAATTGACCCCTATTATCTTAAAATCTTACCCTAGTTAAACCCAACATGCCACTGCTCCAGGCCATACCATGGGGGCCAGCTCTACAATATCACTACCTTAATATAAGAGTATTAAAATCAGTAATTAGAACAATAATGAAAGATGCATTTTATTTTTATTATGGTAAAAACAGTGAAAGCTCCATCCTTACATTTGGAAAAGAAGGAAACCTTTTGATGTTGGGAAAAGATGTAACAATGAGGCTGCATGCAATTATTCAGTCCTTCTATAGCTTCCCATGCTTGTGTGGCGCATGAAACATAATAGCCTTGCCCAGCGCTGCACTTGGGCCTTTCATGTACCTTTGGTAATAAAATGCTGGGTTATGTAGCGCATTGCTAATGTTGTTTACTAATTCTTCTGACTCTTAAATAAGCTCATGCAATTACTGGATTCCTGTTATGAGGGGCGACATGCCTCTGTAGCCACAGCTGGGTATTTATGGTTTGTACAGTCCTATTCGTTCCATTCAAGTATGTCAGCAATGGAAGGCATATTTACTGGGGGCATTTGTCTATTTTATGCTGCCGTCATTGCAGAAGATCACATATCAATAGAAGCACCCAACATGGCTGTCAGAGAAATGTGCCTGTCATGTTTAACATGCACCAATGTCACTATGCCAGTCAGTACTATTGTCATGGAGATGTTTTCTGATTGCTGCAAGGCCCTTCTTTAGTTGGCTGGTTTATAGCATATACTTATTGTATAGCAGCCTTATTTTTGTATTAATACATAGATTTTTAAATATGTTTTCCACATTTTTTCTCACATTTACACAGGAAACATCCATGGGACATGCTAAGATCTCAAGGCTACTTGTTCCATGCTAAGGCCGTGTCCCATAGACTCCATTATAAGCAATAATTTACATTTTTAAAAATAATTTCTTTTTTTCCCTGTAATAATAAAACAGTACCTTGTACTTGATCCCAACTAAGATATAATTACCCCTTATTGGGGCAGAACAGCCCTATTGGGTTTATTTAATGGTTAAATGATTCCCTTTTCTCTGTAATAATAAAACAGTACCTGTACTTGATCCCAACTAAGATATAATTACCCCTTATTGGGGGCAGAACAACCCTATTGGGTTTATTTCATGGTTAAATGATTCCCTTTTCTCTGTAATAATAAAACAGTACCTGTACTTGATCCCAACTAAGATATAATTACCCCTTATTGGGGGCAGAACAGCCCTATTGGGTTTATTTAATGGTTAAATGATTCCCTTTTCTCTGTAATAATAAAACAGTACCTGTACTTGATCCCAACTAAGATATAATTACCCCTTATTGGGGGCAGAACAGCCCTATTGGGTTTATTTAATGGTTAAATGATTCCCTTTTCTCTGTAATAATAAAACAGTACCTGTACTTGATCCCAACTAAGATATAATTAATCATTATTGAAAGCAAAACACTCCTATTGCATTTAATTAATATTTAAATAATTTTTTAGTAGATTTGAGATATGGAGATCCAAATTACAGAAAGATCCCTTATCTGGAAAACCCCAGATCCCAAACATTCTTGATAATAGGTCCCATGCCTGTATCCTATTTTAGGCCAACTTTTTCCTTTCCTTCAGTAGCATCTCTAGGCTAAACCCTTTATATACTGTAATACAAAGACTTTCCCTTTTTTTGTGCATTAACATTTAATTTTGCTTATCACTCCTATGTGATTGTATCGCCTTCTGGATATTGCACAAACCCTAAATGGCACTTGTTGTACAGAAATTGCATTTGGTGCACAACCAAATAAGTGACTTACCAATCTGAGATGAAACATTTTACATGAAATGGTTCCAGTTCACATAAACTATGTAAAAATGAAGTTGCGTTCAGCTTTTCAGAATGGATGTTAATCAGATGAGCTGCTTTTTTGGTATTTGTTTAATTGTTCCATTGTTTCTGTTTTATTGTCTAATGTTAAAAAAAAAAACAACAAATTTAAAGTTTTTCAGCCCCCAGCATTATCTTGTGTGCAACTGGTGGCAAATAAGCATAATAATGCAACAAATTGGGAAAGGACACAAGCAGGCACATCAGTGGTTGGCATGGCCAGTTTCTCTGTTTTAATTAGATGGGTAGAATTGTGTGATGCTTCATAGGGTTTCTAATTTTACTTTGAATTCTCTCTCCAGCATTTAATTTAAGAAGGACCCACAGGGCTGAACTTGTTAGGCTGGTTCTTTCTCTCTACAGACTTTCTTACTTACATTTTCTTGTTTTGATTATTGGGTTCCTTGCAGTTGCAGTTGATGGCGATAGTTTAAAATGTCGGCACAACTTTGCTGCCACAATATCTGAATTTTTCTCACCATGAGTTCTGCTGTTTCTAATGAAAATACTTTTTAGCTTTCATATTCTAAGTCTGAATCATTGATACCTGGTAAGTATGGCTCCCTGTGTCGTCATGCCTTCATACAGATTATGGGAATTCCAGTGGTTTTTGTAATGTTACCCTAGCCAATGCCCCAGACTTGGATTCAAATTAGGCCTTGGTATTTCAAATGCACAGAGGCCCAAACAACCCCCCCTCGGGCCAATACAGACCATGACATCTTACAGCAGCCATTCTGGAATTTAGCAAAAACCCACGGATTGCTAGTCTGGACCGGACCATTACATTACAGGCAACTTTTAGGGCTGTAGTATGAATTTTTCTGGTCATCCTATAGATCTGGTTTTGTGGTTTTATCGTGAACATGGATTAGGTTAGAATTAATAGTTATTTATTAAGTATTACAGGTATGGGACCTGTTATCCAGAATGCTCGGGACCTGGGGTTTTCCGGATAAGGAATCTATCCGTAATTTGGATCTCCATAACTTAAGTCTGTTAAAAATCATTTAAATATTAAATAAACCCAATAGGCTTGTTTTGCCTCCAATAAGGGGTAATTATATCTTAGTTGGGATCAAGTACAGGTACTGTTTTATTATTACAGAGAAAAGGGAATCATTTAACCATTAAATAAACCCAATAGGGCTGTTCTGCCCCCAATAAGGGGTAATTATATCTTAGTTGGGATCAAGTACAGGTACTGTTTTATTATTACAGAGAAAAAGGAAATCATTTAACCATTAAATAAACCCAATAGGGCTGTTCTGCCCCCAATAAGGGGTAATTATATCTTAGTTGGGATCAAGTACAGGTACTGTTTTATTATTACAGAGAAAAGGGAATCATTTAACCATTAAATAAACCCAATAGGCATGGGCGTCCACAGAAGGGGGCAAGAGGGGGCACTTGCCCCCCCCTGGAAAAGTAGCAAAAAAAACCCCAAAAAAACCTTACTCTGTTTCTGCACTGTCCCCTCAAGCCCGTTTTGCTGTGCTCCGATTGGATCTTTCTTCTTGTGGATTCTCCAATCAGAGCACAGCTTCCTTGACAGACAGTAAAATTGACCAATCAGAGCACAGATGCACACAGGGATCGGGAGATTTTGCAAACTGGAAACAGAAATGAAGACTGAAAAGAAGAATCTGCAGCTGTAACTTTACCTAAGAACCAACTCTCAACTTTTGCTGCAGTTTTCATCCCACAGGTACTATACACAGGTACTATACCCAGGCGCTATACACAGGCACTATACCCAGGCACTATACCCAGGCACTATACCCAGGCACTATACCCAGGCACTATACACAGGCACTATACACAGGTACTATACAGTTCTAAAGAATCACTAGCTGACATTAAATTGTTTTTTGCCTGACCTGACATCTATAATAATTTATAATCTATCCCCTACCCTAACACATGGAGGGTAAGTTAACTCTTTCCCTCTGAAAAAGCTCATTGTGTGTTTGTATATTTGTTGTTGTTTTTTGCACTTACTATTTTTTTTTTATTTTTGTCATTGTTTTGTTCATTTATAGTAAGTTACAGTGGGGCCAATGTTGTGTATCAGTGCCAGTGTTATAGTGCCAGGGCCTGAATATCTGCCATCTGTACCCACTGCTTCTCACTGTATATAATGTGCTGGGTTTGTAAATACGGACTGCATCTCACTGTATATAATGGGGAGTCAGTACCCACTGCCTTTCTTGCTATAAAACTAACATAAACACATCTAAAGGGGTGGTTCACTTTTAAGTTAACCTTTAGTATGTTATGAAATGGCCTATTCCTAGCAACTTTGCAATTGGTCTTCCTAATTAATTTTTTTGAATAATTTGCCTCTGTTCTGCCTCTTTCCAGATTTCAAATGGGGGCCAAAAAATACTGCTCTGTGAGGCTACAATTTTATTATTATTATTATTATAATTTTGTATTACTTATTTTTCCAAGTAGGCCCTTTAACTATTCATATTCCCATCTCTTGTTTAAACCACTACCTGGTTGCTAGGGTAAATAAGACTCTAGCAACCAGATAGCTGCTGAAATACCAAATGGAGAGCTGCTGAACAAAAAGCTAAATAACTGAAAAACCGTTAAAAATAAAAGTGAATTCGAATGCGAACTACCCCTTTAAGCTAACTGATCACAAACACAAATGTTTGCAGATCCCCTAACAGAAGTGCGCGTATGAATACTTTTACATACTAAACATTTTAGGGTAAAAAAAAAAGCACCCCCACCCGCACTTTTATACAGTATCCCTGGGAGTCAGTGGGAACGGCAAGAGGTAGTTGGGAGGTTAACTTTTTACGCCAGCAGCAAATCCACTAAGTATCACATTAGCTGTAGGTCAGTCTGTGTATGGGCCATCTTTAGCCTCCCCTAATATCATCCTGCAAAAAAAAAAAAAAAATAATAATAAAAAAAAAAAAAATATATATATATTTTTGTCTGTTGCAGGATGATGCTAGCTTACTTGCCCCCCCTTGGAAAATTTTCTGCGGACGCCCATGCCAATAGGGCTGTTCTGCCCCCAATAAGGAGTAATTATATCTTAGTTGGGATCAAGTACAGGTACTGTTTTATTATTACAGAGAAAAGGGAATCATTTAACCATTAAATAAACCCAATAGGGCTGTTCTGCCCCCAATAAGGGGTAATTATATCTTAGTTGGGATCAAGTACAGGTACTGTTTTATTATTACAGAGAAAAGGGAATCATTTAACCATTAAATAAACCCAATAGGACTGTTCTGCCCCCAATAAGGGGTAATTATATCTTAGTTGGGATCAAGTACAGGTACTGTTTTATTATTACAGAGAAAAGGGAATCATTTAACCATTAAATAAACCCAATAGGGCTGTTCTGCCCCCAATAAGGGGTCATTATATCTTAGTTGGGATCAAGTACAGGTACTGTTTTATTATTACAGAGAAAAAGGAAATCAGTTTTAAAAATTAGAATTGTTTGCTTATAATGGAGTTTATGGGAGATGGCCTTTTTGTAATTCGGAAGTTTCTGGATAATGTGTTTCCTGATAAGGGATCCACCTGTACTTTATTAACTAATACTTAATAAAGTATCTTATTAAAATTACTGTTATCAGCTGTAGAAAAATTGATTGAAATTTGAAATTCTAGCAGGGAAGGAGGGACTAAAACATTGATGTTACAAATTGTAACAACTTCTCAACTGTAGAACCCACAATGCATTGCACTGTAATGTTCCTTTCCTTATTAACAGCACGTTTGCAGGGAATTGTGGGATTGGGAGGATACAGGCTGAAGGCAGGCTGAGGAATGTTGACTATTGTTACATTTTATTTGAGTCTCAAAATAGTCAGCCAGATCAGCAGGGGAACAGGGGCGGGGCTTAGGGAACTGTTCCAAACCATATTATTACATTAAACATCATGAAATGGCTGCATATATTTTAACTAAAAGTTGCAAAGTTGTTTGAAATTATGTTTACTTTACAAAAAGCTTAAGTTGTGTTTGGGTGGCGTTCCCCTTGAAGGGTGATCTTGCCTATCCACAAAAACTTCATGGAGACCCATTTTGAAATCAAGATCCATAGTTTAATAATGTCTTCTATAGATAGCTGAATGATTCTCAGCCCCCTTCACGGCTGTATTTATTTGTCGTACGGCACAATACAACCAAATTCATGTGAGCACCTGCAACAAAGCTGAAGCAGATTTTCCTTGCAATTCATTCCTACGGACAGATAAGACTTCATGATCTCCAAGAGGAGTATTTATCAAGAGTGCAGCGTAATAAGTACTTCCAGGCAGAAATGAATTATAATGGCAAAGCTCTGTGTGTGGCATGGAATCAATAAACCTGAAATGATAATAGCTCAAATATGTCTAAATGAGCTGGGGACTGTGCTTTGTTTAAAACGCTAGTTGAGACTGAAAACAGAAAAACGGAATTCGCCTGACTTTCTTATTCCTTTTTACATGAATGATTTATTTTTCTCGGACAAAAATAGTTTAGGTAGATACAATAGATTTAGCCTTCCTAAGATCAGGAAAGCATTTAGTTCTGGAGGCCTTGGAGCTAAATAGACTTTTTGCCCCAAATATGCTAACTTTAACCCTTTGGCTGCCAAGACCGTAGCTCCTACGTGCTGACAAAAAAAGTTGCTAAGTGCCCAGCACGTAGGAGCTACGTTTCTCATTCAGCCAGCGCGTTCTCTGCACTCGCCGATCAATGCGAGTGCAGAGACGCGCTGCCAGCCCCACAACCCCCTAGGTAACGAGCTTACCGGCGCTGATGGTCCTCTCCCTCCTCCGATCGCCCCCAGACTGACTCAAAGTCGCAGCGACGTCATCAAGACGTGCCTGCTGCGTGGGGTATAAAAATCCCCTCTCTTGCGCCGCCCCCTTCACTCTTGGAGCCTCGTGGACCTGCCTGCAGCCCCCTGCGACCCTCCAGCACAGAGATCTGCCAGCCTGCCTTTGAGATCTGCCCCCAGGTACATTTTTTGCACTATTACACACACATTACACCATTTACACTAACTGTCATTTTTATTGCTGATTTTAATTTTTTTGCAGTTTCCATTTTTTTTTTTTTTACACTTACATACACTTACACACACATATACACACCTATACACCCTATCACTTCTTTGCAAGTGTGCACACATACATATTTTTTACTTTTTAGCACATAATACGCTGTCAGGGGGCTCTGTGTGCAAAAGCTGAGCTGGCAGGCGAGAAATCCTTATGCGCTATTTTCATTTTGGGGTCAGTACACACCGCAGACTTTGGTATATCTATGCATATTGGGCATCAAACTGTTCAGTAGGCCTCTGGTGTTCCTATTTGGGGTGATTTGCCTTTGTACGCAAGAAATTGTGTGAGATAAATGCGGCAAACTGCAACATTTTTATGCGATTTTCTGAAATGTCATAAAAACCAATAACTTTAGTAAAGCTTTGCAGATTGGTACTTTGGTGTAGAAAGGACTCTTTACCCTTGTTGGATTTGTCAGAATGTGTACTTTCCAAAAATATATGGTTTTGTGGGGGTCTCTGTATAGTTAGGGGAAGTTTCAGCACATAATACGCTGACAGGGGGCTCTGTGTGCAAAAGCTGAGCTGGCAGGCGAGAAATCCTTATGCGCTATTTTCATTTTGGGGTCAGTACACACCGCAGACTTTGGTATATCTATGCATATTGGGCATCAAACTGTTCAGTAGGCCTCTGGTGTTCCTATTTGGGGTGATTTCCCTTTGTACGCAAGAAATTGTGTGAGATAAATGCGGCAAACTGCAACATTTTTATGCGATTTTCTGAAATGTCATAAAAACCAATAACTTTAGTAAAGCTTTGCAGATTGGTACTTTGGGGTAGAAAGGACTCTTTACCCTTGTTGGATTTGTCAGAATGTGTACTTTCCAAAAATATATGGTTTTGTGGGGGTCTCTGTATAGTTAGGGGAAGTTTCGGCACATAATACGCTGACAGGGGCTTTGTGTGCAAAAGCTGAGCTGGCAGGCGAGAAATCCTTATGCGCTATTTTCATTTTGGGGTCAGTAGACACCACAGACTTTGGTATATCTATGCATATTGGGCATCAAACTGTTCAGTAGGCCTCTGGTGTTCCTATTTGGGGTGAGTTGCCTTTGTACGCAAGAAATTGTGTGAGATAAATGCGGCAAACTGCAACATTTTTATGCAATTTTCTGAAAACTCATAAAAACCACTAACTTTAGGAAAGCTTTGTGGCTTGGAACTTTGGTGTAGAAAAGACTCTTTACCCTTGTTGGATTTGTCAGAATGTGTACTTTCCAAAAATATATGGTTTTCTTGGTTTCTCTGTATAGTTAGGGGGGGTTACTGCACATAATACGCTGTCAGGGGGGCTCTGTGTGCAAAAGCTGAGTTGGCAGACGAGAAATCCATATGCGCTATTTTCATTTTGGGTTCAGTACACACCACAGACTTTGGTATATCTATGCATATTGGGCATCAAACTGTTCAGTAGGCCTTTGGTGTTCCTATTTGGGGTGACTTGCCTTTGTACGCAAGAAATTGTGTGAGATAAATGCGTCAAATTGCAACATTTTTATGCGATTTTCTGAAATGTCATAAAAACCACTAACTTTAGGAAAGCTTTGCAGATTGGTACTTTGGTGTAGAAAGGACTCTTTACCCTTGTTGGATTTGTCAGAATGTGTACTTTCCAAAAATATATGGTTTTCTTGGTTTCTCTGTATAGTTAGGGGGGGGTTACTGCACATAATACGCTGTCAGGGGGCTCTGTGTGCAAAAGCTGAGTTGGCAGACGAGAAATCCATATGCGCTATTTTCATTTTGGGTTCAGTACACACCACAGACTTTGGTATATCTATGCATATTGGGCATCAAACTGTTCAGTAGGCCTTTGGTGTTCCTATTTGGGGTGACTTGCCTTTGTACGCAAGAAATTGTGTGAGATAAATGCGGCAAATTGCAACATTTTTATGCGATTTTCTGAAATGTCATAAAAACCACTAACTTTAGGAAAGCTTTGCAGATTGGTACTTTGGTGTAGAAAGGACTCTTTACCCTTGTTGGATTTGTCAGAATGTATACTTTCCAAAAATATATGGTTTTTAGGGGTCACCCTACATTTCTGCAGCTTCTACCCCTCATAAAACTGCAGTGTGTTTATGAATTGGGTAAAGATAAGCCATGAAATTAGTGTGCACAAGGTATATTTGGGGGTCTCTAAGTGCCATGTGCTTTGATAAACCTATGTACAGTGGGCATCAAACTGTTCAGTAGACCTCTGGGGTTCATATTTATGGAGGTTTGTCTTGGTACCTAATGATCTGTAGAAAATAAGTTGCTGCATAGTGGAAGTTTTGAGGTGATTTTTGGAAATGCCATAAAAATCATCAAACTTAGGAAAGATTTATGGCTTGGTACTTTGGAGTAGAAAGACATGGGTACCCATTTTAGATTCGGGGGAATGTGTACTTTCCAAAAATATATGACTTTCTGGGGTGAATGTACTTTTTACTAGCATTATCCCACATATAATGATGTAAATGTGTTGATTTTGCAGAAGCTGAAATGATAGATCATATGGGGGTATGTTCACATTGGGGCCCCTACATGCCACACACTTAGGTAAACCTATACATATTGGGCATCAAACTGTTCAGTGGGCCCCTGGCGTTCATATTCAGGGTGTTTTATCTTGGTACCTAATGCTATGTGGGAGATAAGATGCTGGAAACTGGAAGCTTTGAGTGGATTTTTGGAAATGTTATCAAAATTGCCAACTTTAGGAAAGCTTTGCGGCTTGGTACTTTGGAGTAGAAAGACATGGGTACCCATTTTAGATTCGGGGGAATGTGTACTTTCCAAAAATATATGACTTTCTGGGGTGAATGTACATTTTACTAGCATTATCCCACATATAATGATGTAAATGTGTTGATTTTGCAGAAGCTGAAATGACAGAAATGATAGATCATATGGGGGTATGTTCACATTGGGGCCCCTACATGCCACATTCTTAGGTAAACCTATACATATTGGGCATCAAACTGTTCAGTGGGCCCCTGGCGTTCATATTCAGGGTGTTTTATCTTGGTACCTAATGCTATGTGGGAGATAAGATGCTGGAAACTGGAAGCTTTGAGTGGATTTTTGGAAATGTTATCAAAATTGCCAACTTTAGGAAAGCTTTGCGGCTTGGTACTTTGGAGTAGAAAGACATGGGTACCCATTTTAGATTCGGGGGAATGTGTACTTTCCAAAAATATATGACTTTCTGGGGTGAATGTACATTTTACTAGCATTATCCCACATATAATGATGTAAATGTGTTGATTTTGCAGAAGCTGAAATGACAGAAATGATAGATCATATGGGGGTATGTTCACATTGGGGCCCCTACATGCCACATTCTTAGGTAAACCTATACATATTGGGCATCAAACTGTTCAGTGGGCCCCTGGCGTTCATATTCAGGGTGTTTTATCTTGGTACCTAATGCTATGTGGGAGATAAGATGCTGGAAACTGGAAGCTTTGAGTGGATTTTTGGAAATGTTATCAAAATTGCCAACTTTAGGAAAGCTTTGCGGCTTGGTACTTTGGAGTAGAAAGACATGGGTACCCATTTTAGATTCGGGGGAATGTGTACTTTCCAAAAATATATGACTTTCTGGGGTGAATGTACATTTTACTAGCATTATCCCACATATAATGATGTAAATGTGTTGATTTTGCAGAAGCTGAAATGACAGAAATGATAGATCATATGGGGGTATGTTCACATTGGGGCCCCTACATGCCACATTCTTAGGTAAACCTATACATATTGGGCATCAAACTGTTCAGTGGGCCCCTGGTGTTCATATTCAGGGTGTTTTATCTTGGTACCTAATGCTATGTGGGAGATAAGATGCTGGAAACTGGAAGCTTTGAGTGGATTTTTGGAAATGTTATCAAAATTGCCAACTTTAGGAAAGCTTTGCGGCTTGGTACTTTGGAGTAGTAAGACATGGGTACCCATTTTAGATTCGGGGGAATGTGTACTTTCCAAAAATATATGACTTTCTGGGGTGAATGTACATTTTACTAGCATTATCCCACATATAATGATGTAAATGTGTTGATTTTGCAGAAGCTGAAATGACAGAAATGATAGATCATATGGGGGTATGTTCACATTGGGGCCCCTACATGCCACATTCTTAGGTAAACCTATACATATTGGGCATCAAACTGTTCAGTGGGCCCCTGGCGTTCATATTCAGGGTGTTTTATCTTGGTACCTAATGCTATGTGGGAGATAAGATGCTGGAAACTGGAAGCTTTGAGTGGATTTTTGGAAATGTTATCAAAATTGCCAACTTTAGGAAAGCTTTGAGGCTTGGTACTTTGGAGTAGAAAGACATGGGTACCCATTTTAGATTCGGGGGAATGTGTACTTTCCAAAAATATATGACTTTCTGGGGTGAATGTACATTTTACTAGCATTATCCCACATATAATGATGTAAATGTGTTGATTTTGCAGAAGCTGAAATGACAGAAATGATAGATCATATGGGGGTATGTTCACATTGGGGCCCCTACATGCCACATTCTTAGGTAAACCTATACATATTGGGCATCAAACTGTTCAGTGGGCCCCTGGTGTTCATATTCAGGGTGTTTTATCTTGGTACCTAATGCTATGTGGGAGATAAGATGCTGGAAACTGGAAGCTTTGAGTGGATTTTTGGAAATGTTATCAAAATTGCCAACTTTAGGAAAGCTTTGCGGCTTGGTACTTTGGAGTAGAAAGACATGGGTACCCATTTTAGATTCGGGGGAATGTGTACTTTCCAAAAATATATGACTTTCTGGGGTGAATGTACATTTTACTAGCATTATCCCACATATAATGATGTAAATGTGTTGATTTTGCAGAAGCTGAAATGACAGAAATGATAGATCATATGGGGGTATGTTCACATTGGGGCCCCTACATGCCACATTCTTAGGTAAACCTATACATATTGGGCATCAAACTGTTCAGTGGGCCCCTGGCGTTCATATTCAGGGTGTTTTATCTTGGTACCTAATGCTATGTGGGAGATAAGATGCTGGAAACTGGAAGCTTTGAGTGGATTTTTGGAAATGTTATCAAAATTGCCAACTTTAGGAAAGCTTTGCGGCTTGGTACTTTGGAGTAGAAAGACATGGGTACCCATTTTAGATTCGGGGGAATGTGTACTTTCCAAAAATATATGACTTTCTGGGGTGAATGTACATTTTACTAGCATTATCCCACATATAATGATGTAAATGTGTTGATTTTGCAGAAGCTGAAATGACAGAAATGATAGATCATATGGGGGTATGTTCACATTGGGGCCCCTACATGCCACATTCTTAGGTAAACCTATACATATTGGGCATCAAACTGTTCAGTGGGCCCCTGGTGTTCATATTCAGGGTGTTTTATCTTGGTACCTAATGCTATGTGGGAGATAAGATGCTGGAAACTGGAAGCTTTGAGTGGATTTTTGGAAATGTTATCAAAATTGCCAACTTTAGGAAAGCTTTGCGGCTTGGTACTTTGGAGTAGTAAGACATGGGTACCCATTTTAGATTCGGGGGAATGTGTACTTTCCAAAAATATATGACTTTCTGGGGTGAATGTACATTTTACTAGCATTATCCCACATATAATGATGTAAATGTGTTGATTTTGCAGAAGCTGAAATGACAGAAATGATAGATCATATGGGGGTATGTTCACATTGGGGCCCCTACATGCCACATTCTTAGGTAAACCTATACATATTGGGCATCAAACTGTTCAGTGGGCCCCTGGCGTTCATATTCAGGGTGTTTTATCTTGGTACCTAATGCTATGTGGGAGATAAGATGCTGGAATCTGGAAGCTTTGAGTGGATTTTTGGAAATGTTATCAAAATTGCCAACTTTAGGAAAGCTTTGCGGCTTGGTACTTTGGAGTAGAAAGACATGGGTACCCATTTTAGATTCGGGGGAATGTGTACTTTCCAAAAATATATGACTTTCTGGGGTGAATGTACTTTTTACTAGCATTATCCCACATATAATGATGTAAATGTGTTGATTTTGCAGAAGCTGAAATGACAGAAATGATAGATCATATGGGGGTATGTTCACATTGGGGCCCCTACATGCCACATTCTTAGGTAAACCTATACATATTGGGCATCAAACTGTTCAGTGGGCCCCTGGCGTTCATATTTAGGGTGTTTTATCTTGCTACCTAATGCTATGTGGGAGATAAGATGCTGGAAACTGGAAGCTTTGAGTGGATTTTTGGAAATGTTATCAAAATTGCCAACTTTAGGAAAGCTTTGCGGCTTGGTACTTTGGAGTAGAAAGACATGGGTACCCATTTTAGATTTGGGGGAATGTGTACTTTCCAAAAATATATGGCTTTCTGGGGTGAATTTGCTTTTTACTAGCGTTATCCCACGTATAATGATGTAAATGTTGATTTTGCAGACGCAGAAATGACAGAAATGACAGTACATATGGGGGTATGTTCCCATTGGGGCCCCTACATGCCACATACTTAGCTAAACCTATACATATTGGGCATCAAACTGTTCAGTGGACCCCTGGCGTTCATATTTAGGGTGTTTTATTTGGTTACTTTATGACCTTTAGGAGTTAAGATACTATTGACTGGAAGCTTTGAAGCGATTTTTAAAAATTTTTACAAATTTTGATAAAAACGAATAACTTTAGGAAAGCATTGCGACTTGGTAGTTTGGAGCAGACAGACAGTTCTACCTATTCTGGATTCCCCAGAATCTGTTCTTTCTAAAAATGTAAAATTTTTTGGGATAAACTTTCTGTTAGCGGAATTTTTGGCCTTAAAATCTAAAGTATGCAGCTTTCTGGAGCAGTGCTTTGGAAATTTGGTAGGGTACTGCTGGAGGGTTTTGACCTATACAAGTGAGAAATCTCCATAGAACTATATATATTTGGTATTGGCACGTTCAGGAGACATGGGACATTCCAAATCAGGTGTATTTTCATGCATAAAATATTTTTTGTTTTTGGTATATGTGTTTATATTATGGAAAATATTATTTTTTTTCATTTTTTAGACATCTAGAAGCCTATATCTTGTTACAAAATTGGAATTACACAAAAATTCCACCATATTTTAAAAGCTTAGGTTGTCCTGAAAAAAACAATATATTGTTTTCCTGGGTAAACTAAAAGTCCCCCCGAGGAAAGGCCCCTAAAATGAAACAGTGCAAAATGTTCAAAAACTGTCTGGCAGTAGAAGTTCCACTTTGTCCAAAACGGCTGGCAGTGAAAGGGTTAAAGGAGAAGGAAAGTCATTTTGGCATTTTAGTGCCAATAGATTTGCCACATTAGTGCCACCTAGAACACTATATTTATTCTGCAGAAAGCATTACCATATCTGAGTAAACAGCCCTAGAAGCTTTCTCTGGTTGTTTAAATTTGCAGCTGCCATTTTAGCTTGGTCTTTATAGATTCCTGCTGCAGCTCTAGCCGTTATAGCTCAGATCACACATTCCTAAGGGAGGAGGGAGTGAGTTTTATGAATACTTATGGGAGGGGGGAGCAGGAGGGTGAGAGGAGAGAGCTGTGCAGGCTCTTGCCCCTGGAATTAAGGATTTTTCTAAGAGAGGAAGTCAGATACCCTAGGAACATGTTTACAAAAAAGGAGACAAGACATCCTGTGTTTCTTTTGATAGAGGACTCAGTGTAGCGTTTCTGTGAGTGCTGATGGCTGCATTTATATAGACCTGATAAAGCTTACTTAGTTTTTACCTTTCCTTCTCCTTAGCTTTCGGTTGTGTAACTGCTTGTGATATAGTATGTTTGAGGCAAGCTTTGTATCACCCCAACATCTTATACATATAATATCTAGGAAGTGCCGAATGGAAAGTTAAAGTTATTGTAAATAAAAATCTGAGCTAACAATCAATTATTGCCTGCCCTGCCTCTATGGCGGGGCAGGCAATATATGATTGACAGCTCAGATGTTATATTATACAGCTTTTTATGTGTGGGTGACAGGAACCCATTAAATACCATTGGTGCAGCAGGTAGCATTATACTAGGATCTGTAGAATTTGAAAAATAGAGTGAATTTCCTTCAAGGATTTTTCATGGTCACAGAACTCCTTGGCGCCTTCTGATATCCCTACAATTCCAAGTAGAGAAAACATTATCTCTTCTATTAGTATGTGTTTTGAAAATGAATCTTAACAAACTGCATATTTGTTCTGGGTACACTGTACACACAGTACAATGTACTAACATTAATTGAACTACTGTTAGGAGATCCATATTGCTGTATTGATGCTGCCATATGTTTTATAGAATCCCATCAGCATCCATTTATGATGGAATTTTCCCCTAGATTTCAGTAATGCTGTAAATCTGCTATTACAGAGGAACTATTATTGTCTGTGTGTGCAGATTTATGGCTATTAAGGGACACATCTCCTTTGTAGTCTAATATGTTATCTAAACTAGAAATGTTTCATTGTTTATATATTTAAATGTGTTTTAGTATTATAAGAGTAGAACTCTCATTTCTAAATACTTATTGCACAAATATAGGATTAAACAATATGTTGAGGGGGTTCTTTAACCTGGAAACTACTTAGGGTCAATGCAGATATAAACGTTCTGTTTACAGTGGTTACAATTCCATGTATAGTGTGGAGTTAGATAGAAAAATGGTAGTTTGTAATGACATACACAATGTCCCAAATGCAATATATCATTTGACCTTTTGCTTAATGAGTAAAAAGTTCTAGGGATGTCTTTTAGATGTTGTTGAAGATGTAGTCCCTAAAGAAGTGATACAATAAAATTCTCAGCAGATCTAGCAATCCATAGCAACCCATCAACAGGTAGACTTTAATGGTTGCCTGTTTGACATCAAATATCTGTGTTAGTAACTTTTGTGGAAGTTATTATTCAGGTCTAATAACTCTAACTACTGATTGGCTGCTGTGAGTTACAATACCCTTTTATACTTGTAAATGCTTATTGGTTACTGAGATAACCAAGTGGTAATGTAAGACTAGGGCTAAACAATAATACACTAATACAGGAGCAATAGTAAAATGACATTTTCACAATTGCTTCAGTGTTAGTAACTAAAGCCTTCTTGAAGCTGAAAGCTGATGCAGCATTAGGTTGCTTTGGTTGTCAGGGTAACCCCATAACAATGCCATATGGGCCAGTAAGTGAAGAAGAGTATGATAATAGCCAAATTGTGCTACAAATCTTTATAAACAATACGTTGAGCTTAGCATTAAATAGCTTTAGGTGCTTTATTTGACCACAAATGACACCAGTTCTACTAAATAAAACAAGCACTGCAACTTTGATGATTAACCAAAGTGGATGCTAGTATATAACTGTATTGCAAACTGCGCACAAGTTGCCCATTTTTATTGGGTGCACCCAATGACGCTGGAATTCTGGGAACAAAAAGCTGTATTGTAGGTAAAAAGTATGCATCCAAAGCTCTTCTTTGCCCACTCCAGGTAAATCCTAAGGTGTGTAGTTTACTTACCTGCCTGTAGACCAGGTCTTCTTTTGGCCAAATGATGCTTCAGTGTCTCTTATGATTTGCCAGTGAAGACTTTCCCATCCATGTGAAGACATGTAGATCAAGCACAAAGTGGTTAGTTAATTCAGCCTAATCAGCTAGTTTATTTGCTGAATTGGTTCAGCGTTCCAGTTGGTGCTTATTCATCCATATACCCCATTTAGAGTTGAACAAGAGCCACTAACAATTTTCTTTCTTCTGTTTCAACCATTCAGTCTGACAACAAAAAACTCTCAGAATTTTCTAGGAGAATATGAAAAGCGGGCCTACCTGTTGTTTCATTTGTCTCACTGCCAGTAGGAATCAATATAAAATAGTTACTGTATATAAAAACACAAAGTTAACCTTTTCTATACTATTCAAAATGAATAATGGCCATAAAGGCAAGGTAAGAAGAAAAAACCCAGAATGTACTTTAATAGACCACTATTAATAATGATAATAATAATTTTTATAGAAGAAATGAAAGCATGTAAAGCCTTTCGGCATTTTCCCGTTGTCTCTATCCTGATAACTTAGGCACCTGTACCAACCCTTCCAGCTCTCTCCCCTTGCCTCTAACCCTTACTCCTATGTCTTTGTGTTTCAGCTTTTCCCATAAATCCATTTGCCATTGACAGCCACTTCCCTTGTAGGCTTTTGAAATCTGAAACCATGAGATGGATCCACACATTTTTGTCATAGACAAAATACAAAGATAATTGGTATGTATAACAGTTCTGTATTATTAGAAAGGTTTAGAATAGCTTGGATGTAACGCTAGTGGCTCAGGGCAGGAGTCCCTCTTGCCATTGTTCCATCTTTCGATCACAGTGCAGCTGTGTCTTTATGGATTTGTTATTAAAACAGGGCTTATGTACTGGAAAAACCTTACATAGATCCTCATTGTACATCTTTCATATAGTTTCCCTGTTCATCAGTCCGATGCCCACCAATCCCTTCTCCTTACTGGTTATTGGCAAAAAGATTACACATGCAAGTCTGGCTCTAGATCAGTGATCCCCAACCAGTGGCTTGTGAGCAGTTTGTTGCTCACCAACTCCTTGGATGTTGCTCCCAGTGGCCTCAAAGTAGGTGCCATTTTTACATTTCTGGCTTGGAGACAAGTTTGGGACAGGTATATTTCCCAGGGTTGCTTTAGGGCACTAGTGGCTGCATGGTAAAGATCACAATGGCGGATCCATGTAACAAATTTGTGTAAGTAATTACCTCTAGAAGAACACAGTCTTGGTATAAAATGAAAGCTGGGAGAAAATATTGCATCTGACCCATTTTTACAGCATTTTGTTTGGCTAGGGAGCAGTCTAATATTTTTATTTTCATTAATAAAAAAGAATGAGAATTATCTCTTAAAGTTGTTAGGGTCTCTCAAACCTTTAAACACTTTTCAACTGTTTTGGCCACAGAATAAAACTGCTTTCTGCCTGCTCAAAACAGAAGAAGACTCTTTGATAAAGTGAAAAATATACTAAATGCTTTGATAACTGACTTAGGTAAAATATACCTTGTTGAAAATTTGCAGAATGTTTATAGTAAGTTTGCAGACACATTTTAAATGCAAGCATTGATAAATAAGCCTAATTTTTAAATTTAATGATAGATGCAAATCTAACCTAGGTCTAGCAAACTGAAACAACCAGTTATGTTTGCTCTCGAATAGCAGAAAAGTAAATTTTAGCTTTTTATTGGCTGTCATTGGTTCCTAGAGTTTTAGGCCTTTGATCACTTTATCCTTAATTATTGCCCACTCAGAGATTCCAGTGGCTTGTGGATTTCCCTACCATGCTCTGAAAGGAATAATACACTACTTTTCATAAAATAATAAAAAAAAAGTCTTTTGTTAGGGAATGAAGTCTTTTTATCAATTAATAGTGCACCAGTAAGAGTAAGTAACCCAAGGACTTGTGTGCAGTGGAAAAAAGCCAACAGAACCTGATAGGCCACAGGTCTGTAGGAAGCCACAAAAAACACTTCTCGGCTTTCTGTAGGAAACGCCCCTTAGGGACATTTGCTTTTGTATAACTTTATAGATTACTAACTTCTAGATGATTAAAATAAGGGGTCTGCCATTTCTGAGGAATATCCAAATGGCTTCCCGAATGCAGGCCTATAGCAAAATAGTCCATTTGCCAATTTATTCAAGTGGCGCTTACACCTTTAAGTTTGTTGCTGCCTTTGTTGGAATGGGTACACATGAGCTGGTACAGATGCAACACCACTACTGGTGTGATGTATCTGGTGACCTCCCAAGACACAAGCATATGCAATGGTAGACTGGGTATATTTGTTTTGTGAATGAAATATTATTATTCTGCGACTGCTGAGGGTCAGAAATGTATATGGATGGGCACTTGGACTATGCAGTAGGTTGAAAGCAAGTGTCCAACAGATACTTTTTTCTTGGAGGCATGCAGCCTCATTAATACTAGTAGAAGGTTGTGGGTCAATGGTGGAGATTATTACTAAAGCAGCAGGATTAGTTGTAAAATAACATTTATGAGTGAGGAAATTCCTGATCTCAAAAACATGTGAGTTTAATAGCATATCCTAGGATGTACACTTATCTTGTAGTTTCAGAAGCCTACTGTCCTGATAATGGCCATTCCAACTTTCTGCCCCCAAGCCAAAGTGTTCATGGGATATGGTACAGGTATGAGATGTATTATCCAGAATGCTCAGGACCTGGGGTTTTCTAGATAAGGGATCTTTCTGTAATTTGGATCTCCATAACTTAAGTCTGTTAAAAATCATTTAAATATTGAATAAACCCAATAGGCTTGTTTTGCCTCCAATAAGGATTAATTATATCTTAGTTGGGATCAAGTACAGGTACTGTTTTATTATTACAGAGAAAAGGGAATCATTTAACCATTAAATAAACCCAATAGGGCTGTTCTGCCCCCAATAAGGGGTAATTATATCTTAGTTGGGATCAAGTACAGGTACTGTTTTATTATTACAGAGAAAAGGGAATCATTTAACCATTAAATAAACCCAATAGGGCTGTTCTGCCCCAATAAGGGGTAATTATATCTTAGTTAGGATCAAGTACAGGTACTGTTTTATTATTACAGAGAAAAGGGAATCATTTAACCATTAAATAAACCCAATAGGGCTGTTCTGCCCCCAAATAAGGGGTAATTATATCTTAGTTGGGACCAAGTACAAGGTACTGTTTTATTATTACAGGGAAAAAGGAAATCATTTTTAAAAATTAGAATTATTTGCTTATAATGGAGTCTATGGGAGATGGGCTTTCTGTAATTCGGAACTTCCTGGATAATGAGTTTCCGGATAAAACATCCCATACCTGTACTGATGAAAGGGAGTCAGGCTAGTGAACTATATTGAAGGACCCATCCTAGGGTGGCAAAATGATAAGAGAAAGGACTAAATAATAGTACACCATAATAGACCCATTATCCGATGGGCCCTATTTTTAAATGCTAAAGTAAATTCTGCAGTAAGGGAACAGTGGCATAGAATGACTAGCGCAGTCTGACTGCAAAGGTCACTTGCTAGTTAACAGCCTTTCTAACAATAGTTCAATTACAAAGGCGATAAGTACGTGGAGAAAACGGAATTACGCTTTGCACAGAATGAGGCTGGCAAATGCTCTTTGTTTTTGCACACTAAACTTTTACATTAACAGCAGCTCGAAGAGAATCCGGAGCATTCCGGGGCCGCTCTATTCTCCCAGTAAATGCTCTGAGCATTAGCATAAACTCAATGCAGCTTTTATTACAGAATCAATGCGTAATGGAAAGCTGGCATCATATTTACCTTTGTGGCAGAATGGGGTTTTTTTTTTTTTTTTGGCTTCGTTTGTTGGTTATGTATTTGAAAATAATCTGATAAATCCAGTTTTCAGACATTGTTCAATGTTCTTCGGGAAAAAAATAGACGGAAGCCATTCTGTTGTTTTCATAGCAGCGTGTCATCTGTTTTACTGGTCTGCAGTTGATTAATTTGCAAATGATATTTCCAATAAAGGGCTTAGAAGTAGATAATTACAACTATATTAACAGTTACCCGGGAAGCAGATGGTATTCTGTGGAGCTGCCATGTAGAATTAGCATTGATGCTGTACTGTAATGTAGCGTGTACTCGAGCAAGCCACAATCAACAAATTCCAGTCCTGCTGATTTTCCAGATTGTGCTTCTACTTCAAAGTGCTTTCTTTTTGTTTGTCTGAGATAAAACTGCTCAGTGACTGGGTATGTGAGGAATGATGGAAAAGAACAGCTAACCCTTTAGCTTCCATGTTGTGAGACTTTAATATATTGTTATATCATGGGACATCCCCTATTCAACTACTCACATCACGGTTGGCTCCTATATTCCCTGCATTGGCAACTGACAAACCTGCTGTTCAACAAGATATAAAGGTCAGCCTCATATTGTGTTGAAATGACCCCGATGTCAGTTCATCTCATAGCCATGTACTGTACATTTCAATTAGGAAAGTGTGGCTACTTTATTGAAACATTCACATAATGCACTTCTACATACAGAAGCATAACAAGGTAAGTGCATTAACCTCTTTGCTTATCATTACGACAAAGATTAGATTAAGTTGCTCAAGAGGCAATAGAAAAAAATATCTTGGCTAACTCTTGGGGGCATATTTATTATAGTGTGTAAGTCAAAATCACCGGTTATGATGCCCATAGCAACCAATAAGCAATTATATTTTAACTACAAGTTAGAAAACTAAAGCAAAGATCTGACTGGCTGGTATAGGCAACATCACCTGAGATGTTGGCTTAATAAATAAGCCCCTTACTGTTAGGGCAAAATCACATGGGCTGATTCCCACTGATATTAGGATCTTAGGGGGCTGGGAAAAGCTGATTGACATAATAACAACCACACCCATGTTTGCTGTCAAACTATTACTATATAAGTGAATGAGAGGGAGGTTGTACCCTGCTCAGGGATATATTAAAGGACATGTAAAGCTTACATTTCCCTACAATGTATATCAGTTGGGCACGTCTCCCCCACCCAAATGGCATTAATACATAATCAAATACATTTAACAAACAGCATACACACACACAAAGACCCTTCTTCAGCATACATTTCATCAAGAATACAGGCTCACACAGGCACAACGGTCTTTGATAAAAGTTCTGCTTTGTTTGAGCTGAGCTCAGGAGAGAAAGTTAGGAAAATAAATTTGAAGCAGACAGCTAGAGCTGAGTTTCTATGGGGACCAGAAATGCCATCTCTTTACTGGCTGCTAGACTGGAGGGCATGTTTAGTAATCTGAGCTTAGAACAACTGAGCATGCCCACAAGCCAACAGCCAAAGCAAATTCCAGAGGGAGGGGGCCGAGTGGGTTACTGGAGGAGAAGGAAATCTAAGTGATTAAGGGATGTTGCAGCCTTACAATTAACCTCTGGACAACCAGAGTAGCAGGTATTGAAAGAGGCTGTGGGTGTGGGGTTTACATGTCCTTTAATTACTGCTCGAACAAAATGCTCAACATTTCTTTGTGCGCATTTCTTCTCTTCCTACTGATCTTTAGCAAATGAGGCCCCTGATATTTTAGAGAACTAACACTCTATTTTTTTGATAGTCCTAGAGATAGGCACTTTGGGTCAGAATCAGTGCTCTGAAAACACTGGGCAAGATTCAACTTGAGGAGAAAAGCTTATGTCCTAATTCAATTACAGATTTTTTTCCACAGAGCCAAATGCAATTCAGAAAAACTTATCTCACTGTTTATCACACAAAAACTGTATTCTCCTGCTTTTTCTCCTAGAATTGAATCTGGCCATAAGTTTTCACGTGATAAACCATAAAAACCAGATTCAATTCAGTGAGAAAAAAAAGTTATCTCACAGTTTTTCATGTGAAAACTAATGGACAATATTCAATCCAAGGAGAAAAAGCTTTTCTCTTAATTCAGTTTCAGCTTCTCCCCATAAACTTTAATAACGTTTTTACGTGATAAACTACGAGATAAGTTTTTTTTAATTGAATTGCATCTCAAATTAAATGTTGTCCATGAGTTTTCAGACGATAAACCTATTTCTCATTAAACTGAATCTGGCTCATTATCTCGTGGTTTATCCCTTGAAAACTCCAAAGAAGTCTATGGGGAATACTGAACCGAATCAGGGCCTTTATATGGTTGCACACACCAAAATGAATTATTTTATACTCAATTGTCCCAATTCTGTTTGAATTTAACTATGCTAGAATCCTCATGTATTAGCAGAGAGGGCTAAAGTAAGAAAAAAGGTCTTTATAAAGGTTTTAGCAATAGTGCTTTCCCATAGGTGTTTCCTATGGTGTTGTTGGGTTCATATCATTGGCCATATTTAATTCCATACAAAAATGTTATTTTATGGTTTATTGTGTGAAAATTTATGGGTGAGATTAAATTTGAGGAGATTAAAGTTTCATCCTAATTCAGTTCTAGTTTTTTTCCCATAGGACCAGATTCAATTTGGTAAGAAAAATAAAAAAAATAAATTCCTGATACAGCCAGATGAAATTCAATGAGGAAAAACATTGCTCTGTTTATCACATGAAAACTCTGTTGAAGTTCATGGGGAAAAAACTGGGCCTGAATTAGGAGAAAAGTTTTTTGAATCTCGTTCACAAGTTTTCACATGATAATCCATCAAATAACGTTTTCTCATTGATTTAAATATGGAACGTAGACTCAAGTAGAGTTTTCAGGTAATAAACAGATACGTTTTTCTGGAATTAATTAAGATAGGAGGTAAGGAGGTAAGCTTTTCTCATCCAATTGAATATGGCCTTAAGGGGTTTCCTGGGCTTTCAAGAATGTTTTGCCAGTTTCTGAAATATGGCTTTTTGGGGTTTGGCTTGATGATGGTTTTACAGTTAAAAATTAGGGCAGTGATCCCCAACTAGTGGCTCAGGGGCAACATGTTGCTCACCAACCCCTTGGATGTTGCTCTCAGTGCCCCCAAACCAGGGAGTTATTTTGAATTCCTGACTTGGGGGCAAGTTTTGGTTGAATAAAAACAAGATTTCCTACCAAATAAAGCCCCTGTAAGCTGATAGTGTGCATAGAGGCTACCTAATAGCCAATCACAGCCCTTATTTGGCACCTCCATCAACTTTTATGGTGCTTGTGTTGCTCTCCAAGTCTTTTTACATGTGACTGTGGCTCCCGAGTAAGAAAGGTTGGGGACCCCTGATTTAGAGTATGCCAAGTTGTTTAGGGGGTTTTCCTGTATCTTTTCCCAGATGATATAATGGTTTGCTTCAAAAGTTTTAGCAGTAATTAGCAATATACTAATATACAGTGACAGAACATAAGAAAGGTAAGTATGAGAATTATGAATCCAAGGCTAAGACTTCTACAGTCCCTTGGGTAGGAACACTATAAGGTTACTTACACTGAATTTATTGTGCTTAGTTATTTCTCTTTCTAAAGGCCTCACTTCCAATAGTCTGCTGTGGCTTCTCAGTAAGTCATGTTCCGAATAATTTTTTTAGAGCAATCATTTCTCAGTAATGCCTTCCCTTTAACTTAAACATGTAGTGTAGAGAGATCAGTAACAAAAAGGCTGGAAATGTTAAAGTATTTTATATAAATACATCAACGTTGTTAGTGAAAATATCCTATTATTTTGGACTGGGGAAATTGGAAATGATAGCACTTCGAGCGCATTTAAAAAATGGATAGTGTTTTTCAAGTGTTTATCCCAGCAGGCGCAATCAGGAGAAGGAGAGGGCAGCGTCAGGAAGAGTGGAAGTACTTCACTGTTAATTTGCTCATCTTTTGCTTTCTTGAAGTTGGCAGGGCCTGGCAAAAATGTAGCAAATGAGAACTAAGGGTAGTGTAAGGTTCCTCAGTTATACTTTCCTTTGAGAGTTTGCTATAACAGTTACTATCATTCATTTAACAAGCCCTTTTGTTTTTGTAATACTAATTAGATCCAATCATTTCTCACCACATCACCATCCCCCAGCACAAACACCCACCTCCAACTGCATCAAAGAGGCTCTTGGTTGGTAATACGTGCAATTAAGCCTAGGACCAGAAGGGACATGGTCAGACTTGACTGCTACTAAAGCCGCTTTGCAGCCCCGTGTTCAGAGTTCATGTATTATTATTAGCACTCTTCCAGCAGAATCCTGCATTGAATTTCATTTTTCAAAATAGATTTTTTATATTTTTTATATTTAATTTTGCAATTTTACATGGGGCTAGACACATTCTTAGCTTCATAAGTGCCCTCAGCCATGTGACTTTTGCTCTGATGAACTTTGGTTACTTTTTACTGCTGCACTGCAAGTTGAAGTGTTTTTCCCTACAGCAGCCAATCAGCAGAACAGTGGGAAGGTAATAAGATAACATCTCCTTGACACCTGCAATGCTAAAAATGCCCCAATGCCTAGTGGTAGATATGAGAATAGCACTCAATAGTAAAACACCCAAGTCCAACCATGACTCCTCCAGTTACATTGAACAGGAGAAACAATAGCTAATGTGAAAGCAGTTGCATTGTGAAGACCTGGCTCTCTCTGAAAGCACAGGATCAGACACAATGTGCCTACACACCAGTATAACAACTAATGAAAAATACATTTATTGGTTCAAGAACACAATTTTAAATAGTAGAATGAATTATTTGCAATGTATTGTAATTTATTAATAAAAACTACACCATAAAAATATATTTTAAGATACTTTTTTCAAAAGGATAGACATATTTTTCTCGAAACTGAAATTCTATTTGAAAAGAGGAAAACCAATATAATCTAAGGTTGCAGATTTCAATAATTGTTTCAGCTAATTCTGCCTATAAAACTTCAGTGGGTATGTGGCATTCAGCTCTCCGGCTTTTACAAAACTTCAAACTTGTCATTTTCCCTCTCCGTTCACCTTATTTATAAAGAATTTTGACATTGTCTTTGAGCAGAATATCATTCATATTTGTTTGCCTTCTCAGACCTGGTGAAATTGCTTTATTTCCAATGGGAGGATGAAGAATGAGAACAATGAAAAAGTCATTGATATTTTACTACCCATCAATACTTGGGTTAAAAGTTGTTGCTATGCTATTTAATTGAATTTCCGTAATGGTGGACAACTTTATCGACACCATCAAAATAAACTTTTTTGACGTTTTATAAATAGTCAGTGCCGGCACTGAAGCAAACTTTGCTTCTCTGTAAATAGAGCACTTTATATTGCCTTTTTTTTTCCACAGCAAAAACTGGCTAAAAATTTTGTAATTAATTGTTAGTTGTTTTGCCAACCTGACTGTCCCATCTCAGTCTGTCAGTTACAGTCTCTAATGCTAATGGCCTACTGCTGCACAAATATGGCAGCCCCTCATAGAGGAACATGGGGGATTAGATAGGTAGTGTAAAAGCATCAGGAAGTACTTTTATGGCAAAATGATAAATAGCATGCAAAGACAATGTTATGATACATTTAAAAAACATTTAATTGCAGGTGTCAGTACCTCTTTAAGCAGTTCTGTGCCTCCCTCCCAATTATCAAGTTTTTAGATACCTCCTTCAGAAGAAGCTTCTTATTATTACTAGTGATGAGCGAATCTGGAACGGAAATGGGACATTTCACTTTGTCAAAAAATTTGTGAACCTTTCAAAAGATTTTTGGTTGTGCATCAAAGTTTTACTCCCGTTTTGGGAAAAAATCTGCCAATGGCGCAACACGGAAATTCGCTGCGAATCCATACCTCCCGAAAAATTTCGCCCATCACTAATTATTATACAAGCAATGGCATCATTGTTTGCCTCCCCTCTTTACAAGTAAGTGTTGAGACACTCACTTATGACGGGTAAGTTTTGTATAAAGGGACACATAAAATCCCCCAGTGCCCCCTATAAAGACAACCCAAGGCAGGTGAGGTAGGAGATAAAGGTATATACTTTTGAGATAAGGTATGACATCTTCTATAAAAGACTGACACTTTCAGGGTCTCACATGAAGCTGTTAGTGACACAATTCAGTTGCTGTTCTGTGTTGCTGAAAGCTTCCACAAGACTCTGTGTTTGATTAATAAATAAATTGATATACTGAGAACTTTGTCTCAGGGTCTTGTTGTCTAAGAAGGTTCTGGTCGGTCAGAATTACCAACATAAGGCAAGGCACCTGTACTGTTTGCTACTGACCATAGCTTACAGACACACAGCTATTTCTTGTTCCGGTGAAATAGGCATCATCAAAACTGTGACCATCTGTTTTTGAAGTAGAAATGAACATGCCAGTGTATGGGGGAAAGACGGGTTCTTCCGTATTGGAGTCACTCTAATATGGAAGAAGGAAAGTGAGAGCTTAGCGCCTACTTTAGAAACCACTAAAAACAGAAAATGTATGTCATCTGTAAAAGTTGAAAAAATAGATCCCCTTTGAGGCAAATGCATCTAGCTTTTAGAAGTTTAAGCCTTTTTCTTCCACTTCAGGAGCAGTCGTGACCTTGCTGAGTTGGGAGGCTAGGCAGCTCATCCGACCCCCTTGTCCCTCCCCCCCCCGGATGCACACAAGGAGAACACGTATATGTGGTGACGTCACTCAGGGTGGAGGGTGCCAAGTGGCAGTAGGCAAAGCGAGCCCAGGCTAGGGGAGAGCAGAAGAAGTACATGCCTAGTGCCCCCCACCATTGCACCCTAGGCACGTGCCTCCTCTGCCTACCCCTAGTACCAGCCATGGATTGGTATCGGCACTCTGTGCACCCATGTCCCTCCTACTAATACTCTGAAATTATAATTTAATTACTGTTGCATTTTAAAATGGATTATTAATATATGTTATGTATATAAGAAAGCTATATCCTACCTATTAACTAAATTGTCAGTTGCATTAATTTGCTAATTTAATATTAATTACATAAGGGACTTGTTCACCTCTAAGGCAATAAAACACATAAATGTGAAGTAGAATAAAAACATCATCCTATATTAACCAATTCTGTCTACATAATTAAAAAACCCCAACCCTTAAAACCAACAAGCAACATCCACTACCAGAGGGGCCCCTCATTTCCACATTGAAGAGTATTCAGGTGTTATTCAGGTGTTATTATCTCATATACATTTGAAATGATATATTCACATGTTGAGAGGTAAAAACTATTGTAATGGCAAAAGGATCGTTGAAGTGGTAACAAATGCAATTAGGAGGTGGGCCCCCTCTTTCACTTTATTGTGGCTGGATGGACTTATAACTGCACATTTCGGCTGGAGGATCTGTGTACAGACTTTGCATAGAGACACTGATACTGTACAAGCGTATTACCGTAGTCATTGGATTTTGGATTACGTGGCTAACAGAACAGTGTTTTCATATATCTGTAACTGTGGTTTGAATCAAGGGGGTACCTGAAAAAATATTGGACTTTAAATAAGGACTTGAACAAGGGCAAAACCTCTGGCTTTAGACTTGGCAACTGGGCTTACTGAGCTGTTCCCGGAAACTTCCCCATTATAGAAATACAATGTCCAACCTGCTGCCTCCAGTTTCTACCTTTTACCTTTTTAAGCTACAAAATAAATGGTCATGTTTTTGGTGAGACATGTATCTAATAATAAATAAAATTCAAGATACTTTTCATGCACAAATAACGTATTACATTTTTCTCATTTAATATCTAGAATGAAGACAGTGTGTGCTTTGTGTTCAATGCTTGGTGCAATCTACACCGTTCTTGTAGCTGTAGGCAAATGCACTGCTTTATATAAACAACCATTAACGCTGCAGCTCATGGATTTTCTTTCTCTGCTGTGTTAACCTTTATTTATAAAGATACGTTTTACCAGGAAACTGAAGCGTAACTACTTTTCCAACATTTCCCAGCATACATTTAATGAGTGATCTCTGTCTGGAGAAGGCTGTGCAACACATTAGTTTGAGGAAGAGGCTCCCAAACTCCGATCCCCAGTGACTAAAATAATGGACTCTGCTTCTCTGTTCGACTGTGTCTCACCTGCATCCTATTACTGTTTCCCTCACACTCAGCAGATTTGCACAAAGTTTTCCCTTCTTTCTTCTTTCTTTTTTTTATTTCTATAAGCGATGAGACTTCACGTCTGTGTTATATTTAATTTAAATAATTTGTTTTCTGAAATCTCGCCGGAGGGTTGGAGCTTTTTCTGCATGATGTACGTATACTGTTTCTAGACACAAACCGGTGAAAAATTTGAGTTTCAAGGAAAACTCTGTTGCAACTTTCTGGAAATGGAAGGGAAATATTCTTAAAATGACTATTTAAATATATGCTTTTGTAGTGCTTACTTAGCAGTTAATAGGAATGCAATTTTGGGAGATTATTATAAGGCCTGTTATATGATATCCAGCAGGACAAAATGAAAAGCAAAATACTTTACTAGGATGTATATACAGTATTTATACCAGGTTTCTAGCCAGTTCTAGGACTATTCCTTTAGGTAAAAGGAAGTCTTCCAATATGTTTCCTTTGTCTATTTTCTCTTTCGCCCACTCAGCCAATGCCTAAAAACTCTTTTTGATCATGATAGCATGGGTTACTATTGGGAATGATGGGACTCCTTACTACTAAGTTAGCAGGGACATCCTCCCAGAAGCTCCAGTTATTAGAGATTATGGGTCGCCTGTCCCCCACTAGGCAAAAGGCCCTTCCAACAAATGGCATGCACCTTCACAACCAAACCCCTGATCTACTTGGTCTTAGCTCATTATGTGAAAACCCAACCCTCAATCTGCCTAGTCCATACAATTTCTGTCCCTTTTGTGACCCACTTTCACATCTCATTAGGGTTCTTCTGCCATAGGGCCTTGCTGACAGCACAATTTAACTCCCTAGAGCAATGGTTTCCAAACTGTGAGGCTGGTGTCCATGATTAGGGATGTAGCGAACCTCAAAAAAAAAGTTTGCAAATCTGTTCGCGAACTTCTGCCAAAAAGTGCGAAAGTTTGCGAACTTTGCGAACCCCATAGACTTCAATGGGAAGGCAAACTTTAAAACCTAAAAAAGCCATTTCTGGCCAGAAAACTGATTTTAAAGTTGTTTAAAGGGTGCCACGACCTGGACAGGGGCATGCAGGAGGGGGATCAAGGGCAAAAATTTCTCTGAAAAATACTTTGTTGACACAGCGTTGCGTAAAAACGCAAAGGCAGCTGGCAGACCTAGCGGAAATATGCAGCGTTTTTTGCTATTTCGCACTATTAGCACCATGGAAACGGGATTTGCTGAAAAACGCCATGTGTGGCTTGTGCGGTGTTTTTAGGCCGAGAAAAAACGCAGCGGAAAAACGCCACGCGAACCCAAATTGCGAACATTCGCGAAAAGTTCGCGAACTTGCGAACACCTGATGTTCGCACGAATTAGTTCACCGGCGAACAGTTCACTACATCTCTATCCATGATAGGCTTGTGTGGGATAGAGCAGTGAAGGGGGCTCAACCTTAAGGCCAGTTAGCATGAGAATTGGGACTATGGCTGAATGACTACAATAATATCTCTGTACCTATTTTCAAGGGGGTACTCAAGTGGGGGTTGACCAATAGTTGGCCCTTCAGGTGGTCTTGAACTGAAAAAGTTTGAGGTACACTGCTTTAGAGAATAACTGTAGCCGTCTGAAAAGGTAGGCAGCAAAATTGTATCTGCTGTGTTCCAAATCTATTTTTTGTAACCCTTATTTGCTCTACAGTCAAAGGCGACTGCTATAGGCTGGAGAGCTTGTAATATATGGTGGGACTTGATATTCACCCAGTATGTTTGAGATCCAAATTCCCAAAAAAATGACATCTAGAAAAATTACTTGAGGTCTGAAAGCACATTGCTAGGATAGGCTCTTAGACTCGTCTAGTCTAGTCTAGTGTCTAAGGGCCAGATCTAGTAATATGAGCCTGCTCTGCTCTAGGAAATCTTAAGAAATAGCAGCTACTTTTTCCTTCTATTTATCAGAGTCTGACCCAATGATATTGAAATGCCATTGGCAGCCATTTTATTTTTTAGCTCCTATGCAAAGCATTAGGGCTTGCTGTTTTTCATAGGACCACAAATGATAAAAGTTTTATTCTGTTTGTGTTCTTTGTACAAGACCTATGATCCATCAATTTTATTGTGTTTTCAACAAGTATTTCAGCTGAAATCTAGTTATAAATGGAGGTCAGGCTTCTCTTCTGCTTGGGACTTGATAAAAATGGTCTGTAAAAGATACATGACAGGATGTTATTTTATGTTCTGAAAAACAGCAAAGATCAGATGCCATCTCTTATGGTTTCCCTTTTTCCTAAGTGCTTCATACCAAGATATTCAGTAATATATCAAACAGCAGGTTGTTGATATGTTTGTGATAGGTAGCCAGGGTTTAAAGTAAGAACAATCTGTTTCAGACTGGTAATCGTGGTAGAGATTTACTTGGCATATTTTACAGCGTGAACCGGTCAACAAATTGCTCATAAACCTTAATATATTGAGCTACTGATATAACAGCACCACACTGTCCTTCCTTGTAATGATTAATGATTTCTAAGCAATATAAATTGTACACAAATGTTAAAATAATATCCATTGGATAAGAGTATCATTATATATAAGCTAAAATACTCTACAAAGCATATGTCAGAATGATCATAATCAACATTAGATACAGACTGACAAATGTACATAGAAGATAACATAATTGTTAATTCTTGGCTTCTTAAAAGTATACATTACATACCTTAATAGTAGGAGACAAAACGTTTCAACTGCGCGACAATCTATAAATATATATATTGTAAGGTCAGTCACTCCCCAAAAATGTACAACATAGGTAATTAATAGTGATAAATATTATAGGTGGTTAAGGAGCTCATACTAAGATGGTATGATTGAAGTTACATATGTGACCCTCAGCTAAAATATATGGTAGTATTTCCTATTTGTGTCACACCAGAAATTTCCAGAAGACCCCCAACTGGTTAGAGTAGATAGGACATGACAGGACATGCTACTATAACTCACCAAGACCACTTTGCCTGTTTGTATGCCATGCCCTGTGCTGTAAATAAAGTGCCCAGCTTAGTCCAATATTACGGATGCAAATGCAGATTATTTTTTTAAAGTTGTTTAATGAAATTAGGTATATTTTAAAGAACAGAAACACCAGAATGTTTATTAAGTGAAATCAACATGGAAGCCTGTAAGCTGATTGCATTTATGTTCCCGTAAAGTGGTTATCCGAGAGAACAAAGTTTATGCAGCCCATGATCAAGAACAGGGTTGGCCAAAATGATGAATACTGTATATTTGCAATATAACATGTTATGGGGCCACATTATAATAATGATAATATGTCATCTAAAGAGGAATGGAACTCTTAACTCCCTTGTAACCCTCAGATATTTTTACATGTGAGCCACATTCTAAAATATAAAAAGAATTGGTGAGAAACACAGGCATGCAAAAGGTTTATAGGGGTGCAATATATGGGCTGTGATCGACTACTGGCAGCCCCTATGTGCACTAATAGTCTATAGGAGGTTCTGCTTGGCAGTACATCTGGTTTGATGCAACTAAAGCTTGCCTCCAAGCCAGTAATTCAAAAATAAGAACCTGCTTTGAGGCCACTAGGAACAACATACAATGGGTTAGTGAACACCTCGTTACTCATAAGCTACTGGTTGAGGATCACTGCCTTAGACTTTCTGTCAGTCTGCCCTTCCACTTAGCAGTTATATCCACCAGCTGCGTACACCTAGCCAAGCAGATAAAGCAGTGAATTTCCAAGGGACTGAATCCCTGAAGAAGTCCAAGTCCCAACCACAATTGATCAGAATGATTACACACCTTAGGGTTTACCTATAATAAATTAACCAGCCACAACCACAAACATCAGGCAGACTGAAAAGGAGCCTGCCAAATAAAGCTAAGGCAAGACACAGGGACTATAGTTACCTAACCAACTGCCTCCACAAAACTTAGCTGAACTGTTTATGATCTAGTGTATCCCACTCCTCGGTGTTATACTTGTGTAACACTTGAACCTTTTACTTGGTTACCTCCCACCTGACCGGGACAACTTTCTACCTATCCCTCCTAAGCTAGGTCCTATATCACCCCCCAAAGTTTTTTTGCTGTATCAAACAAACTATCCTACCTTGGTCCTAGCCTGTCTCGGTTGCAAAGAGGAGTGATGAGACAGTTCAACTTAATATTCAAGCTAGGAACAGGAGGAGGTAATATAACTATGCAGTATCACAACTCATCTGAGAACTCTTGCCTGACACAAAGTCTGCTATAAACAAAAGAAGTGACAGCTGGACTTGGATATCTAGCTTGGGAGGAGTGGGGGATTTACCATGAGTGATGCCTCATGTGGAGGGCCTGGCTGGTGCTGTACTTAAGGTAGATAATAGATACATGTATTATCTGAATACAACATTAGTTGCAGTTGGGCTATAAAGGTAATTGCTCTTATGCTAGATAAATCGTAACGATTTTTATAATGTGGCTTCAGCTGAATTTGAATCTGAATAATGTTCTGCAAACCAAGGCATGCTGGAGCAAATATATTAGTGTTTATAATGGAGTCTTACTCCCAGTACTCTGCTGTATCACGGTTACACTGGCTTCTTTTGATTGTCGTAATTTAGATAGTAAGGTGGACAGGAAAGTAATAAAGTCACGGCTGCTTAAACATATCTGATAAGAAGTAAAAATGTTAATCCCCACAAAAGAAATTAAATTTCAGCAGTGTGTACAAGACCTTCAAATTGCCAGCTTGATAAAATGTCTCCTTGGAGAATTCCAGACAACATGATTTAACTGAAGTGAAATATAGAAAGGACTGTGTTAGAGCGAAATAGAAGCATTGTTGGCTATATAATCACTTCCACAGGAGCTACAGTAAGTTGAATGTATATATCTTTATTGACAGAAAAATATTGAATAATGTTTCTAAACCTCGCACTAAGCCATTACCAATTGCACTTGCTTTCTGTGAGCTTGGAATAAAACGTTCAAGAATTTAACAACTTGATGTTCAAGTAACAGTTCGATGGCCCAGTTAATGTTATCTGCCATTTCTAATGATTATGAGGTGGAACGGGACATTTAATAACTACTCGGCTACATATGCTAATTTCAGACTGTATTTTGGTAGGTTACTAAATGAAAAATGACCTTAGGATGGAGAATACATTGTAGTATTAACAGCAACAGATGTAAATGTCTCTCATTGTTAGGGTAAGCTATGATATGTGACATGGCGTCCTATTTATTTCAGTGGGAAACCCTCTTGTAGATTTTGATTTTTTTTCACATTAAGTAATGAAATATATCATGCCTGTTTTTTCATCTAAAATGATTATACTTTATTTATCAGCTTTACAGAAATGTATTTAAGACAGTCTATGACTCTACAGTATGATGAGTGCATACAATATAAAGACCATGGTTATTGTAGACTAACTGGGGGTTAACAGACTTATCAAAGTTGATGCCTATGTCGTCCGGTCAGGTTATTGACCAGGTTGAGCAGTTGAACACCATTCTACTTCATGTGATTGTAGCACCCAACACCTGTCTGAAGTCTTACTCCCTAGTGCAAATTGCATGTGGAGAAACTGAAAATAAGTCTAAAACTACAGAACTGTATTAGCACCAGTATATACAGTCAAAACTATAATAACCAACCACCATCCATGTTTACAACCACACACTAGGGTAGTTTTCATGATTAGCTAATAAACCTACCTGTATGTTTTGGGGTGTGAGAGGAAACTAGATCACACACAGACACAAAATACAAATGCCAAGCAGATATGGATCTAATCGGAGTTAAGCCAACAACCCTAGTACTGCAACCCAACTGTAAGGGCTCTACTGAGAGTTGAGCTGGAAATCTCCTGGTTGCTTAAGCACTGGGCCAGGAGAGCAGCCAGCAAGCTCTTGTCTCTAATTCATTTTTACTCTGATATTTGCACCTGGGTATCCAATCTCATCACAGGTCAGATAGGGTCAGCCAATCAGAGCTGACTCTGCCCTATATAACCCTTCTGCTACCTCACTTCTGGGTCTGAGCTTCTGCTGGAGCACAGTGGATAGTCTCTAGATCTAGCTTTTGTGCTCTCACCTCCTGTTTCTGCTCCAGTCTTGTTTGTTTCAGTTCTGTCTGACCATATTCCTGTCCTGGGTCCATCCCACCCCTGTCACTATGTCTGCTCCGTCCTGCCCCTGTCTCTACACCCACTTTATCCTGCTCCCGTCTCTATGCCCACTTCTGTCTCTATGCCCTTTCTGTCCTGCTCCACCTTATTCTGTTACTAGCGATGAGCAAATTTTTTTGGTAGTCATGAATTCTCAGTGAAATTCCACATTTCACCATCTGCAAATTCTTTCGTGAAACTGTTGGAAAATAAGTTGCAGAGACAAAAAAGTCAACACAAAATAAAGGCCCATTTACTTAAATGCATTTGGAGTGAGAAGAAAATGCCCCTTGACTTTAATGCGTTTAGAGTAAGGAAAAGGATTGAAATGTTATTAAAGAGAAATTTGTACTATACCCAAATACAGTATCTACTTGTCGTGTTAAAGGAACCGCGGAGCAGAGGGAAATATACTGCGTATTATGTAGCAATGCCCTAAAATAACCCCATTTTTGAAAACTATAGAGGATTTATTATGTTGAATTTTACTTAAGAAAGTAAAGTTAGATAATCTGAATGCACTAGTTGGGAAAATAATAAATCACAATACAAACTTTGAGCAGAAGCTTATAAAAACTCATAACAGCTGCTAGACTTTCAATCACCCAACATTGGAAGGACTCCCAACCTCCTCTACTATATACTGTACTAAGGGGAAGTTCTACCCCAGTTTGAAATGGGACTTACAGTATATACGAACAACAGTAAGGAACACATAAGGAATGGTTTTAAAAGCTGTGGCCACACTTGTGCTTCCCTACACTTTACCATCTTCTGCCCTTTGACTTGATTAAATTGACCAATGTTGAGTGATTTGATTCAATTTTTCTTCTTCCATTTTATATTAGGAAATCTGCAGTACCTCAATGTCTTTTCCAACAAGCACACATGCTTTTTAACCATGCTATTTATATATTTAAATAGACTCAAATGATTTTTTAACATATTGAAATGTAACATAGCAACATAGTAAGTTAGGTTGAAAAAATATGTACATCCATCACGTTCAACCATAATGCCTATATATAACCTGCCTAACTGCTAGTTGATCCAGAGGAAGGCAAAAACCCCATCTGAAGCCTCTCTAATTTGCCACAGAGGGGAAAAAATTCCATACATTTAAATGTAACATAAACTATCCATGATATTGCATTATGATGATACAATAAAAATCACATTAAACAAGAAAACTTTATAGATAAGGGTCAGGAGTTTATACTGGATTTAAGAATGTATTGGCACTCATAGCAAGGATTGGGAGAGAGATGCAGCAAAGGTGCTTTGATCGGTGAGGTAGAGATAACTCCTGAAGCTGCCTTTTGGATGGATTGTAGAGGATAAGTGATTGAGTGACAGGTCAGTAAGGAGGAGATTGCATTAATCTAGGGTAAAGATAATTAACAAATGTACTAGGATTTTGGTCGTTTCCTAGTTAAGTTAGGTCTGTATTCTTGTAATCGGATGTGAGTAGTGATGAGCAGACATGGATTTCTGGCGCATTTCTGTGTTTCGCATTTGCGGCTTTTTTTGCGAATCGGCAGATAGACAGAAGAGGAAAGATCAGGAGAGACAGATTTCAGTGCCATCAGCCTAAAGATGCTAAAACTGAAAAGCCAAAGCAGTTGATCAGTTGATTGAGAGTATAGCATATAATGAGAAAAGTATTGAACCAAGAAGAGACCCTTGCACAGTTCAAGAGTTCCAACAGAAACAAGTGCAGGAGCAGAGATTATGGAATCAGCATAAAGGGTAAATAGAATGGGATTTGGGGACAATTCCCATTCCCAAACCCCAGCTTGAAGGTCAACTAGGGTGAGACCTGGGATAAAAGTTTCCATATTGTTCTGGGTATTCTGTGAGCAATGGCTGTGAACATTATTGTCCTATATCTGTTTTGAACACTGTTCTCAACTCACATATTGTTTTCAGGCTCAAACGATTCTATTTTTTCCTAGTTATGATGATGGCGTCCCTTTAAACTACTCTACCTGTCTGAAGAATAAATTATTATTTTTTTCTTATTCATATTTTGCAGTCAGTATAATTTGGCACGGAAAATGCATAGTCTGGAAGCAGAAGCTAACTGATGTGAATCTTTCTTTTTCTATAACTGACTGCTTCTCCAAGACAAAAATAAGAACATTTATGGCACCATCTGTCATACAACCATAGCTTAAAATGCAGAAGCTTTTATAGATGTATTAAACAAACCTTTAATATCATCATTACAAAATATAATAATGAAAGGAATAGGGCCAAATTTCCCCATTCTAATCACTAATTAGCAAAGTCCTACCTGGTGAAATGTAGTCCGCAGTTTGGCTTTGCAAATAATTTTCATTTTATTCATGAAAATGAATGAGAAGCAGAAGTCTTTGGCTTATAATTAATGCCGTCTGCATTAGCCGACTGGAATTTGAGTTTATGTTTTATTTGCCATGGATTTCACATTTTAATTATTCCTTTATGAGTGTCCAAAAATACAATATATCAAAAGAATAGCATACTTTCTTCTCTGATTATGTGTAATGGGGCTCGAGTTACTCCTGATTGCAATTTACTGGAAAAAAAAAGACATGGGCTGAGCAATCTAAAAGAGTCTGGGTCATGACATTGAGGTATTGCGTTACTCTTTAGTATCTCTCGCTTAGTTATTCTTTATTGTTGATATGAATTTCACATCTGCAGAATATTTTATTGCCAAGTCATGTAGAAGAATGCCTTTTTTCTTCTTTGCTCACAGTCTTCTGCTCTGTAAGAAGGGCAAACCAAAATGAATGATAGCTAATAGTTTGGTCCCTGCTCGGATATTCTAATGAATGTAATGGCACTGTGTAAATGACAAGGCAGGAGAGACAGAAGCAAATAAGCAAAGAAATGGAAAATAATTATGGGGGAGGACATAGATTTTCATTATCATTAGTGCAGAAAAAAAAAATAAATGTCAGCAGCACCAAAGGGAATTTTCTTTACAGAATAAGTTAACAAATACGTGTCACTGTGTAGGCACTGTGTCTCATTTTTAGGTATGTCTCACCTTATGATTAGCTAACTCCTCTATGTGTGTGTGCTTTCATTTACTCACCCATTTAGAGATAATGGCAACAAAAAAATAGGCCACAAATGCACAGGTTTTTACATAGAGTTTATAGTCAAACTTCACACTTGTTTGTGTGCCCCCCCCTTATTTATTTGACGGCTCAGTTTCTGTTTCTCACAGATAACCTGAGCTAGCCATACAATACATGGCAAGAAATGCTTGTTTGGTGACTTTGCTCATTTGGTGACCTTTATTGGATTTGGCCACTGACATGGTGGGCTAAATCAGGATGACTGAATCTTTGGCCATTGATTGGATCATAATGGGGGTCTTCAGAAACCCGGAGAGGGCTGCATCAATGTGCGAAATTGTTCTGGATATCCTGAAAGCACCATACATGGGCCAGTAAGGAGAAGGAGGAGGAGGAGTAGGGAGGAGTCAGCAGATTTTATTGGCATGTGTTTGGCAAGCTGTAAATTACTGGTTGATGAGGAAATTAACAGAGCTATGTTTCTGCCTAGTGGCTCTGCACATCCTTTGAATTACTTCTTTTGTATTATAAATACGTACCATATCCAAGCAAGGTGACTGGTTGGAGAGATGACAACTCCGCCCAGATAAGCGAAGTCTCCTTAATGTATAGACCTAAATTTAACCTAAATACATTTTGCCTGTATTGTTCCAATGTATGAAAACCGAGTATCTAATTAAATGGTTTTCTTATGAATTGATGCATCTATCAGTGCCAATTTGGCTTCAAATGTGGCAGTTTGTCAGATGTGATTTCTTCTGCTTTGAAAAATTAAATTGATTTATTTTCCTGGGAGTGTTAAAGTTGAGCAGTAGCCGTAGCAGGACGCCCAATCTATCAAGTCCCTGAAAAGGATCAAACACTGCATTCATTCTAACATTGCAAAGCAAGTCTGCAGCATTAATCCAACAAACAGCAATATAGGGGGCATGTAGGCACCCAGAAAATTCCACAAGGGTCACTAAAAAGTTTAACATCTCTGGTGGCCCTACGTTTGGCACTTAGTCAAGGGCTATGAGCATATAACACTGTCTCCACCATGAATTTGGCTGGCTATATTTAAATATGTGCCTTATACTTATTCTGGGCCAGGAACCACTACCAAATTAGCTGTCTCAGCCAGTCACTGTGGAGCTTAGATACTAAAATAGCAATCAACTATCTACCCAATGAATCACACATTACTGCTGACATTTTTAGAAAACAATGTATATATAACTTGCCTCTTGCAGTTAAAGAGTTAGTTAAGACATTTAAAATCCAATGACGTTAGTTACCTTCCCCAACATGTGATCCTACTTTTATCATTTAGTGGGATTTGCATTCTTTGTTGCATTTATGAATTTAAATTGCAATTAATGCAACTACATCCTCTACTATTACTGCTCTCTTGTTTGCTTTACTCTCTTTAAACTAGTACTTTCATCACTGCTAGACTATCGACATTCCTTTTATTAGTACAGGTATGGGACCTGTTATCCAGAATGCTCGGGACCTGGGGTTTTTTCATAAGGAGTCTTTCCGTAATTTGGATCTCCATACCTTAAGTCTACTAAAAAATAATGGAAACATTAAATTAACCCAATAGGATTGTTTTGCCATCAATAAGGATTAATTATATCTTAGTTGGGATCAAGTACAGGTACTGTTTTATTATTACAGAGAAAAGGGAATCATTTAACCATTAAATAAACCCAATAGGGCTGTTCTGCCCCCAATAAGGGGTAATTATATCTTAGTTGGGATCAAGTACAGGTACTGTTTTATTATTACAGAGAAAAGGGAATCATTTAACCATTAAATAAACCCAATAGGGCTGTTCTGCCCCCAATAAGGGGTAATTATATCTTAGTTGGGATCAAGTACAAGGTACTGTTTTATTATTACAGAGAAAAGGGAATCATTTAACCATTAAATAAACCCAATAGGGCTGTTCTGCCCCCAATAAGGGGTAATTATATCTTAGTTGGGATCAAGTACAGGTACTGTTTTATTATTACAGAGAAAAGGGAATCATTTAACCATTAAATAAACCCAATAGGGCTGTTCTGCCCCAATAAGGGGTAATTATATCTTAGTTGGGATCAAGTACAGGTACTGTTTTATTATTACAGAGAAAAGGGAATCATTTAACCATTAAATAAACCCAATAGGGCTGTTCTGCCCCCAATAAGGGGTAATTATATCTTAGTTGGGATCAAGTACAAGAAAAAGGAAACATGTTTTAAAATTGTAAACTATTTGATTAAATTAAGTCTATGGGGATTTCTGTAATTCTGAACTTCGTGGATAATGGGTTTCCAGATACGAGACCCATACCTGTACTATGACTTGGTACTACCCACTCGATTTACCACACTTCTAATACTGCAAGGTTTCCTTAAACTACTTTTTCTACTGTATGACAGTAATAAATACAAAATATTAATATTACTATTCCCTTGTTTCCATTCAAATTCTGTCATGTAATATGTTTTCATTAAACCGGATGATGCGCAAAACTAAAAACAGTTAACAGAAATCGCCGTTCGGGTGGTCATTCGAGTAGGAGTATATTTTGCTAAGTGGCATTACGACCATCATCCAGCCTTTGAATCATTTATGACTTGCTGTGAATACAGCCGCACATAAACAAGTAAAAGTCATCCTTTCTTCCTGATTCCAGGTGGCAGGGTCACCTCTATTTCATGTTAGCTGACCTGCACAGAAACTCTATTCATCTTTAACTGCATTGGCCTTTCAGAAATGTAAACAAGAATAGCTGCATATTCACAGATGCCAATATAATTGCAGCTATGTGCATATAAATACATATAGGCTTACAAAAATACACAAATGCACGAATGCTAAGAAAGCTCATAAGGAATAAAAGTGGTGGTGAACTGGTAACGGGAAAATAGTTTGAAGGGAGATATATTTCCCCTAGGTTCATCTCCTACTTCCTTATGTATAGCGGTCCTGAGTGGGTTAATTCCCCAAGGGAGTCTCACCTGGGGAATAATTAGCAGCAGCCAGAGAGAGTGAGGGACCCAGACTGACTGAGACCTGAGAGGTGGTGTCTGTGGAGAACACTTGGGTGCTGCTGCTCTTTTCCCCAAAGAAAAAGGACTCTGTGAAGGTACAGTTACTTTGTGGAGTTGTATTTTTGGGTTTAGCTGGGAATCCCAGTAGAGGACCGGTAGCAGAGCGGGAAAGCACCCTGTGTAGTAGTTAGAGCCCCAGTGTGACAAGGGTTTTATTTTATTTTGTTTATGCTCCTGTCTGACAACAAAGTCTAATACTGTATGTAATAAACTGACTTTATTCACCTAAAAGAACTGTTTGTACATGTGATCTCGCTCACAATATATATATATATATATATATATAAGAAAGGCCCTAAAGCGGCCCAAAACATTGGATGTACAGATGTGCCAAATAAGAACTGCTTCATTCACTGCAAATTGGAGTGTGGGTCCTTTTGAAGATTTTAATATGTTATTTTGACCCTGCACCCATAGCTGATCAACTAGTTTGGATTTGAGTGTGACTGCTCGATATATATACATATATATATATATATATATATATATAATTTATTATTAAGGAGGAGCACTGACATAACAGGTCCACAGATCCAACAGCTTGCCTGGGAGCAGACAAAAAAGTTCATATAATAGCAGGACAGAGTACCACACTCATCAAGATCAGGTGCAAAAAAAAAAAGATTTATTGAAGAAAGTCCAATGAAAAACAAACTGTTTTGATCACCATGGAGTGACTGAAAAATTGGATTTTCTTTAATACATCGTTTTGCACTTAATTCTGATGAGTGTGGTACCCTGCCCTGCTATATACATATATATATATACAGTATATATATAATGGGGCATTATTGAAAGCAGTGAAATAAAGTGCATGGTACTTGAAGACACTGCCTAAATTACTTGCAAAAGACATTTTTATATTTGGCATCTCTTTAATGTGCATCTTTTATGAAATACCGCATTGTTATATACCTCTGAATATTTAATCTAGAAGACCAGCAATATAAACCAAGCACCCTGAACACAATCCCTGAAATGTGAATCTATATTTGGTACTAAAAGTCCTTGTGCTAATTAGGGTAGGACACCAGGACCACCCCTGAATACAGCAAATTTTCTTCTACAATATGAAAAGTAATTAAAAGAACAACTGAAGCCTAAAAACGAATGTGGATGGAAATGCTGTCTTTTATATATTGAACTTACTGTACCAGCAGATAACTTCAGCAGCCCTATAACCGTAATGAACAATTCTCCGCAGCAGCTCGCCATCTTGGGTCTTGTTAGACTTTTGTTTGGATATACTTTACTCTGGGCAACTAAGCCTAATGGTTATCAGAAATCATCAAGCAGAAAATAAGGTTTGTCTGTGATAGAAACTGATGCTACAGGGCTGATTATTTAATTCTGATGTGTCTGAGCTGCCATGTAATGAATCTCAATACATGTCTAATTGTCCGTGTATTGTATCTTTCATATTATATCCATGTATATAATGAGCCGGAACAGTAGCCCAGAGCATAAACTGAAGAAGATGGGGCCCTACTGGCATCATCTTCCGAAGCATCTTCATTGCTAAAGGTCTGTGGTTGCTCTTGGGCTGGTAAAGAAGGTCAAAACAAAATGTGTAGTATTACTTTTATACTTTACAGTTCACCTTTAAACATCAAATAACGTATCTCAATTAACAGAGAGAAGTTATTAGGCGATTAAAGGAGAACTGTAATAGTTCAGCAGTACATTAACCACCTTGGTCAGCTCTTGTTTTTCTCATTAAGAAGTTAATATACAGATGTATTTATATTTGAATAAATGGACAGATAACTTTTTTGGCCCCTTTTATAGCTTTGAGTTTGTTTAGTGACTCTTGAAGATGATGTGCAATGTGGGAATAGAAGTTTTGGTTTTCGTAAAGGTTTCTTTAGTCAGCTTTAGCATTTTCTTTATCAGCACTTAAAATTCCACATGTGCCTCTTTTGGTTTTGTCTGCTCTTTTTTTCTACTCCGAGGGTCAGATTCCGCGACAGATGCCATTTTAAACACCTTTAGAAATATTGCTGCTTCAGATGTAAAAAGCAGGCGTATGGCCTTTGAAAACTCATGCACCTGGTAAAACAAATACAAAACATTCTATATGGAAGTTACTTGGATCCCTGTTCTGTCTGCTCACGATTGGGAGCTCTATGTTCTAACAATTTATGGCACTGAGACATTATAATCCAAGAAGCAATAGGGTCATACCTTCTGGCAGTAACAAAACCATATATAGCTCTTCTACGTAGAATCACCCTGGGGTACTTTGGCCATGATTTAAGGGGACAATCTTGCCTTAGGTGGCATTTTACAGAAGGCAGCAAAAAGCCAATGGGAAGGTTAAGTCTGTTAGGGTAGGAAAGTACAGTAGTGCTCTCTGTACCAGCTATCTGCACCCCCCACCTTCCGGGGAAAGGTATGGCCCAAGGCATCCTCGGTTAACCATGTCATTGCTCTACCATACCATAGTGCCAAATGGCTTTTGTGCTTTGCTCAGGCGAGTATTCACTTAAAAAGATGCAATGGATTCCACTAAGTGAGGAACTTATACAATTATAAAATATACAATGTTTCCCAGTCTCCTCCAATACCACAATAGTTGTTTCAGAGTTAGGTAGAGTTTGGCACACTTCTTGTTAAGAAGAGGATTAATTAAGCTGTGACCATTGAAGATTTGATGTGAGTAACAAACTGTCTCTCTAAAGAACTGCATAAAACATGCTGGGATTATAGAAACAAATAATATTAATAATAACAAAGAAAAGATTTTCTAATTAAAATATAATTTATTGTCCACAAAGGGCTGCCTGTATGATTTGCTGGCGGTTAAAGGGGTGGCACTGGTAGTAGAGTTGGCAGGGATTGTAGGTGGGGTTTTGGTATAATTTGTTTTGTGGGGTTTTATGGCAATTATGCATGTAATATAGAAAATGTCATTTGACAAACTGTACACCCATTTGTGCAATTGAATTGTAGGTAGCCTAACTGCATTTCCAGGGGGGTTGTATCATTGTTTCTGGGAAAACAATAGGGATACAGAACAGTTGGGGTTTTAAAACAAAGCACTTTTTGTTTCTTATCCTGTAAGGAGTGGTTTACCCAGGAAACTATGGATAAAAGGCCACATAATCTATGTCTGTCCTATTTTCCCTTTCTGATAAATATAACCATCTGTGGTTGTATTCAGAGAGACTGGGGATCTGGCACATAAATGAACATTGTCCCTTCTTATGGGGCTCACAGTACAACACTCATAGAAATGTCTATCCCACTCTGTACCCGTGGGCAGCAATTTGCTACAAATCTCTCTCCTTGGGTCTAGCCAAAACTGCATGTACTTAATGGCAAATGCTTAGAATACTGTAATATGCTTAGGATGGTAAGCTATCAGGTCCCAAAGCATATGGGAATTGGTAAATGTAGATTACATGACAAAACAATGAACGTGTTGCAACAAGATCCCTTTCCCATTTCACAATCTGTATTAAAACAAAATAAAGAGAAAACAAATCATTTTCTTAGGTTTCATGTTTAAAGGTAAACAAACCAGTAATTGCTTCCACATTCCCTTATTTGTGTACCCATGTATAATGTAAATAATCACCTCCAGCTGCAAGAACACTATTTATGTGAATAAAGTAATGATTCTGTTTTTATGGCTTGAAGTCAGGTGTAAAATTCCTTTGAAACCTACCTCCAATTTTACATTTCATTTTAAAGATTCAGTGTATAATATCTCTGTTAGCACCATGGCCATATATATATGTATATATATAAAACAAAAGAAAAGTAGATGCCGCACTCACAGGTCTTAGTGAAAAATAATGAAAATATTTTTATTGTGTCAGACTAACGTTTCGGCTGAGTCCACAGCCTTTCTCAAAGTGAACAAAACATAACAGCAAACCTACTCATAAACCCAAAATGGCGCCAAAATTCCACTAGTGACGTCATGTGCTGTGCAATTAGTGATTCCCCACCCACTATGTGCAAAAACTAAACCTAAAAGCTACTAACAAATATTTTAAATAACAACAAAGAAATAGACAATACTAATACAATCATCTATAAATAATACGGATTGTTGTGCAAAGAATAAGAAAGAGAACAGAAAGAACTGAAATTACCACCTGTCACAGCTGAACTGCAACTCCCACTCTTACATCGTATCGAAGCTTCAGGCCATTCATGTAAGCTCACATCACATCCAGAGACTCAGTGCCACGATCAGGACTTATTTGAGGGTCCCTACTGGGACTAGTTATGTACATGTCTATACCATATCGGTCCCCACTAAGCGCTGGTCACTTATGCGCCGTCACCAGGACGTCAAAGTCTGCTCCTGGGGTTTAGACGTATACGGGTTACGTATGTTATGTATATATATATATATATAGACATTACTGCCTGGAAAGGCCAAAACACAAAAGCATTGGATGCGGACATTATGTTGTATTTAACATGCTTTAAAGAGACCATGGTTAAACTTTCTAATATATAGCGCAAAAGCCAAGGCGGTGTAGGTATGGGACCTGATATCCAGATACCCATTACCCAGAACTCTTTGAAATATGAGAATGCCATTTTCTATAGGGCAGTACAGTAGACCTCCTTACCAGAAAAACCCAAGTCCCAATCATTCCAGATGATAGATCGAAGGCAAAGGCATATTGAAGGAAAGTAGAGGTATGGGACCTGTTATCCAGATTGCTTGGGAACTGAAGTTTTCCGGATAAGGGGCCTTTCTGTAATTTGGATCTCCATACCTTAAGTCTACTAAAAAAAAAAAACAAAGCATAAAATAAATCCAATTGGACAGTTTTGCCGGCAATATGGATACATGCAGCTTAGTTACCATCAAGTACAAGCTACTGTTTTATTATTACACAAAAAAATAATTTTTTTGAATATTTGAATTATTTGATTAAAATGGAATCTATAGGAGATCCTTCTCATAATTTGATGCTTTCTGTAAAATGGGTTTTCGGGTAGCGGAACCCATAGATGTACTTAAATACTTGGAAGGTTTACAAAGCAAAATAAACAAATAAGTTTGCAGGAATAAGAGATATATTTTATTTTATATCAGAGAGCACTTGTATTTTCCATACACAAATACAGATAGCAATTCATACTGATGGAAGACAAGTTGTTGGGAGTACAGAGTTCCTTCAAATAGTATGAATAAATACCATTTTTATGCTCTCTTTCCGCATCATTGAAATCCAGGCAGGGGAGAAGGGACTAAAACATTGATGTTACAAATTTCAACAACTTCTCCACAGTTTACAGACAGCATGCAGGAACTACATAAACCACAATGCATTGCACTGTGATGTTCCTTTCCTTATTGGCATCATGTTTGCAGGGAATTATGGGATTGGCAGGATGCAGGCTGAAGGCAGGCTGGGGACAGGCAACTGCTGTTACATTTTATCTGAGTCTCAAAGTAGCCAGCCAGATCAGCAGGGGAACAGGGGGAGGGGCTTAGGGAACTGTTCCAAACCATATCATCCCATTATAAATCATGAAAAGGCTGCATATTTTTTATTGCATAGTTGCTTGAAATGTTTACTTTTTCAAAATTGAAGTTGTGTTTGGGTGGAGTTCCCCTTTATTGTTAAAGTTGGCTTAATCTTCATATTGGCCCTTTAAATTTAGATGCATGAAAGGTTGGAGTAGGTGAAACAACAGTTTAGTAACATAACCATTTTACATGACCTGGTTGCTAGCTTTGTATTTATGATAACTGTAATTCAGTGATCCCCAACCAGTGGCTATGGGGCAACATGTTGCTCCCCAACCCCTTGGGTGTTGCTCTCAGTGCCCCCAAACCAGGGAGTTATTTTTGAATTCCTGACTTGGGGGCAAGTTTTGGTTGAATAAATACAAGATTTCCTACCAAATAAAGCCCCTGTAAGCTGATAGTGTGCATAGAGGCTGCCTAATAGCCAATCTCAGCCCTTATTTGGCACCTCCATGAACTTTTATGGTGCTTGTGTTGCTCTCCGGGTCTTTTTACATTTGACTGTGGCTCACGAGTAAGAAAGGTTGGGGATCTCTGCTGTAATTAGTTCCTAATTAGCTCATGGAATTACGGTGCGTCCAACCATTTTTCTGACCATTGTCTTCATGAGGGATTCAACTTTGGAGGAATTTATAAATGTCATAAAAAGCAACAAATCTGCCAACCCTAGGGCTTCCATTGTTGTAAATTAAACATAAATCAATATTAAAATATGTTTCCCCTTAATTAGCAGCATTTATATACTTACTACTTATAGCAGTGGTGGCTATGGTTTTGTAAGCCACTTAGGTTGTTTATTATAAGCTATAGAGCTCATAGACATGCTTGAGGTTTCTTTTGCTAGGGGTATAATCCTCAGACTCATCTATTAAATTTGCCTTCTGTATTCCTAAATTTCTTATCACTCCACTTACAGAAAAAAATGCTTTTAGTAAGAGGAAACAAATAGCGTTTGAGGCGGAGGTCTTGACTGTGACTGAAAACTTCTAAAACTTTATCTCTGTGCAAACTGATGTGTTGAATTTAAAGTTCAGAAGAACAAATTACTTTTCTATGGACTGGGTTTGCTGTTTGATATAATCATCGCCGCTAAAATGCAAATCATGTTGGCAATTTGCAGCATTAATCTGACACTGCATTGAATTGATTGATTCATTTATTTCTGTGTCTGGATAAGGTTAAATCACAATGGCCCAGAAATAAATCAATTAGGAGTATCGAAAAAAAGTTGCAGCTTCTGAATTTACTATCATTACAAAGGATACACAAAGGCTTATCTCAGAGAGCATAGGATATACCAATATATCGGATGGCTAGCACTTTATCTGAACCTATGCATACAATTCCAAGTTGTGCCTACAAAAGTTCAAACAGAGCAAATGATTGTTCTCAAAATGTGAAAATATGTGATTCAGCTATATGGATGCTTCCAACATTTCTTGGCTTATCAGGGTTCTAATTTTGAATCCCAGTTGGTGAATGAATGGTGTAGAAACCAAGAGTTAAGTCCCAAACTACTCTGTAAAATCCCTAAAGTGATGTTGTATGTGAGGGAATCAACCACAGAAATGGGTCTAACCAAAGTCAGATGTCCCCTTTAAAGCAATGTAAGGTTTTCTTCCTTTTCTGACCAGCTACTCTGTGCAGAAGGATACTTCTATACAAACTGGAAGCGACTCTGCAGCCTTAGCCTGGTGGGTAATAGATGAGATACTGTAGCTGTTCCAGAGCTGGTTGTTGGGGAGGTGATAGAAACAGAAAGTAACTAGGCACCAGTTGCTCCGACCATGTTGGAAGTTGGTGATGCCTTGTCAGGAGATTCCACAATGCTGCCACAGGTGGTCCTGGGGGGGGACTGAGGAAAGACATGGTGGAAATTGGTCCCACTTTCTGGCATTCCTGCCTTTATAACTTCAGATACTGGTTGGGATGAAGAAACACCAAAAGCTTCTGAAAAGGTAAACTGTCTGGTACAGTCCATATGTGATCATCTAGCCCAGTGATCCCCAACCAGTGGCTCATGAGCAACATGTTGCTCCCCAACCGTTTGGACGTTGCACCCAGTGGCCTCAAAGCAAATGCTTATTTTTGAATTGCATAGTTTGCATAGTTGCATAGCTTGCATAGTTGCATAAAAACTCAGTGTAATTGCCAAACAGAGCCATCTGTAGGCTGCCAGTCAACATAGGGACAATGAAATAGCCAATTATAGCTCTCATTGGCACCTCCAGGAATTTTGTTCATGCTTGTGTTGCTCTCCAGTGATGAGCGTATCTGTCCCGTTGTGTTTCATCATAAAATTTGCGAAACGGCAAGAAAATTTGCAAAAATGCAAGAAAATTTGCGAAACGCATTTGTTGTGCGATTTTCTTGTCGCCCGCGTCTTTTATTGTCGCCTGTGGCTATTATTTTGTCACCCACGTCTATTTTTTTTGTTGACCGCATTTTTTTTCCCCGCGACCGCGCCCAATTTGACTAGCAGCAAAAAAAAAATTCTGCGCAACAAATTTTCACGGAAGTTTCGCGAAACAATTCGCCAATGGTGAAATACAGAAATTCGCTGCAAATCCATGCGTGGCGAAAAAATTCGCGCATCACTATTGCACTCCAAAACTTTTTCCATTTCAATGTTGCTCACGGGTTTAAAAGGTTGGGGATCCCTGATCTAGCCTGAGTGAAGAGAAAGGGGACTAATGTAATACTAAAGTGATACTAAAATCTACAATTAGTATTATTATTATTATATATAGTTTATGTATGTGAGGTCGTTATGGGTATATGTGTGTGCACTGGGATTCCCTTAGTTCCTTTAGAAGGATTGAAGTTTTTTTTAACCCATCTTAACTATGTATGTAGCATAGGGCAGTCTTTGGTCGCCCCAAACTGAAATCCAGCGCTGATTTTGCAGCTTAATAGAGGTTAAAATATTATTTTAAAAGACATTTTCTTGCCAAGGGGGCACCGTCTGAAGCTCAGGGACAGGAAAAAAATGACTGACAGTTCTAAAACAAAAAATACTTTTTTTAAATGTGAGGAGTACCTTCAGTCTTTGTATGTCAAACTCTTTCATCCGAAATGGGTTATTCAGTACGTATAGAACATTTTCCCACAATAGGTCCTAAATTGGCATCATTTAAAAATAGTGTATTTTATAATTGCAAGTTCTTAATAGTCTCATCAGGGCTTTATGGTACTATTATTGTGCGGGGTATTCAGATGGGAAGTTTGTGACAAGTATCCTCTTATAAGAATTCATTAATTTAACTCTTACATTTACAGAGCAGTTCAGAGTTGACTAAATAAGCGTTTCTATAGTTACCTGGATAATATTTCACTATGACACAATGCATTTTGCTTTGGGATAGGGATTACACAGGTGGGAAATTAAGAAGCATTTTGGTTGTAGTAGGTTTTTCTAAAGCTGACTATTGTTATGGTTGAGACCAGTCAGCACAAAAAAGGGTTAGCAAAAAGACAAAGAAGGACTTTGGAAGGACTGTGGACAAAGGGAAAAGAGGTCTTGGCCGCTTCAAAATAAATTTATTTCTCTATATGCGTGACCTAAATTTCAGAGGTTGTTGTGCGGATAAAGGAATATGTGCACCTGTGTAGCATTTGCTGCCAGACGTTTAAACATTAGGCAACGCAAGTGACAATGAACTGCCACAGCTTACAAACTGACTCGCTGGGTCTGGGAAGTTTCATTTATATTTGGAATTAAAATAGTGCAAGTTTTAGGAAACAGTAATTGTGCTTGCTACCTTTCTGGCTTCCAGAGAACTGTTGAAAGGATATACCCCCATATGTAATAAAGGGCACTAAGTTTGCCCAGGAGCAGTAACCCATAGCAAAGAGGTTTGCTTTTAAACAGGTGACTAGTAAATGCTTCCTGCTGATTGGTTGCTATGGGTTATTGCTCCTGGGCAATCACATTCATGTAAAAATCGAATTGTCTCAGTAGATTTGGCTCTTACACCTATAGAGGTAATCCATGAGTCCTCCGCAATATTTTTAGAAGTGTAAATAAGAGGCATAATCCTCCATAATACTGTTACTGTGTCATTGCTCCCCTAATCCCATGAAAGTGCCAGGTGAAGCAGTGTATTTGGCAGATAGCCAAAACACAGATTTTAGGATGGCACACCGAAAAAGAAGAAAATAACCAGATGAAGGTATTCACTATAGGAGGCTACCTGGATGTCTTCAAACTACTCAGCAAAAAATACAGTCAATAGAGCACACCTTCAAAAAATACAACATTTTAATTAGAACCCATTAAACAAACCCAACGCATTTCGCCTCTTAAGGGCCTTCGTCAGGAGCACTTCCATGTAGCTGATTTTCCCCATCACTATGCAAAACTCTATCTCTCTTCTATATATTCTCCTAGATACTGCTAGAAACCTAACTTTTCAACTAGGGGTGCTCTTTGGGTTAAGTCCTAGATATTCTTAAATGGCTAAAAGACTTTTTTTTCATGTATCTGGGCCCTTGTGCTGAAGTTTGATTAGTAATTGGGCCTCCGGGGAGAAGAGGATGGAAAACCATTAGTATAACAATGACTAGATAAATGAGGCTGTTCAAAAACTACTTTAAAGCCAACAGTTACAAGTTACAACACATGCACCATGACTTTAATGGTACAGGTATAGGACCCATTATCCAGAATGCTCGGGACCAAGGGTATTCCGGATAAGGGGTCTTTCCGTAATTTGGATCTTAATACCTTAAATCTACTAAAAATCAATAAAACATTAATTAAACCCAATAGGATTGTTTTGCATCCAATAAGGATTAATTATATCTTATTTGGAATCAATTACAAGGTTCTGTTTTATTTCTACATAGAAAAAGGAAATCAGTTTTAAAATTCTGAATTATTTGATTAAAATGGAGTCTATGGGAGACAGGCATTCCGTAATTCGGAGCTTTCTGGATAAGGGGTTTCCGGATAAGGGGTCCGATACCTGTATTTACAAAAAAAAATTTAAAAAAAAAATCGCAATTTTCAGATGTATTTTAGATTTTTTATTTTACTGACCAATGAGTCAGGGTGTAACATATGAGTGAGCTGACTTTTCCATATCAATTACATATTAATTTCTTCCCACAACCACAAATGCTCTTTAAATTACAGCATAATGGCTCGTGGTAGATGCAATATTTGGTTCTTCTGGTTCACAACACACAGTCCAACTCACGGCTGCAGTAATGTCTCAGTGGCCGCATCTGCCTTAACATCTCACTCACTATATCTGCCATTAGGAGCTTTAGCCCCTTACCAGTACTTCCATTGTTAATATCAAAGTAGTTAGGTTACTGTATTGCCACACGTGGCCTCAGCCCAAAATCGCTCCATATTGCTGAGGGACAGTGCAGGGCAGAAATGGCTCATAGTGTGTTACAACAGCTGCAAGTAACTGTTCAGTATCCAAAGAATAAACCAGCGTACACTTTTATTTTTATTTTACTAATAAAGTTAAATCAACCCCGAATAGTTTACTGGGAGTAGGCTGAAAACTGGACACATTTATTCATGTTTGTCCATTCATTTATATGGCACCAACACATTTTTGCGGTGCTTTATAGAAATTGTTCATTAACCACATGAATAATAAGTCCCTGCCCCAGTGGAGCTTACAGTCTATGGTAATTCTCAAAATCACACTCACACTAGGGTCAGTTTCATCAATTAACCCGCCTGTGTGGTTATTTGTTTGTTTTTGTTTGAGTGCGTGCATTCTGGGCATTCTGTGCTTACTCAATGGAAATCAGCAATTCTATTTAACTGAAATTTACATTTTCCTCCCAGTCTCTGTTCTATGATCATAATCATAATCTTTTTATGTCCGGTTTCAAATAGTTTTACACTGTCTATAACACTATTCTTATTAAATGTAAATGAAATTTGGTTGGGCAGATTAACTCACACAGGTGCTAAATTGTACCAATATGTTAGTCGGGTCTCTAACACAAAGGTGATTTTTTTAGTGCTGCTGTGCAATGGTTTTTTAATGTGTTCCACTGCATGGAAACACACCCCATTCTTCTGTATTGAGTGGCCCTATTTTTTCCCACTCTCACCTTATTTAAACTTCGCTTAATGTTAACCCCCAGCATTGAAAGCTGAAAATTCATAGAAACAGACAGTGTCAGGCAGAGCAAGGAATGCAATTGGGAGCATGGGCAGTAGTGTAATAGGGCATAGACAGGAGTGTAATAGGGCATGGACTGGGGGTGTAATTGGGCATGGATAGGGGTGTAATTGGTTGTGGCCAAGATGCTTGCAAAATGTGAAACCTCTGGCAGTATTGGAGTCATTAATCCAAAGTAAGAATCTGAAGCAGAATTAAATAATAAAAATGTAGATACAAGAAAGCATGGTTGTGACTTTTACACCACTAGTTATAAAGGTTAATGTAACAAGAGGAATGTTTTCTAGAAGAGACCATAAAAAATTCTACCTGCTGCTTGGTTACTATGGGGCATTCCAATTTATTCTAAAGGTGTTCCATTGGGCCCAAGGCAGGGCTCTGTGCAGGTTATCACGTTCTTCCATTCCAATCGCAGGAACGCTATTCTGTATGGACCTTGCTTTGGGCATAGGGGCATTATCATGCTGAAATGGGAAAGGGATTTACAAACTGCTGAATGAATTTAAGAATTTTTTGTATACTGCAACATTAAGGCTTTAGATAAAAACCAGCCCAAGACCATTATTCCCTCTCCACCAAACTTTAAAGTTGGCATTACACATTCAGGCAGGTAGCATTCTCCTGGCATCTGCCAAACCCAGACCCATCTGTCACATTGCCAGATGGTGAAGAATGATTCATGACTTTAGAGACCACATTTCCACTGATACAGGGCCCAACAGCGGCGACCTTTACACCACTTGAGCTGATACTTGGCATTGCACATGGTGATGTTAGGCTTCTGCGCAGCTGCTTGTCCCTTAAAAAACCTTATGCTCCCAACAAATAGCTCTTGTATTGACGTTGCTTCCACAGTCTATTTGGAACTCAGTAGTGAGTATCTCAACTGTGGACATGTAATTATAGAAGGAATATCTGGATACCTTTGGCCATAGTGTATGAATAAACACAGATACAGTATATAGATGCACAAAATTCCATAGATAAATAAGGTTCCTTGTGCAGATTACTGTAACCTATGACAATATATTTTACTAAGCATACAAACTGAGTACAAGTTGTATTTGGTAACTGAGTAGTGAACCTTTCATAAAGTATTCTGCAAGAAAAGTAAAAAATAGAAATGATAAATGTTAATACATTGTAAAGGTCTACGGTGAATAAATGTTAATGCTGGATCTTTTTTTAACCTGAATTGTCAAAGCCTCACAGGCTACTGAGAGATACGACACATGCAAATCTATTGTCTAAGTATACATTGATAGTGAGAAAGTATTAATTCCTGCAGTAGGGGCTTATCCATTTGACCAAATGGGAAAATACTATCCAGCCATGGCTGGAAATGATTGTAAAGACGGTTATGTAAAAGTTATATCTGTATTGTAGTAACTGTAGTTATAGAGGAGCCTATTTATCACTGTCAAAGTATCAGTATGCTATCATCTGAAACATTTCTGTTGGTGGAAGATTATTGGAGATACATTTTCCTTGCGCCTCGGCTGCAATTCCCAGTGCTCAGCATGAGTGAAGTGTGTACACACAAGTCATCCCTCGTTGCGCTTTCCCTGAGCTCAGCCCTTTTAAATTTCGTTATATTCTCACTCATCCCCTACTCATACTGAGGTTAAATCAGTGACTTTTACAAGGTGAACATGTCTTCATATGAAGAGCTTCATTTGAGCTTGTCTATTACGTCTTGCTTCTGACAGCTATAACCTTTTTCTGGTTTGGGTCGCTTATTCTACCCAACAAACACACTCCCTCCCCAGGCTGTTATCACTGCTAGCCAAAGTCATTTCCCCCCCTCATAATTAGTTTCAAGGATGATTAGAGAACATGTATGATGGGGATTAGTAAACATCTCTATATGAATATTGCATTAAAATAGATTGGTGTGCCTGTAGCACAACCAAAGGTTGTAAAAATACTGATTTACCAGCAAACTTGCAAACATAATGTATATAAGTATATTGATCTGGACTGCTGCAAATATTTAACCTCAGAAAATGAGAACATATCGGTTTAGTACAATCTTCCTTCTCGTGATTAATGAAAATTAGATTTTTATCTATGCCACATAGCTATAGAGAATCGGAGTTCAGTTTTTACATCATGGCAGTGCCTGAAGGTTGAAGTGGCCACATCTTGGATGGTTTGGGTAAAGCAGGGGTCCCCAACCTTTTGAACTACATTTACAGTAAATGTAAAAACAGTGCAAGCAACACAGGCATTCAAATAAGGTCAATAAGTCCCAATAAGAGTTGTGATTGGCCATTTGGTAGCCTCAATGTTGACTGGCAGCCTACAGAAGGCTCTGTTTGGTTTTTCTGCAACCAAAACTTGCCTCCAAGCCAGTAATTCAAGAATAAGCACCTGCTTTGAGACCACTGGGAGCAACACCCAAGGGGTTGGGGAGCAACTACTACTCCAGAGCCACTGGTTGGGGATCACTGGGTTAAAGTAAGGAGGCATCAAGAATTCTTCTTCTAAAGTTTTCTCATGGTTTTTAGGCAACCTTTGTAATATACAGTTATAGGATCCATTGTTCTAAATCCCCTTATCCAGAAAACTTCAAATTATGGCAATGCCATCTCCTATCAAATAATTCAAACTTTTAAAAAATGTTTAGTTTTACTCTGTAATAATAAAATGGTATCTTGCCCTTGATGATAACTCATATCGCAACAAACCTATTGGGTTTAATTAATGCTTAAATCTTTTTTCAGTAGACTTAAGGTATGGCGATCCAAATTACAGAAAGATCCCTTATTTGGAAAATCCCAAGTTCCGAGCATTCTGAATAACAGGTCCCATACCTGTACTTTCAAGGACCAGAGTTTAACGTGAGACCTACAATCCATAAAGTGAATAAGATAAATAGGGAGTATATTGGTGGGTGAGAGAGCAGCTTTTTATATTAGAACATAAAAAATACCTTTAGATATTATCAGCATGTTTGCTTAAAGCATAACAATATTAATTCAGGCATACTAATGTTTCTATGTGTTCATGGAGAAGAGTCGTTATGTACTCACTAATTAATAGATGTTCAAATAACGGCTCATTTCACTAACGTTAAAATGCCATATTTTTTTTTTATTTCTTTTTGAATTCTGCCTGTATACTGGGTTTAACCATTGTTGTATTTGATCCGAGTTCCCACTGTTACTGAATATTCTCTCCGACGCAAGCAATGTAAATTCGCTCATAATAATGAGGTCCCAGATCAACTCAGCAATTAGACATTTTTCACTGCTGAGTGTGGGAGATGAGTAGAAACTGATTTGCTGATTTTCCTGCAGCTTAGCAGTTTTTAAATGACACTCTGGATTTATTTATTGTCAGTCAAATGTTAAAGGAGCACATCAACGATTATTGTAAATAACTTTTTGAACAAAAGCATATTCAAAAGTTTGCTATAATTGCTGCTGCGAGAAGTCCTGTTTTAGTTCTATTGACATTGGAAGCACAACGCTGCAGATTAGTCATGGGTAACTGAAACCTTTTACAACCAAGAAGCAACTCTAGCAAAAGTTTTGTTTTGTGTGCCTATCCATACTTACCCCACTACCATGCCTTAGACACAACTTTAGAAATCCTTAATTTTTCCAACCATGTTTATATGGCCACAAAATGATCAGCCACCTCCTCTAAAGCAACCAGGTGACATTTGTTGATTTTGGGAGAGACTGGAGGAAGTGTAAAGTCCTGGAAGATTAGGATAGGATTCAGTACAATAGATATTTTAAAGAGTTACATAGTTCAGTTGGGTTGAAAAAAGACAGAAGTCCATCAAGTTTAACCCTTCCAAAGGTAATCCAGCACACACACAAACTCATACTGACCTATCTATATACTCACATACAGACCCATACTGACCTATCTATCCACTCACATACAGACCCATACTGACCTATCTATCCACTCACATACAGACCCATACTGACCTATCTATACACTCACATACAGACCCATACTGACCTATCTATCCACTCACATACAGACCCATACTGACCTATCTATCCACTCACATACAGACCCACACTGACCTATCTATCCACTCACATACAGACCCATACTGACCTATCTATCCACTCACATACAGACCCACACTGACCTATCTATCCACTCACACACAGACCCATACTGACCTATCTATCCACTCACATACAGACCCATACTGACCTATCTATCCACTCACATACAGGCCCATACTGACCTATCTATCCACTCACATACAGACCCATACTGACCTATCTATACACTCACATACAGACCCATACTGACCTATCTATACACTCACATACAGACCCATACTGACCTATCTATCCACTCACATACAGGCCCATACTGACCTATCTATACACTCACATACAGACCCATACTGACCTATCTATATACTCACATACAGACCTATACTGACCTATCTATCCACTCACATACAGACCCATACTGACCTATCTATACACTCACATACAGACCCCTACTGACCAATCTATCCACTCACATACAGACCCATACTGACCTATCTATACACTCACATACAGACCCATACTGACCTATCTATACACTCACATACAGACCCATACTGACCTATCTATACACTCACATACAGACCCATACTGACCTATCTATATACTCACATACAGACCTATACTGACCTATCTATCCACTCACATACAGACCCATACTGACCTATCTATACACTCACATACAGACCCATACTGACCTATCTATCCACTCACATACAGACCCATACTGACCCATCTATCCACTCACATAGTGACCCACACTGACCTATCTATCCACTCACATACAGACCCATACTGACCTATCTATACACTCACATACAGACCCATACTGACCTATCTATCCACTCACATACAGACCCATACTGACCTATCTATCCACTCACATACAGACCCATACTGACCTATCTATCCACTCACATACAGACCCATACTGACCTATCTATCTATCTATACACTCAAATACATAAACACATACTGACCTATCTTTACATTCACAAACATAAAATATATATGAGCGTGAATGTCCTCCCCACGTTTACATGGGTTTCCCCCCTCACTCCAAACCATACAGGCAGGTTAATTTGGCTCCTGATAAAATTAACAATAGTATGTACTCAGATTGCAAACTCCATATAAATGGTGTATAATCTTTGTAAGGTGCTGAATATGCAGCCACTGTAATAAAAAACAACATGGGAATTGAAAGCCAAGCCAGCAGTAGCCCTTCCAACACTCCCCTTTGTCTTTTCCCCTACATATTAGGCAAATATCTAGTGCTACCAACAACTACAGATATATCTGTGGGGGAAAATGAATGCAGGTAGATAATCCTTTTTTTTTCTTTTCCATAATTCAACCATAATTTAAACCAATCAAATTGCATAAAGGAGAAGAAATATTGAAATTTGAATCTATATATACCTGAATTTTGATTGATATTAGGCATTTTAATACATTTTGCCAACAATTGTTCATTTGAGAATTTGCATTTTGTTTCTTAGCGCATCATAATTCATAGAATTTTGAAACGCAGATGAATCTCTTTGTTTATCTCCATATAAAATTATAAAGCTAATGCCTCAGTGTTAACATTTCTCTTAACGACAAATTGTGCATGGTAATGTCATATTGTTTGAGGTCCATAGAAAAAAGCTATGAGGAAGGGATGTGGAATAGGAATTAGAACTAGCATTCAAATAAAAAGAATATGAAAATGAAGGGGAGGAGAAAGTGAGGAAGGAGGAGAGAATGATATTGGACAGAGATAAATAATATTAATAATGAATGATTTCACAAGGGGCAAAAAAGGGGTAAGAGAAACACAGAGCGCAAATGACAAGAGTGATACTGAGATATATTTGTATATCATTATATTTGAAAATGTAAAGGCAAAAAAATAATTATACAGTTAAGGGCAGGCAAAGAAAGAAAATAGGCAAGGAATAAAATAAAAAGCAGAGATAAGGAAATGACTAATCAGAAAATGATATATGGTAAAGATGTCACAAAATGCCAAAAATCAAATCAAATAAGGAAGCAGGATAAAAGTGCTGAATTTTTTGTGTACATTTTTAGCAGCATTTGTAGTCAGAGGATGTTGAAGGCTACAGAGAGATCACAGAGTTAATAGGCTAGGAATATACATTTTCTAGGTTAATGTATTTGTCTGACCATTAGAAAAAGAAATTAGCACCATTTTTATAGGTGTCAGTCTCCCACATGGACAGGATGCACTGAGTATCCCATAGACATTCTGCAAATGATTATAGAGACAGGCATAGGCTTCTTCATCTATATACGCACAGCTTAGGGAACAAATCCATCTCATAAGGTCATCCGCAGCTTGGAGAATATAAAAGATATAATTCTCTGATAGGCAAGAGCTACAGATGGAGCATCAACCAACTCCCATCTTGCCCCGTGGCATATGTCATAGAATTTATAATAGAAAAGGAAATGATAATGATCTATATCAACAAAGTGACATAGTGGGGCATGACGAGCTATCATTAATGTCTAAATCTCTCTTTCTCCATCTCTGTGCATAGGAGAGTTGTCAGGAGGCAAAAAGGTAATGAGAAGAATGAAAGGAGTAAGGAGAAACTGATAAAAACGGTTAATTGGGACACTGTATTTCAATTTAGGTCTTGAATGGCTGAGTTCAAGCACATATGTTTCTATGGTACCCTTGGCTGATGGTTTGGGGCTTGGTACCCAAACTAGGTGGGGTTTCTTTTGCCTCTACTTAAATGATTGGCCATGGCAGTAGCTAAGGGTAGATTTACATTGCTTATAATACCTTATACAATTTCAGAGCAGGAAATAACAAAAAAGAAGTGTAGGTCCTGGAGGTCCAAATCTGCTGGACCTTTAGGTTAAGAAACTTGAAGAGTGAGTTTGAAAGTAAACAAGTAGTGGTCAGAGATGGGGGAAGAGGAATCTGAGAGCCATAAAGAGACAAAGACAACATATAAATATGTTACTAGAACTGCCTGGGAATGTTTGAAGCTCTACATCAACAAAGGCCTTAGATTAGCAAAAACAGCAATAAATCACATGCTTAGAATCCACTGTACAGCTGGCACCATTCATATAGTTCTCACTACCCGGGACATTGTAGGACTTTGGTTTTGTCTTCTGAGATTAAAAATCTTTGAGAATAAAAACTGGTTCCTGCATTTAAATGTTGTACAGTGGCATTTGTGCCTGTAAAATAGAGAAAAAAATGAACAAAAACTGATTTGCCACGAGCACATTACAAGCATGTTTCCCTAGCGTTATCTGCTACCTAACTTTGCCCTTATCTTTGAAATGCTGATTTTACTGGCAGTTCTTGTAGCAAAGAACAAATCAAATAGCTACCTTAAAAAGCTCATTAACCTACTGCTTACATTGTATGTCTGCTTTGTAATTACTGCACTGGGTGATGATCCTAAAACCTGCTTAAATTGTTTCCAGCTTGTATTTTTCATACTTAAGAAACCTCCAGCGTCTTTTACAAAATATGGTAAAAAAAAAAATAGTAGTGCCTGGGAAAAATACCATTAGAGAACTGCATTCAAGGCAAAATACAGGAAAAATTACAGAGGGTTCAGTTAGAAAAAGTAGAAGTTGCAGAATTTGTTGCTCAGCCATATTAGTGGCCCTGTACTTATATCTCAAATATGCACTTTAGCATAAAAGGCGCAAGTAAGGTTAACAGATTTTGTGGGACCCTAAAACGTTTAGGCCATGCCCACTTTTGGCCACACCCCCATGTGCCACTCCCATTTGTTTAGATCTCTGGGAGTGATCATTAAATAAGCTACAGACCTCTAGCTTTTGCTAAACTGCAGCTTCCTCTTTATTCTTAGACAAAATCCAATAAATCACTATTTGGGATGATGGAAGATGTAGCTGAACACTAGTTTTGGGGCCACACTGTCTAAATATGAGTTGATCAAAGTTTATAGATCCTTACCCACATTTTGTTTGTTGTTCAAAGCATTTTGCATTTCCTTCTATTTTTATCTAATTTTTCCAGATTTTCTGGTCTTGTGCTTTCCCATGTAAAATGCAATAATTTCTCCTTTTCCCCTCCTTTCCACATACTCCCCTCCTTCTCTAACCTTCCTCTTCTACCACCATTATTTTGTGTTCTATACTTTGATTTTCTCTCTCTACAACAGTCTTTTGTTTATCTTTCTATTCATATTTTATAAATATATAAGGGGATCATATAATAACCTCTCTAATGTTTTATTTACTAGTAGGTCCTTCCAACGGACACGAGGGCACCCATTCCAGTAGGTTCTGTTTAAATACTCGGAAAGGATTTGTTACAGTGAGAGCTTTGAAGTTGTGGAATTCCCTCCCTAAACCAGTCGTACTGGCTGATACATTATATAGCTGGATGGCTTTTTAGCAAGTGAGGGTTATGGGAGATAGCTCTTATTAATGGTCCGTGGACTGGTCTGCCATCTTGGAGTCATCTTGGAAGGAATTTTACAACCCTCTGCGGCTAAATTAGAGAGGCTGCAGATGGTTTGTTTTGCCTTCCTCTGGATTAACTAGCAGTTAGGCAGGTTATATATAGAAATTAAGGTTGAACTTGATGGGCGTATGTCTTTTTCTCCTAACTTACTATGTTAGTATGTTGTCTTTTTCTTCTACTCCTTATTTGTTCTTACTGCTCTCGCTATCTTCTTGCTATTCCCTTTTATCCTCCATTGTCCTTGTGCCTTATTCTCTTTATTTTTTTTTTACTTATAGACTATATTTTATCTCTGCTCATTTATGTGGGAATTGGTTAGGCAACCAATGGGAAGGCAAAATTTGATTCTCCCTCCAGTTTATCTAGAAAACAACACCTTCTTGGGGGCAGCCACAGGTTATTGTGCTTGAAAACCGAGTGATGAGGCCTGCGGCAATTTAAGCAGGGTACAAAGTACAAAAAATTCCAGACGGAGCCCATTTTTTTGCACATAGCACCTGTCTTTCAGTTCATAAATGAACCCTAGTGTCTTTTATTAAATAACCCCAAAAGTGCTTCAACAAATTTACACATTTATCATTTCAGATGAATTTGTTCGGCTACTTGGGGAAGGCAAACACTATTATGGGGTGTTAGTGCTCAGTGAGTTTTTATTGCTTTATGGGGTGATAGAGCTCAGCAGAAACTCTGCTTTGTCTACAATACATTGTCTAATTACTAACAACACATGGTAAGGTATGGCATTGCTGATTTTTTGGATCTGCAGATATTAGATCCCATTACTTGTATTATTATTTTTTTAAGATCTATCTTTCTATTAGAAAGCTAAGCAGTTAAAAGTTTGGCACAGTAGTGCTTGTCCCCATTTTTATGTTCTTCCTTTAGCATAGTATTTTTTCATTATGTCTCCTTTAGAACTTTTAGGATAAAAAACAAAAAACTAATCATAACCACATTTCTGCCAAACAGATTCAAGGCTGGAGCACAACAAACACATATACTGCTGTCTTTTAATAAGAAAGAAAGAACACCCCAAGGCTTTATTATTTATATCTAATGCAAGGTTTTAAATAGTGGCCTGAAGATAAATCCACTCAAATTTTATAGCTTGCTTTGTGTAAAGTTAAAAGCAGCTACAAGAAAAAAATAAACATTTATACGGACTATCAACCTCACATATATTTTGTTTTCAGTAGTAACTACATAAACATTTTTATTGTTTTCTTTTCTGTGCTTTTTTAACTCCTTTTTTTTTTTTTTTTTTTTTACATTTTTCCTTTTGTTTTATTCTTTGTATCTGTAGAACTGTAGGTAAATTGCAGATACCCCCATTAAGGTATATAACCTTGTTCAGTGTCATGTAATGCTTTACTCTGCTGAGTAGTGATGAGTGAATCTGTCCCCTGAAAATCAACGAACTGGCGGAAATGTTGCGCGTCCAAAAAAAAAAATTCACAAGGGTTATTTTTTTTGACATGCAGTACAATTTTTTGTCGTGCAACAAACTTTTATGCAGCGAATTTGGTCACCCATTTCACGACATAATCTGCCAATGGCGAAACGCAGAAATTTGCCGCAAATCCATGCCTGCCACAGGTATCCCTCCCCTGATGCGATTCACTTACCCACGTCCAGGGGAGGATGTCGGGTAGTGGCTGTGGCTCCTGTTGGGGGGGGGTTAGGGGGCGCAGTGGGGGCACCTAGGGGGGTGCGGAGCCCTTGGGACGGCAGCCCCAGTGGGCCCTTCACCCCCTAGTCGGACCCTGATTTCACCCATAACTACTACTGAGGTATTTCATGTAAAATGAATGACTTTAACCCTCTCCTTCTGATAGAGAATATGAACATTAAGGGGCATGTTTATAAAGATTTAGATTTGAGTTTTTGCAGCAATTCTTGAAAATCACAGCAAAAAAAAAATCACCAATTCTAATATTTTTTCTTTCCTTTTTATCAAACTTATATTTTTAAGATTTGTTAATGGGGAAAAAAATCCAAATGAAAAAGATTTACCAACTACAACCTGCCGAGCTTTTATAGAAAAGGTGTATTTTCAACATTCGAACAATTTTTAAAACATTTTTTAAAAGAAATAGTTAAAAGTGAATAGAAAATAGAATTTTCTGTGTGATCGAGTATTTTTCCCCATAGGTATAGCGGCAAAATATCTCATTTTCATTTCTGAGTGTTTTTCTAGTTTGGAAAATCTCAAAAATCTCAAATATTTGCTTATTTATTAAAAACTAATATAGAAAAAAAATGTATTTCATAAAAATGTGAAACAACTTGAATGCAGTAAAACCACATTCATTTTCAATGGCTTTACCAAATTTCAAATTCATCTACAAACTCAATAAAAAATAGCTTGGATCTTCCTGATACTACTCCATTGACTTCTACATTAACCTGACAGCTTTTAGATGCCAAAGATTTTGGGGCCGATTAATCAAAAAGCCAAATGCATAAAAACTCTCCCACGTTCTAGTCATTCCTATGGGATTTTAAGAAGCGTATTTACCAATGGGTGAAAGTTAGAACTCTCCAAGTGATAAATACGCTTCTTAGAACCCCATTGGAATAAACAGAACGTGAGTTCATGTATTAAGCAATAAACTCACATTTTGATAAATTGGCCCCTTATATTTGGGTTTTCAAGGTTCGTGCTCTTGATAAATTTTGAAAAATTGAGTTTCAAAAACCAAGGTGAAGATTTATCAAAATGTGAGTTTAAAACTCAATACATCCATGTTCTATTTACAGTATTAGTATGGAATTTTTAGAAGCCAATTTATCAAATGGTGAACTCTTGCTTTCACACATTGATAAATATGCTTCTAAAAATCCCATAGGAATGAGTAGAACGTGGGTGAGTGGGTGCCCCTTAAATTCAAATTCACAAGTTTAGTTCCAAAAAACTTGAATAGAAACTCCAACTTGAATATTGATAAACGACTCTTCTAGGGGCAGATTCATCAAAGTACGAGTTTGAATCCCGAAATGGGTAAAATTCGGATTAGATACGATAATTTTTGATGATCGAAAATGCCTACAAAAAATCATATTAGTCACGATAATATCGTATTGGCGATCCGAAAGTCACTAAATTTTCGTATCCAAACGATTGTAAACAGCAGGAAGTCTCCCATAGGGCTCAATGGCACTCTGCAGCTCCAACCTGGCCCAAGGAAAGTCTCTCATAGGGCTCAATGTCACTCTGCAGCTCCAACCCGGCCCAAGGAAAGTCTCCCATAGGGCTCAATGGCACTCTGCAGCTCCAACCTGGCCCAAGGAAAGTCTCCCATAGGGCTCAATGGCACTCTGCAGCTCCAACCTGGCCCAAGGAGACTCTCCCATAGGGCTCAATGGCACTCTGCAGCTCCAACCTGGCCCAAGGAGACTCTCCCATAGGGCTCAATGGCACTCTGCAGCTCCAACCCGGCCCAAGGAAAGTCTCCCATAGGGCTCAATGGCACTCTGCAGCTCCAACCCGGCCCAAGGAAAGCCTCCCATAGGGCTCAATGGCACTCTGCAGCTCCAACCCGGCCCAAGGAAAGTCTCCCATAGGGCTCAATGGCACTCTGCAGCTCCAACCCGGCCCAAGGAAAGTCTCCCATAGGGCTCAGTGGCACTCTGCAGCTCCAACCCGGCCCAAGGAAAGCCTCCCATAGGGCTCAATGGCACTCTGCAGCTCCAACCCAGCCCAAGGAAAGTCTCCCATAGGGCTCAATGGCACTCTGCAGCTCCAACCTAGCCCAAGGAAAGTCACCATACCGAAGCTTGAATGAATCCGAAACTTTCGTACTTGTTGCGACAAATACGATTTTGTCCCGTAAGTTTTGATGCACTGTACGAAAAGGTTGCGCAATTTAGTGAAAAAATCGTCGAAAATATGCAAGGTACAAAAACTTAGAAAAAATACAATTTTTATGCATTCGGAGGCAATCGTTCTTTGATATTTTGGCCCCTTATTCTGTATAGCATGCAGGTCTTGGGGCAAAACACCTTTTAATAAAATAGTATTGCCCAAGCTGTTTTACCTGTTCTGTGCCTCATCTCTAAGCACACTTTTGCATAATCCCTTTGAATAGCTGCCTAATTTTTTACTGTATACAGTATGTATATCCATATATATATGCAAAATCTCCCAAACTGTCAGCAAATGACAGATGGCAGTATTACATATGTCCCAATGTATATTACACAGTAGCAGTTATTGCCAGACTGGCTGTTGCATGAATGTCAACACCATAAATGCACATTTATATAGCAACTGTAATCCACACCAACTGAATTTCTACATTCATCATACAAATAAAACAAAAAGGCCTTATTAATGTAAGAAAGTATGAATTTTGATTAATGTACTCATAAACATGGGCAAGGAAAGGTCAGATTGCAGGTTGTATTCTTTTATAATGCCTCAAAAAAGGTCAGCACATGTTGTACACGTGAATGTGGACATTCTGTAATGGAACATGTAATGCTCTAGATCCTGCGGAAGACTCTGTATTACAATCTAAAGAACATGCAATGGAACCATCTTAACTGAAAGTGGCCTGGGGATCTGAAGATAAAGCAAAATCAGTAATACGGTGGGGCATTGGGCTGGGTTATATGGGACCACCAAACCCATGACTGGGAGACACAAAGTGCACTAGAGAGTAGAGATGTAGCGAACTGTTCGCCGGCGAACTAATTCGCGCGAACATCGGGTGTTCGCGAACGCGGAAATTCGCGAACTTTTGGCGATGTTCGCCATTTTGGGTTCGCCACGGTTTTTTTTGCGCTGCGTTTTTTCGCCTCGTTTTTTTTCGCCGCGTTTTTTCGCTTCGGTTTTTCGCCTTTGCGTATACACAGGAATAGCTTGCGGTTTTTTTTTTTGGCGTTTTTTTTGGCGTTTTTTTTTTTTGGCGTTTTTTTTTTTTGGCGTTATTTTTTGGCGTTTTTTTTTTTGCGTTTTTTTTTACAAAGTATTTTTCAGAGAAATTTTTGCTTGATCCCCCTCCTGCATGCCACTGTCCAGGTCGTGGCACCCTTTAAACAACTTTAAAATCAGTTTTCTGGCCAGAAATGGCTTTTCTAGGTTTTAAAGTTCGCCTTCCCATTGAAGTCTATGGGGTTCGCAAAGTTCGCGAATATTCGCGAGTTTTGCCGAAAGTCCGCGAACGGGTCCGTGAACATTTTTGGCGATGTTCGCTACATCCCTACTAGAGAGGCAGCTTTGTAGTTTTGTAATAATGTACATCATCCCTGTAACTCATGACATCCATGACAGTTTTTCATTTACCAAACAACAAGTGACAATGACATAGAGTTTGTATTGTACTAGGTTTTGTGTCCATCAATTACAGAGCCTGATTATAGATACAATCTCAGTCAATGACTTTTAGAACCTGATAATTCCAATAAAGCTTCAAGTCTTCTATTGTATGTAACTGTCTTGTTGGAAACATGCAGGGGTTGGAACTAGGGACTGCCTTTGCTGCTTTGAAATGATCAGGTGTAGTTATTTACTGCATCATGGGTTTCTTTGGTTATAATTGTTTTTCTTTAAGATATAAATTAAATGGGCAGAACACATATTCATATGAGAGAACTATCATTATTACATATATGTAACGTTATACAAATGTGCTTAATGTCAATGAATGCATTAGTACTGATGGGGCATCTTCTGTCCAAGTAGCTTGGACATATATATATATATCTTTTCACATGGGGCATTGTATCTTTCCTAATGTTTTTTTCCATACAGAGCAGTCAAACAGCAAAGATTCTTTCATCTCCGCTTTCATTACATTTCATTAAATCCCACGGGGAGAATTATTGAAAAAATGACAACTCATGCCTTTGGTGACATGGATATAATTTCAAGTTTTAAAGGTGTTAATTGGGAGTGTTCTCTGAAATAATAATTGCTGACAACTATAGAAGAAAAGTTAAACGTTTTAAGTACTTGATAAAGTAATTTGATTGGATCTCAGTTTTTTTAGCCTACATTATCGGACTTGCCTTTTCCTGATTTGTCAATGTCCAGTCGCTACATAGTCACATAGTTGTACAAGTAGTTACAAAGTATCACAATAGCCTTGGATATTCTGCTTGTTCAAGAACTTCAAGCCCCTCTTATAGGCATTAACAGAATCTGCCATTACCCCATCACTAGGAAGGGCATTCCCCAACCTCACTGCCCTCACCGTGATAAACCCCCTACGCTGCTTCAAATGGAAGCTCCTTTCCTCTAATCTATAGGGGTGACCTCTGGTGCGTTGATTGTTTTTATGGGATATTATAAAGTGGTAATAATAATAATTGGAATTTGCATAAATAACAGCAGGTATTTGCTTTTTACAAATCAATATTCAGCATTAGCCAGTTAGTACATTACATATCTGAATTCCACATAGCACTTTTTTTTTCCTTAACAAATTTTACATTAAAGTGGACCTGTCACCCTAAGGAATAATTACACATTGTTTTCTATTTTGTTTGTCAAGCAAAATAAACTTCAATTACACTACAGTATATACATTTTTTGAAATGTATTTCCTTCAGCACTGGAATCCACCATTGCATAAAACAGGCAGGCTCCATTTTGGGGACACTATTATTAAAGGACAACTAAAGCCTAAAAAAGAATATGGCTAGAAATGTTTAGCTATGTGTTTTGAGCCCTTGTACCAGCCAAAATCCACCAAAGCTCTATAGAAATAAAGCCCCATGCCCCTGAAGATGCCCACAGTAGCTCTCCATCTTTTGCCTTGCCCAACTACTGCACATGCTCAGTCCGCTCTTGGCTGATGTCAGTGACCTGAGCTTAGGGATCGACTGCTTGCTTGGTCTGGTCACTATTAAACATGCATACTAGCCAACCAATCACAGTACTGTCTGGCTGCTCCCTAAAAAACTGAAGTCCTTTTGAGCTTGGGGCGAGACTTTAGCTGAATCCTTAGTGTGGCTTTTCTTTCCCCCTTGTAATGATTCCAAATACTGAGCTGTGTAACAAATATAAGTTACAAAGGTTGGAAACAGAGGCAGAAGCTGTGACAAAAGTTTCAGTCACTTTGCTATTACCCAACAGCCCCTCTGGGAATAAACTTTCCCATTGGAAAGGTTTGTCTGTATGTAATACAGTGACTGTATATGCACCTTACACTCCCCCCATGGCTAAGGTACAGAATATTACTAGCTTTAGCACTGGGGCTTTTTTTTTTTTTTTCTTCTTTTATATACAACCACACAACAGACAAATAACTTCTCTCAAAGTGTTTATGAAGCAGTTGCATGGGGGTTTGTGTGCATTACACACGGGGAGAGGCCAAACTGTGCCAGTAGGTGTATAGGCAGAACAACATGAAATGTACAGGGGAACCTCTGCACAAACACTATGTTCCTTCCCAGGATGCAAAGTGACTGACACTGAGCTCAGAGTTTGGGCTCTCACTATTATAAACAGGCTGTGTATGGAACCCCCAGTCTGCTCAGCAACCCTTTGCTTTGGTCAGTGTAATGCAAGTGTTACAGAGAGAATGTGTTTTGGTTAGAAAATTATCTTCTGAGCTGATATTTTGAGGGATGGAGATATGGGAACAAGTTATGTCTAAATACTGAGCTAAAGCTTGTTTTTATTGATATCCTGTAATAAAATGTGTATAATAGGGCAGCGCTAGTTTATATGTACCTGTACCCATGATGCACCTGTGTCTCTGTGCCAATGGGATAATTTTTAGGTTCCACCTAGTTCTCTATGGGGGTTGAAGGAAAAAATATATACACAAGAGAATTGACCAATGAGAATGCTGATTCCCAGCACTGTGTCAGGCCCCTTGTTGGTACCTTACATATAGAGATAATTATGTCATTTTCCCGTCATTATATGGCACAGGAATCAGACATGGGGATAAAGGGACAGACTTGTTCAGTGCTAGGAAACTGTGCTTATTGCTCCCAACTCCAATTGCAGGAACAGAGAACAGGGAGCCGGATTTATACAGATCAGCTGGGATTCTCATTGGAGGATTAGTTTGCATATGTATGCAGCCACTGGCTTTTGCTGTTGTTTTGATAATTTACTATGTTCCCTAAGCTTAGCCTCCCAACAGCAGCCCAGGGCAAACTGAGCATGTGCAAGCCCTAAATCTTAAAAAGATGGTCTAACAAAGTAACAAGATGGCAGCCCCCTGTGGACAACTTTGAAAGCATAAATCATTATTTTAATTAGGCTTCTCAACCTCTGGGCTTGTGCAGTAAATTCAGACTTTAGTTCTCCTTTAAGGCAAGCTGTGCATCCTGCCAAAATCTTGTTTTTGTGCTTGATGGGGACCCGATACCCATATTCATGCACTGCTAACACAATTAGATTGTGAGGAGGGAGGGGGAATATGAGGAGTGCAGTGACATCTAAGGAGTTCTGAATTGAAAGTGCCTAAGGCATAGAGGCGGGGCAGGCAATATATGATTGACAGCTGGGACTTTTAAATGCTTATATAATGGGTATAGATATGTTAATAAAAAATGACTTTGGGTTTCTTGTTTAATTTGAAAAGGGCTTTTACTATACAGCTGTTTATGTCTGGGTGACAGGTCCACTTTAAAAAGTTTCTTCCACTGGTAAATGGGGGTCATACAATGCTTTCCAGGGTTGTCTGATTGGAGGAATCATTTTTCTTTGCCATATGTATTCTGATAATGACTTTTATTACATTCTCCTACATGCAGTCAATTCCTTGTAAGCTTCAGTATCCATGATATTTAACAGTGGCCTGGCAGAACATGATCCAATGAGTGTTTTAATTACACTTAGTAAAATAGTCTACACAGAGGACAAAACTGATTGGGCCAAAGAAGTGCAATGCTGGGGTACTTACCTGTCCTACAGCTGTAAAGCCTCAGAGTTCTTCAGGTACCTTGCATCCCTCTAGGATTCACATTTTGGGACTTCATAAACAGAAATGAATTAGTAGTCAGTGAGGGCTTGGTATGTGCTGAGGGCCTACATAGGCCCTAGAAGGTTGGGTGCATTTTCTTTCCATTGCTGCTACACAGCACTTGTGTGAGTCTTGGATTTAAACTCAAACAGGCTTCTGTATAGAGATGACTTATAATCTTCTTATTTGGTCTCTTCTGGGAGCTCCGTTTAATTGACAGCTAAATGAATTCTTGTGATATAGACCCTACCTTGTGTGTAGTACAGATATTACTGCCCACTATACATATTAATGAACAATACACGTGTTGTTACTTAATACACATTTCCCTATGTCAAGTGCCAGTGCTCCAAGAGTGCAAGATATTATTTCTGTGCAAACTGTTCTGAAATACTATTTCTCCATGACCCACTAATGTGATGTCCAGAATACCAAGGGGCCCATTTATTAACCACAATTAAGTTTTTTTTTGAGAAAAAATCGTATTTTTTCTAACTTCTAGAACTTTTCGTAATGTCCACGATAATTTAATTAAAATTCAACTACTTTTTGGTGATTTTCATTAACTTCCACGAAAAAATCGTATTTTTTTGTAAAGGCCGTGACCATTTCAGAATTCATTCAAGCTTTGGTGTCGGGGCTATCTATTGGTGAGGTTGGATCTGTAGAGTGCCATTGAGTCCTATGGAAGGCTTTCAAAATCATGCATTGAAGATTTTGCTTCATTTATGAACATTCAGATCCGAAAAAATTGACTTTCAGAACGCAACCACGTTATTTCCGTACGACCAATAAAACAATTTTCGAACATCAGAAATTATTGTGGTTACTCCCAGCGCCGGATTTCTAAACCATGCTCCCCGAGGCCGCCCTGATTCTGCATACTCAAACACTACCACCCCCCCCCCCCCCCACAGGTGCATGATTGTGCATGTGCACACGTTTAAAGTCCCATACGGAGCAGTGGGGAGAGGTCCCCATTGCTCCATATGGGAGCAAAATTTCGAAATTTGTGCCACCCTAGGCCCAGGCCTTTGTGGCCTCACCACAAATCCGGGCTTGGTTACTCCGAAATTTTTGCATATCGTGATTTTAACCACAATAAAATGTGGTTTAATGAATGGGCCCCCAAGTGTTTAACTTGTGTGCCATTTACTAATAATGCAAGTTTTGCCCTTGGATTAAGACATTGCTAGAGCTCAACATGTTTTACTAATTTGCTGACTAAGGAATAATCCTGGAATGCACTTTGGGAAAAACATGGTGGATTATTTCAGTTTTCATCACCTAATACTTTGTCTTATTAGTAAATGAGCCTTAATGTCTTCTGGTCAATTTCAATATGAAGCTTACATCATATTGGTTATTAATGAAAATGAAAAATGCTACAATTTATTTGTATATGTATAGTTCTAAAAATTCAGAAAAAAAAAGTTTACATACAACAATGACTTCTATCAGGATTAGGGGGACAAGGGGGTTTTATTTCAAAAGACAGAACATTTTTAGGTGCAAGTGCTGGCTGGTTTCATCCATTTTAAGAAAGCTGGAAAGCACTGGGTTCTGCGAACAGACAAAACAGTAGTTTTATATTATACAGTATGAAGAGAGACAAACAATGTGCTTGAGATAAAGGGGAAAGGTCTGGTTATTCAGTGTTACAATGTATTTTCATGAGTGATAATAAGAACACTTGAAGCTTGTAAAAAGGAATATAATAAGAATACATTATTCATTTTGAAGAAACAGATTTTTGTGATGTAGTTATCCTTGGCTGGAAAGTCGAAATCTAGGCGTTAGATGGATAAAAGGCAAACTTCCAGTCCTAGTGGAAAAATGATTCTTTGTCTAAGAAGGAGTTCCTGGGTAATTGATCAATATTACTGACACGTCGTATTTAATTCATTTTTAGTGTACAATACCAGCATTAGAATCACTTGAACTTAGGAAATCCATCAAATACTGAATATTAAACAATTAATGGCAGAATAACATACTCATATGCAGCATCCCAATGTAACGGGCAACCAATTAGCATTTACCTAAGTGCTGCTACCCATTTACTTCCCACAATTCCTTTGTAATTGCAGCTGCCACAATTGTCCCTGATGCATCAAAACAGACTCCCTGGTGCATCATTTATAGATAATATCTGATTATGAAAATGAACCATAAATGCCCTAATCATGACCTTTTATTATACATGTGGAATGTGGTCAATAACTAGTTATAATTTGAATCCACGATCATTTTTATGTAGCAGTTTTTGTGGGGTTTATTTGTATTTTACCAGTATATCAGAAACACAACGCAGCTCACTGCAATGTTGTTCTAAAATAATGCTTTTGCCCCTATATGTAGTAAAAGGCACTAAGTTTGCCCATGAGCAGTAACCCATAGCAACCAATAAGATATTTGCTTTTAAACAGGTGACCAGTAAATTCTACCTGCTGATTGGTTGCTATTGGTTACTGTTCCTGGGCAAACTTAGTGCCCTTGTGAAAAACAGCACTTATTAAATTGTATGGAAGAAAAAACTATTAAAATCAATGGTCATTTTTAGTTTCCAAAGTTTGCTCTGACCTTCTAATATGGTATTCAGTGAATGCTTGGTAACTCACAAAAACAATAAGTGGTATATTTATTATTGCGTGTAAGCCAACCTCGAGGGTGATGTTGCACATAGCAACCAATCAGATCTTTGGTTTTGTTTTCTAACTTGTCGGTGACCATTCTAATTGCTGCTTGGTTGCTATGGACAACATCACCTTTGAGGTCAACTTACACACTATAATAAATATGCCTGCCTGCAATAACAAGAAGTGTCTTTTCTAAGAACCTTGCTTTCTATGAACCCTATCTATTTCTATGGAAAGTCCCAAATGGCAGATCTTGTCCCAATGTTGCCTTCTTTTGTGTTATTAATTGTTCTTCACTATTTTTTCTTAGCAAGGTCAGCGACACATGGCACCCAGAAACTCATTCTGTGTGAATATCATGGTCAACATCAGTTGTTCTCAAATTATGGGACTGCCCCCCCCCCCCACTGAGCAGTGATTGGCCAAACCTCATGACCAGTTAGGTTGAAATTTCAAGAAAATGCTTCTTTGTGCCTCTAAATGGTCCTGGAAACCCACCTTGAAAGTTAACTAGAGTGGGATTTAGGGTGAAGTTATTTTTATTCTAAAAATCCTTGAATACAATGCTAAAGGCTTGATACCATGATGCAGTGATCCCCAACCAGTGGCTCAGGGGTAACATGTTGCTCCCCAACCCCTTGGGTGTTGCTCTCAGTGCCCCCAAACCAGGGAGTTATTTTTGAATTCCTGACTTGGGGGCAAGTTTTGGTTAAATTAAAACAAGATTTCCTACCAAATAAAGCCCCCTGTAAGCTGATAGTGTGCATAGAGGCTGCCTAATAGCCAATCTTAGCCCTTATTTGGCACCTCCATGAACTTTTATGGTGCTTGTGTTGCTCTCCAAGTCTTTTTATATTTGATTGTGGCTCACTAGTAAGAAAGGTTGGGGGTCCCTGCTATAATGTCTTCATGAGCTATGTGGTTTTTGATCAAATGTTGGACCTCAAAAGGGGACTTAAACCAAAAAAGTCAGAAAAAAATAATAAAAAAAAATGATTACAATTAAAAATACTAAAAATGTATTAGGAGTTGAATATCCTCTTTGATAATAACATCACTGGTGGGGAAACATTATGAAAAAAATAACCTGGCTGCCAACCAGCATTTATATTATTATTCTTTGTAATTAAATGATGCTATAAAAATGGGAGAGCAGTGCAAGGGAATATTGCCCACATGAGGCTAAACTTGACATGACAGTGTATAATTGCCATAAGTTTTATACCTAAGTTGCATGCAATAGTTTATTATTAATATATTGACATTAATGTTCCGTGTGCGGTGCATAAAGAATTCACTGCATGTTCTACAGATTTATCATTTTTTCCAATATCAGCAGGTAGAGCAGTCATACAAATGGCAAACGAGGGAATTACGAGATTACATTGCATCTTGTTGATCAGATATTCATAGAAAAAAAGAAGTGAGCCCTCGCTCTCTCTATTTAATTCTCTCGTTGCTTCTATAAAAATGATGATATCTTTTAAAATGAGAAAAGGGAAGGGAATTTAATGGAATGCCTATTAAGGCCTTGTCTGGTATCAGCTAAAAATCTGAAACAAGAGCCAATTAACTATATCGCAGAAAGTTGTGTGTTCCTCTGTCTCTGATGAAGCTACTCACAATCAGCTTACCGTGATACTTACTGGAAATTGGGAGGTCGTTGATAACTTCATCATGAACATGTTTCTAGTTTCATCATTTCCGTGAGGACAAATATATTTAATCTGTATATTAGGCTCTAATGTATAAGTTGGACTGTCAGCTACTACAATCCATTTAAATGTATTTTTATGATCACTGCTTGCAGGCCTTTGGCTATTGGTCACAACAAATATTTTCCAAATACATAGATAACCTCTTTATCTTGTATACGATAGTGTCAGTGGAAGCGCATGTAATCAAAACAAAAAACAAAACATAGGGGCTGATTTACTAATCCACGAATCCGAATGGGAACAATTCGGATTGGAAAACAATTATTTTGCGACTTTTTCGTATTTTTTGCAACTTTTTCATAGCCATTACGACTTTTGCGAATTGTCGCGACTTTTTCGTATTGAGCGCTCGAAAAAGTTGCAAAATACCGATCATTACGAATATAACGCATTCGGACGTTCGTGGATTAGTAAATGTGCCCCATAGTGTAGATCAAATGGTTAATGTGTGAACCAAACACCAATGTGCATTAACCATAGATAAATAACAATGTGTCACACCCACTTAGTATGTTTATTATAAATGCTCACCAGAACAACATCATAATGAAGCATGTAGGCCAACTAGACCAGGCATTGATTGGAGTAAAAACACAATCCTCCGTGTATATAGAAGAGAGAGGGAAGCGAAAATCGTATAAAATCGTTTAATGAATGATAAAACCCTGCTCAGCGCAGGCTACTTACAGTATAAAATCGATATAAAAGCATGTAGAAAGTATCTCAACGCGTTTCACGTGCTCTCTGCACGCTTCCTCAGGAGCCAATAATGTAGTGTGAACCTCTTTATCTTGATTGTTCAACAAATTATCAACTTACATTATGAATGGTTGCAGCCCTTAAGAAGACTTCCTGAGTTGGTCTAATCCAGGGGTCCCCAACCTTTCTTACTCGTGAGCCACAGTCAAATGTTAAAAGACTTGGAGAGACCCATAATCTTGAATGTAATATTTTATTTGAGTATAATATTTTTTTCTTGCTGCCTCCTCAGCATAAAATGGCATGAAATGATCATCCAGTAAATGTACAGACCTGCTACCATTAAACGTGTTTGCAGTAGCACTACTCATGTCAATATCTCATTATAAAGGGGCTGATTTATCAGAATGTGAAATTACAGCTAACTACAGAAAAATTTGCCCTCTTTCCCTTTATTCTATAGAAAAGATAAGATTCTATAGAAAAAGATAAATCTGCCCTTAAGCATTGCCCCACACTTTTAGTAAGAGAAGCAGAGGCTCTTGCTTTTCATTTATAAAACAGGGTCTATAGCAATTACAGTACTGACTGTTAACTAATATTATGTAATTGTTCTACCATCTTCCAATGTTATTATTTAGTTTAAAATCATTAAAATATGGACACATTAGAAACCATTGATTTCATTGTTAAGTTTAATATGCTTCACATTTAATTACATCCATTCAACAATCAGGTCTGAGGGAAATCTTCCATGACATATATTCCCAGCTTATAACTGCAGTGAGTACATTTAGGGGCACATTTATCAAAGTACGATTGTTTCCGAATTCAAAAAATTTGTATTTTTCTAAGTTTTTGTATTTTTTTTTTGCCGGGTTGGAGCTGCAGAGTGCCATTGAGCCCTATGGGAGACTTTCCTTGGGCCGGGTTGGAGCTGCAGAGTGCCATTGAGCCCTATGGGAGACTTTCCTTGGGCCGGGTTGGAGCTGCAGACTGCCATTGAGCCCTATGGGAGACTTTCCTTGGGCCGGGTTGGAGCTGCAGAGTGCCACTGAGCCCTATGGGAGACTTTTCTTGGGCCAGGTTGGAGCTGCAGAGTGCCATTGAGCCCTATGATAGACTTTCCTTGGGCCAGGTTGGAGCTGCAGAGTGCCATTGAGCCCTATGGGAGGCTTTCCTTGGGCCAGGTTGGAGCTGCAGAGTGCCACTGAGCCCTATGGGAGACTTTTCTTGGGCCAGGTTGGAGCTGCAGAGTGCCATTGAGCCCTATGGGAGGCTTTCCTTGGGCCAGGTTGGAGCTGCAGAGTGCCATTGAGCCCTATGGGAGGCTTTCCTTGAGCTGGGTTGGAGCTGCAGAGTGCCATTGAGCCCTATGGGAGGCTTTCCTTGGGCCGGGTTGGAGCTGCAGAGTGCCATTGAGCCCTATGGGAGGCTTTCCTTGGGCCGGGTTGGAGCTGCAGAGTGCCATTGAGCCCTATGGGAGGCTTTCCTTGAGCCGGGTTGGAGCTGCAGAGTGCCATTGAGCCCTATGGGAGGCTTTCCTTGGGCCGGGTTGGAGCTGCAGAGTGCCATTGAGCCCTATGGGAGGCTTTCCTTGGGCCGGGTTGGAGCTGCAGAGTGCCATTGAGCCCTATGGGAGGCTTTCCTTGGGCCAGGTTGGAGCTGCAGAGTGCCATTGAGCCCTATAGGAGACTTTCCTTGGGCCGGGTTGGAGCTGCAGAGTGCCATTGAGCCCTATGGGAGGCTTTCCTTGGGCCAGGTTGGAGCTGCAGAGTGCCATTGAGTCCTATGGGAGGCTTCCAAAAACATGCACAGAAGGATCGGTCGGAAAGTCGGAAAGGTTTTCCTGCCGTTTACGATTGTTTGGATATGAAAATTTTGTGACTTTTGGATTGCCAATACGATATTATTGTGACTATTAGGATTTTTTCATAAGCATTTTCGTGACATTTCCGATCATCAGAAATTATTGTATCTAATCCGAATTTTACCCATTTCGGGATTCAAACTCGAACTTAGATGAATTTGCCCCATAGTGTTAAGTCAATCTGGAATTTAGCTCATGGCAAGAAAAAAATTGTCATCAACAAGTTTGAACAAATAAAATAAAATAAATAAAAGTTTCGGATTCATTCAAGCTTCGTTATGGTGACTTTCCTTGGGCCAGGTTGGAGCTGCAGAGTGCCATTGAGCCCTATGGGAGGCTTTCCTTGGGCCAGGTTGGAGCTGCAGAGTGCCATTGAGTCCTATGGGAGGCTTCCAAAAACATGCACAGAAGGATCGGTCGGAAAGTCGGAAAGGTTTTCCTGCCGTTTACGATTGTTTGGATATGAAAATTTTGTGACTTTTGGATTGCCAATACGATATTATTGTGACTATTAGGATTTTTTCATAAGCATTTTCGTGACATTTCCGATCATCAGAAATTATTGTATCTAATCCGAATTTTACCCATTTCGGGATTCAAACTCGAACTTAGATGAATTTGCCCCATAGTGTTAAGTCAATCTGGAATTTAGCTCATGGCAAGAAAAAAATTGTCATCAACAAGTTTGAACAAATAAAATAAAATAAATACATTCAGCTGAAGGGTTAAAGTGTTCAAACAAAAATATTTTCTGTTTTGTCTACTGAAATTGCCTAGAATGTGAAACCAGTTCACCAAAAGATTGTTTTTCCCCAGTTTTGAATAATTTGTTGGAAAAACTCCAGACTTTCTTCTGTCTAAACCTTCTAAGCCCGCGTCTATTTTTTTTGCCGCCCACACTTTTTGCCGGGACCGCGCCCAAATTGACTTGCAACAAAAACAAAATTCCGTACGGCGAATTTTCACTGAAGTTTCACAAGACAATTTGCCAATGGTGAAATGCGGAAATTCGCTCAGAATCCATGCCTGGAGAAAAAATTTGCTCATCACTATCTAGTATCTCTCATTCTGGACATTGTAAGATGAAATCAACAAGCAGTTCTGGAGAACTGTAAATATACCACATGACTGTCTGTGACTAGTGATGTGCGAATGGCGAAAAATTAGCAAAACACATTTGTTGCGCGATTTTTTTGTCGCCCGTGGCTATTTTATTGTCGCCCGCATCTATTTTTTGTCGCCTGCGCTTTTTCTGCTATGCTCACGCCCAATTTTGACATGACCACGCCCATTTTGATGCGTCTGTGCCCTTATTTTGACGCAGCTGCGCCCAATTTGACACACAGCTAAAAAATTCCATGCAACAAATTTTTTTGCCACAAATTTTCACTGAAGTTTCGCGAAACAATTCGCCAATGGCAAAATGCGGAAATTTGCTGCGAATCCATGCCTGGCGAAAAAATTCACTCGTCACTATCTGTGACATTCAGGGATACAGAATGTACCTTGTGACCTACATGTTGTTGCTTTCACTTGTACTGCTGCATGGCACTGCGAGCAAAAATACTAAAAATGATGACTGTGTTTTTTAAAAACTTGAATTTTATTATAACAGATGTTAGCATACCAGGGCACACACTTAAACGCAAATTTAGCAACATTAAAATTCAAGTTTGTACCCAAAATTCAAATTCCGAAACTTAAATGTTCTAAATTTACTATGCTCAAAAAGTTAAAAAAAATGTAAAAATTCTGAATCTAAAGCTGCTGAGTTCATGTAGACGTCAATAGGAGTTGACCTAGCAAAATTTAAGCAATTTCTTTTGATTCAAGTTTTTCCAGACTCATTGAAAATATTGAGTAGAATGCAATTTCACTTTGAGTTTTTTTTTATGTTTTTAATCCATCAAGATTTAAAGATTCAAGTTTTTCAATAATTAAGCACAAAGATTTTGTTGACATTTTGAGTTTTTTCAAATTAAAAATCTTAGGGGCAGATTTATCAAAATGTGAGTTTAGAGCTTAGTACATAAAAACTCACCCACGTTCTATTCATTCCTATGGGATTTTTAGAAGTGCATTTATCAAATGGTAAGTTCTTACTTTCACCCATTAATAAATAAGCTTCTAATAATCCCATAGGAACGAATAGAACGTGGGTGAGTTTTTATGTACTAAGCTCTAAACTCACATTTTGATAAATCTTCCCCTATAAGTAGCTTCCTGCTGCAGTTCTAGCCTATGTAGCTCAGATTACACATTCCTAAGGGTGGGGGGAGTGAGTTTTGTGAATTCTTATGGGAGGGGGGAGCAGGAGAGGGGAGAGAACTGCACAGACTCTGGCCCCGGGAATGAAGGATTTTTCTGAGAGAGGAAGTCAGATACCCAAAAACATGTTTACAAAAAAGAAGACAAGAAATCCTATGTTTTTTTTGATAGAGAGCTCAGTGCAGCATTTCTGTGCTTTAAATGCAAAAGAGTATCTCTGGGTTTCTAGTACATTGTTGTGTTGTGTTTATGTGAACCTTTCTGATAAAGCTTTCTTAGTTTTTACTTTTCTTTCACCTTTTAGGGAAACATAAATGTTTTCTACTATTTACATTACTGCTTGACTGATATCTAAGGCAGGTTCATTGGTACTGGTTACCAGTTTAATAGTGAGAAGAAAATTGATTATGTGGGTGTCTTACTTCAGATGATCTATGACTTAAGGCAGAAAGAGCTGCTGGATCTTCTCACTGTATGATCATTCATGAGGGTTCATTTCATCAAGATGTCTGAAGATAGCTAGAAATGTTGCTTAGAAGATTTAACTTTATATCTAAGTATAGATTGAATATGCCTTGAGGAATGCCTTGGGATAGTAAGTGCTCCATCTGTAATTTTTCTATTTCATATTGGCCTGCTGCTTTTTTTACTGTACTGCCGAAAAAATAAACTCATTTTAGAAAGGTCAGGAATACATGCTGCCGAGGAACTTTCACAGAAAACAGCTTTCTGATGCTACCTAGTGTGCACCATTTACATAAGAATAAATTACTGATCAGCCTTCATCTAAATAGGGTCCTGCTGTGATTACTGCAGGACAGGTTTGAAAAGCTCTCATCCAAGGAAAGGCATTTTATCATTGATTCTATACAAAGGAGCTAAGTTAATATATATATATATTGAGTCGTTTCAGGAACCTGATTTGCTTTGGAATGAGAAAAGATTTATGCAGTTTGACTAACATTATGTGATATATGGAGGACAGACGTTATCTCGGCTAAATGAGGAATCATTCGGTCTCTTTCATGCTGTTATATATTATCTGATCACAATTATTTTAACTATTTTTGTTTGGACTGTTTCACAATTATCAATCCCCCCCTCCATTAACTGAAATACTTGAAACTTTTATTTTATGATAACTCAAATATTCAGAAGAACTAAGTAGCAGATAAATACTAGAGCCATAGTATCATTTAGAACACACAGCACTGGGTATAAGTCCCTTCCATTACTGTTTTTTTTTAAGTGGAACTAGAACAGTTATCATCAATAATGAGGATCGATTCTGTCCCATTTTGCTTCACGCAAAATGACAATAAAATTCCTGAAACAGCGAGAAATTCGCAAAACGCGTTTCTCGCGTAACTTTTTTGCCATGACTGTGCCCAATTTGATGCAACAGCACCTATTTTGAAGTGACCAAGCCCAATTTTACGTGACCGTGGCTTCTTTTTTACACGCTATGAGTTTTTCTGTGCCAATTTTCGCTGAAGTTTCGGTAAACAATTCTATAATGGCGAAATGCGGGAATTCGATGCAAATCCACACCCGGTGAAAAAATTTGCTCATCACTAGTCATTAACACATTCCTCCAACCAATTTCAACCATTATATACATTGAGTTCTAAAGAACTGGACAATTAAACGAGTATTTATAAATAATCTCTGCACAAGATGAATTCATGTTGAAGAGAGACCAGCCCCTCAGCCAATTCTTCTTTTAGTCTCCAAACTGGCCAAAAACTTTAGGGTGGTTATTTGTTCTATAAACTAGATGAATTTGTACACACGTCAAGACCACTATTCATTATCCTCAACCCCTAAACAACTTTTGCCCTCTATTTTGTTGCTGATGATTAATTTTGAGATTAATGATGAGCAAATCTCCAAAAAATCAGAGAAATGTGACTACCGCAAACTTTTTTGATGTGCGCAACTTTTTTTTTTCCATGAGACTGCAACTTTTTCCATTTTTTGCAGATGCCAGAATGTGGGAACTTCGCAGTGATTCCATGCCTGGTGAAATATTTCACTATTTGATATCTTAATCTCAGGTCCAAAGTCTGCAAGTCATATCAAGTTTATTTAAACTATATTTCTTATAATGATTAATTGTATACATTTCATTATTTATGCTAGTAGGTCTGCAGTTGTTACTGCTTTTTCAATGTTTTATTTCTAAATCCATCCATAACATATACAAAATAGAAGGAATGCTGGGCACACTAATCCACCAAAATTTGATTTGCAGAAATGATGAATGCCATTTATTAATAATGTGAGCATGCATAACAAATATCACCACGTATATTAAAGAAGTGTGAAGCCCCGCCCCCTATTCCTGTTCAGCTCTTCTCATCTCTTCGACTACAGGGTAGTGGAAGAGGAGAACCTTCTGGGCATGCCTGACAGAGAAGAAGCTTCTGGGAATGCACAGTGAGTCAGGCAGAAAAACAATCTGCTGCTGCTGCACACTGGCCCCTGCTTCTCTGTACATTCCCAGAAAGCTTCTTCTCTGTCAGGTATGCCCAGAAGGCTCTCCTCTTCCACTAGCCTGTAGTCAAAGAGATGGGAAGAACTGAACAGGAAGAAGGGGTGGGGCTTCACACTGTATCAGGAAGAAGAGGAAAGAAGCTGGAGATGTCAACGTATAAATCAGAAACCAGATCAGACTGAATGCAAATTATATTATTCTGGGGGTTGTTTAGAGAAATTTTAAAGATAGAAAGAAAAAGACTTACTACTTCTTTAAAGTTCATATATGTAGGACCAGATCTAGGTACGGAATTGCTTATTGATTAGGTAAAAACCCCACTACATTGTATAAGGCTGCCACAATCTACCATTTGTTATCCTTCCCAAGTGGGTCTCATGTCCATTTCTTAAAATTAGTTTTATATGTGCATAGAATTCAATAATACCATGACATCGGTTCAATAATACACAGCAACCAATCAGCAAATTGGTTTTACTAGTCTACTGTAGTTAGAAGCAGATATCTAACTGGTTGCTATGGATGAGCTGACAGGGGCCAGCTTGGCTAATGTTTCTGCATATTATAACAATTGTGAAAATACATATCCAAACCAGACAAAAACTCGTGCCTTTAAAGGTTGGAAAGATTTTAAAAAAATAGTTTTTTTACAACAAAAAAGTAAAACATATGAAGCTAAGTATTTTTATTACATATAATGATTTTTTTTTCTATCCCGGTGGATGAGTACAAGAGTTCCTTGGGTTAATTAGAAATATATATCTATTAAATGTGCCATCTGAGTATATCCGACTCAGTTTCAGTTGCTTAGCTTCCTTTGTGTTTTGGCAGTGATTCATTGGAACTGTTTAGATATTAAAGTAAAAGGTAACTGGTTATTATTTATCAGATAAAAGGATTGCGCTGTCTCCCCCATCAATTTGGATGCGATGCTCATTTTTTCAATGCAGATCATCCATGAATTTTCTCGCTTCCATTTCAGACAAGTTAACACGACTTTCCATCCTAACATTGAACTATGGTTCATAAATGGAATTAAAATGATGTCCTTTTGTGCTGCAGATTGGATTTTATTATTAATGCGCTTTAGGGATGCTGTAATGATAAATGACTAACAGAAGGATATGATCTCCAGACCTATGTCTTTAGCACAGCGATATAAATTAATCACTGGTTAAATAATAGTTGCCAGAAAAGACAAGTTGACTCATTGAAATACTATGGCATTTTGTTTCACACAAGAAACCATTTCATTGGCACAACATGTTTAGTTAATAGGGCTTTTTCACTGATCCCTTCATTCTTATTCCTAAAATTGTTGTAAATCTTTATTACTTTTGATAATTTGTGTATCCATAGTATGGCATCAAAACCCCCAGAACCTCATATTGCCCATTAAATTTTGAAAGATGGGAATGAATTTCATGTGACAAGAGGGCTTTTAAAATATAATGCAAAAGAGATCAGTATCAGTGTGGCTAGTGGGTAGTTGGGTCACAGCGACAAGGCCAGAGAAGGTTGGGGATAATCTAATCAATTCATTATTGGTCAAGCAGCTGAGAAAGGGAAACACAGAAAGAGGCAGGAAGGCTATGGGCCAAGTGAAGGTACTGGGTATAGGTGATAGAAAGCAAAGTCATGAGCAAGAACAGGTCTGACCAAGAATCCGACAGACTGAAGCACACATAAATGCTCAGAAGCAAAGACCTATAATGGAACAGAGTAATAATCACTAATAATAATGGCTTTTTTAGTACAGGTATAGGACCTGTTATCCAGAATGCCCAGGACCTGGGGTTTTCCCGATAAGGGATCTTTCTGTAATTTGGATCTCCATAACTTAAGTCTGCTAAAAATCATTTAACAATTAAATAAACCCAATAGGATTGTTTTGCCTCCAATAAGGATTAATTATATCTTAGTTGGGATCAAGTACAGGTACTGTTTTATTATTACAGAGAAAAGGGAATCATTTAACCATGAAATAAACCCAATAGGGCTGTTCTGCCCCAATAAGGGGTAATTATATCTTAGTTGGGATCAAGTACAGGTACTGTTTTATTATTACAGAGAAAAGGGAATCATTTAACCATTAAATAAACCCAATAGGGCTGTTCTGCCCCCAATAAGGGGTAATTATATCTTAGTTGGGATCAAGTACAGGTACTGTTTTATTATTACAGAGTTATTTGCTTATAATGGAGTCTATGGGAGATAGCCTTTCCATAATTTGGAACTTTCTGAATAGTGGGTTTCCGGATAAGGGATCCTATACCTGTACTGTCTATGACAACATGCAGTGAAGAAATTATCCCTAAAAAAATATTTCTAAATAATTTAACTTTGAATTATACATTTTCTATGTAATGTATGTACTGTATGCATTTCTTATTTATGTGTGCTACCCTGTATAACAGAATAATAAATTAATAGAACAAATAGGGGCATTTCAATAATACGTACATACATAGATAAATAGTATGTTAATAAATACAAATTTTAAATTGCATTAAGGATTCCACAGAGTTAAGTGTTAAAGAGACAAGAGGATGGAGGTCCCTGTCCCATAGATCTTACAGTGGAGTAATTCAGATACGGCATTCGAAGGAGCAGCAGGTTTAAGGTGGGAAACATGTTTTTTTAAAGGTAATCTTCAGTGTTGTGGAACAATAGTGGTCGCATGCTGCTTCCTCTTGAGGACAGCCCCCCTTTTAGATGAGCCTCACCTGTGTATGCGATAATGTCGATGGAAGCGCATAAAGTGAAAAACAAAAACAAAATATAGTGCAAATCGTATGCTAACTGTATGAGCCAAATACCATAAAGTGCTTGGTGATAAACCCAATTGCAATGTGTCACACCCACTCAGTGTGTCTAATATAAATGCTCAGCAGACATGATTCAAATAGAGCATGTAGGAAAAAACCAATCCAGGCATTGATTGGAGTAGAAACTCAATCCTCAATGTATATAGAATGGAGAAGGAAGCAAAAATAGTGTAAAATCGTTGAATAAGATTAAAAAACCCTGCACAGTGCAGGCTACTTATAGTGTGTATCGATATAAAAGCAACAGCAAGTAACACAGTAGCTCAACGCGTTTCACGTGCTATCGGCAGGTGGGAAACAGCAGTAGTAGTGGGGGATGCAAATAAGCGGTTGCTCTGAAAGAAGCAGAGGAGTCGGCCAGGACTCTGCCAGATCCGCTTCTGATTGGCTGGTGGGCATGTGTAGCTCAGAACAGGAGACAGGATCAAGTTACACACATGCTCAGAGAATAGGAAGGCTGCCGCTGGCACCTACAGGAAGGGGAGAGAGATTTCAGTGATGTCACTGTAGGCTTCACACTGCTGTAGGCTGCCAGCACCATATCTCAGAGAAGCAAGCAGGGATCTGGGAATTTAGATATGCTGTAAGTACTTAAAAAGAATCCCTTTAGACTTACTTCTAATTTATATTAACCTTTCATTGTCCTTTAAGGGACACATTTACTAAGCAATCTTGAATAAAAGTTGGATTTTTTCTTACTTCTAGATAATTTAGAGATTTATGAATGGGTTTTTGCCAGAACTCGAATTTCAAGTTTTTTTTAAAATAACTCCCATAATTTGTGATGTATTAATGTTTAGTTAACTTTTTTTTGTAAAATAAAAATTCAACAGGTTTAATCTGGCGAGTACCATTGAGTCCTATGGAGGCTTAGAATAGTAGAGGAATAGAATAGTCAGTGACAGCCTGTCCTTGACACATTTCAAGGGAAACTTAATCCCCTCATTGTTTTCTAGTTCACACTTTTCAATGGGAAGTTAATTCCATCATTGTTTTTAGTTTTTACCCAGTTTAAAGTGAAACTTAAACACATTATTGTTTTCCTAGAATGAGCGCCAATGCTCCTAAAATGGCTGCTGGAGCAATTCCTGTTTGGAAACAATAAAGAGGATTCATGGAAACGAATGTCTGTTTAAACTCAAATTTTTCGAGTTGTAACAATGCTTTCAACTGGAAAAATGTGGGATTTTCAAATGTAAACTCAAAATCTTCGTATGAACGGTTCAAGCATTATCGTGACATTCTATAAATACAGCAATGATCGAGTTTAATACGAATTTATACCATGGTGAATTTATACGACTTTAAAGGCCAGAGAAAAACGAATTTTAGTAAATGTGCCCCCAAGTGTATGAGATATGCAATTTTCAGTTGATTACTATTTAATACTCTATATTTGTCTAGATCTTGAGGTTTTAAACCTCTGACAACTAACGTTGGACACATTTTAAATCCATTTCTTGGCATATCTAGAACAGCGCTTTCCAACTTATTACATGGAGTGGGCCTAATATTTATCTTACAGCATTTTTCAAGGGCCAGATGCAATGAAAATAATGTTATGTTATGATGTTATAAAGCAAAGTCTATGGAGCTGTTGAGCAGACTGGGGACCATAAAAATACTTTGGAGGACTTAATTTGGCCCACTGGCCTCTAGATGGACAGAACGTATCTAGAACACTGACTTTTACAATTAAGGCAAAAGATACTGGCTTCTACAGTATATCAATTTACATCCAAAGTCTTGTCTATTTTATTTTCAAAAAATTCATCTGTGATTGGCCCGCCCTTGGTGTCACGATATGCCTTTTCTTTAATACAGTTCTTTAATGGCAGGGACCCTGCAAAGAACCCTAAACAATGGCCCCCAGATGAGATTCTATAGCTTAACATGATTCATAAACATTTTTAAACAACTAGAGGCAAAGGAATTTAATTAATCCCAGTTTTAATGAAACAGCCATTATTTTTTTTTATAAAGGGGACATGTTGGGATGAATGGCTGCCTCTAATAATCTTATAGCAACCTATATTTTAATCTTGCTACGTTTTACAGACTTTGCTAGTACAACATCAGTACAATTTGTGTGTTGAAGTTGAATCTGTCAAAACATTCCAGCAGTCTTTGGCCCAGTCTAAAGAAACAAGCTGTCATGTGTTCCCATGTGTTCCAGTTATTGATCATAAGCCCAACAGTATTTTAATATTATATATTCTATATACAGACCCTCACAACACTGTCTTTCTGATAAAGCAAACTCACGACAAAGTTATTTATCTCATTTATCCACAAAAAAAATAGAACATTTGCAAATGTTTGTCTATCTTGTTATGTATTGATCACATATCAGAACAGCCAATCTAAACAGATTTGCCTTTTATGTCTTCTCTGCCTGTTATGTTATACTTGACATGTGATATCGATTTGGATAGATCTTTACAAATGAATATGATATTTAAAGATTTGTTTCTCCAATGAAATCAGAAAAACCTTTGTTTTCCAAAGGCAAGGTATCTGTATAGAATATTTCCACCGCTGGTATGGATATGTTTGTTGCAAAAAACTGGGTACACTGGGTCAAAACAAAGACTTTACATTGCAGAAAAGCAAATATTAGCTCCCTAAAAACATTATGTCAGTGGCTGGATTGGGACAGGAAGTTCACAAAATAGGAAAGTTAAACGTTTAAAACGGGCATCCTCAAACTACGTCGGCTGGATATGGCCACCCAAGGTAATTTAGCCCGCCCCCACTATGATCTGACGCGAGGACACAGGGGGTGCCAGAGGAGGCAGCGGGGAGGCGGAGGAAGCAGCGGGGAGCAGGAGGATGCAGCGGGGAGCCGGAGGAAGCAGCGGGGAGTGGGAGGATGCAGCGGGGATCCGGAGGAAGCAGCGGGGAGTGGGAGGATGCAGCGGGGAGCCGGAGGAAGCAGGGGAGAGCGGGAGGATGCAGCAGGGAGCCGGACAAAGCAGCAGGAAGTGGGAAAATGCAGGGGGGAGCCTGAGGACACAGCGGGAAACCAGGGGACACGGGGGAGCCGGAGGAAGTACGGGAGAGCCGGAAGAAGCAGGGGGGAGCAGGAGGATGCAGTGGGGGAACAGGAGAAAGCAGCGGGGAGCAGGTCATTGTATGAGGACACAGGGGGGTGACTTTAATCCAGCTCTCAACAGTCTGAGGGACCATGAATTGGCCCCCTGCTTAAAAAGTTTGAGGACCCCTGGTTTAAAACAGTACTAAATCATAACTGTTCTGTGTATTTCTGTGATAGACACATCTTTTAGAACTATAAGTACCACAACAAGTGTTGTAAAGCATCCATCAGGAAAGCAAATATAGAAAATGAGGAACTTATTGCATCCCAATGAAAGACTAATCCCCAAAAGTTTTTAAGTATATCAGTAGTAAGAGATGCAGGTTGATAATGTGGCTCAAAAAATGAAGATATTTTAGTAACAACTTTACCTTAATGTATGCAACTATGGAGTCACAGTTACAGGACCAACTCTGTAAAGGTAGACATGCTGAGCTCAAAGAAGTGACTGGCATGGATATGCTACTTAAATGTTTAAGGATGGTTTCTGTGGACAAGGTCTTGGATTGTAATGGAATATACCTTAGGGTACTTTCTTAGGCTTACTTTCATCAGGTACTGTATGGTAGCTATGGATTTGAGGAAAGCTGACATAAGCACAATATTTAAAAAGGGATAACAATCTTAGCCGGGCAATTAAAGGCCTGTAAGTCTGAAATCTGTTATCTGCACTTGAAAATGAAGAGTTTAAATGAAAGTTTATTAGGGATCACAACACAAATTATGTTCTGGAGAATGACTTTATGAAAGATAGATCTGGTCAGGCAAATTGAATAGGTTTTTATGATGAGGTAAGTAGGAACTTTGACAATGGAGTTGCAGATGTGGTCTGCTTGGATTTTGCAAAGGTTTTGATAAATTGTCACCTAGACAATTGCTTTTTAAACTAAGGTATGTTGGTATTAGTAATTCCTGTATGTTTGCATGTGGATAGAAAACTCTCACGTACAGAGGGTGGTTGTCAATGCTAAACTTGGCAGGCAGGGTCGGACTGGGGGGTGAAGGGCCCACCAGGGCTCCCGCTCCAGGGGCCCTGCAGGTGCCTGCGCCGACAAACCCCCCCCGCAGGTGCCCCCCAACCTGACGTCCTCCCCCAAGCACGTAAATTCAACACGCCAGGGGAGCAACAGTCTGGTCTGGGCCGCCGGGGCCCACCGGAATTTTCCCCGGTGTCCCGGTGGCCCAGTCCGACCCTGTGGCAGACGATTGAGACACAGTATTGATAAATGTAAGGTTATGTATAAAACTTGTTCTAAGTGTCCAAAGTTGATCGAGAGAGGAGGTTTTTCATCTTTGTAGACATGTATCTTTTGTTAACTTTCATCTATTTTAGTACTATGTATGTTACAACAGGCGAGAAGATGGTAACTAACAGAATTTTCAAAATGATCAAACTGAACAAAAACAGAGAGAATACATTAATATGTTTATGTTTGTCAAATAACAATTTGGGCATTTTTTTGTGTTTTTGTATCGGTAGTTCTATATTCTCATATATTAGCCACACAGTTTACCATCCCTCTCACTTACATATGAGTCAGTAGGACCGTAGTGAATGACTTGAATCATGGAGAATGTCCATTTACAAAAGTGAAAGTGACTTTGATCTGGAATTGTCAGTATTGATTTTATTTGCTCTGTCTGATCTTCCGGCAAAGATTTCATCCGGGTGTTTTCGACAAGCTTTTAAGTCTAAAGCACTCGGTGTTGCGACTCAGTAAAAGCCATATTTAGGAGAACAGAAGGAATGGCTCAATTGATACATGAGTGAATGAAAGAACAAAATGACAAAGTACATAAGAAGAGAAGAGACACTTCAGGCCTTTAAACAAAATGATCAAGTTTTTCTGTGAGGACACGCAATGATTTACAGCAAATGACTTCTAGTAGAAGATAAAATAAACAGCATTATCTAGAAACTGCTATTTGAGGGATCAGAAAGAGAGAGGAAAGTATTGCTTCGAATCTCATTGCCAAGAATGACTATCCATCTGCTACCAAACACACTTCCACTGCAAATAAATATGGGAAAATGAAGAGAAAGAAAGTATTTGCCTGGAGATATAGGATCTCCCTTTAACCGAACGCACATACAAACTCTAGAGAACTATATTCCTTTCACTAAAACATAACGGGTTATAGTAGGGGTGCCTATTCAGTAGCCCTCAAACTGTTGTTAAACTGCAACTGTATCTTCCACCAACCGCAGAAGAGATTTTACCGCAAAGTGAGATATGTTCAGAATTCTAGAATAGCTAGGGGTATATTTTTGCCGCAGGTCTAGTAACCCATAGCAACCATTCAGCATAGAACATTTACTAATTTAGGGATCTTTTTATAGACCCGTCTAACTTTTGAGAATAAATATATCTCAGATAATACATTAAAGGTGTAGTTAACCTTTTAGTAAACTTTTGGTATCTTATAAAATGGGCAATTCTAAGCAACTTTTCAATATGGTCTTCATTATTTTTTTATTTTTATTTTTTTTTTAACTATTTGCCTTCTTCTAACTCTTTGCAACTTTTAAATGGGGGTCACTGACCCCGGCAACCAAAAAACGATTGCTCTGTGAAGCTAAAATTTTATTGTTGTTGTTACTTTTTATAACTTCTTATTCTATTCAGCTCCTCTCCTAGTCATATTCATTCAAATCACACCCTGGTTGCTAAGGTAATTTGGACCCTAGCAACCAGATAGCTGGAGAAACTCCAAACAAAAAAGTCGTTGAACAAAAAGTGAAATAACTAAAAAATACAAATAATCTAAAATAAAGATCAATTGCAAATTGTCTCAAAATATTTCTCATATATATATATATATATTACATCAAACTAAAATTTAACTCAAAGGTGAACAACCCCATTAATGTAGGTTTTGACAACATTTATTGGAGGAAAATGCATTTTTGTTTAGAATGTGATGGTCCCTGAGCGGATCAGTGGATTCTATTCAAGATGTCCACCCTCCAGCTGTTGTAGAACAAGTCCAGGTATCTCTGGGAAGAGAGTGTGCCCGTCTTTATATTTGTTGCCTTTGCTCTACCAAGATATGTATGATTTTCAATGTATTTTTCTAATGCACAATATGCTTTATTCATATCAAGGCAATTTAAAAATGCTAGTGTCCTTTTACAATAAGCGCATAATATGTTACTGTACAGCAAAGAGGCAAACACTCCAGATTAGCTGGAACGTGACCAGTTCTTGCTGGAATCCTGGATTTCTAACTTCTTGCCTGAACAGAAGTCATTTATCAAACTTGATATCCAGCTGCCTAAAAATGTACTAGCATTCCTCAGTATTGTTCTTTGAAAAAAGCTCCCTGTTATACTTTGTATACAAAACACGCTTTCCCGTCCCTGACAGATTGCTCATAGAGGGATCTTGGACAGAGATGAACATTATTTTAGCGAGAGATGCATTTCCAGACCCAAATTTTTATCATAACACTGACTTACTCTGCCTTGCTGGTTGACCCCCTTTAATAGATTCTAAAACATTCTAACATTTCCAAATGGGAGCAGCAACAAATACATGTTTGTGTTAAAGTGACTGTAAAAGAAATCAGTAGACATGAAAGGATTAGCCAATATTAAGTCTTGCTGGCAGTTCTTAGGGTGAAGACACACAGAGCTACTAGTAGCAGCTACTTATCATGGCTACTAAAATAGATAATGTGGATCATTTACTGATAATTGTCCCTATGTGTGTTTTAGCAGAGCCAATTCTCATTATTGTCTATGTACTATAGGGTATTTTCTGGCATTTAATAGCCATGACAAGTAGCTGCTACTAAGTAGCTCCTTGTGTCTTCACTCTTAGGGCTCTGGGCGCGGGCGACTAATCTCCCCCAATTGCCATCCCACCGGTGAAAATGCAAGTCTCCAGTGGGATGGCACACGCTGCGCAGGCGATTTCGGCAAATCACCGAAGTTGCCTCGCGAGGCATTTTCGACGGTTTGCCGAAATCGCACCACCGCATGTGCCATCCCACTGGCAACTTACATTTTTGCCGGTGGGATGGCAACTCGGGGAGATTAGTCGCCCGCGAACAGGGAGATTTGTCGTGGGTGACTAATCTCCCCGTGTGCCAGACCCCTTAGGGGCAGATTTATCAAAATGTGGGTTTGGAGCTTAATACATAAAACTCAACAACATTCTATTCATTCCTATGGGATTTTTTAGAAGCGTATTTATCAATATGTGAAAGTTAGGACTCACCATTTGATAAATACACTTCTAAAAACCCCATAGGAATGACTAGAACATGGGTGAGTTTTTATGTATTAAGCTTTATACTCACATTTTGATAAATCTGCCCCTTAGAGATGCAATGGGTTTCTATGCCCAATTCATCCCAAGAGTTAAAGTACATTATTTGAATACCAACATGTTTTCACCATCTTTAGGTTACTATTAGATTCTCCTTGTCAGTCATGTGACTTCCAACAATACCTTTTTAATGGTTTAAGTGATCTCTCAGTCAAGTGATCTTCTATTTTACATCTGGATGGATATCCCCATATGTTATTAATGTTAACGGGACTAAAACAGGTAAATGTGATTTATTTTTTCATGACAAAGGACCTAGTAGTACTTGAGGATAATAAATTTATTGAGCAATAAAAACATCCCTGTCTATAACAAGCAGCACTGAAGTGTTCTCCAGAAATCAGATGGGACATTACTGAACTAGAGAAGTACAGAGAAAAACAACAAAGCTACAATGTAATAAAATAAATAGATCTCAGCTATGTTAATAAGCTGGCAAGCTTGAGTTGTTTACAGTGGAGAAGAGGGCTTTACTGGGATATGATAAATATGTGTAAACCTAGGAATCCATCCAGCAAGCTTTCTCATACCTTATTCTGCAGTAGACCTTTCAAGAGACTATGGGGGTGTACCTTGAAATTAAAAGATAGGTGGAAAGAGTATTTTTACTTTGAGAGCGGTGATGATGCTGATTATTGAACTAGCAGATACATTAGATCAGGGGTCCCCAACCACCGGGCCGCGGACCGGTGCTGGGCCGTGGACTGATTGGCACTGGGCCGCCACCGTTCCCCTGGAGCATAATAAGTCGTACCCAGAGAGGCACAAATTCAACGAGCATCGCATTTAAGGCGCGAACGAACGTGCCATAAGCAATATTGCACGAACGAATGCAATGCGTGCAATGCGCAAATGCATGTAAGACCGCGCCTGGAATTCGCGCTCCCCACCCTGGTCCGTGGAAAAATTTTTCTCCTTGCAAAAGGTCCTTGGAAAAATAAAGGTTGGGGACCCCTGCATTAGATAGTTCCAAGAAAGGGTTGGATGCAAAAATTCAAGGCTACTCGTATTAAGGTGGCCATACACGTGGCGATCTGATGATGTTTCGTGCGACCATCGGTCCTTCTGCCAATTCAGCTCTGAAGGGAGATTTTGATCAGGCGCCTTCTATGGCGCCCGATCAAAATTTTCCAACTGGTCCGATCGGCGAGTCGTCCGATATCAGCAGCCTCCTGCGATATCGGTCGACTCGCCGACATACCATACACGCACCGATTATCGTACGAAACGAGGTTTCGTACGATATTATTGGTTCGTGTTTGGCCACCTTTACTCAGTAAAATGTTGTTCTAGGAAGTGGTTCATTTCTGAACTTTGTTCTGACTTTCTTACTTAAGAGTTAAGTAGGATTCACTTGGGGATAAGGTTGAACCCAATGGACATTTTCCCATTCTCGGCTATTATGTAACAATATAAAATCTGACTTATAAATACCGTAATTTTGCCATCAATGGAGTTTAACTCAAGGGCAAATTAGATAATAATATGGAGGGATGGTTGTTCAACTTTAAAAAGAAGATGAAACAAATGTCACATTTATGCAGATAATTTGGTTTCAGGAGGTGAGATTAGTGTTGAATAATAAGATCAATGGGGCAGGAAAATGTTAGTGAGGTATGTGACATTTAAATTTGCAGATTAATAATCCTGGAGGAGCTGGATTCAATTCAAATAAAATAAGAGAAGAATGAAAAGCAGAATAGAAAGGTAACTAGAGGGAAGCAAGAGCCTCTCAGGATATCAAATAAATAGAATGACCAATTCAAATATGAGAGCTCACTTATGCAAGGTGCAATTAAATGGTTACACAAATTGCTGGTTGATAAATAGGGTGCAAGGTGCACGGGGCAGGGACCTCCTTCATCTTGTGTTTCTGACTCTTATTGCAACTGCACCTTGTATTTATTGTATTTATTGTTGTACTTTGTATTTATCCATTATCTTTAACCCCCTGTCTGTATTAATGTATTCTACTGTACAGCGCTGCGTACATAAGTAGTGCATTATAAATAAAGATATACATACATACATACATGCTGCATCCATAGAAGCAACGTCCTTGCACCCAGTGAATCATACACTTAGGGGCCTATTTATTATGCTGTGTAAAATGAAATTCACCCCAAAAAATGGTGTAAAAAGCTGTGTAAAATAAATGGAGAAGTTCACCATCCGAAGGTGATTCCCATGCTACTTTACAGACACCCACAGTTATTTTGGGATTCAGGGAAATTGCACAAATCACAGGCTGAGGTGGGACAGTGCTTATTTAGATGGTCTATGGATTGCTGAGAATGCTGGGAGTTGTTATTCTAAGGTTTCAAAATTCAGTTAAGAATGCACTATGCTCTTATGCTATTAGTATAACCTACTAAAAAAAGGAATTCAAAAGATATATTTCAACTTCTCCTTTAACTTGAATAATCCCCATCCATGTAGAGGTATGGGATCTGTTACCCGGAAACCCGTTATCCAGAAAGCTCCGAATTACGGAAAGCCTGTCTCCCATAGACTTCATTTTAATGAAATGGTTCAGAATTTTAAAACTGATTTGCTTTTTCTCTGTAATAATAAAACAGTACCTTGTACTTGATCCCAACTAAGATATAATTACCCCTTATTGGGGGCAGAACAGCCCTTTTGGGTTTATTTAATGGTTAAATGATTCCCTTTTCTCTGTAATAATAAAACAGTACCTGTACTTGATCCCAACTAAGATATAATTACCCCTTATTGGGGGCAGAACAGCCCTATTGGGTTTATTTCATGGTTAAATGATTCCCTTTTCTCTGTAATAATAAAACAGTACCTGTACTTGATCCCAACTAAGATATAATTACCCCTTATTGGGGGCAGAACAGCCCTATTGGGTTTATTTAATGGTTAAATGATTCCCTTTTCTCTGTAATAATAAAACAGTACCTGTACTTGATCCCAACTAAGATATAATTACTCCTTATTGGGGGCAGAACAGCCCTATTGGGTTTATTTAATGGTTAAATGATTCCCTTTTCTCTGTAATAATAAAACAGTACCTTGTACTTGATCCCAACTAAGATATAATTAATCCTTTTTGGAGGCAAAACAATCCTATTAAACGTAATTAATGTTTTATTGATTTTTTAGTAGACGTAAGGTATGGAGATCCAAATTACCGAAAGACCCCTTATCTGGAATAGCCTTGGTCTTGAGCATTCTGGATAATGGGTCCTCTACCTGTATAAGACAAATTAAATAAAAGAGAATGATGTGCTGTGCATACCAGACTCACCATCAAACCTTGTTCTACCTGAGAGTACCTATACATGACATCCTGATGGCAAGAATAACTCTGGGTAAATGTCACAACAGTAATTAACAACATAAGAATAAGGGCCATCATATGTGAAATAATCCTCTATGGGTTTGTGAATTATCTTTATTAGGGATGCACCGATTTCAGGATTTGGTTCGGGGTTTGGTCAAGATTTGTCATTTTTCAGCAGGATTCGGCCTAATTCATGCTCCTGGCTGAACCGAATCCGAATCCTTAAAATCACATGACTTTGTCATGTAAACATGGAATTTGAAACCCTTCCGTAGCCGTTCCGATTTGGTTTGGTTTCCGGCTGAATCACTCACAAAGAATTGGGGGGTTCAGACAAATCCAAAAAAAGTGGATTCGGTGCATCCCTAATCTTAATAAATCTGCTGACCGAACTACTGGTCTTGTGGGCTGAACATCTCCTAATGCGGATTTTTACAGGACAGATATCCGAGGGCATAAGAACGGCATTAAAGGGATGGGCTTGAGATTCTACATTTACTAATCTAAGGGGTATATTTATCATACTGTGTAAAAAGTGAAGTGAAGCATTACCGGTGATGTTGCCCAGGGCAACCAATCAGCAATTACATTTCAACAGTCAGAAAATGAAAGCAAAGCATCTGATTGGCTGATATAAGCAACATCATCGGTGATATTCTACTCCACTTTTTACACAGCATGATAAATATACCGCTAAGTCTCAGAGGAGATCAAAACATCAGTTAACTATACGTTTTATATTTTCTGGAAGAAGTCATGTAAATGCTGTGTATATATATATCATATCGATTGTAAGCTCTACTGGGCAGGGACCTCCTTCATCTTGTATTTCTGACTCTTATTGCAACTGCATCTTGTATTTATTTGTATTTATTGTTGTACTTTGTATTTATCCATTATCTTTAACCCCCTGTCTGTATTAATGTATTCTACTGTACAGCGCTGCGTACATAAGTAGCGCTTTATAAATAAAGATATACATACATACATATATATATTACTGCTATAAAACTCTCTATACATTATTTCACATTAGGGCCCAGGCCATAAGCAAACAGGATACATATACAGGTATCAGACCCCTTATCCGGAAACCCATTATCCAGAAAGCTCCGAATTACGGAATGCCCGTCTCCCATAGACTCCATTTTAATCAAATAATTCAGAATTTTAAAACTGATTTCCTTTTTCTATGTAGAAATAAAACAGAACCTTGTAATTGATCCCAACTAAGATATAATTAATCCTTATTGGATGCAAAACAATCCTATTTGGTTTAATTAATGTTTTATTGATTTTTTAGTAGACTTAAGGTATTGAGATCCAAATTACGGAAAGACCCCTTATCCAGAATACCCTTAGTCCTGAGCATTCTGGATAATGGGTCCTATACCTGTATATATATATTTTTATATATTGTTGTAAGAAGTAATAGAGTGTAAGAAGTTAAAGATTGCTTTGCTGCGCATAAGAACACTGCCCCCAGAAGAGAAAAGGTTAATGTAAAATCATTCTGAAAGAGCAAGCTCGTGGAAGAGTTTTTCTGCCAGTATGTTTTATGTGGAATGAAATCTTGCACACAAAAAAAAAAAACTGGATTGAAATTTGCAAATTTGCAGAAAGGCAGAATAATCTTGCTTGGGGAGGGCAGACGGAGCCATCTGTACTGAGCAGATAGAAAGAATGTGAAGATCTCAAAGGTCTCCCTGTCTCCTCCTGTCTAGTCTATTCACCTGCATCCGAGTGGGGAGATTTCTCAGTGCAAAGTCTCACACTCTGGGAATTTATAGCAGTTAGAATAATACAGAATCGCCATGAATGAGGCAAACGGAACGCACATTCCTCCTTGTCACATTTGGTAAATTTAACTTGAAAGGGTTAAATGACAAATTAAAAACAATAATGAATTTTAGCCATGGTGCTATGATCTTAAAACATAATTGAAGCCTCTGTTATGTAATGTTATCGATTTGTTGTGCCTCGTTTAATACAGCTGTTGAGGTACAGGTAAGGGACCTGTTATCTAGAATATTTGGGACTTGGGCTTTTCCGGATAAGGACTATTTCAGTAATTTGGATCTCCATAATTTAAGTCTGCTAAAAATCAATTAAATATTGAATAAACCCAATAGGACTGTTTCACCTCCAATAAGGATTAAATATATCTTAGGTAGGATCAAGTACAGGTATGGGATCCCTTATCTGGAAACCCATTATCCAGAAAGCTCAGAATTACGGAAAGCTCGTCTCCCATAGACTCCATTATAAGCAAATAATTCAGAATTTTAAAGCTGATTTCCTTTTTCTCTGTAATAATAAAACAGTACCTGTACTTGATCCCAACTAAGATATAATTACCCCTTATTGGGGGCAGAACAGTCCTATTGGGTTTATTTCATGGTTAAATGATTCCCTTTTCTCTGTAATAATAAAACAGTACCTGTACTTGATCCCAACTAAGATATAATTACCCCTTATTGGGGGCAGAACAGCCCTATTGGGTTTATTTCATGGTTAAATGATTCCCTTTTCTCTGTAATAATAAAACAGTACCTGTACTTGATCCCAACTAAGATATAATTACCCCTTATTGGGGGCAGAACAGCCCTATTGGGTTTATTTAATGGTTAAATGATTCCCTTTTCTCTGTAATAATAAAACAGTACCTGTACTTGATCCCAACTAAGATATAATTACCCCTTATTGGGGGCAGAACAGCCCTATTGGGTTTATTTAATGGTTAAATGATTCCCTTTTCTCTGTAATAATAAAACAGTACCTGTACTTGATCCCAACTAAGATATAAATAATCCTTATTGGATGCAAAACAATCCTATTGGGTTTAATTAATGTTTTATTGATTTTTTAGTAGATTTAAGATATGGAGATCCAAACTACAGAAAGGCCCCTTATCCGGAATACCCTTGGTCCCGAGCATTCTGGATAACGGGTCCTATACCTGTATAAGATACTGTTTTATAATTACAGAGAAAAGGAAATAATTTTTAAAAATTAGAATGATTTGCTTATAATGGAGTCTATGGGAGATGGCCTTTCCGTAATTTGTGAGCTTTCTGGATAATGGGTTTCCGGATAAGGGATCCCATACCCGTACTTGATTTACAAGTGATACAAAATCTGTGTATCTTAAACCATTGTGATTCTTGTTACCTCCTATTCTCAGCGAGTTGAATAGCTAAAATACAGCAATACTCTAGCAACAGGAACAGCACATTTTTTGCTCCGTATACCAGTGACCTCAGTAGAGTCGTTATTGTTACATGTCATATGGCACTAATTAGAGGATTTAAACAATAGAAGGTGCCATGTTTAAGAAGTATCTTTTTTTGTGTTTATTTCAATAACATAGTAACCTTAGTGCACCTTACTGCCAGTTCTAGACACAAGGCAAGGCTAAAGGTAACTTCATGGTTTAATGCACTGACTGATTATAGAGATATACGTGGGACCTCTCTGTATATTACTGCAAAAGAGGAAAATAACTGTTTCAATGCCAACAAAAGTGGTGCTAAGCAGTACTGATTGTGCTGGAATTAACTAAAAGCGTATCATTAGGTGTTCCATGGAGACCAGTTGTAGCCATCACCCTTGACCCTTGTTGTAGAGCAGCCCCCCAAGGTGTAAGTAAAGTTTTCATGAGTTGCAAAGCGTCACAGACCCCATGGGCACCATCTCACATGCAGTGAATTGGGGATAATATTAGACAAAGGGCATGGGATTAAGATAAAACATGTTTAAAATAGAAGCTTTGGGTTATTAGATGTGGGTCCTGTTTTAAGTATAGACAAAGACAAGAGATCCTCTGCACTAACCATCACTATATATAAGATATTATGACATTTTGCACTACCAAAATACCCTCCAAATTAAACAATACAGGGATTGTTTGTCTATATATTTAAGCTGGCTACTTTTGTTTTTCCATATATTGCCCTATATACAAGCTGACTACTTTTGTTTGTCCATATATTGCCATAAATTCAGGCTGGCTGCTTTTTCCTGTATCAAATGTTGCTCTAAGGGAGCCAAAAATGATCTATCCCATTGTTAACTGCTTGAGTACTTGCCCTTATACACAGTAGAGGTATGCATCTGTTATCTGGAAACCCCTTATCCAGAAAGCCCCAAACTACAAGAAGACCATTTCCAATAGATAATTACCCCTTATTGGGGGCAGAACAGCCCTATTGGGTTTATTTAATGGTTAAATGATTCCCTTTTCTCTGTAATAATAAAACGGTACCTGTACTTGATCCCAACTAAGATATAATTACCCCTTATTGGGGGCAGAACAGCCCTATTGGGTTTATTTAATGGTTAAATGATTCCCTTTTCTCTGTAATAATAAAACAGTACCTGTACTTGATCCCAACTAAGATATAATTACCCCTTATTGGGGGCAGAACAGCCCTATTGGGTTTATTTAATGGTTAAATGATTCCCTTTTCTCTGTAATAATAAAACAGTACCTGTACTTGATCCCAACTAAGATATAATTACCCCTTATTGGGGGCAGAACAGCCCTATTGGGTTTATTTAATGGTTAAATGATTCCCTTTTCTCTGTAATAATAAAACAGTACCTGTACTTGATCCCAACTAAGATATAATTGATCCTTATTGGAGGTAAAACAATCCTATTGGGTTCTGTTTTATTACTACAGAGAAAAAGAAAATATTTTTATAAAATTTGAATTTTTTTTTATTAAAGTTCAGTCTATGGGAGATGCCCTTTCCATAATTTCTGGACAATGGGTTTCCGGATAATAGGGCCGATACCTGTATAACTAAACTAGATATACATTCAACATTGTACTAATGCTGTTAAAACACATTTCTGAACATTTAAACTACTTCTTTAAATACGCTCTGTTTCTCTAGAATTGCTCGTCCAGATAAAAATTCCGACTTAAATATCATTGCACATTTAATTATCACACTAGACCTCTGAAATTAGTTTTATAACATATTTTAATCTAGCTTTAAAGATTTACTAATATAGCTCCTTTATTTGTCTCTGGAACCCAACGAATGTGAGCGTGTGTGTGTGATTTTTTAAGTGAATAATGATCCCAGTAAATTCATAATTAAACAAGGTGTTCTGACCTCATTGATCACAACGTAGTGCACTGAAAGTGCCAATATGCATTAAAAGGAGGTTTTCTGCAATTCGCTCAGGCTTAAGCTGCATCGGGGCATCTCTTGGGAGCCGCCGCCTCCCGTTCTTATCATAATGGATCAGAGAAGAAGTCACATAACTGCAATGGGAAGTTGCCTTTTGTCATTTTCTGATGGGGCTTTTTTTTAATATAAAGGAAATTCTTTAAACTACAGGAAGATATTGCTTGTTGTCCATTAGGGCCCTATTTGTAAAATGTGACAAAATGTGTTTACAATGTCTATTGTCACTTCAATAAAACTTTACCATCAACTAAAATGTTTTTATTGGAAAATCATTTTGACACTTATCCAACTTTACTCATTTCCCTTATTTATAGCAATAAAAAAGCATCATTGCAATTGCAACCAAAATTATAACAAAAATATGTTTATGTAAGACCTAGGGGCACATTCATTAAAGTACGATTCAATCCAAATACAAAAAAATGTATTTTTTGTAAGTTTTCGCACTGTGCTTATTTTTGCTGATTTTTTCGCTAATTTGCACAACTTTTTCTTTCTGTGCGTCAAAATTTACATGACAAAATCGTATTTGTTGCAACGAGTATGAAGGTTTTGGATTCATTCAAACTTCATTATTGTGAGCTGCAGAGTGCCATTGAGCCCTATGGGAGACTTTCCTTGGGCCGGGTTGGAGCTGCAGAGTGCCATTGAGCCCTATGGGAGACTCTCCTTGGGCCGGGTTGGAGCTGCAGAGTGCCATTGAGCCCTATGGGAGGCTTTCCTTGGGCCAGGTTGGAGCTGCAGAGTGCCATTGAGCCCTATGGGAGACTTTCCTTGGGCCGGGTTGGAGCTGCAGAGTGCCATTGAGCCCTATGGGAGGCTTTCCTTGGGCCGGGTTGGAGCTGCAGAGTGCCATTGAGCCCTATGGGAGACTTTCCTTGGGCCGGGTTAGAGCTGCAGAGTGCCATTGAGCCCTATGGGAGACTTTCCTTGGGCCGGGTTGGAGCAGCAGAGTGCCATTGAGCCCTATGGGAGACTTTCCTTGGGCCGGGTTGGAGCTGCAGAGTGCCATTGAGCCCTATGGGAGACTTTCCTTGGGCCGGGTTGGAGCTGCAGAGTGCCATTGAGCCCTATGGGAGACTTTCCTTGGGCCGGGTTGGAGCTGCAGAGTGCCATTGAGCCCTATGGGAGACTTTCCTTGGGCCAGGTTGGAGCTGCAGAGTGCCATTGAGCCCTATGGGAGACTTTCCTTGGGCCAGGTTGGAGCTGCAGAGTGCCATTGAGCCTTATGGGAGGCTTCCAAAATCATGCACTGAAGGATTAAAGTCAGAAAGGTTTTCTCGCCATTTATGGTCACCCGGATTCGAAAATTTTGTGACTTTCGGATTGCCAATACAATATTATCATTACTATTACAATTTGTTCGGAAGCTTTTTTGTGAAATTTCCGATCATCAGAAATTATCGGACCTAATCCGAATTTTACCCATTTCGGGATTGGAACTCGTACTTTGATGAATCTGCCCCATAGCAATATTATTTCCTATGTTGGAAAGTATGGGGCAAAATGAGATAAATAGTGATGACTGAATTTTTTTGGCAGGCATGGATTCACAGCAAATGTCCGCATTTCGGCATTGGCGAATTGTTTCATGAAACTTCCGTGAAAAGCTGCCATGGAAAAATTTGACACGTGTCAAAAAAAGTCACAGGCGCATCAAAATAGGCACGGTGTGGAAAAATAAGTAAGGTTGCATCACACTGGGCACTTCAAAATAGTGCAGTGGCGTAAAAAAAATTGTGCTTGACAAAAAACAGAAACGTGTTTCACACATTTTCGCTGTTTCGCAAATTTTTCTGTCGTTTTGCTAATTTTTCGGCAAAATGAAACAAGACAGATTCTCTCATCACTAGAGATAAATTATTCATATGTTATTTTAAGATGATTCATTTGTAGAAATGCTAAGGAGAGTTTAAACCATTCAAAAACATGACCATCACTACAATGACTTTGACATCACTGTGACATTTGGAAATTTTTTTACGTTGTATAAATAGGCAAAACCAAAGGAAAATCGGTATTGGTGAAAAATATCGATGAGCGAAATCTTTCGTCAGGTTTTGCTATGAAAAAAATGGCCATCGGCTTTGATATATTTTCCGAATATCTCCCAAATATTTTCCAAACATCTTCCTATCTTTCGGCAAAGTGAAACAGGACAGATTCACTCATCACTACTCATCACTACTCATCACTACTCATCACTACTCATCACTACTCATCACTACTCATCACTACTCATCACTACTCATCACTACTGGAGAATCATAAACATAAACCTAAATAATCCTAACAGGGAAACACTCATTTTTTTTTCTTCATCCTGATTATTTTCCTATTGTCGTCAGTAGTAAACGTCGGCCCCAGCATCCCTTGGCTTCCCATTGTATCAGGGATTTTAGGCACACTTTAAGGAGAGCTCTCTGCCTCTTTACTTCTCATGGGGAAAGTATTGTTCCGCTTGCTAATGTTGACTTGTGTTATTCCAGCATAAACTTCTTAGTCAAGGTTTCACAACTGTCATTGCTTGGAGAGGAAAAAATCTAAAATGTGCACTGTAAAAACATTAGGGATTTAAGTCTAACGCACTAGATTTATTAACTGTGTAGAAATTTGACGGCGTGGACACACCAGCACTTGGAAACGGAAAAATGGAAAAATGACGGGCTGCTATATCATTATTTATAACTTCATTCTATACTTTTATTTTTTATATTCCCTTTGTGAAATAAGAGCCAAATAAGCTTGTGTGTATATATATATATAAACATACCCTTACAGTATGTACCCTTGTTTCAATTTTCCTTGTAGCTTTTTTAAATATAAAGAATTTAAAGTATTTTGCTTTTGATTTATCTTTTTTCAGCTTCTGTAAAGTGCCTTGTTTTGCAGTTTAAGTCTCAGCTAATTAGTTACTGTCACCAGCAGGCTAGCCACCAGTGCCCAACCCTCTTAGCGTGTTTACAAGGAGTCAAAATGGGTTGTAATTTCACTGGAAGAATGGAATGTTACTACAGTTTTGTTGTATTTCATAGTCTTTACAAGGATATAGAAAACTTCTAGTAAAGGTATTACACAATGGAAAGTCTCATATGATGGTATGTGTACCCTTCCCTCGTGTGACCCTGCACATGTGCAGTTATATCACCGGTGGTGCCATGCAATGAAAAGCTGAGGTGGGAGAAAAAGAGTGCAAACTAGAGATAGGCAAAAGAGGTACCTACCTGGTAACACCTCAATGTTGCACTTTAGGTAGGTGCCTCTTTTACTACCCCTTCTTCCGACCCTGGTGATAGTGGCCACTTAACTAGACAAGCTTGTACTCTATGACACAAAGAGCCATGTGGTCTTTACAGTTAATAAGTGTCAATTACAATGGGTTTTTGCTTGGCGCCTTACTAATAGGCCAACACATAATATAATTAATAGACACTCCTTGGCTATATTATAAATGATGATAGACGCTCATATTATGTTTTTGGATGGGTCCAAAACCAACGTCAGTTCTAATTAGCTTGTAGATGATCCAGAAAAGCTGTCTCCAATTGTATAGAAACTCATATTAGGGTTCTGGACTGTGAAGGATGACCAAGAGTTGAACAGGACCACCATCAGTTTAATCCATCACCACCATCACTTCAGCCCATAACTCTTTCCTAATTAGCTTCTAGTTGATCCAGAGAAAACTGCCTTCAATTTTTCACAATTTTTTTAGTCTGATTTATTTCTTGTAGATTTTAGATATGAGAAGTTCTGCAGTTTTGAGAAGACGGCTTACCTGAAATAGAGTTTGAAACTTATAACTTCTCTTGTGCAAAAAACAGAAGTTATAGGACAGACAAAATGGTGCTTTCAACAATAAAATAAAATGGACCCCCCCCCCTCCAAAAAAACAAACAAACTAGTAGATCCATATTCTAGTACAGCATAGAATAAAGCAGGCATTCGTTTATACATCACAGAAGTTCATATATACTGTAGCCTGGTGAGCATTAAAACAGATTAAAGCTGTTTAATGAGGCATTAGCTGGTGTGAATGAGGTACATTGATTTTCATTCAACTGCACAAAAATGTAGGAATCCTTAACCAGTCCTGATCACTATCCAGATTTAGATTATAACCTGTATCTACATTTGACATACAGATATGGCACCTATGATGTAGAATGCTAGTAAAACATACGCTTAGTTAACTTCAAGTACAAGGTGCTTTCTTATTATTAACAAGAAAATCAGTAAAGAAAAAATATCATGGCTGTAGCTTGGATCTTACTGGGTAATGGGTTTGATAATATCAGATAATGGATACCACATTTCAGATTCTGTTTACATGATATCCTTGTGTTGTGTCTCACTAGCATCAATACTATTGAGAAGAGCTGATATAGTTCAGTGTTTTTTGATTGGTCAGTGCAGGTTTATCAACAAGCACCTTTAACAAGGGACACATTAGAAATATCCCTATACTTGGTTTGCATAGATCTCCTTACAAAAAAAGTATTTTTAAGGTGGGCCTTATGGTGTCCATGGAATTGAATAGTAGTTTACTTGTCAGTGTGGTAAATTCTATAGATTTTGGTAGAGTAATAACTACAAAACAATTCATCAAATCAAATAGTACTTAAGCTACTTGTAAGTAACTTTAAGCAAAATGTAAGGAAATAATGATAGTATAAATCCAATTGACTGAAGTAGAAACTCCTCCTTCTCTGTTCTACTTGTAGCTGTTACTAGGATAAAACACATGAAAAAAGTGATAATGAGAGCATGGTGGAGGGATACCATGTTGTCATACGCACTTTGCCTAATCTCTCCCATCACAAAGCTTCCAGGTTGACGTCACTAGTTGAAACCTGGAGACCAAGTGGATAGATTTCATTTAATAAGAACAGCATTTTTTATTTTAGGGCCCATCATAAATGTATTGCACTATACACCAAACACTGCACATAGCAAATTTGCCACCCACTGGAACAATCATGCAGAAACTTGCCTGGGGACAGAAAGACTATGCACCACCACACTGTATCTAGTATGGTTGGTTAAGCAGAGAACTCTGAGCAAGGCTTGTTTTAGGACAAGATAGAGAGATGGTAGAGGAATGGGCTGTCATAATAATCACAGTAAAACTTCCTATTATTGCCTTATACATTTCCTAATATATTAACTGTATGTATATATATGTCCCCCTAAGGTAAACAAGGTTATTCAGAAGCTTAGCTTGTAGCATTCTACTCACATATTAAAGGTTGTCGACATTTGTATTGAGCTTATGCACAAACCTGCTAAAGCTTACATGTGTGCTATTGGATTGAGTGCTACTGTGTGGCTTAAAAATATGTTTGTCCCGCTACTAAAGTTTGTACATGAGCAATCATGGAAGTACGGGCAGGGGATCCGTTATCTTGAAACTGTTATCCAGAAAGCCCTGACTTATAAGAAGGCCATCTCCTCCATACAGCCATTTTTTTTTAGCAGACTTAAGATCTGGTGATCCGAATTATGGAAAGATTCATTGTCCAGGAAAACTGAGGTCACAAGCATTTTGGATAACAGATCATTTATACCTGTACTAAAATGTTTGGAAAAAAAACCAACTAATTCAAAATATGTGTATTATATATATATATATATATATATATACAAAAAGGTATAAATGTATATATATATACATATATATATATATATATATATATATATATATAAATATAAAGAGGTTATGAAGCTGCACACCACAAGTATTGGACGCTACCTGGGTGCCTGAATAATGTAGCAAATGTAGATCAAACAGGAGAAACGGCACTCACAGGAAATTTCCTGTGAGTGCCGTTTCTCCTGTTTGATCTATATATATATATATATATATATATATATATATATATATATATATAAAACCAAAAGTTACCAACGGTATATTAATGGTGAATTTTACTGCACTGTACATTGGAGAAATAGACTGAACATATTGCTGCAGCCATTTTTCTTCTTAAGGGAATTGAACTATTAGACCTATGAACCTTTGGAATTCCAGATCACATTCCTCTTACTTGTATCTGCAATAATTTGCAGGATAATAATTTAGTAAACCCCTAATGGTCGGCAGACAATTATCTTGCTCCAGGTGTCCTTGACAAACTGATATTTACATACTCGATAGCCTTGGGAACTATAAATAGCCCTAAAATTTATATATTTTGGCATCTTCCTCTTGGAACCATCTTAAGCCTTTACAGGGGTTGAAATGGTTCTTATAAACATTCAATGTTTTGTCTTAGACTGGTTATGTTTGGCATTCTCTAGAAACTGTTTGACATTATTATGTCGACTCAAATAAGTTTAAATAATTAAGTGGGAAACAAGGCTAAGTTTTGGGCACATCTATTTTTTAAATTTATATTAAATAAATTGCAATTATATCCTTTATTATTGTGCAAGAGTATGAAACCTTCAGTAGACATGGAGTGATGAGCAAATTATTTCGCCAGGAATGGATTCACAGCGAATTTTGCATTTCACCATTGGCAAATTGTTTTGTGAAACTTCAGTGAAAATTTGCCGTGGTAAAATTCACCACGCTGGTGGTCAAATTGGGCACGGTCGCGTCAAAAAAGGGCGCACCCGCGTCAAAAAAGGGTGCTGTTGCTTCAAAAAAGGGCGGGTGACAAAAATAAGGTTGGGAGACAAAAAAAGACGCGAGTGACCAAAAAAAGATGTGGGCGACGGAAAAAAACACAGGCGACAAAAAAATAGTGCAACAAATGCTTTTCGCGAATTTTTCGCCGTTTCGCAAATGTTTTTGCCGTTTTTCAAATTTTATTACGAAGCAAAACGGGACAGATTCGCTCATCACTATAGACATGTTGTCACTGTGGGTTTATTGCTTTGCACATTTAAACATGTACCAGTGCTCTTGACTTCAATAGGCCTTCAAGTACTATATTATTTATGGCAATTTAAAGAAGTTCTATAGAGTTCTATAGATTTATATTGTTATTGTGGTACCATTGCTAACCATATTGGCCAGTGACCAAATTATCTTGAGGGGCAGTGTCAGATTCTGAAATACATCTCAGAAAAACCTTTGTGTTTGAAATTGATTAACATAGATGCAAAGGATCTGGAGGGGTTCCCAAGTTCCTCAGGTTTTGAGCAACACTGACCCATTTTGCTTAAAAAGTCACCAAAATGAGAAAAAATGTGCAAAATGAAACAAATTTGCCTGAAATTTTGCCAAATGCATTGGAGTTAAGGGTATTTTTTCACTGTGCTTTTCTTGCACCAAATGCAATAGATTGGATATTGGTATTTCTTCTCAATTCTTTCTCATGCCAAATGCATTGGACTCAATGGGCCTTTCTTCTCACATGGAAAACATGATTTTTTTTATTTAAAAAAAAAAAAAGGCAGATTGATGAAAATTGTCACCACTCATGAAAATGTGAATTTGCTTATTCTTAGTCAATCTGTTCCGTTTAGCAAAACTGATTTGCGCAACTTTTTTGCCACAACTGCACCTTTTTTTTTTTACACAACCATGTTTTTTTTTTTCAGAAATTTTTCAGAAATTTTGCAAAACAATGGCGAAATGCGGAATTTCTCTGTGAATCCATGCCCGGCAGAAAAATCTGCTCATCACTAGTTATTCTTAATAATTCAACTTTAATAATCCACTGGCTGTTGAAGATGCACGCAACCCTTATTCCTATAAACTTATTGATCCAGGAATATTAATGATTCATCGTTACCATCACAGTCTCTATAAACTTACCATATTGCAAATTTGTATATACTGTACATATTATATATACATCCCCCATCTAAAATAAAATTAGGAAAAAAGATAAATATGACATAATCTTTTAGCATCCCAGGTTTCCAAATTCTAAGCTCTGTGTTCAAGCTGCTAATTTTATTGCCTATTTTCCAACCTTTAAGATATATACATTTCCTGGCTACATTAAGCCCATCTGTTAATAAGGAACCAATGTGTCAAAATGCTGCGTTCATAATGTAAAAAGCCTGTGGAGTTGCTGAGAAAGCTTTGTTGCCTGTGTTTACTCTGCATTTTGTAAGGAAGCCCTTAAGCCTTAAGGATTGACTAGATAACCGCTACTGTGCTAGACTACATTGTGAAAAGGGCAGCGTGTAATTAAATAGAACAGTTCCTATTCCTCTGTAGTTCTGGCGCCATAGTGACTCTTAACAACTATGTAAGTATATAAATAAGGGAGAGCCGGCATTGGCAGTACAATAATAAACTTGTTGCAAGAATGGTTTTATGGCACCCTAGAAGCACAAATGCCAAATTCACATGGTAGTGTTCCGGTGTCAAGAGTGTGAATCACTACTAAGTCCGTAGAAACTCACTTAACATCCCAAGAATATAGTAATGGCTGTCAAATAAAATTAATTGATCAGATTAGATATTCTGCAGTGGGACCGTAAAGCAATAATGTTCATTTAAATTAATGGCGTACAAGTTTATTTATAAGGGGGAAAAAAAAACGACAATTTTTAAGCCTTTTATAGCAGTTGTGCCTGGCCATGAATGGGTAATATTCCTTTGTGCCTGCCTGTGCCATTTATCTCAGTTTTGTTAATATGCCAGTGGCCAGTTTAATATGTGTCAGATGAAAACTGCTTAGTGTAGCCATGAAGATTTAATGTGGATCTCTTTATATCTTTTTATATACATATTCATAGGTACAACACTGGAAGTTGTAACAACATTTAATCTGCATCGCGACTGAAGTGCTTTAATCAGCGCGCTCGTAAAAAAAAATTCCGTGAAAGGTTTGTCATTAAAAAGAGCCCGATTCTGAACGCCACTATAGTTTGTTATTATAACAAAGCAATTGAAACGCGTTTTCCCAGGAGACACAATTCCCTGTAACCTATTTTCTATCAAATCTAAATATCTTACAGAAGTCTCCGAATGCAGCCGGCAGTTTATGCTAAACTTCAGGGAGCTATTAAAGGTATTTTGTTCATGCCGATAATCTGTTCCAAAGTATGCATTTACTTATGCCTTGAATGATACATGAAAAATAAGAAATCAGCTATACTGTAAAGCCTTTATCCTCATTCATCCTAATATTATGATGCAAAAATGATCTTGCGTGCATAAGCAGATTGAGTTATTCTGTGCGCTTGGGGAAATTCCTGCTATATACTTTTAATTCTCCAAAATTATTTATTGGAAGCAATGTAAGGGCCAGATTTATGGCCGTTCATTCTTTTTTTTTTTTTTTTTTTTACGAGCGATAACGATAGTTACAGTTCATTAAGAAAAAAATGAATTTGCGGTTCTGGATTACAAATGACTTTCTGCATTAGTGCTGGTTCATAGTGATATGGAAGATGATTGGGTAAGCACCCTGCGTTGATGACCATTGCGCCAAAGTTTTTTGGGAATGTCCCAAATCGACCCATGGTTATAGTTCTCTTATGAATAAGCGCATTTAAAAAAAGCCAAAAGCCAATGATGAATGCAGCAATTCATAGAAACGCGTTTTGTGCAAGTAAGAATATCATAATAAATGTGATAAAAGGTTAAAGTTTTATAAAGTTTCATAAATCCCCCCAATCTTCTACACTCACAGATTACACATGAAAATGTGTGCCTGGCATTTAATATAACAAATCAAAAGGGGCAATTACCAATGTGCTAAATGCAATTTTCAAAAGCAATCTGCCAAATACCCACAGTACTATGTTCATATTTGACCCTTCGGATATTTATTAAAGGAGAAAGAAAGGTAAAAACTAAGTAAGCTTTATCAGAAAGGTCTATGTAAATACAGCCATAAGCACTCACAGTAATGCTGCACTGAGTTCTCTATCAAAAGAAACACAGGATTTCTTGTCTCTTTTTTTGTAAACATGATGTTCCAGTGTCTGACTTCCTCTCTCAGAAACATCCTTAATTCCCGTGACCAGAGTCTGAGCATTTCTATCCTCTCTCCCCTCTTCTGCACCTCCTCTCACCAGAATGCTAAGAACTCCCTCCCCCCTTTCTTCAGAATGTGTGATCTCCAGTAAGCTATAACGGCTAGAGCTGCAGGAAGGAAGCTACCTAAAATGGCAGCTGCTATCTTAAGCAAACAGAGAAAGCTTCTAGAGCTGTTTACTCAGGTATGGTAATGGTTTCTGCAGAATAAATATATTGTTCTAGGTGGCACTAATGTGGCAAATCTATTGGCAGTAAAATGCCAAAATGACTTTCCTTCTCCTTTAAGGGTAATACATATTCTAGTTAGTAACTAGTTAGTAAACTAGCACCTAAAGCCCCAAAATGGCTAATGATTAGTGATGGGCGAATCTGTCCCATTTCGCTTTGCTAAAAAATTCTTGAATCTTTGAAAAGATTTGTGTAACAGCGAAAAATCCACAAAGTGGCCAAAATGTCGTACAGCAAAAAAAAAAAAATGATGTCATTTATTTACCGTGGGTGACAATTTTTGTTACACAGCAAATTTTTACGCGGCAAAGTGTCGCCCGTTTCTCAAAATAATCCACCAATGGCGAACCGCGTAAATTTGTTGCAAACCCATGCCTGCCGAATTATTTTTCCCATCACTACTTCTACTACTTCTACTACCACAAAGTTTGTTAAGATCGTTTTTTAGAGTTCAAAGCTTTTTTTGTTTAATAATCAAGAATTTGTGGTATGAAAAAAAGTTACACTTGCCCTTTAAATGTAAGAAGGACTGGGCATTGAGACAATGATGAAAAGGAAAGAGATGCGACTGCAGAAGGTTTTTTAATTTTGTTTTAAATGTCATTCCAAAACTCTAGTTCAGAACAGACTATATGGATAATAGCAAGCACAATGGATTACTTACAGTGGTTGGAGTGCAATGGATTCATTGTTCTTGAATATATAAATGTTAAAAGCAAAATATAGTTATAAATATTGAAGAAATAGTTTATGTGCTTAGCATAATACTTTATGGCAGCTTTACTGCCCACCAGGATTCCATGAGGCATCCTACTTGCTGACCTTAGTCTGATATTTGTCTCTATATTTAAATTGATGTTGAATGGAAGAAGAGATATTGGTTGTTACATCTGATGGATTATCCATATATACAGAGATTAATAACTTTAATAACCACTAGGTACAGTCTGCAGGAGAATCTGCACACTATTGTATTATCGCTCCCATGTCAGGCATTTCCTAATGGTCAGCAGTGATTTGACGAGAGGCTTGTACCAAGTTTGTCGATGGGATTAGATTACTCACTGTTAAGGCTATTGAAAAGATCTTTTTGGAATGAAAAACAAATCATTAGGGTTGAGGAGACTGCCTCATACAGACACAAATAAACAAAAGGAATTCTGGGAATGAATTCCAAAGGACTCCAAGACAATCCCATTTACATGGGTTTATCCTATAAGCTAAAGCTCACCCACTGGGTTTTTAAAGCAGCAGTTCTTGCAAACAACAAAATAACAAGTGTTTATTAAACATCCACAGGGTTACTCACAATACAGCTTCTCAGAGGCCAGTGGTACAGGCAACACCACATACAGAGTGTAATACAGACTGACACTCCCCTGTGGGCAGACTTGGCAGGAATCTCACCTCTGCCATCCTCTGCCTCTGGATCCCCTCAGGGAATTCTCTATCCTGATTCCCTATTCACTTGGATCCCTACACTACAGGCAATATGGCCTGGGAGAGATACCTCCAAAACTACCATTCCTATTCAGAACTGCTCTTTCTAGCGCAACCCTAACTGCCTTACACCCCTAGAGTGTACTATAAAGGGAGCTATACCTGCCACTATCTAATGCCTCATTCACGGGGCCCTGTTCCCTGACTTTAACTAGGCCCATACCCTGGGCTCACAGCAACATCCACCTTGTTCCTCAGGAAGATGCCACTCCTTTCCCAGCACTATATCAAAGTGAGGCAGGAAGTCGTCACCCCATCTGCTAGCCAATAACATGCATATGTTAATGAACATACATTGCCTTCTGCCCAGCAACTAAAGGAACTGAACCTGTAGGGATTTAAAGCCATAGGGGCCATTTAACCCTGTGGGTCCCTACATGTGAGACATACCCCAAAGTACAAAAGTCTACGTTACTACCCAAAAGCTACTATATTGACCTCTGTAAAACTAAAGCTTCTCTAGAGCCCAGTCTTTGTCCTCCTCCTGGAAGCTCTATTTCTTTAACTTTATTTTAACTTCACTCTCAAGTTTATCCCCTGTAGTTTGCTCTCTATTGGCACACATCCTCATGGAGAGTGATTTGCTCCTATTTCTCTTCTTATCCCTTTCATGGCCAGCCCATGCTTGTTCATAGTGAAGAGATCTCTGAAACTTACTGTATATGCAACCTCTCTGATGAGTGTTATGGATTTAAACCTCTCGTTAGTGTAGTTTCTTACCAGCTAAAATATCCATATGGCAAGGCAATATAAACTAAACATAAATGCCTTGTATAATATGAGTACAGTTTTCCATTGAACATAAGATTATAGAGCGCTAGCAGCACAATTTGCTTCAAAGTCTTGTGCCATAATATAATAACAAATTGCCATTTTAGTTAAGGGTATGAATATATTTATCCTTAAATGCTATTTGTTGATATCCAGAACATTTGTAAACGAAATTGTTCCAATCAGACGAATTATTAATTCATGTGTCCATTTTTATAATTACCTCCAATTATTTCAAATTATTTCAATTTGTTGTTGAACTACGCTTCTTATCAAGTTAATTTAAACTTGCTATATAATTACATGGTAATTGTTTCTAATAAGCAGGCATTTGAATGTTTAAGCAATATTTATTGTGTAATAAATTAGGAATCTTGATTCTAAGTCAGCAATTTTGTGGTTCAAATTATTTTTTTGTTGCTCTTAGTCTCTTCTAATGTGAACTACGTGCGTGTTTGTGGCGTATAACTCAAACTTAGTACTTTTATTTCCTAAGTAAATTGATTTCTCTGGAATGCTCTTAAATATGCATTATTAGCAAGTGAGAAAAAAACAAATAAAATACTTTTATAATGTGACTTTTAAATATGTTTGTGCAGTATGTATTTTTGCAGAGATTTTTATCATTACATAGCACTAGTCTTGAAGTATGAGTTTGTAAGTAACATTATTTAAGCCCCTGCTTGGCTCACTTTAGTAATCACGGGTTACATTCACACACCTTATGCTGAAAACTGGGCCATTGTTTATTCTGCACCCATAGGCTGTGTATTTTCAAAACTATTGGGCATCAGTTGTTCATCAAGAAAAAAAGTATTTTAGGCGGTACTGCCAAATATAGCACCTCCCTAGTGCCACCCTGAGGCAGCCTATAGGATGCCGCCCTGCCCCTTACTCAACTTTGATCTACAGTAGACCTCAACTTAGACCTCATCTGCCAAAAATTACTCAATTTTCCTTATGCACAGGATAAATCTGATGACCCTTCTATGATCAAGTATTAAGTTTGTCTTTTTTTTTAATTGTATATGCAGTTTTAGAGCTGAGCCTTCCTGTGGATCATCAAGCAAGCCTCAAAATTGAGTCTGGCATCACATTTGGAGAAATGGCTTAAATAAAAGTAATTGTTGTTACATTGGAGATCCTGACACTACCTGAATGATTGACCCCCAGTTACATTAATCATTGGGAGCTCTCAACTTATATGCAGTGACCTATAGTGACCCTTGCAAAGATATACAGCTCATTTTCAAGACCTCCTTGGAAGGCCATCCTTTGTTCAGCCCCCTAGCTCATCAACAGTTACAGATATAGGAAACAATGGTGTATCAGCCATTTAGCTTCAGTTTCAACAATATCTAAGGCAAATAAATGTTCACTCCAAATATCACCCTAAAAGACCATCTAGTGGGCCTTCAGCTGTATGTAGGGGGGCAAATCTCACCCTAACAGACCAAACCATAGTCTTTCAGGTGTATCTAGAGAGCAAATCTCACCCTAAGAGACCAAATAGTAGTCTTTCAGGTGTATCTAAGAGAGCAAGTCTCACACTTACAGGCCAATTAGTAGTCCAGGGATCCCCAGCCTTTTTTGAGCCACACTCAGATGTAAAAAGTGTGTGCAACAAAAGCATGAAAACATTCTTTAGATGTTTCAGTAAGGACTGTGACTGGCTATTTGGTAGCCATGTGTTGACTACTAGCCTGCAGGTGGCTCTGCTTGTAGTAAAACTGCATCTCTGGGCTTCCAAAACTTGTGTCCAAGCCAAAGCTTTAAAAAGGGGCACCTACTTTGAGGCCACTGGGATCAACATCAAAGGGGGTGGTTGGGGATCACTTTACAAGTCCTTCAGGTGTATCTAAGAGAGTAAATCTCACCCTTAAAGACCAATTAGTAGTCTTTTCAGGTGCATTTTAGAGAGCAAATCTCACCATAACAGACCAAACAGTAGTCTTTCAGGTATATCTTAGAGAGCAAATCTCATTCTAACTGACTATCTAGTGAGCTAAAGGTGTATCTATGAGAGCAAATCTTACCCTAACTGACAAACTATTAGTCTTTCAAACGTATCTAGGAGATCAATTCCCACCATAACCAGAAGGTAAATGACTACAGTCACTGGCTATATTTTGAGATAAGTAGAGTGTTTTTTTCCATATATAAGATTTAATTACTTTTGTGGCACAAGTGACAAAGCCAAGCATCAATTATGACAGATGACATCACTAAGTACCATTGATAGCAATTTATTTTATAGATTAATAATGGCTTTTGGGTGTTATACCGCAATTACCAGTTGCACAAGTGATTTACTGTCAGCCACATGCGTTGACAGAAAGTCCCAACCTCATCCTACACATCAATAAAAGACAATCTAGTGTTTTGCCATAGAGGAAGTCAGCTATAAGGATATAATATATGTAATTTATAAAACAGAACAAGTTGTGGCTCAACTCATTCCATTTTCTATTTTCAGATAAAATAAATACACGCTTCAGATGTTTTAATAAAAGTATTGTTGATAAATGGTTTATATTTATTGTTGTAGGCTTGCTGTATATTTGATTCACAGATGAGATCATTAAGCAAATTCTGCCCATGAATACAAACCAGTTATAAAAACTGAAGAGGATAAGCATTTTATCAGTTTTATTAATATGACTGTAGCTATAAAAGTAGACAGCCAATGTGGCATTAGTTATTGATTGAAAATTTGTTTTTCTGTTTGATGTTCCTGTTTATCATAGTAACTGAGTGCTCTAGCCTTTAGTTTCAGCAAAGTATTACTTGCAAAATTCCATAACTCAGCTGAACATGTCCCTATTTACAGGACAAACAATACTGTGTTAATTAAAAACAGAGTACAAAAAACAATCTATATCTATCTATCTATCTATCTATCTATCTATCTATCTATCTATCTATGTGTCTATCTATCATCTATCTATCTATCTATCTATCTATCTATGTGTCTATCTATCTATCTATCTATGTGTCTATCTATCATCTATCTATCTATCTATCTATCTATGTGTCTATCTATCTATCTATCATCTATCCATCTATCTATCTATCATCTATCTATCTATGTGTCTATCTATCTATCATCTATCCATCTAGCTATTTTTCTAATCTTTTCCTGTCCTGTCTGTGTTGGATAATGGAATCTTGACTTTGCTGGAAGCTATGAATGGTTCACATACTCAATTCCCCCTTTAATTGATTCTACCTAATGAATGATTCTCCAGGGAGGGTGCCTCATCTAAAACTTTAGAAACAATTTATCCAGGGACCATCTCACATATAAAAGCTAACCATGCTTGAAAGGCCCAGGCACACCCCGGGGCAGCTAGGGTTGGGATAAGCTCATGGTTAGCTACTATAATGGACAGGTACAGCTTAGGCAAAGGTAAAACTTCAAGCTGTAATGTGCAGCATTTTGCTTAGGTTAAACCTGAAGCCTTGGGATCTCTAAACTTCTGGCTAGGTCTGTAGTTTATAGAAGCAGGCTTCAGACTCCATGGGTTGTTGTGCTGACACTTTGCTATCTCTGTGCCCCAGACATTCATTATTACAATTATTGGCACTATTATAAGCATAGGAGACACTTCCCCCTCTCCTCTGTTTTTAGTTTTATAAATCCCAATCCTGCACTGTGCTCTTGCCAGTGATAGGGCCCACCTGTTGAATTCTGGGGTGTGCTCATTCATTTTTTTGTTGTTCTGTTTTTATCATGTTCCTAGTTGATAGGTCCTGACTTATTTGCTTCCTTCTCTGTCTCTTTTGTGTTTGGCTACTGTTTTTGACCTTGGCGTATCGTATAAATCATGTATAGCAACCTTTCTTACTCGCGACCCACAGTCAAATGTAAAAAGACTTGGAGAGCAACACAAGCACCATAAAAGTTCATGGAGGAGCCAAATAAGGGCTAAGATTGGCTATTAGGCAGCCTCTATGCACACTATCAGCTTACTGGGGCTTTATTTGGTAGGAAATCTTGTTTTTATTCAACCAAAACTTGCCCCCAAGTCAGGAATTCAAATATAACTCCCTGGTTTGGGGGCACTGAGAGCAACATCCAAGGGGTTGGGGAGCAACATGTTCCCCTGAGCCACTGGTTGGGGATCACTGGTGTATACAGTTAGGATACAGCATGCTCTTCTCTGGTCTAATCTATAAAAACTCCAGGCTCCTCCTGCACATACCGTCTAGCATCCTTGTCTGCACCTAAAAGGACTTGGGATCCCTTTATTACAATCTGGTGTTGAGTCATACCACATGACACATGCTGAACAACTATAACTTTAATCAGGGCTAGTGGAATAAATGCAGAAGGAAAATAAATGTACATTCAACTCTTAACATTTTTATTATGTCCCTTTATAATAATTATATGGCAATGGGATAATTGGCTGAAAATTTGCTCAAGGTCTTGTATACCATGGAAACCAATCAAATGCAAACAGCAGACCAGTGAATGCTAACTGTGGTAAGGGATCTGTTATCTGGAAACCCGTTATCCAGAAAGCTCAGAATTACAGGAACACCATCTCTTATAAACTCCATTTTAATTTAATTTCTCTGTAATAACTAAGATATAACTTATCCTTATTGGAGACTAAACAATCCTGTTGGGTTTATTTAAGTTATGGAGATCCAAATTATGGAAAGACTCCTTATCCAGAAAACCCCAGCTCCCATACCTGTACTTCTATTTGTCTAAAAGTTTTGTACAAATATAGGTGAAAATGAGTGCATTGTAGGAGGTTTCACTTTATTTGGTTAGAATAGGCGCTAATTAGGGATAAGCGAATTTGTCCCATTTCGCTTCGCCACACAATTCGTGAAACAGCAAGAAAATCCGCGAAACGCATTTGTCGCACAATTTTTTTGTCGCCCTCGCTTTTTTTACGCGACCATTTATCAGCTAGTGGTATTAGTACTAAAAAAGGCCGTTTTTTAGTACTAATACCACTAGCTGATAAGTAGATCACTGTCTACTGTCACTGATTACTTTTTACAAGTACATTAGAGGATGTTTGGAGGGATCATTTGAGGGGATTCATCATGACGGACATTGTCTTTTTCCAACCCAAATTAACTATGTAAATGTGAGATGCAACAGGCCAGAAGACCTTTAAATGGGTTGAGCTTCTCACAGATAGTAAGGAATCTACCAAACTAATTGTAGGGGTATGCTATAGACCCCCTAATGTAAGCGAAGAGGAGGAGGCCCAGCTCCTGTTGCAAATAGAAAAGGCTGCTAGTTTGGGGCAAGTGATAATAATGGGGGATTTTAATTACCCTGATATTGACTGGGGCAATAGTACTGCCAGGACAGTAAATGGGAACAAGTTTATAAACTTGCTGCATGACAACTTTATGTCACAAGTTGTTGAGGAGCCAACCAGGAACCATGCTATACTAGATCTAGTGATCTCTAATGACCCAGAACGTATAGCAAATGTGCAAGTGGTTGAACCCCTGGGTAATAGTGACCATAATGTTATTTCATTTGATGTTTGGTGCAGGAAACAAATTTACACGGGGGCAACAAAGACACTGAATTTTAGGAAGGCAAATTTTAGCTCCTTAAGGGCAGCGCTTCAGGGCATAGATTGGGGCATTATGTTTTCTGATAAAAACACAGAGCAGAAATGGTTGTCATTTAAAATGATATTAAATCATTACTGTTCTCAATTTATTCCATTAATAAGAAAAAGTAGAAGTGTTAAGAATCACCCTATGTGGCTTAACTCTGAGGTAAAGAAGTTAATAGGGAAAAAAAGGAAAGCTTTTAAGAAATATAAGTCAGAGGGGACAGTAGCTGCGTTTAATGAATATAAACACTATAACAAGTGTTGTAAAACAGCAATCCGGAAGGCAAAGATAGAAAATGAGGAGCGCATCGCGGCCGAGGCCAAGACTAACCCCAAAAGTTTTTTAAGTATATTAATAGTAAAAAGATGCAGGTTGATTGTGTGGCCCCATTGAGTTATAATAACAATATGGTTACAGCGGATACAGAAAAGGCAGATGTGCTTAACCAGTTCTTTTCTTCTGTGTATACAGTAGAGGAGCCAGTGGGACAAGTCCCACCCAATAGCTTCACTGTTGCCTCAGCTCCAACTACACAGTGGTTGGCACAGGATATGGTGCTTAAAGGGTTACACACGATAAATGTAAACAAGGCACCTGGGCCAGATGGAATACACCCTCGGGTACTGAGAGAGCTAGGGGCAGAATTGCAGTGGCCCTTGTTTCTGATATTCTCAGACTCGCTCTCATCAGGTATGGTACCTAGGGATTGGAAGAAGGCGAATGTCATTCCCATATTTAAAAAGGGAGTAAGATCTCAGCCTGGCAATTATAGGCCTGTAAGTTTGACATCCGTGGTGGGCAAGTTATTTGAAGGCTTGTTAAGGGATCACATTCAAAATTATGTAGTGGAGAATGCCATTATGAGCAGTAATCAGCATGGCTTTATGAAGGACAGGTCATGTCAGACCAATTTAATTGCTTTTTATGATGAGGTAAGTAAGAAGCTGGACAGTGGGGATGCAGTAGATATCATCTATTTGGATTTTGCCAAAGCATTTGATACCGTTCCCCACAAACGACTGCTTTCTAAGCTAAGGTCTATTGGTCTTAGTGAAGCCGTTTGCACATGGATAGAAAACTGGCTACAGGATCGGGTACAGAGGGTGGTTGTTAATGGTGCATTCTCTACTTGGAATAAGGTTCTCAGTGGGGTCCCTCAGGGTTCTGTACTGGGTCCACTTTTGTTTAATTTGTTCATAAATGACTTAGGGGAGGGTATTATGAGTAATGTATCAGTGTTTGCAGATGACACAAAACTCTGCAGACCAGTCAATTCTATCCAGGATGTGACATCCCTGCAGCAGGATCTTGACCAACTGGCAATCTGGGCAGCTAAGTGGCAGATGAGATTTAATGTGGATAAATGTAAGGTCATGCACCTGGGATGTAAAAATATGCAAGCCCCGTATACCCTTAATGGGACTGCACTAGGCAAATCCATAATGGAGAAGGACCTTGGAGTCCTTGTAGATAATAAACTTGGCTGTAGCAAGCAATGCCAGGCAGCAGCTGCAAGGGCAAACAAGGTTTTGAGCTGTATTAAAAGGGGTATAGATTCACGGGAGGAGGGGGTTATTCTTCCCCTTTACAGAGCGCTGGTAAGGCCCCATCTAGAATATGCTGTTCAGTTTTGGTCTCCAGTGCTCAAACGGGACATTACTGAGTTAGAGAGGGTCCAGAGAAGGGCAACTAAGCTGGTAAAGGGTATGGAAAGTCTCAGTTATGAAGAAAGACTGGCCAAGTTGGGTCTGTTTACACTGGAGAAGAGGCGCTTAAGAGGTGACATGATAACTATGTATAAATATATAAAGGGATCATATAATAACCTTTCTAATGTTTTATTTACCAGTAGGTCCTTCCAACGGACACAAGGGCACCCACTCCGTTTAGAAGAAGGGAGGTTCCATTTAAACATTCGGAAAGGATTTTTTACAGTGAGAGCTGTGAAGTTCTGGAATTCCCTCCCCGAATCAGTCGTGCTGGCTGATACATTATATAACTTTAAGAAGGGGCTGGATGGATTCTTAGCAAGTGAGGGAATACAGGGTTATGGGAGATAGCTCTTAGTACTAGTTGATCCAGGGACTGGTCCGATTGCCATCTTGGAGTCAGGAAGGAATTTTTTCCCCTCTGAGGCAAATTAGAGAGGCTTCAGATGGGGTTTTTTGCCTTCCTCTGGATCAACTAGTAGTTAGGCAGGTTATATATAGGCATTATGGTTGAACTTGATGGACGTATGTCTTTTTTCAACCCAACTTACTATGTTAAAAAAAAAAAAAAAATCTAGAGCAAACTGGTGCCAATTGATGTCAGGAGTCCATTTAGCCCAGGGCACTAGCATCATATGCTTTATGTCCCTTTGTGCATAGGAAATAGCAACTCACTTTATTAAAACACAATTCCACCCATATCCGTTCCAGAGCCATTCATGGAGTAAGTGTAATGATATAGGTACATTAGAATCACTCTAAAGGTGGCCACACACGTGGCGATTTGCGATCTTTTGGTCGCACGAAATATCGTTCCATCCGCCACTAACCGTTCAGGGCTGAAATGGCAGGTAAGGAGGTAGAAACAATAGGATTTCTACCTCCTTCTGCCGATTCAGCCCTGACGGCAGATTTTGCTCAGGCGCCTTCTATGGCGCCCGATCAAAATCTTTTAACCTGGCCGATCGGCGAGTTGACCGATATCAGCAGCTTCCTGCGATATCGGTCGACTCGCCGACTTGCCATAGACGCACCGAATATCATACGAAACAAGGTTTCATACGTTATTATCGGTGCGTGTATGGCCAGCTTAAGGATGTGCAGCAACTAAAATGCTCCCTATTTCCAGCCCTTGCATATGTAGAGCAAATGGCAGCATGCCAGGGCTTTACCAATCAGGTTGGAGCACCATTGTGATAACTGTAAAGAAACAATTACTAGTTGTACTTGGATGCTAAAAATCTGCAGAAAAGGTAAAGGAATGAAAGCCTTGGTAACACAAAATGTGTAATTTATTGCAAACTGGCAGAGTTATGAGACAGAAAGACAATTAAAGTCTATGTTATGTAAGATTATAAAATGTGCTGATAGTTTCCTTTAAGTGCCTTCGGTTTGCTCTCTGCTGTTTAGCACTGAAACGATGACTATGAAATATGTTGACTATTTATATTATTTGCTGTAATTGATAGGGAAAAGAAGCATTTCCAAAGAGCTTTTTGTTTAAAGGCACTCATTGTGTCTGGCTTATTTATTGACATCCTATTACATTATAACTGCTGTCACTAATTGTTAGTTATCATTAAAGTTGCTGTGGGCTTTTCAGGAGGCAGTAGATGCATGCAAATTATAGCTGCATGAGTCTCATAATGCCCTCACATTGATTTTAATATGTGTAATGGAGAAGCCTTATTGTTTCCCAGTTTTACTGAATTTCCTGCACAAAACATTAAGATGTTAGCAAAGTCCTCTGTTTTTTAGGTTTCAAGCTAACTGAAATACATTTATTTCAAAGAGTTTTTCAGGTTCACTATGTTACTGTAGACATGAATCGAGCAGGATTAATGGGGACATAAACCATTTATAATAGTGTGGCTCCAAACAATTGTTGTTGGACTGCAAATCCCACTGAATATTATCAAGGATGAAATCATACTGGGAGTTGTTGTTTAATAATGTTAAGCTGATGCCACACGTGGCGTTTTTACGCTGCGTATTTTCTAATTCTCTCGGTGGCTGAAAAACGCACGATATCATCATCTATAGAAATAACTTGAAAAGACTCGAAGCAAACCACACAATGCGGAAATACGCTAGAAAACGCCTTAGCATGGATTTTTCAAGCGTTGGCTGAAATACGCCAGTATTTGCAAAGCAAGCGATTCCTATGTATACACAAAGGTAGCTGCCAGACCTAGCGGAAATACACTGCGTTTTTTACTATTTTGCACTATTAGCACCATGGAAACAGGATTTGCTACGTCACCAGTACTAGGCTGAAAAACGCCATAGTCAGGGGCTGTGTGGCTTGTGTGGCGTTTTTAGGCTGAGAAAATATGCAGCGTAAAAATGCCAGGTGTGGCATCAGCCTTAGACCCAGCCTCTTAAAGCAACTGGGCTCATTTATAAACTATGGGCACATTTGCACCTGAGCAGTAACCCATAGCAACCAATTAGTGATTATTCCAGCCAGCTGCAGGTATAACAATGAAAGCAGACTTCTGATTGGGTTGCTGCCCAGGTACCAATTTGCCCAGTGTTTATAAATAACCCCCAGCCCCCTGATGTTACATTTCTATATAATGGCAGCATTGAGAATGCGTTGTGGTGACTGAGGTAGCGATGGTAAGCAGGATTGTGATTGGATGATTCTTTTGCATCTGTAATTGAGAATTTTTAGGGGTGCAAATCTTTAACTGTTTTGGAAGAATTAAAAAGCATGCTGCACATGTAGCCACACCTGTTTTCCTACTGAAATTAATCATATGGTGTATGAATTCATTATATTGATATGGAGCTGCACAATGTATGAAGCATTATACCAGAATCATAAATAGACTCTAATATTGAATAGTTATTAGGGTACCAAAGGACTAAGGTACATGGTTTAAAGAGCTTGGTAGCCTCAAACAAGCCATTAGTCAGGAATACAATTAGCAAGATACTATATAGATAGATGGGGGTTAGAGAGGGGATTACTATGTGGTACTCATCTTTTAAACCCATCCAATGATGGAATCTTTATCTAACAAGCTGTCTACACACCTTCTGTCATTCCGTGACATCATATTTTACACAAATATGTTGAATGAATACACCATAAAAGGATGATGTAAAGGCATCTCATAGACCCTTGTACTTGTTTAACTGCAATAATAAGTTTAGCAAATTAACAACAGTACAGTGACAAAAAAACCCTATCAAGAGCTGGTAGCTTTTTTTGTTAGCATAAAAAATGATGACAGTAATTGTGACGCCGTTGGCATGCTGGTTACTTAAACCGGGTATTTGCCTGTGTTTTATTCACAGCAGTTTTCCTTTTTTCACACACTATGTTTCAATTGTAAAAAATATAAGCAACAAACTAACTCCTATGAAACTAGAACCACATTGTTCTTTACTTGCATATATAGGAACCTGTTCTTTGATGGTGTCTCGGCCACTATTATGACAAATTCTTCCGTTTCCTCCTCAGTTCTCTCAAACTACTCTTGATTATATCTCACTTTCTGTTTCCTTCTTCCTGAAATGAAGGCTCACTCACAGACCTTTACTGTTTTACCCAGCCTGAGTGAACACATCTCCCATTTTATTCCACAAATGCTTTCTTTCATAGACCATTGTGGCAGAGACTTAGGTACGCGCTTAGGTTCCAGTCACTATGTCACACATGCTAGAAGTCACTTAGAATAGATGTACCTATGGCCCTGTGATTTTTTTTGTGGCTGATGTTAAAGTAAATATGTGCAGCGCTTCTTTGATATACTCCATGCTTGTTGCACATGCTATACTATGTATCTTACCTTTTATTGCATAGTTATGGGCCAGTGTTAAACAATACCAGGGTCATTGTAATTAAATACTGTAAAGTGATTTAGAGTATATTATTTAGCTGAGCTCCCTCCTTCCTTATGGCACCCTGCACTATTGCATAGATCAAGCACCCCTCAATTCTACATTGGTTTCTGTATTTGTTTCCTAGACTTGTTTTTATTGTACCTGATGTGCATTATTCACCCTCCACTAATTACACAGTATTCCGTAATTAACAAAACAGCAACAACTTGAGATTGGTACAGTTAATCAATTAAGTGGCTGCATAACTCACTTTGGGCCCTTCCCATAAATCCAAACCACTGAAGTTAGATACATCCGTTACTCCGGCAAATCCATAAGTGCCACTCACAGTCTGAACTTCCCCAACTTCTGATATTTCCTTGTGTTTTAAGACGCTTGCCCTTTCTGTTAAGGGAAAAATAAAGCCCAAAATGGTTTCTGCACAACATACAGGCCAGTGTTTGTGAACCCAGTTCATTGGGTGAAGGGCAAAACCAGCCCACAAGTACAGTTATGAGATGCAATACAGCATATTGAGCAAGAGTTTGTATTCACTTGCATGTATAAAGGGACAATTGTCATTGCCTTGTACTAGTTTTGCAAATGCTCAAGGAATATAACATTAATATGGTAACTTACATAGAGAGAGGTAAAATGTAATAAATGCAAAACAGTTCTAAAGTGTATTAAAAGGGCACTAATATACTATTCAATCTCAGTTCTAACAAAATATATAATTTAGGTTATTCTTTAGATCATTACAGTTCAAATACCCAAATGTGCTGAAATGTCTCTTACCTCATTTACCATCAGAACCCTCCTATCCGTGCTCTGATATGGCCACTTTCAGCTTGTTCACTTCTGCAGGCCTCTCAAGCTTCAAACCTTTTTCTCGCCATTCCTTCCCTTCATCTAGTGGCTTCTCCTGCTCAATATTCATTAAGCACTTATCTAACATCTCAAATCCCAACTGAATGCCAATGTACAAAAAAAGCCTATCCTTAAATAGCTTATCTGACTCCAGATGCACTTGACTTTAAGAGCTATCGCTTGTGTCAATCAATGCACATCTAGTTGTTCATTCTTTCATTTTATCCCTTTAAGCTGAAGCATTAACGTTACACTAATACACGTATGGGAGGCAAGTAAACATTATGGCACAAGCTTATTGTTCTCTAAATACAGTTTTTCTGTATATTTTGTTTTAGTTAGAATCCTGTGCCAAGTTAGAATAACTAGTTTGAAGGACTATTTCCCCTCCATTGGATCATGTGCATACCCATGTTTCCCATGATATGTCAATTTATCATTTAGCATTGGTTCTGCTATGATTGCTTTACTTAGAAACATTAGTTAGGTTGAAAAAAGACATACGTCCGTCACGTTCAACCATAATGCCTATATATAACCTGCCTAACTGCTAGTTTATCCAGAGGAAGGCAAAACCCCATCTGAAGCCTCTCTAATTTGCTGCAGAGGGGAAAAAATTACTTCCTGACTCCATGATGGAAATCGGACCAGTCCCTGGATCAACTTGTACTGAGAGCTATCTCCCATAACCCTGTATTCCCTCACTTGTACTGAGAGCTATCTCCCATACCCCTGTATTCCCTCACTTGTACTGAGAGCTATCTCCCATACCCCTGTATTCCCTCACTTGTACTGAGAGCTATCCCCCCTACCCCTGTATTCCCTCACTTGTACTGAGAGCTATCTCCCATACCCCTGTATTCCCTCACTTGTACTGAGAGCTATCTCCCATAACCCTGTATTCCCTCACTTGTACTGAGAGCTATCCCCCCTACCCCTGTATTCCCTCACTTGTACTGAGAGCTATCTCCCCTACCCCTGTATTCCCTCACTTGTACTGAGAGCTATCTCCCCTACCCCTGTATTCCCTCACTTGTACTGAGAGCTATCTCCCCTACCCCTGTATTCCCTCACTTGTACTGAGAGCTATCTCCCATAACCCTGTATTCCCTCACTTGTACTGAGAGCTATCTCCCATACCCCTGTATTCCCTCACTTGTACTGAGAGCTATCTCCCCTACCCCTGTATTCCCTCACTTGTACTGAGAGCTATCTCCCATACCCTTGTATTCCCTCACTTGTACTGAGAGCTATCTCCCATACCCCTGTATTCCCTCACTTGTACTGAGAGCTATCTCCCATACCCCTGTATTCCCTCACTTTTACTGAGAGCTATCTCCCATACCTCTGTATTCCCTCACTTGTACTGAGAGCTATCTCCCTTACCCATGTATTCCCTCACTTGTACTGAGAGCTATCTCCCATACCCCTGTATTCCCTCACTTTTACTGAGAGCTATCTCCCATACCTCTGTATTCCCTCACTTGTACTGAGAGCTATCTCCCATACCCCTGTATTCCCTCACTTGTACTGAGAGCTATCTCCCATACCCCTGTATTCCCTCACTTGTACTGAGAGCTATCTCCCATACCCTTGTATTCCCTCACTTGTACTGAGAGCTATCTCCCATACCCCTGTATTCCCTCACTTGTACTGAGAGCTATCTCCCATACCCCTGTATTCCCTCACTTGTACTAAGAGCTATCTCCCATACCCCTGTATTCCCTCACTTGTACTGAGAGCTATCTCCCATACCCCTGTATTCCCTCACTTGTACTGAGAGCTATCTCCCATACCCCTGTATTCCCTCACTTGTACTGAGAGCTATCTCCCATAACCCTGTATTCCCTCACTTGTACTGAGAGCTATCTCCCCTACCCCTGTATTCCCTCACTTGTACTGAGAGCTATCTCCCATAACCCTGTATTCCCTCACTTGTACTGAGAGCTATCTCCCCTACCTCTGTATTCCCTCACTTGTACTGAGAGCTATCTCCCATAACCCTGTATTCCCTCACTTGCTAAAAAGCCATCCAACCCCTTGAAGCTATATAATGTATCAGCCAGTACGACTGGTTCAGTGAATTAATACTCACTCAGTTCACTGATGCCATCGCTTCTGTTTTTCTCTGCTCCTTGGAACTTATCCAGGTACATCTTAGCTTTGCCTGACATACCCTCAATCTGCCCCGCCTAGCCCCAACCCACACCAATCATGTCCCTGTGCTGCCTGCCCCATGATCAAGCTCCCTGCTCAGCTGTATTAGGGATTTTTGGGTAACATTTCTATTTTAATGAGTTGGCCAATTAAGGATTTGAATGCAATTGACTAACAGGGGCTGTTGGGCCAGTTTGGACACAATGCTTCTGGGTACAGGAAAGGGAGGAGACTGATAATAGTGGAAGAGCTGATTCTCAGCAAGCATGTTTCTACAGTCCAAGGATCAGCTCTATGTGGCATCAGACTTATCGAAATACAAATTTGTGAATTTGAGTTTTTAAATCAAATAATATACAAGATGTACCAAACTAGAATGTTTGCTTATTTATCAAAATTTTGAATCTAAAAAAACTTGAATGCATCATATTTGTATTCTACTCATCATTTTTCATGGGTCTAAAAACTCTCAAAAGCAATTAAACAGCTTGAAAATCTCAAAAAAACACTTGAACTTTGCCGAGTAACAATTGAAGACTCCAAGAAACTCTGGAGAAGCGAGGATATTCCTTAAAAAATGACTTTATTCATCCATCCTTCCTATGACTAAGTGCGCTTGCACACGAAACGCGTCAGGCGTGATGTTTTTAAAGCTGTTCTTTAAGTGGATATCCTCGCTTCTCCGGAGTTTCTTGGAGTTTTCAATTGTTACTTTGATTATCTCCCTCAAGCTTTGGGTTCGGGGCTCCAAGCACCCGGACCACTTTTGGAATACGGTGAGTCCTCACTAACTGAAAGTTAACATGGCCTTGCTGTTGGTTTGTGACTTCTGATGCACAAGTGACGGACCCAGGATTTATACATTTCTTACTTGGTATGAACCGAATTACCTAATTCCGCATAGTAGCGTTTTTGCTATATTGAGTCTATATGACCTCCTATCTTTTTACTTAAATTTTGTTTTTTGTATGTGTATTTAAACTTTGCCGAGGACAACTCCCACTGGCTTTTAGATGCCCCAGTTTTACATTCAAGCTTTTTACATTTTTTTGCAGTTAATAAATATTGAATGTTCACATTTGGAAACTATAATTTGGATTAATAGCCATTGTGATTGGATTAGTGGAAGAGTATATATGCTGAGGACTTCCCATACCAGTCAGTTGAACTGAAGAAGCTGCTCGGATGAGTAGTGAATGATTACAAGTCCAGTTGCTTTAGATGTAATTATACTAGATATACCATGACCTGGATGAATGAAAATCTTCATAGTCTTCATAGTTTTAGCATAAACAAAAATCAAACTGCAGAAAAGTTTTGATTTGAACGTTAAAAAATCAGCCCCTATATGGGACATAGTTATGTTTAAATATAAAAGTATATGTCTGTATTGATAAAGCTGCTATATATAATATTGCTTACAGACTTTGTCTGAGGAGAATCTCTTGCATGGGTGACAATGGGTACCCTTCCAATAAAATAATCCTAAAAAAGTGACTCCATGGCATATTTTTCCATTCCTCTCTAAATCCATGAAAAGTTTATGCACAAAATAAGAATAAACAAACAGAATGTCTAGTATAATAATGTTTTGCTTCTTTTAGGATTAAAACTTCATAGGGATTCTGCATTCATTGCTCTTTGTAGTCAGTTCTTGTACTCATATACTCGACTCTTAATACAGTTTCCATTAGGAAAATGAAAGGAAGCTTTAGTGAAGCTGGGCTCTTTGTAGTGGCGATGTTCCAGCTGCAGCAATGTATATGCCTAGTAGCAGCTCGCTAGAACTGTTTATTTATTACAAGCAGGATGTTCACACCGTATGATGATCTACAGATGAAAGGAAGAGGGAAAATCTGCTGTAAATTCAGCTTTTTTTTTTCTTTCTTTTACAAGAACAGCAATTTTTCTCCACGGTCATACATTTTTTTTTGAGTTATGGTTGTGGAGTACAGGATTGATGTAAGGTTGGTTTAATATAGTTCTTACCTTTGACTGCTGAATTTCAAGATAAAGTGTGAGTGATTCATTGAGATGGAGTTGACAAAAATATATGCAATAAGCAAGGCTGTCACCTAATCAGTATTATTTAGCCACACAATACGGGTATGTCTGATATTTCATATGTCTGTTAGCAATGTACATGTCCTTAGGTATCAAGAATGCCCAATCCTGGTCTTCCAGCTGCTGTGAGTCCTAGTCATTGGCTGATGAGTAGTGATGGGCGAAATGTTTCGCCAGGCATGGATTTGCGGTGAATTTTTGCGTTTTGCGAAGCGGATAAAAAAATTTGGCGCAGAAAAATTTGCAGCGCATCCAAAAATTTCGCAAGAATAGTCGTGCGTCACAGGAATAGTTGCGCATCCAAAAATAGTAAAACTAAAAAAAATGGTTGTGCATCCAAAAATTGTCGCAAGTATAGTCGCGGGCGTCAAAAGAATAGTTGTACATCCAAAAATTGTTGCAAGAATAGTCGCGGGCGTCAAAAGAATAGCTGTACATCCAAAAATTGTTGCAAGAATAGTCATGGGCGTCAAAAGAATAGTTGTACATCCAAAAATTGTTGCAAGAATAGTCGCGGGCGTCAAAAGAATAGTTGTACATCCAAAAATTGTCGCAAGAATAGTCACGGGCGCCAAAAGAATAGTCTCCGTCAAAAGAATAGTCGCAGGTGACAATTTTTTTTTCACGCGTTACATTTTCGGGACAGATTAGCTCATCACTACTGATGAGTGATAGTGGGAGTTGTTGGTACCTGGGGTTTCCAGATTTGGATCAGCACACCTTAAGGCTACTAAAAACATTTAAACATGAAATAAACCCAACAGAATTGTTTTGCCACCAATATTGATTCAGGCAGCTTAGATACCATCAAATAAAAGGTATTGTTTAGTGATGGGCGAAAAGTTTCGCCAGGCATGGATTCGCGGCGAATTTCCGCGTTTCGCCATTGGCGGATTGTTTCGCGAAACGGATGAAAAATTTCGCCGCGGAAAAATTCGCCGCACGTCCAAAAATTGTCGCGGCGTCAAAAAAGAATAGTCGCGGGCGACGAAACAAGAGCCGCGCGACGAAACAAGAGCCACGGGCGACGAAACAAGAGCCGCGCGACGAAACAAGAGCCGCGGGCGACGAAACAAGAGCCGTGCGACAAAATAATAGCTGCGGGCGACGAAACAAGAGCCGCGCGACGAAACAAGAGCCGCGCGACGAAACAAGAGCCGTGGGCGACAAAACAAGAGCCGCGCGCGACAAAATAATAGCAGCGGGCGACAATTTTTTTTGTCGCACGACATTTTCGCCGCTTCGCGAATTTTTCGCCATTTCGCGGATCTTTTCAAAGATTCGCGAATTTTTCGGCGAAGCGAAACGGAACAGATTCGCTCATCACTAGTATTGTTTTATTATTACTGAAAAAAGGAAATAAAAATTGGATTTTAATTTAAATTTGGTTAAAGTTAGGATTATTTGATTAAAATTGACTCTATGAGAGATGGCCTACACATAATTTGGAGCTTTCTGGAAATTGAGTTTCTGGATACAAGATGCCATACCTCTATTTCAACCCACGAAGGACAGGAAGACTGGCGTTCCAATTGTGCAAAGTGTTTTAATGCATCAAACATAGGTTTAAGCATCTGGGAAGGGACTGTGCATTTGTATAGACAGTGTAACAATAGTCGCTAGATTATGATATGCTAGGAAATGACTAATGTCTGTATACAAGCTGGAAGACATCAAATGTATTATTAAAGGGATGACAAGATGCACTGTTGAACTAATGTAGTATGAAATGTTTATAGAGGGGTGGAATCTTTCCTCTTGTGCTTAATAAGTTTGAATTCTGCTGCATGTAATATTGCTTTTTTTAACCCTTTGCAGTTTGGGGGTTTTTTGAGACTCCTGTTGGCTTGTATAAAAGGTATGTGTCTGCAAGCAATAGAAATATTCACAGCAACGTCTAGCTGCCCCACAGCTTTGTAATTGGCCAGAAGTAACAAGACCACTTATGAGTTTTGCAGATGGATTTAGACACATACTTACACCTTGTGTGATAGGAGAAAATAAAATGTTCTCATCCTCAAGTTCAATGTAGAACTGCAGGCTAGAGGTCCTACTGTACATAGTGTTTGTTGTGATGGACTGTGTAATAGTCTCAGTAAACCAGCACCACACTTGTCTTTTGTTGGTTGCTCTCTCCGACATTATCCCTAGCACTAGTTTAGATAAATATAATATAGATAACGCAGTACTGCAGTAAGAAATTGGATTTATGTTTATCTAGGAGTGGAGTAGAAGTACATTTCATTAGTACTAGAATGCATTGAGAACAATCCAATGTTCTATAATCTCATAATAGGACATTTATTGAGCAGGGCCAAGGAATTGTACATGCAGAAGTACTGAGCAAGAGCATTGGTGATTCCAGCAAGGCTTTGTTACTGGGGAGTTTCAGAAGACACTTGCAGACTATTTTCCATCTATGTTTTTATGAGTAAAGAATAAGGCAACTTACAGTTCAGTCTGAATAGCACTTTGCCCTGATATTGAATTGCCAAATGTTATAATCACTGATTATGTTCCATACATTTTCCTGATATTGAATCAAAGAATGTTATTATACTTGTGTTCAAATAATAGCTTTAATGTTTTGGAGCCCAATGATCCATAAGCAGCAAAGGGAAGAAGGGCATGGCCATGCTAGGAGGGCAGTTCCCTTTACCTACCCCCCATCCTAAGGGTGGCCAAGGGTGTCCCAGGATTAGACATTAAGGCGTGGTACTGGGAGATGGCCTACCAGATCTTCATGGTGCATGGGAGGACCAGGAGCGGAACAGCATCCCTCCCTTCCTACCTATGTTACTATACTTGCTATGTGCTATAGACTTGCCCTGACTATGCAATGAGGTCTGATGCCTCCATAACTGCCATATAACTCTTTTCTCTTTCTTTATTTTTGGTGGTAGTTCTACTTCCTACAGCAGCAACCAGGGAATTCAATATTATTCTAAATGCAAGAATTACCCATATTCTGCTATTATTATAAACTTAAATAATGCATCTATCATTAATCACTAAAGATTAAAGAAATGTTATCATCTTGTACTATTTTTTATTACATTTTGAAGGACATAGCAAATATCAGGACCAGTAATGTGGTTGTACTGTTAGAATACAAAGAAAATAAAACTAAAAATATCTTAAAAAAAATCATAATTTAGAAAAATGAAAGTGACAAGACCACATGGAAAGGAGAAACTGCACTTCTCTAACCAATCACAACTTTAAAAGATTCCCTTGTTTGTTAAATTCTTCTAAACCCTGTTTGTTATAAGTTAATGTAAAGTACTGTGGAACCTGAAGGCACTATATAAATAAATGATAACGATGATAGTTGCATATTTTTCGGTACTTCTTAACTTCCATATTATTTTCAGGAACAGCTTTAAGGATTATACTTTGTTAAGAGTTCCCCTTTGATTGATAGACTATTGATTTACATACAGTATTTGGAAAATGTTTAATTAGGATTGCTACTAGTGATGGGCAAAATGTTTCGCCAGGCATGGATTCGCGGCGAATTTCCGCGTTTCGCCATTGGCGGATTGTTTCGCGAAACGGATGAAAAAATTTGCATGTCCAAAAATTTTCGCCGGCGTCAAAAAAGACTAGTCGCGGGCGTCAAAAGAATAGCCGTGCGACAAAATAATAGCCACGGGCGACAAAATATTAGCCGCACGACAAAATAATAGCCACGGCGACAAAATAATAGCCGTACGACAAAATAATAGCCACGGGTGACAAAATAATAGCCGCACGACAAAATAATAGCCGCAGGCGACAAAATAATAGCCACGGGTGACAAAATAATAGCCGCGCGACAAAAGAATAGCCGCGGGTGACAATTTTTTTTGCCGCACGACATTTTCACTGCTTCATGAATTTTTCAGCGAAGCGAAACGGAACAGATTCTCTCATCACTAATTGCTACTACTATGGAACATATATTCTGATACTATCAAATATATATTCCATATTATATATGCCACTCCCTGATTATATATTACCATGATGTTTCATTGTACTTTTCCATTAAATCTTTCTAAAAAAAAGTGACTTTAGTTAGTTAGTTTTTTCCATGCTTGTTTGAATGTACAGGGCTAAGGATTGTACCATCTGAAAAAAAGTATCTCCTCCCACATTGCTTTTTATCAGCAAGAACAGAACTGTAAGACAAAGTTTGTATCTAAAAGCATAACTGTTGAAATTAAAAATATAGCTTTAATCTTTTGGAACCCAATGATCCAAAAGCAGCAAAGGGAAAAAGGGCATGGCCATGCTAGGAGGGCAGTTCCCTTTATTCACCCCTTCATGTTAGGATTTGATTGGTCAAGAGTCTCCCAGGATTAATCAATAAGGCATGGAAGCTGACTTACCTGATCTACATGGTGCATGGGAGGACCAGGAGTGGAACAGCATCCCTCCCTTGCTACCTTTTTGGGGGTCGTATAGTCACAGCAAGTGGGGGTTGGTTGACTTTGATCCTCAGAGGTAATTTACAGGTGCAGTTGGTAAGGTGAGAGAGTAACTGGGAAGGCCTGGGGTCCTTGGGAAAGGGGAGTAACTTGGCTAGGAGGCATAACACAGGCTTTAGGCCTGGGCTAAGGGTCCTCTTGGAGGATAGAAGGCATTGTTACTGCTGTTTAATGTTAGTTTTACAAATGGCTCTTTTACAATAAGTTATGGTTTATATATGTTTATTTATGTTAAATTTACTTGTTAATAAACAACTGTGGCCTTTAGCGATGAGCGAATCTGTCCTGAATCCCGAATCTGGTGCTTTGCCGAAAATGTGCCAACCTTTGAAAAAATTTGTGAAACGTCAAAAAGTTAGTGCAACGCAAAAATGACCCATGTCAAAAAAAATTGTCACGCGTGTCAAAAAGAATACGCGCACATTTTTTTGGACATGTGTCATGCGCAAAATTTTTCCACGGCAAACATTTGAGCCTGTTTTGCAAAAAATACACCAATGGCAAAAGCAGAAATTTGCTGCGAATCCATGACTGGCGAAAACTTTTGCTCATCACTAGTGCCCTTCTCTCCCAGATTGTGGTTGGCGTGCATTTATTATATGGGGGGAACAAAAGGGGGGTGAGGAGCAATGCAGGTACAACTCTACACTGATCATGTGGCTTTCTGTAGGGATGTGCAATATAAAGCTATAAAAGGTGTCATCTAGCACAACTCATCAGGTAGCACCAGACCTTCAGCCTTTGAATCTTTAAACCACTTTTTTTGAATCTTTAAACCACTCTTATGGTATTGATACAATAATGGATTCAAAACTGTTTTCCTTAGGGCCCATCCACAAAACACCAGCACCTCCAACAATGTGGGTTAAGGGTTGAGCTCTGCACCTTCCTCTGGTGTCACTCACCTATCACTCATGGGATGCAGTGCCTCAAACACCAGAACACATGCATACACAAGGGAATGGAATGAGCTGATAGAATAAGGAATGGCACAAGTTGCATCTCAAGGAGCCAAGCAAAAGCCAAAGCGGAAATAAAATGGTGCTTGGTGTCTGTTGCTTGCACTTTTTACCTTGACCTACAATTCATAAATAAAGCTCAATGATCAGCAGTGCTGTGTGTTCTACATTCAGGCTGTACAGAACTATACGTTATATTGTTTGTGCAAGAGCACATACATTATTGAGTCAGTGGCCCAGTTTGGGAGGCCCGACTGACGTGTGTCAGGTAAAGTACATTACCTATATTATAAATGATGTATATACGGCTGAACACTTACTCAGCAAAATGATTTCTAACAGAGACAGACGGCTTAGCAGCGAAGCACAGTGCAGCGCAGCACTAAACTCTTTGTGTTCCAAGCAGGTCTCCAAAGGACTGCAAGCTAAAGTGATAGATTTAATAAAGGAAAGTAAATGAAACATTAATCAAGAAATGTAACTAAGAACTCTATTATACTACTTTTTTTTCCGTTGCTTTGTGGGATATTCCTATAATGTTATTTTTGCTGTTGTTGTTACTAAAGTTTGCACTGATGGATGGCTGATAAATTGCTTTTCAAAATCAATATTTTCATTTATTTACAGCTCCCGTACAGCATGGAAAGTTGCAGCACCGGCTTCTCCTACAAGGTAATCCCCTTTGTTACGAGCCTTTGGTTTCTTGTTGTGCTTGTCTGGAGAACAGTATTCAGTGTGCACAATCTGCTTCCCATACAGTGCCACAAACACAGGCAACTAATGGTATGAGTGGAGCAGACTTGGGGAAAAAAAGCTCTTTTATCATTGGACTGGCAACTTGATTGCTGCCATAAAAATTCCTTCATAAACTTCATTGTTTTGTTTTGTGATGTGTTGGGAAAATGCTCTGAAGCTATGGCGGATGCAATCGGTGTGACAAAATTCAGCTCGGTGGCAGGTTTATTTTCCTTTGATGCCTCTGGTTTTCAAACTTGAACATGATTTATGACCAACAATAGACAGAGATATATTTTGTGCTTTAACCCTGTTTGTGGTTCTGTAAACTGTGATTGTGTTATAGACTTGTAGACTGGCTTCACTACATTAGTCATTTCACCGTAAGCTGCTGTTTTTAACTACTTTCACTGCCTTATGCTCCTGAAGAATAATTTACAGTCACAAGCTCTAACCCTGGCTAGGCCTTAAACAATTGGATCACTATGTGCCATGCTTTCTGCAAGAAATCACCATCATCCTCTATGTAAAGGCCAGAGGCACCTCCCAACCTTTCTAACTAATGAAGTACATGGATCCTGCCACCAATCCCTACACTAGATCTTACTCCCAAAGCAAGGCTAGAAAATCCTTACCCACTAATTCTACTACCTTACAACTTACTGGCAACAGGCATTTTTCTCCTTACCTATCTAGGGGCATTAACCTGGGGCTACATGCTATGCTTTTCTTTTGCAATGTGTATGATCCTGGAAGCAGGTAGGGAAAAAACATTTTAACAACTGTATCCTCTTTATCAGCACAATAACTGCTTTCCCAGACTAGAACATGGGCGACACAAGACACTCTTACCCAGAATGGGCCTTTGTTAAGTTGAAGAGGAAGGTGAGAGAAAGGGGGTTATTTAACACCAACAGGGTTTACTAACAGAACAGTTTCTCCGAGACAAGTGGAACAGGCAACATGTAGAGCATAATACAGGCTGACCCTCCTTAGATCATCTCCAAGGAACTCTCTATCCTTAGCACCCTATCCACTGGGATACCCACACTACAGGCAGTATCACCTGGGAGAGATGCCTCCAATCTGCCACTCCTATGTTGGAGCTCAGAGCTGCTCTTTCTAGCCCAACCATAACTTTGGAGATCTGTAAACTATTAAAGCATTTGCAGCTGTGGAAGCTATGTATTATAATTTATAGCACAATGGGTCACTGATTATTAATACATTTTGGGGCAAAAAGGATGGGAGAAGGAAATGGTCCTTTAGTTTGGAAAGTACATATTTATGTCCTACACTAGCTTATACTTGGAATCTCCCCCTCAAAAAGTCTTATAATGTCCTATATTATCTGGTCTGATACTGGGGGAATCAGGAAATTGTGTTTGTTCAGCTGATCTAATTTTTGTCCGGTTTGTGGAAACTTCTCCTGATATTTAAAAAATTTCTGTCGACGTCCTGAAACTTTTTACAACATTTCTCAAGCCTTGACCAGATGAAAACCTTTTGGTCCAAAAACTTCAATAATCAGCGCAGCCTTACAAGAGCAAGTTTGTATTGGAAGGAGTGGTCACATCTAAGAATTGTTTGTTGGTGTTAAATTGTCTATGGAAAGTTCCTAAGTGTGTTAGTGTTCTAGTATATGTAATGAAATCCTTGATTTGAAATCACATTAACATCTTGGAATGTTGGAGTGTTTTGTACACTATTGTACAGATATTTTTTGCATTTTTGAAATTCTTGAAATGTGGGCTTTAATATTTTCCTTGTTCATGCAAGTTAAACTCGCATTAGGACATAACAGGATTTACAGCTATCAGGAAAACATTGCCCTCCTCCAGCGTGCAGTTAAATGGTGTCCTCGCCAAATGTCTTTAAATATACACGAGCACGGAACAATTATCCTTCCACAATTGCATATCCCTAAAGAACCCTACTGCACTTATGTTGAGAAACTAGCAATCAATTTACTGGAAAGAGAAAAAAAGCATTGTTCCCTGCAGTCTGTGTTCTAAAACACTGAATTTATCTATATGGTATGAAACAGTCCCTGTGGATATTAAAAACAGTACTCTGTGGAGCATCAAACTACTGTGAAATAGTTTTTGGCCTGTTATTGGCTGGGAACTTACATTTTTTTTTAGAGTCTATTCTCATTCTTGGCTGAAACAAAGAACTTTTATTTTCTGTTTTTAACATCTCCTATTTAGTCACTGCAAGTGAGGGCCGGATTAAGGGCCTAATAGGCTTGGTGCTGATGATTTTAAAGGACCTTTTCTACAAAAAGAAACATTCTCCATATACTACACATGCCAGATATAAAATAGAAGAAGGAAAGTCATTAATATAATAATAATAATGATGGTCCTGTCCTTCTGCACCCAGTGCCTTGAGGCTATGTAGCTATAGCCAATCCATTGTTGTCCTGGTCCTACATGTAGCCCTGTTCAGCTGCTGCTAAACCAGATCTGTCCAACTGGAGGCCCATAGGCCAGATATGTCCCATCAAAGGATTTTTATGGCCCCAGACTCATCAGGGGTCCCATAGATGTCAACTATATGACATCACCATTTTAATTTAATCTATGAGATATAAATAAAGGCAATATTACTTTGCGTTGTGAATTTTCCTTGAATCATAGCCACAGAATTTTCAAACTCCTATTTAGTCATGGCAAATGAGGGCCGAATTAAAGACCTCATGGGCTTGGTGCTGATGATTTTAAAGGACCTTTTCTACGAAAAGAAACATTCTCCATATACTACACATGCCAGATAAAAAAAATAGAAGAAGGAAAGTCATTTATATGATAGTAATGCTGGTCCTGTCCTTCTGCACCCTATGCCTTGAGGCTATGTAGGTATAGCCAATCCACTGTTATTCTGGCCCTGCATGTAGCTCTGTTCAGTAACTGCAGTTGGACAGCACTGTCCAACTGTAGGCCCATAGGCCAGATATGGCCCTCCAAAGGATTTTTATGGTCCCAGTTTCCTCAGGAGCTCCATAGATGTCAACTACATAACATCATCATTTACTGGCCCTTAACATGGTGTATGAGATATAATTGGCCCACTACATGTAATAAGTTGGATAGCACTGTCCCCTATACCTCCCAGTATCCTCTAAACCCCTTTTGCTATGGAGGTGGTAGTGGAACAATAATTCATATGTTGCAGACTGGATAAAAACCAGATCATGGAGACTCCTTGTTAATGTCCGCTAGGTCTAATTTAAAATAAGTCCATTTGCTTGTATTATGGTTATTTATGGACAGAAAATAAAGGCAATATTACTTTCCTTTGTGAATTTTCCTTGAATCATAGCCACGGAATTTTCAAACTCATTTATATTTTATAATTTTATCTGTAGCGCAACAAGATGTTCCAGTGGCTTTTAGTCTGCAACTCTATATGGAGAATTGAGAGCAATATCAAGGAAATATATTACATGGCAAGACAAACTCTCATTAGTGTTATTTATAGCATTTTCAAACCTCATTAGAGCGAGGTTTGGTAGATGCAAAAATGCATTCCAAGCAATGTTTTCTGAGAGAGAAACCTTTTCTTTCCCTAGCAGCATCCACGGTGTGCTGGGGGTTTGTAAATATGGGAAACGCTTCAATAAATCTGGGAAATATTTTATCCAGGACTACTACAATGGAAAACATGGCAAATCTTTATCTAGATTATTCGGAACTCTATATCTAACCTATTTACTTCACTTACTTTACTTTTTCCAGTCCCCCACATGACAAATTAGAAAGAAATGAACCAAAATGCTAATTGCAACAGCAGGATGTTTGGAAAAAAATGAAGGATACAGTATGTAACAAAACACAGAGAGGATTGTATCAATGAATATCTCACTTTGAGATATTCTAATATTTTTTGATATTCTTTTCAATTTGTCCCTAAACCAATACGAGAAAAAACTGATAAAGGAGACATGTCATATAAAAATTTAGAATGTACCAGTGAATTATACTCCTCTAAATATAGAAGGATTGTGCCTTAAAGAAGTTATGTTTCGGACTGATTTATTGAGAAATTCCCCCAAAACTGTACTAGTCCCGCCCATCTGTTCCACTTCCTGCTGGTTGAATTCTCTGGATGTGCAGGGGGGCCGGCGGCTCTCACTGCACATCCAGACACTGCACCATAGGATAGGAACCAATCAGCAGCCAGGCTGACCTGATAGGGAGCTGAAGCTTGTCTTTGCTTGTGTGACTGCAAGGCTGTGATTGGCTACCCCCCCTCCTACTGTGCTTCTGGCAGGGACTGTTAGGACACGCCCACCCTTCATTTGAAACACGAACAAGGGCCTTATAGAGTCTATAAGGAGCTCAAATAAAGGGGCCACTTTTGCAGACAGTATTCAGTTTTAGACCAAAGGGAAACCAGCACCATATATTATTCATAATTGCCTACAAAATTAGGGTTTTTCCCATTTATCCAATATGTCTCCTTTAATATAGAGGTCAGATTTATTGGGGTGGTAATAATAATGTCCTCCAATCCACCACCTGATGCCAATGGGTGTTCAATAATTACTTTGCATTCTTACTTTCTAGCTTGGGCTAGACTCCCTACATGCCAGTGGTGTATCAATACAAACTAAAGTGAAGGTGGCACTAAACCTGACCTTCTTGCCAAAAGGTCCAACACCCCATTAACTCATTTCTTTCTAAAATTTGTTGAATGAAAGTCAAAAGTAAAGTTAAAAGAAGGACTGCTACAGAAGTCAACCAAGACCTTGTTCCCTTTTTAGTCCTCAAACCTAATCATTCTCACAACTAAGGAGACCTTATTCCTCTTGTCATCCTCAAGACTAAGCATGCTCACAAAGTAAATGAATAAATACATTAAACAAAGAAAAGTAAAATAAGGCACCTAACCTTTTGTGTGCCTTATTTGCCTTATTACTGCTTTCCTGTTTAGCCTGTGATTGGCCAAAATAATACATTCAGGGCCATGCCCCAACCCACTAATCTTATTTAATAATAAACAACAAATATCTCATTAGGTATAGATAAGAAATCATACAGGTATGGGACCTGTTATCCTGAATGCTCGGAACCTGGGGTTTTCCCGAATATCCATACCTTTAGTCTAGAAAAAAAAAATCTAAACAATAAATAGACCCAATAGGATTGTTTTGCTTCCAATAAGGATTAATTATATCTTAGTTGGGATTAAGTACAGGTACTGTTTTATTATTACAGAGAAAAGGGAATCATTTAACCATTAAATAAACCCAATAGGGCTGTTCTGCCCCCAATAAGGGGTAATTATATCTTAGTTGGGATCAAGTACAGGTACTGTTTTATTATTACAGAGAAAAGGGAATCATTTAACCATTAAATAAACCCAATAGGGCTGTTCTGCCCCCAATAAGGGGTAATTATATCTTAGTTGGGATCAAGTACAGGTACTGTTTTATTATTACAGAGAAAAGGGAATCATTTAACCATTAAATAAACCCAATAGGACTGTTCTGCCCCCAATAAGGGGTAATTATATCTTAGTTGGGATCAAGTACAGGTACTGTTTTATTATTACAGGGAAAATGGTATCATTTAACCATTAAATAAACCCAATAGGGCTGTTCTGCCCCCAATAAGGGGTAATTATATCTTAGTTGGGATCAAGTACAGGTACTGTTTTATTATTACAGAGAAAAGGGAAATCATTTTTAAAATGTTGAATTATTTGATTAAAATAGAGTCTATGGGAAATGTCTTCCCATAATTCAGAACATTCTGGATAATGGGTTTCCAGATAATGGATCACAAACCTGTATAAACACAATTGCTTCAGATGTCTTGCAGCCACCATCCTTTTCCTTTTATCTCCTGCTTTATGACTGGGTATTGGAGCCCTAGATATCATGTGATTTAGATGCTCTCTGGCCATTTGTCACATAAACAGCACAGAATGACTTTGTTATCTTTGTACGATATTTGTGAGCGTATGATTTTAATACCCAATAAGGAACAATGAGACTATTATACTATTATTCTATATTATCAATGAAGTGCAGTGAGACATAGATGGTTATCCCATTGATAATCCCATGTTCTATGAATAAAGTCTGCTCCATCAGTTCTGTTTTGGATAATCCTTTTTCATCATAGTCAGCTCATCCTATCCATTATTCTATGCATCAAGGAACCTTCTAAATATTCCAAGCACCATATTCATTTGTTGGAAAGGAAAGGAATATTTCAATATATATCGAACATAAAGCAGCTTCCCCTTATTAAGTCAATATAATATGACAAGTAAATTGACTATATAAATTAGCACGGTGTTTATTGTATATTTTTTCAATAATAATTTCTGCTTCACAAAATACATTTGACCCTGTAAACAATGAAAATTACTTTAGCGAATTAGTAGGGAGGTGGGTGGATTTAATAGCTTTTTGTGTTGTTTAGTTCAGGTTTGTTTTGATTAAAGGATCAAATAATTAAAAATACAAGACATACCATATTTAATGTCAGAATGCATATAGCTGACTTCATTTTCAATTAACTTTTCGGTGGAAAATGATAGTTATTTTTTTTTATGCCTCGAGACATTATTGATTATGTGTTCAAGTAAATGTTAAAGTAGTGTTTTCAGTTTAACAACAATGATAATGTTATAGAGGAGGGCAGCTTTGGTTAGTTTGGAGCTAGACACAAATGTTATAATATTCTGTATTCTACGTCCCAGATCAGGGGTAGGGAACCTATGGCTCGGGAGCCAGATGTGGCTCTTTTGATGGCGGCATCTGGCTCACTCACAAATCTTTAATAAAAAAAATAACGGGGGACATGGCCTGAGCTCGACAGATAGAAGACACATTCTAAGCCTTAGAACACGTCTTCTATCCGCCAAGCGCAGGCCACGCTCTCCTCCGCATCGCATCCGGCGTCCTTGTGACCCACCACCCTACCTTTCCTCTGCACTCGGCGGATAGAAGATGTGTTCTAAGCCTTAGAATATGTCTTCTATCCACCAAGCGCAGGCCATGCTCTCCTTCGCATCGCATCCGGCATCCTTGGGACCCACCCTACCTTGCCCCTGCGCTCGGCGGATAGAAGACGTGTTCTAAGCCTTAGAAAACATCTTATATCTGCCGAGGGCAGGCCACGGCCTCCTCTGCATCGCATCCGGCATCCTTGGGACCCACCCTACCTTGCCCCTTCGCTCGGTGGATAGAAGACGTGTTCTAAGCCTTAGAAAACATCTTATATCTGCCGAGCGCAGGCCACGGCCCCCTCTGCATCGCATCCGGCATCCTTGGGACCCACCCTACCTTGTCCTCAGCATCCGCGGCCAAACATATTGTATGGCTCCCACGGAACTACATTTTGAAATATGTGGTGCTTATGGCTCTCTCAGCCAAAAAGGTTCCCGACCCCTGTCCCAGATGTTGGAAGAAGTTGAATCTTCATTTGGATAAAGATCTGGAGTTCTCAAAATAAGAAAGGGATAAGGTCATTAAGTTCATTAATATAAAGATCAGGATAGGCTCTAGAGAACAGGGCCCTTAGAAATGTTGGGGGCCCATCTGAATGGAAACAGTAACAAACTATACTTGCCAACTGTTCTGATTTTGGTAAGACATTCATACTAAGCAGGTTGCAAACAATAGGTGGTGTTTACCCAAAATAATTAAGGTTGAGTTAAAGTAAGTGTGTGCGACTCAGGCCAATCAAGGGTGTGACTTCAATGCTGGAAACTATAGATGAAGTATATCAAGTAGGGTTGCACCAAATCCCGGATTCGGTTCGGGATTTGGGCCGAATCCAGCCTTTTTTTTGATGGATTCGGTTTCGGGCGAATCCATGGTCCAGGCCAAACCGAATCTGAATCCTAATTAGCATAAATTAGCATATACTAATTAGCATTCGGAAAAGGTTAAAATTTAGGGGGGGGGGTTTAGCCGAGCGCTGCGCGTGCAGCAACTTTTAGCCTTTCCCAATCCAGATTCCATTCGGGATTCAGCAGAATCCATCAGGGTGGGTTCGGGGGTTTGGCAGAACCCAAAAAAGTGGGTTCGGTGCATCCCTAATATCAAGGTCCTTTGAGTTTTTATCAAACTGTAAATCTCATGGGTGCCCACAGCAGTGCTCATTTCTATCCTACCCTCAAATCGTCTTTAATGCTGACTCTGGGTCCTAAAATCTTGAGAATAAAATAAAAAATCTTGCTCCATTTGAAGAAAACTGGAACTTTCTAGAATGATGTGGTGCTGTGTGCAAAAAGGTCCACAAGCAGTATCCACAGCTACATACAAGGGCAGCGAGGCCAAGAGGACTTGTGTTTTCCGTCAAATGACTGCTGTGATTATTGACCCTGGACAATTATGATAAGTTCATCCAACTTTTGCCTGTAGATGTTATGAGTATAGCCTCTGTGCATAAAACTCCCTAACACGGTGCCCCTGCAGTTAAACAGGAGGTCCAGTTGTTTCCAACAGAGAAGAATTCTAACTTAAATGGACACAATATGTAAGCAGAAGCCTTGATCTGCTCATCGAAATTGTCTTGTTTTGTGCTCAGTGTCCTGCAGAGCTATTGTCATGGTTTCTGTTTGCATTAACCTCAAATGTGAAGCAGAGCCAATACTGCATCTGTCATGATTGCAACCAACATATTTATTGCAATTGTAATAAAAAAAAGAGAGAAAAAAAACACATCAACAATAGTTTATCAGCACTCAGCAAATCTGTGTAAGAGAACCTCATATACAGGTTAGAAAATTTAATCTGCCGATGCACCATGTCGGCTAGCTCACAGTGCATCCTGGAGCGTTGGCTCAATGTCTTGTGGTGAGACTAATGCACCACCAAAATGTCATGCTCAGTAACTAGAGGAGTATCACTGAAAACATTACATTTGAGCTGTAATTGGGGTGCTGTCCTGTACAATAACATACAGTATAATGGATGGAGGGGACATAGACATGAAACCCTTTATAGGAGAAGAAGAGTGATTTTGGCATTTTCCTGCCAATAGATTAGCCACATTAGTGGAAGCTAGAATGCTATATTTATTCTGAAAAAAGCTTGCAGAAACTCCCTCTGTTTGCTTAAGATAGCAGCTTGCATTGTAGCTCGTTGGTAGCTCAGATCACACATTCTGAGTGAATTCTTATGGGAGGGGAGAGCAGGAGAAGGGAGAGAGGAGAGAGCTGCACAGACTCCGGGCCTGGGAATGAAGGATTTTTCTGAGAGACGAAGTCAGATACCATAAGAACATGTGTACACGAAAGCAGACAAGAAATCCTGTGTTTCTTTTGATAGAGGACTCAATGCAGCATATCTGTGTGCTTATGGCTGTAAGACCTAAAGCAAAGTGTAGTGCACCCATAATTTGCAATTTCCACCCTGCCCTGTAATTATTAAATGACCCCATAGTCTGTAACTATAGCATTAACGAGCAAATGGAAATCAGCAACCCCACTCTCACTAGCCGAAGTTACAAAGAGAGTAAATAGCAACAAAGAGTTTGAATCCAGAATAGCCCACTTACAGAACAAAAATGCCCAATTCCTGGAAACATGGGCCATATGGGAACTAGTCAACCCAAAATGACGGACCTAAGGGATATTCCACCCAGGGACGCACCCAACTTAGGAAAACTCAACTGGACCAACCTCCTCTCACCGACCAACGCCCTATTATGCCCACTAAAGCAAAACCACATAACTACAACTATGACCATACAAATAATCGACCATACCTCCATGGAACACCCAAAGATACACTACAACAGACTGATCCTACCTCTTTACGCTGCGGTAACTCATATGCCATGTTTATGTATATTTTCTCTTTTCTATCCTCTTTACTTCCTTAATAAAAAATGTAAGTTACAAAAAAAAAACCGTGAGACGTGAGTAGCCCCTTAGAGAGGGGTCGATAACAACAAGTCTTTGTTGTGGAGACCTTATACCTATAAAGGACAAGGCCACATATAGGAGTAAAACTCAATCAAATATTTATATATTAATTAAGAGCTGCTAATGCCTACTATATGAATAGTTATTTGCTGGTGTATAGGTTGTAATACAGCAGGGAGTGCAGCTAAAAAGGAATATCTTAGTGCAACATTTCCCCGATTTGTTTGCTAGAATATAAGATCAGAACTATAAGATTCATGGCAAATTGCCCCTGTAGGAGTTCATTTATGGAAGGAGAGAAAGCCAGGGGCCCGTGTTTTTAAGGGACTTTCATACACATTATTAAAAATCTGCCTGGTTTATATTAACAAGTGTTTTCTCTTCATAAACCGAGGAAACAGAAATGTAGAGCATAAACACAACGTAGTGCTCAGCTTTAATACATAGGCCTTCAGATACAGCTTGATTCAAATATTCATCATTTATGTTTTCCTTGTGTGCATAATAAAGAAAATGCAAGGATGAATGCACCTGATGAATTGTAGGATACATCAACTTATTATACAGAAAGATGTGCAAGGGTCAGCACTTTTAAATTAATCTCTTTGGGTGCAAAACACTGCGTAGTTATCCTTTCTGCAAGCCAGAGACTTTTGTAATATATTCCATGTAATAACACAGCGTCAGACCTCGGGTATTTGGAGGAACAGAGCGTTACAGCAGAAACATCTGAAAAAATAGAGAGAAAATCCTTAGTGTAACTGTGGGATCAAAACCAACACAGAACAACATATTGCATCAACGTATGCCCTAACTAGAATCATTTATAAATTAGCAAAGACAGAAGATTTCTCGTTCATATTAAATAATGAATAGAATTCTACGCTCAAAGCTATAAGAACATTTGGTCTTATGGGAAAATAAAGTGTGACCCAGCAAGGTAATTCTGTTCACCTTATTATTCTGAATGTTCAAATGGGCCTCTCTGGGAGCAACGCTGCCCAAGACTGAACCAATCACACCGTACATGCAACCATTTTGTTGGTGTCTCAATGGCAAGGATTAACTGCTACTGCTATAGAAAGTCAGTAATGGCTGATAAAATACAAATGCACTTGATCCACAGACCTTAAATTGGAGAGAGATTGCAATATATGAACATTTTTCACATACCCTAATCATTTACACCAGGCATACATTTATGCAATGTGTTGTTCTGTGTTGGTTTTGATCCCACAGTTAAGGTGGCCACACACGTGGCGATCTGCGATCTTTCGTGCAACCATCGGTCGCACGAAAGATCGTCAGACCCGCCACTAACCTTCAGGGCTGAAACAGCAGATAAGGAGGTAGAAACAATAGGATTTCTACCTCTTTCTGCCGATTCAGCCCTGACGGCAGATTTTGCTCAGGCGCTTTCTATGGCGCCCGATCGACGAGTCAACCGATATCAGCAGCCTCCTGCAATATCGGTCTACTCGCTGACTTTCATACGATATTATCGGTGCGTGTATGGCCAGCTTTACACTAAGGGGCACATTTACTTATCCACGAACGCTCCGAGCGTTCGTTCAGTCCAATCGTATTTTCAGCGACTTTTTCGTACCTTGCGCAACTTTTTCAACGCTTCCATGGCTTTTTCGTACCTTGCACGACTTTTTCGACGCTTTCGGGACTTTTTTCGTCGCTTGCGCGACTGGTTTTGCCGCTGTTTACAATCGTTCGGTACGAAAATTTTGTGACTTTCGGATTGCCAATATGATATTTTCCTGACTGATACGATTTTTACATGAGCATTTTCGTGATATTTGCGATCTTCAGAAATTTTCGTTTCCAGTCCGAATTTTTCCCATTTGGGATTCAAAATCGTGTTTTGATAAATCTGCCCCTAAGGATTTTCTCTCTTTTTTCAGATGTTTCTGCTGTAAAGCTCTCTGTTCTTCCAAATACTTGAGGTACATACAGACGTTTGGTTGAACACTGAGGTCAGACCAGTCTCACAGTCAATATATGTCAAATATGCTTCCAACAAATCGTTCTTGTACTTTGCTTCCAGAGGCAGTTGCTAGTGAGTACTGATTTGAGTGATTTTAGGAGGGGTGCCTGGATATACAGTACTTGGCTATATTATATATGTTTCTCAGTCAATTCACAAAGTGACACTAAATTTAATAATGGGGGTTTCAACTATTGTACTGATGTAATTTAATACAGGTGTGCTCTGAGACCTAAACATGATATATGTCATTCCTGAAAGACAGAGTGACTTATGTTTTATATAGGATTTTACATTGAGATATTCTTGGCTATAAAGCAGAATATTATGGTTATTTGCAATGAACAGCGTTACTTGTGCCATTGCCAGTGGGACAATGATAGTATAATAGCAGCTTGATGGCATATGGTTGACTTATGGCACTGGAATACATTAGGATGGATGTCTTCCTGCCAGAGCTGGAAATAGAGGTAGGCAGGAAAGGCAATTTGGTAATTAGTAATGGGCAAAATGTTTCACCAGGCATGGATTTGCGGGGAATTTCTGCATTTCGCCATTGGCGGATCGTTTCGCGAAATGGATGAAAAAATTTGCTGCGCGTCCAAAAATTGTCAAAAGAATAGTCGTGGGCAACAAATGAATAGCCGCGGGCGACAAAAGAATAGTCGTGGGTGACAAAAGAATAGCCGCGCGACAAAAGAATAGCCACGGGTGACAAAAGAATAGCCGCGTGACGAAAGAATAGCCGTGGACGACAAAAGAATAGCTGCGGGCGACAATTTTTTTTTGACCCGCAACATTTTCGTAATTTCGCGAATTTTTCAACGTTTCGCAAATCTTTTAAAATATTCGCTAATTTTTCTGCGAAGCGAAGTGGGACAGATTCGCTCATCACTAGTGGTAATGGCCCAATGGTAGGGGAACACTATGGTCATACCTCTTCTGTTACCTACTCCTAGTCACATGGTGGGGGGCAAGGTGGCCAGCTGGGCTGCCTAGGGTGTGTGGTCAGCTTGGTCCACCACTGCTTTTTGCTTGATCTTGTGCTTTGTCTAACCAACCAATAATTATCAATATCTCTTTTAAACATAATTGTTTACTTGAGATTTAAGGAATGGTGCTTTAACCCAACGATCAAAGCTCATTAACCAGGTAAGGCTTATTCTTCCATAAAAAGAAGTGGCATCTTATTCGCTGTTAATTCCACATGACGGCTTTGACACAAAACTGAGAAACATTAGCCTGGCTCATATAAACTCCTCTTGCCTTAATTTCACATTCATGACTAAATAATTACTTAACAGTTCCAGTTTGCAGCCTCTATGTCAAATGTTAATATATTTACCCAGGATACTATATATAAGACTATTTGTAAATGCTGGGTTCTGGATTGTAAATTAATTTAGGAGTAGCAGTAAAACCTTAAACAATCATGGAATGGCATTCTTGGGACTGGCACTGATCCAGGGGACTGTCAGCTCTTCATTGGGAGAATGGCCCTGCTCTATAATGAGCATTAAATAGACTAGAAGCAGTAATCCATTTGACTTATCAATTGATGTAAGGCATGTGCCAATAAAATACTCCGAGGCTGTGTTCAGTTAATAATTGAAAAATGATGGAGTTTCAGTAGTTTTTCCCTTTGCAGTCTAAAGTTCCTTTATTGTGGATTCTCTTTACAACTGACACAAGGCAATGAGTGTGGGCTGCCGGTCATGGTAGTAATGGGGTTTTACACTTTTGTTATCTAAAGCAAGATTCACGGTACTTGTAAACCAATAAACAACTTTCATTTGAACACCATACTTGTTACAGCTGCTATTTTCATGTATTTTCATGTAATACACATGCTTATTCACAATTAAATTACTAAATTTTAATAACATTAAAATAGTCAAAGCAATTGGAAAACCTTGCTCATTGTAGCTATTGATAGAAATAGCATTAATAGACTTTACATATGTCAGATTTAAGTTATACTAATGTCCTCCTTTCCAAGCAGGTGCAATGTCCCATGGCCACACCAATGGTTTAGCAAATGTTCCTGTAGTTTCACTCTTAGTTGCTTACGCTCATGGTTACCATTAGACTACTAGTCCCACTAACAAGCCATTAGATTGGAGAGCTACTTAAAGCGGACCTGTCACCCTAAGAAATAAGTCCAAATGATTTTCTATATTGTTAGTTGAGCAAAATAAACTTTACTTACTCTATATAAATAATATAAATCTTGTTTCCTTCCGTCTTGGAATTACTCAGTCAAAGCAAGCAGGCAGGCACCATTTTGTGGACACTGTTATTAAGACAAGCTTTGTATCATGCCAAAATCTTGTTTATGTGCCAGAATGGGGGCCCTGATGCCCAGGCCCATGCACTGGCTACACAATTAGATAAGGAGGAGGGAGGGGAGAAGTGAGATGTGCAGTGACATCTAGGAAGTGCTGAATGGAAAGCTAAAGTTATTGTCTGCCCCGCCTCTATGCCTAAGGCATAGAGGCGGGGCAAGCAATATATGATTGACAGCTGTGATTTTTAAATGTCTTTATAATGGGTTTGGATGTGTTAAAATAAAAATGAATTTGGGTTTCATGTTTAATTTGAACAGGACTTTTATTATACAGATTTTCATGTCTGGGTGACAGGTCCACTTTAAGCCTGAGCAACAAGAGTTGGTTTCTGGTGTGATCTCCTTTCCCATCTTCATTCAGACTTCTGCTTCAGGCTTTGCACACACATCCAAGAAGAGCATCCAGGACACTACACTAAGCCTTTAACCTGCCATACACATATATACACTATACAATGGGGCTAATTATAGGTTCATCCTCCCACTCTGCCAACCAAATGGTGGGCATAGTCGAGTTCATACAATCACTTGTCCTATGAACCAATAATCATACTACAGACCTAAGCAGACCCATTGGGAGAGGACCCATTTTACAGTCCAACGCAGTCCACAGCTGCTAGGAATCATCCTATCTAATATAATATACAGTATTTTAAATCCCCGCCCATTTATTTGATTGAGCAGGATGTCATTTTGGCCCCATATAACCAGCCAATTACCTGCAACCTCATTACAGAGTGCCCAAGTTAGTAGCCTAGTTTAAACATTTAACTATTCCATAAAGTGCGTATAATTTAGCTTATCTTGATCTGAACAAACTTACAGAGAAATGTTAATTCACAATTCAAGACTGGAGGCCAACCTTACCCTGCCCGTTAGTGCACTGTAGCTGATGGGTTTGTTACCATTAGAAACATTATGAAGCCATTGTTAAGGTACACTCATTCTTATTATTACATCTGGCAGATCTGCACATGTCATGCTGAATTTACTTGGTGATTATCCCCCTTATTATTTCTATACATAGGACAGGTAAATACCCATAGCTCTGTACACACTATTATGGTGGTGCAGTCAGCCCTGAGCCTTCATAGACCTTACAAAATGTGTTTGGTCCCCGAGGCACAGGTGATTAAGCAACCACACAAACAGCTAATGTCTAATCCAGTTTTCGCTGATCCCAGTGACTAAATTGGGTGACTAATGACATTTTCCAGCTCAGTAAATGAGGGGCATGTTATTTCTCTAAGTTGTTTATATCAATATATATGGTAGCTGAAAGAGCAATATGGTAGCTGCAGAACTTTGCCTATATTCTTTCCCTTTTATATAGTTGCAAATGGAACGATGCAACAATATTTGCTGAAGACCAGGCAACTAATAATTTAAATGCAATCACTTTCACAAACGGGTGCAGTTGCGTAAATAAAAGGCCCGGTTGCGTTGAATCGGCGCGGGCATGTAAAAAAAGCTGCGGTCACGTAAAAAAATTAGCCGTGGGTGACAAAAAAATTGCGCAACAAATGCGTTTCACAAATTTTTTGCCGTTTTGCCAATTTTCTTGCCATTTTGCGCATTTTATGGCTAATTGAAATGGGACAGATTCGCTCATCACTAATTGTTACAATCAGTTGTCCTTTGCTTTTAAGTCATGTGACAATAAAGTCCAGATTGGGTTTGGATAAATACTAAGGGGCCCATTTACTTACTCACGAACGGGCCGAATGCGTCCGATTGCGTTTTTTTCGTAATGATCGGTATTTTGCGATTTTTTTGGAAAATTATCGCGACATTTTCGTTACCAATACGATTTTTGCGGAAAAACGCGAGTTTTTCGTAGCCATTCTGAAAGTTGTGATTTTTTCGTAGCGTTAAAACTTGCGCAAAAAGTTGCGATTTTTTTCGTAGTGTTAAAACTTGCGCAAAACGTCGCGCCTTTTAAGTTTTAACGCTACGAAAAAATCTCAACTTTCGGAATGGCTACGAAAAACTCGTGTTTTTTCGCACAAATCGTATTGGTAACGAAAAAGTCGCGATAATTTCTGAAAAGTCGTAAAGGCGCCGAAAAAATCGCAAAAAATACGAAAAAGTCGCAAAATGTTCGTTTTCCAAATCGGAATTTTTCCAATTCGGATTCGAATTCGTGGGTTAGTAAATCAGCCCCTAAGACTTTGTCAGAATCTTTCAAAAATAGAAATATAGCTTGAGAAACCTTAATAATTCCTAATATTGCTAATATAGAGGCTAATATTCTGCTGGTATTTCAGCGAGAAATCATGGTAGGAGCCTTCAGGTGGAGCCCTGACTACTGATTAGCGAATCTGTCCCGTTTCGGTTCTCCGAAAAATTTTCGAATCTTTCAAAAGATTTGCAAAACGTCGAAAGTGTTTCCCGTAAAAAAAAAAAATTCTTTTGGCGCCCACGGCTATTCTTTTGTCACACGGCTATTCTTTTGTCACGCAGCTATTCTTTTGTCACGCAGCTATTCTTTTGTCATGCAGATATTCTTTTGGCTATTCTTTTGTCACGCGGCTATTCTTTTGTCACGCGGCTATTCTTTTGTCACGCAGCTATTCTTTTGGCTATTCTTTTGTCACCTGTGGCTATTCTTTCAGCAACTTTTTCCGCAGCAAATTTTTTCATCTGTTTCGCAAAACAATCCGCCAATGTCGAAACACGGAAATTCGCCGCAAATCCATGCCTGGCGAAACATTTCGCCCATCACTAGCCCTGACACATTTGGGTGAACATGTGCATGCTGGCCTTTTCTCTTTCATAAACAATTCTGGGACCATGGGTTCCATTAAGCCATTAGCTTGGGAAGACCATACTATGCTATAAATCACCATTATGACAATTCTTTTACAGAAACTCTGCTGGAAAAAAGTCTTTCCCATGGTAGATATTATATTATCAAAGCAGAAAGCGCACTGAACAAGGCAAATATTTTCTCACCACAGGGGATCCCCATTGCACACTTTATCTATCATGTAACAAAGGGATTCCTTCTCAGCCAGAATTACAGTGTACCTGGGCTTCCCTGGGTGTGCATTTACCCACCTCAGTTGGACGCTACCTGTTACTTTTTGTGTCTCTAATTAGTACCTACTGAGGGAATCAGTCTTCTAACCATAGAAAGCACAATCACAACCTCCCCTACTGCATGATAAGTACATAATACCACTGAGATTCAAAGACCCGTTGTGCTAATTACACATTTTCAACACCATTTGTATATTGTATAGGCTTTAAACTATGGTATCCCCGTGTCTGGTTTGTGCAGAACATACTGCTTGGTAACTCCATAAAAGCATTTTACTGTTTGCTCGCAGGACTTATTGTTACTTTAGAACATTAGTTCTTTATTTTGTATTCACCCCAGCCTGATATGTTTATGAAGTCAATAGCCAGGCCCGGTTTTAGATTGTAAGCTCTGTGGGACAAGGAACTTTTTTCTTAGCAACACTTCTGTATATGGTTGAGTTTTTTTTTTAACCTGCCTCGACCCATTAAGCAGTTTCCACATTTATTAATGAAGACACAATGCACACTTACAGGAAACAATAATACAGGTATCGTACCTGCTATCCAGAATGCTCTGGGCTTTACTGCCATTAGATTTGCAACAATAGTGCCACGTAGAATGCTATATTTATTCAGTAGAAAGCTTTACCATACCTGAGTAAAGAGCCCTAGAAGCTCCCTCCAATAGCAGCTGCCACTTTAGCTTGGTCTTGGTAGCTTCCTGCTGCAGTTATAGCCATTGGAAGGTGAGATTACACATTCCTAAGGGAGGGGGGAGTAAGTTCTTATGCATTCTTATGGGAGGGGGGAGAGGGAGAGAGGGGAGAACTGAGCAGACTCGTGCCCCAAACCTGAAGGAGCCCTAAAAAAGAGTAAGTCTGATACCGAAAAACATGTTCACAAAAAGAGACAAAAAAACCTTGTTTCTTTTGATAGAGAACTCAGTGCAGCATTTCTGTAAGTGCTTATGGCTGTATTTACATAGACCTTTCTGATAAAGCTTACTTAGTTTTCCTTCTCCTTTAAGTCTATTAAAAAATAATTTAAACATGAAACAAACCCAATAGGATTGTTCTGCCCCCCATAAGGATTAATTATAGCTTAGTTGGGATCAAGTACAGGTACTGTTTGATTATTACAGAGAAAAGGGAATCATTTAACCATTAAATAAACCCAATAGGGCTGTTCTGCCCCCAATAAGGGGTAATTATATCTTAGTTGGGATCAAGTACAGGTACTGTTTTATTATTACAGAGAAAAGGGAATCATTTAACCATTAAATAAACCCAATAGGGCTGTTCTGCCCCCAATAAGGATTAATTATATCTTAGTTGGGATCAAGTACAGGTACTGTTTTATTATTACAGAGAAAAGGGAATCATTTAACCATTAAATAAACCCAATAGGGCTGTTCTGCCCCCAATAAGGATTAATTATATCTTAGTTGGGATCAAGTACAGGTTCTGTTTTATTATTACAGAGAAAAGGGAATCATTTAACCATTAAATAAACCCAATAGGGCTGTTCTGCCCCCAATAAGGGGTAATTATATCTTAGTTGGGATCAAGTACAGGTACTGTTTTATTATTACAGAGAAAAGGGAATCATTTAACCATTAAATAAACCCAATAGGGCTGTTCTGTCCCCAATAAGGGGTAATTATATCTTAGTTGGGATCAAGTACAGGTACTGATTTATTATTACAGAGAAAAGGGAATCATTTAACCATTAAATAAACCCAATAGGGCTGTTCTGCCCCAATAAGGGGTAATTATATCTTAGTTGGGATCAAGTACAGGTACTGTTTTATGACTACAGAGAAAGATGAAATAATTGTAAACAATTTGAATTACTTGATGGGAGAAAGTCTTCCCATAATTCTGAGCTTTTTGGATAATGGGTTTCCAGTAGTAAGTGCAATGCAGCATGATCACAATAGTCAAAATGAACAAATAAACATGTTTAACAGTATTTCTGTCCAGGAAAACAGAGACTTAGAGCCTCCGGCACTGTATATAGAGGTGTGTCAGTCATGAAGTGGTTACCATTTCAGCGGATATTCACGGTAGCAAGGCATCCCTATGTGTACTCTGTATGGCTCATGATTTATCAAGATAACTGCAGCCTGTTTAGGCTCTGATAAGTTATGCTGGATGATTTTGCTAAATGATTGTGTAAAACTTCACAGAGAAAGGAGGAGCTCTCTGGGTGGATTTAAATAACTCACATCGATTCAATTTCAGTTTGATTCATATCTGTGTTTGCAGGATAACACTCCGTCGCGGCTTCATTTCAGAATCATTTGTGGAAGAGGAAACCTAGTGGAAAAAAATCTGACTTAAATGGGCACTGCATAAGGAGTGTGGCTGTTTAGGGTCATTCCACAGCTTGATATGGAAATATTCCAGGAGGATGCAAACACATTATACATGCATGCTTTCTAGCTTGTACCATCGGCATATACTGGAGGATCTATGAAGTGTTTGCTTTCCTGTTTCTTCATGTGTTTAATATTCTTTCTTTTGTATTATTAGAGCACAAGTAGTAGAGCACAAGAAAGAAGGTAAACATTTATGTAAAAGTAAAAAGGCATTGGTACAGTAAATATGCAACTCATGTCTGTATGTGAGAGGGTTGTGTTGATTCAATGGAGGCCCACTCATCATTTTTCCTTGGTTGACCATGGTCTCATTAACTGCAGGATTTAGCTCCTACATATATACAGTAACTGTCAGGGCAAGCGCCTCTGGCACTTTAAACCAGAAAATCTCTTTTATGAGCCTGAGCAAAGTACAAATAAATTGAGCAATTTGCCTACCCCCCCATAATGATATGGGATTTTCTCCTGAATGTCAGCATATTGAGTTGAAAACCATTGCAAAATTGTAAACTAGAAATTTTTGTACTCTGCTGATAAATTGCCCCACTTTATTGTCATAGAAGATGTATTTTCCTTTATGAAGTTCATGAGTTGCAAGTTGAACCAGATGCAGATGTGTATAATACATAACTATGCCATTTTGTGGTTGTTCATGAAATGGATACCATCAGGTTTCATGTTTATTATCCATGTTCTTGCTTAAATGAATAATTGATGTTTATTTTACACACTTTATAAAGCATTTGTTTTTCATGTATATTAATACTTATATCTTAGGGGTTCATTGCTCAGACCACTGACAGACAATTTAGTCATATACAACAGGACTGGCTGACCATATAACTATTAATATAATAGAAGCCTATGGTCTAGATACAGGATAATAAGTCTAATTTAGGACCACAAACACAGTTACACTCCCCCACATTCCCATTTATTAAAGGTACTATAAATGCACTCCTTGCTTTTCCGTATAGTTGCACTTGATGCTGCTCAGCCCTTCTTGCCTTCCATTCTGAATCAAGTGCCTATTACCACAGGGAACCCTGGAGCCCCCACTACCCCTGGAGCCCTAGGGTTCCCTTCACATCCAGCATCAATAGGCGGAGCACACTGGCTTTTAAAGATATGGGCATAGACGCCACTCACACACCAAACATCAGAAATTACGCCAGATGTTCTTAAGCATAATTGTTCCCAATTTGCCTTGGAATGGGTGCATTGTTGCATTTGTTTAGCCAAATTGAATGCAGTTGCGTCAGGTGCAATTCCCCCTTGTAAAGATGATAAAATTCTGGGAAAAAATGCTACATTGTAGAAAAAAACATGGCGGTTTTGCTCAAAATTGCTCTTTGCTCACTGCTGAAATATGTATCTCTAAAATGTATGTATATATCTATGTCAATGTATCCTAGCAGAAAGGGGTCATTTACGACCTTGGGGGGTGCAAGAGCTCGGCCCTTGGTGCTTATTAGGGAAGTGCTTGGCCCCCTGCCTGCTCTGCATAGAGATGAAAAATACAGCTATCACTGAAGAGAGCAGCTCCAGGAGGCGGCATGGCTAGGGCTCTGATGCACTCTGCGCCTTGTGCTCATATGATTTTGGGCACTTTTGAAAATTTACACTATATCCCGCGCAGTGGAAGATTGCGCCTTTTTTGCACTTTGTACACTGCATGAGGCATTGTAAATAAACCCTAAAGTCTTTCAACCCGTATATGAATGATCCTCCATATGCTTTTTCAGTGGAAAAACATATCTAAATATTCCCTAGTAAACAAAGTTTCACCGATTCCCAGCCGCTGTTGTTTCATAAGACAGAAGTCCATATAAAAAGCATAATCCCATAAAAAGAAAAATAAATAAGAAATGCCGAACATGAAAATTGCCTATACATCTCAAGATGAACATAAGTGGATCGTAAAAGAACGATGACGGTGTCCCTTTAAAATTGCATTTATTTGAAATATGGACATTGCATTAACCTATACAGCACTGTAAATCTCCCATTGGTTACATTGTTGTTCCCTTATGCAGCTTAATTACACATGAGCTCCTGTTTATTAGACGTGTAGGCTCATAGCTACCCATATGTCAGTTGATGTGTTTCACCCCGGGCTCTCCGACTTGCACTGCATCCTAAATTAATAAAGAATCCTTTTCCATAGGCCCTTGGAAGTCGTTTTAAGAAAAGAAAAGATTGTGTGATTGTATCTATTTTATAACAACTTAAATTAAGGCCTTCTGATATTACTGTAGGTTGCATTTTGGTAATTAGTTGTACTTGCCAATAAATTATAATTTTATCTATGTGAACGGTAATGAAAAAAGGACAAAAATACAAAATTAAAGTCTTTTTTACTTATTTGCGTATGTTGTTTTTGCTAAAGAATCAATAACGTTTACTGAACATGGTTACATTCATTATACCCAGGCACTAATCCAAATACAGCACCCATTTCTAACCCATGCGCTTTATCCTAGACATCATGCCATTCTTATTTCTACCATTTTCTGTTGATTGAACAAGTACCCCAAACGTGCTACAATAGGAATGCTGGAAATTATAATTCAGTATGTGGCGCATCAGGGCACAACATTGGTACCACTGGTCTGAAAAGCATGCAATCTCTGATAAGTGCTCTTAACCCATAGCAACAAATCAGCAGTTAGCATTTACTGGTTTGCCAGAGATATCATATGTTTGGTTGTATTTAGCTTACTAGAACTGGTGTAAACTTTGTGACTTTATAGAGAACCCCCTAAATGTTTACCCTGATGTACATGGAACAGTAGACACTCAAGACGAGAGCTGCTTCTTGGACATTTCAACAGATCCTAAAGCAACACCTCAATACTTACCCACTCATATGCTTGTTTAGGTCTATATGACACTGCTATTATTGTAGCATTAGAAGCAGTATAACACTACAATATAGCATAAGTCAGAACACTTTTTCTTAAATGTGCAATGAGATCAGATAGTGTAGTGGTGGCAATGCAGATTGTCATTTTGGCCTTAATAAAAATCTAGAGCTTTTTAATTAGTAGGGTACAACATACAATGCTGGCGCACAGCTATGGCTTTTTTCGTGTATACACTCACATAGGCGCAGGACCATTAACTAGAACACTAAGGATCTTTGTAAGTTTGATGGGGACAAGCCTTGTTATTATAGGACAGATTGCAGAGTTCTTGGTGTTTGTGTGTGGAGGGCAAATTGCAGATCAGACCACCATAGAACAAGCTTACAGACCATGTGGGGTTCAAGACATTAAGGCTGAGTTACTAACAAAATTGCTAAATTGTATCACAGCATTTCTCAATAGCAACCAACAGGCACTTTGTAATGCATGCAATTCACGTACTATAAGCAAACATGTAAAGGGGTAAAATAAAGGATTTATTTTGTTATCTAAATGGTTAAGCAGCCGGTCCAGTCTTTAGGAGGCGCCAAGCACCCTTGCAGGAGCCTACATAGGGGAGTGCTCTAGGATGGCACTTTTGGTTTGGAAACATCAAGAGTGGCAGGATCAAGACTGTAGTGGCCAGACCTTCTGGGGAGGTTGGTACCTTCAGGGCTACCTAGAAGATAGCAGAGGGGTGTGAGTTCACTCTAGAAGTGAAAGGTAGTGAGGACTAGCAGGGAAGGACAGCTTGTTGTCCCAATGAGGAGTCGATGCTGTGTCAGATAAGGAGTTTAGCATTAAGGTGTAGGTTAGTGGAGAACCTATAGGTGAAGCTTGGATACTGTAAGCAGACAGGGGTCCTGGAGGCTTCATCAAGAAACACTGTGTAAGTGTGAGAGGCAGAGAGAGAAAATCTGCAGAACTATTGTGTTTTGTACATTTATCATCCTTGGGTCCCGGTCTGTAACTGCCTCCCTGCAATAAGCTGTTTTATAAAGTGTGCCAGATTCATTGCAACAGTGTGGTGATGCCTACTTCTTGTAGTAAAGGTGGTGTACATGCATTTGACAGTAAGGTGTATCTGCCAGCCATGGGTAGCTCCATTACAAACACCTAGTTGGTTGCAGTGTAGCTATGATTGTGGTCCACATTTTATGACAGTTGCCTCGTTAGGTGCTATTGATCTTGATAATCTCAAATTATTAGGAAAATATCACAGGCAACCAAAATATATGCTGTTCCCAGAAAAACCCAATGTCGTACGTCATGGCAGCAGATAGAGTAAAAAAAATTTCATTTTCCAGTGCCTATAAATATTCCTTTTCTTTACTAGGCTTAGCAACAGACTGGCTGGAAATGTCCTTACTAAGAAATTTGCTGGGCCAAACAATTGTCCTACAGACCCCTGACAGCATTAAGTCGCCTAGTTTCATATCCTACATGTTCCATTCTATTTATCACAAGCAGAATGCCACAGTAGGCAGTTTCTATTGCCTAAAGCCTTGTGTAAACGTGGTCAAACATAGCAGCTTAAATGGCATTTGCAGCAAGCAAACAGTAGCTATGAGATGTGAGGATGAAGACTTATGTTCAGGGCCTTCTTAACAAATTATTGTCATGTCCTAACTAAAAATCCATCATCCCCTTCTAGTTTGAATGGTACCGCACAAACACATGCTCTTGTATTGATTCAACACCGTTCTTTTCATCTTCGCAAATATATTTATTTGTTTCACTGGTTTGGCAATGCAGTTTGTAGGATCGATTCAATTGCACTTGAAAAACACATGTGAAAAGCACACGCTTTTTTACGGGTGAAAAAAGAAAAATAGCGTTCCATTCAGTTTAGCTTGGGTTCCTCCAACTGGTGCAAGGCTTGTTAATGAACAAACAGAAAGGATTAAGATTACTCCCTAGGAACATATCTTACTACATGAGATGTGAGTATTCCTATAGTCCCTTACCAGGTAGGGATAAACTTGAATAGGGGTCCACGGATATCTTTCTGTCTGGGGGGGTTGTCTGCTTTACAACTTTTTCCTATACTCATGCGTAGGGAATATAAATACAAAAGTCCTGGGCTCTAAGCAACCACTCTTTAATGAGGGATAGGACAACCTATTTGAGTTAAATAGGTTCCTGGAGGGGTAAGGGGAATGAGTAAATGCATTTGGGTGTAAATACTGATATCCACTGGAATGGTTGATGTACATTGTACTACAGGAAAAAGTGGTCCCTTGGTGCCCTTTGATTTCCTGATGCATAGTCCATGGATGGTCCATGGACTCTATCATCTAAAGGAAACATTCCCTAATACACAACCAATAAAAAATGTAAACATCTACTTATAAGAAGCTGTGGTGTGTGAGTGGCTGTATGCTTTGCATTTCAACCAATCCCAATGGAGAACACTTTCAGAGCAGCTTTGGATCCAAAATGGGGTTCCAGCGACCTAGTTTAATAACCTGTGGCTTACATAAAACTAAAATCTCAAAGCTCAAATCTTGGAGGAATATTTCACTAGTATAGTTAATGAGTCGGCTCAATGTCTGAGCATAGATTGGCCTTATAGGTCTTCTGACTCTTGTGGTTGTGTTATAAAGTTATTAGCGTTTATAATTTACTATTTTTAATTATACAAGGAAACAGTCACAGATAAAAATATATATTATATGTTCAGAATTGCAAATTATCCCAATTCTAACCCAAATCAATTTCTTAAATTTGCACATTTGGGTTTTCTGACCAATGATCACAGGTATTTACAGTATATAGTTAACAACTGCCTTTCTGTTTGTACATAAATATGACCAGATGCTCAGCAGTCATTTTTATGCAGTTGTAATATTTCTCCGGCACGTCTTTGCCGTTCTGAGAGCCTGCAGGAGTTAACTAGATAACATCCCTTCAGTGAGACCTCTATTTTGTGTCGCAACAGGAAAACACTATAAAAGCAGATTGTATATTCTTTCTCTGTTTAACTTGCGTGACAATCAATCTTACATAACTGTGCAAGCCTCTTGTGATTAGAGCTATATATTATTCATAACTCAGTAAGTTTAATACAATTTAGCCATTATTCATTTTTATGTAGGGAGAAAAACTAAAAAAAGGCACTATATGAATGGTATGACAATATGTTGTAGAGTCCTAGCTAATTTATTTAGTGTGCTTCACACAGAGTGCTGTAATCGTGTTAGACATTCTATATTGGGACATTTCTTCTGAAAACATACTCAAATTTATTACAGCTTTCATTTGTACAAACAAACATAAGCACTTCTATCTATTTGCCATTGGCACGAGCATGTGAGAGATAGATATAGATAGATAGATGAAAGATAGATAGATAGATAGATAGATACATAGATAGGGATACATATGTAGACTTAAGATAGATAGGGGACTGAACAGACAGCATTATTTAATGGAACTATTATTATTATTAACATTTATTTATAAAGCGCCAACATATTCCGCAGCGCTGTACAATAAGTGGGTTACATACATTGGACATACAGAGTAACATATAAAGCAATCAATAACCGATACAAGAGGTGAAGAGAGCCCTGCCCAAAAAAGCTTACAATCTACAACTTAATCAAGCTAATATTTCCACTATCACAGACACCAATGCCCAGTATGGCAGATGTGGAGGCACAGGGCTAATAACATAAAAAAAAAAAAAAAGGGGAAAGAAAAGACACAAAAAGTTGTATGTATGTGGGGGGGGGGGTGTAGTTTCGCAAAAGGAAGACCTGCAAAACAAATACAATAACTGGGAGGGGATAGGATCAATGTGAGTCATTGGAAAACCAATTCAATTCATTTACATGATGCCACCTTTAAAAAATATGTTCACTGTCTCCCCAGATGATCTGTGGAGCAAAAGGTTTTGAATTATTGGCTTCTGCATCAGAAGATGAAGGAAAGTATGACTGCTGCACACTATTTTTATTACTGCTCTATATACTAAGTACGAAGGTGCCATCTGACACTAACTGACATTACGGTAGAGCAAGTGGTTGGCAGCTCTGCAGCAGTAAAGGACAGTAGTTCCCAAACTGTGGGGCTGGTCCCACTGGCCAAGCAATGGCAGAAGGTACTCAGCCTAAAGGCCAGTTAGGATGACACTTAAGAAGAAAAGCTCTTCTAGATATTTTTGGAAGCCCAGCTTGAAGGTTAGGTGAAGTAAGTAGGGTGAGTTTGTATTTTCTGTCCTAGATATTGTTGGAACTATAACTGAATGCCTGATACATTAATATTTTCCTATATCTGCGCTCAATTTATGAGCTAAAAAAACTCAAAGCCGAACCTTCAAGGGGAGCTTAACAATAAAAAGGTTTAACAACCACTGTTACAGGAGTTACTATGATAAGGTTACAGGGTAAGTTATGGAGGGGAACACATACAACATATGCCCAAAGGAAATGTGAAACTGCTCTCATGCTGTCAAGATGGGGCTCATTAGTCAGTTCTATATAAGAACCTATCCAGTGCTGAATATTGGTGTAATAGAAGGAGGCAACTCATTTAGTGAACAACCTTAAATGCAGTTAAAACATTACTAGCTAAATAACTAGATCTATGCTGAAAGGCAGAAAGCTCTAGGGGCCAATGCAAAAGAGAAGAGAGCCGTAGAAGAACTAATTTTAGTTAGTTGAGGTGAAGTGTTATTGTCCCTAGAATGGGTAAATAAGATAATAGGATTGCTTTTTTTTTTGTCTGTTTTACTTTGATCTCTTGAGGTTTTCGGTTGTTAGGGATTCCCAAATGAATTGCTCTTTTACAAAAAAAATAAGATTTAGGCTTACTTCAGTTATTTGCCACTTCTTGACCATCATCATAACCTTTTTCCTTTTAAATTGGATACAAATGCCTGATTACATTTTACAGAATACTTTAATAGAAAGCCTTACCATATTTACTGTATATAGTGATCTGCGAATCTGTTCCATTTCACTTCAACGGAAAATTTACGAAAAGGCAAAAAAAAGTTGCGAAACAGTGGAAAATTCGCTCAATGTTGGTATTGCGCAACCTATTGTGATGCAACCACGCCCATTTTCACGTGACTGCGCCTATTTTGACGCAGTTGTGCACGACCGCAACAAACTTTTAACTAAACAATTCTCCAAAGGCAAAATACGGAAATTCGCTCCAAATCCATTCCTGGTGAAAAAATGAAATCATTACTATATGTATATAATGAGGGGCACATTAGACTCCCATCAAATTTTTGGAGTTTTACTGTCAAGTTCATTGTCATCATTTCCTAATATTTTCTTCTTTCACTTGTCAAATGCTAAAGATTCATAATAAACAAACACCTGTTAAGAAGCTCAACAATAGAGAGGTCCATTGCAAGGTTCATGAATAGTCTTCTTTTTCTTTGATTGTCCATCTTCCAATTGTCTTGCAACCTTCCTGCCATTAGCTAAATGAAAACCCTAAATAGGATATTTTTTTCCAAAAATCATGATGGTAGTATGATTTTTTTTTTTTTTTAAATTAATTATCGATATAGTAAGTTCGAAAAAAGTAAGTTTGAAAAAAGACGTACGCCCATCAAGTTCAACCTTAATGCCTATATATAACCTGCCTAACTGCTAGTTGATCCAGAGGAAGGCAAAAACCTCATCTGATGCCTCTCTAATTTGCCACAGAGGGGGAAAAAATTTCTTCCTAACTCCAAGATGGCAATCGAACCAGTTCCTGGATCAACTTGTACTACGATCTATCTCCCATAACCCTGTATTCCCTCACTTGTACTGAGAGCTATCTCCCATACCCCTGTATTCCCTCACTTGTACTGAGAGCTATCTCCCATAACCCTGTATTCCCTCACTTGTACTGAGAGCTATCCCCCCTACCCCTGTATTCCCTCACTTGTACTGAGAGCTATCTCCCATACCCCTGTATTCCCTCACTTGTACTGAGAGCTATCTCCCATACCCCTGTATTCCCTCACTTGTACTGAGAGCTATCTCCCATACCCCTGTATTCCCTCACTTGTACTGAGAGCTATCTCCCATAACCCTGTATTCCCTCACTTGTACTGAGAGCTATCCCCCATACCCCTGTATTCCCTCACTTGTACTGAGAGCTATCCCCCATACCCCTGTATTCCCTCACTTGTACTGAGAGCTATCCCCCATACCCCTGTATTCCCTCACTTGTACTGAGAGCTATCTCCCATACCCCTGTATTCCCTCACTTGTACTGAGAGCTATCCCCCATACCCCTGTATTCCCTCACTTGTACTGAGAGCTATCTCCCCTACCCCTGTATTCCCTCACTTGTACTGAGAGCTATCCCCCCTACCCCTGTATTCCCTCACTTGTACTGAGAGCTATCTCCCATAACCGTGTATTCCCTCACTTTTACTGAGAGCTATCCCCCCAACCCTTGTATTCCCTCACTTGTACTGAGAGCTATCTCCCCTACCCCTGTATTCCCTCACTTGTACTGAGAGCTATCTCCCCTACCCCTGTATTCCCTCACTTGTACTGAGAGCTATCTCCCATAACCCTGTATTCCCTCACTTGTACTGAGAGCTATCTCCCATAACCCTGTATTCCCTCACTTGTACTGAGAGCTATCTCCCATACCCCTGTATTCCCTCACTTGTACTAAGAGCTATCTCCCATACCCCTGTATTCTCTCACTTGTACTGAGAGCTATCTCCCATAACCCTGTATTCCCTCACTTGTACTGAGAGCTATCTCCCATAACCCTGTATTCCCTCACTTGTACTGAGAGCTATCTCCCCTACCCCTGTATTCCCTCACTTGTACTGAGAGCTATCTCCCATACCCCTGTATTCCCTCACTTGTACTGAGAGCTATCTCCCCTACCCCTGTATTCCCTCACTTGTACTGAGAGCTATCTCCCATAACCCTGTATTCCCTCACTTGCTAAAAAAACATCCAAAAGTCATATCTTAACTTCTAAAACCTTAGTTTGCCAGAACAAGAGGAACCATCTGGAATGATACAATAGTGTCATCTAAATGAACCACTCACTAGAACATTTCATTTTCTACTGATGTAGAAATAAAAGAAATGCATAGAGATATTCCAAAAGAGCAGCGGAAGGCATGTAATGTATTGCAGTATGTCGCGCCCAGAGTTTAAACTGAACTTGTAGTAAATGGAGTATTACAGCATTCATCTTGGCAGTATAATGTTTCCTGAGTTGTCCTTAGATTGCCAACTTCAGCTACAGCCAACAATGATGACTCTTGGCACCGGCTACAGTTGTCATCTTACGAACTTCTACTGTGCGCAGATTTCTTTGCCATTATGTCTTTAGAGAAAGGGAGTGGGCAATTTGAAATTATTTTCAGTTATGTTCTTGAAGTGTCTGGTAAATTGCAGATAAAGCCTATAACTGAATTTAAATTAAATTAGTGTGAAATTATGTGTGATCGCTCTTAGAACAATTTCAATAAAGAGACACTAAATGATTCACTTCCTATACTGCAAAGGGTTCATTTCAATAATTAATTAACTTTTTTTGGTTTTGAAACAGTTTGTTATAATTACATTGAAAAAGATTTTAGACTTAAATGTTAAATGTATTTTTTTTTCCCTCCCTCATAAACAAAATGAGGAATATGGTTTCTTATACACCAGCCAGCTTTAACTTTGCACCAGTGTTGTGTATGAAGAATGCAGGGAATTCAGAGTACTTGCAGTGAAGTGTATCCAGATATAAAAATGATAATATGATGCAATAAAACAGCATAAAATGTCACCAAGATTTAGTTCCAGCAGTAGATTTGCTTTATAGCTTTTTGGCAGTAAGGACTATAGGGTGTTCTATTTGTCATTTTCTATCCACTCTGCCTTTTGCTTTATGGTAATATCTAGATATTAACAGGACAAATTAGCCTATTTTATCCCTATAAAAGATGTCATATATACGGAATTCAAAAAATACACAAAATTGGAAAAACTGCAGAAAGATGTTTGATAGAGTGACTTTATATATATAATGTCTTGTCAAAATATAGAGGAGCACACCTATTACAATATTTTTATTTTCTAAATTAGTAGGCTGTTGGTGCAAATGTGTTTTTTTTCTGTTATGCAGAAATGAGGAGAAAAGTGCATTATAGGAATGTATGTTCTATAATGTTCATTCTAGCTCTGGTTATCCTTTCCTAGAATTGGTTTACATTGCTTTAAATAGTGAGTGTTTTTGGGGTTAAAATTTAGCCTATGATTATGTGCCCCCTGTGGTATGAAACGCATAAGGCTTTTTTGTGTATAATTGTGTATGGATTTAATAAACTAAGAATGCTTTTAATGTAAACTAAGCTGCTTGTGATGTCTACATCTCAGTGATGGGGAGTGACAGCCTGTTTTTCATGCATTTATCTTGGTTGGCTCCCTAAGCTGAAGGTCTGGGGCTTGAGCAGCAGGACCCACCGTTATAATGGGTAAGTGATTAACTCATATCACTATATAACCTCATTTTTGAGGATTGAAAGAGCCTGGAACAGGAAGGAGTGGGACAGAGACGGAGAAAAGTGAGGGACAGGCAGGAGCGAGGTGGAGCCGGCAAAGAGTCAGGGACAGGCAGGAGAGGGCAAAGAGCCAAGGATAGGCTGGAGCAGGATGGAGCGGGTGAAGAGTCTGAAGCAGGACTGAAACAGGAACGGAACCAGACAGTACTGGATCAGGACTAGGAGCAGGAGCCAGAGCAATGGAACCAGGGATGTGCCACAGTACTCAAGTTATCAGAGGTCAATGCTCAGGCCTGGGCATACAAGACCTAACATACTTTCAAGGTCTGCTAGCTCAGCATCTGTGTGTTACACCTACCTACAGAGCTTAATGCAGTCCAACTACAGTATGTGTGTCGCTCTGTATGGACATACTTGGATCCCATGTGAAAGACAGTATCATTTAACCCTCCTTCTAGTGTATCTATGGAATCTGGGGAGTCTGTATAACTCCTAACTCCCTGTTCTATTGAATCTATCTCTTGAGATAGAGGGTGGATCAGGCGATGGGACTGGTGCAAGAGCATGTTTTTACCAGTCCCAGCTCCTGATTCACCCTCCATCTCAAGAGGTAGATTCAATAGAACAGGGGAGTCTACATGCTCTGTTGCCATTTGAAATTGTGAATCATTGCAGGGCTGGTACTATAGCTAAAGGTAGTTAGGGCTATGTAGCTAGGCAGCAAGTACCCCTAGAAGAGGGTACCAAGAGATAGCTTTGCAGGTAAATGTTTTCCACTGAAGTGTTCTAGACTAACATTACTGATATTGATTGTGTTACTGTTGATGCTGGACACTCTATTGTATTGCTATTGATCTGCTCTCTGTTTATACTATTTACTCTATATCCCGCTTATTAATAAATGGTAATCACAGTTAAGAACCACTACCACTCAGGTTTTTCTGTGATGTCTGCACTACAAATCCAAATAAACGTTCCTCGAGCATTAGAGGAATAACATAACCATAGTCTACTTTGACAAGGGGCTCTTAAATCCCCTCCAGCCCAGTATGAGACAGCATTATATACTATACTAATGTGTTTTCTTTTCAGATAATTTGTGTTCATGCTGTGTTGCAAACTAAACAATAAATGGCAATATCTAGGTGCCCTAAACACAACTATCTTCATATTGTTCTCTAAATAATTAGCATTTTCCTAGGAAGTGCAGCGTAAATGGTTGAAATAGCAATTATCTTTTTAATTCGCATCTCGGTTCACTTTTAATGTACGGCAATAATATGGTTTTATTAAAAAGAAAAGGAAGCAGTTGAATTATTAAATTTCAGTAATGTTGGGCAAAAAACTCTGATATTCTTTCATTTTTTCCAAGATTTCAAGTGCATTGAGCTATGCTGCTAAACTCATTCTAAACCAGTGGCCATATAGGAATTGTTGATTTCAGCTTTAAGAGCCCCCCCCCCCCCGTAGCTTTCCCTCAGCATTCGCTGAGGATTCTGGGAGTTGTAGTTCTCTGCAGGGATTGGGTAGCAGCAGGGCAATCACTACTCTATATGACTACACACACCAGTTCCTTTCAATGTGTTATTTCTTCATCAAATGTGTTCAGCCTGTGGTCCAGTCCATTATCCACCCCCTCTCCCTCTTCTAGCTGACCATTGTGTCCTGGATGCCAGTCAAGCAAACTTTTGCTGTCTGTTATGATTACATTCACAGTACTAGGAGACCTGCGGATCACTTAAGTAATGGGGTCAAAATGAAAATAAAATGATTTTTGAAGCTGAAGAGGTGATATTTTGCCTCATTAAAATGATAAAAATATATTTCTGTCAACTGGATTAAAACCAGCAATTACATTTGTGGCCTGCTTTAGAGAATGTCAAAATTGTACGGGGGGATTCTATTAAAAGCCCTCAAATATTATGCAGATTCGTGAGCGATTTGATGTGGGCTATTTGTGCTGCGCTCATCATTCAATAAGTTTCTAGAACAACAATGTTAAAAGATTTATGGAAAAAGAAGATTGGATGGTGCCATCGTATAATTTCCCCCTTCAATTTTTTACTCAGGGATTCAGATTTCTGTGCCATTTTATGTCAGGTTTCATACAATTATATATTTAAAAAATACTGAGGTTTAGCCGTCTTTACTCTGCTTCAATTAACCTTTCTTAATTCTCTCAGCCTTTTACTTGGAAGGATAGTGTTTCCTACTTTAAATGGGTTTGATTGCACAGGGAATGTGTACTGCATGGCCAATAGTATGTGGACAATAAAGTAGAATTGGCTATTTCAACTATAACTATCACTGCCGACACAGTTGCCACTAAATCATGCAATAACAATCTTAGCTATTCCATGCTTCCAGCTTTGTGGCGGCAGTTTGGGAATAGCCCTGACTTCTTTCAGCAGGATAATAACCCTTATGCACAAAAAGTTCCATACAGAACTGGTTTGCAGAGGTGGGCAGTGTCGGACTGGCCCACCAGGAAGGATACCAGGAAAACTCCCGGTGGGCCTAGGTGTAAGTGGACTCTCCTGCTTCTGACCATTTGGCCTGTTTCATGGTCATTCCCTATTTCTAAAGAAAGAAATATAGTTTGGAGAGTGGGCCTAGGGTCTAAGGTTTTCTGGCCCCTGAGGTCCCAGTCCAACACTGGAGACTATAGAGAAAAGTCTGTATGTGTTCAGTATATGTTAATAACATAGCTGTGCATGGCTGTGCCCTGGCGGCCCAGACCCTTACCTGCGCTCCCCCTGCCCGACCGCTCCTCCCCTGACACGTTAAATTTACGCGCTCGGGGGAGGATGTCAGGTGGGGGGCCCTATGAGGGGGGTTGGGGGGCCCCTGCAGAGGGGGCGGGGTGGTATGGACACCTGCAGGGCCCATGGGCCGGGTGGGCCCTTCACCCCCCAGTCTGACCCTGGAGGTGGGAGTGGAAGAACTTACTGTAAATGACCTGCACAGAACTTTGACCTCAACCCAACGGAACACCTGTCATATGAATTGAAACACCTATTCATGCCAATCATTATAGTCGAACATCAGTGCCTAGGCTCTTACATATGAGTGGAAGGAAATCCCACCAACAATGTTCCAGCATCTTGTGGAAAGCCTTCCCGAAGAGGGTAAAGGCTTTTTTTGGAAGCAAAATGTAGGACAGGCTGGTTTCCAGATTCTTCTGGCCAAATAGCACATGCTTCAGTATTGACATGGATGCATTTGTTTTAGGGGTTGGAAAAAATTAGTTTTTACTGTTTGGTTAGGAATGTGGAATGTAAATAAGAGCCAAAAAGGAGCTGAAAAGATCAACCTTATTTAATACTGATTTCACCTTTTGAGTTTTTCAGTTTTGTTTCATAGCATGAGCAGTTTATAATATTGAAAGTATGCTATACATCTGGGGTTTGGGCCAGCCATCGCCAGAGCATAGGGGATATTTAATATGGAAGATTTGGATATTTAGTGCCGTGATTGGTATATTCATATTTCTGAGTTATAGTGTGCTGATGATATATGTATTTTATATATGTTAGGTTATTCTTAACCAAGGACACCTGTATGAATGTGAGAGAGAATAAAAATTCTTTCTATGTTCCCATACTGTCCCTCTGACTTGGATGGATTCTGTTCTCAAGCTAGCCTTGGTCTCTACTACTTTGGCCTTGAGGGCAGAGCAACTTGTTTGGCTGTAAGAGCAGTTCTTTGTTTTTCTGTGCAGTGGAGCAATATCCCACCAGTTACTTCCACTCTCATATTTCTTCCATTGATCAACCAATCATACTCTCTGTATATTAAGGTAACAAATCTGCTTTTTAAATGTAACTTAAGATGGCCATACATGGGCAGATTTCAGCTGCTGATACAGGACCTTTAGACTGATATGGGCACCCCAACAGGCCTACCCAATCGATATCTGGCCTAAAATTTGCGATTCTCGATCAGGCAGGTTTGATTTTCCCATCGGATTGGGGACAGCAGTGGCTTGTTAATGCGGCCTTCTTGCTGGGGGCCTATATACCCGTCTTTCTAATTCGATAGTTTGGCTCTTGGGCCAAACGATCGAATTAGCTGATATCACCCACCTTAAGTGGGCAAACTGGGAGAAGATCTGCCCTACCCCTTTTTACAATTACTACTAACAGCATGCTCATTAACACTGCTGATTCTAAACATTGTCTGGGGTAATCATTGACTCATCTCTTTACTTCTCATATCATATTAATACCATTCTAAAGTCCTTTAAACCTTTCTTATCAATTTTGCAAAGAAATGTTTTTTTATGGTTTCCATCACACTGGAATACAGACATTAACATACCCCATTCTCCTCTATGGGGACTGTATCCAGGGGACTGAAACATTGTGTTCTGCTTTTCAATATGGATGTGTTACACATCGTGTTGCTCCTCTGCTGCTTTCAGTGTTTCAATGTGGTCTGGTGGAGCTGGTATGGCTTCCTGTTAAGCAAAGACTTTCCCTTTGCACCATTGCACTTAATTGTGTCTCCATATGGTCATGGTCATTTCCCATTTTCCTCGTAGAGGATAGACGGAAACATGTATAACATGTCATATGTATTCTCCCCTAGTACATTGCATACATTTGTCTTATATATAAGACTCACTGTATGATAAACAGTAAATTTTAAACAGGTCTCAGCCATCTCACAGGAGAACTGTCAAGTGACACAATTACTTGAAGTAGACAAAAAAATGATTTCCACGGATAAATGTCACCTGGCAGTGATGTATGGCTCATACAGTCGCCAGTCACGGAGTAGCAACATGAGTAAGTGTATATGTTTCTGCCTCACCGTAGCCAGCAGCCTAGATTTCTGGTGAGCAGCTAATTGGTTTGACCCAATCACAATGTCATTAGTAACATTCTGAGGCTGGTCTGTCAGCACATCTCAAGCTGCCCCCTTTATAGTCGGAGAGGGGGAGGTTTCATGTTTAATGGCTTCCATCTGTATTAACAAGTGGGAGTCTCCAGTAAAGCCTAATTCTGGTTGATTCTAATTGGGGCATCTAAGTTCAATAATGGAATTATCCAAATATTTGTATGAAATGGGCATGCAAATGGAGGCACAGTTAACTACAAATAACCAAGATGGCAATAGGGGAGATTAGGGGCAACAACATGCAACAACCAAACATAGGTGCGGTGCTGGAGTTCTAGGTTCGATTCCAGCCAGTCTGCAAGGGGATTGTATGTTCTTGTGTCCGTGTAGTTCTGGGAACTCAAGTTTCCTCCCACACTCCAAAAACATACAAGAAGGTTAATTGGCCTCTGATAAAGCTGATCATATTGTCTGTGAATGTGATAGAGATCTTTAAAGCTCTACTTGGCAGGGACTGATGTGAATGATGTGATGTGTAATCTCTATAAAGCATGGACAGAAGAATATATAATTAAAGAAGAAGAATAATAGATGGAACCAGGAATTAAATATTATGTGTGCTGGATGTTGGGTTATATATTTATATGGTTGTGCAACTATTATATAGAAAGCTTCATGTATCCAACTGTAGGTATCCCCCAAATATATAAACTTATAACCAATAAAAGTTGCACAGTGTTAGTTAAATAGGTCCTAGATGGCCTGGTCCTTGAATAAAATACATTTATTGAGCCTCAGTGTTGCTAGTTCCCAGTTAACTAGATTTTACCCCTATGTTCTATCTACATACTCATAGTGCCAAACTCTTTTAGTAAATGGTACTGGCTACAAGCAGAAGCGCTTTATGGTACATGATTAGAGATATTGGCAGAGACATTCTCAATATTTATTTTGTCCTTTTTATTAATTTTTGTTTGTTTTAATGATTCTTCAACAAATAGTTCTGTGGTCATCACTGGAGAGCCAGCAATCCTTGGCAAATATTTGTCTAATCGTACTGCAGATAATCATTAACCTGCTGAATGGGACTGAATGCGATTCCAGACTTGCCTGAACTGGGGTTTCTTTCCCCCCCTGTGTCTGTTTGTATCATCAGCACGGATTCCCACTATCAACACTTGTTTTTTTTCCCTTTTTATCATCATCACGAATATGCTGCTGTGTAAATATATTATTTTAATAGTAAACTATGGGTGTCAGCATTATTTTTTTTTTCCCTTTCTTATCACTAGTGTAACAGTATAGATATTCGACCTATAGGCAGTCAGCTTTTATTTTTTTTAACTACATATCCCATCATCCTCAGCCTGTCAATAGCTGAATTGTTCATATTTGTTAGGAAAAGTCAAGTTGTTGTTTTGAGCATTTTTTGCTAGATATTGAGACTTGCCAGACAAAGGAGGTGCGCTTCTAATGAGCAGACATTGTAATCATACCTACATGTTTCCATTTCAATGTTGCTTGGTAATGTCCCGTGCCTCTTTTGTGTCTATTAAAGCAGCTGAACGCTTCCTGCCTCCGTATTAATTTACCTCATGCTGTCTTGATCTAAAAATACTACATCCATACTTGTAACTGTATCTGGTGTTTCTGCTGTCATTATGCAATTTAAGTGGAGCCTCATACTTTGCTGAAAATCATATTTTTTTTAGTCTGGAAAATATGACTACGCAGACCTAAAATCAGTGTTAAAATATACTGGGGCTCAGTGCTAACAGAAAGGATCTCTTTTAACTCTTTGGGTGCCACCGATGATAAAACCCATGTCCTGACACTCAATCACAATTTACAGTGTCTGTACTGTTGAATAATGCATGTGATTTACAGAACACAGCCATTTTCACAGCATTTTGGAAGAAGGGGCAATGTACAGAGTTGGCTTCTATCTCAAGAGGTATGTGTAACAAAATGCACTAAAAACTTAAATGCAGCATGATAATTGGGTAAGAGGCAAAATCTCATGGACTCCCCCTAGGGAATTGGTGCAGAATTTTTTTACTGACCACACCCCTTGAAGGCTGAACCAAATCACCTGAGCCATCCTGTTGCCTATGAGTTCTTACTAAACCCTTAATACTCTTGACCACAGGAACCTTAAAGACTACTGCATTGTATTGTACAAGTTATGTACAGGGAAGTAATGGAAGGGGATGGACCATAGTTACATAGTTACATAGGCTTGAAAAAAGACCAGAGTCCATCAAGTTCAACCCTTCCAAGTAAACCCAGCACACCTAACCCACACCTACCAATCTATACACTCACATACATAAACTATATATATACAACCAGTAATACTAACTGTAGATATTAGTATCACAATAGCCTTGGATATTCTGCTTGTTCAAAAACTTATCCAGGCCCCTCTTATAGGCATTAACAGAATCTGCCATTACCATATCTCTAGGAAGGGCATTCCCCAACCTCACTGCCCTCACCGTGATAAACCCCCTACGCTGCTTCAAATGGAAGCTCCGTTCCTCTAATCTAAAGGGGTGACCTCTGGTGCGTTGATTGTTTTTATGGGAAAAAAGAACATCCCCCATCTGCCTATAATCCCCTCTAATGTACTTGTACAGAGTAATCATGACCAATATGTGGCCTAGCTTCTGAATAAGTGTCTCTCTGTTGCAACAAAACCTGTTAAGCCTGAGCTTCTCTCTGTCCATCTACTTTTTAAATGTATGTAAAAAAGAACATGATTTTATGAAGAGAAAATCTTGTCTGTTGATGTGGGATTGGGTTCCTGTTTGCCGTGGTCAGAGCAGTTTAGCGGATCCCTTTGAGCTGCATGTGACCCGGATGGTTGAGTTCCTGCCTCTTTTCCATTTGGGAGACGTACCGCTCAGCTTCCTACAATATATGGCCTAGACCTGCTTTTATTTTGATGTCTGCAACCGTTATTCCTGAGTAAGGTATAAAGTCCAGCTGTCACCGCCAATCCTGAAATGTACTACTGACTGCCTGGTAAATAGTTCCGTCCCTGTATATACTCTTTATTTTTAGTCGCAGAGGGAAATCCTCCCAACTGTAGACCATGCCTTGCTTATTATGGCACTTGAAAAATGAAGCACAACCAGCTTCTAGATTTGTGTCAGTCTGAGCACTATTATGGTCACCTAATCTGGTATCATCCGAGGAATAATAGCCTCTTATTTATTATGGGGTTTGTTGCTGTCAGGGAGCCCAGCACACACTACAGATATGCTGTGATGGCTATTTATTGTATCATTCCACCCTAAAACCTTCTGAAAGATAATCTCTTTGAAGACATATGTGTATATATATTGCTCCTGTAGATTGTATATGTCCTCTAGGGATTGTTGCACCCAAGGCATTAGTATGGTTATCAGTTGGTTAGTTGGTTATAGCAGGGCAGTGGGTTCCATTATTCCATATTAGTATGAATATGAACACTTTGCCATTTAACTATAGCTAACAGAAGTAATACATACAGTAAATGAAAAGAAACATAAACTAAATGTGCTTTTTAAAAAAGTTTTCCTGTGACACAAACCACCAGAAAGATTGAAATTAAAAGCTTCTTCTGATATTTTTGTGTTATTTCTCCATTACATCAATGATTCAAGAATGAGTTCATTATTTGCACATGAATTACTATTTTCTCCGTCAGGCTGGAACGAGAAATGAGCCCAGTGAACTCTGACTGTGGCAGTGCACTCTCTGGACCAGTCGGAAAATGTCATGGAAGCATTGCTTTTTTTTTTTTTTATCTATTTACATGTGGGTTCATTTGTATCAAAATTCCCATCTTTTAGTTTTGCATTTTCAGTCTGCCAGTGAACTGCACTTGCTCCAGCTATGGTAAAAGCTGACAACGAGAGAACAACAGTCAGTGGCCAGATGAGACAGATCAGCTATGGATGAAAGATCTTCAACGGAGAACAGAGACTTAGGAGAGGAGTGGATGAAAGGTTTCCTTTGTGGATCATCTTGGCAGGTTAGTGGCATGCAGGCTGTGAGAGAAGGGATAATATTGCAAGGGATGTGACCACAGACTGTATTAATAAAGAAGAGGAGAGTGGCAATAGTTTTACATGACGGGGAGAGTTATAGCTTGGATCTGTCTTTTTATCTGTAACATTTTAGCAGACCTCAGAAATAAAAAATCTGAAACCCATCAACATTTGAATTCCGGGTCCCCCCCTCCTCAATTAATGATGTTTTGTATATTGCCGATAAAGAGAACGAAGCCGAGCATCCATTTCCTCCACATAGTCATTCAGTAAATTTAGTTTATCATTTTATCTCAGGGACTGCATTGTTAGAAGCACTGGAATCTTCAGACTCCTAAAAGGTCTATAAAACTATGTTGTACTCATCAAGGAAAATCAAGCTTAATCGACATGCAAATTGCACATGAAATACATTTCGTATTGACTGGGAATGGCTTAAGCAAATATTGTCGCTCTAGAAGTATTTGATAAACAATATTTTTGTAGGCTGTGATGATAATGTTTATTTTTTTTTTCTTTCAAAAATATCAGCTTTCTAAAAACGAGTCTTCATTAAAAAAAATGTTTCCATTTTGTGCAAGAATGAAATCAATAACCCGAGCTGCAGCAGATTTACATTTACTTTGGGAGTCCCAGAAAAACATATTATTTTGGTTCTTGACATTTCCATGGTAAGATCCACTTCATAAAAGTCAGTGTAGATCAGATAAACATTTAGTGTTTATATCATAGTCTGTGTGTGTATTGTGCAGTGGTTGCTAGATTTTCATACTCAATAAATATATGCTGGAAGCTTTCAGATCCTTACATCTTAAGCAATGATAATGTGATATAATGTCTCCCATGTATTGATGCCATCCTAAGTAGTTTCATCCGTTACAATATCCATGTAGTACTATAACGTGATTCCATACCAATGATTTACAGATAGTTCAGTGCCCCAAGGATAACTGCATACCTCTAGTATGTAGGTCCTTCCTTATGTAGGACTCCTTGGCAAGATACAAAAAGGATGAAATTTATTGTGCTGAAAATATGACCATTCAAAACAGTCAAAATGTCATTGGGTTAGAGTTGATGCAGAAGACCTGCCAAGTTGAAGACCACAAATAGGAGTGAGATCTTGGCCTTCCGTGTAGCTAAAGGTGTGTTCATTCTTATCTACTATCTAATAACTACATTTCTTATCGTCCTGCCTAGTATCTCAATAGATTTCTATTGTGTGTACATACAAGAGTTAATCCCCTGGATTATCCCAATGATCCACAGGTTGCTCTGTCTTATTATCAGCAGGGCTGTCCAACAGAGGGCTGGATAAAGCCCCCCAAAAAAGATTTTTATGGCCCCCAGGATGGGCAAGATCTCCATAAACATCTTTGTATATGTAGGTTTATGGAGATCTTGTAATTGCCCTACTATTTTAGGATTTCTCAGGTTATCTGTGCCCTTGGAAGGCAAGTGTCCCTTGTTAACCAGGGGTATTAGAACTAGTTCCTGTCTTTAGTGTATTTAAAGGGCATGTCAACTCCAAAAATAATTTTTTGCATAATGAAAGAAAACATAATTCTAAGCAACTTTCCAATATGAAATAATTAAACATTTGTAGTGCTTTAAACGTTATTTGTAAATGTAATTGCTATTGAAAGCTGCATTTGCTGAACTCCTGGTTGTTACATTTTAAACAATGTTGCAAAGGTCGGTCTCCTCCAGCAATACAGGTCTGTCAGGCTGCTGCCCTGTGTTACACTGTTTCAACAGTCAGAGCCACCAGGGCAGAGAATAGAAAAGGACAGGCAAACATTGCTTCTAATAGCAATTATAAATTCAAATAACTCAAACCATTAGAAACTTGTAATAAATGTATATTGCAAAGCTGCTTAGAATTTTGGTTTCTTTTATTAGGCAAAAAATTATATTTTGCGCTGCCTTGTCCTTTAACAGGAGGTAACACATGGATCATCCTTTTTGGATTCTACCTGTGTACCGGAGGTGGATGCTGTTGGGAACCTGGCAGCATAAGTTCACAGTAAGAAGATCTGTGCTCTAAGGGAACCAAACATTTAGTGAAGTCAGGGAACAGGGACCCAATGTATGAAATGTAGGTAGTGACAGATAAATATCCTGAGAATGTAAGTCAGTCATGTTATTTATCAAGGGCAGCTCTTGGCTCTACCGAGGAATGGTAGATTGGAGATAGCTCTCCCAAAACAATACTCCAGCTGGGTTTGTGGACAATCACCTGGAAGTGTCACATATACAGGTATGCAGTGTTCTGCCTGAGAACAGCTAAACATTGATTTGATGAAAAAAAGGTAACATATGACATACTAGATTAATAATAATCTGGTCCCCAAACATAGAGTATTGGAAATAGAGTATAATTGGCCCACAGCATGGAAAATCTTGGAAAACAATGGTATATCAGAATGGAATATCCCCACCCCTTTCCTTAGGGTTCCCAGGAAGTCTTACTGTATTGTAGTGAAGAAAACTAATTAGCTTTTATATGAAATGATGGATATTAGGTTTCCTTTATTAATAGTACCGCATACATATATGCAGTTTTTTAGGGTTCATAATATACGTTGTTGTTACAGTTACAAGATTAAATGCTGATGTTTGGGGGTTTTAGGGTCTATTAAATGAGAATATTTATTGTATGTTTATCCCTCACTTACAGTATGTTTGGTGTAATTTTGGCTATCCTTATTCTGCCCTTTAAATGATCTGGTTGCTCTCAGCTTAACTAGCAGAGACATTTAACAGTGTAATAATAATGCATGCAAAGTTTGCACCTATTAATTAAAGTGCTAACAACAAAGTAAATTGAACTTTGTAAAACTGATGTCAATGGGAGTATATCTACTCTAAATCTGTGTTTATTATTATTAACACTAAAACTCTAACATATGCCACAGTGTTGCACAATAAATGGCTATAAACATTGTACATAGACATTAACATACACCAACCAGAATCCAATACAAGTAGTAAAAGTACTTGGAAGTAAATATGTTTATAAAATGTACTAAAAGGAGAACTAAAGTTTAAAGGAGAAGGAAGGTCATTTTGGCATTTTACTGCCAATAAATCCACCACATTAGTGTCACCTAAAACACTATATTTATTCTGCAGAAACCATTACCATACCTGAGTAACGAGCCCTAGAAGCTTTCTCTGTTTGTTTAAGATTGTAGCTGCCATTTTAAATAGCTTCCTGCCTGCAGTCTAGCCATTGGTAGCTCAGATCACATATTCCTAAGGGTGGGGGGAGTGAGTTTTATGAATTCTTATGGGGGGGGGGCAGGAGAGGGCAGAGAGGAGAGAGCTGCACAGACTCTGGCCCCAGGAATTAAGGATTTTTCTGAGAGAGGAAGTCTGATACCCAAAGAACATGTTTACAAAAAAGGAGACAAGAAATCCTGTGTTTCTTTTGATAGAGGACTCAGTGCAGCTTTTCTGTGAGTGCTTATGGCTGTATTTACATAGACCTTTCTGATAAAGCTTACTTAGTTTTTACCTTTCCTTCTCCTTTAACAAAGAAGCAGGGTAGAAATTGACCCCCAGAGATGCCCCCAGTAGCTCCTTATCTCTTTTCATTGTATTTCTCTTTTTCATTGCACATGCTCTGTGTGGCTGTCGGATCTTCCTTCATTTCAAATGCTGGCAGACACTTGTGGAAAGGTTTATTCATTATTGCGTTCGTATTTTGCCATTATTTGTGTAAACTGCTATCATCATTTTTTGCTGCGACAAATCCGGTGATTTATGTGAATCAAACGTGAAAATTAACATTTTTCAAGTCAATTTTCTTAGAAAAGAAATGATATGAGGGATTATAGAGCATTCTTTGTCTGAGTATCCGTATTCCACATCAGTACCAAAATCATTGCGATGTCCTCATACTTTGATGTCTGTTTAAGTGAAAAAAGATAGGAAATAAACCATTTTGGGTGATTTCATTAAGGGACGTAGGGGACCTTCATCTCGGAAATTCTCATCTCATACTGAAATGGAAAGTTCAAAAATGAAGCCCAGGTTTATTGTCAGAAATGTAATGCAAACATACAGACAGATACTTTGTAGTTTAAAAGTGGACTGACCCAATTTGCATAGAAATTAAACATGAAAAGGTAATGATGGAATAGGATTTCATTCAATTAGGTACGGTGCCTGGGCCGCCTCACCTGGTTAATGACATGATCTGGACCGTATAGCGTGTGAATAAATGATCAGAACCCGTGTCAATAAGCATAGGCTTCATTACTTGGGAATATTTTTGGAAGTTACTATTCAACCGTCCTGTTTTTATATTTATCCATTTTTTTGGCAAACATTTTCGCTAGCTTTATGTGCACCACTCATTCCGTTAAATGGCCTAGATTTATCAGGCAACAAAAAGAAAAGCTTTTCAAAAGTCTGTTATTGTATGCAACAGATTTATTAAGCATTGAGCTATTTGACACTTTGATAAATCAGCTCTCTGGAGTAACATTGGATTTGATAAATGTAGACGAATGCCTCGAAGTTAAAAGAATCAAGACACAAAGACAAGCAGAGTATAAAAGCCATGGGCCCTGTCACTAGGAGCAGAATGATTCTTACTATACGCCAGGTCTTCCTTTGAATAATCTATTACCTGCTTTGAATGGTTTCACCTCCAATCTGGTCACGCTATTAAAAAAAATGTTCACTTGTTCACTGGTTAATGGTTAGCTTGAATGTCTGGGACAGCTTGTTTATCATTTGCTAATCAGATCCAAAATATAAAACATCCCCTAAATCTCGGTTTCTGCCAAAATGCCAATATGGGATCGGCTCATTTATGAACATTGAGTACATTTGCATCTGGGCAGTAACCCATAGCAACCAAAAAGTGATTAGCTTTTTTCAGCCAGGTGCAGGTAAAACAACAAAGGTGAAATATGATTGGTTGCTATGGGTTACTGCCCAGGTGTAAATGTGGGAAGTGTTTATAAATGAGCCCCACTGTGTATTTACAAAATGGTGGAAATACTCTTGCAAGGTTGCTCGTGCCCTAATGTATTAGCTGAGAAGACACATCATCAACCATGCGTGGTTTTATTAGCGTATTTACACTTGAATGTGCATTTTACATAAACGCCCTGTGTGCCCTTGCCCTAATGATTTATACTTAGGGACTAATGTACCCCTGTTTTGCAGTATAGACTACCTACACTTTTCATTGGACAGCCTTGTATAAAGGAAATAATACACAGTTTCAAATAGAAATAAAATGGGTCGGATTGCTGGTTAAACATTAGTCTAAGCAACTTTGCACCCTGAGTATAGGCCATACGATTATGTGACATCCATTGAGACTGAAGGAACCACTATAGGAAGATACCATCATAGGAAGGGTTTCCTTACTGTAAGAGTAGACCTATTACAGAATTCACTACAGAAGAAGAAGGAAAAGTTCAATGCAATGTAAATTCAAAATTGGGGGTTGTGAAAGATGGTTTGGTCATATGAGTTTAAAGATGCAACTGGCTGTACGTAGTAAGATCTAACCATCAGACCTAACTGGCAGGTACAATAATGAATCAAAATTAGGGGAATTGCACAGATCTAGTGGTATTGCAGCCTATCTGAACAATTAGTATTGTTCTGTTTGTTTGGCTCCTCATATGTTCATTTGTTACGTAGTTACATTGGGTTGAAAAAAGACATCAAGTTCAACCCTTCCAAGTGAACCCAGCACACACAAACACAAACCTAAACTGATCTATCTATACAGTATAGGTGCCATGTCCACCCACCAAAAAGGATCACATTTGGACAGACTGCTTATAACCTCTTAAAGCAAGAAAATGAGCGACTTAGGTAATGTCAATTCAATATTTTTATTAGAACTTGCATTCTCTTAGGCAAATGACTTCATGCCCAATACCACCAGGGTGGATACTTATTCCTGTAGTGGCACTCTCAGCTACAGAGTGACCTTTATCATCGATGTTCCCTCTGTTGTGCATTCACATGTCTGTCCCCATGAGGCTTACTGAAGGGATTTGGCACAACACTTGCCTACATACACCAAAGGTTTGACAGGGAGCTAATGACGTGAGGAGCAGCCAGTGAAACTATAACCACGAGTGTGGAAGTCAATGTGAACCTGAGCTAGAGTCAAATATGTCCAAGTCAGAGACACTTTCATATCTGATAATCAGGCCAAGCAGTTGGTGATAAGTTAGGTCAGATCAGACTGGATCACAGCAGGAACATACAGTAATACTGGAACACGGCTAGGCTTCTGGAACAAACCAATAGAACATGACAATAGGAAAAATATTTGGTGGCACTGCATCAGTGAACTTGCTGTTAATACGCACTGTCACTATGCACAATCTACTGCTCACGTACACAAGTACTGATGGGAAAGTGATGTGCGCCCTTACGTGTCATTATGTGCTACAAGACTTCAGTGGCCCTGAGATGCAGCCAAAAGGCGTGGACAAGAGCTGTAAGTGCAGTGAGTATCCTCACAGTCCCTATTAAATGCTGCTGAGATAGAAGTACCCAACCCCTAGAGGTCCTGCATCTATTCTTGCTTTTGCCAAGTCCAAATCAAATGTTCACCCTTTGATCACAAGAATAGTAACAATGATAAACAATGACATAAATTACAATATTGTCTACTCAATGGCAACCACCAACTTATAAATATCAAAACTTGTGGAACCAGCCAAACCCAGACATTCAGCCAATAAATACGCCAACCAAGCTTCTCCACCATATCTCGATATATCATGGATATTACTAATAGGAAGTGATGAGTGAAATTATTCGCTAGACATGGATTCACAGGGAATTTCCACGTTTTGCCATTGGTGGATACATTCGCGAAACAGGCGGAAACATTTGCTGCACCAGTTTTCTATATTTCCAAAATACAGCAATACCATTTTGAAAAGGTACCTAATCAATCAACTAGTTCTTAATGTTTGTCTGATTTGCTTTTCCCCCAAACTAATAAGAAACTTTTTTTTTACTTGACAGTCAAGTAATAATCACTTGGGGTGTCAAACTAAGACCATGGGCTGCGACTCCTGTCTGCTGAAAAATCTACTGTTTCCAACAATGGAGACTACCCTGAGGTTTTTTTTTTGTTTTTTTTAAATATGTTGTGATATTGGCCTATAGATAAATATCCCAAAAGAATCCCTTTAATTATAACTTGGCATCTCTGCAGCTCTCTCATTTGCTTTGAAACTTTAGCTTACCATGCATTTATTATTAAGTGATATTATTCAAGAGGACAAGCATGCAATCTCTTGAGAAATATCAATATCAAGAAAAAAATCATGTGGAAAAACAGAAGCTTATCAAAAGATGAAATTAATATAATAATCACATTTAGGATAGGGATAAGGGATAAGGGTTGGAAGCTTGATTGTCAACAGTGAGGACACAGAAGAGCAAGATTGTCATTATATCTATAGAAGTCTAAGGAGAACAATTCACACATTTAAAACAACACGGTCTGGATAGGATGCACTGAATAATTATAACAACAATGCTTATTCAAGGACACCCATGGGTGCTCTGACGTTGTGAGTGACAGCAGTTTAGCTCTCACCTATACCAAGATGATTATTAGTGCAAGACATGGGAGAAGACATTATTAGCTACGAAGAACATCAGAGTGCTTCAACTTTCAAACATGACATTGATTGTTCAAAAAATCCAAGAGGTGACTATGGCTCTAAATTGAACCAACAAAGTATCCTTTTCAATATATTACCCTTGCCCCTTTTTCCCTTTGCCCACAACCTGACTCTGAAGCTTTTTTCCCATACAAAAACCATTTTGCCCCATCATCACCTGTGCTTTATTGTAAGCACATAATGGTAAATGGCACTGGGTGGAGAAGGTGCATCTATTGAAATCTGAACCCTTTTCTATTAGATAGTTAAAAAATGGTGAATCTCTAATCAACACTAAACCACTTGCACAATAAGTGATACAATGTTTTCCTCTTTTTTTTACTGTTTATTCTATTTTTTATACTCATTGTATAATTTAAAACAACTGTAACAATGTTGCTGTAAACTTTATTTCATTCATCAATAATAAAAAAAAAAAAAAAGAAATCTGAACCATTTTAATGAACCCATTTGTGTCCCCTGTATTTCCCTTACTATATAGCATCACATATCTTGGCTACTTACAAAATTTAGATGTCAAGTCTTTATGGTGCCACCACAATTTTGATTCAACTTAAAGCCAGAAAATATTTCCAAAGGCTTAATTATTAGTTCTTGTTCAACACAGGCATACATTGCCTCTTTAAGTTATTAAGGGCTCCATGACGGAGATGGTCATCATGTTCCTTATATTTCTTTTATATACCACTTGCATAGAGCATGGTTATAGCATAAAATGTGTTGCCTAGTAACAAAAATTCAATGTCATTCAAAATGATGTCACAATGGCCTGCATTAAAATAATTGGATGGCTCAGCAAACATATTTTAAGTAAATACTGACCACTTTAACTGTAAATAACTCCGAATGTAATGGGTTCAACCTTCTCTTTACTCTTATCCAGATGGAATTCTTGGCTATGCATTATCCTTGTATAAGTATAAAAGAGATACCCTGTTGGCTTGGAGGAAATGTGTCTAAAGCACAGATCGCATTTTAATTCTCATTGTTGCCTCTCTACTTTTATTTATGTAGGTATGTATGTATGTATGTATGTATGTAGGTATGTATGTATGTATGTAGGTATGTAGGTATGTATGTATGTATGTAGGTATGTATGTATGTATGTAGGTATGTAGGTATGTGTGTATGTATGTAGGTATGTATGTATGTATGTAGGTATTTAGGTATGTATGTAGGTATGTATGTAGGTATGTATGTATGTATGTACGTACGTACGTATGTATGTATGTATGTATGTATGTATGTATGTATGTAGGTATGTATGTATAACGTTATTTATAAAGTACTACAAGGATACACAGTGCTGTAGAATCTTACAAAATACACAATTACATACAGGGAGGACAAGTGTCATAATAAATACAATAAATAAATACATAGTAAATACAAGTATAAATACATAGAGATTAAGTGCCATGTGGTGTGCAACACAGTAGGGAGGAGGTCCCTGCCCCATAGAGCTTACAATCTAAGTTAGTATTGAAAGGTTGCATCTAGCATAATGCTTTGGCAAGATGTGTGCAGCTGTTTGCTAATGCTTTATTTATAGTTCTTATTTACTGACACTTTGTATGTATGTATGTATGTATGTATGTGCAGAAGATTTATATGTAATATGGTTATAACATATAAAGTAGTAATATAAATGCAATAGAGTTAAAACACGGAAGAGCTTAAATAGATGGACTTCCTTAATGTAAGTGATGTATGAAGTTAATATTGAAAGGTTGCATTTAGCATAATGCTTTGGCAAGATGTGTGCAGCTGTTTGCTAATGCTTTATTTATAGTTCTTATTTACTGACACTTCTTAACTTTATCTCCTATTGGAGTGTGCATGCTAACGAAATCACAGAGGCATCCAACGTTATGCCAAAGAAATCAGTTTATCTGCAGTCATCTCTGTCTAGTTTCATCCAGCGGCTAAGATGACTATCTGAGATAACCTATGATGTCATTCAGGGAAAATTCTAGCTGCGCTATGGCTAGAATGGTGTAACTCCATATAGTCTTGCCATAGAAAGTTGGCGTTTGGATCCCTAGATAGCTTGCCAACCTTTGCCTGCCCTCATTATACTTGTCAGCAGGTTTCAGGCAGAGTAATTAATGTAATTCCAGACTCACTTGCAAATGTTGATGTTTCGCCTTGGGACATAGCCATTTGTAATTAATTCACGTATGTGAGAAGAATGCGCACAAAAGCAATGACATTTGAAAGTGCCCTTTAATATCACCTGGATGAATTTCTGGCCGGTTGAACAAAGGAGCAGGGCCAGTTTGCTCATTTCTGCTTAGGTGAGCTCTCATGCCCAACCCTACCTGTGTATTGTCACATCAAAGGCACACAAGTCATCTTTATTGTTGTATTAGGTTGTCAAAGACATATTTACCTCTTTGATGTATTATCCAATGTAGTATTTATGAATTGCATAGACGCAGACTTTAGTAAAATGGCCTTTATGATTTGGACCAGCATTGCTGCATCTCATACCATAAGCAGAGCGATAACACAGATATATGGCAACATTGGCACAATCAGGTGGGAATATGGTATAATGGCTCCAAAAATAAATGCATCTGCCATAATGAAGATTATGGTATAAGGGTAATAATTTATTATTATATTTTTAGGTCATATCCCATTAAAAAAATGACAGAAGGTATTTTTGTTGGTAGGAGATAACCCGATACAACATAAATCTCTGAAGGGTGCTCAGTGTGCATTGCGTTATAGTGAAGCAAGGGACAGAACAAGTACACTTTAAAATGGCACAATGGCCAAAGAATAAATGTTCGATAATTAACGTTACTCATTCAAGAGTATTGCTTGTTGTAAATCGACCTTAGTACATTCATGAAAAGTTATTTTCATTTCTCTGGCTCTTGTTAATAAAATAATGTAACAGGAGCAATTTACAATACACCAAAGAACGCAAGGTCAAGGAAATTTCCTTCTATGTGGGTAGGGACCACATGAACAAGTCAGCTTGTGGCGCTGATGTTCTACAATATGCATATTCCTAGGTACAGGGATCTATATGGGTCTAAACCATATTTTAAGATAACATTTGTCAACTCTTAATTTATAAGCTTTTGGGAACAGGAACCCTTGATTCCATTTTTATTCTGTAACCCTTGTTTGTTACATTTTTGTAACTTGCTGGCACTGTATAGATAAATAATGATGATGAGAACTGTTCTTGTTTAATGGTAGGTACTAGGGGTAGCTTGTTGACAGGTAGAATTTCCTAACTTATACTTCTCTAGAGTATTGTATTACATTCCTTAGTACTGATACCAATATTTTCTCAGTTGTCCCTTCCCTTTTAATTGAACTCTCTACTATGTCTAACGTATATGATACACCCTTTCCTTTAAATGTCTTGAAAGAAAAAAATGCCAAAAACAAAGATCCTTGACATTAAGGTACAGTTGTATGTACCAAATCGACTTTAGATCATAATTCCATGCTACATCTTACTGCTAAGAGCAGTGATCCCCAACCAGTGGCTCAGGGGCAACATGTTGCTCACCAACCCCTTGGATGTTGCTCTCAGTGCCCCCAAACCAGGGAGTTATTTTTGAATTCCTGACTTGGGGGCAGGTTTTGGTTGAATAAAAACAAGATTTCCTACCAAATAAAGCCCCTGTAAGCTGATAGTGTGCATAGAGGCCCCTAATAGCCAATCACAGCCCTTATTTGGCTCCTCCATGAACTTTTATGGTGCTTGTGTTGCTCTCCAAGTCTTTTTACATTTGACTGTGGCTCCCGAGTAAGAATGGTTGGGGATCCCTGGCTTAGAGTAATGTTCAGACAATGGCAAAAATGTGGTCCTTTAAAGAGAATTCCGCAATGTGATTACTGCAAACTGTATAAAAAGCTCATTCAGCCTAGAATTCAGCTTAAATCCTATTTCTGTACTTTTCTGTGTTTTATCAACATTTTTTCCACAAGTTTTTGTGCTAACACTCAATATTTAAAATATGGAAACTCAAATGTTCGATAGCTATAAAGTGCAAAAAAATCTGAGAACTCAAATGTAAAACTTCGGCATCTAAAAGCTTGTACGTTTATGTAGAATTCAATGTTCAAGATTTTTGAGTTTTATTCAAGTTTGTAAACTCACAAATCTGAGGTTTTTTTATTCGATAGAGTTTTCCATATTGAGTAAGCAAACATTTGACACATTTGGGCAAGTTTCGGTTGAATAAAAACAAGATTTCCTACCAAATAAAGCCCCTGTAAGCTGATAGTGTGCATAGAGGCCCCTAATAGCCAATCTTAGCCCTTATTTGGCTCCTCCATGAACTTTTATGGTGCTTGTGTTGCTCTCCAAGTCTTTTTACATTTGACTGTGGCTCACGAGTAAGAAAGGCTGGGGATCCCTGGTCTAGAGATATGGAGAAAATAAAAAAAAATGTAGGTACAACAATTGGGTTTGGGTGCCAAATCTTACACTTGCATCAATAGGTCTCGGGATGAGGTACCTATTTTTGCTAACATATTTTGTGATATATATATTGAAACATAAGATCAAGCTAAGTTAAGGTTGGATACAATTTGAAGCATAAAACAGATAATATCCATCTTGAGTGATCACTGTTTTTCTTTGCATCAGATATAAAATAGATTTTATGCCCAGTCGGTTGGCATAGGCTGAGCCGCTACATGCTGTATCTTCATTTTCATACAAAGACAGCTGCAGCTAAACAGCTGTAAATTAAGTGGCTGCCACATCACCCATGTTATGCCTACAAATAAGTTGAAGTTGTAGTAAGTCAGCAGCAAACTAGTACATAAGTGCTTTTCTGCCTTGATATTCCTAGATGTAACTGTATAATGAAAGCAATATCATCTATCACTGGAGGGATCTGCAGAAGTCAGAAAGCCCAGCTTTACACCCTATAATTCAATACATACATAGCATGTCTGAATATATGTCCAATGTAATTGCTTGGCACTTTGGCAGCCCGTGTTATGACAGTGGAAAACGAATGTTAGCAGTTTTTATTCTAGACAAGTTCAGTGAATAATGAGCATGTGACCATGGGAGAATTATCTGACACTAACCTATAAGGAAATAATCAATTTTATGAATGGCTTTTGGTATGGTAAGCACGAGTGGTGGAACACTGATGCCTAATAGAGTATTTTTTCTTCCTGGAGTGAACAACCTCTATTAAAAGATAAACCCCCTAGTGCTTGAATTTTCCTGTGTGATATACTAGGCTTGCTAACCCATAGGCCAAACACCTCTGCTGCACAGAGTAATAGTGAAGCATTCTAATTTATAGCCATGTTGTGCGAATTATCAGATTGTAGCTTTAAGGCATAGTTATGATGGTATTCAGGGCCACTGTGAGAATTCACTTTGCATTAACAATAATAAATAAATAAAATGTATGAAAAGATGAAGAAACATGTAGGTTCGGTGAAAGCAAAAAAAAAAAAGAGTTGATAAAATGTGGCATTAAAGGAAAAGTACTTACTTATTTTTCACATTTTTCTTATATTCTTGTAATAATATGCATGTATATACAGTATATATGTGTGTGTGTATTACTGGAAAACAACATAAACAATACTGAAGAACGGCATGCATGGCTCTCCCAATGAAGGCCCCCTGTGGGGGAGCAAAATAAGTCTTTGGAAGACTATTTCAGCAAAATGTTACAGTGTTGCAGTGATTATACCGTATTAATATGTGCAATGGTCATTGACTTTGGCCCCTTGATGGTGAAGAGGTTGTAGGGATCTTTGTAATGAAACAATAAATATAAACTATCACAGGTACTTTCTACTGATGATTTTACCAAATTCCCCTTTGGGTTCTATTGTGTTGTATGGAGTTTTCTAGTTTCACCCTATATAGTTTCACCCTATGTAGTTTCACCCTATGCAGTTTCACCCTATGCAGTTTCACCCAATGCAGTTTCACCCAATGTAGTTTCACCCTATGCAGTTTCACCCTATGTAATTTCACCCAATGTAATTTCACCCTATGTAGTTTCACCCTATGCAGTTTCACCCTATGCAGTTTCACCCAATGTAGTTTCACCCTATGCAGTTTCACCCTATGCAGTTTCACCCAATGTAGTTTCACCCTATGCAGTTTCACCCTATGTAGTTTCACCCAATGTAATTTCACCCTATGTAGTTTCACCCTATGCAGTTTCACCCTATGCAGTTTCACCCAATGTAGTTTCACCCTATGCAGTTTCACCCTATGTAGTTTCACCCAATGTAATTTCACCCTATGTAGTTTCACCCTATGCAGTTTCACCCTATGCAGTTTCACCCTATGCAGTTTCACCCTATGCAGTTTCACCCAATGTAGTTTTACCCTATGCAGTTTCACCCTGTGCAGTTTCACCCTATGTAGTTTCACCCTATGTAGTTTCACCCTATGTAGTTTCACCCTATGTAGTTTCACCCTATATAAAACAACTATTCCTGGACTAGGGACTGGAAGAGGATCATGTGAAAGCTGACTTCTTGGGCTAGTGCTAAACTTGTTGGTTTTAATAAATAGATTAGTAAACGGAAATTCCCTTAGCAAAGGATTTGAGAATCTGCCTGAGATCATACGGCAGAGAATTACAACAGCATGTAGCAATTTAATCCAACACACATTAAGTTAATTTATTTTATTATTCTCTATGACCCCTTATAAATGATTTAGACCTATTGTAAATCCCCCTGGAATCCTTGATCAAGCCCAAAAACTATGATATATTTCAAGACAAGATTTCTTATAAGATGTGTTAATGCCTAGTTTGGATTAGCCATCCTGATTAGTTCCACATCGTGCTACTTAAGTCCCATATGTGACACTTGTGCCTATCAATAGAGCAAAGCTTACGGAAGGATAAAGGGAATGTAACAAAGTACAGAATGTTAAGGACCAATGAGAAACCTAAAATAATGTCAAAAGTCGTGCATTTAACTCATCAAGTCATAGGTTCTAATGCACATTAGGAACTTGCATGTGATCTGCCCACTATACAGGCTATAAAGCAGTGGCATGAACAAAAAAAGGCCAATTTATTAAAATTCAAATGATTTTTAAAAAAAAAACAAAAAAACTTTATAGGAAAAAAAATTGCGATTCATTTTTTATTCTTTAGTTTTATTTTTTTTAGTTTTATTTTTTCGTTTTTATTTCATAATTGGGATTTTTTTTAGATACTATATTTGCAAAAGAACCGTGAATTGAAAAAAACCCATATACATGAATTTGTATAAAACTTGATCAACACATTGGTTCATTCATTTTTAAAAAATGTGATATTTTGAAAATGTTAATTACAAAATAGCTTAAATGCTGGAAATTCACACCCCCAGTTGAATTCTGTACAAGCTTTAGCTGCAAAATTGTGCCATATTTCTTTCCTGTTGATAAATCTTGAAAGACTGAGTTTGGAAAACTTGAATCTGAATTTTTAATAATTTACCCCTAAAATCTCAACACCCCTTGTAGAATTATGAAAGCAAAGTAGAATGCTTGATGCCTCCTTTTAAAATAAGTAGTCCTGTTATTACAGCCTTCCTGTCTGTGTTTACATGCCACAGTAACATAAGTTAAAGGAGACATATTGGATAAATGTAAAAAAAAACTAATTTTGTAGGCAATTATGAATAATATTTGATGCTGGTTTCACATTGGTCTAAAATTGAATACTGTCTGCAAAAATGGCCCCTTTATTGGAGCTCCCTATAGATCCTATCAGGTCTCTGTCTGTGTTTCGAATGAAGGGTGGGCGTGTCCTACAGTCCCTGCCAGAAGCACAGTAGGAGGGGGATAGCCAATCACAGCCCTGCACTCACACAAACACAGACAGGCTTCAGTTCCCTATCAGGTCAGCCTAGCTGCTGATTAGTTCCTATCTTACAGTGTCTGTACTGAGAGCCGCCGGGCCCCCTGCATATCCAGAGAACTCAGCCAGCAGGAAGTGCAGGGTCGGACTGGGCCGCCGGGACACCGGGAAAAATCCCGGTGGGCCCCGGCAGCCCAGACCTGACCCCCTGCCCAACAGCTCCTCCCCTGATGCGTTCAGGGGAGGACATTGGGTGGGGGTTCCTGTGAGGGGGATTAGGGGGGCCCCTGCGGGGGGGTTAGGGGACGTGGCCAGCGGGGGCACTTGTAGGGCCCCAGGGGCGGGAGCCCCTTTACCTCCAGTCCGACCCTAAGGAAGTGTAACAGAGGGGTGGGACTAGTGGGGTTTTGGTGGAATTTCTCAATAAATCAGTCCAAAACACAACTTTTTTAAGCACAGTCCTTCTATATTTAGAGGAGTATAATTCACTGGTACATTCTTATTTTTTATCTGATATGTCTCCTTTAAAATGTTTGGAGTGCGGTGGAGTAGGAGGTAGAGAGTTGATGATGTATCCCCCTTCCCCCCAGAAAAACTCTCATGAAAAACAATAATAAACATTCTTTGAAAATATACTGTATACAATGTTCCCATTTCGATTGCCCTTGCTCCTATTCACTTCTCTCAGCCCTGTTGTCTCCAGTACCGACCTGCTTTCAATACAGCCCCTGCCAGGAATATGTTCTTGTGGTGCGTAAATGAATCTGGTTTGCAAACCCTGTCCCCTGTAGATGGCACTGCTTCATGTCAAGTGATCTTCATCTGCCTTTCCCAAGCCCATTTCCAGGAACCCGCGATACGCTAAGAAAGACATGAAGATTAAAATGTAATAAAATGGCCAAATTGTTACCTTCAGCTGTAATTTGTATCAGTCCCTCTGATTTATGACTGCACGAAATCCCAGGATTTTACTGTTATGTAAATTCTTCCAGTTAATAGATAACATTTGCATGTTTAAATCAGACTGTAGAGTATCGTAATGTGCACTGTAAACTGGGTTGTGATAGAATCTGTGTCTCGTAATTTAGTGGTCTTTGGTAACATTACAGGTTTACTACAATCCCTCATAATACAATTAGAATACAATCCATTTGATCTGCCTCTGTGCCGAATGTAGGCCATCTGTACGGAAAACTCCTTTTCATTTCCTCTGCAACTTTGTGTAGGGAGAGAAAAGACCCATCTGTTAAGATGGAAGTATTAGGCAGAGGTGACAGATATGTAAATAGGAATTACAGACCTGCCAGACTAAGTTAACCCTTCTGCTAAGAACCACTGCTGTGCCTGCAGACATGAAATCTTAATGGATATTCACATGCTATGAAAGGAGAGGAAATCATTCTTAAAGAGAACTATTTATGGATTAAATGAAAAGTTGATGGACGTTGAGTTTCTAGTTTATTGAGGATAGATAGGTAGTAGGTTTAGGATCCATGATGTAAAGAAAATAAACCAAAAGTAGGTCAGACTCAACTTTGTAATGATTCAATGTCTTGTTGCCTTTTCCTCAAATACAAGTATGGAGGTATCAGATAAAGATATTGATGACTATGTAACCATAAAAATACCACCTTAAGAAACATTACTAGAACAAAGTCAGTTTAACTTTTTTAATAAACACCACCACGTATTTTGGAGGCCTTGCCACTTTTTTTCATTAAGATAAACCCGACCAATATCTGGCTGAAAAGCATCCAGGTGTCAATTGGGCAGGGGGCTGCATTGGCTCACTCCGACTGTTCCTATCTCCATTGATGTAATTCGATTGAATTAGCTTGATATCGCCCACCTTAGGTGCCTCGGCTTATACTCTATTATATACGGTAATCCTTATTTATAGTTTCAATATCTTGTGCGCCTGCTGGGCACTTTCAGTTATTCTACATTGTAGTTTAAAACCAAGCATGCATCATCTGGGCAAAGGTCTTCCCATTGCTCGATCTGCCCTAATCTTGTTTAAGAGCCATCTCTCGTGATTTGAATTAGAATAATTTGGTAGACATTCTTGCACAACTGATTTCTATTTTTATTATTTACACAATTCCTTTGTCACTTTTATGGGCTGGTTGTTTGAGAGGCAATATTGTTTGTCTTTAACCAATTTTGTTTAATCATTAGTGAACAAGCTCCAATTACATACCAATAAATTATAATGAGCTACTGGAGGGTGGGGGAAGTCACTCACCTTTAGGGTATTAAAAGCGCAAGGCAAACAAAGTGAAGTGAAGTTTGTTTGTCTTTTGATAATTAGCAACTTGTGGCTGAAGTTAACCACACTAAAGCCAATGGGATATATTTGTACAAAAGTATGCTATTCAAGTCTTAAATGACAGATTTGCAGTGCATATTCAAAAGGTAAACCACTGAAAAATGTGTCCTCACAGGTAAAAATAAATCTGCAAAAAGTCAACCTACATTTTAATGTGAAACCACCTTAAACGAAGTGGAGGACAAAACTCTATAAGGCCCATCGTGTTATCTGCTCCTAATCATAAGCCCTGATCCACTGGCTCGGGGGCCCCAGCACTTGCATTTGTTTTTATGGACCAAATCATGTTCAAACCAACATCCAATGCCCACTTAATGAATAAATAATAAAAAAGTAGACATAGTATTTAGCCACATATCTCTTAATATAGTCTAGTGGGAGACTATTAGGCTCTTGGGGCTGAAGTATCTATGGTCGGTGTAACTTATATAGGGTAGTACGGTGAAGAAAAACCCTAGTAATGAATGCATAATATTCTTCCTTTTAATAAACTGACCAGTTATTACATGACTTTTAGGTATTTTTGTGGTGCCCATAACATGCACAGGAACCTATTCAAATCCATTCAGTGGCCCAGCACTGTTTCTGTCAGCCTGAATTAAACATTTCTCATATAAAATGATATTATTGTACAAGTATATTTGATTTCAATTTGTTAAGCAACCATTCTTTATACCACATTTCCCTCTCTTCTGTCGCTAGGATGTCACAGCTAACATTCAATGCCCACTTCTCAGTAATTAATTAAAAATAACGATAAAAGTAGATTTGGAGCAGTACATATATCAATAAAATCTAGTGGAAGGATATTAGACTCTTGGTGCTGAATAGTCTCTGGCCAGATGGCCAACTAAACATATATAAGGAAGTACAGTAAGAAACCCTAGCAATGAATGCATTATATTCTTCTTTAAAATAAAATGACCAGTTATTACAGAACTTTCTGGTGTTTTGTGGTGTCCATACTGTATATACATATTTGGGAGTATGTTGATATTATTAGATTGGATTATAATCTATAGATTAGATACTTCTGGATCTTCTGTTTAGATACCTTTTCCACATGCAGTTATACAGTATCATGGCCCTTTGCTATAACCGACTATATTATTGAATGAATTATATATATGCAACTGAAGTCAACTGTATCTGTATCATGTTTGCTAAATCTTAACTGTTGTTTTCTATAAATTGCATCATATAGGCTTTCCACCAACTCTGAAGTAATGAGTCCACAGTTTATTGATTCCATGAAGGTATAAAAATAGTGCTCTGGCTTTAACTTAGCAAAACCCCCTAAGTATCCTTCAGCTTTTGCCACCTGGACTAGATGTTCTATATACTTAAAGTTTATCCAATCATCCTCAGATTCTAAATGAGTAAATATGTTCTTTCCACGAATCCAGTGGTACCATGCCCGTGAACATTGATGTTAGTGAAGATTAAAAATAGTATGCTGTTTATTAACAAACTCCTAAGCAAATCAGTTCCATGGAACAGGTGTTTTCTGCACTTTTAGTTAAGTTGTAGGTTAGTTTCCTTGCTTAGGAGTATGCTGGGCTGAGAAGGCATTTCATTTCTTGGCTTCAAGTTAAGAGAAGACTAAGACTTCTTCTGTATATTATGATTAGATGACAGTGTTCTGAGTGCTAATATACCAGGGCTCCGCACACTGTGTGTACATAGAGGTACATGGAACCATAAGGCAAGAAGGTATGTGTAGTACAGCTCCCAGCACTCAACAACATACAACAGCAGCTGCAGTATCATATGCTGGAGAACCCTACTTTTTAAAAATAAATTTGCCCCAAAAAGTCTGTTGTGGGCCCTGGCAAAACAAAAGACCACCTTACATATCTGAAAAATGTAGCTATTTTGTACTATAGATATTATTTGGACTAGGGTTCGAAAATGTAATCCACCAATAAACCATGGGGCCACTGCATGGTGCATCAACAGATTATTCTTTGCACAATCGGGACAATAGAAAGTCCTGTACCTGACCTGTGGTTTGATTGGTTTGGGCAGATTGGAACCAGATCAGTATGTGTAGGGTCACCTTTCTTTGCAATATATAAATACATATAATATTATAAATATATTAAAAAAATAGATATTTTTACTTATACAACATTTTTGAGGCCACATTTATTGAATGGGAAATTCTGTATTCCTAACCATTCAGCCTTTTTAAAAGATCTGTTCAATCGGACTGAATTGATAGGCCAATTTGCACTGATTTGATCAAAAAGGTTGTTTATCAGCATCCAAGCCTTGAGGAATTCCTTGTTTTTTTTTACTTAATTTTTCATTTCATTTTTCTTCTATTGTTATTGATTGGTCCCACCTAGTGATTGATACAACGAGCTTAGCTCGAGACCAGTATTTTTTACCCATTCTGAGCTTATAATTCAGATGAAAAATTACAACAACTGGAATTGATTATTCTATAAGGACTGCTCATGGATCTCATCCTAGGGCATTCTTTACTAGCAGTGGACTGATGCATTAACAAATATTAACCAATCCCCAAATGGCTTTAATCAGTCGTCTGCAAATAAAGGCAAAACTCTGGTTGCTCGGGGGTTACTGGGGTTACCCAGTGTTATGAAAGGACATATTTATACATGAAGTAAAGTTTGACAATAAAGACATGGCATTGCTATTTTTAATATCACTTTAAATCCTATGTACAAGGTAATCACATATAAAGGCTGATTCACTAAAGTGCGTTAAAACGTGTGTTATTTATAGCATGCATTAAAATTTTTATCGCGTCTAATTTTTCGCGTCTTAACGCGTGATTCACTAAAAGCATACTTGTGTTCATTTACGTGCGATATTGCTTGCGTTATTTTAGTCGCGAAGACTATTTTCATGCGGTATTTGATGGAACGAGCGCTAATCAACGCACCGCATATAAATAGTTGCCGCGTGTGAAAAAACGCGAAAGTGACAATTCACGAAAGTCATAATGGCTATGCAAAAGTCGCAACAATTCACGAAAGCATAATGGCTATGCAAAAGTCGCGACAATTCACGAAAGTCATAATGGCTATGCAAAAGTCGCGACAATTCGCGCAAGTCGTAACGGCTACGAAAAAATTGCGGGGGTGGTGAAAAAAATCGCAAAAAATACGAAAAAGTCGCAAAATGTTCGTTTCCAATCCGATTTTTTCCCATTCGAATTCGTGGATTAGTAAATCAGCCCCTAAGTGTTTGTGAATTATGCGTTAGTATTCATTTCTGCACGCAAATTAACGTATGCGGTAGCGCGAAATTTAATGCATGCGATATGCGACTTAACGCACGCGGTAATACTGTAGTGAATCGTGCGTTAATTTTCGCGCTTATTTTAACGTAAAAAAGCATGCGATAAAAATTAACGCACTTTAGTGAATTAACCCTATAGTTACACGGCTGTGTAATGATTTTTCATGTGTAGAAGTGACTAAGAATGTATGGAAATTCTTGTACAAAAAACAGCATTGCTGCCTTGTTTCAGATTTCAGATAAGTTATACACTTTTATAGACAGATATGCCCCATAATGGATATCATTAAAGCAGAGAACAGTTGACATAAAAGTGTGCTATTTCACAAAAGGTTATAGCCACTTATTGTACTTCTCTTGGGTTTCCATCAACTCACTTTCTTTTTAAAACAAACTCTCCTTTTTTTTCCCTTTATGGCTGAAATCTTAACTACATTTATAGCAGCTCATCGAGTCACAAAAGTCACAGATCCAGACCAGAACAGAACCTTCTGTTTTTAGCTTTTATTTATTAATTAGCAGAGTATAAACGTAAGAAAAATACTGTATGTTTTCAAATAAGTTTTCAAATAAATATAATAATACAGGTATGGGACCTGTTATCCAGAATGCCTGGGACCTGGGGCTTTCTGGATAATGGATCTTTTCATAATTTGGATCTCCATAACTAAAGTCTGCTAAAAAAATAATTTAAACGTAATTTTAATCCAATAGGATTGTTTTGCCCCCAATAAGGATTCATTATATCTTAGTTGGGATCAAGTACAGGTACTGTTTTATTATTACAGAGAAAAGGGAATCATTTAACCATTAAATAAACCCAATAGGGCTGTTCTGCCCCCAATAAGGGGTAATTATATCTTAGTTGGGATCAAGTACAGGTACTGTTTTATTATTACAGAGAAAAGGGAATCATTTAACCATTAAATAAACCCAATAGGGCTGTTCTGCCCCCAATAAGGGGTAATTATATCTTAGTTGGGATCAAGTACAGGTACTGTTTTATTATTACAGAGAAAAGGGAATCATTTAACCATTAAATAAACCCAATAGGGCTGTTCTGCCCCCAATAAGGGGTAATTATATCTTAGTTGGGATCAAGTACAGGTACTGTTTTATTATTACAGAGAAAAGGGAATCATTTAACCATTAAATAAACCCAATAAGGCTGTTCTGCCCCAATAAGGGGTAATTATATCTTAGTTGGGATCAAGTACTGTTTTATTATTACAGAGAAAAAGGGAAACATTTTTTTTTATGGTAGGTGGCCTTTCTGTAATTCGGAAATTTCTGGATAATGTATTGATATAATCAAAGTAACACATATAATGTATTTATATAATTAACATATGATTGTTCTATATTTATACAAAAGGGCATCATTTGTGTCATAATGTCAAAACATAGCAGAACTATATGCAAAAAAAATGAATAATTACCACTAAAATCTACTAATATATTAATTTCTTTCTGCTCAATCAATCTTTTAATCCAAGCTCTATAATTTAAAATGAAAAGAATCTGCCCGGTGATCTAACAGTACATTTTGTAACCAGGCTTTTTGTCAGTCAGTTGAGTACCAACGAGAAGCTCTTTTTGTTCTTATTTATCTAAAGGATTGTTTGTCCATTTGCTATGACTAACTCCTTTTTTATCGTTGCTCCCCAATCTCCTGTGAAGTGGATGTATCTGTTGGAATTATGAGGCTGCTGTTTCTTATGTTTCTTCAATTCTCTTTATTACATTTCCCTTTGGCCTTCTCTAATAAAGTGTTTGGAACACTTTCAAAGGTGACAATTTTCCAACGCCCATGGGAACAGAAAGGCATTCTCTTGCTGGTTCTGCTGACTCACAGGCCATCAAAGCCTATAGCTCATTGTTACTATATGATGAGGCAATAGCTACAGATTTGTGTTTTTGTAAACCTGACATTTTTATCAATATTTCATACCCAATATCATCATTCTTTTCTTAACAACCAACCAATGAGAACATTTTTGGTGCAGGCATATTCTCTTTATTTAGTATGTTAGTATTTTTTTCATTAAAGGCATTTTAATACAGGTATCAGACCCCTTATCCAGAAACCCATTATCAAGAAATTTCCAAATTACGGAAAGGCTATCTCCCATAGACTCCATTTTTAAAAAATGGTTTCCTTTTTTCCCAGTAATAATAAAACAGTAACTTGTACTTGATCCCGACTAAGATATAATTACCCCTTATTGGGGGCAGAACAGCCCTATTGGGTTTATTTAATGGTTAAATGATTCCCTTTTCTCTGTAATAATAAAACAGTACCTGTACTTGATCCCAACTAAGATATAATTACCCCTTATTGGGGGCAGAACAGCCCTATTGGGTTTATTTAATGGTTAAATGATTCCCTTTTCTCTGTAATAATAAAACAGTACCTGTACTTGATCCCAACTAAGATATAATTACCCCTTATTGGGGGCAGAACAGCCCTATTGGGTTTATTTAATGGTTAAATGATTCCCTTTTCTCTGTAATAATAAAACAGTACCTTGTACTTGATCCCAACTAAGATATAATTACCCCTTATTGGGGGCAGAACAGCCCTATTGGGTTTATTTAATGGTTAAATGATTCCCTTTTCTCTGTAATAATAAAACAGTACCTGTACTTGATCCCAACTAAGATATAATTACCCCTTATTGGGGGCAGAACAGCCCTATTGGGTTTATTTAATGGTTAAATGATTCCCTTTTCTCTGTAATAATAAAACAGTACCTGTACTTGATCCCAACTAAGATATAATTACCCCTTATTGGAGCCAAAACAATCCTAGTTGGTTTAATTACTGTTTAAATCATTTTTTTTTTTTATCAAATGTAAGGTAGGAGATCCAAATTGCGTAAAGACTCCTTATCTGGAAAACCCCAGGTCCCAAGCATTCTGGATAACAGATCCCATACCTGTACTTTATTAAATAATTTCCTGTGTGAAATGAATATTACAATATACAGGGTATTGTAAATAATGCAGTATTATTGGTGGTATATACCAATGATAGTAAATATGCTGTCCTTTCCTTTAGAACAGGTATAGGATCCATTATCTGGAAACCTGCTATCCAGAAAGCTCTGAATCATGGGAAGGCCATGTCCAACAGAGTCAATTATAGTTAAAGAATTCTAATTTTTACAAACAATTTCCCTTTTCTCTGTAATAATAAAACAGAACCTTGTAATTGATCCCAACTAAGCTGCACGAATCCATATTGGAGGCAAAACAATCCAACTGGGTTTATTTCATGTATAATTGATTTTTAGCAGACTTAAGGTCTGGTGATGCAAATTATGGGAAGATCCGGAAACCCCCCAGTTCCTGAGCATTCTGGATAATAGACCTTATACCTGTATATAATGTTATAATTGTTATTGTAATTGTTGAAGCTCATGTTATATGGGAATTAGTGATGGGCCAAATTTTTCATCAGGCATGAAATTGCGGCGAATTTCCATGTTTTGCCATTGGCGGGTTCTTTATTGAGAAACGACAAAATTTGCTGGGGAAAAATGCGCGCAACAATTTTTTTTTTTGTCATGCAACATTTTTGTCATTGTGCGAATTTTTCGCTGTTTCACTAATCTTTTGAAATATATGCAAAACAAGACATATTCGCTCATCACTAATGGGAATATAAATCACCTTTTCAACAAACTACATATATAGATATGGAGCTTTTTATTTTGGATTTTATATGATACATGCACCTTGAGTAAAAATGACATGCAAAGGCATCTGATTATCCCCCAGCACTTCCACCCCCTATTTATTTCAATACAAAAATGATTCATGGTTGGCCTATGGATTCACACTCACTTTTCAATCTAAAACTTAATATATATCTGTAGTTACAGCTGAACTCCTTGTTTCATACAGGGTGATAGATTGTCCAGTGAGTCCCAGTCGCAGAATATCAAGGGGTGACTATGTCTTTGCATTGATAATACATTTAAACAGACACAGTATGTGTTCCCTTTGCCCCCGAGACTCCCTTGCCCTGGAGCTATCTGGGTTTAGTGTAACTATAAGACAGAATTCCTAGCCAAATGCAGCGGCCCAGGTGCGGCATCACAAATTCCGTACAGTGTCCCAACCCATTTAAACAATGTATGCTCAGCTTTCGCATTGCGATTACACCAGAAGGTTTTCTTTATGTGTGTCCAAGATCCTTCCTAGAACTGCTGACTGCACTCGCCTACTTTATTATGTACAACAGCAGATGTACCTTTAGGGATAAAAAATGCATTCCTATAGTCTTAATAAAAATGGATGTGCAGAAAGATAGCGGAACATAGCTCAGAAGAACCTGAATTATCTCATTAGTGCATCTCAGCAGAAAGGCTGCTGCTCCTGACTGTGGATCTCATCTGAAAAAACTGTTGTTCATGACTAAGCCTTAGCAAAAGCTTAAGTGATTCTGAGCTTAGGGACATCTTAAATACAATTCAACACGCTATTATCTAGCAAAAAGATGGAATAACTGGTTTTCTATCTGTACAGTAGGTGCGTTTTCCTTTTTTTTAATTAAAATAAAGTAGATATAGAATATATTTTTATACATATTTCCTTTAGGGTTGAATCTTGATGTTCTTTCCAAGGTGTAAATAAATGAATAGGAGCACAATTGGTCACATACACACATGACAGCTAATTTGTACATCTTTGCTTCTTTTTAGGCCGGGCTATTGGCCCCTGGGGACAGGATGTTAGTGCTTTGCCAATATTATGGGTAGCTAGGGACCTAACCAAGGCCAGCATTTACACCTTCCCACTAAAAAATGAAATCCATACCCTTAGAACCCTTGTTAAGAAGTATTCTTAACAATGAACTTCTGGGCTAATAAGGAAATAAAAGGAAATGGTTTGCATGAATGCAGTTCTAATACATGTTTGATTTATTTTGCCTTTATACATATAATATCCACTCACAACATATTACATTTATTTACCAGTGTTTTATTAAAATATATTTCTATTTTTATTTTATTACTTAACAGTACATAATGCAGAAGTTTGAATAGAGTCAACTTTTTTTTAGACCAATTCTATTGAACAATATTTTTTATAGCAAATGAATCCTTCCATGTGGAAAACTTACTAAGAAGTACAGGTATGGGACCTGTTATCCAGAATGCTCAGGACCTGGGGTTTTCTGGATAAGGGATCTTTCCATAATTTGGATCTCCATCTGCTAAAAATCATTTAAATATTAAATAAACCCAATAGGATTGTTTTGCCTCCAATAAGGGGTAATTATATCTTAGTTGGGATCAAGTACAAGTACTGTTTTATTATTACAGAGAAAAGGGAATCATTTAACCATTAAATAAACCCAATAGGGCTGTTTTGCCCCCAATAAAGGGTAATTATATCTTAGTTGGGATCAAGTACAGGTACTGTTTTATTATTACAGAGAAAAGGGAATCATTTAACCATTAAATAAACCCAATAGGGCTGTTCTGCCCCCAATAAGGATTAATTATATCTTAGTTGGGATCAAGTACAGGTACTGTTTTATTATTACAGAGAAAAGGGAATCATTTAACCATTAAATAAACCCAATAGGGCTGTTCTGCCCCCAATAAGGGGTAATTATATCTTAGCTGGGATCAAGTACAGGTACTGTTTTATTATAACAATGTGATTGGCATGTGTGTTTTTTTCCATGAAAAAATGTGACAGCAAATATTCTGTCACATGTTATTAATTATACTAGTGCTATAGGGGAAAAAAATTTTTCCCCCCCACGCTCATATTTTTTCCCCTCATCTTCTAGGAACAGGCAGAACAGACCACAGTGTGACCATTCCCATGAACCAGAACTTTAGGTGCAAATTCCCTTTCCCCAGGCTAAATGGGTGAACTCACGTCCATTGTTTATCGCTGATACAAGATCACAGAGTCTTCCCATACAGTGTGTCAAATTCAATTTCCTGAGAAAAATTAATCTCATGGTTTATTAAGTGAAAACTCCATTCAAGTCAATGGGAATGGGGCAAGTTCAAATTCAATTAGAAGATGTATATCATTGGATTGATTCTAGCCCTGTATGGTAATTTGTCACCTAACTGGATGAAGATGAACCACTTAATATTTATTTGCCAAAACCAACAAAATGAGACTGGCCAGTGACTGCGTTTAGTTCACACATGTGGTCATAGGTTTCTGAAACACAGTAAGAAATCACCAGCCCTCGGTCTAACCCATCCTGTGGTGTGGAACAGCTGCTAGAAGCACCCTTGTGCCTATGTGCTCATAGGTTGCTCCAGTAGTGCATGGCCCACCCTGTCCCATAGTGATCTGACAAATCAGCCTTAAGGATGATGTGTCAGATGAATTCAATTTGTCCATTCAGGTAAATATGTTAATGTATAAATATGTATTTTATGATATAGGCTGGAAATAAAGGTTTTATTCATTTAAGCATAAAGCTCCAAGAAATGGTAAGTTCCAACCTAGAATATGAAAAAAATGGCAGAACCTGTTTATTTTACTTTCAGTACTTTGTATCATCTCCCCTATTCTATACACAACACGAACATTGAAATATTGCCTATTTTCTCTTCAACCCCCATGGGGGCATTACAATCAACCAAAGATCACTCTCAAGTTCCATGGGGGTTAAAGGGCCCAACATTCAATAACAATTTAATAAATGCACATTTTAAATGACTGTGTGTGACTGACAATATATCAATTTCCGAATATTGTGGGTGAATAGAACCAATGGCAGAAATGATATAGATGTTGGAACTGCAATATAAAAGTATCATTCCTAGGAAGCAGTGAAAGAGATTCTACCAGAGAAATATTCCTCTTGATACTGTGCATCTAAATATTAGTTAGTAGGTCAATAGTTACATTAAACATGACCCAAGAGGACAGAGAAGAGTGCAGTGTCCTTCATATCATCTTCCTACTAGCCCTGAGGGAAAGGCAGAGGATCTTATCAGCCTATCCCAACTCTGATCCATATAATTGAGATTTTCCTCCATTTCTGTATATTCTGACAAGGGTCCACCCAATCAGTTTCAAACCATGGCCATATCCATTATCATAAATATTTTGCAGATGTATTTCCCAGATGAGTTCCGGTTTGATACATATTTAGCAATTTATTGCATTCACAGCTCAGCAGTAAATATTCCGCCCCAATATTCGCTGCCTTCTGCAAAGTGTGCTCCGTTATGCTAAAGCCGTGTCAATAGCAACCTCATGAATATGTGCCTGCTTTATTTAAGCAACCTGCGTTATTTATTAATAGTGTAAATTAGATTAAAAAATATATTTCACTTGCTTATCCTCACACGACGTGAATATAAATTTGTTCCAAATGGGATTTAATTTTTTTTTTAATAATTATCTTGACTGATCAGAATTAGAAATTAATACGTTGAATTAGAGAGTGTGGATTCAATGCTTTCGATTTAGAGAGATTCTGCAGAGAGTAATTACCTAATAAGGAAGATAACTATAATGAAATGGCCTGTATAGTACAGATATAGGATCTATTATGTGGAATGCCTGGGACCTGGGGTATTCTGGATAAGGGATCTTTCTGTAATTTGGATCACCATACCTTAAAGGAGGACATACACGGGCCTATTCTAGCTGCTCGGATCAGGGGTCGCATCGGCTCGTTGATGTGGCGCCCACGCACTAATTCGATTGTTTGGCCCAAGGGTGAAATGACCGAATTAGCCTGATATCACCCACCCATGGGGATATCGGTAGAAGATCCGCTTGCTTGGTAACCTTACCATGTATGGCCACCTTAAGTCTGCTAAAAATTATTTAAACATAAATAAACCCCACAGAATTGTTTTGCCACCAATATAGATTCATGCAGCTTAGTTACCATCAAATGCAATTTTTATTCATTAGAATTATTTTCTTAAAATGGTCTCTTTGGGAGATGGCCTTCCCGAAATTCTGAGCTTTCTGGATAATGGGTTCCCAGATAAGGGATCCCATACCTGTAGAGGTATGGTCACCTACAGTCTATTCTAATCTTAGCCACAAAATATTTGCTTTATGAATTGGAGGAAACGTATCGGTGGTAGAGTGGTTTTGGCAGGATGACAAGAGGATCATACGCAACCAAAAAAGCAGGCACTCATGGATCCCATGAACAGGCTTGTGTAAAAGAATTGCAAACTTTATTATGGACCAACAGTAGACATAGCCTTACACTTTTTGGGCATAGAGCACATAGATGCCCATTGACTCCAATCCATTTGGTGACATTTCTGTGAAATGTGACCATTTAGCAATTTTTTCAGATAAGTGAAATGGGGCAGTCACCAGTGTATACTAAGGAAATAGTTTTGTCTTTACTTTCTTTTTCAACATCTTCATTAGTTCTTTCAATATTCAATAAATGTCTTGGGGCACCTAACTAGAGATTAAATACTTGTGTTTTTCCCCACAGTCACTTGCACCTAGAATCGGTTTCATTAAAAGTACTTGTGTCAAAAAGTGCTCTTCATACTTCAGTATAGTTGCGCTCGACACAACTAAGCCCTTCATGGAGGCTGTTGATACAAGGGAACGCTGGAGCTACCACCCCCTTCTGACCTGCATCAAAAAATGTCACGGCTTCAAAAAAGTCGCATGGTAGCCTCGTTTTGTGAATTTTTCACCTTTTGCAAATGTTTTTGCAGTGTTGTGAATTTTTCAGTGAAACGGGACAGAATCACTCATCACTAGTCAAGAGAATCACCCATTTGCGTCTGCATTGATGCCTGAATCAAGCAGACTTCTAGGTTCTAGGTAAGTGAATGCACACTTTCACTTCTGTACATTAGGGGGCACATTTACAAAAGCACGAACGCTCGAGCGTTCATGCGAACGCTCCGAGTGTATTTTCGCTGATTTTTTCGGGCGTCCGCACGACTTTTTCGTACGGCGCACTACTTTTTCGTACGGCGCACTACTTTTTTGGAAAAATCGGAAATGTTTTACCGCTGTTTACAATTGTTCGGTACGAAAATTTCGTGACTTTCGGATCGCCAATACGATATTATCGTGACTAATACGATTTTTTCGTAAGCATTTTCGTGATATTTGCGATCTTCCGAAATTTTTGTTTCCAATACGATTTTTTCCCATTCGTGATTCGGATTCGTGGATTAGTAAATGTGCCCCTAGGTATAATGTAGTAACAAAAAAAGTAACTTTTTTTTCTTTATATTCTCTATGTAGTGATTAGTTAATACCCCCTAGTACTGGTAACAGTTGCAAACTAAACTCCCACAACCATTGTTGGGCTGTCACTGAATAACATATAACTGCACCATATAGATAGACTTATTATTATTATCTCTCATTGGCATTATTATCTCTCCCTATGCAGGGTTATATTATAGTATAGCTTTGAATTCCTCATTGTTTAAACCTCCTCAGAGACTGAGTTATGTACTGTTAAATTAAATCTCCCTACTCCTCCCCGTCACCTTCGATTGATATATTCTAGATTATTTCTTAATATTGCAACTTTATGGGATCTTGTCAAGGACTAACTTCCTCCGACTGCTGCCATTCTGGGGCACAACTGCAGCCCAACATGCTTAGATGGATGACATTAAATCATAGATCTGATCTGTTTTTGTACACCTTTGTATCCTAAATATATGTCTCTATTGCAGTTTAGGCAAATACATGCTAATAATAAAACTTTGAGAGATTATGAAACAAATTGCTTTGGTTTGAACAAATCAGGGAGTGTTGGGGCTTATTCTTTTAATATTCTGGTTTTCATTGGTGGAAACATTTCTGACTTGATTATTACTCCAGTAAGTTACCACTTAGGGGCCCATTTACTTACTCACGAACTGGCCGAATGCGTCCGATTGCGTTTTTTTCGTAATGATCGGTATTTTGCGATTTTTCAGCTAATTGTCGCGACTTTTTCGTTGCCATTCCGAACGTTGCGCAAAATCTGGCGATTTTTTTCGTAGCGTTAATACTTGCGCGAAAAGTCGCGACTTTTTCGCAGCTTTTGCGCCGAGTACGAAAGATTCGGATTCATTCAAGCTTCAGTATGGTGACTTTCCTTGGGCCAGGTTGGAGCTGCAGAGTGCCATTGAGCCCTATGGGAGGCTTTCCTTGGGCCTGGTTGGAGCTGCAGAGTGCCATTGAGCCCTATTGGAGACTTTCCTTGGGCCAGGTTGGAGCTGCAGAGTGCCATTGAGCCCTATGGGAGGATTTCCTTGGGCCGGGTTGGAGCTGCAGAGTGCCATTGAGCCCTATGGGAGACTTTCCTTGGGTCGGGTTGGAGCTGCAGGGTGCCATTGAGTCCTATGGGAGGCTTCCAAAATCATGCTAAGTCTGAAAGTTTCGCCCGCCGCTTACGAGTGCTCAATATGAAAAAGTCGCGACAAGATACGAGCGCATCATAATGGCTACGGAAAACTCGCGTTTTTTCGCGCAAATCGTATTGTTAACGAAAAAGTCGCGACAATTTCCGCAAAGTCATAAAGGCGCCGAAAATTCGCAAAAAATACGAAAAAAATGTTCGTTTTCCAATCGGAATTTTCCCAATTCGGATTCGAATTCGTGTCTTAGTAAATGTGCCCCCTAATGTTAAGTAATGAAAAATTCAAATGGGGTTACGTAATTAAGGCACTAAGTTTACCCAGGAGCAGTAACCCATAGCAACCAGTCAGCAGGTAGCATTTACTCGTAACCTGTTTAAAAGCAAACGTTTTATTGGTTGCTATGGGTTATTTCTACCAGGCAAACTTAGTGCCTGTTATTACATATGGGGGATAGTATTTTATTTATTAGTTGGGCTTTTCTTGTGAATGCTGACTAGTGGACGAGATTATTAATCTCATTTCCTGCTTAGAGTTTCTGGCATCCATCTCCATAAGATATAAGGTACATACCACTTTTATTCTTGTTTGCAGAAGAATTTCTTGGTGACAGCAGCCAGTGTAATTTTTTGCTCTATCAAGCTAAGCTGATTTACAATGTATGTCATTCAAGAGCTTGAATATTAGGAGGAACATATATAAACTTCTACTTCACAGCCTACCAAATACATACAGTATATATAAGGGAGAATATCCTATCTTTTCCATGGCTGAATTTTAGGTAATTACACAATATTATTGCAAAACAAATATCAAGCTTTATAGGGCACCTTTACAAAGACAACAAGGGCTCATATACTAACATAGGTATTAAATTGTTATGCCAATGCCTGTTGCACCAATCAGTAATTAGTTTTTATCTGTGTTATACCACTTAGAAAAGGAAAATGAAACTTTAACTGTGAATCTGCATTGGTGCAATTTGAATTACCCAAGGTGCTCCTAGAATTGAGCACAGACTGTTGCACCTGGTTTTGTATACAACACCGCCTACCTTTGGCAGCACTACAGAGAATAGGAGGTGAACAGAACAAGGACATCCACTGGCAAACCCCTAGCTTGCAAGTAATTCAGAATGCGCAAGTCAGGGTTGTAGGAAGCCATGTACTCATCTCCTAATTATGGCAGATATTAAGTAGAGGGTTCCCTTGCGTCTGATGGCGCTGTGCTGATTGGTGCATGGGTCCAGGGCCAAGTAAGCTGCTGCCTAGGGCGCAAGGAAATGGGGGGAGTTCCAGTTGATTGAGGTCATTATCTTAGCAAGAGATCAGCAGATGAACAGTTGGGGGGGGGGTGAAAGACATGAGTGATAAGCAGGGAGGGGGTCTTGCAAGTGGTGGTATGGTGTCGGCTTGGCATTGCATGGGGCTCTAAGGCACATCATTTTATATCCATTAGCTATCCTGTATTTATGCCTAGCTTTGTGCACCATCATGATTGAAATGTTTTCTACTCTACAGTGTAGTCTATCCATCTCTAAATATATATTTTGGTGACATAAACATAATTGCTTGATAGTTTATTTGTAATTTACAGCAGACCTGCATCCAACCTGCTTTCCTGTCGGCTTCAGAAAATGCAGTGATATTATTTGTACACTTTCTGCAATAGACAGAATGATGTATTCCGCTGCATAATATTATGGAGAGAATATTCCAGTGGACAATGGAAGCAAATGTATGCCTACACCCCTGAGCATTTTTTTCCACGTCATTCAGAGGTTAAATGTTAGGTAAAAGGTGACAGTGAAATATATGCCTACTAGAGCATTAACGAGAAGAAAAAGGAAAGGGTAAGAGCTGTTACCCCACAGGAGAATCTTTGGGGAATGAACGCAACCCTAATCCTGAATGGTTTGTAGTAAAATACAATAACCGAGTCCTCGAGAGCTGCAATGCTGTGTTTTTCTCTTTAGGAAAAGGGCAGTTTCGGCCACCTTGAAAATGATATATGTGTGTGAAATTTACAGCTGGAACAAAGATTCTATACAATGTTAAGGTCTTTTTAATAGTTTCTATGGACATGACAAAGGTGGCTATAAATGTATGCTGACTGCAGGTATTTTTTATGAGGCCGTCAATGTTTAATCTTTCCGAAAAAGGTTACATTTCAGGATCCATACAATACCATTGGCAGCTCTGTATTGAGTCTTTTTCTAAAAACAAAACAATCTCACGACAGGACTGTATAGGAAAAGCATTTACTTGCTTCTACTAATGGAAAACTGTGATAACGATCTTTGAATAATAGGTTTTTAGAAACATCAGCCACTGGGCCTAGTGTAGCAGTTTTATCAGTCAATACTGCCATCCTCTTGAAAAAAAAAGGAAAAAGAAAGACAAGAGTAGGAAGATGTACTTTATACACATTCTCCCTAGTCTTTAATCATTATTTTTCTTCTTTATCAATGTTTTGCGAAATTAAAATTGCCAGCAAGGAAAATGTGATTATTCCTGTTTAGATTGGCTGATTAGTCAGCTGCTTAGCTCCTCTTTTAGGGCCCTTTGTGTCAAGTTATTTTTTTTGTTTGTTTGTTTGTTTTTGGAGTTACATATAAAGTGAATATGATACTTACTGTATCTCAGCTGAATGATTTTTCAATTAGTCTGCTGTTCCCTGGCTGCTTTCCTTCAGTAGTCATATATTGGTGAAGCAGAGCAAATGTTTAGCACAATTTATGATCCTTGGAGAGGCTGTTTGTCAAGAAACAATATCTGAAACAACTATTATTGTGAGAAATCCAAACGCAAGTCTTTGTATATTTTACAATGCTGCCTTTTTTCCGACTTGTAAGAAAGACAAACATCTTGCAATATACTTCTTGTTCTTATAGCTGCAGGGCATTCCTGGTTTGATATGTTGTAAAGTCGTCATGGAGGGCATTGATCAGTGTCTTTGATGGCTCCCCAGTAGAGAGATTGTGCTTGATGGCATATCCTTCCTCTATCTCTTTCAAAATAACATTGTGTGGGGTCTTCTAGGATTTTTACTAGGTACAGGCAAGCATATCCAAAATTTAAATTGAAAGTATATTCTCCCTGTGTAAATAAATTTACAAGCTGTCCAATATATCTTACAACAAACAATCTCCGAGTCCCTAATGCCTGCCATCTCTGCTTTGATGATTGACAATGAAGTGAAGGATATGAAGAAAGGACACAAGAGAGATGTAGACTATGAAGTAACTTTGAAGCTTTACATTTAAAGACGGATCCTAGTTGCTAAATAAATAAATAAAGTCAAAGGTAACGCAACACCTCATGTCTTATTTCTTACTTAATACAGTAAGTATCCCATGATGACTTATATATCCTTCAATTCATAGTTCAGCTGACACACACACACACAGACATACATATATGTATACTTTAATGATAACATGGCTAGGTACAGATTGTTTCACTGGACCATATGGAGAATCCTGTTGGGCTGAGATGTATTCTTCCCACTTAATTAGCATGCCTTCCCTGCTTGATCTTAGTCTATAGTCTTAGCCCAGAGGGACATGTTGTTTTAATGGGATTGAACCACAAAGAAGATAGGGTTCAAAGTGTGCTTAGGGAAGAAAAGAATCTATGTTAATGTAGGCAGGGAAGGGGAAAGAAAGAAAAAGTATGAGATAAATAAAAATACAAAAGCAATAAAAAGGAATTGAGAGTATAGATAGACCCCAAAAATGGAAAGAAAAAAAGGATTCAGAACCAATGTAAGTGAATGGGAAAGATGTTAAACTGAAGTAATTAGAAAGAAAACTTAAAGGAACAGTAACACTAAAAAATGAAAGAGCTTTAAAGTAATAAAAATATAATGCACTGTTGCCCTGCACTGGTAAAACTGGTGTGTTTGCTATAGTTACACTACTATAATTTATATAATAAGCTGCTGTGTAGCCACGGGGGCAGCCATTCAAGCTGGAAAAAAGAAGAAAAGGCACAGGTTACATAGCAGATAACAGATAATTTCTGTAGAATACAATAGTGTTTTATTTGTTATCTGCTATGTGCCTGTGCCTTTTCTCCTTTGAATGGCTGCCTCCATGGCTACATAGCAGCTTATTTATATAAATTATAGTAGTCTTTCTGAAGTAAACACACAACTTTTACCAGTGCAGGGCAGCAGCACATTATATTTTAGTTACTTTTATACACTTTCATTTTTTGGTGTTACTGTTCCTTTAAGAGGAAACAACTAATAAAATGGGATGAGGAAAATAAAAATTTATAGGAAAATAAAATAAAAGACAATAAACACCAGTAAAGTAGAAAAAGCAGAGGGGAAAAAATACAGAATAGCAGAGAAAGACAAAAGAAGTAATAGGGAATAGGAGAGAGCCGTTTGGAAAGAAATCACCATAGGGAATAGTAGGAGAAATAAGCAGGAGTGGAGAAGCAAGGTGTATGCTGATTTCTAATACTTCTAATTTCTATGTGAATCTGATAAAATGATACAATCTAGATTTACAGCATATTTTTCTGTATTTCATCATTATATAAAAGTATATCTGGCTCAACGTTTGCCTTACTTAAAGAACCATTTCTTTCTAATAGGGCGATCACAAGCTTTGTTTTCTCCTTCCATAGCCCTTCTATGTGCAGTAATGCAATAACAAGGAGTAAGAAGGCGCTGCTGCATGGATCGACTTCATTGGCTTTTGGTTTTGCCTTTACAAACACAAGCGCTATGTTAGCAATCTAATTCACATGTAAAATTCACAATTCTGCAAATAAATGTTGCTCTTAAAGGTTAATGGCACTTGGGGCTCTGAGATTCTGGTGCAAGTCACTGAGGATATAAAGCAATTTTTGTGTGTTTTTAACTACTTAAAAATATGGCATTCAAAGTGCCAAAAATGCCCCATATGCCATTGCTCTAATCATGGTAGGCAACTAAAATCCTGTTCATATCATTAACAAAAAAAATGAAACTATTACAAGGAAAATGGAGCTGATAGAAAGACAAATAATGCAGAGATATTTAATAGAAGGATGGGAGGAAGGGCACTAGGTGAGGATTGCATGAAAATTCAATAGCGGGGGGGGAGTGTTTGTGTGTAGAAAGTGCCAATATATTCCGTATATACAGTAACATACACCTAGGGGCTGATTTACTAACCCACGAATCCGACCCGAATTGGAAAAGTTCCGACTTGAAAACGAACATTTTGCGACTTTTTCGTATGTTTTGCGATTTTTTCGGATTCTGTACGAATTTTTCGTTACCAATACGATTTTGGCGTAAAAACGCGAGTTTTTCGTATCCATTACGAAAGTTGCGTAAAAAGTTGCGCATTTTTCGTAGCGTTAAAACTTACGCGAAAAGTTGCGCATTTTTCGTAGCGTTAAAACTTAACGCTACGAAAAATGCGCAACTTTTCACGTAAGTTTTAACGCTACGCAAAATGCGCAACTTTTTACGCAACTTTCGTAATGGATAGGAAAACTCGCGTTTTTACGCAAAAATCGTATTGGATCCGAAAAATTCGTAAAGAATCCGAAAAAATCGCAAAACATACGAAAAAGTCGCAAAATGTTCGTTTTCAAGTCGGAACTTTTCCAATTCGCAAAAAATCGCAAAGTACCGATCATTACGAAAAAAACGCAATCGGACTCCATTCGACCCGTTCGTGGGTAAGTAAATCAGCCCCCTAGACATGCTTTCAGAAAGACACCTATTAACTAACTCCTATTCATAGATGGCAGCTAGAAAGATGTATGGCAGAGTATAGATATAATTACATTTAATTCTATAACTTAAAACGTAAGTTACAATAATAATAATAATAATAGTAAAGCAGAAGAAATAAATACAACTGTCATCTAAAAGTAAAGATCAAAATGTCTGTGCAAAAAGAACAACTTGCACCCAAAAAGCATGTAATTAATCATTTATGGGTAGTGATAAGTGAATCTGTCCTGTTACGCTTCGCAGAAAATGGCGGAAAATTCTCGAACCGGCGAAAATGTCGCACGTCAAAAAAATTGACGCCCGCGGCTATTCTTTCGTCGCGCGGCTATTATTTTGTTGCGCAGCTATTATTTCGTCGCCCACAGCTATTCTTTCGCCGCGCGGCTATTATTTTGTCGCACGGCTATTATTTCATCGCCCGCGGCTATTCTTTTGTTGCGCAGCTATTATTTCATCGCCCGCGGCTATTCTTTTGTTGCGCGGCTATTATTTTGTCGCCCGCGGCTATTATTTTGTCCCGCGGCTATTATTTCGTTGCCCACGGCTATTATTTAGTCGCGTGGCTATTATTTTGACGCCCGTGACTATTATTTTGTCACCCGTGACTATTAATTTGACACGGGTGACAATTTTTGGACGTGCGGCTAATTTTTCCGCAGCGAATTTTTTCATCCGTTTCGCAAAACAATCCGCCAATGTCGAAACGCGGAAATTCGCCGCGAATCCATGCCTGGCAAAACATTTCGCCCGTCACTATTTATGGGTTGTTGGACGCACATACGTCACATGACAGAAATGAAAATGTTAGTGTTCCATAGGCCTTAGGCTTTGAGTTGTGTACCACCTTCAGTACCCTACAGTTATTGGAACTTTCCGTTATGCAGAAATTTGTTTTAGGATCCAATGCTATTTATAAAAACCTGCAAACCCTCCAAAAGTGATATTGTTGGGGGTCCATGTTTGTTGTGCCTATTATTCGGACAATGGCAAATTAAGACAAATTACACTTGAATTTTTAAATTTTAAAAAAAGACAGTGGGGCTCATTTATCAAAACTGGACAAATTTGCCCCTGGGCAGTAACCCATAGCAACCAATCAGTAATTTGCTTTTTTTCAGCCAGCTGCAGGTAGAACCATGAATGCAAGAATTTGATTGGTTGCCATAGGTTACTGCCCATGGGCAGTTTCGCCCAGTGTTGATAAATGACCCCCAGTGAGTTGAATGATTGGGTGATGAACCAGAAAGGGGCTGAAATATTCCAATAATAAAAACTTAGCCAGAAATTGCAACCAGAAATTAAAATCTTTATAAATCTTTAAAAAGTGTCTTAAACAAAGGGTAATGCTCTATAGGTTGTGTAGGGCCATTTGAACACCATGTTTATAAGTAACCCAAAACACACCAAACACGCCCCAACACACCAAAAACCACCCCCATAGTACAGGTATGGAACCTGCTATCCAGAATGCTTGGGACCTGGGGTTTTCCAGATAAGGGATCTTTCCGTAATTTGGATGTCCTTACCTTAAATCTACTAAAAAGTAATTTAAAGATAAAATAAACCCAATAGGATTGTTTTGCCTCCAATAAGGATGAACTATATCATAGTTGAGATCAAGTACAAGGTACTTTTTTATTATCCCAGGGAAAAAGGAAATAATTTTAAAAAATTAGTATTATTTGCTTATAATGGAGTCTATGGGAAATGGCCTTTCCATATTTCGGAGCTTTCTGAGTAACGGATCCCTTACCTGTACTGAAATGCTTGGATTCATGTAGAAGGAGGAACTTTTATGTGGCTTTTTGTTACATGGAAAGGTTCATTATTAGAATTGGTGAGAGCAGGTTTGGAGCCATTGCTGGTATTTATGGTAAGCTGGTTATCTTCCAAAAGTGTAACTATATGGCAACACACTTGTACTCTGCAAATGTACAAAAATACCTTCAGAGGTTATTGTGCTTCCTACACACTTATATACTGTATAGCTATCTATTTATCTATATAACTTAGGTAGTCAGCAGCCATTGCAGAAAGACTGGGTTTAACTAAAAACGGAAAAAGAATATCTTGATCGAGATATACAGGGCAATCTATGGCAAACATGCAGTGTGAAGACGTATGAATTATGTTGCTTTAGCAACAAAAGCATGAAGTGAAAAGATCAGAGGTGTTTTAAAATGAGTTCATATAGCATTTGAACCCTGCAGACACCTCATCAATGTTCTTTTATGAGAACTCTTTCTAAGATGACATTTGGAAAATTGTGATATCTGCCACAAACTTGAGGTTGGTTGCCGTGCCCGCACTTCACGCCGCCGAGTGTAATGGACAATGTCTTTTTTTTTCCAGTACAAATGAGAAATGTAAGTGTGTTTAAATTAAAACAGATCGTGTCTCTGTACTCACTGTAGACTTCGACATTGATAATACGGCAGGATTGTGAAGTGTACAGATGTGCTGTCAAGAATGCTTTCTATGTATGATAGCCAGTGACAGTGTAAAAAGATTAAACAAGAGCCATTTACCATTCACCACAAGGAAAAATACAAAAGCCAAGGAATAAGGAATGCATTTAAGATGATAGTAACACACTCATGGGTACATATATTTTTATTGGACTTGAAGGCCTTTCCTTATTAGTTACTTATATATGAGGCTGGCCATTGTTCCTGAAGGGGTTGTGTAATAGAAGTTGCAAAGTTTGTTACACATATAGTCATCTATAGACCAGCAAATACTGGTCACCTGTTTAAAAGCAAACACTGTATTGGGTGCTATTGTTTACTGCACACGGACAAGGTTTATTACCTATGGGGGCTAGACTTTTTTCCATGTAGAACCAACTTTGTGGCCCAAAAATTGGCTTAGAAACAGTTATTTACCTGATTACCATGACATTTTTTCACACGGGTCAGATGGACCTTCCCAAAACAGCATTGGGACTTACTTTGTGTCCCCACCCACAGGCTAAGAATACCCGGTGTAAACATTTTTGGGAAGAGGTGTAGGTAAGCCCTGGGATTGGTGCTGGGATGTCTCCTTTAATCCCTTTTCAGTCTGTTGAACTGATTATATAGTATGGTAGATGGTGTGGGCCGAAAGAGGCAAGGAGGGCCTCAATGGAGAAAACTCCTCAAAAGAAAATTGGAAAGGAGGGTTGCCCATGGAGAAGGACCATCTAGTAGAAAGCTACATCTAGTCTGAAGCTTCATTGACAAGGGTAGAGGCTTGGTACCCAGTTCAGGGACTTAAGTTGGTGGACCTGGCATAAAAGAGAATTTTCCTGTGTTCACCATGGATGTCCTTGTACATTCAGACTGAATCGAATAGCCCTGTTTGTCATCTACATCTCGTAGGAATTAATTGTGTAACATCTGTACTAATACTGTTTTAGAAAAAAAGGAGAAACTAATTGATTAATCTGGTGAATACTGCAACAGGGTAATAAAGTTGCACAAAGACCGTTCATAAATATATATATGGTAGATATCAATTATGGAAAACTAGCTATGTAGATCATGTGCCATTTCCAAGTTCTAACTGAATTAGACCAGTAGCCATTTTCCTCTCCAAACAGGACAGTACCAATGGGATTTGTTCTGCAGATAGACAGGATATGCTGATATATAAAATAGAAGAACTTATGAGCGTATCATTTCTGAACAATGGCAGACACTTCCATTCAGCCAGCTGGGATAATGCTCAACACCTACTTACCTAACAAACAATAAGATACAAATCCAAACAACAGGCCTTGTTTAGCATCAGGAATTGTTCTACTCTTTACGTTGTTGTTTGAGTTCAAAGCATTTTAAAATCAGTGAGATTCAGTGAGATTTGCTTTAAATATAATTTATAGAATGTTTCCCTCTTACGTTGTCATATAAAGCAGGTTGGAATGCCACGCATCTTAATAGCAAGGAATATGTTTGCAAACATGGGACAAAATGATAGAAAACAGCTCATCAGTGAATATGCCAGATCAAGTCATCAGCTACAATTAGATACTTCTGTTATGTAACTGAGCGTTAAATTCCTTGAAATCAGTTCAATCAGTTTAGAAAGCAATCCTTTCTCACTCCAAAAATGGCAATTCAACCAGTCCCTGGATCAATATAGTAAGATAATAAAAAGCAGTATGCAGACAGTGCCTACTTGAATCTATCATTTGAATCACCCAATATAATAGTTCTCACTTTCTTCTAATCTCAGCAGATGCCCTGCTGTCCTCTGCAAAGATCTACTAATAAAGGAGCCACTGTAGGGCCACATTATACCAATATATATTTTTAAATTGTTATGATATCCCCACTGAGTTATCTATCTTGCCAGCTAGCTATATTAATATAATACACAAGAGCTGTGGATATCCTGTAAATTATATCCTTATAACTGTGCTTGGTGATCATCAGGGATAATAGTTATAGGGGACATTAATAGAATGGTAACATATTTTGCATAATTGTAGGGATCTTGTATATTAATTCGTACCCTATGATGTATCTATCTATCTATCTATCTATCTATCTATCTATCTATATATCATCGAGTTACAGGGGACATTAATAGAATGGTAACATATTTTGCATTATTTGGAAGGGTTGTGTATCCTTATTCGTACCCTATGATAGATCGATCTATCTATCTATTATCTGCTATCTATCTATCTATCTATCTATCATCTATCTATCTATCTATCTATTTATCTATCTATCTATCATCTATCTATCTATCTATCTATCTATCTCTCTATCTATTATCTGCTATCTATCTATCTATCTATCTATCTATCTATCTATCTATCTATCTATCTATCTATCTATCATCATCTATCTACCTATCTATCTATCTATCTATCTATCTATCTATCTATCTATCTATCTATCTATCTATCTATCTATCATCATCTATCTACCTATCTATATTAATATAATACACAAGAGCTGTGGATATCCTGTAAATTATACCCTTATAACTGTGCTTAGTGATCATCAGTGATAATCAGAGCTTAGTGATGTAATTCAATGAAACTTGCGTATTTTTACAAATAATTATACCTCCTGTTGTAAAATATGACAATGTAAGAAGTCACCTTGGAATTCCATGACCTGTATATATGGTCATGGAACTCCTTGGTGACTTATAACATCCTTATATTTTATAATATATACATATAGTACAGTAGAACCATGATTTTCTGTTCCTGGTTTTTACGTTTTCCCAGAATTGACACTGTTTTATAGTAGTTGCATTCAGGCAAGCTGCATTTTATCTTTCCTGGTTTTGACATTTTGCCAGAATTTATGCTGTTTTAACGCAGACCTCTGGGAAATGTAAAATCAGGGTTCATTTGTATTTTTGTACTGTAAGTAGCCCATTGGCAAAGTTTGTACTCGGTCAAACAACCTATAGTAACTAGTGATGAGCGAATCTTCACCATAAAATTTGCAAGACGGCAAGAAAATTCACAAAACGGCAAAAAATTTGCGAAACGCATTTGTTGTGCGTTTTATTTTTTTTGTCACCGGCGTCTTTTTTGTCACCTGCACCTATTTTTTTTTGTTGCCCATGCTTTTTTTGTCGCCGCGGCAATGTTTTTGTCGTCCGTGGTTTTTTTTGTCAGCGCCCCTTCTTTGACGCGACCGCGAGCAATTTGTCATGTGACAAAAAAATTTCAGCGCAACAAATTTTTCCGTAGTGAATTTTCACGGAAGTTTCGCGAATAGCGAAATGTGGAAATTCGCTGCGAATTCATGCCTGGCGAAAAAATTCGCTCATCACTAATAGTAACCAAACAAGAGAAACGTATTGTGCAGCAGAAGATATTTGAGAACACTTTCCCAAGTTACTCACCCCAGAGATAGAATGTTACCCACCCCCAGAGATAGAATGTTACCCACCCCCAGAGATAGAAAGTTACCCACCCCCAGAGATAGAATGTTACCCACCCCCAGAGATAGAATATTACCCACCCCCAGAGATAGAATGTTACCCACCCCCAGAGATAGAATGTTACCCACCCCCAGAGATAGAATGTTACCCACCCCCAGAGATAGAAAGTTACCCACCCCCAGAGATAGAGTGTTACCCACCCCCAGAGATAGAATGTTACTGACCCCCAGAGATAGAATGTTACCCACCCCCAGAGATAGAATGTTACCCACCCCCCAGAGATGTAATGGAATGATAAAAAGGGAGACTGATTACAAAAGTTATATAGTAAACACTTTGAAGTACTGTTTTATTCCATTTTTTTTCTCTTTTGATCAAATGCCAATAACAGTTATACTTCCAGAGTGACTATAAAGTAAAAGTTAAAATAGCAGAGAATAATTGATATAGTATCCCTTTAAAGAGACAAAGCAGAACAGTGCCGTACATAATAAAAAAGTTATATTATGACCTGCCCTACAGAATTTTACAGTGTCCGCCACTGCATACAACATAAAATAAATGATATTGTCTGCTCTGTTTTTCCTCAGGCTGAGGGGGGAAAAAATCATTGCGCTGTTCTTTGCCAGCTAGTTCAATGATTCAGCAAAGTGTGGAAATATTAGAAAGTGTCACTGCTACAACATGCTCTTTAAATAAAAACAAGTTTCTTTGTTTTGTAACAAGGGTAGTGCTTGTCAGCCGCAAAAACTACACCAACAAGCTCTTATTCTGGTTATAATGTCAACACTAAAGGGGAAAATTGCAGCATATGAAGCTAGACCATGAAGCTAGACCATGAAGCTAGACCATGAAGCTAGACCATGAAGCTAGACCATGAAGCTAGACCATGCCCACTTTGGGAGACACCCCCAATAAGGCACTCACCATTTTACAGATACACACTCAGAAAATAGATAAATGAATGCAGTGGCAATTCCATGTATAATACCCCCAGAACTCATAGCAGGGTGACACGGTGCCAATTCCATGTATAATACCCCCAGAACTCATAGCAGGGTGACACAGTGCCAATTCCATGTATAATACCCCCAGAACTCATAGCCGGATGACACAGTGCCAATTCCATGTATAATACCCCCAGAACTCATAGCAGGATGACACAGTGCCACTTCCATGTATAATACCCCCAGAACTCATAGCAGGGTGACACAGTGCCAATTCCATGTATAATACCCCCAGAACTAATAGCAGGGTGACACAGTGCCAATTCCATGTATAATACCCCCAGAACTAATAGCAGGGTGACACAGTGCCAATTCCATGTATAATACCCCCAGAACTCATAGCAGGGTGACACAGTGCCAATTCCATGTATAATTCCCCCAGAACTCATAGCAGGATGACACAGTGCCAATTCCATGTATAATACCCCCAGAACTAATAGCAGGGTGACACAGTGCCAATTCCATGTATAATACCCCCCAGAACTCATAGCAGGGTGACACGGCGCCAATTCCATGTATAATTCCCCCAGAACTCATAGCAGGGTGACACGGTGCCAATTCCATGTATAATTCCCCCAGAACTCATAGCAGGGTGACACGGTGCCAATTCCATGTATAATACCCCCAGAACTCATAGCAGGGTGACACAGTGCCAATTCCATGTATAATACCCCCAGAACTCATAGCAGGATGACACAGTGCAAATTCCATGTATAATACCCCCAGAACTCATAGCAGGATGACACAGTGGCAATTTAATGTATAATAACCTCAGAACTCGTCTTGTTTATAGACATAAAATGATGGCCTCCTGTAGCAAGGCCCTATCACGCATGCTGTCTGTCATGCTATTGGGTTAGAACCATCTGGCTTCTGAGTACATGGGATGTGTAACAGATGGCTCTCACATCCAGCAAATGAGCTTATGAAGTTTCCATTTTATTGATATCTCCTCACATAATGTTTTGGGGGATACTCCCCTTTCCCAAGTGTTCTCACAAAAGTGGAACAGGAAACAGGTACATATAGGAAAAACTCTGCCCCCTTAATCAAGACAATAAGTATGCAATTAACATATTAATTAGCTACTAACACAAAGGAACTAGGTGAACCATACATTACACTGAAATACCTGTCTGTGACAATCACACAGTGTGCAGACTGAATACTGTAGAAAAAGGCCAAGAAAATCAAAATGTCCATTCAAGGGAAATAGTCCCATATGTGTTTTCCAATTGTGTCCCAGAAGTTACATTATGAAAACTTAATTTTTTCTAGGTCACAGTTATCAGTGGATCTCCTGTGTTCACCAACTCCTCTTTTTGTGTTGCCAACATAAGCATATAGACTACCCCTCCAGATGTTACCCTCCTTCCAGATGAAGAAATATCCTACCTTGTACTCTCTTCTACACTAGAAGCCATATTAACAAAACTAACCTAAAGACGTAACCTAAACCACTGCAATCAGTGAGAAATTAGAACTGATTGGCCAATTACAGTATGCGCTGGGTGGTTGGTTGCAGTGATCCCCAACCAGTGGCTCAGGGGTAACATGTTGCTCCCCAACCCCTTTGGGTGTTGCTCTCAGTGCCCCCAAACCAGGGAGTTATTTTTTAGTTCCTGACTTGGGGGCAGGATTTGGTTGAATAAAAACAAGATTTCCTATCAAATAAAGCCCCCTGTAAGCTGATAGTGTGCATAGAGGCCCCTAATAGCCAATCTTAGTCCTTATTTGGCTCCTCCATGAACTTTTATGATCCTTACGAGACTCTCCAAGTCTTTACATCTGAGTGTGGCTTACGAGTAAGAAAGGTTGGGGTTATATAGTATAAGCTACACCCGTTTTGTAAAATCCACCCCACCTGTTTCCCCAAAGGTTGGAGGAAATGTAGTAGGAAAGATTGTAAGTATAGCAGTTAAACATATAATGTACACAAACTGAAAACACTTTTTTAAGCCCAAACCTGGGAAAATAATTTGTTCCGCACACATATCTTGCACTTTTATATCACTAAGAGGCACCCCTTGGATTGCTGATATATATACTGTAGCTGCTCTTTTATTTGTTTCTGTTTGGTTTGTAAGCTTCTCTATTAAAATATATACACCATAGAGGGGCTAATATATAGCGCTCACTTTATTGTACCTGACATAAAGTGGAGTGGTTTAAACCTTAGAGGCCAGTTGTGTATTTTGTAGAGGTCCTCAAGCTCTATTAAATGGTTAATCCATCATAAAGTGAAATACATTGAAAACTTTCCGCAATAAACCTTCCTTACAATAAACCACCAATAACAAATTGCTAGAGCACAGCTCCTAAGTCAATATGGAATTCAATGTAGCAATAACAGCACTGTGGTAACCTATGATCTGTACAATTTGACACAAACAAAAAAGAAAAACATATAATATTCCTGCTGAATGTAGAAACACTGGGGCCTTAAAGCTCATTTATTTTTCTTCTGCGTTCTCTTCTAGGAATTAAAAGTTTCGAACATCCATTGGTAGAGAAACTGGGAAAAATATTAATCAATGAGTGTTTAGTACCATTAGAAGTATTCTTGGGGATACGATGGGAAGTTGTGCAAAGTTTCCTGGGGGGAAGCTTCACACAACTTCAAAAAACAAAATGACGGCTGTGCCTTTCCAACGGCGATTAACTTTATTGCTGGTGGGAAGGCATTTCGGGGAGATTAGTTGCCTGTGCTAGCCAAGATTTAACCATGAGGGACTAATCTCCCTGTGTGCCCTTGCCCTAAACCTATGATTAGTGATGAGCAAATCTGTTCCGTTTCTCTTTGCCAAAAATTCCACAAAACAACAGCAAAATGCATGAAAATTCTGCGAAACGCGTTTGGTGCACAACTTTTTTGTTGCACACATCGTTTTTTATTGGCCGTGCCCATTTTGATGCGGCCACAAATTTTTTTGACTCAAAGCAAATTTTTTTCGGCATATTTCCGCAAAACAATTCACCAATGGCGAATTTCAGAAATTCGCTGCAAATCTATGTCTGGCAAAGAAATTCACTTATAACTACCTATGAGGCAAGGGGAGATATCAATTTTTGATTTTATTATTACTATTATTATTAACATTTATTTATAAAGCGCCAACATATTCCGCAGCGCAGTACAATAAGTGGGTTTCATACATTGGACATACAGAGTAACATATAAAGCAATCAATAACCGATACAAGAGGTGAAGAGAGCCCTGCCCAAAAGAACTTACAGTCTACAAGGTAAGGTGTGGCTCTTGGATCCTAAACAGTATAATAACACACAATTGACCCACCAATCAAGAGTGTGCAAACACACATATAAAAAGTACATATACACATAACATAGAACATACAGAAAATATAAGTCATTTATTACATGGCTCAAATGTCTAAAATCCGCCTAACCTTTAGAGTTCTTGTTTCTGTTGCAGCAATTGATGGCTCTATTAACAATCTGCATTGGCTGAAGGCCGTAATTCTTTTGTGTATTGAACTTTCCTGGAATCTGACAGAGCTTTTCTGTTTCACAACTCATCTTTATGAAATACTTTTTTTGTAATATTGAACTAATTAATCTTGACAGAAGAGATTGTTATTGATATTGATATTATTAAGGCAAGGTTATAACTCTGCATTGTCAGTGTTTTGCTTATTTTCACACTTTTCAGCTGAATCTATGCCTTAGTGTAAGACTACTGTGGGACTATCAGTGGGGTCACTTCATCTCATTACATTATATTTATTGGAACTATCATGTTGGGCTTCACAACTGGCTGGCAGAATGCTGGCATTGTATAATAACTGTCATCTCCTGTATAGTTATAACTGCTGAAAACGTATAAGGAGAGTTCCCACTGATTGTCTGCAGTCATAGTAAATATTTCATATTCTTGATTGGTGTTCCTATGTGGATTTATGGTCCTTATGGGTATTTGTGTGTTGAACATTATTATTTTATCTTTACTGCATTCACCTTTAAACCATTTGTAATGAATATTACGGATTACTGAGAGGTATTTTATACTATGGGACAGTATAAAAGTCTTCTTATGGCCTGTATTAGCAATGAGCAAAGTTGCCCCTTTTTTCTGCCAGATTGTTTGCAAACGTTAGTACAATTTGGTCAAAATGTTACTAGATGCATTGGAATCAACAGATGTTTTTCATGGCATTTTTTTTACACCAGATATATTGGAAATCAATGGGTGTTTTTTCTTGTGCCAAATGCATTGAAGTCAGTGGACTCTTTTTTGCTCCAAATGCATTGGAGTCATTTCACTTCAACTAAAACTTCACAGAACTACAGAAAAATTGGCAATGTTGCCAATATTGCAAAACTGGCATTTTTTACTTCATTGAATAATTTGCAAAACTGCTGAAAAAATTACAAAAATGCATTTGTTCTTGTGCCAAATGTATTGAAGTCTATAGGTGATTTGTTTGTACCAATTGGTTTGGAGTTATTGGACTGTTTTACTTGCATTTTTAATGCACTTAATGCATTGTAGTTTTTTTATTACACATTTCATACATGAAAAAACTTGCATGATGAAATTCTAGTTCAAATTCACAAAAACTTCACTTGTTAAAATGTGAATTTTGACATAAATTTGTATCAGCCAAAAAAAAAAACAACTCCCTCATCCTCATCCTTAGAGATCAAAATACTGTAAATCTATAACACAATAATTCCCAGAAGCAAAAATAATCAAATATAAACCTTTGTGGTCGTTTTTTTTCCCATAGGCCGAATGTCCTTTGTCCATTTCCCGTGAAAGAGCGAGACTTGTGTGCATGTAATAAGTACAAGACTCCAAAGCAAAACAGTTAATCTCATTTATTTTCCCAAGTAGCTGTGTAACAAAGTTCTACAAAATGCTCGCCTTGTTCTATATCTCAGTATGCTCTGATGCATTCGAATGAAGTAGCGCTTTGCAAGCCGCTGCATTAACTCATTATACTCTAAATAAAAAAGGCAATTCAATTACAGATTTGTGTTTTTCATGTGGCATGGAACGTACATCTGTCATACAGATAAACCAACCATTCAGTGAGATAAAGACTGCATTGCAGCCTCTAGAAAATTCTACCTGCCCTGTGTTTTATATGCAATGAGAAATCTCTTTAGCTATGAACTTGGAATATGTAGTGCAATCTGTAGTGGGGTAGATAATGACTAGCAAGCACATAGCCACTTTCTCCTTATAAAGTGTAAACTTTAATATTATCTGAAGTGTTTATCTTTATGGCTTTCTGACAAAAATCTATTATTTATTAACAGTGACATGTGACAGTAACATTTTTACAAAAGTACCGTTTTTTTAAAAGAAAAGTCTTCAATTATTTTTCTTGTTGGCATGAAAAGTCCATTACAAATGCAAACAACATTTTTATCACAGTGATAAAGCGGTGTTGGCAAAACACATATGGTGGCCCATTTACTGTATATACTCGAGTATAAACCTAGTTTTTCAGCACCCAAAATGTGCTGAAAAAGTCACCCTCGGCTTATACTCGAGTCGGGTGCCATGGGTCCCTCCAGACTAGCACCCTCTGTCCTTTGTGTGCAAATTAGGCCACCTGCAACCAGACCCTCCAGTGCCCTGGCCTAGGCTCCCACTAGCAATACTTATTTCCCCTTACATCTCCTCCGGGACTGGGTCTGCTGCCAGTTTGCCAATGTGCAATGAGCGTGGGGTAGTACTCATATTGTTTTTGTTGACCCTCTTCTCCGCTCTGTAAGAGCTAGTTTACTGTTTTTCTTTGAAATAAATATATAAAAACATATACCCCACTGATGCCTCAATTAATGTAATTTTATTGGTATTTATTTTGATTATTGAAACTTAGCAGTAGCTGCTGCATTTCCCACCCTAGGTTTGTACTCGAGTCGATACGTTTTTCCAGTTTTCTTAGGTAAAATTAGGTACCTCGGCTTATATTCGGATCGGCTTATACTCAAGTATATACGGTTCCAACATTCTCATTTGTGGTTTTAGTGGTCTTTAAACCACAATTATATTCACTTTCTTTAAAACCATGATGAATGTCAAGGGAGTTATTATAACAGACTTCTAAAAAAAAGCACAAATGTAAAAAAACGCAGAAAAAACGTAAACACCACGACTTTTTTATTTTGTCATACAAGTGAAAGCATCAAACCCCCCAAAACCCATGGAGCAAAGAAAAATTAGCCAGTTGGAAAAGGAAAGATGGCGTATTTCTACTTTTGGATTTGTCGCAGATTTGACGCATAATAAATGGCAACAAAATAGTTTTTTTCTGTGAAAAAAATAGCATTTTTGGTAAAAACAATAGGAATAGTGATGAGCGAATCTGTCCCGTTTCGCTTCATCGAAAAGATTTAAGAATCTTTGAAAAGATTTGTAAACTGCAACATAATTGTTTTGATGTGCGTAACTTTTATTTGACATGCATCATTTTTTTGATATGCGCAGCAATTTTTCCGCTGCAAATTTTGTCACCCATTTCATGAAAGAGTCAGCCAATGGCGAAACATGGAAATTCGCCACAAATCCTTGCCTGGCGAATTATTTGCCCATTACTTTATATGAATTGTAAAAAAAAACAAACAACCCATAACCTTAACCAAATGGGCCCCATAATGTAACATGTTTAATATGAAATCATGCAGAAAGGGATTTGGGAAAAGGAGAAATTAGCAGAGGTTGGTGTGCAGTGGCTTCTATTCCTGCCATGGCATAGGCATTGGGGCTGTAGCAAACTGCTCACATTGCATATGTGCAATACTACCGGTGACCTGGTAAAATAAATATCCAGAGATTGAAAGGACTATTTAAGAACAGTATTAAAGGAACAGTAACACCAAAAAATTAAAGTTTTTTAAAGTAATTAAAATATAATGTACTGTTGCCCTGCACTGGTAAAAGTTGTGTGTTTGCTACAGTAACTCTACTATAGTTTATATAAATAAGCTGCTGTGTAGCCACGGGGGCAGCCATTAAAGTTGGAAAAAAGGAGAAAAGGCACAGGTTACATAGCAGATAACAGATAAATTCTGTAGAATACAATAGTGTCTATCTCCTATGTGCCTGTGCCTTTTCTCCTTTGAATGGCTGCCCCCGTGGCTACACAGCAGCTTTGTTTATATAAATTTCTGAGGCAAACACACCAGTTGTACCAGAGTAGGGCAGCAGTATATTTTATTCTTATTACTTTTATACACTTTCATTTTTTGGTGTTACTTTTCCCTAAAATAACATTTTTATTAGTGATGCACCGAACTTGTTTTTTTGGGTTCGGCCAAACCCCCAAATCCACCCCGAGGGATTCGGCCGAATACAGAACCGAATTGGAATAATAATTAGCATAAATTAGCATATGCTCATTATGACCTGGAAGAGGTAAAAATCACCATGCGCGACGAAAAAGTTTTCCCCCTAACATGTAACCCTTCCGAATGTCAATTAGCATATGCTAATTTATGCTAATTAGGATTTGGATTTGGTTCAGCCAGGACTGTGGATTCAGCCAAAACCGAACCCTGCTAAAAAAAGGCCGAATTCTGGCCCAATACCGAACAGAATCCTGGATTCGGTGCATCCCTAATTTTTATAGAACAATAATTTCATGTACTACCAAGGCACAGAATATGTTTCAGTCATGTGGAATCCTTTCAGTGTTTGTATACTAAAATTACAATATATAAAGCATGTTACTGTGGGTTATTTCCTTGCTTTATGTAAAACAAAGCATGATATGATTTGGTTATTTATACATTCCATAGTAGATCCTTCCAGATAAATAAACCCTGACTACTACAGTTCCAGTGCATTTATAGGTTATACACAGAATGTATGGAAGATAACCTGTCATCATCATTGTGTAGCGCTGTGTCTGAAATGTAATAATAATTCCTCTTGTTGGTACCTGATTTGACTTTGACGTTGGCCTCTACTTCCTTTTTTTAGTAAATGGAGTAGAATGAAAAGATAATGACTTTCCCTCCCTCCCATGAATAAGATAGATCCGTATCTTTATTATGAGCAGCAGAAGAAAGAATAATATGAAGAACAGGTCTTTCACAGCTCAAGCTTTACCTCCAGGACCTGCTAGTTTATTTCTGTGCTGTATAATTATATATATATATATATATTACTTGTGTCATTTATGCAGTTCTAAAGAAACAAAAATAACATGATATGGTACTTTCTTTTACAGTAGAAGCAAACGATTATTGTGGGAAAGGGAATCATTTGTAACCAGTATTAAATGTAGTAGGGGTTCCAGTTCAGTGTCTCTTATACCCACTCAAAACCAGTGGAGTCACTGATGTCCTCACCTAACTTCAGTCTTTATGTTTGGGCTGTTGTTGTGCTTGAGGCCCATGTTGTTTTTTTTTTTCTTGGCATTCACAAACAATTGGTTTTCTAATGAAAAGCCATCATCCCTTGAAAATATCCTAAGAAGGGCAGAATTATGAATACAAACTATTTTGTATTATGAATACAAACAGAAGTGTGGCTGGCTGGTTCAGATAATACCAGGAGGATCTAGCATTACACATTGTATATGGGGTGTGTGCAAGATTAGCAGCTCAATGCATGGGAGTCAAAGAGGCACATACAGTATACTTACCCACGAACGGGCCGAATGCATCCGATTGTGTTTTTTTCGTAATGATCGGTATTTGGCGATTTTTCGGAAAATTATTGCGCCTTTTTCGTAGCCATTCCGAAAGTTGCGCAAAATGTTGCGATTTTTTCGTAGCGTTCGGATTCATTCAAGCTTCAGTATGGTGACTTTTCTTGGGCCAGGTTGGAGCTGCAGGGTGCTATTGAGTCCTATGGGAGGCTTCCAAAACCAAAGTCTGAAAGTTTCGCCCACCGCTTATGAGCGCTCAATACGAAAAAGTCGCGACAAGATACGAGCGAATCGTAATGGCTACGAAAAACTCGCGTTTTTTCGCGAAAACCGTATTGGTAACGAAAAAGTCGCAACAATTTCCGAAAAGTCGTAAAGGCAAAAAATACGAAAAAGTCGCAAAATGTTAGTTTTCCAATCGGAATTTTTCCAATTCGGATTCGAATTCGTGTCTTAGTAAATCAGCCCCAAAGTGTTAAATAAACATGTATCAATACATATGTGTTTTGGTTAAAATTTGCTTAATTCAGGCAGTTACACACATGATGCAGGTATGTTACAAGTATAAGGCTTTAAGTATCCATTGCATAGCCCACTATTTTGTATTTAATTATAAACGTAATTATATAGCAGAATACATTGTATGTAATATATTAACGTTGCTACATAAAGAGAGAGATGTGTGAAAAAGCAGTAGAGTGGGCGAAAAATGTAAAAGGACCAAAAATGCCCCAAAATTATTTTTTTTTTAACATCTCTTGACAAAGCCCATGTTAATGGGAAGGCAAATGCTACCAATTGCCAGAAAAGATAAACTGGGTCTGATATATTAACATAGGTGTAAATTACATAATTGAAGCTACCCATGGCATCCTGTAAGATTGTTTCTTTCATTATCTGACCAATCAAAACCAATTGCTTGACTGTTAGTGAATGAGCTCAACTAACTGGAAGCCAACAATCCAGAAATACCAGCATGGATTATTCCCCATTTGGCCTATCCTAATGACACTCGCTTCTCACTGGAACAAGCTATATCAGAGTCACACAGGTCATAAAAGACCTTGTAGCTCGAACCTTCTGACTACATCAAGAAAAAGTCATGTCAGTGATCTCTGACAAACCAGTGGAATCTTAGTGAAGAAGTTCAGAGTGAACTCAAATCAGAAAAGGCTTAAGAGCTTCAGAGGTCAAGAAACCGACAAGATAAGGGTCAGGCCAGATAAAACTGTCAAGACTGACAAACAGGATAAGGTCAAGATGTAGGGGTCAAAAATAATGAAATAACTAAGAAATTTCATCAAAAGGAACAAAACACAAAAATCCAGGAAAGATAGATCTAAATATGATAGGCCACCCCCGTAATCCTCCATATTGGTAGCAGTTTTCAAACCATAATGGCAAAACCCACTTCCACTTATAAGGAAGACAACAAACCACATTATTATACAAAGGGAATAATGTAACTTTTATACAGGAATGTAAATATGTTTGCCGCAATATATGTTTAATGTAAGTTATATTGTATTAGAACAAAGCAGTGGAGAAAATAGACGTATTTACTGAGAAATAGATAATAAAGGCCAAATGAACAGAAGAAATAAAATAGGCAAACATCCATTATTGTCAGGGGTTGTGATTAAAAGTTTAAAGTAGTGATGAGTGAATCTGTCCCATTTCGCTTTGCCATAAAATTCGCGAAACGGCATTTGTCGCGCAATTTTTTTGTCACCGCGTCTATTTTTTTTTGTCGCCTGCGCCCTTTTTGACGCAACTGTGCCCAATTTGATATGCGACAAAACAAATTTCTGCATGATGAAATCTTCCGTGGCAAACTTTCATGAAACAATTCGCCAATGGCGAAATGCGGAAATTCACTGCGAATCCATGCCTGGCGAAAAAGTTTGCTCATCACTAATTTAAGGCAGTGTGTGCTGATGGGAGAAGGTTGGGTGGGAGCTTCATATATAAATCTGTGAAGTAAAAATGTTACTTTTCAACACACATTAAAGGGATATTGTCATGATTTTCATGGTGTTTTTTTTATCTATAAATCACACTGTTTACATAGCAAATAATTCACTCTGCCATTTAAAATTTTATTTTTCAACCAACAAATGTATTTTTTTAGCTGTAATATTGGTGTGTAGGCGCCATGTCAGTGCATTGTGCCTGAGTCTGAGCTTTCAGAAGGAGCCAGCGCTACACATTAGAACTGCTTTCAGTTAATCTATTGTTTCTCCTACTCTGAGTCCCATGTAACTGGAGGAGTCCCAAGCCGGACTTGGATTTCTTACTATTGAGTGCTATTCTGATACCTACTGGGAGCTGCTGTCTTGCTCTCTTCCCATTGTTCTGCTGATTGGCTGCTGGGAGGGGGGGATATCACTCCAACTTGCAGCTCAGCAGTAAAGTGTGAGTGAAGTTTATCAGAGCACAGGTCACATGGCTGTAGCACCCTGGGAAATGAAGAATATGCTAGTCCCATGTGAAATTTCAATTAATCATAATAAATCCATTTGCATTTTTGAAAAATGGATTTCAATGCAGGAGTCTGCTGATGCATTTTAAAAAAATCATGTTTTCCCATGACAGTATTGCTTTAAGATTTAAGTGGCTGATTCATCAACTTTCACATTTGAAGATTTGTGCTAAAAATCATGATTTTGAACTAGGGCTTCCAAAATTTGAATGTTTGATCTATGTTAAGCACAAAAATGGAACAGAACTCTAATGTAAAACTTTTCTATCTAAAAGCTTGTAAGTTGGGAGTTGTTCTAGGCAAAATGTAGGCAATTTTCTTTTAAAGTTTTTTCACATTTTTATTGGATCAAGTTTTTCCGATTCCAATCTTTAATAAATAAGAAAAGATCCGAGTTTGGTAAAAGTTTGAGTTTATTCAAATTTTAAAAAAAATCTGAGTTTTACATTTTGTAATGTCCATTAACCCTTTCACTGCCAGCCGTTTTGGTTAAAGCGGAACTTGTATTGCCAGACAGTATTTGAACATTTTGCACTGTTTCACTTTAGGGGCCTTTCCTCGGGGGGACTTTTAGTTTACCCAGGAAAACAATATATTGTTTTGTTCAGGACAAACTAAGCTTTCAAAATATGGTAGAATTTTGGTGTAATTCCAATTCTGTAACAAGATATAGGCTTCCAAATGTCTAAAAATTTTAAAAAAATCATATTTTTCATAATATAAACACACATACCAGAAACAAAAATTATTTTATGCACAAAAATACAACTGATTTGGAAAGTCCCATGTCTCCTGAATGTGCCAATACCAAATATATATAGTTTTATGGAGAATTCTCACTTGTATAGGTCAAAAACTCCCAGCAGTACACTACCAAATTTCCAAAGCACTGCTTCACAAAGCTGCATACTTTAGATTTCAAGGCCAAAACTTCCACTAACAGAAGGTTTATACCAGAAAATTACACATTTCTGGAAAGAACAGATTCTGGGGAATCCAGAGTAGGCACAATTGTCTGTCTACTCCAAACTACCAAGTCGCAATGCTTTCCTAAAGTTATAGGTTTTTATCAAAATTTGTGAAGTTTTAAAAAAATTGCTTCAAAGCTTCGAATCTATAGTATCTTATCTCCTACAGGTCATAAAGTAACCAAGATAAAACACCCTAAATCTGAACGCCAGGGGTCCACTGAACAGTTTGATGCCCAATATGTATAGGTTTACCTAAGTATGTGGCATGTAGGGGCCCCAATGGGAACATACCCCCATATGATCTATCATTTCTGTCATTTCAGCTCCTGCAAAATCAACACATTTACATCATTATATGTGGGATAAAGCTAGTAAAAAGTACACTCACCCCAGAAAGTCATATATTTTTGGAAAGTACACATTCCCCCGAATCTAAAATGGGTACCCGTGTCTTTCTACTCCAAAGTACCAAGCCGCAAAGCATTTAGAAAGTTAGCAATTTTGATGATATTTCCAAAAATCCCTTCATAGCTTCCAGTTTCCAGCACCTTATCTCCCACATAGCATTAGGTACCAAGATAAAACACCCTAAATTTGAACTCCAGGGGTCCACTGAACAGTTTGATGCCCAATATGTATAGGTTTACCTAAGTATGTGGCATGTAGGGGCCCCAATGTGAACATACCCCCCTATGATCTATCATTTCTGTCATTTCAGCTCCTGCAAAATCAACACATTTACATCATTATAAGTGGGATAAAGCTAGTAAAAAGTACGCTCACCCCAGAAAGTCATATATTTTTGGAAAGAACACATTCCCCCGAATCTAAAATGGGTACCCGTGTCTTTCTACTCCAAAGTACCAAGCCACAAAGCATTTAGAAAGTTAGCAATTTTGATGAAATTTCCAAAAATCCCTTCATAGCTTCCAGTTTCCAGAACCTTATCTCCCACATAGCATTAGGTACCAAGATAAAACAACCTAAATATGAACGCCAGGGGTCCACTGAACAGTTTGATGCCCAATATGTATAGGTTTACCTAAGTATGTGGCATGTAGGGGCCCCAATGTGAACATACCCCCATATGATCTATCATTTCTGTCATTTTAGCTCCTGCAAAATCAAAACATTTACATCATTATATGTGGGATAAAGCTAGTAAAAAGTATGCTCACCCCAGAAAGTCATATATTTTTGGAAAGTACACATTCCCCCGAATCTAAAATGGGTACCCGTGTCTTTCTACTCCAAAGTACCAAGCCACAAAGCATTTAGAAAGTTAGCAATTTTGATGAAATTTCCAAAAATCCGCTCAAAGCTTCCACTTTGCAGCATCTTATCTCCCACATAGCATTAGGTACCAAGATAAAACACCCTAAATCTGAACGCCAGGGGTCCATTGAACAGTTTGATGACCAATATGTATAGGTTTACCTAAATATGTGGCATGTAGGGGCCCCAATGGGAACATACCCCCATATGATGCGTCATTTCAGAAAATAAACACATTTACATCCTTTATGTGGGATAATGCTACAAAAAAGTACGCTCACCCCAGAAAGCCATATATTTTTGGAAAGTACACATTCCCTTGAATCTATAATGGGTACACATTTCCTTTTACTCCAAAGTACCAAGCCGCAAAGCTTTCCTAAGTTTGCCGATTTTTATGATATTTCAGAAAATTGCCTAAAAATGTTGCAGTTTGCTGCATTTATCTCACACAATATCTTGCGTACAATGGCAAATCACCCCCAATAGGAACACCAGAGGTTTACTGAACAGTTTGATGCCCAATATACATAGATATACCAAAGTCTGTGGTATGTACTGACCCCAAAATGAAAATAGCGTATATGGATTTCTAGCCTGCCAACTCAGCTTTTGCACACAGAGCCCCCTGTCAGTGTATTATGTGCTGTAACACCCCCAAACTATACAGAAAAACCCAGAAAACCATATATTTTTGGAAAGTACACATTCTGACAAATCCAACATGGGTAAAGAGTCCTTTCTACACCAAAGTACCAAGCCGCAAAGCTTTCCTAAAGTTAGTGGTTTTTATGACATTTCAGAAAATCGCCTAAAAATGTTGTGATTTGCCACATTTATCTCACACAATTTCTTGCGTACAAAGGCAAATCACCCCAAATAGAAACACCAGAGGCCTACTGAACAGTTTGATGCCCAATATGCATAGATATACCAAAGTCTGCGGTATGTACTGACCCCAAAATGAAAATAGCGCATATGAATTTCTAGCCTGCCAACTCAGCTTTTGCACACAGAGCCCCCTGTCAGTGTATTATGTGCTGTAACACCCCCAAACTATACAGAAAAACCCAGAAAACCACATATTTTTGGAAAGTACACATTCTGACAAATCCAACATGGTTAAAGAGTCCTTTCTACACCAAAGTACCAAGCCGCAAAGCTTTCCTAAAGTTAGTGGTTTTTATGACATTTCAGAAAATCGCCTAAAAATGTTGCGATTTACCACATTTATCTCACACAATTTCTTGCGTACAAAGGCAAATCACCCCAAATAGAAACACCAGAGGCCTACTGAACAGTTTGATGCCCAATATGCATAGATATACCAAAGTCTGTGGTGTGTACTGACCCCAAAATGAAAATAGCGTATATGGATTTCTAGCCTGCCAACTCAGCTTTTGCACACAGAGCCCCCTGTCAGTGTATTATGTGCTGTAACACCCCCAAACTAAACAGAAAAACCCAGAAAACCATATATTTTTGGAAAGTACACATTCTGACAAATCCAACATGGGTAAAGAGTCCTTTCTACACCAAAGTACCAAGCCGCAAAGCTTTCCTAAAGTTAGTGGTTTTTATGACATTTCAGAAAATCGCCTAAAAATGTTGCGATTTGCCACATTTATCTCACACAATTTTTTGCGTACAAAGGCAAATCACCCCAAATAGAAACACCAGAGGCCTACTGAACAGTTTGATGCCCAATATGCATAGATATACCAAAGTCTGTGGTGTGTACTGACCCCAAAATGAAAATAGCGCATATGGATTTCTAGCCTGCCAACTCAGCTTTTGCACACAGAGCCCCCTGTCAGTGTATTATGTGCTGTAACACCCCCAAACTAAACAGAAAAACCCAGAAAACCATATATTTTTGGAAAGTACACATTCTGAGGAATTCAAAATAGATAAAGTTATTTTTTTTTTTGCAAAAAAAAAAAAAAACCCAAAAAACTGTAAAATTGTGTGCTGTATGTGTGTGTACATGTATGTAAGTGTATGTAAGTGTGTGTAAGTGTGTATAAATGCAAAAAAAATCACCCTTACCTGTCTTCAAGTTTGCCTGGTCCTGGTGCCCTCCATCTCGCGTGAACTCGCGTGGGCGGCGGCTAGGGAGGAAGCAGGAAGCCGGCAGTAAGCAGCAGACGCGATGCGATGCGTCTGCTGCTTGGGGGGGAGGCCCTGCAACGATCGTGTTGCAGGGCCGGCCTGACAGCCCCCCTGGCTCGTTGCCCAGGGGGCTGTCATGCTTAAAAGCTCTCTGCGGAAGCGACACATGCCGCTTCTGCAGAGAGTATGTTTATCTGCCAAACGACGTACGGCGCACGTCGTTGGCAGATAAAGCCTTTTAATGCCACGACGTACGCCGTACGTCGTTGGCATTTAAAGGGTTAATTAAGTGGAATTGATTAGGGTGGTGGATCTTCTGTAAAAAGATTGTAAGCTCTTCACCTCTTGTATCGGTTATTGGTTGCTTTATATGTTACTCTGTATGTCCAATGTATAAAACCCACCTATTGTACAGCGCTGCGGGATATGTTGGCGCTTTATAAATAAATGTTAATAATAATAATAATAATAAATAGAGTTTTTATCTTTGAGAACTTGGAACACAGAAAACTTTATTTACATTGCAAACACAATGTCAAAATCTCAATCTATAACATTTACTCTTTTCCACAAATAGCTTCTTTACCCTACAAAATTTACACTGGGCTATTGGTTCCACTACATCTAATCCACCAACTGACAATATTACAAAATTAATTCTAAATAAACTAGATTGCAATTGAGCCCAGTCCAGCAGATCTTGGCTTCACTCTTGAGATGCTGCCTTAAAGGGGATGTAAAGTCAAGATCTAAACTCAGTGTTTAACTATAACCCTAAGATGTGAATACCTGTTCCATCTTCTGTGTTATTTCTGTGCAGGGAGGGGGAGGAGTCCCCATCCCTGTGAGCTGACAGGAAAGAAGACCTGAGAGGAAGTATTGGGTCAAAACCAAACAGGACGGAAGGCCTGCAGTGTTTAAATATAACCCTATAATGTTAACTATAACCCTAAGATGTGAATACCTGTTCCATCTTCTGTGTTATTTCTGTGCAGGGAGGGGGAGGAGTCCCCATCCCTGTGAGCTGACAGAAAAGAAGGCCTGAGAGGAAGTATTGGGACAAAACCAGACAGGAAGGAAGGCCTGCAGAGGACGTACTGGGAAAGAAGCAAAGATCCTAGATATTACTGTGTGTGAAAAGTCCGTAGGAAAATTCACGCTTTGTTTAGGGTGCAGAAGGTAAGGGAGTCCTTGTCAGGACTCTGAAGAACAAAGCATTCTCTTTTCAGGGTACAGAAAGCCAAAGGGAGTTCTTCTCAGGGCTCTGAAGAAACTGCCACATAAGTAGGGATCCCCCAGCAACACAGAGACCAAACAATCTGCAATATTATTCTTGGCACACTCTTCCTCTGGATCAGAGAAGTTCCCAGGAAGGGGTATTACAGCCCAGTCTGTCCTGACCCTGGGTAAAGGCACCACCAAATGATAGTGTACCTACTCGCCCATATAGCAGAGACACAGTACTACAGAGCCAAAATGTAGAAATTAGTTGTCTCGGTGCAGCCGAAGGCTATTGCGGATACAAATAATTTATTAGCATTTCATAAATAGTTTCCACTGCGACACTAACAAGTGGCACAATACCATTACAATAGTGCTATATTCAAGCTGAATGCTTCTGTGAGTCATGTAATCCTTTTATTTATCTAAATATGCATTCCTAAACAGAGAACAAATCAGAAGCAAAGTTTACTCTCAGTAATTAGAACAAGATGTGATTGTGCTTACCTGCAAGCCACTTGTTATCATCAATTAGCCAATAAATGCCCTGCCTGGTCCATGATCAGATTTCTTCATGCAGGCTATGCCTGAAATCACTTTTAACAGAACGTGCATCTTTTGTTAGCTGTCTGTTCAGTGATAAGATTCTGTCAATCACAGCTTGAATTCATAGGAAACTCCATTAGACAAAAACACAGGAAAGGGCTCAGATCTTAAGCTTACTGGAAAGGGCAACCAAACTTGAATGCTGTCAAATTCAGGACAGTTCTTAATTCATTCAGCTGATGCAGGAGCTATAAAATGTCATTCATTCTCAAGCACAGTTGCTTTGAGTGTAACATGCTTCATCAGGTTTGGATCATTTAGATTATTAAAGTGTATTTACCAAGTGGGAAAATTGTAGATGTACATGAAAATAATCATAGAAATAAAACAAAACCAAAATGTTCTACATGTAGCCAGTTAGGACTGTTAACTTGGCTACTTCCAATTCTGTCCATGTAAAGGACAAAACCAATGACTTCCTTGGCCAATATCTTACCAGGGAATAATTGGCCTAATGTCCAGCAAGATGCAGCCCACTGCCTGGCCAATTTGACCAAAATAAGCTTATTTGGTGGCCTTGTAAAATGAGCAATCCTTTCATTAAGGGCGAAGACACACAGAGCTACTAGTAGCAGCTACTTTTTCATGAAATTGATTAAGGTGTGCTACACAACGGACAAACCGGCTAATTGTAGCCCCAGGTGCAAGCTGAACCCTCAGCCAGGGTAAAACCATATCCCTCAGGGTTCTGTACTGGGTCCACTTTTGTTTAATTTGTTCATAAATGACTTAGGGGAGGGTATTATGAGTAATGTATCAGTGTTTGCAGATGACACAAAACTCTGCAGACCAGTCAATTCTATCCAGGATGTGACATCCCTGCAGCAGGATCTTGACCAACTGGCAATCTGGGCAGCTAAGTGGCAGATGAGATTTAATGTGGATAAATGTAAGGTCATGCACCTGGGATGTAAAAATATGCAAGCCCCGTATACCCTTAATGGGACTGCACTAGGCAAATCCATAATGGAGAAGGACCTTGGAGTCCTTGTAGATAATAAACTTGGCTGTAGCAAGCAATGCCAGGCAGCAGCTGCAAGGGCAAACAAGGTTTTGAGCTGTATTAAAAGGGGTATAGATTCACGGGAGGAGGGGGTTATTCTTCCCCTTTACAGAGCGCTGGTAAGGCCCCATCTAGAATATGCTGTTCAGTTTTGGTCTCCAGTGCTCAAACGGGACATTATTGAGTTAGAGAGGGTCCAGAGAAGGGCAACTAAGCTGGTAAAGGGTATGGAAAATTCTCAGTTATGAAGAAAGACTGGCCAAGTTGGGTCTGTTTACACTGGAGAAGAGGCGCTTAAGAGGTGACATGATAACTATGTATAAATATATAAAGGGATCATATAATAACCTTTCTAATGTTTTATTTACCAGTAGGTCCTTCCAACAGACACGAGGGCACCCACTTCGTTTAGAAGAAGGGAGGTTCCATTTAAACATTCGGAAAGGATTTTTTACAGTGAGAGCTGTGAAGTTGTGGAATTCCCTCCCCGAATCAGTCGTGCTGGCTGATACATTATATAACTTTAAGAAGGGGCTGGATGGATTCTTAGCAAGTGAGGGAATACAGGGGTATGGGGGATAGCTCTTAGTACAAGTTTATCCAGGGACTGGTCCGATTGCCATCTTGGAGTCAGGAAGGAATTTTTTCCCCTCTGCGGCAAATTAGAGAGGCTTCAGATGGGGTTTTTTGCCTTCCTCTAGTAGTTAGGCAGGTTATATATAGGCATTATGGTTGAACTTGATGGACGTATGTCTTTTTTCATCCCAACTTACTATGTTACTATGTTACTAATATCCAGGATAAAATGAAAAAACAGCAGCACTCCGGAAATGTTGTTGTACTACAACATTTCCGGAGTGCTGCTGTTTTTTCATTTTATCCTAGCTACTTTTTCATGGCTACTAAATTCCAGAAACTACACTGCCATAGACAATACTGAGAATCGCCTCTGCTAAAACACACGTAGAGATAATTATCAGTAAATGATCAGCATTATCTGTTTTAGTAGCCACAACAAGTAGCTGCTGCTAGTAGCTCTGTGTGTCTTCACCCTAAAAGGGCCACCCTAAACTGTTAACAGTAGTTCTATTTCCATGTATAGGATTGCTTCTATTTGTAAAGAATCAAACACATATAGACAAATATACTTATCATTGATTAAGGCTGCACAGCCATAGGCTATGGTCCTCAGTGAAATAAAAAGGTCACTTGATCTTTAGTCTGGTTTTATTTGACCTAATTTGTTTAATGAATGCTGCTTTCTCTAATTAACAGGGATATTTAATAATAACTTGCAGTGGAAGGTGTTGAAAGAGATACAGGATGGATGCTGGCCATTGCAACGGCTAATTGCTAATGAAATATTCACACACAACACATCAATCTCTGAATTAAGACTTTTGAAGTAAACAAAATTGAGACCAATGGCACCTTGTTAATTTTGCTGACTTTAATTATACACACTCTTTGATCGGGCTCACTTTGTATTTCTGCAGTACTAATCGGCCAATTCTTGCAATTTGATTAAACAGATAACAATTGTTAGTATATATCCGCCAAATACAATGTCAGCTGCTGTACTTTGTTGCTTCTAGTTGTTTCGGTAGCCTGTGGAAACGTCAGAAATAGTGATGAGTGAATTTTTTCTCTAGGTTTGACATGAAAAAAATGCCCATAGACCAATCGCTGCCAAAAACAAGCACGGTAAAAAAAAAATACCCATTGACTTCAATGTTATTTATATATCGGGTTGGCAACAAAAATCAAATAGAGGAACAGGGCACACCAGTGTATATAAATAAATTCTCCATTGCAATAAAGTGTTATTTATGCATTGAGGTCTAATTTTATCATTGACTTCAATGCATTAATTTTTGCAGATTAGTAAATTTTTCAGCAGATCGGAACGGGACAGATCCCCCATAATTAAGAAGATTAATTTGGTACCTCTGAATGCCTCTGCTAACCAAACTTCCAGGATTGTATTTGTTTGATTGGATTCCTCTGTTCTAGTTGTACCCCAATAATATCAGATTACTCCAAAAGAATCCTGGAGCCATAAAGCAACCGAGCTTGGTTTTGGACAAGTAGGGGCACATTTATCAAAGTGCGAATTTTCGCCACGATTGGAAAAAATTTGGACCACAATCATTTCTGATGTGCGTTAATTGTGCAAAAATTTGCACTGTAGTCATACGAAAATATCGTGGTACGATCTGAAATGTTCATATCCGACGATCGTAAATGGCGCAAAAAACTTTCTGACTTTAGTGCATGTTTTTGGAAGCCTCCCATAGGAATCAACGGCACTCTGCAGCTCCAACCCGGCCCAAGGAAAGTCTCCCATAGGGCTCAATGGCACTCTGCAGCTCCAACCTGGCCCAAGGAGAGTCTCCCATAGGGCTCAATGGCACTCTGCAGCTCCAACCTGGCCCAAGGAGAGTCTCCCATAGGGCTCAATGGCACTCTGCAGCTCCAACCTGGCCCAAGGAAAGCCTCCCATAGGGCTCAATGGCACTCTGCAGCTCCAACCTGGCCCAAGGAAAGCCTCCCATAGGGCTCAATGGCACTCTGCAGCTCCAACCTGGCCCAAGGAATGTCTCCCATAGGGCTCAATGGCACACTGCAGCTCCAACCCAGCCCAAGGAAAGTCTCCCATAGGACTCAATGGCACTCTGCAGCTTCAACCCGGCCCAAGGAAAGTCTCCCATAGGGCTCAATGGCACTCTGCAGCTCCAACCTGGCCCTAGGAAAGTCTCCCATAGGGCTCAATGGCACTCTGCAGCTCCAACCCGGCCCAAGGAAAGTCTCCCATAGGGCTCAATGGCACTCTGCAGCTTCAACCCGGCCCAAGGAAAGTCTCCCATAGGGCTCAATGGCACTCTGCAGCTCCAACCTGGCCAAAGGAAAGCCTCCCATAGGGCTCAATGGCACTCTGCAGCTCCAACCTGGCCCTAGGAAAGTCTCCCATAGGGCTCAATGGCACTCTGCAGCTCCAACCCGGCCCAAGGAAAGTCTCCCATAGGGCTCAATGGCACTCTGCAGCTCCAACCTGGCCCAAGGAAAGTCACCCATAGGGCTCAATTGCACTCTGCAGCTCCAACCCGGCCCAAGGAAAGTCTCCCATAGGGCTCAATGGCACTCTGCACCTCCAACCCGGCCCAAGGAAAGTCTCCCATAGGGCTCAATGGCACTCTGCAGCTTCAACCCGGCCCAAGGAAAGTCTCCCATAGGGCTCAATGGCACTCTGCAGCTCCAACCTGGCCCAAGGAAAGTCTCCCATAGGGCTCAATGGCACTCTGCAGCTCCAACCCGGCCCAAGGAAAGTCTCCCATAGGGCTCAATGGCACTCTGCAGCTCCAACCTGGCCCAAGGAAAGTCTCCCATAGGGCTCAATGGCACTCTGCAGCTCCAACCCAGCCCAAGGAAAGTCTCCCATAGGACTCAATGGCACTCTGCAGCTTCAACCCGGCCCAAGGAAAGTCTCCCATAGGGCTCAATGGCACTCTGCAGCTCCAACCCGGCCCAAGGAAAGTCTCCCATAGGACTCAATGGCACTCTGCAGCTCCAACCCGGCCCAAGGAAAGTCTCCCATAGGGCTCAATGGCACTCTGCAGCTCCAACCTGGCCCAAGGAAAGTCTCCCATAGGGCTCAATGGCACTCTGCAGCTCCAACCCGGCCCAAGGAAAGCCTCCCATAGGGCTCAATGGCACTCTGCAGCTCCAACCCGGCCCAAGGAAAGCCTCCCATAGGGCTCAATGGCACTCTGCAGCTCCAACCTGGCCCAGGGAAAGCCACCCATAGGGCTCAATGGCACTCTGCAGCTCCAACCCGGCCCAAGGAAAGTCTCCCATAGGGCTCAATGGCACTCTGCAGCTCCAACCCGGCCCAAGGAAAGCCTCCCATAGGGCTCAATGGCACTCTGCAGCTCCAACCTGGCCCAAGGAAAGCCTCCCATAGGGCTCAATGGCACTCTGCAGCTCCAACCTGGCCCAAGGAAAGCCTCCCATAGGGCTCAATGGCACTCTGCAGCTCCAACCTGGCCCAACTAAAGTCTCCCATAGGGCTCAATGGCACTCTGCAGCTCCGACCTGGCCCAAGGAAAGCCTCCCATAGGGCTCAATGGCACTCTGCAGCTCCAACCTGGCCGAAGTTAAGTCACGATAATGAAGCTTGAATAAATCTCAAACTTTTGCACTCATTGCGACAAATACGATTTTGTCGCACAACTTGTTGCGCAAATTGTTGCACCGTACGAAAAAGTTGTGCAATACACAAAATACGCAAAAAACGTATTCGGACCATACTTTAATGAATGTGCCCCGTGGTGTTAGAAATGTACATTTACAAGGAAGGGAACAATCTGCAACAGGAATAATATGTTCATTATACAAATTATTTGTGACATCCTAAAGAAGTTTTACAGAAGACCTACACTTGGATCATCTCACTAACAGCTATAAAAGAAGAAAATCAAATTTGTAAAATTTCTTTTAGCTTTTGGTGTCAACCAGGAGAAGTTTGGGTAAGTAGAATGGCTTCAAGCCCTGGGAGCCCATGCGATTTTAGTGCTCTTCTGTTTCAGCCAAAGCGACTCCTCAAAGAGGGATCAGTTTAACTGCAAATCACACTTCTCTAATTCATAAATGTGTTTTATTGAATACCCTTAATACCCTGAAATCAGCATTATAGAACTTGGTGCAAAAGAAGACATAAATTGTACCGTTTGCCATGCTTTCAACGAATTTGCCCAACCTTTTCTTTGTGTGTTTGGTCCAAAGATCCAATTTCCCATTTAAATCTACTTAGAATTGTGTAGATTCTACTGGACACGGTGGTAAATCCATTTGGTGAGACATTCTATCTGCATGTGTATAAGATTATTGACTGTCCTGCCCTGTCTACTGTTTCACAACTGACCTTGAGTTGCAAGGCTAAATAAAGGTGCGCACAAGCAAACTGACCCGATCCTTACAGGGAGATTTTCTCATTTGTATCCAGATTTAGTTTAAAGAAAAATAATAGGCATTCTACCAAGAACCAATCTTAACTTTTATCACTGTCTATGTCTAATGCTTATATATAAGGAAGTGATCAATAAAAAAGGGGACAAGTGAGAAAAAGAATATGAATAAATACCTTTTCAAATCTGCCCCAGTTTTTAGACGGTTGGGTTAGGTGTCAATAGAAACTGTTTTTCTGTTCTACTGCTGTTTATTGAGCAGATATAAAAAATATTATCTCTAGAAAAATAAAAAAAGTAAGCACTGCGTTTCCAACACAAATCATATTTATTGGATTCATGCTGAACAGAGAGGATTCATCATAGATATGTACGGAACACATCAATGTGTGTATATAGAAAATAATGTGAGATTATTCTAGTGATGAGTAATCAGAACACAATCAACAGCTGATTCCTATATGATTTAAGGCTGATGCCACACATGGCGTTTTTATGCTGCGTTTTTTCTCGCCTAAAAACGCCGCACAAGCCACACAGCCCCTGACTATGGTGTTTTTCAGCCTAGTACTGGTGATGTAGCAAATCCCGTTTCCATGGTGCTAATAGTGCAAAATAGTAGAAAACGCTGCGTATTTCAGCTAGGTCTGGCAGCTGCCTTTGGGTACAGATAGGAATAGCTTGCTTTGCAAATACTGGCGTATTTCAGCCAACGCTTGAAAAAATCCGTGCTAAGGTGTTTTCTAGCGTATTTCCGCATTGTGTGGTTTGCTTCGAGTCTTTTCAAGTTATTTCTATGGATGATGATATCGGGCGTTTTTCAGCCGCTGAGAGAATTAGAAAATATGCAGCGTAAAAACGCCTCGTGTGGCATCAGCCTTATAAAGTCCCAGGCTAAACTTGTATTGGAAGCCATGTTCAAAATCAACCCCCCCAGAATTTTATTGAGACAATGAGTTCTGAAAAATATTGCAAATCTTTCTTTAGTAGTGATGAGCGAATCTGTCCCAGTTTGCTTTGCTAAAAAATTTTCGAATAAAAATGGTGAAAAATCTGCGAAATGGCGCGCATTAAAATTTTTTTTTGACGTGTGTCATTTTTTAACGCAGGCAAGAAAAATTTGTCACGTGGCAACTTTTGTTTCCTGTTTCACAAAATAATCCGTCAATGGCAAAACGTGGAAGTTTGCCGCGAACCCATGCCTGGCTAGTTATTTTGGCTATCATTAGTCTTTAGCAGCTTGTGTCTGATGGTAACTAAAAGAGTATAATAACTTGTATTGCAAGTATGTTCTGGCTTTTATGGATCTCACATAGCGCACTATTTTCAAGTTTTTTTTCAAATTAGAAAAAAATTAAAAAATGTGATTTTTGATATATCTGCCTCCCCATATTCCTGTATAAATAAAGAAACAGGACTTATAGAGAATTAATATTGGATTAACACCAAAAAATCATGCACTATACAATATTCAATTATTAAGTGTATTTAATGAAATGGCTTATGTGTGTGAATTTAATCATTAAAGTACACATTTATCAAAAAGTGAGATTGACGTTTTACAGCAATTCAAATTTTTCAAATGTAAAAAAAACCCACTATCGTAATTTTGGAATTTCAATTTTGTGAACTCTACGGGGTTATTTATCAACATTTTTTTCTGTGATTCAAGGTTTTTTTTTTTTGTTTAATCATAATTTTGAATTATGAAAAACACAATTTTCATATATTTATTAAGTGATAAAAATGTGAAAATATGTAAAATGTAAAACGTTAGCTTCTGAATACTGGCGAAGTCATGTAGAAATAGGAGCTATCGAAAGGCAAGATTTTAACTGTTTAGGCAATTTGCAGCTGAAAAATTTGTTGCGCGTCAAAAAAGTTGCGGTCACTGCTAAATGGGAGACAAAAAAAAGATGCGGGAATCAAAAAAGTCTCACAACAAACACGGCCTGTGGATTTTTCACTGTTTTGTGACTTTCCTTATCGTTTTGTGCATTTTATGGCGAAACAGGCCAGATTTGCTCATCACTAATTGCTAATTCCAAAGCATTTAAAAATCCCATCCAATGGAGGAAAAACAGGAATAGGACCCATTATCCAGAATGCTCGGGACCAAGGGTATTCCGGATAAGGGGTCTTTCAATAATTTGGATCTCCATACCTTAAGCCTACTAAAAAATCAATAAAACATTAATTAAACCCAATAAGGGGTAATTATATCTTAGTTGGGATCAAGTACAGGTACTGTTTTATTATTACAGAGAAAAGGGAATCATTTAACCATTAAATAAACCCAATAGGGCTGTTCTGCCCCCAATAAGGGGTAATTATATCTTAGTTGGGATCAAGTACAGGTACTGTTTTATTATTACAGAGAAAAGGGAATCATTTAACCATTAAATAAACCCAATAGGGCTGTTCTGCCCCCAATAAGGGGTAATTATATCTTAGTTGGGATCAAGTACAAGGTACTGTTTTATTATTACAGAGAAAAGGGAATAATTTAACCATTAAATAAACCCAATAGGGCTGTTCTGCCCCCAATAAGGGGTAATTATATCTTAGTTGGGATCAAGTACAGGTACTGTTTTATTATTACAGAGAAAAGGGAATCATTTAACCATTAAATAAACCCAATAGGGCTGTTCTGCCCCCAATAAGGGGTAATTATATCTTAGTTGGGATCAAGTACAAGGTACTGTTTTATTATTACAGAGAAAAGGGAATCATTTAACCATTAAATAAACCCAATAGGGCTGTTCTGCCCCCAATAAGGGGTAATTATATCTTAGTTGGGATCAAGTACAGGTACTGTTTTATTATTACAGAGAAAAGGGAATCATTTAACCATTAAATAAACCCAATAGGGCTGTTCTGCCCCCAATAAGGGGTAATTATATCTTAGTTGGGATCAAGTACAGGTACTGTTTTATTATTAGAAAGAAAAAATAAATCTTTTTTTAAAATGTGAATTATTTGATTAAAGTACAGTCTATGGGAGATGGCCTTTCCGTAATTCTGAGCTTTCTGGATAATGGGTTTCTGGATAAAAGGTCGGATACCTGTAAAATGTATTAGTGATGGGCGAAATAATCAGCCAGGCATGGATTTGTGGTGAATTTTACCCACTTTGCCATTGGCGGATTTTTCCACGAAATGGGCGACAAAATTTGACACTAAAAAATGTACAGCACGACAAATAATTGTCGGTCGTGTCAAAAAAAATTGTTGCACGTGTAAAAAATGATGTACGTCAAAAAAAAAGTTGTGCACAACCATTTTTTTTTTAAAGCAAAATGGGACAGATTTGCTTATCACTAGTCATTATCTGTGCTCCACAAAACTAGACCACCTGTAAAGGTGGCCACACACGATCTGACGCATCGGTCGCACGAAAGATCGTCAGATCCGCCACTAACCTCAGCGCTGAAACAGGCAGATAAGGAGGTAGAAACAATAGGATTTCTGCCTCCTTCTGCCGATTCAGCGCTGAAAGCAGATTTTGGTCAGGTGCCTTCTATGGCGCCCGATCAAAATCTTTTAACTGGTCCGATCGGCGAGTCGACTGAAATCAGCAGCTTTCTGCGATATCGGTCAACTCGCCCACATACCATACACGCACCGAATATCATACGAAACGAGGTTTCGTACGATATTATCGGTGCGTAAATAGCCAGCTTAAGCAAGTCTTACAAATTTGCAATAAAATGCGCAATACAAGTTTGCAATATATGTCTAATGGAAAATTTTACATTGAAAAATGCTCATTTTAGTTCACATTTATGCAGATTCCCCCTAAATCTATTCAAGGTTTGCCATATTTTTAGTACTAATACTTTTCATGTAATAGCAATAAAAACAAAGAGAAGGTTTGTGTCGTTTGTGCCGTCTCGGCGTTTGAGTCTATCAGAAGGAACATGCGAAGCTATTTTACATTTACTTGCGCTGTCACTCAGAACTTTTGAAAACAACTTTGGATTCATATGAAAACTGGCAACATGTTGTACTGTAGGCTTTATTCATTCCCATCGTACTACAACAAATATCTAATTAACCTGTTGTTTCCCCATATCAAACTTGTTTTGCAAGTGAGATACTTTGGATTTACGACCATCATATCTTGTTTTTTTATATTAACCTGTTTTTGGTCATTTGCACAGTTGTGACACTCAAATTTATGATTTCGGTTTTTTATAAACTGCAAAGCATTACAATGCAGTGATGAGCGAATCAGCAAAAAATCTGTGAAACGCGTTTTTTGTGCAAGTTTTTTTGTCACCCGTGCCTTTTTGTTTTGCGCATGCCTTTTTTTGCCACGGCCTATTTTGCCAAGGCTGCATCCAATTTGACTCAACCACAAGTATTTTGACGCGACCACAGGGAATTTGACGCAATCGCATCCAGGCATGGATTCGCAGCAAATTTCCACATTTCGCCATTGGCAAAGTGTTTCACAAAGCTCCAGAGAAAATTGAATGTGACCGCGCCCAATTTGACACGTTCGTGACTTTTTTTGACGCACTACAAACTTTTTCGCCAGGCATGGATTTGAAGCGAATTTCTACATTTTGCCATTGGCAAATTGTTTCAAAAAGCTCCAGTGAAAATTGACTGTGACCACGCCCAATTTGACGCGTTCGTGACTTTTTTTTTGACGCACTACAACTTTGTCGCCAGGCATGGATTTGAAGCGAATTTCCACATTTTGCCATTGGCAAATTGTTTTGAGAGACTTTAGAGAAAATTCAAAGCTTTCTAAGAAGTTTCACGCAACAATTCGTCAATGTGGAAATTCAATGCGAATCCATGCCTGGCGAAAAAAAAAACGCTCATCACTATTACAATGGCCACAAAATTGAGCCAATATTGATTCCGTTGACAAAGGTACATACATGCTCCTAGTCCTAGCAACTTGTGGTGAGCTTTAATGTACCCGTCCAGTTTGCTCACATGAATTGCTTGGACACAGCCAGAATCTGGTGGTAACTTCAGAGTTCAGCTTGTACCCATAGCTGCAACTGACTTGCCCTTAGTGAACTGGATACAAATGGCATTATTGCCAGTCATGTTAGATTGTGTCATTTGCATAGAAATGCAGTTAAAAAAATATGTTACGTCACATCTGGTGAATGATTTGCCATCAAACACAGAAACAATATTGGTTCTACATGAGCAATCTGCAGCTTGAAAACATTGAATTACACCCAGAAATGTTCTAATAATGTTCTCTACTAAAGGGTATAGGACCCATTATCCAGAATGCTCGGGACCAAGGGTATTCTGGATAAGGGGTCTTTCTGTAATTTGGATCTCCATACCTTAAGTCTACTAAAAAATCAATAAAACATTAAATAAACCCAATAGGATTGTTTTGCATCCAATAAGGATTATTTATATCTTAGTTGGGATCAATTACAAGGTACTGTTTTAATACTACAGAGATAAAGGAAATAAGTTTTAAAATTCTGAATTATCTGATTAAAATGGAGCCTATGGGAGACAGGCATTCCGTAATTCTGAGCTTTCTGGATAACGGGTTTCCGGATAAGGGATCCCATACCTGTATTTGGAAATGTTTGGATATTGCTCTCAAATGCACCTCACGGTGTCCACCTTCACATGGTGGACACCGTTGTGCCTCATTGTTATATAATAATTGCACTAATTAAATCATTAAGATTGAAACCAATATATTGTCAAACCTGAATTTTGGTGAATTTACCTTGTTTTTTCATAACTTTTGCCACATTTATTTCAACAAAATGTTTTACTTTTTCAGACCATGGTAAATTTAATCTTAGAAAAAAACAGAATAAATCAAGGAGATTTCACTCAAAAAATGTGAACTTTACCAATAGGCTAAACCCTGAAGTTCGAACAGGCCAAACGTGGGAAAAGTCAGGCAGAAGAGCAGGTATGAGGTACGTGCCCAGCACCCCCGCGCTGTTGCGCCCTAGGCACGTGCCTCTATAGTGCCTGCCCCTAGTTCTGGCCCAGGGCTGCATCCATTTATTAATCAGAGGATTTACCTGATTTGATTCAATTCCTAACTGTTTGCTTTTTCATTAGAAGCTGAACAGAGTTCAGTTGTCAACTCTTAAACCCTTAAATCCATTTAATGAAACTGCCCATCCAAATATTAAACTTTAGTGCACGTTTTTGCAATACTCTCCCCTCTGTACTCCAAAGTCTGTGGTTTTATTAACATCTACTGAATAACCAAATAGGTTTAATTAATTTAACCCTTTAAAATGTTTAAGCTTCCTTCCATCCTTTTAAAGGGAAAGTTCACCTTCCATTTTTAATTATTTGCTTTCCTCTAGTGCATATTTCCAGCTTTCAAATAGGTGTCACTGACTCCTGAAGCAGCAGATGCCATATCACTATTACAGTTGAAATCAAAGGTGAACGTTGCCTTTGCACTAAATTTCTTACCTTTTGTATCAGTAGTGACTTGTAGGGACTGATTCATCAAAGTTTGAATCCTGAAATGGTTAAAAATCTGATTAGTTACGATAATTTCATATTGGCGAACCAAAAGTCGTGAAATTTTTGTATCTAAACGATCATGAATGGCGGGAAAACCTTTCTGAGTTTGAAACTTCTGTGAATGTTTTTTGAAGCCTCCCATAGGGCTCAATGGCACTCTGCAGCTCCAACCTGGCCCAAGCAAAGCCTCCCATAGGACTGAATGGCACTCTGCAGCTCCAACCCGGCCCAAGGAAAGTCTCCCATAGGGCTCAATGGCACTCTGCAGCTCCAACCTGGCCCAAGGAAAGTCTCCCATAGGGCTCAATGGCACTCTGCAGCTCCAAACCGGCCCAAGGAAAGTCTCCCATAGGGCTCAAAGGCACTCTGCAGCTCCAACCTGGCCCAAGGAAAGCCTCCCATAGGGCTCAATAGCACTCTGCAGCTCCAACCTGGCCCAAGGAGACTCTCCCATAGGGCTCAATGGCACTCTGCAGCTCCAACCCGGCCCAAGGAAAGCCTCCCATAGGGCTCAATGGCACTCTGCAGCTCCAACCCGGCCCAAGGAAAGTCTCCCATAGGGCTCAAAGGCACTCTGCAGCTCCAACCTGGCCCAAGGAAAGCCTCCCATAGGTCTCAATGGCACTCTGCAGCTCCAACCTGGCCCAAGGAAAGCCTCCCATAGGGCTCAAGGGCACTCTGCAGCTCCAACCTGGCCCAAGGAAAGCCTCCCATAGGGCTCAAGGGCACTCTGCAGCTCCAACCTGACCCAAGGAAAGCCTCCCATAGGGCTCAATGGCACTCTGCAGCTCCAACCTGGCCCAAGGAAAGTCTTTCATAGGGCTCAATGGCACTCTGCAGCTCCAACCTGGCCCAAGGAAAGTCACAATACCGAAGCTTGAATGAATCCGAAACGTTCGCACTCGGCGCGACAATACGATTTTGTCACACAAATTGTCGCGCTTTTTGTCGCAAAGTACGAAAAATTCGCAAAAAATACGCACAGTACAAAATATTGGGCCTTATAATGTGATGGAATCTGTCTGAACTAATAACTGAGTAGGTTACTATTCTTGACGGTCTTAATTTATGTTTAAGAGAGTTTAATTATGTTCTATACTATATGTTCTCCTAGTATTACTCTCTGTTACAGATTAGAGAGCGTGGCACAGTAGTTAGCATGATTGCCTTGCAGTACTGGGGACTTGGGATCTGATGAAGGGCACAATCTGCAAGTTTTGTTTTTGGGTTACTTTACTCTGGGTCTAAAACATATTAGTAGGTATACTGACTAAACTGATTTACTGACAATACTATGCTTGTGCTATTTAGCCTGAATAAGTCCTTTATATTGTTCAGCCATATTTGCTATGACATAACAACACCTTCTGAAGTGAGTAGTAACTGGAGGGAGGAATGTAATAGATAATGAACTCTCAGTGGATTACATGTACAGATGTAATCCACCATCGGTCGCACGAAACATCGTCAGATCCGCCACACACCATTCAGGGCTGAATCGGCAGGTAAGGAGGTAGAAACAATAGGATTTCTACCTCCTTCTGCCGATTCAGCGCTGAAGGGAGATTTTGGTCGGGCGCCTTCTATGGCGCCCGATCAAAATTTTCAAACTGGTCTGATCGGCGAGTCGGCCGATATCAGCAGCTTCCTGCGATATCGGTCGACTCGCCGACATACCATACATGCACCGATTATCGTACGAAACGAGGTTTGGTACGATATTATCGGTGCGTGTATGGCCACCTTAAGAGATCCTGTAAAAATAATCACACATCTATTAAGACTCATACAGTAGTTTAATGTAAACATACTAGGAAAACAGGTATCAAGTAACAGTTCCTGAAAACACCAAAAAGTTATATAACCAGTAACCTAGAACGGTACATCTCAAATGCAGGGTATTAGGTGGAGGCAGTATTAACACCCTATATTTTATTATCCTTAATCACTTAAAACTTAGAAATATGACTGTTTTATAGTTATTTCATGAAATAGATGGATAATGGGTAAACAAGGTATATAAGATATGGCAATAATTGGGGACTTTGGGACCCTCTGTGTGGTCCAGGCCTAAATACATTTTGTTAAGGAGATTTTATGGAACTGTTCTGAGCCAAAGTTCAATGCCATTCACTTCCCAGCACCTTACTTTAACAATGAATGAATATGTTACTAGTCATCTCTTCCATTCCTTTAGAACCAATTTTCTTTCCACCCCCAATAACTACTGTCTTAAACCTTTCTCTCATATTCTTGGGCAGGGACTTCTTTTCTCCTGTACATGTTGCACTTGGTGTAACTGTATATAATGATTACAATGTTCACCCTGTTATAGCATTATATACATAAAGCTAGTGTAGGACTGGGACCCCAGGGGCCCACCAGAAAACCTTAGACCATGGGCCCACTCTCCAAACTATGTTTCCTCCTTTCCTCACCCAACCTCTTTATTCTCCTAGTCTCTTTTATTTACATGCTAGCATCTATTCTTCCATCTCTTTATCTTCTTTGTTATCATTCAGAAATAGGGAATGACCATGAAACAGGCCAAATGGTCAGGAGCAGGAAGGCCCACTGACACCTGGGCCCACCGGGAGTTTTCCTGGTATCCTGGTGGGCCAGTCCGACACTGCATAAAGCCACATGTACATACAAGAATGAGAATAGTAAAGAATCAATAGTTTACAGCAGAAACACCCAGAGTTCTTTTAAAGAACCAGTTTTATGCAAGTAGGATGACTTCTATAACACAAACATGTTGAACACTCCAAGGCAGCTAAAGCAGGAGTATTTCTCTATTTAAATACAACCGATTTTTGATACTTCCATATTTAGATCAGACTTGAAAAATGTTCTTTAATTTCCCTTGAAATGCAAGTTGTCTTGAAAAATACACCTACTTCAAATCCATATGGCACTGTTCATCTGCCAGTGTGGAAATTGTTACTATATATTTGTAGAATGGATTAGGCTTTCTGTATATCTACAAATACCACGCTCTTCCCGGTGAAATTACTAGCTCAAATATAATACATCATTCGATTTCTTTCTTTCTTTAACTTCCCCGTGTAATGCCATCATTTTCTGCACTTTGGAATAATGGCTGTTTATTGTTGATAACTACAGTCGGATCCCAGATTTCTGCTCTACCTGGGATGGATGAATCTATTTTTTCCAAGCGGCATAGTTCTAACAATTGTAAGCCACTGCAATTTGAAAATCACATTTATTATGCTTTCTTTATCAAGCCTATCCAGAAGTTTCCGCATTTAATGTATTTTCTCAGAAAAAAAAATGGCTGTTTTTTTTTTTAAGGTAAATTCTGAATGTGAAGGAAGCAAACGATTTTGCGTTCATTAAAAAAAGAAATGTGTAAATCTATAATAAAAACAGAGTTAAGTCAGAAATAGACAGTAAACAGAAGATAAGATGCAGGATGTTGGGGGAGAAGAAGATTAAGCACAAGTTTATTCATCTCTGTCCAAGATCTCTTTTATCCTCTGTGTGGCAGGTGGGTTTTAGATGATATGACACTCACTTTTACAGCGTACGACTGCATCCAAGACAGGAACTCTCAGTGTAATAACAAATCATATTATCTGAGTATCTGTGCTGTATCATCACATTACAGGAAACAAAAATAGCAACTAATAACAGGTAAAGCCATTGCTTACATGAAGAACATAGAGCTCCTGTGAAAAGGTATTCCTCTGTGTGTTTGTGTGTCAATGACAACTTGAGCTTGTAAAACATGTGAGGGATATGATTGTGTTTTTTACTCTCTGTGTCTGATTTGTGTGTATAGTCCAAATGTACAGTGTATATTGAGAAATCTCTGCCACTTCTGAAGAGGAGGAAGGGTCTTAGCAGGTTTACAGCAGGCAGGGTCCGACTGGCCCACTGAGATGCTGGGAAAAATCTAGGTGGGCCCCGACCATGTTGGGCTCTGCCCACAAACCAGCTGCCACCACCACTCCCCACTCTGCTGCCATGCATTCCACTGTAGAAGACCATCTTTATTTTTCAACAGCAAGTAAGTAGCAGAGTGGGGAGCAGTGGTGAATGGTTGGTGGGCCAATAAGTCGGGAAACTGGTGGGGCCCTGGATGCCCAAGGCTGATTCCGACAGCAGGGTGTTGTAATAATTATATATAAATTAGAGAAAGAGAGCTAGACTGTCAGTAGTCCCACTTACCTGAGATTATCCCATCCCTGTCTTACCCCATTTCCTTACACTATCTTATCTACCTTTCTATCTTATCTACACTTATCTACCCCACATTTTTGTAGAAAAATTTAACATTTTTACATTTACAGATTGATCAAAGAAGATCAATCACCTGCATGGTAACACACAATGGGTGAGATTCCAACAACTATCTGTGAGCTTTTATGGGTTCCCTATATTTGTGTGGGTTTTCTCTGGGTGGACAGATTTTCTTCCACAGTGAAGGTCAAGAATTACCCAACACCCACTTCATATTAACAAGAAACTGTTCAGCATAAAATGAAATTTCCATTCCAAGTGATTGTGTGTTATAGAACATTACTCTTTCTGCAGGTACAACAATAGGAAGCGGTGCTTTCCTGGTATGTTGTATACCATGCAGCTGTTGAGTAAATCACTTTGGATGGAGATTGTCTTCCTTAAGGAGATTTTTTTGTTGTTTTTTGCTTTTATGGAATGGGTGCTGGATATGTCTTAAATGTCAAGGTATACTGAGCAGTCGTGGCCTGTTCAGATACCCAATGACCCTAAGTATCAAGAAAATAAACAAATACATACTGATAGGTTAATTGGTTTCCAATGATATGGATCATAGAGTGTTAGTGTGACTGTACTAGGAAAATTCAATTGCCGGCTCCTCTGGGGCTGATATTGATTTGAATGATAAACATCTGTGTAAAGATCAGTAGAATATATGTGCTGTATAAATACAGAATAATATTAATGTATTTTTCCTTTCCATTGAATCAAAGAGAAGCTAGGCATAAATATTTTGGACACACCATTTAAGTTGAATGTCTTTTTTCATTCTTCACGTCTATGCACAGGGTAGACGAATGTCATTACATGGAGTGCAACCTTAAATATCTTAATTTACTGTTCTAAGCTGTCCTACACTTACCTTTTAGGTTTCTCTAGGCCCTCCTGTTTCCCTCCTTCCAGACATATTGGTTTTTTAAAGGAAAGAGTTTCCCAGTGCTGCGGGTTCTGATAAGGAAAGCAAAAGTTCTGTGACTTGAGAGAGAGAGAGTCAAATGGATCCCTTTCCTTTAGTTGTCCCTTAAGTGTAATTTGCCTTTCATTTCCATACATTGGCATGTCACTTTCTAGAATCAAGGCAATCCAATCAGTTCTTCCACATAGCAAACAAAGAAAGAGAGTTTTATTGGATAATGGCTTGCATTCTATCCTGTTGTGATTTATGTATGTCAGAAGGCTTAATGTTATCACAAGGCAGAAGCGCTGGCTATATTAGTCATATGCCATCCTCTATTCAGGTATTACATTAATACAGTTTCCCTGCTTCATTTATTGTTGAAGATCAACTTGATCAAAGTACCATTCTTATTCAATCTAATGTCCTTCATTTACAGAAAATATTAGAATACAATTCTATTAGTTAAAGAAAAAGAGTAGCCCCATATGATACAACATATATGATGAACTTTATTGCAATAATTTAACCCCCTTATCCACCACTTGGGCAACTTTACAAATACAGGCAGCATGACCCATATCTTTGGTTTCAGTAATAATAATGAATTCCCTCTCCAAACCCCTATACTTTTTTTTTTTTTTTACAGTTTTTTTGCATATACAAGGTTAACAGTCAAGCTTTACATTATAAGTAGATGTATCTCAAATACTGAATGTGTCTGTATGTGTTAAGACATACAGTCACAGGGAGAGAGAGCATAAAGAGAGAAGGAAGTGAAGTAGGAAGAAAGAGAAGGGAAGAGAACAGGGGAGAGGGAGAGGAGAAAAAAAAATTATGGAACACCAATCATATACATTATTGGCTATTATTCCTGGTTATCCACCTCAGTAAAGTTCTTCCATGAGTCCCATTTCTTATGGTGGTTACGTAGAGAGTTCTTAATCCTTGCATTGTGATATTCAAGGGTTCGTGATAGGTTGATAAAGTTTTTTAGTTCTAGCGTTGAGGGAATAAGATCAGTTTTCCATTTTTGGACTAAAAGAAGCCTTGCTGCTTCTAGTATGTGTACTACAAGGAGTTTGTCGGAGAATTTCAGAAAGTCCAAATCCAGATCCAGATTCACAAACCCCTATACTTTTTAAAACCTTCCCAGTCTAGGTTTCTCCTTTAATAAGTAGTTGCACATTTGATACAGGGAAACAAAAGCACAGTAATCACCCGCTTCTTTAGACAAAGAGAACTAGGCCTCCCCAGGTCCACAAATATTATTGTGAGGAAACATATCTGGGACAATAGTAGCATGGTCTCATGATTACCAGGAACCTCCAGGGGCCAAATAGGAAACAAATGTAATGAGAATGACCTTGGAACATATATGGAATCTTAATAGAAAATTCATCCTACCAAATGAACTTGTGAAACCAACCCTCCACATACTGACAATGCAGGAAAATCGGAATCACAATGTGGTTTCCACAAAATTGCACCTACCCTTCTATGCTAAAAATCCACTATTGAAACAAGACCTCAAGCCACATTTGAAAAGGAGGTCCAGCCACTGGCGTTTATGGGATAGCCAACCTGATAGCTTTAGAAGTCCATTTGCTCCTACCATTATAAACCATTAGTGATGGGCAAAATAATTCCACAGACATGAATTCGCATTGAAAAAATGCTCTTCCACGGCAAAAAAAAAAGTGTAAAAAAAATGACGTGTGTAAAAAAAAAAGTCGCGTTTGACTATTTTTTTCATGACATTTTCGCCGCTTTGCAAATCTTTTCACACATTTGCAAAATTTTCGGTGAAGCGAAACATATTCACTCATCACACTAAACCATACCACAAGGGACAACTATATAAATATTTTTAGATGTGAAACATGCTTAAAACTACAGCAAAGATGGGTCCACAATTAGCTACTGTCTTTAATACTATCCAGATGACAGAAATAGGATTAGCCCTAATGATGCCTCAAATTGCTGTAGGGACTGTACCATCCAGGTCTACATGATATGCTCATATGCTCACATATACTTACCTTATGGGCTAATATTTCAGCATTCAACCATGTACCTCAATAATACCTGTAAAAGGGAGTCAGTAGCTATAATAACTTTTAAAACTGTGATGATTTCTACCCCAAACAGAAGAAAGAGTATCATTCACTCCCCTTGCTTTAGTGCCACCTCTATTTTAGGCTTACAGGGGCTCATTGCGATGCCCTACAGTAGGTCTATTAACACAGCACAAATGGCAAAACGTTTGTGTGATATTAACTATATACAAAGCCTTATCTCAATTTACATTTCTTAACACCAGAGGTCCCTTAAACTATAGAGGGGAGTGTCCTATTTAACCCAGACTTTAATAATGGTAAGGCCTATATGTCAATTTTTCAAGTTCAAGATATTGTTTAAACACTACATATTTTCAAAAAAAATTGATCATATTAAGGAGACGGAAAGGTAAAAACTAAGTAAGTTTTATCAGAAAGGTCTATATAAATACAGCCATAAGCACTCACAGAAACGCTGCACTGAGTCCTCTATCAAAAGAAACACAGGATTTATTGTCTTCTTCTTTGTAAACATGTTCTTAGGGTGTCTTCCTCTCTCAGAAAAATCCTTCATTCTGAGGCCAGAGTCTGAGCAGTTCTCCCTTCTCTCCTGCTCCCCCCTCCCATAAGAATTCATAAAACTCACTCCCCCCTCCCTTAGGAATGTGTGGTCTGAGCTATAAGGGCTAGAGCTGCAGCAGGAAGCTACTTAAAATGGCAGCTGCTATCTGAAACAGAGAAAGCTTCTAGGGCTCTTTACTCAGGTATGGTAATGCTTTCTGCAGAATAAATATATTGTTCTAGGTGGCACTAATGTGGCGAATCTATTGTCATTAAAATGCCAAAATGACTTTCCTTCTCTTTTAATGGGAAAAATTGATTGCAGGGAAAAATTGCAATTGTTTCATTAATTTTTACATATTTCAATGTTTAAAATTATTATAAAAATTCAATAGTTTGAATATTAAACCTACATCTCTGACTGACTTATAAAGTAGTTCTTTAGATTCCTGTCAAATTTTTTTCACTTCACTTTTCAAGATCTTTTCAAATCATAAATCCAAAAAACACAAAGTTCATAAAACTTGAATATATTTTTCTCATTAGAGATACAAGATTTTCAGTTTTTCTGCGTGGGAAACTTCACCTGTGGCCATATTACAGCACTTGAATTTCTGATTTGTTATGTGACAATTGTATATAAATGTTATGATACTCTATAGTGATGAGCCAATCTGTCCCATTTTGTTTCTCCGGAAAATTTGCGAAACAGCAAAAAATTCTCAAAAATGTGGCTACTACACAACTTTTTTGACACATGCAACTCTTTTTTGAGGTGACCAACATTTTTTTTTACGTGACACAACTGTAACTTTTTTTTTTGACACAACAACCTTTTTGACGTAACTTTTTCCTCACTCTGCAAATTTTTGTTGTGGCAAATTTTTGCAGCAGTTCTGCGAAAATTGGGAAATCGCGAATACTCTAAATAACTGTGTTTGTTCTGTGCATGGGGAATATGCCAAAGGGAAAATCCCTTTCTCAAGGTCCCTACAACTTTGTTAGTAAGAAAAGGAAAACGTTAACTTGTTGTTTATTATTAAAGGTTGTACCCTTTCTTGATCCAAGAAGTTGTAACATGTAGAATTGCATGGGGTCGTGTAAAACAGGAATTAAAAATGAATTTATTATTGGTGGTTAGTAGCCTGGAATTGCAAATGGAACCTATGCGTTCTGTAAACATACATTCCGTGTATCGGTTTTGTGTTCTAGGGTTATTGTGGATGAAACTGGCATTGTATTCTTTCAGCCATGTGTTCTGGGGCCTTTATAAATGCAACTGGAACTGTATTTCTGTACTGGCACTGTATTTCTTCCTCCTTGAGTTCTGGGGTATTATACATGGAACTGGCCCTCGGAAACTATAAAGGAATCTTTGTAGAAAATACTCCAAATACCAAAATTACCTGCAGCCTATGACTAAAGTATCATGTTTCAGTGAAGGCCTCCCTGTTTGTAGGAGGAGTCTAGTTATCTATCAGGTGCAGTGCATTATATGACAACATGGCAGCAGCTTTGCCAAATGTCTCTGGTGTAACAGTATGATAACCGGCAAGATAATTGTCAGAACAGCAGATGGAGCCCATGCATAAACTCAGTAATATAAATAGAAATAACTGAACAGATAAGCAGGGCCACTCAATCAGCAGTAGTCCCTCCTAGTATGACATACAGGCTGGTTGGTTATTTAATGGCAGATGCTGCTGGTGAGTGATAAGGGCCCTTTGGTTTCCATGAAGTATATTTATAGTTACATACAATGCATTGTGTTGTCTGTTATAGTTATGATTATATAACTATAAATACCTTGGACACAGTGAATACAGAACAATATAGCTCAATGCCTAGTTGGGTCCCATATGAAAAAATAGGTAGAAATGAACACTGTGTAATTAGGACAGCCATCAGTCTATGGCACCTCCTAATTGATTCTAGCAGTTGCCCATTGATGCTATTCTAAGAATCCCAGTCCTTACAGTTAAGGTATACCTTCTCAAATTCATGATTGTCCCTTTATCCTTGCCTGGTAGTAGCCACGCTGGCATATACCATTTCAACTTCTAATATCTGTACAGTTTTTACATTTCTTTACAAGTTACATTTTGTTGGTAGCAGGGTTATTGAGGCTGACAGAGGACATGTGTCCATTCAAGTTCAACCTTTGACTAATGTAATTATTATTTGATCTAGTGTTTTTTTTATGTATTAATTTTTTTAATCACAATGGGGCTTGGGAAGAAAATCTCTATTACATGCATTTGTGCTAATGGTCACTACTTTCTAGAAAATGGTTTATTTAATATATAAGCTTGCTAAAGGTTTTAATGGAGTATTACTGGCGGTTACATATAGGAATATAGATATGATATGATATAAAGCTTACCTCCTTGCAAAAGCCTTTTCCTGTCTTTTTCCTCCAACCAACAGCTGTGTTATCAGCAAAAGGCTTGCACCACAGCTCCTTCAGGCAATAGGTTTAGAATGTAAACTGCCACCTTTCAGTTCTGTTCTTCTGCCTGACATAACTATCAGTGTTGAAACTAAACGTATTTCCCTATTTCCCCAGGTCTACTGTTCAAAAGTCACTTTTTTTCTGACTCTTTTTTCTCTTTCAGCTCTCTATATCTGGATGCTCACAAAATCCTGCTGCCATACATGCTCTCATCATACCTTCTATAGATTATTTTAATTTACTAATCTGTGGACTTCTCTGTCAATACTGACCCCACTCTAATCCACCATGAATACTGCTGCCAGACTTACACACAGTCCCTAGACTGTCTTTCTGTTATATCAATTTCTCTTGAAGATTCTTGCATTCATTTAAAAAGCACTTGGTAATGTTACACCACTGCACATTACCTCTTTAATTGCCAAGTAAACCCCCAGTCTGCAAGCAACCACACCTCCTTCAGGTTCAGTTATGATCACACAGTACAAAAATGAAGCTTAAATTTACACTGTTCATAAAAGTTAATTGAGCCTATACACGCTCATTGCAATTTCTAGTGGGGAGCGCCCAGTACTAGCCCAGCCCTAACAGTCTGCAAGAGCACTAACTGAGGCAAAGGAACCCTGAAATTACCACCAGCCTGACTACCACAGTAGATCCAGAGTTCCACTAGTGGCTTGCTCAATCGGCGCTACTGCCTTACCTCGCGGCAAGCAAATTACACACTAATGCCATTATTAGCACCCTATGCACTGGTACACCTAAGGTGGCACCATTCACACACAAAAAAAATTTGCAACAACTTGCAGATGGTGCACTAAATGCACACACGAATGAGAACATGTATTAGCATGCATCTGCTTTTTATGACGAAATTCTGGGGGAAACAGTTGTATTAGGACTGAAAAAATTTTTGTCCGAAATTACAATTTCTAAAGGAACCAACCTACTTCTCTTCATCCATTAATTCTTGACATTTCAGCATCCATGACTTTTCACATTCTGCACACATTACGCTTAATATTACTGTTGACCAACAGGAACTCACTGGTCACCCTGAGCTTGTGTCTCACCTCCTCTCCCTTTTGGATTGTAAGCTCTTAATCATATACAATCGTAAAAATGTGCATCTACTCTAGTGAAATGTTTCTGTTTGTATGTGTAAACTGTTAAGTCTTGAGTTTATATCCCTTTACTCTGTAAAGGATGTGGGAGACAACAATAATAATGATTATAATATATTGCAAGTTCTATGGAGAAGGTAGTGTCAGTGTTCAAAAGCGTGTGTTTAATGAGTAGGGATATATTATAATAAGAACAAACAGAATTCATCAAAATATCAGTTTAATTAGGCATAATCTTTACCCTGTGTTTCTGATGCAGATAAAATGAACATCACATACATGTAGCACAAAGTTTATTATTTATGGCTAGCATAGTTGCTGGGAACAAACATCCTTAGATTGTTTATAAATTATTTGGCGTTATCATTAAGAATGTGCAACACGCTAATAACAAGCAGAAAGTCTGACACCCACATATGGCTGCCCAATATAGCTCATGATTAATCCAATTAATTCCTCATAAAATCTGGCTAATCTACAGTATATCACTATATCTTCTAAACCAGTTGGTCCTTCTGGTGGGGGACGGGAGCAGTATGAAATTGGATACCTCATCCCATCCCCAACGAAATTAGGGTTTGATTTGTGATGAATTCCTATTTGGCCTTCTAGATACTCCTGTACCCACTGATTTAAGGTGGACACTAAGCAGCAAATTTATTATAGCGAGTAAGTCAACATCACAGGCAATATAGCCCATAGCAACCAATCAGCAATTATATTTGAATGGTTACCTACAAGTCGGGAAACAAAAGCAAAGATCTGATTGGTTGATGTTGGCTTACAAACTGTAATAATTATGCCCCTTATTTGTTGGCCCAAGAAACAAGTTTGCATGGCCACTAAAGCAATATTTTCCTATTTCATAATTTATTTATATATCTGGTCCATTGTTATTTGTCAATGGGAACCCGGATTTTAGCCAAGACAAAAAGTAAAAAAAACCCACAAAAATGTAAAGGTGTAAAAATTCTATTTCAGTTGTCCAAATTACGTTAGAAACTCAGCCAGCGGTGTCCTCATTCATTGTGTGAATCTATTGATCCCCTAACTAAATAGTTATGCCCATGAGTTTGGCCTTGCCTTGACATGGTAAGACGAAGGGAAAGTACATTGATCAGTCTTCCTTGCTGTTGGCAGAATATATTTTATTGCTAAAATGTTTCTCCGTTCCTTAGTCAGTACCGGCAGTGTCTTTAGATGTAGGCAAATGGTGTAGGTAGGAACTTCTATCTCTCATTGCACCGAGCACAGCTGTTCCTCTGGATAAGTAAGGAAGGCCTTTCATTTAGCTTCTGTTACTCTGGGATTTGACAAGTGTCTCCCAGTGAAATTTCCCTTATTATTTACATTCTGTGCACTAGAAGCTGCACACTTCCGTCAGGCTCTTTCATTTCCATTCACTTACATTCTCATCCACTCAAAAGCTTGTTGAACAGCTCTCCATAGGGAACACTGTCGCAAGTCATAGAGAATTCTAAATAATTCATATGTTTTTATCCGCCCTGAACGATTAGCTTTGTCATGGTGGATTTAAAAGCTTGTTATAGAAATCCTTTCTTCTCACGCTAGAAGACATCTTATGTCATCACTACGGTACAAACGAAATAGCGCAGTGCCATGGTGTGGCAATTATTGTGGCAAAGCAAAAGCGAAGCAATGAAGTCATACTGGGGTATATTTTTTGCAGCCATGATAAAAATGTATTGAGTATTTTTAAAGGTCAGCTCCACCAAATAGATATTTTTAGTCTGCAAACCACTTCAGTGTCCCTACCAACCCTCTGCTTCTATTCTACATCTCCATCTTCTCTCCACTTATTTTGCTCCTGTAAAAAAATAACTACACCTGAAAGATTACATATAAGAAAAGAAATACAAATACTGTTTTCAATAGCAAATATCTACAAACATCTTTAAAATCATCAAATATTTCTATTTCCACCGGGTTTTTTCCTGGTGCCCCGTCAACCTAGTCCGACACTGTGCATATACAGTACCGATACACTCACATATACTATACTTTTCTTTGTTCTTTTCTACGTGAAAAAGTTTTCCACATCTGTCTATGATATACTCTGATGCACTTGTATAAAGTAATTCTGCCCCCTTGCAATCACCCCCACCTTGATAGTTCTTGTGGTTAAGGCTAATGCCACACGAAGCTTATGGAGTGTATTTTCGGCAAGCCAAAAAACTCGCAGAGTATACGCTCCATACACTCAAAAATGCCCGTTCCTGTGCCTGCACCCGAATGAATGGAATACGCATGGGTGCAGGCACATGTAGCCGATATCCGCCGAAAATGTGGAAATTAATTTAGGTGCAGGCACAAGCTAGTCCGAATTTACAGTAGCGGGGCGTATTCTCGGCAAGCGTTTTTGCCTTAATTGTTTCATCCCCTTTACCAGTTTAGTTACACATCTATGCAGTCTTTCCAGCTCATTAATATCCCTTTTAAAGACTGAAGCCCAAACCTGCACTGCATACTCAAGGTGAGGCCTTACCAGATATCTATAAAAAGGAAGAATTATGTAATAGTAGTAGTACAGGTATAGGACCCATTATCCAGAATGCTAAGGACCTGGGGTTTTCATGGTAAGGGGTCTTTCCATAATTTGGATCTCCATAACTTGTCTGCTAAAAATAATTTAAATATTAAATAAACCCAATAGGCTTAATTTGCCTCCAATAAGGATTAATAATGTCTTAATTGGGATCAAGTACAAGGTACAGGTATCAGACCCCTTATCCGGAAACCCATTATTCAGAAAGTTCAGAATTACGGAAAGGCCATCTCCCATAGACTCCTTTATAAGCAAATAATTCTAATTTTTCAACATGATTTCCTTTTTCTCTGTAATAATAAAACAGTACCTGTACTTGATCCCAACTAAGATATAATTACCCCTTATTGGGGGCAGAACAGCCCTATTGGGTTTATTTAATGGTTAAATGATTCCCTTTTCTCTGTAATAATAAAACAGTACCTGTACTTGATCCCAACTAAGATATAATTACCCCTTATTGGGGGCAGAACAGTCCTATTGGGTTTATTTAATGGTTAAATGATTCCCTTTTCTCTGTAATAATAAAACAGTACCTTGTACTTGATCCCAACTAAGATATAATTAATCCTTATTGGGGGCAGAACAGCCCTATTGGGTTTATTTAATGGTTAAATGATTCCCTTTTCTCTGTAATAATAAAACAGTACCTGTACTTGATCCCAACTAAGATATAATTACCCCTTATTGGGGGCAGAACAGTCCTATTGGGTTTATTTAATGGTTAAATGATTCCCTTTTCTCTGTAATAATAAAACAGTACCTGTACTTGATCCCAACTAAGATATAATTACCCCTTATTGGGGGCAGAACAGCCCTATTGGGTTTATTTAATGGTTAAATGATTCCCTTTTCTCTGTAATAATAAAACAGTACCTTGTACTTGATCCCAACTAAGATATAATTAATCCTTATTGGAGCCAAAACAATCCTATTGGGTTTAATTACTGTTTATAATAATTTTTTTGTTTAATAATTTTTTTATTAGATTTAAGGTAGGGGATCTGAATTACGGAAAGACCCCTTATCTGTAAAACCCCTGGTCCCGAGCATCCTGGATAATGGGTCTCATACCTGTACTGTTTTAAAATTACATAGAAAAAGGAAATCATTTTTAAAAATTAGAATTATATGCTTATAATGGAGTCTATGGGAGATGGCCTTTCTGTAGTTCGGAACTTTCTGGATAACGTTTCCGGACAAGGATACCTGTAGTCATAGCTTTATTAATCAGCCATCTTTTGTTTAACTAGAACAATATGGGTATTAACATCTAAATACATTACTAAATATATTACACCAATTCCTAGGAGCTTCTTGCCATGCATTAGGCATCCTGTTCCAATAATCCTGCTATAAGTAGGTAAACAATCACTGTACATCCCTACAGTTTACAGTGCCAATCGCTGCTAATGTGCCTTGATAGCCATTTTAACTTGCTAAACATCTCGTTTACTCACCACGTGATCTTCAGTCCCAATATTTCTTTATAACTGGAAATTAGCAACATTTGGCTCATTAAATTAAAAAAAAAAAAAACAAGTTTGCATTAATCAATTCAAGTTGCTGACGAAGGTTTATGTGAAAATAAATGGAACTCTACCTGATATTCATTAGCTAACATATAGGTTTGTGTATGATATCCCAGTCTCCAGTTTGATTCACAGCTTCTTACATTTGCATTTCAGTAGTGTCACGGCAAGAATCCTCCCAGACAAGAGAGGCAAGCAAGTTAATGACAAACCTCTAGCCAGCTGTTGTAGCATTCAGCTTCAGTACTTCAGTTAATTAATCAGCACCTTCCTGGAAACTCTAGGGGGGATGCTTGTTAGAGATTGGAAGCCAGCAAAAATGCCTTTATTGAAATGACTCCAGAACACGTTTTAAAACAGTTTATTTTTCAGTAATATAAAACTAACACACCTTGGCGTTCTAAGGAACGGATATCTTTACGTGCTAATGATTGGCCATCCCAGGACTTGAATGAGTTAAATGGCTTTTCATTTGGTTTGCTTCCAAAGGGGATATAGGCATTTTATTAGCTAAATAATGAGTGTGCTCCACAGCAATATGACTATAATCGGGCTGCATTGCTCTTACCTTCCCAAGGAACCTGATATACAAACAACTCAGGAGCAGATTAAAGGATCCGTTTCCTACAGCCTGCAAGAAAAAAAAAACCCACATTGTTTATATCTCATAAATCCCAAGTTAGTTTTTATGTGTCAGTTCCATATAACGACTCCACGCAAGAGCAATGATAACAATACTTTTCATGAATAAACAATGGAACAGTGTGTAATGTCATGCAAATAAATGAGGGAATTAACATATGTTCTTACTGAAATCATGAAGCTAACATAAGGAATTGGTTGAAAATGAAGTGGGGCTGTGTCTTATATTCTGAACCCAGGGCCCACCATGGCTTCTGCCTCAGAAACCCCTGCACCCCCAATCTGGCCCCCACCACCTTCACCGCTGCAGGGACCCCCAACACCCATCCAGCCCCTCCCCTGAGCATGCCTAAATTAAACTTACCTGAAGCACGTCGCGGGAGGGAGACCGGCGGATCAGTGGAGCAGCCTGCTAGGATTGGGTATGGGCCTTGCCATGGTTAGTCTGTATTTACTACAACTTAAACAACCCCAAATACCCCATGACCCTCAGTTTACAGAGTGCCAGTGCTATAGGTTCCACATTCCTGGATTAATGTTTATTCTGTAATTAGAAATCCTGCTTGTGGGGGTGCATTGAACAGACTTGGTCCTCACAGATCGTTGAGCAAGTTCTCTGATGTGGAATGGTTTAAGTAGAATCATTTCGTTTTGGACAAAAAAATTACTATACTATAGTCTTTAAAAAGTGATTTTTTGCTTTCAAACATTTTACAATTACCTTCTTGCCAGTTATTCATTGTAGGTTTTTTTCTGTGAATTCTCGGTTCATTTTATGAATTTCTTGCTCACTGATCCTATTTACTACTGTCTGTCTTTTGCCTGACCTGTGTATTACACTCTTGTCTAAACCTTCTGGTGCGTCGCTATTGAACTGATATCTACAACCTCCCCACTTGTGGCCCTAACGGTAGTAAATTTTGAACTAGTTATGCATTTCCATAGGATATAATCAAACTTAGATGGCTGTTTCTATTAGCAGATTTGCAATTGAGTTCTTTGTCAAGGCATTTTTTGGGGTTATTCAGCATGAATGCTCAATTACTATATATAATACATAATAATAATAAGATTTATTAAGATACTGTACATAAGATGTGTAATAAGATAGAAGATAATAAAATTGCCAGGAGAAAAAGTCCTCAATAATATTATATATAATCCAATTAATTATAAAAAAATATATATTGGCGGGGCGTGGCTGACCGCCAACCAAGATGGACGCTTAGCTCAAGAGCTGCGACACAGCTCAATCCAAACGTGAGGATAAGACATATTAAACATGGGGAAACACGGCAAAAATAGAGACCCCCAGAGGGAAGAACCAAAGGGGAACAGACTCACCGAATCACAAAAGTTTCTCAAGAAGTTTTTAACGCCGGCGGATCAGGACAGTGACACACACGAGGGAAACCCAGAGACAGGCAAACCGGATGGCACAGACGTAGACTCTGAATGCGAATCCATCAATACAGATCAAGGTACTCTTTCTTATTTAAAAACTCTGCCTACAAAACAAGACTTCCTAGACTTAGCGACGCAAATTAAAACGACGCTAAAGGAGGAAGTGGGAGACCTAAAAGCCGAGATTACGGCCTTGCACTCCAGGACGGCCGACATAGAACACAGAGCCGAATCAGTGGAGAGTACATTAGAATCTTTACTAACGGTTACCGATACACAAAACAAAGCAATACAACTACTTACCCGTAGAGTTGAAGACCTCGACAACCGAGGCCGACGGTGTAACCTGAGAGTAAGAGGCCTTCCTGAGTCGATAGACCAGTCGCTTCTGAAACAGACAGTGCAAGCAATATTCAATGACATACTGGGCCAACAGCCTACAAACGACTTGCACATTGAAAGAATACACAGAGCATTACGGCCAAGAGGTCTCCCCACCGAAAAACCAAGAGACATTATATGTTGTCTGCTAAGTTACACAAAGAAGGAGGAGATACTAACCAAAGCACGTCAACTGAAAGTTGTTAAGCATGGAAATACAGAAATCGCTATCTTACAAGACCTGTCCTGGTTTACCCTCCAGCAAAGAAAACTTTTGAAACCACTGACAGATATACTTAAGGAGAGAAAAATCCTCTTCCGCTGGGGCTATCCATTTTCCATCCAGGCGACCATAGAAGGGAAAACACATACCCTAACAGCTCCAGAAGACATACACCCATTCCTACAAGCCTGCAAAGCAGAACATCTGGACCTAACTGAATGGGTTAAATTTGTCCAACTTCCCAAACCCACTCCTCTACAATATAAAGAACCCTGGATGGAAGCAACTACACCCAAATCCAAGAGGAGAAAGATGAAACTAACACCAGAAAAACAACCTCCCCAGGATAAAACAAAAGACACAGGATGAAACTCAAGGCCCCGACAAAAAAGAAGAACACTAACATACCCTCACGAACTTGAAAACTTAAGTTTAACAAATACGCACTGAGCTGAAGCTAAATCTGGTATGACACACCAACCCCCCCGATATCTGGGCAAGACAAATGATTTGTCAAAGGAAAACTGCTTTAAAGCACAAAGCCCAACTTCTGAAAGGTTACAAAATATGTTTCTCTTAATAATAATATGGTTTAAACTAATGAAACAGTTTATTATTGTTTGTTTTATACAAGTTGAATTTTGCTATGATCACTGTCTTATTGGGGTAAAATCTTACTGTCTGAAATGTTATAGGTACAAAGGTAAATGTTATAACTGTACACAAATATGCTTACCTTACTTCGATAATGGATAACACTGTTAAGGTAATTTCTTTGAACGTAAATGGTCTCAATATTCCTGAGAAAAGAAAACAAATAGTAAACGTAATGAGGAAGGGAAAGGGCGATATCATTTTATTGCAAGAGACACATTTTAAGAATAACCCACAACCAATGCACAAATTAGGCACCTTTTCACAATGGTACTATAGTAACAATCCTGATCAAAAAACTAAGGGAGTAGCAATAGCAATACGTAAAAACTTAAACTTCCAACTAGAAGCAACCTTAAGGGACCCTAATGGTAGATATTTACTCATCAAAGGACAACTATACCACACACCCTGTACTATAGGCTGTGTCTACTTCCCAAATAAAAACCAAATTCCTTTCTTGAGTAAACTTGAGAAAAAAATTACTGAATTTGCAAATGGGATATGTATCATAGGGGGCGACTTTAATTTCCCCATAGACCCACTCAATGATACCTCTAAGGGAAGCTCCATACTTCCATTCTCCAAATTAAAGATAGCTCACAAAACCCTACAATCACTGAGACTGATCGACACCTGGAGATTCCATAACCCAACCACAAAACAATACACACATTACTCAAACACACAAAATAGCTATGCCCGGATAGACTATGTATTTGTTTCACAACATTATCTACACTGGCTAACAGAAGCCAGTATAGACAACATATTATGGTCAGACCATGCAGCCGTACAAATAAAATTAAATATCCCACACAAAATCTCCCCTACCTGGCAATGGAGACTTAATGAAAGTCTACTGGAAGACCCAGAATGCTACAAAGAAATTATTGACATGATTAAAGAATATAAACAGAACACACAAACAGATGGAACCTCCCAACTTACAAAATGGCAAGCATTGAAATGTGTTATAAGGGGGATCCTGATCAAACACGGCACACGAATAAAAAAAGATAGACAAAAAAAGACGACACAGTTAATAGAAGAAATAGGGAAGCTAGAAATCCAACACCAGCAGAATTTAGCACTAGAGACTTACAAACTACTCACGGAAAAAAGGAGAGAACTAAAACAACTATCCAATAGTGCCATCAAATATGCAATGACTAGACTTAGACAAAAATATTATGAGTATGGGAACAAAACGGGCAAATTGTTAGCTAGAGCATTAAGACAGAAACAACAAGACACATATGTACATAAAGTAAAAAACGAAGAGGGCATTATGCAACTACTACCTAACAGAATTGCAGATGCCTTTAGACATTTTTACGAAAATCTCTATAATATCCCTCAACATATTAACCAAATGAAACTAGAACACAAGATACAAACTTACCTCACTAAGAATGCGTTACCTAGAATAGAGCAACACATATTAAAAGATCTAGACTCTCCCATCCAACTCTATGAGGTTATAGAAGCAATTAAAAATTTAAAACTCCAGAAAGCACCAGGCCCTGATGGATACTCAGGGAAATTTTACAAAAACCTAGCAGACCACCTGGCCCCCATGCTCACAAACTGCTTTAATGAAATAGGGCCCGAAAAACCCCTAAATGAAGAATTTCTTCTAGCATACATCTCAGTCATACCCAAACCCGGGAAAGACATAACCAACTGCAGCAGCTACAGGCCCATCTCCCTACTCAACCTAGATCTTAAAATATATACAAAAATACTAGCTTCCAGACTAAACCCTATCTTACCAGACTGGATACACAGGGACCAAACAGGATTTGTTCGGGGCAGGGAAGGTAAAGAAAACACAATGAAAATACTAAATATGATGTGCTGGGCGAAAGAACACCGAACGCCCTCTCTGCTACTCTCCACAGATGCAGAGAAGGCGTTCGACAGAGTCCATTGGACTTTCTTGAAAAAGGTCCTTGAAAATTCAGGAATGGGAACAATATTTATAAACAAAATTATGGCACTTTACACAATGCCACAGGCTCAAATTAAAATCAATGGTATACTCTCAAATAAATTTACAATACGAAATGGTACCAGACAAGGGTGCCCACTCTCACCACTCCTATATGTACTTTGCATGGAACATCTACTGATAGCACTAAGACAAAATCCAGATATAACAGGACTTACTATACAAAGGGAGGAGTTCAAAACAGCAGCATTCGCTGATGACTTACTTCTTTTCCTAACAAAACCACACATCTCCCTACCGGTAGCAATGAAGGAACTTAAAGTATACGGAGACCTATCAAACTACAAAATCAATATGACCAAATCGGAATCACTACCAGTAGTACTGCCAGAAAAACTGCTTAATCAACTAAAGTATAACTTCAAATTCCAATGGCAAACAGAGAAAATACAATATCTAGGGGTAAATATCCCGACAGACCTACACAAAATTTATGACCTTAACTATAAACCACTGCTATCCAACCTATCTACTCAGCTACAAGACTGGGATCACAACAACTTCACCAGGACAAGACGCATTAACATCATTAAAATGTCAATACTTCCTAAAATACTCTACCTATTTCAAACACTGCCGGTCACCCTGCCAAAATCTTTTTTCCATCAAATAGAACGAACAATATCACAATTTATATGGGCAAAGAAGAAAGCACGACTCAAAAAGTCCATCCTATATAAACCGAAAGAGAAAGGAGGCCTTGGACTTCCAGACATCTTCTCCTATTATCAAGCATGCATAGTATCTAAACTAGTTGAACACACCTATATGGCAAGCGACAAACAATGGATAAAAATAGAAAACCAATGGGCAGGCCACCCACTAGCAAACATAGTTTGGAATAAAGAAAAAAAGAAAGAACTATACGTAGGCCAAAACTCACAAATTCAAGCACTGAATGACACATGGAAAAATCTCAATAAAAAACATAATCTCATCCCCTTCCCATCTCCATTATTACCATTGGGAAATAACCTGGACTTCCCCCCAGGAATCATTGATAAAGGCATGAACAAGGCATTTGGAATCCAAAACCTGCAGCTACAACATGTCCTAGCAACAGCTACAGAACAACCAGCGATAAGGATCAACAATACCACCTGGACTAAAAAAGACTCATGGAGATACTTACAAATAAATAATTTTCTCAAAGAATTGCATGACCTACAACAACCTCCCAGACCCTTGACAGACCTAGAACAACTATGCAATAGGAATACAAGTCCCAACCACCTAATCTCATCCGTCTACAAAATCATCATTCAAAGTAAATATGCCAACCTACCTTACTTCACTCGCACATGGACACAGGAACTTCAGATTAACCTGGATGAAGAAAAATGGGAAAAAATCTTTAGAACCATAGCTAAATGCTCCATCAGTAACAAATTCCATGAAAACTCATACAAGATTTTATCATACTGGTACAGAACCCCAACACAGCTTTACAAAATGGGCTTGATACAAGACGATATGTGCTGGAGGTGCAATGGTGAGAGTGGGACAATTTCCCACATCTGGTACACATGTCCAAAAATGAAAAACTTCTGGGAACAGGTTGAACAAACATGTAGTGACATCCTTGGTTGCCAGGTCAGACTCTCCCCCCAATTAATATTGTTATTCCATACAGATACACCTGAAAAGACGTTTAAAAAAAGTTTGCTAATGCAACTGATACTAGCTGCTAAAAATTTGATCCCTAGAAAATGGAGAAATGAAAATCCCCCCTCCATAGAGGAGTGGTTAACAAACGTAAACGATATCTACCTCATGGAGGAAATCACATCCTCCTTATCATCCACAACACAAAAGTTTATCACAACCTGGCAACCATGGGTCTCATACTTAAACCTACATAACAGATTGTAGAACAGGCATTTACCAAACAAGACAGATCAATAACAATGGAAGACAGTAATAACATAGAACCAATACATAGCATTAAAGTTACTTACCTTGTTGATATTTGAATGTTTCAATGTATACAAATCTTGCAGAATAGACCTAAAAGAATGAATGTACAATTTAAATGTGCCAAAAACCATAAAGGAATAATCTGTATAAAGCAATCTTTTGTTTATCAATAAAGATTTGAATACGAAAAAAAATATATATTATAAAATTATTATTATAGTATAATTATATCAACTGACCGTAAACTGATCTATCTTAGGAAATATGCTACTTAATGGTGAGAAAAAATGGACTAGTTTTTTTTCAAAATGTGTTTTATTAAGAGAAATAGTGGCCTCTAATATTAAAGATAAAATGAATTTAAAAAAAAAAAAATCTCTAAAATTACTCTGTACAGCCCCCAGAATATCATACCTTTCTCCTTCAGATTTATTTTGCTTCTCTATTACAAGCAGCAGAACTGCAGCTCTTTTACTGACTTCCTTGTCTAGCATGAAGTTCCACCCCTAATTGAAGCAGAGGTCTTTATAGTCATAGAGAGAAGTAGTGCTCAGAAAGCAAAAGGGGCAGAGCTTTATTCTAGACCAGGAAGTCAGTAAAAGAGCTGCAGTTCTGCTGCTTGTAATAGAGAAACAAAATAAATTTGCATACAGGGAGAAAGTTGTGTTAGTGGACTTTATGGGATTTTAAAATAAAAGTCTTACTTGTCCTTTAAGGCAGAAGGTATTAATTTCTACTGTTTTCTGTTAGCTACATAAAGTCTATAGATTTATACAAATATTTCCTGTTAGAACCTTTAGTCATTGTATTTGTGCAATATTTCTCGCTTACCCTTCCTTGTCCTTGCTTTGATTGATTGATTTGTGATTGTTTTTTTAAAATCTATGGCTGTCCTTGGATTTTCTGTTGTTCTTTACTCATTTAATGTCCAAGAGACTAACAATTCCCTGCTTTACAATGCGTTTCAGGTGACTGTGATATCAAAGGGTTAGTTAATTTATTAGCGTCCCTCGAATGTCATGGTATTGCATACAAGCATACATTGTGGTGATTAGAAATGTCTGGGACTTGATTGTGGGTCTCTTCCCAGGTCAGGCACATTACTAGATGGAACAGTAGCCTTTAAGATATTCTGCTATGAAAACACTGTAAATTCCCGAATGCTACTGTAGATAGCAGTACAGCTGCCTTTGCCCGGGTCACTTAATATACCTTAAGAATGATGTAGCGGCTGTGCGGCCTGTAGTGTCGACATTAATATGATGATATTGCAACATGTAATGCCAATACCTATCAACAAGCTAATGCCGCTTTGCCGCAGCCTGAGGACAGAGTTGAGAAACTACTGATCTAAATTCAGATTTCATCAAGATAATAACCATAGTTCAGTTGTAATGATTTTTAAGTGCCGTCATTGCCTGCATGATTTGCGTGACTAGCTTAATGAATATCCCTACAATCAGGCAGATATGGATTGATATAGCAAAGGTCGTTAGAGGTCTGAGAGGATTTTGCCAGTCTTAAATACTTAGTGATGTTTTTCATTTCAATAAATTGTCAATTTACTTCTCTTCCTGCCCAGTATGGCCCATACACATACCCACTAGCCTCTCGTATGCTGTGCAGATCTCCTAGGTCAAAGTTACCATTTGACTACACAGTTTGCTTTATGACTCCTACTTTGAAATGTATAATGTCAATGGACTACTTTATATCAACTTGCTACTTCTAAACTGTAGATCTGATGCTTGTTCTATTTCAGGGATCCCCAACCTTTTTTAGTCAAGAGCAACACTCAGATGTAAAAAGTGTCGGGGAAGCACATAAGCATGAAAAACATTCTTTGGGGATGCCAAATAAAGACTGTGATTGGCTATTTGGTAGCCCCATACGGATGGCTAGCCTATAGAAGGCTCTGCTTGGAGTAAAACTGTCTCTGGGCTTTCAAAACTTTCCTCCAAGCCAGAAATGTAAAAATGTCACCTACTTTGAGGCCACTGGGAGCAACATCAAAGGGTTAATGTTACATGAGTAACATGTAGCTTGCAAGCCACTGGTTGGGCATCACTGTTCTATTTCTTATATATGTCCAGTATCTATTCTGCTTTAACATATAAATAAAAAATAAGAGTAAAATGCACCATGGTTCAGTCATAAAAACAAAATGGCAGCAATCGTCATTTATCAAAGATGAGAATAAAGTATATATGTCCATTATTTAAAACCTATTCAGTTAGACTGGATCAGTTACAGTATATAATTATACATATGTATATACATCTAAATAGTATATTTAATATATTAAATATATAAATTATATATATTTTATATTTAAAATGATTATAAAGTCAGAATGGAAAGTGCATTGTAAGAGTAAGTGACCTATAAGTATATGGGCCACACAATTCTTTCACAATACAGTCAAACTGAACACAAAGTAAATATTCAGAATTTTATTCAAAATATTATATTAGCTGAAAATCAGCCCCATGTAGCACAGATAAGATAGCTAGATCGTTATACATACACAGCACTACACATAATACATGGTATTTTTCAGAATCCCTGTCCATAATGTCAAAGTTATAATCAATGAATGTTGCCTGAGGCTCAGTTATAGTACGAGGCTTGCCAGGGGCCACGAGTAGGTGACACAACAGTCAAACACAGCGCCCTATGACCTTCAACCTATTGTCTTAAACTGCTGAACCATCCATTGGGTAATAAATACATAAAAATACAGTATTTGTGTGTTTGCATTTGTTCCAAAAGCCTTTTTCATTTTGGGAGATTATTTCTGATATAGGGCGCATTCTGAAAAAAAGAGAAAACCTTCATACAGAGACCTTCTTAGAAAATCATTCATACTTGTCCCTTGTACAATGATCAAATTGCTTTTAGTTTTGAGTTTTGTTTATAGTTTGCTTTTATTTATATAGTGCCAACACATTTCCGACCGTGCTTTATACATCATTTACATCTGTCCCTGCCCCAGAGGAGCTTACAGTCTAACAGTGTGTTATTTTGTTCATAATCAGAGAGGTGCCTCTAGAGCATGTATGTCAAACACAAGGCCCGGGGGCCAAATCCGACCCACCTGGCTGTTTTATGTGGCCCTTGGTGAGTGTGTCTGACCATCCAGCCTGATCAATTTCCATTTTCCTCACATAGTAACTAAGACTAAGGGGTATATTTATCATGCTGTGTAAAAAGTGGAGTGAAGCATTACCAGTAATGTTGCCCAAGGCATCCAATCAGTAATCAGATTGAAACAGTAGCAAAGCATCTATTGGCTATGAGCAACATCACCGGTAATGTCTTACTCCACTTTTTACACATTGTGATAAATATACCCCTTAGTATCTTACTAAGTATATTAATAAAAAATTTGGCCTGCGACTTAGCCTTTGTTTTAGATTTCGGCCCCCTTATGTGATTGAGTTTGACACCCCTGCTCTAGAGCATCTTCAAAGTGCATTGATTTTTTTTTGCAGTCTTTGTGGTGGAACAGGGCTGGATATATAAGGACAGAATTTGAATTTAATATCCTAGGCCCCTTTGGTTTTTGGTCTGTATTATGTTGATTTACATAGCCTATGTTGTTTCTTGCCTCCACAATAACTAGAATTTTCTTTTTTAGAGTGTTTAAAATAGATCTTGCCTTGTAGTGATGCTGACATGAAAACGGGTAGACTACTATATGAGTCCCAGGGTTAATGTACTAAATATGCTTTTATGGTTAAAAGGGTATGATTGGTCTAAATCTCTAAGAAGGCAGAACCAGAAATTCTGTGCTGTTCCCAGATAAAGGGAAAGTAATTTCCATGTTTTACCTATTTAAAATTTGGTGTGTATGATGTTTCAGGTTTCTGATTTTGTTAATTTAGTATTTCAAATTAATTTTAATTACTAAACTAAGCAAGTATATGTAGCTCCTGCATCAACACTGAGAGATAAATTATATTATTTGCAAGACTGGCAGTTTTAAAATTCCTATCCCCAACCAATATTCCATTGATCGATCCTTTGCATGGAGCACCTTTCCCTTCGGAGAAAGTGGCAGACTGCCACGAAATGCATCAAGCTTGTGGTTATTTGGGGGTGCCAGTAAAACCTCCATGTTTTTGATGTTTTTAATATAAATAATAAAAGTCAATGTATTTTTTAAACTCTGCCTTGATTGAGCTCCATGCAAAGGGTCGACAGATAGTTTGATGATGCCTTCCGGAGGCTGGATCGCATGTCGTAGCACATCATTAGGCAGTAACCAATGAGTGCCGCTGTTTTGCCATACATTATTCCATTGATCAAAGGATTGTAGAGTATAACTAATGGGTGCCCTGGATTGTTATTATGGCAGAGGGGTTGCAATATAAGAACATGATTCTGGAGAGAATCTGTGTCCCAACTACATTTGTCTGAGGTTTTTTAAGGTCAACAAAGCATAGTATAATTCAAGACCACCTTTGCAACTGTAGATAAGAAAAGAAGGCTCTAGTTTCCTTTTTTTAGGATAGTAGATAAAAGAAAGCGCTTGACAGTGTTATATCTAGACTTTCTGTTGGGGACAAAACCATCTGGGTCATTGTGCATGAAGCAGAGGAAATAAGGTATAAGTCATTCTGCTAGAATTTCTGACTAAGGCTTTAGACCCACGTTCAAAGGGGAAAAACACACATCTGCCAATTCTACAAGCAGTTTTAAAATGGCAGTAATGTGTCTCTCTGAAGAGGAGCGAGGAGGTTTTTTTGAAACTACAGCCCCAACACCTCTCCAAGGTTTCTGGCACAAAAAGTCATTGTCTAGCCCATACGTGTGTACATTTTTATTTATATAGAGCTACTTGTGTACTACTTGTAAAATTGATACAACAAACAGGGGGTCATTAAATAATAAATAAATAAATAAATAAACAAATAAATACAAAGTATAATAATAAATAGAAAGCAAACTTGCATTAAGGATTCAACAGAGCTAAGAGAGTCAAAGAGACAAGAGTATGGAGCTTACAGTCTAAATACATATCCATACAAGGAGTGTGAGAAAACAAAATTTTAGGTGGGAGCCAGTGTTTTAAAGAATATTTACATGACATGCTTTTGAACTACAGATGGATCAAACTATTAAGATATCCTTAGATGACTTACCATGTCCCACCTTGTAATTCTATTTAAGTAGATTTTTATCAAAATTTTTCCATAGAGATGGATAGGTATCAGGTTACTCATATCTACCATATAGATGTTGTGACATAGCTCAGCTCACATAGCGCACCAAGGCACAGCACTGCACAGCATTTATGTAAATATAAAAAGAGATGTGGTCTAGTTAAATAAAAAGTCTTGGTGAACCATCTTTCTAAAGTTTGCTTTATCTGATAGGAGGTATAGTCTGCAAAGTCCCAAAGAACCTGTAGGACTATCCCCCAGTAGGCAGTTTCCAGTTCCATTTATGATGTAAAAGCCTTTAAACGATTCCATGGTGGTCTGTCATCATGAAGTGGTAAAACACTGATTCTAGGAAAACTCTTGTTTCATATAATGCTGTATATGTTTCATATTGTCAGCGGCAGACACTTGTTAATATTGCAGAAAGTGCTGGTAACCCCATCTCACTGAAATGACGTGGCAGAATATTTCCTTTTCATATGAAAGCTATATCTTTTTCCTGGTCAATATATGAATAAATATTGCATGAGCACTTACACGCAACAACCTATTAATAATACATTTATGAACATACAAAGCTATTTTCTGACAATCCAGATATTGTGATTTCTTTCCTATTTTTTTAAAGTCAATGGCTAAAATGCACTTTTTCAACTATGGTTATCGTAAGAGCCATTTCCCAGCTGATTCCAAAGGAGTCTTGAGTTTCTCCACAGAGCAGTTATTATCTCTTCTCCTCCACTCCTTGCTTATATCCTCTAGATTACTCTTATTTTTGTGCAGGTTTCAAATTGCATTGCTAATGATTAGGCATACTAAATGTAGCTGTATATCCAGTGTAGTGTTCTATATGGCTGGCCTGCATGCTGGGGATTAGCCCTCCCAATGGGTTCCTATGGATTAGCCAGCCCTAACTACACAGTTACATTTTTAATACCACTTCAATGTCAGATGGAGGGTTGTGATAGTCAATTTATTATTTTTTCCCTTTTATTATCATATAAATCTTTAATATGACTGGTGTGTAAGCTAAATTCCCTTTCTATAGTGGGGCAGACAATTCATGTATTATGTTTAATTATACACAACATCACAATGTCAGCAACACTTATTAAAAATGTTGGCAGCACTTAATTCTAGTTATAGTGTCATAGGGACCTCTTTGTTTAACCCCTACAATGACAGCTGCTTGCAGAAGAATTTTGGGGATCATTGCACCTGATTGATGCATGCAAAGGAAAAGGAAATTCAGGTAATACATTATTATGAATTACAAAAAAGCCCTACCAGAAAAACTATAGTACTGTATGTTTAAAAAAAAAATAAAATAATATGCTTACTTGAAATCATATTGTAATATGTCAAGGATTTTAGGAGACATTCATTTCCCATTGCTACTGGCCATTTTAGGAAAATTATAGAGCTCGTTCACAAAATGATTGGTATAAGTGCTAAAATATAGAAATGTAAGGGTCAGAATAATAGTATTAGATTTGAAAGTGGAATGTTTACTGAGTACTTGAGAGGTAGGGACAGAATCACTCCCTCACTTCCTGTTTCACCACTCCCTCACTTCCTGTTTCACCACTGCCTCACTTCCTGGTCCCCATATAGAGCAACAATTCCTTACCCACACTAGTTTTATTTACTTATATGGTATAGTAATTAAGGGGAATTTTAATGTGATCAATGTGATCAATAAAAGCTAAGTTTTATTTACTCCTATGTCTATGAAGATTCTCATTCATCCAGGCCATGATATACAGTATCTAGTAGAATTAAGTCTATGAAGATTCTCACTCACCCAGGCCATGATATACAGTATCTAGTAGAATTAAGTCTAAAACAACTGGACTTGAACAACTCAGAGAAATCCAGTTGTTTTAGACTTAATTTTACTAGATACTGTATATTTACTCCTATGATCCTCCAGCCTGTCTGACTTTGTGGCAATGGTGCAGGACATTAAGGGACTCAACTTTACTGTATGTTTATGAGTTGCTCCTTCTGCATATTGCCTTTTAATTCCTCAAGAGGACATAGATTTTTGGTGTGGATGGTGTGACCAATCTCTCATCCATTTTAGGCAGAGAGGTATAAGGTGGTAAGCAGTTAGTATCTGGAGAAGAGCCCCAGGGGTGATTGTATGCCAATATGGGTATGTAGGATTAGGGTAGTGGCCTTGTAGCGAAGTGTAGAGAGACAGTTTAGGAGAAGATTGTGCACTGTAGGGAGACTGGGATCTTGGAGGTTTCAGAAAAGGCACGCTGTGTGATGCTTGGGCACTGTGAAGGGACAAGTCCTGGAGGCTTCAGGGAAGACACTTGTATGAAAGTGTGTGTGATTTATATCTCGTGAAACTGAGAGTTTCCTGGTTGTATTACTCCTATCTGTCCTACTCTGTGAGAAGCCTGCAATAAAGTTGGTTTTGGTTGAACGCACTATGTTGTGGTCATGACTACTGTTCTCAGCAAAGGCCTTCACTGGTCCTGGGAGGGAAAGGTGACATCTCCAGGTACCAATGTTACAGGCCTATTTATTATTTGTGTTTTTTTCTGGCTATGATATGAACATTGGTTAATAGAAATGACAACTTGCTGCATTCTGTAAGCATTCCAAAAATTCACTGAGCTGTAAATTCAAAATCAGTAGAGACTGAGATACAATGAACCTCTAACAAGTAAACAGTTACGGCAAACACAATCTAATAAATTTACAAGATAATGATAATAATCTATCAAAGGAGCGAAGGATTCTGTAATTGTGTTGGCGTGGGCCTTTTCAAGTCTTACAATATTCTTTTTAATTCCTGAATAAATGAATGGATTTTAATATGTCTGGGACAGTTGCAGTGGTGCAGCCTATAAATGCATACTGTGCAACTCTCGCTGCGTACCGTCTATACTGCTGAATAGCCAAAAATACAGCACAGAAAATCACTATGGCTCTGCTACCTAAGCAAGAAACTTCCCACACAAAAATTGTTTTGAAATGACCCATAATCTGTGTCAGTATATAATTTCACTGCTTAAATTGTATTAACATCTTTGTAGAGTAACCCTATCATCTGTAGCATCAAGGGGGCGATTTGCTTAGAGCTAAAAGTTGCAGCTTTTATAGTTCCCTAGTACATGTTCTGGGCTATAATTTGTTACGTGTACAGCATTATTGTACATTATTGTTGGTTTTTAAGGGGTTTTATGCATTTTGTTCACATGCAGTTGCATCCTTCTACCTACTGTATCATTGTAATGAAGTGAACTAGACCATGCACACAGCTCTTATGGTCAGCCTATGGGCCATACATACCATGTAGGCAGCAATGGGCCTGTGATAAGGGTGGCAGCTTTAGGGGTGGTTCACAGGTACCTATATGGTAGATTATTGTCCAAAATAACAGCTTTAACAAAAAATTCCCCCAGCTCCTGCAGGATACTTGTCTAAAGAGCTAAGAGGAAGGTACCTGTTGCTCCTTTGATTGGTGCTTGCAGAGAATAGATGGGCAATCTACACATGCGCCAATCACAGAAGCCAGGGGGCTGCACTGGATCTAAATAGAGCCCTGTTGGAATAAAGCCCTCATACTTACATACATGCATTTGCTAAAGACAGTATCTTAGAAACAGCCAATGTATTCTGTGCTGAGGAATGGCATCCTGATGAAGGCATGTTGGCAGAAATAGTAGATAGTTTTACGTTTTAGGTGCTCTTTATGAGGTTACTTGCCAGAATGGACATTCTATGATCTCCTCAGTTGAACTGATTCTACAGCAGGAGAAAATGATAAGGTTACTTGGACATTCTAAACTCTCCTCGGCTAAATTTATCCTACAGCAGGACAAACTGTTGTTTTGACATCACAGCATAATTTGTCACATCATTAATTTCAAGAGAAAAAGCTGAACCAATTATTTATTTAAATGAACCAAGTGGTGGGCTCCATCTGTATATTTCCCTGGAGAATGTTTCTTTATAGGTGAGTACAGGTATGGGAACCGTTATCCAGAAACCCATTATTCAGAAAGTACCAAATTACGGGAAGGCCATGTCCCATAGACTCCATCATAAGTAAATAATTCTCATTTTTAAAAATTATTACCTTTTTCCCTGTAATAATAAAACAGTACCTGTACTTGATCCCAACTAAGACATAATTACCCCTTATTGGGGGCAGAACAGCCCTATTGGGTTTATTTAATGGTTAAATGATTCCCTTTTCTCTGTAATAATAAAACAGTACCTGTACTTGATCCCAACTAAGATATAATTACCCCTTATTGGGGCAGAACAGCCCTATTGGGTTTATTTAATGGTTAAATGATTCCCTTTTCTCTGTAATAATAAAACAGTACCTGTACTTGATCCCAACTAAGATACAATTAATCCCTACTGGAAGCAAAACAATCTTATTGGGTTTATTTAATGTTTGAATAATCTTTTAGCAGAATTAAGGTATGGGGATCCAAATTACAGAAAGACCCCTTATCCAGAAAACTCCAGGTCCCGAGTATTCTGGATAATGGGTCCCATACCTGCATCTGGGGACCAGATGGTTAAGGAGGCCACTGGAGAACTGACTGATTGAGAGTTTCAATATATGTTTGTAAAAATTGTCATATAACCAAAGTTTAGTGGGGTCCTAAAAATATTTTGCTGGGTCTCAGTATTTTTTTAGTTGTGCCACTGCAGGGACTGATCGGACTATCATTTTAGAGTTAGCAATGGAACTTTTACCTATTTCTAAGGGTTTTTTGCCTTTCTTTGGATTAGCGAGCAACAGTAAAGCAATTATGACCCAGAGGGTTGAAAATATTGGCATATGCTTTTAATTTTACTGATTTGGCTTTCAGAGATGTATGGCTTGGGTTCTTGGAGAATGCCTATTGTGGCAATCAGGGAATGTTTTAATATGAGGCGAGATAGAAAATTTTCTCCTAGTAGAGTCTTTAAGAACAAGTGATAATAGGGTAAGTAAACCTTAAAGCAGTGATCCCCAACCAATGGCTCAGGGGCAACATGTTGCTCCCCAACCCCTTGGGTGTTGCTCTCAGTGCCCCCAAACCAGGGAGTTATTTTTGAATTCCTGACTTGGGGGCAAGTTTTGGTTGAATAAAAACAAGATTTCCTACCAAATAAAGCCCCCTGTAAGCTGATAGTGTGCATAGAGGCCCCTAATAGCCAATCACAGCCCTTATTTGGCTCCTCCATGAACTTTTATGGTGCTTGTGTTGCTCCCCAAGTCTTTTTACATTTGACTGTGGTTGGGGATCCCTGCATTAGAGTAATTGTTAAACACAGAACTTTAAATTAGTGTTGGAGCAAGGGATGTATTGGCAAATGTAACCAAATATCCCCATTGTTTGGAATTCATTTTTCTTAATCAAAGTAGCTAACTTTATGTCTATAAGTATGTACAACACTGGGCATGCACCAAGTCCTTAATTTTTTTAACTCTGTTACAGTAAATACTTTACAAATAATGATGAGCGAAAACGGGCAAAAATTTGTTAAACATATTGAAGTCAATACGCCTAAATTTTACGCGGGCGACATTTTTTTCGTGCAACTTTTTTTTACTCCAAATGCATTAAAGTCAATGGGTGGTTTTTTCATCTCTTTTTTTTTGTCTCTGTGACATTTTTGGCGCAATTTCGCAAGAAAATTGGCGAAATGCGGAATCTCACTGCAAATCCATGCCTGGTGAAAAAATTTGCTCATCACTATTCACAAAATATCTGACCACAGTTTTGTAAAAGATTAAAACTATTAGTACCTATTAGACAATTTAATTTTAGACAGACTAGTCTAAATTGTCTAGTAGAAGATTCTGAGCTCTGGGCAAATGTTGCATTCCTTCCATCTTTATATATCCAACTTCTCTAAACTAAGCTGTGTAAATGTAAAGGGTACACTAACCTTCACTGGTTTTATAATCATTGATCAGATTATATTTTGAAGTAACATTGTGAAGGATTTATTTATCTATAATCCACAGCCAAGCATTTGGCTTATAGTGCTATTACAAACTGTGTTTAGCAAAAAATGTGCATTAAGTTTTACTGCTTATCAAATTTGTGCCCGTGGTCATTTTCTGACTCATACCAGAACATTTAAAATTAACTATCAGATATATTTCACACAAAGAATTTGCCACCACTTCCTCATCATTTCTGGTAGTAGCCACGTCGGATAGGGTCAAGATGGAAAATCTAGTCACTCATGCAGCCATATAATTAAATAACTTATTCTTTGAATTTATTAGTTCTCCTTCAAGCTATACATAACATGTCTGTGAAATGACCTGAGCCTAAAGAATAAGTAAAAGAGAGAGTAGAAAGAGAGACAAAACAGCAACTGAACTAAATATACATTATAGCTAGAATTTTCATTTCTACTGTATTACTGTATATACTCGAGTATAAGCCTAGTTTTTCAGCACCCAAAATGTGCTGAAAAAGTCACCCTCGGCTTATACTCGAGTCGGGTGCCATGGGTCCCTCTAGACTAGCACCCTCTCTCCTTTGTGTGCAAATTAGGCCTCCTGCAACCAGACCCTCCAGTGCCCTGGCCTAGGTTCCCACTAGCAATACGTATTTCCCCTTACATCTCCTCCGGGACCGGGTCTGCTGCCAGTTTGCCAATGTGCAATGAGCGTGGGGTAGTACTCATATTGTTTTTGTTGACCCTCCTCTCCGCTTACAGAGCTAGTTTACTGTTTTTCTTTGAAATAAATATTTCAAAACATATACCCCACTGATGCCTCAATTTATGTAATTTTATTGGTATTTATTTTGATTATTAAAACTTAGCAGTAGCTGCTGCATTTCCCACCCTAGGCTTATACTCGAATCAATAATTTTTTCCAGTTTTCTTAGGTAAAATTAGGTACCTCGGCTTATATTTGGATCGGCTTATACTCGAGTATAACAAAGAACAAAAGCTTGATACCTTGCCCCCCTTCAGAAGGCTCCCCATTTCCTGTTCCTGGTTCTAAAGAACAGGGTTGGTAAATACCATCTTTAGCTGCTTTATGGCCAACTTGGAGCATCAGGTGTTGAAGTCAGGTCTGTCTCAGCTTAATTTACACATGATCTTGTTGGAGGATCAGAAGAAGAGGGCTTAAATAGTGATGAGCGTTTTTTCGCAGCGAAATTCCGCATTTTACCAATGGGATTTTTTTGCACAGGTGCAAAATTTTGCAGCGGAAAATTCACAGGCACAAAAAAAGTCACAGGTGCGTCAAAAAAGTTGTGGTTGTGTCAAAAAAAGTAATAGTTGCGTGAAAAAGAGATTTCACATTTCGCTATTTTTTTTGCTGTTTCGCACATTTTTCTGAAGTTTCACTAATTTTTCAACGAAGTGAAACGGAACAGATTCCCCCATTACTATTACAATACTGACCTCCAATCTGACTGCCATACTATGCTTTTTAGAGCCAGGAACAGCAAACAGATCAGTTTGGTGGGTCCCCGGGGTGAGAGCCACAGAGCTAACATGGATCATTTGAATGACAATGGGAACAAAATGTTTGCCTAGTGTCTATTTTTTTTTACCGATTTTACGCCACTTTTTACATGGCAAATGTGTAGCGAATGTTGTCGCTGTTTTTTACACACCATAATAAATCTGCCCCATAGAGCACAAATTTTTCATATCTAGAGACTGCAGTGAAAAAAAATAAAGGTTGGTTTTGCAGTGAAGTATATATGTTAAGAGAGTCTAATGAAGTTTAAATTCCCTCTTAGGGACCTCGTAGAGGAGAAGTGGATAAGGGTGAAGGACATCAACTTCTCACATGATTGGTTAATATATCTAGGTCACACCAGGGGCTCCAGACTTTATTAGACTTGGTAGTTGAACCGCTGGTCTCCAGTGCACAGTAAATTCTTAAATATTTTAGTGGAATTATACCATCTAGCATTCCCAATAAACAGGTTGCTGGGGCAAATACTTCTGGGAAAACTAAGTTAGTTGCTTAGGATATGAGGACAGGACCATACCATCAGGAACAAGTTGGCCGAGACTGCCCCACATTTGTGGCAGCAGTCAAATGAGTCTCAATCAATCTGGTGTTGCCTGGGTGGCGTAATATAAAGGTGATAAAATTTTTATATGATATTAGTCTATCATAGACACAAGACAGTAGTTATACATGGTTTCTGTTGCCTCTTCCCAATCAGGCTTACACATCCCCAGCCTTAGACTCTTATAAATACTGATATGCAGAATGTGCTTATAATTTAGCAAACCCAATCCAAACTGAACTATTTCATCAGGAACAGAGGTACCTACATCATGGTGTTTAACAGTAGGTTAATAAATCATGATGGAATCCCTAACTGAAACCTTGTATTATGTTTCAGTGAAAGTTATCACTAACTACCACCACTGCCAGCCGCCTTGTAACATTGATTTGCTCATAGCTCTTGTTCATTTGCCTCTACATTACAAAGTGTGTTCAGTATTAAAAACCCTTTAGTTCTTTCCTCCCTTGGTCTAATGGATAAGCAAATCATCTCGGGGCCCATTTCAGCAGCCAAGACTTTAACGAATATAAGAAGCAATAAATAACAGATTATTTATCTCTAAGTACATCCTTTATTATTTTAAGTTAACTGAACACCTTAACAAATTTATAATGAAGGTTTAGCTGTTCCCTTTGTAATATCTCATGCCAGTATAAATTAGGTTGTACATCCGCCTGTGAAGGCATATTAAAGGCATAACTACACAATTACATTTGCAAAATTGATATTAAATTAGTACAAAGGAAAATTTACGCAAAGATGTAAATGTTTACGTTGCAAGGATTTTTTTGCATTAACGACGTTCATTACATTCCCCATAAGTCTATTATTATTATTATTTATATAGCGCTTTACAGAATAGAGGGGAACAAAAGACAGAAGAGTTAACATGTACATATAAACAATTCACAAAAATGGTTTGCAGTTGTATTTGGATGAGGATCGGAGTAGGGGGAGGGCCCTGCTCGCAAGAGCTTACATTCTAAAAGGGGGGCTGAGACATAAGGTCATAAGTTTTTGAATTATACCTTTCTTATCCTTTTATTTTACAGTGTAACTCAGGTTAAAAAAAAAAATCCACCACTCTGTAGATATTACCCTATATTCTAAAGGTAGCGCAGGACGACTTGCTGACTTTTAGTGGAAAGAGCATTAGAATTAGATATTTTTGTAGCTGAAGCTGTAAGTCGTTCCCAAGACAGAGTCAGACTGAGGGCAGATGAAAAACTACCAGCACGTCAGTAATGCATATCCTTCTCTGCAACCAGATTATTCAATACCATTTTACTTGCATTACTCTGTAATGTATTATATTTGTTACTGCCATCTCTTGAGGCATGTTATTCTGAGGTTCTATAACTTTTTAATAAAGATCCATTTTTAAACACAAGATCTGAGAATTTCACTTGTAATACAGTATATACACATGGAGATGGAACCTGTAGCCTTTCCATACCAGTTTTCTTATATAAGTATAATATATGTATTTCTCTGTCTTAATATAAAGTTGGGTTGAAACATTTACTGTAACCACTAAACATCAAAAGGATTCATCAGCTTCATTAGCTCAGTCTTTGGTACTAAACCTAGCACCTAACTCATGGGCCAAATGAGTAAGCACAAGAGCACTAATTAATTAGATATTGTAAGAATTTCATGCAGGCATAATAGGACTGCTGTAGTCTTTATCATTCTACCTGAAACCACTGGCACAGACCGTATAGTAGAGTTATGAACCAAACCTATGCTGGAGCAGTAAATCTACCTACATTCTGCTAATCCTCCTAAATTCCTACCCCAGACATTCAAATGGTGGGGATTTGAGAACAGTAAGTCAAATATCAAGATGTGTTCAGATTCTGTTATCTCTGTTCATGCCATTATACAGGTAAGGCACCTAGGGAGCTTGGTGCTCCTCCCTACCTATCAGTGCCCTGGTGCCTGGGTCCATCTGCGCAGACACATATGTTAGTATGCATCACAATGTTATCACATGTGTCAGGCCGAATGCTCCTGTGGTGTGACGTGTTGTAATACAACTTTGCTCACTGCTGTCTCTTTCACTGCCCAACCTGGCTTTATTTTTACAGTTCCGGTTCTGATCTCTTGGTTATTGACTCCTGCCTGTTTCCTGACTCAGATTTTATGCTGCCTGCCCTGACACCTTGCTTGACTTGACTACAATTCTGTGTGCACTGCCCTTTTGGATCAAACTCTACCGTGTTCAGGTTCTCCCTGTTCTAGGGCCCCAAAATGATTGAAGACTGGTGCCGGCAAGGGTCTCCTGCAAACTAAAGAATGCAATTTTTCCCCAGGGTTTTTGCTGCACAAATTGTGACAATACACATAGAAACATGCAAATTCCTTAGCTAATTAACGTGCGTAGGCAGTAACTAATTATACTGTAATGGAAAACCCAAATTATTGATAGTAGAGAATTCTGTGAGCCAGAATGAAGTGCTCCTCATGGTAAAACATATGGGTGTAGGCAAACTGGCACGTAACAATGGCACAAAATAATACTACTGACCAGTTTTTTTAGTAGGGGATGGGTTTGAAAGATCATCCAAAAGGGCCCTACCTGACATAGGTCATCTGTCCCGTTTAACTTCGCCATAATAATCGTGAAACCGCAAGAAAATTTGTGAAATGCCGAAAAATTTTCGAAACGCATTTTCATGTCTATTTTTTTGTTGCCCATGCTTTCTTGACGCGAACACGCCCTTTGTTTTACACGACAATTTGATACAACTGTGCCCAATTTGACGTGCCCACGCCCAATTTGATGCACGTCCAAAAAAATTCCATGCAACAAATTTTTCCGCTGCAAATTTTCATGGAAGTTTCGCGCAACAATTCGCCAATGCGGAAATTTGCTGCAAATCCATGCCTGCCGAAAAAAATTTGCTCATCGCTAATAGCTGATTATTTTTAGGAAATATTTTCATCAGCACTGCAAAATACAAAGAGGGACTGTGCAGAAAAACTGAGTAGTGATTGGCTGGCTGGCAAGTACAGGTGTGCATGTGAGTGAGGTACCTGTTACCCTAAGGCCAGTGCTGTACATCAATAATGACATATCAGGGATGTGTTACTGGGCAGTCATGCCTATCTATTTATTAGGGCATCTCTCATCTGGCCTTTGCCTAAATAAAATAAAGAAAAACCCAACTTTCCAGGTTTCCAGCTCATTTCCCTTTATTGCTAAGGCACAAATGAATGTTACCATTCTGTTTGTAAGGCCCATTGCTTTACTCTTCCGCTGAGGATACAGTGTGTACAACTGTGACAAGTCAGATGGACCCTGGTGCACTTGATCCACCTCCAGCCCCCAAACTATCAGTCGCCCCTGCCCTCAGATGGGAAACCTTGCTTATCTGTCATGTTTTCTCTTGTGCCGAGAACTGAATTCTTTAATCTCTACTAATCTGCAGCAGGACTCTGCGATAAAAAAAAGGATTTTCCTCTAATCCCCAGGTGAGTTTTCTATTAAAGACAAACTCTATCTATTTATAAATATATAAAGCTTATATAGCCAAAACTCATGTATTTCAAGGTACATGGTATATATCCGGTAAGAGGGGGAAATAATGCCAACTTCTAGATCTTGTAATTCCAAAATATTGCTTAGTTGGAAGACACAGAGCATAAAGTGTTTACTTGGTGGGCTTTTTTCACCTGGAATAATAAGTGCTGTGTGTGTATTGTTTCCTAGTGCTCTGCTCGGAAAATCAACTTCCATTGCAAGTTCCGTAATTTCCCTACCACCAGCCAGGCCCGCGTTGTTGCACGAGTGCAAAGTGGTCAGAATCAATCTGAGAGAGGCATTTAAGCTTTTAATGAGCAATTTAGCCTATACCTTTTCTCTCTCTTTTTTTTTTTTTTTAATAAAGAGAGTTATCAGACGATCTCCTGCGTTTAAGTGCAATATTAACTCCACAGTATGAACTGGTCAGGATGGGGCTGTAAAATTGCAGTTCTGTATGAGTATAAAATAGAACTAACGTTGAGTGGATATTCCAGGGTGTGCAGGGCCGCTGTGTTTATTCTCTGATTTACAGCAGACAATAAAGAGCCTGACGTTTAATTTAATGTAGTTATTGTTTATATTTGGTCCCTAAAGAAAATATATAACCCCCTTTACAGGCAAAGCTGTAATTTGTAATTTTCTTTTCCAAGCTCTGAATAAACACTGGTTATTTTAATACGTCTTTGGGCACAGGCTTCCAATGGGCACTATGCCACTTAAAGAAACACTATAACTTTAGTATAATATTAAATATAGTTACCTTAAATATATAACTATATACTTTTTATTTGAGTTTCTAAACACAAAGCAATAGAACAAATGTTGAGTAAATTGTATAATGTGACATCATTAGTTAAAAAAGGAACAAGTTAGTTATCCTGTGTCTCATTTAGTGATGAGCGAATCTGTCCCTTTTTGCTTTGCCATAAAATTTGTGAAACAGCAAGAAAATTCGCAAAACGGTGAAAATTCAGCGAAACGCATTTGTCGCACTTTTTTTTTCATCGCCCGCATCTTGTCGCATTTGCAGTGCCCTTTTTTACACGATCCCGCCCAATTTGCCACGACTGCATCTTATTTTTTACGTGACCGCGTCTTTTTTGCAGTGACCGCGCCCAATTTGTCATGCAACAAAAAACTCATTTTTTCGCATGAATTTTTTGGGAAGTTTTGCGAAACAATTCTCCAATGGCGAAATGCGGAAATTCCCTGCGAATTCATGCCTGGTGAAAAAATTCACTCATCACTAGTCTCATTGTTTAAGGGAAGAAGAGGGAAGGGAGGGGGAAAAGAGGGAGAAATAAGGTGTAGGAGCTTAAGCTCTTGGGTACCCAGCATACCTTGCCGTATGGCACCATTTTAGTTCGTGAAATAGAGACTATTAAATAGAATACATAACTTTTGTTTAATAAATTACTTTATTGAATGTTATAATGAAAAAAAACCCATAAAACAAAGAAACAAAAGGTGCATCTTTTAGTTCCTTTCTGAGTCCCGGGTAATGCAAAACAGTTATGTAATTGCAGCTGCGGAAGCTTCCACTAAATTGCCCCATTGCAATACCTTCTGGGGTTCTAAACAGAACTATATTTCAACTTAGCATATTTGTTTCTTACTTTTGTCTTTTCTGGGTCCGAAAAGTGTGTAACCTGTAGCAGTAGGACATCTGTATGTATGGAACAGTAATATCTAAATGCTTTAGTCATTAGGGATGTAGCGAACCTCAAAAAAAAAGTTCGCAAACCTGTTCGCGAACTTCCGCCGAAAATTGCGAATATTCGCGAACTTTGCGAACCCCATAGACTTCAATGGGAAGGCGAACTTTAAAACCTAGAAAAGCCATTTCTGGCCAGAAAACTGATTTTAAAGTTGTTTAAAGGGTGCCACGACCTGGACAGTGGCATGCAGGAGGGGGATCAAGCAAAAATTTCTCTGAAAAATTGACACACGCTGTTTTTCGAAATGATCGGTAATTTTGCGACTTTTTCGTAATTTCCGGCGCTTTCGTAAAGTTATCGTAAGTTTTGCGACTTTTTTGGAGCATTCGTAACGTTATCGTAAGTTTTGCGACTTTTTCGGAGCATTCGTAACGTTATCATAAGTTTTGCGACTTTTTCGGAGCATTCGTAACGTTATCGTAAGTTTTGCGACTTTTTCGGAGCATTCGTAATGTTATTGTAAGTTTTGCAACTTTTTCGGAGCAGTCGTACCGTTATCGTAAGTTTTGCGACTTTTTCGGAGCATTCGTAACGTTATCGTAAGTTTTGCGACTTTTTCGGAGCATTCGTAACGTTATCGTAAGTTTTGCGACTTTTTCGGAGCATTCGTAACGTTATCGTAAGTTTTGCGACTTTTTCGGAGCATTCGTAACGTTATCGTAAGTTTTGCAACTTTTTCGGAGCATTCGTAACGTTATCGTAAGTTTTGCGACTTTTTCGGAGCATTCGTAACGTTATCGTAAGTTTTGCGACTTTTTCGGAGCAATCGTAACGTTATCGTAAGTTTTGCGATTTTTTCGGTGCCGGCGAACCCAAATTGCGAACATCACGAAAAGTTCGCGAATTTGCGGACTTGCGAACACCCGATGTTCGCGCGAATTAGTTCGCCGGCGAACAGTTCGCTACATCTCTATTAGTCATCTTGTTTAGGGGATTGACTCCTTGGACATTGTGGGACATAAGGGTCAGCATTACTAGGTTACCTAAAATATTGTGTTATTACATACCTCAATTAGATGAATGCCAGAACAGGGCATTTGTGTGGATCTTACACTAAAGGTAAAGTCCCTGGACTCATTAAAGGGGATCCAATGGTTGAGCAGAAGGCACCAAAGACAAAAAGGAAAAAACAGTTATGTCACTTAACATATTATATAATAGGTCTGGTCTATTTGGCTTATAATTCAGCTAAATGTTTACCTTTTCCTAAACTATGTCAAATGGATAAGTTAGAAAATGTTTAATACACATGGGGGAGGGGGAGGATTATAGAATGTCCAAATGTATCTACTGGGCAGATTTGAAGGCAAACATCAGTGTGTTGATGTGGCCCTCTCACTAGGCCTTCAATGCAATGACATTCAGAGCCAAAGGATCAGATTGGGTAAAGATTAGCAGCTCATTTGTGTTCCTTTGCGCATGTAACACATCAGCGTATTGATACAAGTCTCTATCAAGTTGGGCCCCTAATATGATCCAATCATTGGCACTGGGGCCCCAATGATCAAATAGTTCTACCTTTCCCTTTAGCATGGGCGCCGTAGCTTCTACCTTTCCCTTTGTTGTAAGTGCTGTAGCTTCTACCTTTCCCTTTGGTATAGGTGCTGTAGCTTCTACCTTTTCCTTTGGTATAGGTGCTGTAGCTTCTACCTTTTCCTTTGGTATAGGTGCTGTAGCTTCTACCTTTTCCTTTGGTATAGGTGCTGTAGCTTCTACCTTTTCCTTTGGTATAGGCGCTGTAGCTTCTACCTTTTCCTTTGGTAAAGGCGCTGTAGCTTCTACCTTTCCCTTTAGTATGGGCGCTGTAGCTTCTACCTTTCCCTATAGCATGGGCACCGTAGCTTCTACCTTTCCCTTTGTTGTAAGTGCTGTAGCTTCTACCTTTCCCTTTGGTATAGGTGCTGTAGCTTCTACCTTTTCCTTTGGTATAGGTGCTGTAGCTTCTACCTTTTCCTTTGGTATAGGTGCTGTAGCTTCTACCTTTTCCTTTGGTATAGGCGCTGTAGCTTCTACCTTTCCCTTTAGCATGGGCACCGTAGCGTCTACCTTTCCATTTAGTATGGGTGCTGTAGCTTCTACCTTTCCCTTAAGCATGGGCACCGTAGCTTCTACCTTTCCCTTTAGCATAGTCGCTGTAGTTCTACCTTTCCCTTTAGTATGGGCACCATAGCTTCTACCTTTCCCTTTAGTATGGGCACCATAGCTTCTACCTTTCCCTTTAGTATGGGCACCATAGCTTCTACCTTTCCCTTTAGTATGGGCACCATAGCTTCTACCTTTCCCTTTAGTATGGGCACCATAGCTTCTACCTTTCCCTTTAGTATGGGCACCATAGCTTCTACCTTTCCCTTTAGTATGGGCACCATAGCTTCTACCTTTCCCTTTAGTATGGGCACCATAGCTTCTACCTTTCCCTTTAGTATGGGTACCGTAGCTTCTACCTTTCCCTTTACTATAGTCGCTGTAGTTCTACCTTTCCCTTTAGCATGGGCGCTGTAGCTTCTACCTTTCCCTTTGATCTGTACCTAGCCAATGTTTACATGACAGAGTGAAGAATACATCAGAGAGCCAACCACCGGCCCTATAAGGGTTAATGGGATGCAATTTCCTCATTGGATATTTATTTTACATTAAATATGTGTTGTAAGTAACAATAATAATAAAAAATACAAGAACTTTTTTAAGTTTATGAGTCAAGATAGAAGCAGACGGCGTTATGTTTTAATGCAATGCAAAAATCACTATAATTACTGTATTGTTTAGGTGACAAAGACGATATTATCCATTTTAAATGCCCAACTTAAAACTCTCAGATGGTCCTTGATATCGTAAGACAGGAACAGATGGTTTGGCAAGTGTTCATTCACGCCTTGAGCCAATACTGTGAATGATTACTCAAAAAATATCTCCCATGATTTGTCAAGAACACATTTTATTAGTTATAATTTTCCAAATAGAAAGAATGGCACTAAAATTGCCCTTTGAACTCCCAGCATTCCCCAACAGATGTTGTTCTGGTATTTGGTATTCACCAATAATTGAAATGACACTATTATGCCATCGCTATATAGAATATATAAAATACCCCTTTCACACAGGAAAGCCCTGTACAGGTATGGGATCCAGTATCCGGAAACCCATTATCCAGAAAGTTACGGAAGACTCCATTATAAGAGAATAATTCTAATTTTTAAAAATGATTTCCTTTTTTTCTGTAATAATAAAACAGTACCTTGTACTTGATCCCAACTAAGATATAATTACCCCTTATTGGGGGCAGAACAGCCCTATTGGGTTTATTTAATGGTTAAATGATTCCCTTTTCTCTGTAATAATAAAACAGTACCTGTACTTGATCCCAACTAAAATATAATTAATCTTTATTTGAGGCAAAATAAGCCTATTGGGTTTATTCAATATATAAATGATTTTTAGCAGACTTAAATTGAGGAAATCCAAATTACGGAAAGATCCCTTATCCGGAAAAACCCAGGCCCTAAACCTTCTGGATAACAGGTCCCATACCTGTATATAAAAAATACTAAAAGGTTATGTAGTAGGTGCAACATTTGCTCCTGTTAACCAAGTAGCATATGGCATTGACTGATCTGGTCTCTAAAAGTGAACATGGATTGGGTTGCTATGAGTTACTAGACCTCATAGGAAACATTGCTATTACATTACCCCTGTGTTTCCAGGAAGTCCAGAAAATACAACCAACTAGAGGTGCAGCATGAAACTAATGTGATGGAAAACCTGCAAGGATAGAATTGTGTTAAAATTGTGATAGCAGGAAATCTCTTAAGGTTCAGCATCCTCGCTATCAGAAATCTGATCAAATAATAATAATATATTTTGGGCAACCAGGTCAATATAGCTGGGACTTGTAAATTGCAAAACTGTCTTTACCCCCCAAATCCTATTATATTGTGGGTGGCAAGTTGTTTATCTAGATCTAAAGTTGCTTTAATGAGCTTGTGGCATAGTATCACTAGGTATTAACTTACCACAGCAATAACATGGTATTTATATTTTCTAAGAAATATGCCCAGCCCCTACCTACAGTGCGGAGTGAAGGCCCCAGAGGAGTTACATTTCATAGCAATGCTCAGCTATATGCTTACAGAAGCGATGCTGACTGATTTGCTTCCCAGCTATTATATTGTGGAGCCATGGTATGTGAGATTCCATAGTCCCTAGAATAGCACTGTACGTAGTGATACAATTGTTTGATATATTTCATTTGATCATTGATAATGTTAGACTGGAGAGGAAGGTTCAACCAGAAAAGATCTAACATGCACTTCCCACATCTTTTTATTAATTTATCTCTTCCTTCCATCTGATATTATTCTTTTCTGCCTTGTCTGCTCATTTCTTTCTTGCTTTGTCATTTTCTGCCTATGACCCTTCAGACTGCCTTTTCCTCCTCTGCTACTCTTCTCTAACTATTATCTCCAATATTTCCATCCATTGTCCCACCACTTATCCCCCTGAAGTAATCTCCTTTCATGACTTCCTAACCCTCTGTTTCTTTCAGTTTCTTAGTTTTAGAAACTTTTCTCTGATAAGCCTAACAGTTACAGGGACATAGCATGATCTAACTTCCAGTGTCAGACTGGGATGCCAGGGCCCCACCAGAAAACCTTGGACCATGGACCCACTCTCCATACTTTTATTCCTCCTGTCCTCCCTCAACCTCTTTACTATTCTTGTCTCTTTTCTCGACATGCTATACTTTATCCTCTTTGTTCCCAATCAGAAATAGGGAATGATCATGAAATAGGCCAAATAGTTAGAAGCAAGAGGGGCCCCACTGGCACCTCGGCCCACTGGGAGTTTTCCTGGTATTATGGAGGGCCAATGCATCACTGCTTTAGTATCCTCCAGGCAAAACAACTGAGCTGCCTCCCAGCTTCAGTCCAGTCAAGTTCAGCCATTTTGTCACATGTATTTTTTGCCCATCAGTACAGGTGGAATAGGTCATCTCTAAACATACCATTCATCGGGGCAACCACAGATCTCTGTCCTTCAAAATGAAGCACAGACAGGGATCTTGTACAGTGCAAAAAAACTGCGGCTATTTTTTGCTTTTTGCACACTATTTTCCTTATTGTAAATTACCCCTCATGTCTTCAACACCAGTACAAGCATTCTATCTAGGAATGCAATGTCGCCACTAGTAGTAGTGTCCCATGTAAGAACATCCTATCTAGGAACATGGTGCACCTTAAACACTGGTAGAAGTAACCCTTCTAGGAACATCCTATACCTTCAGCAGTAGTGTCCCATCCAGGAATATGGTGCACCTTAAACATTGGTAAGTGTCCTTTTTAGGAACAGTTTACCTGTTTGACATTTTGTCAACCCGCACCTGACCCTAAAACCCACTCCCAACCAATGCCCAACTCGACCCAGCAAGGCTGTATTTATAGACCTGTGCCTGACCTGTCCATCTGTGATGTTACGAAGGTGGTGGGGTGGGTGTGTGCCTCTAAATACAAGGTGCCGGAGACGTAAGCCGGGGAGAGGAAGGCCTGCGACCTGCAAGAACTGTGCGAAGATCACAAGGGTTTTGGGTTGGCCCTCACCTCACTAGTGTACAGCCAGACAGAATAAGTGCTCTCAAACCTGCGTCTTAAGGATGCATTAAACATGAGCCCTAATGCATTTGGTGCAAGAAAAAGCACTGTTAAAAAATGTCCATTGCCTCAAATGCAAGATTTTGCCATTTTTCTGCAGTTTTGCAAATTTTTAGGCAAAATCAAATAGGGCAGTTTTGCTTGTCTATCCTATCCTACCTATAATAAATGAGCCTCCATATCTCCATATATCTTTGCCAATAAGATAGGTAGTCATGCATGGGTTTTACTCCCAGTGCCATTAATGCACAGTGCGCCTAGAGAACATGCTGGGGGAGTACTAATGGTGCAAATAACCAGTAGTATTACATGGAATCCAGGGTTCTGATGACCCAAGTTGACCTCTATAATATTTTTCAAGCCATATGCCTGCCTAGGTTTCTGTTGATCTCTCTATCCATACAATATACTTGTTCACACAGTGAATTACACACATGCTGTACATTTATCAATGAGTGCGTTTGTTCCAGGCTCCAATGTGCAAGAGGTGTAACATCATGGAAAAGTACTATTGATATGGTGAGAATTTATTGTGATGTATCCTGACAGACAAATTACTTCACAAATAGACAGCTAAACGTAAATGCTTTAAGCCAAACAAAGGGCGCATTGTCTCCTATAATAACCCGGTGCCATTCAGCATATTCAAATGGAGTGTTTCATTTAAACAGCAAACATTCAGTATGATTGTGACACATAGCCAGGAGCACTGGATGTTCCCAATGGCTGTGTACTTTAGCAGCAACTGATCAAATGAGAGATTTCCTACAGCACAGAAGTCTTAGTAAATGATGTAGAACTTCAGCTCCCGGCATGCTTTAACTGTCACATCCCTGTAATACATCTAATCCCAATACTCTTTAATAGGGATACAGAATTACATAAATTACCTTACCAGTGGTACTCTGTATATAATTTACTTGACGCAAGCTGAGCCGTGGCCTCTAGTTTATCAACCATTACCCAATTAATAATAGTTTAACCATAACATAACTTTATACCTAATTATAACATAGGTAGCATTAAATTAAATCCTCTGTCTAAACGGACCCCCTTCCACTGCCGGGCTGGGCAGAGTGGCCAAGGCAATTGTACCCAGCACCCGTCTGCATGGTCGCCCCCCGAGTTTATCCCACCAATAGAACCCCAGACGAGTGCACTGATTCACTGACACCCAAAACTAGGGGAAGGCAGGGAGAAGATATACATGCCCAGCACCATTATGCCATAGTTGTGTGTCTCATCTTCCTACCCCAAATTCTCGGCCTGACCCCGTCAATTTGTCACTGCAGGATATCACCTGCTCCCCATCATATCGAAGCTGCCAAAGACCCTCAGACCTAAACTTCCACCTTGTCCCTGTAAGTACGCTTCCTGTTACATAGAAGAATTTCAGAATTTTAAATCGGGCTTTCATAACTGCATAACTTACACTTCCAGCTCCTTGCCTTCTGGGCAGTCTCTAATGGGGGCTACATTTTCCACAAACTCCTATCATGACCCCAATATCTGTTGGCATTTGATTCCCAAAAAGCAGGGTAAAGTGACCAAATGCAGGTAGCACTGGCCACTTGTCTAAAGGCAAACTTTTGGTTGCTATGAGTTACTAGACTCTGCAACTTTTTTTTACCTTATTTAAAAATGCTGTCTGGTTATTGCTGTCTACACCATACTGTATGTTAACTTTAAGCTTTAATTAGATACTGTATATGAAAACACATGGGTTTATTGTTGTATTCAGTAATACCAAGCAAAATACAAAAGGTATTCTCTGTCTATAGATCACTTGATATCAAGACCTAGTGAGTGACTCCTGAGCCTTACTCAGGTAACAGGTATTCTGTGTAACTGGGGGCTATATCAAAATTGGAGAGAGACTGGGCAAAATATACATGGGTCTAAATGCCTTTCATTCATTTTTCAGCCCATGCATAAAAATACAGTATATATGAATGGAAGGTATTTAAACTATGTGCGTGCTATCTCGTGGCAATCCAAATGGGACTTATAACATGTGTAAGTCAGTTTTCCATGCAGGACTGATCAGAGAAGACTTGGAATATTGTAAAGGCAAATATTGTCACCTTCATGTTCTAAATACTTAGGAGGCAAATGCATTAGGATATGTGTTGGGAGGGGTGACATTTGAAGAAAACCCTAAATATTAAGCATAAAACTCTTCTACTTGTACATTCTTGAAAACTTCAAGAAACCTCTAAGCACTAACCCTAAACACCACACCTAAATCTATTCAAGAAAACCGTAAACACTCTCCCTACATTTTGTTTATAAAATCCCACCCTAATGACTAAGTCTCTCCCCTATGAAAACACTGAGCATTAACACTAAGCAATTTGATAAAACGCAATGTTAAAAGGAAACAATAGGCAGGAGCAGATGATTGCCCCATGAGCACGGGTAGTTAGACTTTTTAGCTCCACCCCTTTAAAAAATAATCAGTTTTTTGGAAAATGCCAACATATAATAAGAATTCTTTAAGACAGTTGTTATTGTAATTTGTATCAAACGGAATGGGATAAAACATCTCAGCAAAAATACATAATGGAATTCAACACCAAAATAAGGTCTCTAACATTTTATAGAAATTGAATGATGCTAGCAGCACAAACAGACGACTGCCAAAAAGAAAATCAATATGGTAGTACAATGTGGACACAGTGTAAAAGGAATTTATAATTACTTTGCTGAGATTTCTGGGGGAAACCTAAGAAAGGTACGTTAGATTTAAGCAATGAACTTTTCAAGTTTGTATTAGAAAAAGAACTGGAACGTGTGTGTGTTTATACTGTCATCATCTGTGTACACTGTCAATTGAATATAATAAATACAGGACAGTAAGAAGGTAGAATGCTTTGTTTTGGTAATATGCAGCCAGAGAAGGGAACAGACTATCAATCTCCTTAGCACAAAGGAACACAATGAAAGAAATAGTTTAGTGAAGGTTACACAACAGCCATGGTCCAGGATAGAGTAGAAGGCCAGTTTGCTCTAGTGTCATACATTATACCAATGATCCCCAACCAGTGGCTCAGGGCAACATGTTGCTCCCCAACCCCTTGGATGTTGCTCTCAGTGCCCCCAAACCAGGGAGTTATTTTTGAATTCCTGACTTGGGGGCAAGTTTTGGTTGAATAAAAACAAAATTTCCTACCAAATAAAGCCCCTGTAAGCTGATAGTGTGCATAGAGGCTGCCTAATAGCCAATCACAGTCCTTATTTGGCTCCTCCATGAACTTTTGATGCTTGTGTTGCTCTCCAAGTCTTCTACATTTGACTGTGGCTCACAAGTAAGAAAGGTTGGGGATCCCTGCATTAGCCAGTCAGCATGTCTGGGCCAATCAAGGTCAACTGTGTGTGCCACAATCTGTGGATTCAGGGCTGTTGTAAGATGCCATAGACACTCACTATTTAGTGGGCTGGTGGGGGGCTGTTTGGGCCTCTTTGAACTTGAAATGCCAGGGCCTATTTTGAATCCCAGTCCTGAAATACAAAGGTCTGAGTGTGTACATGGTATTTCTTCTTATCTGGGAGCTAAACTTTAAATACATATAGGAAACAGTAAAAACAAGACAAAACTTACAACAAACATTCCCCAGGGAGGAATGCCCCTGTGTATTTACAGGAAACAACCTGAGATGAAAGTGTCTGATTCCTGCAAATAACTGACAGTGAGACCACAATATTTGGCACTTGGCAGGGAAAACACTATAATGAAAGAAGGGTAATGGGAGGATTCCCAAAAATGAATGATGGTCTGATATCTATATAGTTCATATTATGGGCTGAACACCCATGATAATCTTGGGGCCACACATAGCTAAATGATCAGGGCCTCCATAACCTGTGCAAGGGCACTTTGCATCTCAAGGCTACAGCTATTGCTTTGTCTGTTTCTGTTTTTGTTTAATACATCTTGATTATTTAAGTTTAAAAGACTTCTACATTCAGCATTGCTTTGTTTTTGCAAAATTGCCATTTTGAATATAAATAAATCTACCCCGGAGAAATCTATTTAACAAAAATCAAATTCTTGAGTTTTTTTTACTGATTTAAAAAAAAAAAAAAAAAAACATGATCTCAAATGTGTGCCCTAATCATTAAAAAAACTCAAATTAGAAAAAAAAAAACAAACATATAAAGTGAAAAACCAACTTGAATGCAGTGAAATCACATTCTACCTATCACGTTGGATAAACATAGCTTCTATATTTTAAATTAATCTTGAATACTTGAATTGAAAAATAGCATAAATTTGCTACTACAAGTCTTATTGACTTTTACATGACCGTGCCAGCTTTTCAAAACTCAGACACTCAAATTCGAATTTTTGCCCCAAAAACTCAAATTTTGATAAAGAAAGTCAAATTTGAATGTTGATAAATCTGCCCATTAGTGTTTAGCTGTACAGGTATGGGACTGGTTATCCAGAATGCTTGGGACCTGGGGTTTTCCAGATAAGGGATCTTTCCTTACTTTGGATCTCCACAATTAAAGTTTGCTAAAAATCATTTAAATATTGAATAAACCCAATAGGGCTGTTCTGCCCCCAATAAGGGGTAATTATATCTTAGTTGGGATCAAGTACAGGTACTGTTTTATTATTACAGAGAAAAGGGAATCATTTAACCATTAAATAAACCCAATAGGGCTGTTCTGCCCCCAATAAGGGGTAATTATACCTTAGTTGGGATCAAGTACAGGTACTGTTTTATTATTACAGAGAAAAGGGAATCATTTAACCATTAAATAAACCCAATAGGGCTGTTCTGCCCCCAATAAGGGGTAATTATACCTTAGTTGGGATCAAGTACAGGTACTGTTTTATTATTACAGAGAAAAGGGAATCATTTAACCATTAAATAAACCCAATAGGGCTGTTCTGCCCCCAATAAGGGGTAATTATATCTTAGTTGGGATCAAGTACAGGTACTGTTTTATTATTACAGAGAAAAGGGAATCATTTAACCATTAAATAAACCCAATAGGGCAGTACCTGTACTTGATCCCAACTAAGATATAATGAACCCTTATTGGATGCAAAACAATCCTATTGGGTTCAGTTATTGTTTACGTACTTAAGGAGATCCAAATTACAGAAAGACCTTATCCGGAACACCCCAGGTCCTAAGCATTCTGGATAAAAGGTTCCATAACTGTCCTCAAAAGCTCTTTGAAATAAAATCATCACTTTATAAATAACTGACTAAAAATCATACAAATACATGGTGCCAATTATTTCTATGGGAGTCAGGATCAGGCAAAGTAAAAAAGAAACATTTTTATACTCTCCATGCATCAGAAACTGTTATCTTGCACAGTTTTCCTGTGTAGTTTTGGAGAAAGAGGGTTACCAGGCCGACTCACCATATAACTTTATTAAAAGTCATTAAGACCAGTGATTAGGGTACAAATATTCCTGGGTGTGTTGTGTGCGAAAGACTTAAGATTCTTATGGTTTTTGGACTGTAGCACTGGATTTAATTGGAATGGTAACGGTGTGATGCCGACGGAGGTCCCCTAGCCTGTCTAAAGCTGAAATGGAACCGTAGGGAGGCACATGCATCTCACCGCCTCCATTTATGTTCTTTATTGCAAGAACTAAAGACACGGACGGTATTTAAACTATGACACACAATGGAATTACTTACTGTCGCCACTTAGTTTCCTCTTACAACTTAATAGGAACTGATATTTTTGATGTGGTATTTTGTTATTGTTGGTTCCTCATAAAAATAGAGGCCTCTCTGCTATATCTGAACCGTGGCTATCTCTCTCCATTGTCTCCTATTGCTTAACATTAAAAGCAAAGACCATATATAGCTGTAACTAGTCTTGCAAGGGGTATTGTTTCTCTTACAAAGGAAGGCATTTTTAATGGGATAAAACCAGTATAATTAGCTTTAATCTGTGTTTATTTATATCTATAGGAACAGCCATGGTTGTCTGGAAGGGTAACTGCACCAAAGTCTAAACTGGCCAGTAGCCAAATTATCTGCCAGTGGTGGAATCGTTTTTTCCTTGTGACACCATTTGAGCAAATCATCTCTCATCACTGGCGTATCTTTGTTTTCCATAAAAAGAAAAAAATGTAAAAAATTATTTTAAAAAATCCTTACCCAGGGGGGCAATGGATTAAGAGCAAAAATTCAGAACATTAGTTTATTAAAGGGGAAATTCACCTTCAGGTTAATTTTTAACATGTTTAATTGGGGGTCAGTGACCTCAACAGCCAAAAAACTATTCCTTTATGATGCTGCAATTATATTGTTACTGTAATTTTGTATTATATATCTTTCTATTCAGACCTTTCTCTATTCATATTCCTGTCTCACTTTCAAACCACTGCCTGGTTGCTTGGTTAAACTGTACCCTAGCAACCAGAAAGCTGCTGAATAATTAAAAAACCACAAATAATGAAAAAGGAAGACCAACTGCAGATTGTTTCAGAATAGCACTCTCTACAACACAATAAAAGGTCATTCACTTTTAAATGAACTTTTAGTATGTTATAAAATAGTCCATTCTGATCAACTGTTCAATTAGTCAGTTATTTATTATGTATTGTTTTTATTTATTTGCCTTCTTATTCTGACTTTATCCAACTTTTAAATGGGGGTCACTGACCCCAGCAGCTAAAAAACTATTGCTCTGTGAGGCTACTATTTTATTGTTATTGTTACTTTTTATTACTTATTTTTATATTCAGGCCCTCTCCCAATCATATAGCAGTCTATCATTCAAACAACTCCCTGGTTGCTAAGGTAATTTGGACCCTAGCAACCAGATAGCTGCTGAAATTCCAAACTGGAGAGTTCCTCAACAAAAAGTGAAATAATAAAAAAAAAAAAAAAACACAAATAATACAGAATGAAGACTAATTGCAAACGGTCTTAGAATATTACTCTCTACATCATACTAAAAGTTAACTCAAAGGTAAACAACCGATTAAAGGTAAACAAATCCTTCAAGGTTAGATATTATTATCAATCCAGGTTTCTTTATATAAAGAGGGCTTCAAAAAGTAAATATCAAGACCAATATAAAGGATTTTACTTATTACATTTAGGGAGGTGGGAGTGGGGCTATGCAGTTGTACTTGCAATAAAATGGTATGATTTGTGCCCAAATAATTGTGCCTTCAATAAATGACCCACAACAGTTTTCATTGGCTAGAAACGTATATAATAAATAGACGAATGGGCCAGAAGCTGTGACATTATAAGACCCACACCTACTTATATGGGAGAGAATCCATCGCTCCAGCTCAAAGGCTTCCACATATAAGGCAAGTGATGACCTTGTCAATAAAACTCTTTCCGCAGTTTAATTTAGACCACCCTGCCAATATCCACCAACATAGACCTCTTGCTGGGGTGTTGAAAGGAGCGTGCAAGGAGCCAGCAAAAATGTAAGTAAGGTTTAATAACACGACAGGTGCAGACAACTGCTTTTCTTTTGAACATGAATGCTGAGAGGCTGCTGAAATATGTGTTTATAATTAGCCGAAAATGTGTCAGGGTTCAAAAATGTAATGGCACTGGGTCCTTCTTTGAAGTAATCAAGCCTAACCTGCCTCTACTGCCCTCTTAGCAACAACAAGCAGCTACTGGGATCGGTCAGGTGGCTATAAAGTCACAGCCGGGGGCTATATTTGTACAGGACACCATCATGTTCTAAATAGTAATATAATAACCTTTAACTCTGCAAAAAGGCAAAGAAGGGAATACCATTGCTATTGTATGCAGCTGATTGGTAAATATTATGCTTAGGGTCGGTCTTCGCTTCAGGGCAAAAAGTCAATAAATACATTATTTTTATTATATTGCACCATTAGACTGTAAGCTCCATTGGGGCAATGAAAAGAAAGGGAATTGACCAATGAATGCAAGTGTATATATCAACAAGGTATTTAAGTACAGGTATGGGACCTGTTATCCAGAATGTTCGGGACCTGCAGTTTTTCGGATAAGGGGCCATTCCATAATTTGGATCTCCATATCTTAAGTCTACTAAAAAATCATTTAAACATTAAATAAACCCAATAGGACTGTTCTGCCCCCAATAAGGGGTAATTATATCTTAGTTGGGATCAAGTACAGGTACTGTTTTATTATTACAGAGAAAAGGGAATCATTTAACCATTAAATAAACCCAATAGGGCTGTTCTGCCCCCAATAAGGGGTAATTATATCTTAGTTGGGATCAAGTACAGGTACTGTTTTATTATTACAGAGAAAAGGGAATCATTTAACCATTAAATAAACCCAATAGGGCTGTTCTGCCCCCAATAAGGGGTAATTATATCTTAGTTGGGATCAAGTACAGGTACTGTTTTATTATTACAGAGAAAAGGGAATCATTTAACCATTAAATAAACCCAATAGGACTGTTCTGCCCCAATAAAGGGTAATTATATCTTAGTTGGGATCAAGTACAGGTACTGTTTTATTATTACAGAGAAAAGGGAATCATTTAACCATTAAATAAACCCAATAGGGCTGTTCTGCCCCAATAAGGGGTAATTATATCTTAGTTGGGATCAAGTACAGGTACTGTTTTATTATGACAGAGAAACAGTCCATGGGGGATGGCCTTCCCGTAATTCAGACTCTTCTAGATAATGGGTTTGTGGATCTCATACCTATACAACATAATAGTCATACTAAATGTAGGGCTCATTTATAAATGCAGAATTATTTGCAAAGTGAAATATTTAGACACAAATCACTTAGTTATTTTTTTAACCAATTTGTAGATTTTGTTTTCCCCTCAATTCCAGAAAACTATAGCTCTGTGAGGCTACAGTTTTATTGTTACTTTTTATAACTTATTTCTCTGTTCAGGTCCTCTCCTATTCACATCCCTGTCTCTCATTCAAACCACTCCCTGTATACTGGGCTGCCTGCATTCAGCAGAACTGTATTCATGAGGGGTGGTGGGGAAAGGCAAGAAGGCATCCTACCCCCTACTGTCCTCTAACTTGTGTGTCATTCAGACACGTAGATGCACAGCCAGGCCCTCGGCACAAGTGTGCTAGAACTACTAGTAGCAGCTACTTTTTCATGGCTACTAAACCCCAGAAAATCCCCTGCCATAGACAGTACTGAGAATTGCCTCTGCTAAAATAAAAGTAGAGACAATTATCAGTAAATGATCAGCATTGTCTATCTTAGTAGCCATGACAAGTAGCTGCTACTAGTAGCTCTGTGTGTCATCACCCTTAGTGCTCTTGCACTTGTGCCTGGGGTGTCAGTAAATTACCCGCTAGGGTATTTCCTGCAAGACGATTCAGAGCTCTAACGCATATGTTTAAATCCAAAAATACAGAGAATGAATGTAAAAACTATTATCTGTTTTCCTCATATCAGCTAAGCTCCAATGATAAATATAAAAAGCTTACATTTCCCTTTAAATAGACTGGCAGGGCAGATGCTAACAGATAGAGAGGCTTGGAGATGACCTGCGCAGCGCCCATTCTGCCATACAAGATAAAGGTTTCCCTGTATTGCAAGGATAATGATAGAAAACCCGCTCCGATTATCATTTTGTAATAAAATCAGTCTTTTTCTTACTGCGCTGGCATTTTATCTTGACGTTATTTTTTTATACACTTGGAAATATGTTCAGCTGTTATAGAGTCCCTTTATAAAGGGCATGGATTTGGTTAACTATGAGGTGAGGGGCCCTCCATAAATAAATATGAGTTGTTTTGCTTCAGAAATCCAATAAGATAAAAACAAACACAAGTTTTATTTGTTTTCTGTACTGAAGAGAATCTGAAGGAAGGCTCTTTAATGTCAGAGGCCCAGTAAATGTTTTCACACTGGTAATGGGAATTGCTGAGCTAATTAGTAGGCCTGTTCATTTGAGTCTCTCAGTATTCATGGAAGCTGGAAACACTGGTACAGGAGCAATGGGGCTTCACTCTGATCTTTTCCACAGATAAACCAGTAAGCCGCTAACCTTTGCCTTGCACATTGCTCGTACATTTAGGGAGATTACACAGTCAGGCAGTTTCATTCGGGCGCCAGTTGAGAAATGTAAATTAGAAATGCAGCAGAGGAACAACTTAGCATGGATTTTACATGAACTGGAACAGAATTCCTCAACCTGTGACTCCCAAACACTTCACCTGGTCATGGGCAAAAAGTCCTGCGTGTAACATGGCTGAAACAAAGCCCTGCGGCAGCAACTGGAAGATACTGGAATTATTGCATGCTTTAACTATCAGCTAACTATCTACTTAAACAGCATGATCCACCCATATGCCCAATGGCAAAATTATGTCATAGGATAAACAGACTAATAGGCATATAGATATAGATGAGCGATAGAAAGACAAATAGATAGAAAGATAGACAGATATAGATTATAGATAGTGATGAGCGAATCTGTTCCGTTTCGCCGAACAATTTGCAAATCTTTCAAAAGATCCGCGAAACTGCGAAAAATTAGCAAAACAGCGGAAACTATTCTTTTGTCATGCGGCTATTATTTTGTCGCCAGCGGCTATTATTTAGTCGCGCGGCTATTCTTTTGACGCCCGCGACTATTCTTTTTTGACAATTTTTGGACGTGCGGCGAATTTTTCCGCTGCAAATTTTTTCATCCTTTTTGCGAAACAATCTGCCAATGGTGAAACGCAGAAATTCGCCGCAAATCCATGTCTGGCGAAACATTTCGCCCATCACTAATTATTTATAGAAAGACAGACAGATATAGATGATAGATAGAAACAGACAGATATAGATGATAGATAAAATGATAGATAGATAGGTATATAAATAGTTAGATAGACATTAGGGTCCCACTCCTTGCACTTTTGTATGATGCGGTTCAGTCCTTCTTGCCTCGCATCCAGCCCAGATGCAACTATTGACACAAAGGAACCCTGGAGCTATTGCCACCTCCCAACCAGGGGCGTAACTACCAAGGGTGTGGGGAAGGGTATGATTGCACCCGGGCCGCACCCCCTCTGGCCCACCGGAGAAGAAGAAATGACCATCGCCGGTAAAAAAAAATTGCACCTGGAGGCAATTGCATCAGGTGCAACACAATTCTGTCAGGTTCTATGCCCTCACTGGAATTCTGGTTAAAATGTTGCATTATGGGAAAACAACATGGCCATTGCACTGAAAATTGCACTTTTCTCACTGCACATACTAGGGTCCAAATAAAAAGGACAGGGTCTAAACAGAAAGATAGATAATAAAAAGTAACAATAACAATAACATTGTAGCCTCTCAGAGCAATAGTTTTTTTAGCTTCCGGTGGTCTGTTAACTTAAACATGAGCCTCTCCTTTAAAGGTCCAATTCACAAATAAATTTGACTGGAGGACTGTGTATGCTATAATCATTATCTGGTATGTAGGTATTAGGGAGATTTCTGCCTATACAGGGTGATACTATAAGGATGAGACAGCATTAGCATTTATTGGTACAATAACATTTAGACATAGAACTAAACTGCGTTTAATGAATATAAACACTATAACAAGTGTTGTAAAACAGCAATCCGGAAGGCAAAGATAGAAAATGAGGAGCGCATCGCGGCCGAGGCCAAGACTAACCCCAAAAAGTTTTTTAAGTATATTAATAGTAAAAAGATGCAGGTTGAGGGTGTGGCCCCATTGAGTTATAATAACAATATGGTTACAGCGGATACAGAAAAGGCAGATGTGCTTAACCAGTTCTTTTCTTCTGTGTATACAGTAGAGGAGCCAGAGGGCCAAGTCCCACCCAATAGCTGCACTGTTGCCTCAGCTCCAACTACACAGTGGTTGGCACAGGATATGGTGCTTTAAGGGTTACACACGATAAATGTAAACAAGGCACCTGGGCCAGATGGAATACACCCTCGGGTACTGAGAGAGCTAGGGGCAGAATTGCAGTGGCCCTTGTTTCTGATATTCTCAGACTCGCTCTCATCAGGTATGGTACCTAGGGATTGGAAGAAGGCGAATGTCACTCCCATATTTAAAAAGGGAGTAAGATCTCAGCCTGGCAATTATAGGCCTGTAAGTTTGACATCCGTGGTGGGCAAGTTATTTGAAGGCTTGTTAAGGGATCACATTCAAAATTATGTAGTGGAGAATGCCATTATGAGCAGTAATCAGCATGGCTTTATGAAGGACAGGTCATGTCAGACCAATTTAATTGCTTTTTATGATGAGGTAAGTAAGAAGCTGGACAGTGGGGATTCAGTAGATATAATCTATTTGGATTTTGCCAAAGCATTTGATACCGTTCCCCACAAACGACTGCTTTCTAAGCTAAGGTCTATTGGTCTTAGTGAAGTCGTTTGCACATGGATAGAAAACTGGCTACAGGATCGGGTACAGAGGGTGGTTGTTAATGGCACATTCTCTACTTGGAGTAAGGTTCTCAGTGGGGTCCCTCAGGGTTCTGTACTGGGTCCACTTTTGTTTAATTTGTTCATAAATGACTTAGGGTAGGGTATTATGAGTAATGTATCAGTGTTTGCAGATGACACAAAACTCTGCAGACCAGTCAATTCTATCCAGGATGTGACATCCCTGCAGCAGGATCTTGACCAACTGGCAATCTGGGCAGCTAAGTGGCAGATGAGATTTAATGTGGATAAATGTAAGGTCATGCACCTGGGATGTAAAAATATGCAAGCCCCGTATACCCTTAATGGGACTGCACTAGGCAAATCCATAATGGAGAAGGACCTTGGAGTCCTTGTAGATAATAAACTTGGCTGTAGCAAGCAATGCCAGGCAGCAGCTGCAAGGGCAAACAAGGTTTTGAGCTGTATTAAAAGGGGTATAGATTCACGGGAGGAGGGGGTTATTCTTCCCCTTTACAGAGTGCTGGTAAGGCCCCATCTAGAATATGCTGTTCAGTTTTGGTCTCCAGTGCTCAAACAGGATATTATTGAGTTAGAGAGGGTCCAGAGAAGGGCAACTAAGCTGGTAAAGGGTATGGAAAGTCTCAGTTATGAAGAAAGACTGGCCAAGTTGGGTCTGTTTACACTGGAGAAGAGGCGCTTAAGAGGTGACATGATAACTATGTATAAATACTGTATATAAAGGGATCATATAATAACCTTTCTAATGTTTTATTTACCAGTAGGTCCTTCCAACGGACACGAGGGCACCCACTTCGTTTAGAAGAAGGGAGGTTCCATTTAAATATTCGGAAAGGATTTTTTACTGTGAGAGCTGTGAAGTTGTGGAATTCCCTCCCCGAATCAGTCGTACTGGCTGATACATTATATAGCTTTAAGAAGGGGCTGGATGGATTCTTAGCAAGTGAGGGAATACAGGGTTATGGGAGATAGCTCTTAGTACAAGTGAGGGAATACAGGGTTATGGGAGATAGCTCTTAGTACAAGTGAGGGAATACAGGGGTATGGGGGATAGCTCTTAGTACAAGTGAGGGAATACAGGGGTAGGGGAGATAGCTCTCAGTACAAGTGAGGGAATACAGGGGTATGGGGGATAGCTCTCAGTACAAGTGAGGGAATACAGGGGTATGGGAGATAGCTCTCAGTACAAGTGAGGGAATACAGGGGTAGGGGATATAGCTCTCAGTACAAGTGAGAGAATACAGGGGTAGGGGAGATAGCTCTCAGTACAAGTGAGGGAATACAGGGTTATGGGAGATAGCTCTCAGTACAAGTGAGGGAATACAGGGTTATGGGAGATAGCTCTCAGTACAAGTGAGGGAATACAGGGGTAGGGGAGATAGCTCTCAGTACAAGTGAGGGAATACAGGGGTAGGGGAGATAGCTCTCAGTACAAGTGAGGGAATACAGGGGTAGGGGAGATAGCTCTCAGTACAAGTGAGGGAATACAGGGGTAGGGGAGATAGCTCTCAGTACAAGTGAGGGAATACAGGGGTAGGGGAGATAGCTCTCAGTACAAGTGAGGGAATACAGGGGTATGGGAGATAGCTCTCAGTACAAGTGAGTGAATACAGGGTTATGGGAGATAGCTCTCAGTACAAGTGAGGGAATACAGGGGTAGGGGAGATAGCTCTCAGTACAAGTGAGGGAATACAGGGGTAGGGGAGATAGCTCTCAGTACAAGTGAGGGAATACAGGGGTAGGGGGGATAGCTCTCAGTACAAGTGAGGGAATACAGGGTTATGGGAGATAGCTCTCAGTACAAGTGAGGGAATACAGGGGTAGGGGAGATAGCTCTCAGTACAAGTGAGTGAATACAGGGTTATGGGAGATAGCTCTCAGTACAAGTGAGGGAATACAGGGGTAGGGGAGATAGCTCTCAGTACAAGTGAGGGAATACAGGGGTAGGGGAGATAGCTCTCAGTACAAGTGAGGGAATACAGGGGTAGGGGAGATAGCTCTCAGTACAAGTGAGTGAATACAGGGTTATGGGAGATAGCTCTCAGTACAAGTGAGGGAATACAGGGGTAGGGGAGATAGCTCTCAGTACAAGTGAGGGAATACAGGGGTAGGGGAGATAGCTCTCAGTACAAGTGAGGGAATACAGGGTTATGGGAGATAGCTCTCAGTACAAGTGAGGGAATACAGGGGTAGGGGGGATAGCTCTCAGTACAAGTGAGGGAATACAGGGTTATGGGAGATAGCTCTCAGTACAAGTGAGGGAATACAGGGGTAGGGGGGATAGCTCTCAGTACAAGTGAGGGAATACAGGGTTATGGGAGATAGCTCTCAGTACAAGTGAGGGAATACAGGGGTAGGGGAGATAGCTCTCAGTACAAGTGAGGGAATACAGGGGTAGGGGGGATAGCTCTCAGTACAAGTGAGGGAATACAGGGTTATGGGAGATAGCTCTCAGTACAAGTGAGGGAATACAGGGGTAGGGGAGATAGCTCTCAGTACAAGTGAGTGAATACAGGGTTATGGGAGATAGCTCTCAGTACAAGTGAGTGAATACAGGGTTATGGGAGATAGCTCTCAGTACAAGTGAGGGAATACAGGGGTAGGGGAGATAGCTCTCAGTACAAGTGAGGGAATACAGGGGTAGGGGAGATAGCTCTCAGTACAAGTGAGGGAATACAGGGGTAGGGGAGATAGCTCTCAGTACAAGTGAGGGAATACAGGGGTAGGGGGGATAGCTCTCAGTACAAGTGAGGGAATACAGGGTTATGGGAGATAGCTCTTAGTACAAGTGAGGGAATACAGGGGTAGGGGAGATAGCTCTCAGTACAAGTGAGGGAATACAGGGGTAGGGGAGATAGCTCTCAGTACAAGTGAGGGAATACAGGGGTAGGGGAGATAGCTCTCAGTACAAGTGAGGGAATACAGGGGTAGGGGGGATAGCTCTCAGTACAAGTGAGGGAATACAGGGTTATGGGAGATAGCTCTCAGTACAAGTGAGGGAATACAGGGGTATGGGAGATAGCTCTCAGTACAAGTGAGGGAATACAGGGGTAGGGGGGATAGCTCTCAGTACAAGTGAGGGAATACAGGGTTATGGGAGATAGCTCTCAGTACAAGTGAGGGAATACAGGGGTAGGGGGGATAGCTCTCAGTACAAGTGAGGGAATACAGGGTTATGGGAGATAGCTCTCAGTACAAGTGAGGGAATACAGGGGTAGGGGAGATAGCTCTCAGTACAAGTGAGGGAATACAGGGGTAGGGGGGATAGCTCTCAGTACAAGTGAGGGAATACAGGGTTATGGGAGATAGCTCTCAGTACAAGTGAGGGAATACAGGGGTAGGGGAGATAGCTCTCAGTACAAGTGAGTGAATACAGGGTTATGGGAGATAGCTCTCAGTACAAGTGAGGGAATACAGGGGTAGGGGATATAGCTCTCAGTACAAGTGAGGGAATACAGGGGTAGGGGAGATAGCTCTCAGTACAAGTGAGGGAATACAGGGGTAGGGGAGATAGCTCTCAGTACAAGTGAGGGAATACAGGGGTAGGGGAGATAGCTCTCAGTACAAGTGAGGGAATACAGGGGTAGGGGAGATAGCTCTCAGTACAAGTGAGGGAATACAGGGGTAGGGGGGATAGCTCTCAGTACAAGTGAGGGAATACAGGGTTATGGGAGATAGCTCTTAGTACAAGTGAGGGAATACAGGGGTAGGGGAGATAGCTCTCAGTACAAGTGAGGGAATACAGGGGTAGGGGAGATAGCTCTCAGTACAAGTGAGGGAATACAGGGGTAGGGGAGATAGCTCTCAGTACAAGTGAGGGAATACAGGGGTAGGGGGGATAGCTCTCAGTACAAGTGAGGGAATACAGGGTTATGGGAGATAGCTCTCAGTACAAGTGAGGGAATACAGGGGTAGGGGAGATAGCTCTCAGTACAAGTGAAGGAATACAGGGGTATGGGAGATAGCTCTTTGTACAAGTTGATCCAGGGACTGGTCCGATTGCCATCTTGGAGTCAGGAAGGAATTTTTTCCCCTCTGAGGCAAATTAGAGAGGCTTCAGATGGGGTTTTTTGCCTTCCTCTGGATCAACTAGTAGTTAGGCAGGTTATATATAGGCATTATGGTTGAACTTGATGGACGTATGTCTTTTTTCAACCCAACTTACTATGTTACTATGTTACTATGTAATCAGCCTTTAGATTGCCAGGGACCCAGTGACTACAGTGTTTCCATAGTGCTATAAGGTACAGCATTCATCTGAGAAGATAGTAGACCAATGTATTGCACCTTATTCTCCAAGACCGCACTAATATATATATATATATAAATAAATACAGTTGGTTGTCCTGTTATCTAAAGGTCAGGTATGAAATAACTCACTTTAGTACATCAGGGCATCTAAGTGTCAGTTTCCATATGCAAAAAGGCACGGCCAAGTCAGGCACGTTATGCGTGGAAACTTTGTCATTGCTTCCTTGATGAGGCTGTTTGTATTTACAATAATTATGCAAATTAAGCACATCATTATGTAAATGAAGTCACAAACATAGAAATTATGCAATTGCGTTATCACCCAGATTTAGTGATGATACAATAATCATTATGGGTATCCAGTTACCGGCGCCGTAATGAAGACGCCATAAAACAGAACCTATATCTTCATGGCAGGCACTAACAACCTCCATGGGCGCAGTGCTGGGCTCATACCATGCTGTCAGTCTCATCCACTTTTATTTTTTATTTTTTGTACCATTGAGGTTATTAAGTTATTTTCCACTGACGGAATATGGCAACAGCGTCTCTGAATGCAGAATAAGAACCTCATTGTTGGCTTGCCATAAACAAAGGTCTAGATTTACCTGCAGCTTCTGTGGGAGTCACAATTTGATGCCAAACACCAGACCCTGTTTATCAAACTGATTAATCTGATTTTATTTTTTGTTTTATACAAGTAAGCTCTGGCTGCAGCCTTGGCTGTATCATTAGTAAATATTACAGATAGGCAGTACGGAGATGTTTCCATCACGGAAGATGTATCGCACATACTATGTTTTATACAGTTTTTTAACTTAATTGAACCAGTACAATTATTTTGTCAGAACATTGCCATTTCTGCATTCTCCATAATTAAAATAATTACACGCTGAAGTGTAGACAACTTGTTCTATGATTGGACAATGCAAAAATGTATTTGTTTTTCCCAATGCAATGCAACGTGAAAGTGAAACGTTTTCTGCATTGTAGAAAAAAGTAATATAGTTCCTATAAAACTCCATACACCATACAAACGAATGCTTTTTATCATACACAGGCCCCTAATAGTTATATTAAACATTATATGACAGTTAAACCTTTGAGAACCCATGGAGTGGTACAATACAGTAATTCTATTGCAGCATATGTACGAAAGGTTGGACAGTTTCACCCAATATTTAACAGGGACACACAAAGGGTGCCATTTACTAAGGTCCCACCCACAAGTTCTAAAGCAATAAGGGGTGGAAAATTGTGCCTATTATTGCACTTTTAATCAGCACTTGCATCCTGGGCATTTCTATTCTCTGCATGAAGCCCAGAGCCAGGGTCGGACTGGGGGTTGAAGGGACTACCGGGGCTCCCGCCCCAGGGGCCCTGCAGGTGCCCACTCCCCCCCCACAGGGGCCCCCCTAACCCCCCCTCACAGGGCCCCCCCACCCGACATCCTCCCCCGAGCGCGTAAATTTAACGCGTTAGGGCAGGAGCAGTCGGGCAGGGGGAGCGCTGGCAAGGGTTGGGTCTGGGTCGCCAGGGCCCACTAGAGCTGGGGCCCACCGGGATTTTTCCCGGTGTCCTAGCAGCCCAGTCCGACCCTGCCCAGAGCACAAAACAGTCTTACCATCTGCACCCTAACTTACAAATCTGAATTAATGTGCAAGTTACGGGGTGGGTAAAAGTCTGGGATGGGGGGGAAATATATTTGCCACCCATAACCGTTGCCCATGAATTCACTGCTGCTGAATGCATGTAGCAGAAAGTGCATGCTCTTGGGTTCCATTCTGGAGTGCAAGGACCTGTGCTTATAGGAACTGATGGTGGGACAGGGTGCAAACTGCAAAAAACATGGTGGCTTGAACCATGCAGCCTGCCCAGTCAGATATAAATTACTTCTAAAATTAATTTTGCCCTTGGCATATGGAAGTCTTACTTTGCCAATTCAAGCTTTTTATAGTGGTGCCTTCTGTTGATTTCATTGCTTTTTCATTCATATGTCAGAGCCTTCAGATTCATATTGGGGAAACAATGATCCTACCAAAATTTGAAGGGACACAGTTGGATAGAAACAGATGACCTTGTGCAGGGCTGGAACTAAGAGTAGGCTGAAGAGGCAGCTTCCTAGGGCGCAACGATTAGGGGGCGCAAGGCAGGAGCTTCTCCTGCCTACCCCTAGTCCTCACATGCGCGCTAAAGCACAGGGGGGGGGGGGGGGGCGTGGTGGCCGAATGGGTTGCCTAGTGCGCCCGGTCAGCTTGGCCCGCCCCTGACCTTGTGCCCCAATACAAGCATGATAGGCGTCGTAGACTGTTCCCTATGGTCATGCACATATGCACATACATATATAGGATATGCAATACTATTATTTAGAGCTACAAGGATGCTGGTTGGCTATTTAAGAAAACAGCTCTTTTTTCTGATTTCCTTTTTTCCTGCAATAATAAAACAGTACTTCATACTTGATGGCAACTAAGCTGCATAAACCTGTGTTGGTGGCAAAACAATCCTATCAGGGATTTCATGTGTACGTGTTTAAGTTGCTTCGAAAAAAAGGAAAAGTCACTGTGCTCAAGTGGCACTAATTTAACCCATGTCTCCGCACTTTCTACTCGGATAAAACTACTAAGAAATGTAACCTAAGTTCAGCTTAAATCAGCGAGTGTTCAATAATCCACAAGTTCGCAAGAGGGAAATATATTTATTTTATCCTTTTTAAATAATCTTGAAAAAAAATTGTTGTCAGAACGTGCCAAGTCGGATTCTTCCAGTATGATAAATGCCCTCGCCGCACACACGCGGAAATAAACTTATAATATTCCCATACTCCGGATCCTGCGCTTTGTAGCATTTTTCAAATTTCTTTTTTTTTTAACCCAGTCCATGCATTTTTAAAACACTTTATCGATTCCCCCCCCCTTCAGTTTGTTTAGATATGATAAAAACGGAATATAAATAACGTCTGTTTGACACTGGTGATTGTTGGAGCTTTATGTTTATGGTAGTGAGCAGTAGCAGAGCTTTGAATAATTTTTACATTTTTGCAGTACATTTGCATTATATTTAAGACTTTGTGGTATTGATGTATTTCCCAAAGACTAAAATTGCTTTCAGCCTGTACAACAGATGTGAAAATACCACGTAAAAGCTGCACCAAAGGAAAATGACACAAATTGCACAATTGTGGCATCTGGGGGAGCCTTGACAGCTTGATATGAAAGGGCTATTTGACTTGCTTCTAACGGAGCACTTGGTGTTGGACTCCACTTAATCTAATGAAATGTGAAATCCCTGAAAGATTGTTATATCGGGTGTCTACCCAGAATGCACCTGTGCAGCCTAAACACAGACACAATGATGTATTATATTCACATGCACTAAGGGTATTCTAAGGTTATTACACAAACAAGAAGCTTGTTGAATAATAACAACTTTCTCTGTTTCTCTGCCTACATATTTGTATGACTTTTTCCCTTATGTGTAATAAAAGGCATTAAGCTTGCCCAGTAGCAGTAACCCACAGCAACCAATAAGATGTTTGCTTTTAAACAGGTGGTTGGTTGCTATGGGTTACTGCTCCTGGGCAAACTTAGTGCCTTTTATTACATAACCCATATGTGAGTGAAAGCCCCAGTAATATTTATTGCATACATGGCACCACTGCACTACAAGTTGGCCTGTTTCACTTTGCCAAAACAAATCGCATAAACCACAGAAAAACTGACAAAACTGCACATTTTTGCCAAATGCATTGGAGTCGATTGACTTGATGTTTTTTTCCACTTTTTTTTCAGCACAAATATTTTTTTTTCCAGCAAAATAAAACGCTAGAAATTCTAGCATGGGTTCTCAAAAATATTCACCACTGACGAAAATGTGAATTTCACAGCAGAAACCTACTGGACAGTTTTCATGAATCTGTGCTAGAATATCTGTAGGGGTCATGTTTGTCTTTACTGATCAATATGTTCATAGGAAACTTAGCAAAGCCCTATAAAATCTTTGTTATTATCAGAATCAATATTTAGCCACTTTCATGTTCCTGTGTAAATTGCAATCCACGGTCCTCCAGCTGAAATGCCCTTGGCAGCATTTGCTGCCCTCCAATACCCATGATCCTCTAGCTGCAGGGGATTCTGGGGGGTGCTGTTTAACAATAATTGTAGGCAGCTTTAGCCTTTTTTTTTATAAAGCTGCTACATACTGATTGTAATTGTGTTCTTTTAGTGGCTTAAACTCTTTCCAAATATGTGTTCCAAAGGATATGTATATTTGTTACTAATGAAGGCAGTGAATTGTCTAAAACACCTTCATGAAATGGTGCCATTAACTGGCAGCACATAACAATAGCTCTCTATATAAAGCAGGAAGCTGGAACATCCGACAACAAAAAGGATTTGGAGGCAAGATAAGTATTAGCCTGTATCTATATGCAGAAGGTAACAGGTGCAGATTTTGTGCTAGGTCATGCAAGCCATAACTGCCAGTCAGCAGGTAGAAATAGTCTGAAAGTAAATATCTGATTGGTTTCTGTGAATTCCATGGCACCTATATGTGTTCAGTTGTTCATCTGATGTACAATCTAACTGGCAGTGTGCAGGGCAGGGACGTAACTACAGAGGAAGCAGACTCAGGCCCTGAAGTGTAGTGGGCCCAGTAAAGCCCACTACACTTGCACACAGTAACATAGTAGTTAGGTTGAAAAAAGACATACGTCCATCACGTTCAACCATAATGCCTATATATAACCTGCCTAACTGCTAGTTGATCCAGAGGAAGGCAAAAAAAACCCCATCTGAAGCCTCTCTAATTTGCCGCAGAGGGGAAAAAATTCCTTCCTGACTCCAAGATGGCAATCGGACAGAGCTATCTCCCATAACCCTGTATTCCCTCACTTGCTAAAAAACCTTCTAACCCCTTATAGAAACTATATAATGTATCAGCCAGCACGACTGGTTCAGGGAGGGAATTCTGAATATTTAAACGGAACCTCCCTTCTTCTAAACTGAGTGGGTGCCCTTGTGTTAGTTGGAAGGAAGGCTTTTAATATATCTTATTAGATTGGGTCAGCTTTCCAATGTTTTGGGGCCTAGTTAGGTCACTGGTACAGTAAGACAAAGAAGTGCAGACACCCAATAACTCCAACATTGATGGGTTCAGTTAAGTTTAAAGTCCATCTTTATTTAGAAATTACATGTATATAAAAGCCTTACGTGTTTTGTACCTTACAGCACATAATCATCCGCTCATTCTGGCTGTGGGCTTGGAGCTTGACACCCAAACCCAATATTTCTACTGGTGAGCTCTCCATGGGACAGCCTTTTCTCAGAGGTGCAGAGCGGTCAGGGAACATTTGGTAGAGATTAGTACTCTGTGAATATACTGCTGCGTGCCCAAGCATCTGGAAAGGTCTGGTTAAGAAATTTTCTGCATCTGCTGAAACTATTTTTCAAAATATTTTGCCCTTGTATCCACTGTACAAAGGAATATCCAAAGGGTGGGTTAAACAGGAAGCCAGTGGGATTCATTTGTGCTACACATACATTGATATGATTAGTATTTTTCTTTTACCTCAAGGATGAACACAATAAAGCCAGACATACATGGAAAAATCTACTCTTTGTAGCAGGCAACCAAACAGGGGGATCTTGGCTACCTGCACAGAGGACTGCATACCACTGATTGGAATAGCTGAATCACAAATACTGGCTCATGTTTGGGCACCTTTAGTATTAAAATGACCACAAGGGCTAACAAAATATTGACTGGGGAACAGAGATGAAATTGGTGTTGTTTCTCAGGGTTCTAGTTGGCCGTACCCCTTATCCTCATGTTATAGCAGTAATGCACTAAAAAGATAACACACTGACATAGAGGACTTAACCTGGAAATACGAAGGAGCAATAATATTTTTCCTTAGTTAAGTAATAGAGTAAAAAACATTGATGTTGCTTTGTGCCTCTTCCACTTCAATGCACTTCACATATGCCTCTGGGCTGTTCTCATAGACACAGACACCTGAACCTGACAAAGAATTCCCTTTGGTATGGCAATGCACAGATTAGTAAATAAGCTGCACAAAGCACATAACAAGAGGAATCCTCACTTGACCCTTTGCCTCTTGGCCACATTACCCTGCATACGTTACGTGTTTTACACATATAGAAACACTGGTAAATAGACTGCTGAAAATATATTGTAGTTTTACAAATAAATTATGCATTTTAAGCACTGCATACACTGGAAGCAGAATCCATTTAGGAAAATGATTGCTCCCTATGATTTTTACAATTTTTGTTATTGTTACTACATGAGGGCAGAACCTTTGAGTATCAGCACAATAGATGGAGAATAATGAAGATTTAGCAAGGCTTAATCTTCCCAAGAAGAAGCATATTCCACTAGCGTGCATTCTACTTGTAGCTTTCCCTACCAAAAATTTCACATAGCATGGATCATGCAATCATGTGCTCAAGCCTAACCTAGTAACCAATCCTGAGATCCTGTCCCTCAATTTGAATCATACTTTGTGATATGAATACAAACTTGTTGCATTGTCTTAGAAATCAGTTCAGGTTTCATTGGTTTTTATATATATGTATATCTTTATTTATAAACTGCTACTTATGTACGCAGCACAGTACAGTAAACCATGTGACCACGTGGTATGAAAATCCCCTAACAATCAGTGCTACAGCATTGGTACGTGAAAAAATGTCCACATTCACTTTATTTATTTGAGTGGGTAAAGACTAATACATTTTCCATTAAGTTAAGTACTGTAACAGTGTCAAGGCCAGACCCTCACTATATCTGTTAATATATCTCATATATCTCTTAATCTGTGCCAAAGGGGGTGTAGCTAAAAACTGAGAGGGTCCAAACTTTCACACATGCCACAATGACTATTTTGTTTGTTCCTTTGTTTTAAAGTTTGTGAAGTAAAATGTAACCGTGCATTAACATTTGCAAACCACTGAATCCTGCGGGACTAGGTTACTGCCACCCTGCAGGTGCCCACAACCGACTGCATCCCCTGTACCCCCTAACCCCCCACTGAGCCTGCCTAACCCCCTGCAGGTCCCCCACCCAAAGTCCTCCCCTGAGTGTGCATAAGTTTAACACGTCAGGGGAGGAACAGTCAGCCAGATGAGCGCCAGCAGGGGTCGGGTCTGTGCCCAAACTTATCAAGAAAGCTCTGAATTATGGGACTTCATTTAAATCAAATAATTCAAATGTCTAAAAATGATTTTCTTTTTCTCTGTAATAATAAAACAGTACCTGTACTTGAACCCAACTAAGATATAATTACCCCTTATTGGGGCAGAACAGCCCTATTGGGTTTATTTCATGGTTAAATAATTCCCTTTTCTCTGTAATAATAAAACAGTACCTGTACTTGATCCCAACTAAGATATAATTACCCCTTATTGGGGGCAGAACAGCCCTATTGGGTTTATTTAATGGTTAAATGATTCCCTTTTCTCTGTAATAATAAAACAGTACCTGTGCTTGATCCCAACTAAAATATAATTACCCTTTATTGGGGCAGAACAGCCCTATTGGGTTTATTTAATGGTTAAATGATTCCCTTTTCTCTGTAATAATAAAACAGTACCTGTACTTGATCCCAACTAAGATATAATTACCCCTTATTGGGGCAGAACAGTCCTATTGGGTTTATTTAATGGTTAAATGATTCCCTTTTCTCTGTAATAATAAAACAGTACCTGTACTTGATCCCAACTAAGATATAATTACCCCTTATTGGGGGCAGAACAGCCCTATTGGGTTTATTTAATGGTTAAATGATTCCTTTTTCTCTGTAATAATAAAACAGTACAAGTACTTAATCCCAACTAAGATATAATTACCCCTTATTGGGGGCAGAACAGCCCTATTGGGTTTATTTCATGGTTAAATGATTCCCTTTTCTCTGTAATAATAAAACAGTACTTTGTACTTGATCCCAACTGAGATATAATTAATCCTTATTGGGTGCAAAACAATCTTATTGGGTTTATTTAAGTTTTAAATCATTTTTCAAGTAGACAAAGTATGTAGGTCCAAATTACAGAAACATCCCTTATGTGGAAAATCCCAGGTCCCAAGCATTCTGCATAACAGGTCCCATACCTGTAACAATATATTGCTGACATCGATGACGCCAGTGTGTATACCTCTCACTATGCTTTTGTGCACTAGGGACTATAGTAATAATTACAAGTAGGACAATGGCAGGGGCCCTGAATTCCAAGGGGTCCCAGTGATGGGAAAGGGGGTGCGTTAAGGGTTTGGTCAGAGTCTGGGAACAGCCTGAGGCCAAAGAAATAATGAATACATCCCTGAATAGACTCCATAAAAGTACATTGTACCCAATTCCCACAAAATTCAGTTTACCATTCCTCCGTTCCTTTTCCTTCCTGTGTACAGTGGGGAAGAGAGGGAAATAATTCCACATATATTCTGCAGCTCAGCTATGTTATCCTTGTACATTTTACCCTACACACAGCTTTATCAATGGCATAAACACTAACTCCTTTTCAGAAACCAGAACACTGAAAAACCACAATTCCAGTAATTTTACCCCCTTGCAAACTCCTGCCCTAAGAAGTCTTCTTTAAAGCTTTAACTCGATGAAAGTGGCTGAATCACATCACAAAGGGTTGGATACCGAAAATCAAGTCCAACTTCAAAAAAAACCTTTCCGTGTATTGAGGATATATATATGTATATGAATGCTTCCATTTGATTTACACTACAGGCAGTCGGTCCAGCTGAATTTAGACTACCCGCTATGTCAGTTCTGCCTCTGTTTTTCAGTCTGCGGGGCTTTTTGTGTTGCAATGTTCTCTAGTTAAATGATCAAATCGAAAGCTTTCAGATTTCCTGGCAAATTACCTTTTATTTCCTTTGCATTTGCGCTCCCAGGAAACCCATTCAGCAGCACCCGAAAGGTTAATTCATTCTTATTCACCTTAAATTATGCATTCATTTAACTTTGTCAGAGGGGCAGTGTGCAGTGTGTGCTCTTCTTCTAATCAGAAAGAAAATACTGTGTCAGAACACAGCGTACATTAGGTGTGTGAATTAGTGGTGAAGAAAAGTGAAATTTCTTTCGGCAGGGAAAGTCCTAAACGCAAGGTTTGGCTGCTCTAGGGGAAAGGTAACTGATGCTGAATCATCAGAAAAGGATCTTTATACCTATTGTCTGACTGGCTTTGATATTCTTTCCTTGTCATTTATAAAAAAAAAAAAAACAAATCAGCAGGTCCATTAATGTAGGCGCCGTCCAATAATAACAACAATAATTAAGCAGGAGCACATTTATCGGATAGATACTGTCAGGATACAGAGCAGCACTTATGAATTTGTGGTGTTTCTTCTATTTGGGAAAAAGATAATGAATAGAGCCAGTTTATGCAACCATTAACTTTAGCAGGCGGTTTTGAAAACACCAAACCTCATTAAATAAACAAGAATGCCTACTAGGCATTTGTTGTCTTGTTGCGCCAGCAAAGCACTTAGATTATGTGGGAAAATGTAATAAATGTCCGTCCCTGTATGTTGCAAATTACAAATTATATGCTAATTATTATTATGATTATATACTGTTATTCTAATAATATAATACCCATGGCCCTCTATTAATAATATTGTGACGCATTCGAGAACTGAGGAATGTTTGCACACATACTCAACAGATTGTAAATAAAACAGAGCTGATGGGACACAGGCTACATTCATGTGCAGCAGGGACACATCCAGCTATAAAATAATCCTTAGGGGCAGATTTACTAATCCACGAATCCGAATCCGAATAAGAAAAATTCGGTTTGGAAAACGAACATTTTGCGACTTTTTCATATTTTTTCCGATTTTTTCATCGCCGGTACGACTTTCCCGTAAATTGTCGCGACTTTTTCGTAACCGGTACGACTTGCGCGAATTGTCACGACTTTTTCATAGCCATAACAAATTTATTGCCATTGCCATTATGCCTTTGGAGAATTGTCGCGACTTTTTCATTGCCATTACGACTTTCGCGAATTGTCGCAACTTTCGTATTGAGAGCTCGAAAAAGTCGCGACAATTTGCGAAAAAGTCGCAAAGTACCGATCATTACGAAAAAAACACATTCGGACGCTTTTCGGACGTTCGTGGATTAGTAAATGTGCCCCTTAGTGTAATGTAGGTAATGGAATTCTAAGATAAAACAGTGGATCTGTACTTTTTTCTAGTTTTTGAACAGTTTCACTTTTTGTTCTGCAGTCCCCAAGTGTGGGAATGATTTACTTAAGAAGGAAGGAAAATAAAGGAAACGGTAGGACACATAAGGGCACATTTACTTACCTAGATGTATTGTGCAAAGTGCAATTTTGTGCTCAATTTCTTAGAATTCTGGCATCATTGCAGATGGAATTGCACTTTGCCTACTGCATTTATGTCCTGTTCACCTAAATGGGAAAGTGTGTAGACCACAACTGCACTTGCACATACATGAGCCCTCTGCTATTATTCTTGGGCACCACAGTCCATCAAACCCAAAAGGCATGTGCTGGGGTTCAGCACAATTTGCTACCTTAATTCATGATATTAAATTCATAAATTAGGTGCCCAGGATCTAAAAGCACATGGAGAATGTTCTCCACTTCAATCAGAAAATATGCACCCAAATCTGCCCATGCCACCCTTGACATGTGGTTATTTGCCCAGAAATGCACATTTGACTATTTTTCGTGCTGAAAATCGCCTGTTACCAATGGAGTCAGGCAGTTTCCATTACAGTCAACTGACAGGAGGCATTGGTCTGTGAGCACATTGGGTGTATTCTCCACTGGTGTCCTTCAGTTAGCAAATAAACACCTAAATCCGTCCTTGGCGCCTGCCATCAGACTTAGGAGACAGATGCATTTGAGATATTTTGTTGAGTTGCATTAATAGCTTTTCTCTGGTGCTAAATTGATAACGACGATCAGTCTTGGGTGAGCCTATACACCTATGTCAGGTCTGTATATTAGACTTTTGTTAATTCACCAGTAAAATGCGAAGAAAAAAGATGCCATATCTGCATGCAGGTAAACACCAAAAGGGCATTTGATCCAATTGCGTTAATCAAATGTAAATGTATCATCTATTTAACATGATTTATTAAACCAACGCTTGCCTTAAGATGGCCGTGCATGTACTGATAACGTTTGTATCATACTACTATTATTATTATCATGTGTATGAGGTAAGAATCCTGATCGATATCTTTGTACCATCTTATGCACCATATCTGACAGTTGACCCTGGCAACCAGATAGAATTTCACATTTCAGGTTTATGCGAGGCATAATAGAAAGGCAATGTATTACATACATACATAACATACATAGAATCAAAGAATATCTTCATTCTTCTTGTTGAGGATTACTGACTTAACAAAAAAGTCAGAAATCCTTTCTCCTCTTAAGGCACCACTCATAAAAACTTCAGTTGATACCCAGGTTACATCTGCATCTATTGTATAATAATGCCACTCTTGTGTACCCAGCATACAACTTCATTAATAATGGTTGTTATGTACCTAACAATAATGCAATGCCAGGCAGTCTTCAATAATGCAAGCCCAAGCCTCACAAAGCCAGATTGTTATATTAATGCCATCATTGCCAAGATTTCATTTTATTGTAATAATACCATTAGTTACAGTAGTTTTACAGGACATATTTAATGGACCAGTAATCATATTTCATTCAAGTGATTTCTGGACAATAGTTGGGGCCATTGGTATGGATATAGTATCCATTATCTGAAAACTCGTTATCCAGAAAAAAAAAGTCAAAAGGGTGCATTCACTCACCCATACACAGTGGGCAAAGTGTCCGATTCTGAAAAAATGGATGGACGCTGGCGACTGACATCTGCACCCAATTCTTTAGGCACAAGTGTGCTGCGCCCATTGATGCAGAGTGCTGAGGAACCCTGGAGCTACTGGCTGGTCAGGAAGTGGTGGTAGCTCCAGGGTTCCCTCTGCGTCAATAGACTCAGCAGCACTCCATTTAGAACGAAAGCCAGGAACTGAGTTGCGCTGAGGTCATGCGGAACTATATGAAAGTGCAATGAGTTCATTTGGACATAAGCACCTTTAATTAAAGTGGGTTTGGGCTCAACTCACTTTGGGTAAAAGTGTAAGTTTCCCACTGCTCTAAATAATAAGCCTTTCATGTACCCCACCAATTTTAATGGTAGAAACATAGAAGCCCTGGTACATAAAGAGACTGTTTTCTAAGTTTCAAGTTTATTGTCATATACAAATAACAATGAAGCATCATTACTGTAATGAAATTTTTTTGACCCGTGTTCCTCCCAACTTTACATAGACAAACAAAACAAAAACAAAAAACAAAAAAATACAAATATTAAATATAATAAAAGTGTGCAATAAAGGTACAAGTATTTACAATAATAAAATGCAATGCAATATTTGAAATTGTTTTTTTTTAAATTCTTTCAGTATGAATATGTAAATACATTATCATATGTAAATAAATGCTAAATAAATGAGCACAGAACTAAACGAGTATCAAATGAGATGCGATGACAAAGTTTAATGGGGCTCAATGAGTGTTTACATGTATGAAAAACGAAACTAAGTCAATGAAAGTATTTGAACTGTCTGTACATGGGCTATTCAGAACTATGTCATGGCTACAAGGCATACAGAGCATTGGTAAAGAGGTGGTGCTTTCTGTAATGTGCTCCTTACTGCATGGATATGGGTTAAATAATGCCCGTATACTTTGGCAACTGGATCAGATTATAGTTTGGATACTTTTTCAAAGGAACTAGTACAGCACCTGATTCAGTTTTGGTATTAATGAGTCGGCGCCCCAACAGTTATGTACAGTTACCTATTATCCAGAATGCTTGTTACCTGGAGTTTTCTGAATAAGAGGTCTTTCTGTAATTTGGACCTTCCTACTATGTACTAAACAAATCATTAAAACATTAATTAAACTGAATAGGATTGTTTTGCCTTCAATAAGGATTAATTATATCTTAGTTGGGATCAAGTACAGGTACTGTTTTATTATTACAGAGAAAAGGGAATCATTTAACCATTAAATAAACCCAATAGGGCTGTTCTGCCCCCAATAAGGGGTAATTATATCTTAGTTGGGATCAAGTACAAGGTACTGTTTTATTTTTACAGAGAAAAAGAAAAACCTTTTTTAAAATGTATATAACTGTATTATTTGTTTAATATGGACTCTATAGGAGATTGCCCTCCTGTAATTTTGAGCTTTCTGGATAGCGGGTTTCTGGATAATGAATGTGACACCTGTATTATCTTTCCAGATATTTCTGTAAGTTACCCTTCAACTTAGAATGAAAGCTCCACAGGACAGAAACCTCCTTTAGCTCATGTATCAAAAAACCAAGCAGTTAATTTTAGGTGTAATAGTATGTATTGTTTTTCTTAATTATATACCTGTGCTGTGTACTGTTACTGCATGGAATGTACAGCACTGCTACGTTCTATATATAAATACAAATACACACACATACATCATTTTCCTGTCCTGTCAAACTGTCTGATGGTAGGAACCATCTAATAGTAATTAAGTCTTAAATACCATATTGTACAGCAAGGTGCTGTTTCATATCAATTACTTCAGTTTCCTGAATCCCCCACTCTCACTAGTTTTTATTATTGCTCAGTTCAGCAGATACAGAAGAAATCACTGTAAAATCTGCGGCTCTCAGCCAAGGAGGCTGTGCCACTGGGAGCCAATAAACTGACCATATGAAATATATTTTCACATGACTAAATACAAATGAAACAATTATAACATGTTTTTGTATGAAGATTTTGGATAGATGGTTTTATATTGTATATTAATGGTTCTATTTGTATGTATGTAATGGTTTGTATGTAAAGGTTGTAATTGGAATAATGTCATTATTAAATTAAAGTTAAATTTTAGTATGATGTAGAGAGTGATATTCTGAAGCAATTTAATTTGCAATTGGTCTTCACTTCAGCTTGGAGTTTCAGCAGCTATCTGGTTGCTAGGGTCCTAAGCAACCTTAGCAATAAGGGATTGGTTTGAATGAGGTATATGAATAGGATAGGACCTAAAAAGAAAAATAAGTCACAAGCAGTAACAATATCAATAAAACTGGAGCCTCACAGAGCAATAGGTTTTTAGCTGCTGGGGTCAGTGACAGTGAAGAGTTAGAAAAAGAGGCAAATCATTCAAAAGCCATAAAAAATAAATAATGAATACCAACTGAAAAGTTACTTAGAACTGGTCATTCTATAACATACTTAGGGGCAAATTTACTTACTCTAAAATGTCTTTTTAACAAGTCGAATAAACTCATTTCCTCGAGTATCTAACATATACAGGCATCGGACCCCTTATGCAGAAACCCATTATCCAGAAAGTTCCAAATTACGGAAAGGCCATCTCCCATAGAATTTATTTTAATCAAATAGTTCACATTTTTAGAAATGATTCCCTTTTCTCTGTAATAATAAAACAGTGTCTGTACTTGATCCCAACTAAGATATAATTACCCCTTATTGGGGGCAGAACAGCCCTATTGGGTTTATTTAATGGTTAAATGATTCCCTTTTCTCTGTAATAATAAAACAGTGTCTGTACTTGATCCCAACTAAGATATAATTACCCCTTATTGGGGCAGAACAGCCCTATTGGGTTTATTTAATGGTTAAATGATTCCCTTTTCTCTGTAATAATAAAACAGTACCTGTACTTGATCCCAACTAAGATATAATTACCCCTTATTGGGGGCAGAACAGCCCTATTGGGTTTATTTAATGGTTAAATGATTCCCTTTTCTCTGTAATAATAAAACAGTACCTGTACTTGATCCCAGCTAAGATATAAATTATCCTTATTGGAGGCAAAACAATCCTATTTTGTTTAATTAATGTTTTTAGCAGACTTTAGGTAGGAGATCCAAATTACTGAAAGACCCCTTATCTGGAAAACCCCAGGTCCCAAGCAATCTAGATAATGGGTCCCATACCTGTAATAAAAAGCGTGAGCTGCAAAAGTGTGCATGGGAAAAAAATTAGCAAAATCGAAACCTCTACTTTTTGAATTGGCGCACAAAAAAACAGCATAAAAAATCCATATAGGAAAAAAAATAATCAGAGCGTCAGTAAATGGCCTCCTAAAACTTAATTTTTTGACAAACAGACGCATCAAAATCTTCACCAGACTTACAACGAGTTTCGGGTTTCAAGCTAATTTGTAAAAATGTAGAAGAATCAGGGAGAATGTGTGATATTTAACTTGTATATACAAGGGAACCCTAGGGCATTGGCAACGATCACATTTTTTTCACAGTAATAAGTGGTTAAGGATAATGTCAAGTGGTTGACTTTTCAGTGGCAATTTAATAGCCTCAAAAAGCCACCTTAGATGTGTCAAATGCACAGCAGTCATCAGCTGAGCTCCTCACTCTTGAACTTGGCTTACATGATATTCCACATGGGATATGCCTCACTCTGGCAAATTACAGCTAACTCTATGCCACATTTATTTTTTTTACATGTAATTAAATAGCTCCATGATATATTCTGTTACTATGGTGAATATTTGCTTTAATATGTTAAAATATCCAAATACAAAAAATAAATAAAAAGATATAACCATTGAAGTTAAACGTCAGAGCTGGAGTGTGTTTGTGAGAAAACAAAAAAAAAAAGAAAAGTATTTAAAAAAGGGGGTTGGAGTCTTTAATATTATCAGAATCTTGGGGATCACAAAGAGGAACTAGTGAGGAAAAAGTAATAATAACTGCCCAAGTAAGAATGGAGTTTGCTTCAGTTTCCTTAATTGTATTAAAATGATGCCATAGGGGCAGAAAAGGCCCTGATTGGAAGATAAAGTCAGTGTCGGAATGGGGTATCAGGGGCCAATTGGGTGGGGAGAATCCAACCCAGGGGCACCAACCGCCCAACCATTGTCCCCCCGCCCAGCGTGCATATCTCATACTTACCTTGGGGGAGGGATGTCAGCAGGGGAGTGCTAATGCTTCCCAGCATGGATTGGGTCTGGGAAGTGGGGCCCACTAGGCCTTTTCCCTGTGTCCCACCAGCCCAGCCTTACCCTTGATGGGTATATGCAAAGGCCAAGGATCCGACCCATGTTGCACTAGCTTTGCGTCAAGCTGCAGGCAATTCCCCAATTAAGAGTTTTTTTGCTCCACCCTGGCCTGGATCATTGAGTACTTTTGGTGATTTAGCTCTTGTACCCCTGAGTACCCCTGAGTCCTTTCTTGGTTTCTGGGCTCTGCACCCCATGCCATAATGTGGGTGCCAAAGTGCGGTTCCAGTTTTACTGTATTCTGTTTTTGCTGACCTGCTGTTTTTGAACACTGGTATTCAGAGTTGTCTATTTGCCTGATGGCTGGTATTTCAACCAGCTACTTGACTACCATCTATCGTGACCATTGGTATGTACAGTATCTGGTTTTCATTAACCACCTTACCAGTACCAGTACACAGCACACTGGCTTTCAGCATAAGTTTTACACTTGCAGGTAGTCCTGATACATAACAGAGAGTGAGTATAGGATGAGCCCAGTGCAAACCATCATGTGTCCATAGCCTATCAACAGCAGCAGTTGAGCACACTTTTGGTCCAATCTTAACCTGTCCATATATGTTGTAATATGATTGGGTGATTTTTGCCATATTGACCAGCTATGACTGCTACTTTGCAACATGACACTGCTGCTACACCAATCCAAAAGGGGTACATGTAAAAGGCCTACAAACACCCAGGTGTAGGAAGACCCCCCTATACAAAGCAACAGCAGCCTACCAGAATTTTTCCCAAATAAATCCATGTCTAAAAATGTCATTTGGGAATGCATTCTGTTCAATTTTTCCTGCCATTCTGTCAACAGCTGGAAAGTTGCATTTTGGATACTACACTATTCTGTTAACAAAAAAGGGGGCTATATATTTGACATACTGACAATGAAATGGGCAGGCAACAAAGAAGCAAAATAGGAAAAGATAATAGACATAGGCTTCTGTCAATAGTTCTAGTTTCTTGTTCAGTGCAGTCATTAATATTGAAATACCTGTGGCATAACCCAAGCATCTGTTAGCATTTCCCTAAATCTGTATTTTACTTTAAATGGTTCTTGAATTCCAGGCAGCACAATCTCTGTTATTAAGGGCCACTCTCAACGTTTTGCAGCCAATTTCTGCACGCAAAGGGTAACAAAATCTAATCAAGTCAATGCGTCCACATACTCAGTTAAGTTTTCAGCTGACAAAAATGTGCCTGCGGGGGACTGATAAATGTCCGTTAAGTACAAAAGTTAGTAAAGCAACAAGCAAGTGTGACTTTATTGCGATTATAGTAAACCCAAGGTTGTTGGGCGGGAATGTGCCTCTGCATAGAATAGGAGGGCGATTCTGTTTTAATGCCATAGATTTGCCTGACTGAACACTGACTTGATTACCTTGAAAAAACACACATTTTGGACTGCCATAACTGTTAGAATAATTAGTTCTGGTTGCGGCTACTTGGAAAGAGTGGGGCATTGCCGCAGTTATCGCCCCCATGAGTTTAAAGGAGTAGTTCGGATTAAAATGAACTTTTAGTATGACGCAGACATTGGTATCTATTTTTGAGTTACTTACATGTATTGTTGTGGTTTAAATACCCTATCAATAAAGCTGCAGTTTAATAGTCCAAATGCAGAAAGCCTGAATAGGAAAATAAGAAATACATAGATTAGAATTTTTGTACTAAACATTAACAGCATATTTGGAATGAGTTTATCCTGATTGTATATAATGCTGGAAAGGAAACAATACATTTCATCTACTTAGTTTTAAGGTCCAGCCAGGGTATGTTTTGACCAGATCCCAGCTACAGACTAGGATTCCTATGGGGTTATGTAATGAAAAGCACAAAGTTTGCCCAGGAAAGTAACCCATAGCAAGCAATCAACAGTTAGCATTTGCTGGTCACAAAACATACATCTTATTGGTTACTGCTCCAGGGCAAATTTAGTGCCTTTTATTACATATGGGGGCTAATGTTTTACCCAGTGGTAGACCCACCGGGAATGCAGCCAACTGACTGGCCAACCACCCACTTATGAGTGCATGCATACGCACATACAGTACCTTCATACACACCCTCCCAACCCTAACCCACCCTCTCCCAATTCAGACATAGGCCGAATAGCTGCAATTTCTTATTTAGCATCACCCAAACCACACTAATGTCTAATGTTACTGAGGGCCGGACTGATGTAGCTATAAAAGAGCTCACAGCTGCAGCGTTGAGTCAGAGGTGTTTAGTCCAAAGTCGCCCACGAGGACTGGGCCCAGCGGGTTTTTTTCTCCAGTACCTCCATGGGTTTCATATCCATCCACGTTAAAGGGAATGTAAACAAGAAAAATGAATGGATGTAAACTTACCTAAGGTACTTAGCATTTTACATTGTTTTTTTGTTTTTAGCAGTTTCTGAAATATTTGTATTATTGGACAACCAGTAGGTAAATTATATCAGCCATTAATAAAAGGCCCTTTAGTAGATATGAGAATTGTATTCTTTGCATCCATTGTAATATGAACAAACAACTCTCTTCCATATGTGGCAGTTTGGTCATTTATTGTACTTTACCTGCATTTTATGGAATAAAACAAAATGCTCGGTGCTTTATAAATAAAGTATAATCATTTTCCACTAGGGTTAACATTTTCCTTCCTTTGGTTCATCACTGCGGTTCAAATGTCTTGCTATATTACTTTGGTAACCTTTTTTTAGTCCTTCCAGCCTTTACAAAGCTAAATTCTATGCAAACCACTGTCATGACACCATCCTATACCTGGCTGTTCTTCAAAATTAAAAACAATAGGTATTTGTGAAAAAGGAAATCTAGCGAGGCATTTTAAAATTGCCTAAGAAAAGCCACAAGAGAGCCATGGGATCATCAGTGAGGTTATTATACAGCGGCAAGACATATTCTTCTCTTTCTGTCATTGTTCTACTGGAATTAGGAACTTCCCTAAGGATTATGCTGATTCAGTAACAAGAAATCAGTCTAATGACTTGTAATGTACCCTACCACCTCATTTTATGGAGCATATTAAAGGCAAATGTAAATGTATAATATGCATAAGTATAACAGTAACATCTCCTACATTCACCCTGTGCCTCTGAGCATCTGTAACCTCATAATACTAAAGCCCAACCCTAACCAGCAGAATGTTGCCAACCCATACCCACAGTAAACCTGCAGCTCCCACAGGTTGTGGGACAACCCACTAATTCATATAGGAGTGGCTTAATACTAGGTTTAACTTAGAACTGAATGTTTCATTTCTTAAATTAGTATCCAACCTGTGAAGGCTTCATTTTGAGTCTAACTTGAGAAGAAATGGTGCCACTTAATTTCAGCTTGTCTTTCATCCCCAGTGCTGCTATCTGCAGGGACTACTGGCCTCCACATGCCATTAAAATATCCATAAACATTTTAAAATGATTAAATATTCTTGTTTATACCCTTATGTTCAGCCCTCTCTCAGTCGACCTGTATACTGCAGTATACTGCAAAGTCATGACTTTGAGAACAATGCCCTCCATATTAGCATTCCATGCATCTAAAGTCAGTGAACATGATTGTTAATTCAGAGATTTTCTTCAACCTGACCACTGACCACATGACTACCAGAGCAATCTGGATTTGCCAGCTGCAAGAAGCAATTGCATAGCGATAAACCAAATGGGTCAACTTCCCAAATTGTCCATTGACCAACATTAATTTGGGGCTAATTTTATCTAAATTGTTTGTTCTATCTGAATGTGTCTAAACAGAGTTATTAACAAAAATTTAACAGCATGAAAAGTTTAAATGCATTACTATTAGCAGCACAATGCAGAATGATAGAATAGGGCATACAGATGACTCCAATAAGGAATAGAAGCATTTCATAATATGGATCATAAAAACTGTTGGCTGTTTCTCTGTGACATTTTGATCAGGCTTGATGAAATAATATATCGATAGATAGAGCAGATAACAATCTTGGAAGGGACCAGTTCACATTTGGCTCTCAATGATGAGCATGGTACCCACAGTAACTGTGTTGTTAAGGGTGTCTTAATAGATAGATAGATAGATAGATAGATAGATAGATAGATAGATAGATAGATAGATAGATAGATGATAGATAGATAGATAGATAGATAGATGATAGATAGATGATAGATAGATAGATAGATAGATGATAGATAGATAGATAGATAGATACTGTAGATAGATAGATAGATGATAGATGGATAGATGGATAGATAAATAGATTGATAGATAGATAGATAGATAGATAGATAGATGATAGATAGATAGATAGATAGATAGATAGATAGATGATAGATAGATAGATAGATAGATAGATAGATAGATAGATGATAGATAGATAGATAGATAGATAGATAGATAGATAGATACTGTAGATAGATAGATAGATGATAGATGGATAGATAAATAGATTGATAGATAGATAGAGAGATAGATAGATAGATAGATAGATAGATAGATAGATGATAGATAGATAGATGATAGATAGATAGATAGATAGATAGATAGATATAGATACAGGCAGTGTTAAAAGTACCAGTCATCTCTAACCACATACACGCCAGCAGACCCACCATTACTCAAGGCCACGGAAAGGCACACCAACAGCGCAGAATGGAACCACAGGGTAGGGTGCTACTCCCTGCTGCCATGAAATGGAGAAGGTCCTAACTGTAATTATCCCATTTATAACCCCCTTCCTCCTCATGCCCCTTCCCCCTAATGGTATAAGCCCTCTGTCTGGCATTCACACTTACTAATGGCAGCGATTTTCAAATAATTTTCTCTTCTTCTGTAGCTGAGATTTTATATGGTAAATAATTTACTCTGCATTTTCTGTGCACTAAAGTAAACGCTCCCATGTGATTCTTCCTACAGTTTTATATCCGATGGTTTTAAACCTGTACCCTTTTTGCTCAAACCTGTAACGTATAAATTCTGGCCTGATAAAACGTTCAGACTTTGCTATAAAACCAAGCTGAACTTTAGTAAATGTGTTCTTTTAAGATGAAAATGTTATACCTCCGAATTCATCTATCAATGCTAGGTGCCTTAGGGGCTGCCTTGTCAAAACAGTGGCAGAGAAAGTACTTCAGTCTTCGGAAAAGAAAAACACCCCCTCGAAGTCATTTGGTTTAGGCAGCCTGAGAACCTTGATGTAATGGTTGACTAGTGTTTGAATTAATTTTGCACTTGGAAGAGGCAGATACTGTACGTTGCCTTTCTGTACTCTGTCGGATTCCTCTTTTATAAATGACAGAAATGTTAACAAAAAAACAGGGTGAGTTATAAATGATCCAAGTAAATAACGCATTATAACCAAGACTTGGAATCTGGCTACATTTGAAATGAATTCTTCCGTGGAAAAATGAATGCGCCTTTTTAATAGTCCATTTTTACCTCAGTTCAGAAACTGGAAGGAAGCCTTGCCTATAGTGCACTTCAGCCGTTTGGCAGATTGGGGTTGGATTAAGAATAATGACATAACTTCCTTGTATTATGAAACAAAGAACTTTTTGAACAATATAAATTGTGAAACTGCTTGGCTCTATCCTTCCATACTTCCATGACAAAATAAATTGTATATGCAGCCTGCGCTGAGCAATCCTCCGTACTAGAGTATATGTATACAGGTATGGGACCTATTATGCAGAATGCTTGGGACCTGGGGTTTTATGAATAAGGGAGCACAGGGTATTAAGGCTTTTTGGTATCAACATTTATTTATGTGATTTGAGTTAACATTAGACTGAAGTAACATTGGGGGATTTACGACTGCTAGTGTAATTAGTCCAGTGCATTTTTCCCTCTGTCAGTTGCAGGAAAAGTCTTATTCATTAAAGCCACATGCGTTAAAAGGCGCTCCTTGCACTTCTGTGTAGTTGCATTGGTGCTGCTCGGTTCTTCCTGCTTTCTGTTCCAAATAAACTCAAGCAATAAGCTGCACCTATTGGAGCTACTGGCACCTGTACAGGCGGTAGCTCCAGCTTCCCACAATGGCCTGTGTCAATGGCCACGATGCAGTTGTGCCAAAAGAATAGGACACACACAACAATGATGGTAACTGGATGAAGTGCTAGTGCAATTGCCTGCAAATACGTTAGGTACAAATCCCACTAGTTAGCTTAAGGGCACTGGAGTCATGGGGAAAATACCGCATACTGATGGCACTTGAAATTTCACTTAGTTCACTGCACTTGTGGACATAAATGACCCATACTGTCTTTTTATTATCGACAAAAAAAGGTAACCAGTCAAAAATGAAGGACATTTTAGGAAACAGGCACTTTCTTATTAAAAATCTTTCTGCATAACAGGTTTCTGTTACGCCCTCCTAACGCCATCTGCCTTTCCCTCTGACATTGCTGTCCAGTTGGACAAAAGAGAGAAAGTGGCAAGCCTACCTGTATATGTATTATTATTGCTCCCTGGGAGTACATTCTACCTTTACATTATATACAATAGGTGCATGCATGCCCTTTATTAATATTCATGTGATTACTAATTTAGTTTTCCCCCTTAGGGTAAAGGTAAGAAAGAAAATGTAAATTACTAATGCATGTTTTTTTATTCATTTATTTTCTTTCCCCTTTTGCTTCACCTTCTTTCTGTCCAACTGTTTCTGCTTTACCTTTTGTTTAACCAAGGTTATGTTCTTTTCCATTGCCTTGTCCCTTCTGCTCGCCATTACCCTTTCACTAGAACTTTACTATCCTTTTTACTGTTGGACTCTTTACTCCTTCTCACATCCTATTGTGTCTTTCCTTATCTTGCTTTTGGGAAATGTGTTTTACTTGCACTGATCCAAATGTTACTGGCAATGGGAATGCATTTTCAGGAGATTTCCCACCCGCAGTAGCACAGATTTGCCATGGGTGACAACTATCACGGTGTGCCATTGCCCTTACTCCCATTCCCTTATCTTTTGCTTTTGCCTTATGTCTTGTCTTCCATGTACTTTATACTGCATAAACTTGTAGAGAAGAGGATGTATCCATGACCATAGCAGCAACCGGGACATGGTGTTTGCTTTAATAAATGTACACATATTTAATATGTACTACTATATAATAAAATGACATGCCTACATAGATGAGTAGCTTGGGTAATCTACATGTGCAAAGTGATTTGTGGGCAACAAAATGCATTTAGAATCTTAAATATTGTTTTGCTTACTACTAAATCCCCACACACCAGAGCATCATTTGCTATAGATTTCCTTTACTTATTTATTCTACTGAATCTAAATCATATTCCATACAGTATATAAGAATATTATAGCAGCAGAGCTTCTGTAGGTAGCATAATTGTGTCATATTATTAGAATCAGCTCACTAGGCACTTAACTCATTCCTGTAGGAAACTTGATTTATCAGCATAAATAATTTTCCTGAACTCAATTGTATACATCCTCATTTACCCCTTAGGCAATCTACATTTGCATTTTTATTGTTAAATTGGGGTTGTGGTGGGGGTCACCCACTTCACCCATACCCTTACCCACAGGGGTATATACTGCCTGCAGAACAGTTTCATAGATGCTTCTCTTCTGCATGAAGAACCGGCACTCTTTCAATTAAAAAATAAGGTTTTAATTTTTGCCTGAAATCACATGTCTTTTTGGCCCATAATGTACTAGAATTTTTAGGCATTTTGCATTCAAATTAGGTCATTTATTAACACGTGGACAGTAGCCCATGGAAACCAATCAGATGCTTGCTTTCAATGTTCTGCATGCAGCTGGCTGAAAGAAGCTATACACTGATTGGTTGCTTTGGATACTGCCCAGTGTTTATACAGGATAGAGTTTTCTGTGTTCTCTTAAACCAAAACCCTGTAGCACATTCGGTTATGAAATGTAATGAAAAGTATGTGATCATAATATATAATCTTGATTTACCTTTTCTTATCTGTCCAACCTAATAAACAAGCATTGGTGATTTCAAAACAGACTGATTTGTACATACATCTAGAATCCCAAAAGATGGTAGAATTAAACGTATTGGATATATGTATGTGTGTGTGTATATATATACTGATCTGTCAGTATCCACCATCCATCTTATAGTAATTCAGTATGTAAAGATAAACTTTCTTTATATAATTATATATATAACTAAGACTGTCATTTTGGTTGAACTAGCTCATAAAAGGGGGTTACATATACCTGCCCTGTTGACCAATCTGTCAGATAACTGAAATGCCAGTCAAAGCGTGTCCAGTTGTCCACCTTAACCCAATAAGAAATTCAAAGTAGTACATAAGGCTGTAAATGATAAATAGTTAAAAATAGCTAATAAAAAAATCATAATATTTGTACAAACAACTGGACTTGAAAAATTGGCCCTAAAATCATACAGAGATAAATGAAGTGTTTAATAGGAATGTGCCATTTTGTAAGTCCAGAGGTGTTCAAAGATGTCAAACATTTATAAAAAACAGACTTTGTAAAATCCAGTATCAGTTCTGCTCATGCAAACCCTGTAAAACAGAAAAAGTTGCCATAAATTGTGCATCTGCAACACAGATTTTCCCCCACTAAAAGAAATGTTGGTGCAAAATTGGCAAAATACCATAGCTATTTTAACTTTCATGGCCATTGAATTTCTTAACCATTTCACATAAAAAAAAAACTCTTTGATAGCAAAAGGTTCAGATACTAATTATGTAAGTATTTGAATCATCAACTACAGGACGCCAACATAATGCAGTTAATTCAGGATTCAGTTTGGGATTTGGCCATATTCTGGCTTAGCTCTTAGTGAGTGTTTACTACCTGTAAACCTTACCCTGCCTTACTACTCTACCGCTCTTGCACTTGGGTTTGGGGTGTCAGTAAATAACCCCTTTAGTATTCAGCCAAATGGACAACCTTTACTCAGTGCTTGGTGGAAGTATTTCAGTTCAAGCTCCCTTTGATGGCCCCCACAGCTGACAACTCCCCAAAGTTTGGAAACTTTTTCTGTAAAATCCCTATCATAAAGTGCTATCAGTATCTTCCAGATAACACATCCATCAGCCACCACCTAAAAAAGAAAATTCTAACAACTAAATCCTCTCATCGAAAATAGAAGGCCCCAGACTGATACTCCTAGAGCTATAAGATGGTTCTCAGACATGGATTCATTGCCTCCTTGCTGACTTCTGATATTACGATCAATTAAACTAAAGTGGAGCATGTCCCAGTGTATTAATATAAAGAAAGTCTAACCCCATATGTAATAAAAGGCATAAGTTTGCCCAGTAGTGGTAACCCATAGTAACCAATTAGATGTTCGCTTTTTAAAAAGGGGACCAGTAAAGTCTACCTGCTGATTGGTTGTTACTGCTCCTGGGTAAAATTAGTGTCTTTTATTACATAAACCCATAAGTGGTTTAGATGGTTCCATATATACAGTCATGTGGCCACATCCTAAACTATTAAGTGAAGAGCTATTTTGTCACATCAAAGAGACAGGCGGCCTATTAGAGAATAGTCTCTGAGAAACCGAACCTCCTCTTTCCCTGCGGAACCAATGGAATCCTTTGGCGACGCTTTGTTTAACACATCAGTGAGGCTCAGCACTGAACATTACTGGAGTGAAATGAAAGAGCACCACAAAGGAAAATAAAAGGTTTATTCAATTTAAAGTTAAAGTAATATATTCATTGGAGTATATCAAGAACAATAATATGCATATGAAATCTTCAGCTGCTTATTGAAAGTAAGTCAGGTGAATTATTCACAGGCTGAAGTATTTATGGGCAGCACTTTAACTTAGCTCTGTCTATGCATCTCTTTCAGCAGCAGGGTACTTAGCTGTGAGTTGCCTTCAGTAGTAAAGCACCATGAAATTATTTAGGATTCGGCATTCTTTTCTAATAGCAGAGAACGCTCCGATAATAATTCCAGGTGATTTAAGTGCAGCGCACAAAGTGAACAATCCATTCATTTATCTGCTGGCTAGCGCAGCCGAAGCCTTCCCATACTGTGTGCCAATTAGGCTGTGTTTTGGAGAATTGCACAGTAACTTTATGGAGATGTTATTTATAAGAAAGGTTTACAGTATCTCCTGTTGGTTTTACCTTAGTTAAGTAAGAGGGCTTATTGTCTGCATATAATATTGCTGCCTTTATGCGGGGATATGTATGAGTGGGAGCTGCCTTGTGGGTATTATCCATATCCTATAAAAAAAAGCTTAATTGGCTATAGTATTATTACACATAAGTCTATTGGGAATTGCTCTGATCTAATCTGGTTAACAATAGTGTGTAACTCGGGTAAATGTCTTGTCATGTATGCATGTGTACAAAGTTCTGCTGTGCAATAATACAGTAGAACCCCAAATTTATGTCCCCAGATTTTTCGTTTTCAATGCGTGTATGCCATTTTGGCACCGTCCCCTATCAAATGTAAAATCTGGGTTCTGCTGTATGTTTTTTTTTTTATTTTTGCTGGTCAGTAAAAGAGGAAAATATATGGGAGATAAACATGTGGGTATGGACCCATGGGCATTCAGTAGAAATGAAAAATTGGTGTTCTGTGCCTAAGAACTATGGACCCGTGATGCCTGCCCCAAAATCCTACTGTAATCTGCTACTTGGTGTGTTCTCTATTGCACCACATCTGTCTCTCTACATAAAGTAAAATACCAAATCAACATGGTGGTACAGAGGTTAGAATTGCAGCACTGTCCTGGCAGGTCCAGAACTAAGGGTAGGTGAAAGAGACACGTGCCTAGAGCATAACGGTGCAGAGGAGAGAAGCATGTACCTCTTCCGTCGCCCTGCCCTAGTCAGGGCCCTTGTCCCCCCACTGCAAAAAATGTCCATGTTTCCCCAATACATTGGCATGGGTTTCCTCTGGTACTCTGGTTTCCACACACATGCCAAAAACATACATAAAGGTTAGCTTGCTTTTAAAAATATTGACCATAGTATGTATGTGATAGGGACCTTAGATTGTAAACTCCACTGACACAGGAATTGGTGTGAATTATGTATAATCTCTGTAAAGCAATCCTGTATATTTCAGTGCTAGTGATACCTAGGTTGGTCAAAACCTGTGCAACCTGTAAACCAGTAGGTTTGGGCCAAGCAGTTGTTCCCTTCATTGTATTGCAGGCCATATTTGCCACAAGCCTCTCCCTATCACACCAGTTCTGACAGAGAACATGGATCCCACCCTTATTTAAATACTTGTGTTGACCCCCTTTTTTTTTTACATCAGAGATGTGCGGGTTTGGATATATAAATCAACACAATGGGCAGAGACAGTGTAGAGTGTAGTAAAGGCGGCGCAACAACATTCGAATCACTAGTTGGCACTAAATAACTAAATGATAATAAAAAAATCCTGCCCTGTGCATTTTCTGTAGTCAGTGGTTGTCTCCACCAACATAGAGAGCCAAAGGGATGACTTGTATTGATTACTTAACTGTTGTGGGGGAACACACATAGATGCACCACAGAATTCCCACACCTTGTGTCTCAGCACTTTCTCCTTGCAGATTGTAAGCTCTTTTGGGCAGGGCTCTCTTCACCTCTTGTATCAGTTATTGATTGCTTTATATGTTACTCTGTATGTCCAATGTATGAAACCCACTTATTGTACAGCGCTGCGGAATATGTTGGCGCTTTATAAATAAATGTCAATAATAATAATAATAATAATGCTCGCGAGCACCCTTACTTATAGGAAATATGTGAGAGCAGTTGGACACTGGTAGCCAATAAAACTCTTACATTTCTCACGGACACAGAGGTCACGGACAGGGCAAGCAGAGATTAAAGAGTAAGGTCAAAGGTGAAAAGGGCAGGGCAGGCACAAGCAGCAGATTCCAAAAGCAAGTCAGGCAGCAAACAGCAGGGTTAAACAAGCAAGTGGGATGTGCAACTGGTAATAAAGCAACCTGAGTAACAGGACTGGCTGAAAAGTGTGATGAGGGCATAGGCTGCACTATGTATATCTCATATTCTCTTGTGAGAATGTCTGTACACATGGATGTTCCTTCCCAGAATCCTCTCTGTCTCTGTTTCTATACAGCAGGGATCCCCAACCAGTGGCTCAGGGGCAACATGCTGCTCCCCAACCCCTTGGGTGTTGCTCTCAGTGCCCCCAAACCAGGGAGTTATTTTTGAGTTCCTGACTTGGGGGCAAGTTTTGGTTGAATAAAAACAAGATTTCCTACCAAATAAAGCCCCTGTAAGCTGATAGTGTGCATAGAGGCCCCTAATAGCCAATCACAGCCCTTATTTGGCTCCTCCATGAACTTTTATGGTGCTTGTGTTGCTCCCCAAGTCTTTTTACATTTGACTGTGGCTCACGAGTAAGAAAGGTCGGGGACCCCTGCCATACAGTTTCCAGCTGCTGTACATTACAGGCTGGGGGTGTAAGAAACACATCTTGTCTATGTGTGAGGAGTCTTTGGTCCCTTTACTTTACAAAAATGTTCCCTTTTAATCTCTCAGTTCAATGCAAGAAAGCCAGCTGGGGCCCTTGTCTTGGGAGATTAAATAAATGCAGAATGTCCAGACTGCACTCCTCCGCTCTCTGATTAACTTGCTTAACTGCAACTGCTAGTATGCCAACAACTGCCCGAGGGTGCACTCTTCCCCTGTAAAACTTCCCCCTTTATATTATGTCCATCTACCATAAGTACAATTCTCCCACTCTAATTATCTTAACATGCTAAAACATTTAACATATTTCTGTTCAGTAATTTCCCTTCATGACCAAATTACCTCTTGCTGTTACTTTCCCTTTAAACTCAGAACAATGTGTCTCAGCTGCACTGCTTGCGTTCAGGCAGCTGTTGGGGTTGGGAGATATTTTATTTTTTCCCCACAATACGGCTGTGTTTCTATTTTGACATGTCGTGCCTGCATAATATGTCAGCAGGTTAATTAGTACTTTTCAGAAAGGCCTGGTTCTGAATTGCACGGCTAGTCTCTCGCCTGCCTTTTATTCAGTAAGCGAGGGGTTACAGTCGGGGCTTGCATAGGATTCTGCAGCGCTGGCTGCACGATGTGTAATAAGTGAGTCATTTCAGGGGCCCGTGACACATAACAGCCTCTTCTACCTACACCACAAATGCAGGGATGAGGTTTGCTGGGATGAATCATATTACAGCCGTTTCGTCTAATGCCCTCATTAAGCGTTGGGATGACGCTCCTGTACCACATATATATAGTTGTATGCCAATATCCTGCAATATTACCCTGGGTAGGCTAAATTTAGATCTTGATCTGTTTGAGAATGCATTTGATTTCATTTAAGCTTGCGGACGGATCAATATGTTTTGCAGTATAATGTGTTGCTCTGTTCCCTATGAGAGCCTAAGTGATACAGATGTAGCGCATTTAACTATCCACTTGCATGGAAGATATCCCTTCTGCGCTAATGCATCAACCTTTTCTTTCTCTTTGCATCATGAAAAGGAGAATAGGAAGGCTGTGGTACCCCCTGATAACAGCTGGACTGCTTTAAAGGGCACCTGTCACCCCAAAATTGTATCTCCCACCAAAAATTCCTCCCCCAGAGCAATAGAACAGTCGCCCCAGGATGGAGCTCCTAGTGCAGACAGGTCATGTTGTGTTCCACAGATTTCACTCATTATGAACCTGGATTTCGGGAGGGCTGTCCGGGTCAAAAGTCCCTACCCGGTTTTTCAAATTAGGAAAACCATGCAGTACTCTCTTAGATTGGCCGTGGCGATTGGCCCTGTGATGCCCCGCCCCCTGTCCAGGTTTCCCTTCATCGGAAGGTGGCAACCCTAAGCACATCTTATGACATTAGGGGCAATGTAATAATGCAAGTTTGCTACAGGTCTAATAACCCATAGCAGCCAATAAGCTGATAGCATTTACTGGCCAAATGTCTGAAGAATGTTTACATTACCCTAAATATGCAACATCTGGAGGTTGGGCAGAAATGGCATTTGTCCTAGGCCCATAGCAACAGAGAGGCTTCTAAGAAAGAAATTCACCTAACATTGGGGATAAATTATACTGTATACATGGATGTTTTCACATTAGCAATGAATGCTTAACCTGCTTAAACTCCTAGCATCTCTTTGATAGATAAACACTGTTGGGAGATATAGGGTGGGAATTGCAGTTCAGCAGCTGGATAACCATAGGTTGAACTTCCCCTGTATCGAATTGGATGTATTTCTGCATTGGCAATTGCACCTCTCCAGAGACTTTAAGCCCTGATACAAAGACTATAGGGGTCAATTAGCAATGCAAGCGAAGTATGCAAAGTGCAGTTTCAAATTGCCGTGTTATTTACCCATAATTCAGCATTTCCTCCCATACACACCTGAGACCAACCCTCTGCTCCATAAACCTTAAGGGGGAGTGAGGAGAATATCAGGAAGCATAGAAGTAGTGCAGAACCCTATGCTCTGTATAGAGACAATATATAAAAATCACATGGGGCCTTACATTGCCTTTAAATACCGTTATTAAACTGACTAAAATATGTGCATAAATGTATTATAAAGAATCATCTACTATAAAATATATTGTTAGTTAAGTTAAACTACAAACTCAGGCGGATACACAAAGTGCCCATCAGAGTGTCAGTCATGTTTACTAAGTCAGTTCACAGAATAAATACACACACAAATCAATACTTACCCATGGTATATTCCATTGTGACTGTACTATCAGTTCTTCATACAAAGCCAGACCAAGATAATGCTTTCTTAATTCACTAATCCAAGCCCCTTGATTCAGAAGAAAAATCAGTATGAGACTTAATGATATGGCCAAGTAAGCGAATAAACAGATCCCTTCAAGCTGATAAGGCTTCACAGTCCATTAGAGGGAGGCAGATTGACATCACAAGCTAGAGCACATATGACTGGAAGGTGGTCTTTGTTATGTAACGCTGCAAATGAATTTTCCATGCCCACATCATTATTGTGTTTTATTTATAGTGACTTAATAGCATGGGCCATGCTGTACAGACTTCCAGGCAAAAGGTTCAGGGACCAAACATTTCTTCAATGGAAAATAATTCCAAGTCATGTGTTAGTTTTACCATATGTTCCAAATAACATATTGGCATCAGTTAATGTCTAATAAGATATTTAATATTATAAATATTTGTATTAATTAATATTGTGTACGTTGGGAGGTGCCATGTTTCTTACTCTAAATAGTTGACATTAAGGAATCAGCTTAATTCATTTCATGCCAAACATGTATTTGTGCAGGAAGGGCATAGGCACTTCTTGCATACCTACACTTGATGTATATAGGTAAAATATAGGCAGATTGAAGCATTCCCAACTCATCTCCCCTACATCCCCATTATCTGTTGTATGTAAAATGTTGCTCATAGTAGCATTGTGCAAAGCCAAAAATAAAGGCAACAATGACCAATAGTAAACAAACCACTCACCGAGTAGAAGTGGTGGTCCAGGTGCACCAGCCCCAGACCCCCAGCATAGGATGCATAAAGCAAACTGCAATAACCACCATGGGCATATAGCTACTCTGGAAACTACACAGGAGTCAAAAAAAATTTTAAAAGTAAAAAAAAAAGTATACAAAGTTACTTTAAAACATCACCAAAGGCCCTACGTGTTTCATGCCCATAGTAGTATGTTTCCATACCCCATAGTATGGTGCCATGTAATTTGACTACTGTGGTACCTTTTTATGTTTTTCCTTCATATATTAATTTAATTTAATATCCAGTATCTAGTAGAATTAAGTCCAAAATAGCTGGACTTTTCTGATTTTTTTTCCTTGAAAACATTTCACTGCTCATTCGAGTGGCTTCTTTAGTTCAAATGACTGGTAGGGAATTCCACGGTATTTAAACCCTTGAGGGTAGTACAGTCACAGACATCCAATCACAATGGTTCAATTGAACTTATTTAGTTAGGTGCTGGCCTAAACTGACAGGTGTAAGTAGAGATGTAGCGAACCTCACAAAAAAAGTTTGCGAACCCGTTTGCGAACTTCTGCCAAAATGTGCGAACTTTTGCGAACTTTGCGAACCCCATAGACTTCAATGAGAAGGCGAACTTTAAAACCTAGAAAAGCCATTTCTGGCCAGAAAACTGATTTTAAAGTTGTTTAAAGGGTGCCACGACCTGGACAGTGGCATGCAGGAGGGGGATCAAGGGCAAAAATTTCTCTGAAAAATATGTTGTTGACACAGCGTTGCGTTTTGTGCTGTAAAGGGCAGAAATCACGCTACATTTCTAAACTTGTGTAATAAACTGCTTTTACAAGGACTATTGGGTTACAGCAGATGAGATCAGCAGGACAGCTGTCCCCAGCAGCTACATACAGAGCAGTAGAAAGTAGATTACTAGTCAGCAAAGCTACCTAAACTGTCCCTCAAACCCCTGCACAGCTCTCTCCCTATGCTAACTCATCAAGCACACACAGGCAGAATGTAAAATGGCTGCTGGGCTTCGGTTTATATATGGAAGGGAGTGGTCCGGGGGTGGTCCAGGAGGGAGAGCTGCCTGATTGGCTGCCATGTATCTGCTGGCTCTGGGGTGAGAGGTAAAAATTTGGCTCCAGCTAAGGCGAACCCAAAATTGCGAACATCGCTAAAAGTTCGTGAACTTGCGAACTTGCGAACACCCGATTTTCGTGCGAATTAGTTCTCCAGCGAACAGTTCGCTACATCTCTAGGTGTAAGAAGGTATGATCCACAATGGTACTATGATTCTAATTGAAATGTAAGCATGTTGAGCAATATTCCTTAACCTGCCCATGTAGAATTTTGTCATAATGATATACTTTTTAAATTATTTTTATTTATATTTATTATATTTATTTATTTATTTATGTCAATGGTTCCTGATCAGGTTCCAAAGCCAAAAGTAGTCCGATCACATCATGTATTTCTTTAGTCTGTGGCCAGAACACTGGTGAAAATGGTTGCCAGAGATTCTACAGAGTAGTATGGCTAGAAAACAGGCTATCACAGAGTTTTATTTACATCACTACAGCTTTAGTTCTTTTGCCCTTTTTTGGCAACTATCACCAAAAACAGAGCATCATCATTTATACCAGGGATTTCAGAGATTTGTTTTGCCAGGATTAAGTATAATTATAATTACAAGGTACTGTTTTATTATTACAGAGAAAAAGAAAATATGTTTTAAAATGTTGAATTATTTTATTATAATGTAGTCTATCCTGTAATTCAAAGCTTTTTGGATAACAGCTTTATGCAAAATGGATCCCATACCTGTAGTATCTATCATCTATCTCTCTATCTATCTATCTATCTATCTATCTATCATCTATCTCTCTATCTATCTATCTATCTATCTATCTATCATCTATCTATCTATCTATCTATCTATCTATCTATCATCTATGTATCTATCATCTATCTATCTATCTATCTATCATCTATCTATCTATCTATCTATCTATCATCTATCTATCTATCTATCTATCTATCTATCTATCATCTATCTATCTATCTATCATCTATCTATCTATCTATCTATCATCTATCTATCTATCTATCTATCTATCATCTATCTATCTATCTATCTATCTATCTATCTATCTATCTATCTATCATCTATCTATCTATCTATCTATCTATCATCTATCTATCTATCTATCTATCATCTATCTATCTATATCTATCTATCTATCATCTATCTATCATTTATCTATCTATCATCTATCTATCTATCTATCTATCTATCTATCTATCTATCTATCATCTATCTATCTATCTATCTATCTATCTATCTATCATCTATCTATCTATCTATCATCTATCTATCTATCTATCTATCTATCTATCTATCTATCATCTATCTATCATCTATCTATCATCTATCTATCTATCTATCCATCCATTTATCTACACATATTTTTTTTTTAATAAAGCCCTGTGTTTATTTCCTCCAATACATTTCTACAGTGTAAACTGTGTGTGCCTCTCTCCTGAGAAACAATTAAATAAAACTATATTTTATTCTGCGGAATAGGCTAATATGCCTTTGGCCCAATATGTGATATCAATAATTATTACTGAACTTATCAATACTTTATTCAAGCCTCCACTTGCAGTAATTAAAGTGTATCTAGAGTTTGTAAGGGAATTTTGATCTCTAGGGGTCTCCTAGAGGTTGGCTAACAAATAAACACACTTTGGAGTTTTACTTTGATTCTGGAAAGCTTCAGAACTGTCTTTGTTTATATTATATATGTTGTGGGTCTTGTATTACGTCACTCCCCACTAGTTCCACCATCTGAAGCACTTGATGGACCTCATTATACAAACATAACCCACTTCAAAGGAATTAGAGCACTAAAATAAGAGTTGCTAATTACATCTGTGAGAAAAGAAATTAATACTACAAATTAGGGAGATTAATAATCCAATACAGAGATTAAGTCATTTTTATAGCCACTACTTGTAGAAATTAAAATGCTGCTACTCAGTGTAACTTTTTTGTTGTAACAGCTGTAAGTTGCCATGCATCAAAGATTAATGAGATGGAACTCCCAAAAGATAAGGCAATATTCTGCCTATGGCAGCCAATGTCACAGACACACTAAGGCAGATAGATGCTCAGTTTGGTCTTTCTAGTGAAACCTGTCTATGAAGTGATAACAGCAGGAGATGGGCAGTTTGACCACCATGGTCCACCATGGCAACCAGTATGATGGCATTCAAATGCCAAGTGGCCCATACCCCTTAGATATATTTTTTACACAGGGTTAAATATTGCTTTCCTAAAATAACTTCCATGCAGCAGTCATATGTGTCAGACTCACTGGGACACTCCAGTTTCGGTTGGCTAAGCAGCCCCTTTTGGAGACCTTGTAACTTTGCTCCAGTTAGAGCTGGTCTCCTTTGTGTCCAATATACAGTGAAGGATTGTGTTTCATTCCATTGTTAATAGCCAGCAGGCCCTTCAGCTGTTGAAAAGTGCAGGGCTATCTCTGACAGGAGGGGTATTGGTGCCAGTTTTGCAGCACTCTGATAGCCATGTGCTTGACATTCTATTTTAAGGGATACAAGACAAGCAATACATTTTATTTGCACACCAGAGGTCTGGAAACTGTTAAACAAAAATACTGTACACTTTACATTGAAAGACCTAATGTAATAACTTATTACAGTTCATGTACATGAATGTACAACTAAAGCAGGCCATACATGCCCAGATTTGGTCAAGCAGTTTGGCTGATTTCATCCATATCGACAGGGGTCATTATATCTTAGTTGGGATCAAGTACAGGTACTGTTTTATTATTACAGAGAAAAGGGAATCATTTAACCATGAAATAAACCCAATAGGGCTGTTCTGCCCCCAATAAGGGGTAATTATATCTTAGTTGGGATCAAGTACAGGTACTGTTTTATTATTACAGAGAAAAAGGAAATCAATTAATTATTTGATATGGAGTCTATGGGAGATGGCCATCCTGTAATTTGGAGTTTTCTGGGTAATGGGTTTCTAGATAATGGATCCCATACCTGTAGTACTAGCAAATCAGCACATAGCATTTACTCATCAGCTATTTGAAAACAAACATCTTATAGGGCAACGAATAAGAATAAAAATTTGCATTTCGCAATGTAATATTGTTCATTAGAGTGTTATTAGTTATAATTGTGCATTGCAAACTTTTGAAGGCAAGCTTGAAGGTGGCGTAATCATTTGGAGCAAACCTAACAACTCTTCCATTAAGAAGTTTTATTACATACACTGCGCAAACAGTAACATTTGCAAACTTTCTTCCACTGTCGGAAGTGGTCGCTTAACAGTTTCTGCCTTCGCAAAGCCCATATAAAATTCACGCAAAGGCAAATTTATTCACACAGAGGCATACATTTTTACATTGCAAATACATTTTCTGTTTTATTTACTTTTATTACATTCCCCCCATAAAGTTTGCTATGCGTTACTACACCTGGGAAAAGTTGTATCCGTTATAACATTGCCCTGTAAGGATAAATGGTACAGGTATCGGACCCCTTATCCGGAAACCCATTATCCAGAAAGCTCCGAATTACGGAAAGCCCATCTCCCATAGACTCTGTTTTAATCAAATAATTCAGAATTTTAAAACTGAGTTCCTTTTTCTCTGTAATAATAAAACAGTACCTTGTAATTGATCTCAACTAAGATATAATGAATCCTTATTGGATGCAAAACAATCCTATTGGGGTAAATTAATGTTTTATTGATTTTTTAGCAGAAAAAAATTAGGGAAAAACCCCTTATCCGGAATACCCTTGGTCCCAAGCATTCTGGATAACGGGTCCTATACCTGTACATCATTTTATCTATCATTTGATCTCACCATCATCAATGTGGTTCTATCCAAGAAAACCAATTCAAAACCAGTGCACTGTCCCTTAGATATGGGATTTTGGATATAAATTGCAGTGGCCTATCTATATATTCGATATAATCTATATATTAAGTACATGTCACTGATGCACACAAACAGTGAGAAAATTTGCACAAGTGTGTTAGTCCATATCAAACAATCATCCCACAACATTGGTCAGTCAGTGGCTATATAGACAAAAGAAAAGAAAACATTTGATTTGACAGAAGTCTTTGTTCGCAGATTTCTATTCATTTTTTGCTACGCAGACTTTGGGGATTATACCATGGCTGCCACATAGGCTTAGTTTTGCCATATACCCAAGGATGTTGGGCATGTCCCGCTAGACTATGCCCCCTATCGGTTTTTGTAAGGGGGGATATCATACCCCACAGGCCTTGGGCAGAGATATAAAAAACCAAGAACCAAGAGAACAATAATGTTCTTGCAATAGGAGAATAACGATACACTTCAAAAAATTGAAAATTAAAAATAATTGTTAAAAATAAGAGCACTAATTCACTTCACCAACACACCGCATGCATTTTTGTCTCTGACTCTTCCCTGCAACAGAATTGCACCTGTTTATCTGAATATTTGAAAATCCCATTGACTAACAAGTACAGTGTTTGACACATGGAAGTTTGGTCTCATCATTTTAAAGATAAGGCCTCCTGCATTTCAGAGATCTGAAAAGTTTTTTTCTTTAAAAGAATGTACAGGTTTATGTAAACAGCAGTCTGTCTACCAGTTTGGGTTGGTTTCAGTGGCAGCATTCCATTGCAGCGCTGCTAGCAAAGTCTAACAAGCTCTAATAGGCTTTTAGCCTGCAATACATGTGGGAAAGGCTGGATATTTTTTAACTAGCCTTTCAAAGTACACAACATTGTCTAGAAGGAGCTGAATAATAAACTAAATAACATTTTTTAGATATCCATGCTTTGACTTTTACAATGAAACAATCCTTTAAAAGAATAGATGGATTAATAAATGCCCCCCTTAATGTACCCCAATATTCAAATGTTGGTTCAAAAGGATAAATGTCCAATATTTAGTAAATGCAAATAAAGCTAAAGTAACAACATTCTCACAGTATATAAATTGTGAATAATGTGCCCCCTGTTATAAAATAAGGGATATTATAAGTCACCACAGTATTCTATGACCATATAAAAGCACAAGGCCAAAGGCCAAGTGCTTTATAAAGGTCACGGAGGTGACTTCTAACATATTCATATTTTACAACAGGGGGCACATTATTTTTTTATAATACACAATACAATAAGTTTCAGGGAGTCATGTGACAGAAATGACACAATTAAGCTCCGATTATAAACGATAACATCACTAAGCTCCATTTATAAGGATATAATTTACAAGATATTCATGGCTCTTGTGTATTTTATATATATACAGTATATATACAGTTTTTTTGTTAAAATGAACACTTTCTGGAGAATATACAAGAGGACAAAAAAGGAATCCTGACATTTCTGCATAAATATTACCTTTCACTTTGCTCTCAAAAGACTAAAATGAAGCATTTTTGACAATGTCAGCCATATGATTTACAAAACACACTTCTCATTGAGTGTATTGGAAGTATATATTATACTAGAATTTAAAGTGCATGTTTACATATCCATCATGCTGCTGTGCATCAAAAAACCTGTCACTCTTTAGCCTTGAGAAGCATTAGGCGGATCTTCCGATTCGGGATCTCTCGTGATGTATGCACAAATAGTCTTTGGGACAATATTTCCAGTTTTATTGCCTGTGCATGTCTAAGTGACAGGTTGAGTTACAATAACAACTCAGCTGCTAACTACATACAGTGACATGACAGCATTTTACAAAGTAAATCATGGCGCTCCAGTTTCTTAAAAAGGCACCCGATAGAACCTTTTGACCTAATACCTGATGTACGGCTGTGCCTGGCTGCCTTGTGTGCTGGTTATTTCAATCATGAGAATTGATATGATAACTTAGGAGTCGTTCAGTAGCATTTTTCTCTTTACAAAGGTAATTTTATCATTACTCGAGTACCACAAGGTATATGACGTAAACTTTTTTCAAGTATAATCAAGGGGTAGTCTCTTGCCTGGGTTAGTACAGCACTTCTGTTTCCATCAGAATAGTTAATAGTATGTTGGAGACACCAGAAGGTGAGGAGAAGTTTCTGTTTATTAAAAATCATAATAACGCTTGGTACCATTTTGGTGATATCCATGTATATTTCCCAAAATGTAAAGTTACCCAGTGTGCCACATATTGGTGCAAAGTAGGTTTGGAAAATTTGTGAGTACTTTCAGTGGGTGGGTCAAGGTAATGGCTGGGGTTATACCGCCTATAGCAGGGTTAATTCTGAAAGCAATGGCATTAACCAACTACAGGTATAGGACCCGTTATCCAGAATGCGCGGGGCAAAGGGTATTCCTGGATAAGGGTTCTTTCCGTAATTTGGATCTTTATACCTTAAGTCTACTAAAAAAAAATCAATAAAACATTAATTAAACCCAACAGGATTATTTTGCATCCAGTAAGGATTAATTATATCTTAGTTGGGATCAAATACAAAGCACTATTTTATTTTTACAGAGAAAAAGGAAATCAATTTTAAAAATCTGAACTAGTTGATTAAAATGGAGTCTATGGGAGACAGGCTTTCCATAATTTGGAGCTTTCTGGATATCAGGTTTCCGGATTAGGGATCCCTTACCTGTACTAGTATTTATCACTCTTATATTATGGTGTCCTTTGTTGTAAGTGCCACAAATAGTTTCTGGGCAGCAACATTTTGATCAGGGCTGCATTTACAGTGTAGGCAGGAGCTTTAGGGTGGAAGTACAGGTATTGGACCCCTTATCCGGAAACCCGTTATCCAGAAAGCTCCGAATTACGGAAAGCCTGTCTACCATAGACTCCATTTTAATCAAATAATTCAGAATTTTAAAACTGATTTCCTTTTTCTCTGTAGTAATAAAACAGTGCCTTGTACTTGATCCCAACTTAGATATAAATAATCCTTAGTGGATGCAAAACAATCCTGTTGGGGTTAATTAATATTTTATTGATTTTTTAGCAGACTTAAGGTATGGAGATCCAAATTACGGAAAGACCCCTTATCCGGAATGCCCTTGGTCCCGAGCATTCTGGATAACGGGTCCTATACCTGTATTAGGGGGGCGGCCCTTAGGTGCCTACATACTTGCCAGATAAGGCAAACAATTCAAAAACTATAGAAAATGAAGACCAATTTAAAAGTTTAGCATAAAAGGCCATTTTATAACATACTAAAAGTTAACCTGATGTTAAACCAGCCTTTTAAGAGAGATAACTGCAGCATCCATTGATGTGCAACAGTGTATTGAATGATCCCCAGTAAGATATATGGCTCAATATTGTTATAAAAGGAATCCATGGCAACTCTGATCAATTATGTTACATATATATGGCCGTTGCATGTTTTCCCCTAAATCAGGGGTCGGGAACCTTTTTGGCTGAGAGAGCCATAAACACTACATATTTTAAAATGTAGTTCCGTGAGAGCCATACAATATGTTTGGCCGCGGACGCTGCGAGGCAAGGTAGGGTGGGTCCCAAGGATGCCGAATGCGATGCAGAGGAGGGCGTGGCCTGCGCTCAGCGGATAGAAGACATGTTCTAAGGCTTAGAACACGTCTTCTATCCAACGAGCGCAGGGGCATGGTAGGGTGGGTCCCAAGGATGGCGGATGTGATGCGGAGGAGGGCGTGGCCTGCGCTCGGCGGATAGAAGACGTGTTCTAAGGCTTAGAACACATCTTCTATCCGCCGAGCGCAGGCCATGCCCCCATTTTTTTTTTTATTAAAGATTTGGCAGCGAGCCAGGTGCAGCCATCAAAAGAGCCACATCTGGCTCCCGAGCCAAAGGTTCCCTACCCCTGCCCTAAATGCATAAACTTTGCACTGCTGTGCCCATCCTCTTTGTTTTGTGAATCAGTGAAATGAAGATTGCGCACAAAAATTTGCGAATGAGATTGCGAGTTGCACGAGCTTGCCTTCTGTGCGCATTTATTATGTGCGAATGTATAGCCGATTTTCTCTTTGCGAATGTAAATTTGCAATTTGTGAAATCAGTTTAGTGAATAGTTTTCCCTCCACTAAAATTGTGGCGTAACTCAGGCTCAGGGTGTGCCCATATATATTCGCAATTTGCTGATATGCCATATTTTAACAGAAAAGCTTTAAGGACATTTGCACTGCAAATAAAAATTTCACAATTATGTTTCATATGTTCCAGCTTTATAATAAAAATGGAAAGGGCAACTATGTTCACTGTGCAAATAATTCTGCCCTGTTTTCTAAATGACCCCCATAGTGTTTTACTATACTGGAGTATTCCCTCATTGGATGCTTGCTTTGTACTTCCAAAGCCCCAATAAAATCTAGCCATGACCCCTAGAACATGATCTTTGTTGACATCTACTAAAAATATATCCAAACACAAACAGTTTGGCTCTAGACTTAATCACTTTTGGGTCAGCAGCTGTTTGGCCCATGTATGGCTCCAAAGGATGCCTTCCCATATCAATATCTGTTTAGGGCTCAGTGTTATATTGATTGTACTGGGTGAAAAATCCTGTCTGTCTAAAGCTGGCCATACATGCACCGATACTATCGTACGAAACCTTGTTTTGTACGATATTCGGTGCGTGTATGGCATGTCGGTGAGTCGACCGATATCGCAGGAAGTTGCTGATATCGGACGAATCGCCGATCGGCCAGGTTAGAAAATTTTGATCGGGCGCCATAGAAGGCGCCTGACCAAAATCTGCCGTCAGGGCTGAATCGGCAGAAGGAGGTAGAAATCCTATTGTTTCTACCTCCTTATCTGCTGTTTCAGCCCTGACGGTGTGTCGGATCTGACCATCGGTCGCACGAAACATCGTCAGATCGCCACCTGTATGGCCAGCTTAAGCCTTATTCAGGCTTTGAATGTGGTCCCTGGGTAATTCATTAGCACTGCCTACAACTACCCCCCCCACCCACCATTTGATCCAGTCACTGGTCTGAGCAGGGTCGGACTGGGGGGTACAGGGCCCTGCAGGGGCCCCCTTAACCCCCCGCAGGGGTCCCCCACCCGACATCCTCCCCTGAGCGCTCGTAAATTTAATGTGTCAGGGAACGAACGGTTGGGCAGAGGGTGCACCGGCAAGGGTCGGGTCTGAGGGGCCCACCGGGATTTTTTCTGGTGTCCCAGCGGCTCAGTCCAACCCTGGGTCTGAGGGGCAAATGATCTGATCAGACTAATTTGGCCCAGCAATCACGTGAATGTATTTTCTGTATCCACATACACGGCTGTGGGAGGAGGCAAGGAAAGGTCTTAGCCAGACAAGATGAAAATAATGGAGAGTCAGGCAAGCCTGAAGCTGTTGAGTTGGGGGAAACACAGCAAGATGGAAAAATAATTATATGCTCATCTTAACAGTTTAATAGTGTGCATTGTATACAGTATATATTGTTTGGAACAGGTCCCAGATGACTTGGACAATCTACTCCTGATATAAACAGTACACAGCAGTGGTTTAACTAGATGTTACTGGGTCCTACAACTAATTCAGTTTAGGGGCCCAAAACATTGCTAAGTTGACCTATTCTAGAATATATATTGAGGCCTTACTGGGCCCCCTACACTCCTGCCCCCCCCCTGCAAGCAGGGCCTGCTTTCATTGTAGTTATGCCTCTGCAACTACCCAGTTGTGCTAATTCGCTTTATTATGAGATGTAAGGGAAATGCCTATCATTACTAAATATATTTGTGGCATGATTCATAATCACTTGCAATGCATGCCTATATTTCATGATCCTGTGGCACATTTCATTACCAGGTGAATTGGAAATGTATTTCTATCCCCAGAGCAGGGGGTGATACATTTTATTGGCAGGTGAGCTGGTGTTGCATTTCATGACTCTACAACACGTTATATTATACGATGAGCCAGTGATGTTTTCTTATCAGATCTGGCAGTAATTTATTTCATTGTCAGATGAGTCTTCAGATACATTGTATTTTGCTGCAGAATATACTGCCACATCATAAATAAATGATAAAATATTAATACAATAATCTGACTTGAGTCACTAAGCCATTGTATTTATCTGATGAGTTGGAGATGTCATTTATGTATGTTTGATGAACAGGACTGGGAGCTCTCCAGATCTGGCCACATCATTCCAGATAGTAATAAACAGTAATATTATAGTCCCAGGGGAGAGAACATGCTGGTCTGTGATCTGGTACGTTAACATGGCCCAAACAATGTTCTGTCCCTATGCTCCATCCTTCTACAAGTCAGGGTTTGTAGATTACAGAGCAACTCCATCCCATAATCGCCTCTGGTAATAGGAGAAAACAGTTTGGTTGCAGTTAAAAGTGCATAAAGATGGCCACATGCATTTATACATCTTTTTCTGTATAAGTCAGTTCACAACCAAACCCTATGATTGTACATGTGTGTCCCACCAGAACTATAGATATGGTAGATCAACCTCCTGCAAGAAAAATAATGCAAAAAACAAGCTATAGTTTTTGTATAGGACCAAAAGGGATAATATCCTCTACTGTTCAGCTAATCCCTGTGGGAGGGAAGTTTCCTAATTGGCCCAAGGATAGTGTGACCTGTTCCTGTCCTTAGTTTATATTAGGGGAGGGAGAACATTCTCTTTGGTCTCCACTTAGGAGCAGACATGGAACCTGGAGCATAAGGCCCCAGTATCAGTATTTGCCCTAAGATGACCAAACACCTTAGTGAAGTTGGAGAGTAGGTATCCTGTATATAAGGTACAGGAAGTGGTAGTAAACCCATAGAACATAAATAGGAGTTGTGAGTTAGACAGCCCAGTAGTGTGCAAAGTGCAATTTCAGAAACAAATCGCGTTTAAGAAAAATTTGTCACGTGTTGTTGCCCATAGACTTTAATGCATTTTGCAAATTTTTTTGTCAAAGCGAACCAGGACAGATTGGCTCATCACTAAAGGATAGCGTGGCAAGAGCAGCCTGGATGCATGGAGCCAGCATTCCTCTGTGTAGGAACCACAGTCTGGGAAAGCACTAAGGCTGTTTTCTTCCCTATGAGGTTTTCATTGGGCAGGATACATTTTATGGAGGTGTCTTTGTACTGGTGAACCCATTCCTTCACATCCTTACTATCTCCAATGGGTAATAGTCCATGAACATCTGTAAAAATTTTTGCTGTACCACCATGTTCTCTATTTGCTTCACTACTATTTAGGCAGCGCCTTCAAGTTACTGTGGGTAAATAAACATCTGTGTGATTAAGAATAACTAGCTCATACATAAGGTATATATTAGAGAGTTACAGTTCAGCAACATCAGACCTTTCCTCCTACACCTTGTGAGTTCCCAGCTGAGAAAGAAGTTTGCAATGTAACACCCTTTACATTTTCTTAAAATATCTTTTATTCTATAACATGTGACATGGTAGATGCTGCTGAACTGCAACTGTATAGCCCTACAACTAATCTGATCCAGTTAAACCTATACCAGCTATTGGCAATGTTTTACATTTCTTGCGTTGCAGAATCTTAACTTTCATTATTCCACAATGAAGACATCAACTGAGCTGGTTATGAAAGTCTGGGACTCGTATCTCTACAGCATCTAATTCAACAGCATTGAGGATTGCCTATAGTAGACTGGTACCGTGGGTTTCCATTGTGCCTTTATCCCTGTTGTGATAAAAAATAACAATAAGCAGTGTATGGTAGTACATTAACCATGCACATACCGTATGGCGTACACTAGTACAGAATATTATATGAAGCCGAATGCGGCGAGGCTATAGGGAGAGTAGCATAACCTCCATGCACATAGAGCACTGACAATGACATTGTAGCTCAGATAATAATATGTACATTTTCCAGCAGCTTTGAAAGGTGGCAAATGTTCAGCTATCAGGGCTTTGTTAAGGCACACAGCCGAAGTGATTACAATCTATCATTGGGAGTAGGAAAGGGCATGGGTGGAATCTCATTTTTACATATACATGTAGGTCATGCATGGAACGTTATGTCTCCATCTCTATGGCACGCAGAATGCATTAAAGATACTTCTAGAAATTCAAAGGACAAAGTTTTGAAAAAAAAAATGTTCAGAGGAAATATATATAGTTTTGAGAAAAAGGTCCTGTGGTTATATACTTGATAATGCATAACTACAAACATTTTCTATACATTGTATTCTTCACTTTTTTTAAATTAAAATTATACAGTACTTATTTATTATTGCATAAGTTCATTAAAAGGGCTAAGAGTAATACCAGTGTTGTTGGGTTTATATAAGACTAATATTATATGGAGTATTTTTGTGTCAGGTAAAACTGGCACTGAGGACTTCTAGGGGGAAAAGGCTGAATTGGTGGTTAAAAAAATGGCGATTGTGTCTGAAATTGCACTTTGCACACTGCACTTGTGGTCGTAATTGACCACTAATATTTTGATGTTATCCGGAAAACTGCAGAAAACAGTGAAGGTCAACTCCCTTAGACTCCATTTTAATCAAATAATTCAGATTTTTAAGAATGATTCCCTTTTTCTCTACAATAATAAAACAGTACCTGTACTCGATCCCATCTAATATATAATTACCCCTTATTGGGGGCAGAACAGCCCTATTGGGTTTATTTAATGGTTAAATGATTCCCTTTTCTCTGTAATAATAAAACAGTACCTGTACTTGATCCCAACTAAGATATAATTACCCCTTATTGGGGGCAGAACAGCCCTATTTGGGTTTATTTAATGGTTAAATGATTTCCTTTTCTCTGTAATAATAAAACAGTACCTGTACTCGATCCCAACTAAGATATAATTACCCCTTATTGGGGGCAGAACAGCCCTATTGGGTTTATTTAATGGTTAAATGATTCCCTTTTCTCTGTAATAATAAAACAGTACCTGTACTTTATCCCAACTAAGATATAATTACCCCTTATTGGGGGCAGAACAGCCCTATTGGGTTTATTTAATGGTTAAATGATTCCCTTTTCTCTGTAATAATAAAACAGTACCTGTACTTGATCCCAACTAAGATATAATTGCCCCTTATTGGGGCAGAACAGTCCTATTGGGTTTATTTAATGGTTAAATGATTCCCTTTTCTCTGTAATAATAAAACAGTACCTGTACTTGATCCCAACTAAGATATAATTAATCCTTATTTGAGTCAAAACAATCCTATTGGGTTTATTTCTAAGTAGACAATTATGGGATAGGGGTGGGGGTCGAGAAAAGAACAATCAGCAGAAGAGTGCGTGGATGTGGGCAGGACTGGCAAGATCACTGGGACTGGAGCGCTTGGACTAGGGGTAGGCAGAAATGGGGTATGTGCCTAGCGCCTACCCCAGCATTGTGCCCTAGGCACGTGCCTCTTCTGCCTACCCCTAGTTCTGGCCCTGAATAGAGCCCATACTCATGCCATAGACATGCCATAGAGAGGATAGCAAACAGATTGCGGATCCATCATATCATGCACTGGACATGTTCAATAACTGCCAATGAAGCTGTAGTAGAACATTCAAAATCTGTGACATAGATAAACATGTGACAAATGTACTCTGTCATCCATAATGTAATAAACAGCTGAAAAACATTAAAACTGGGTGGGTAGGCAGGACAAAGCTGCTCGCCCCCAAGCTTTCCTGAGGCAAAAACTAACTAACTAACTGCCCGAGTAACATGCACTCTGCCCAGCCCACCATGCTTATATCAGTCAGTAACTGAACCCCATATAGTATCATTATTTACTATATATACTTTAATTTATAACAGGGGTCTTACATTATTTACTATATATACTTTAATTTATAACAGGGGTTTTACAATAATCCAACAAAACAAAGGCTGATGATCTTAATTTCATGGGTGCCCGCCAGTCTGCCGACCATGGCCTGGATTCACCCAACTCACACTGGCTGTTAGAAGTATGTTTTTAAGTATGTAAAACAAGTTTGGAATAGCACCAATCTTCCAAGTAATAAAGACACATTGATATAGGATGGTTTATAGACAAAGATGGTAGGAGGTTAATGGGGGCAGAGATGTACAGATATTTGTTTTTGTTTTTTACATTGCTGGCCCATTCTTTCTGTTAGCAGGATCCATCAGCCAAGGGAACCAGGTAGCTGGTGAAGTAATAACTGGGCCCCCCCTGAGGGCAAGGCCCCTGATAATTTAGTTTAATTAGTCTTTCTTATTGACTATACAGACACTTCATAGAATAACTTCCAGTTAGAGACAACAAGCATTCAAGCATGTTTAGGGTAAATAATTAACTACACTCAAAACAAAAGAAGGGTCTTTTCCAAAAAAAGAGAAAACAAACTAGAGATGGAATGACTAGACCAAGAGTCTTTTGCAGTTATTTTCCTCTAACCCCCACACCAGTTCATTAATCCCAGCTGAAAATTATTGAGGGCATTAAAGATTTTTACTGATCATCATTACCGCTTGGAAACAAAATACCAATACCCGATGAATTGCCCTGATCATTCCGGACAAAATATAGATATAAAATATAAGTGAGACGGCCCAGTTTCAGACATGTTTTGGAAAAGCCCTTCAATAGTTACAGCTTACAGCTTTAGCAGAGAAGTGTATATACTGCAAAGGGAAAGCCAGTGATCAATTTAACTGTGTTTCCCTGCAAGTGGACTGTAGAGATGTATCTTCACAACTGATGTTTTCAATTTTATTCTTTGTTTAGGTGCCAGGAAACGTGGTAATCCTGAAATAAGATATGAGCACGTTCGGATCCTCTGAATCTAAAAGCACCAAGCTTTGTCACCCTGAATTGCTTCAAGGATTCAAACCTGCTCATTTTTCAGTGCATATTGTCCCAGCGCCCTTCTCTCTAACTGAAATACACCAGTATGTATTAACAGCCCCGCTCAGCAGAATCAGGGAGAGCTCTTGGGAAAGTAAAAAAAAAAAAACCTCAGGTATATTTTTCAGAGGCAACAAACACTTATTTTAACCCTGCTGAGGTTATCTTTTTATCTTGTGTGTTTTCTTGGGTAGCTTCGAAGGGGTATTTGTACAGTTCGGTCTGTGTGCAAAAGGGAGAAATAAACACTAGTCAATGTTTCACCTGAAATAGAATATGGCTAGTAAAGCGATAACATTGTACATAATTCTCTTTTATCAATTACCCATAAAAATGAATATGCTTTGTTAGATTGTTTTAAAAGTTTATATTATTTTGTAAAGTAAGTACAAAGTGCAGACTGGAAGGCAAAATAGCTCCCCAGGGTAAAGACTAGGCCATGGGAACCTAGAAGGTAGGGTAATGTGTCAATAAATGTACCAGCTTTTATTGCTGTTCAGCTACTGGGGATCTGATACAGATGTTGTTAAGTGGAATAAGAGTTTCAAAACCAAACATCTCAAAGAGGGATATGCTCCTTAGGGAGGGGATAACTGATGACCCATTAGAACCATTAGGGTTATCCTAAAGAAAGGAACCCCCCATATGTTAATCAGTTCTCAAGGCAGTTTTTGTGGCACTTACTAAATAGATTAAGTTACCTTTAATTTGCAGTGCGTGGTTCCTTCCTTTGCTTTCTCCTCCGAGGGGACATAAGGGAATCTGGCACAGAAGAAGATGGTTCCTGAGGGAAGGGAAGAGGACAACCATTTGAGAAAAAACAGAAAAGTGCAAGTAGGATTGGGGATAGACCATGTAGGTGTTTAACTAGGGAAGCATATGGAATAATAACAACAAGCTTAACCTATTAACTGATTAGCTGCCAATCTTTATTTCTAAATGGCTGCATGACACACGGTCATAGGATCCACTTTTTAAATAAATGAGGACTAATCTCTAAAAGCAATTGTGGGCAGAAATGCTGTATTTTATATGCTAAACTTACTGTGCCAGCCTAAAGTTGTGCACAGGACTTCCCAACCTTGTATTTTGTTAAGAGTGTCAGTGGCGCTGCACATGCTCAGTGAGGTCTGGGCAGCTGCTGAGAAGCTAAGCTTATGCAAATAAATCAAGCAGAAAATGAGGTTTATATGTCATAATTATTCAGGTCTGATGCAATTGATGCAAATTGCACTGGTTTCTGAGCTGCCATGTAATGAGAATCTGAATTAATTAGTAATCAGCCTTATATTATGACATTTATATTCTGTATATACAGTATATTGTCAGTGGGCCCCTAAACTCAGGTAAGTGACAGCAGCACAGAGTATGTGCAGGGAATCAGCAGAAAAGAAGATGGGGGGCTACTGGGGCATCTTTGGGGGCACAGACCTTCACTGCTAAAAGGCTGTGGGTGCCTTTGGCTAGTACAGGAGCTCAAAATGTAATGTGTCTTTTCATATTAAACTTAAGGTGGGTTTCAACCAGGGCACAAGCTGCATCAAGTTTGGCCATGGCTGTAAGTGTGCTGTATGGTTCCACCTCTTCCACTGAATTTGGTTATGTAATAAAATACACTAGGCAACCAATAGCAACCAATCAAAAGGTAGCATTTACTGGGCTGCTATGGGCTACTGCCCCAGGACAAATGTAATGCCTTTTATTACATATGGGGGTAAGTATATAATGGGTAATACCTGTCCTAATAGGCAACATCATTGCTGTCAGAGAGATGAGCCCTCAGGTCTCACAACAGTCTTTTGATCCTGCCTCAGAAATTGGTGCAATAAACCACTTAACAGTCCTCAAGAATCCATTGTAAACAGTGGAAGCACAAGCTGGAAAATCAGGTTAGTCGCCTTTCCCTTGCATACCTTGCTTTGTCAACAAAGGTAAAATGTTGCTGATTAAACACATTATATCTGTGGGAGAGAGACTTTGGAGAATATATTAAAATATCTCCTCCAAATATATGAATCCTTGAAAGTCCAATGCTGCTCTGACGGTAACAAGGCAATAAATGCACATATTTCATTTTTATTTCAAGTACATTTGCAGGGGAATTTGTCATGTGCTGATTTTACAGGGATCAATAAAGAAGGCGTGACCTGGACAATTTTTAACCATCGCATTTTATATACAATTTTAATTTGCTTTGGCAAACTAGTCTAGACTAGTAATGTCTAAAGTTATTTTTATGTTGAAGTCAGTTCTACGATTACAGATTTGTTGGATAATTTGGTTGGATCCCACTTTTTTGCATGGTGCAATGTCAGGCCAACAGCGCCCTGGATGCTCCCCCTCCCATTGTGTCCACAAGGAGGAAGTGTGATACGCGGTAGGGTGGTAGCTCCGGATTGGGGTGGGGGACCCCCAGACGGCAGCCCCGGTGGGCCTGGACACCTCAGTCCAACACAAGCAAATCTCTTCTACAGTGCAACCCTTTTGAAATAAAAAATAACAAACATGTTATAAAGGGGATTACTTTATTGCCTAACTAATATAACCATAGCAAGCTTTCAGAATGTTTTAGTATATATACAAGGGAACTTGCAAGGGACAAACAGATAAGGTGCAAGGTAATGTGGATCAAAGGGGCTGTATATAAATTAGGGCTAAATTATTGAAGAGTAAAATAAAAGGAATTCCAAATGATCAGTTAGACCAGTGTCTCCACACATATTTGTATTTCAGACTTGGTGCAGGCAGTTTTTAATCTACATAACTAGCCATAAATCCAAGGCCCAGGTTGAGTCCCTTCTCCATACAGTTAAAAGTGTTCATTAATTTGATTTTTACATCATCTATGGAGTGGTGAGGGCTCTTAAAATGGTAACTTACTGGTGTGTCCAGTTTTTTATTATCTATAGTGAAGTGGTGGTGTGTATTTGATCAGTGTCTCCAATATACAGTCCTCCTGTTGGGCATCTAGTTAGTGATGAGCAAATAGGTCCCATTTGCTGCGCTGACCGCAACATATTTTGTTATGTTATTATGTAACTATGTAACTATTATCCAAGGCTATTGTGATACTAATATCTACAGTTAGTATTACTGGTTGTATATATAGTTTATGTATGTGAGTGTATAGATTGGTAAGTATAGGTTGTGTGCTGGGTTTACTCGGATGGGTTGAACTTGATGGACAATGGTCTTTTTTCAACCCTATGTAACTATGTAACTATATTTGATGCAACCGCAACTTCTTTGACATCAACATCAATTTTTCCTCACTTGCCAAATTTTTGTCATGGTAAATTTTTGCGGTAGTTTCATAATAAATTTGCCAATGGTGAAATGCGAAATTTTACAGTGAACCCATGCCTAATGAAACAATTCACTCATCATTACATCTAGTACATTGTATTAAGCACACCACATTGGAAGAAGAACAGTTGTAGAGGCCATGACTCTTACTCTTAATTCTAAATTACCACAAGGTTAATACTTTGTTGCTTACAGAGATATGGGCCATATTCAATTCACTGAGAAAAAGTTATCTCATGGTTTATCTCACGAAAACTCATGGATGAGATTCAATTTCATTTTTCCTATAGACTTTAATAGCGTTTTTACATGATAAATGTTGAGATAAGTTTTTCTGAATTGAATTGCATCTCAAATTGAACCTTGTCCATGAATCTGGCCCAGTACCTACTGGCATGCAGCCCTGGGCAATTCCAATAAAACAATCACCACTGGCTTACCACCACACTCTGGACCCTACTTTGCATTACTAAGCTGCAATGAAGAATACAGGGACAATAAAGGGACCACACATGGCTATCTGAATGCTGCCTACTTTGCCTAGGGCAGACAGTAAGGACAGAGCTGCTTTGGGCCCCGTATGCTTTGCTTGACACATCACCACATGCAGAGTGCAGCCAGACCCAGGACAAAAGTACTTTCTGAATGTTCACTAAGGGGCCCACGATTGAATTTCTGCACAGAAATGACATCTTAACAATAGTTGAAAAAACTAAATGGTGAGGGTGGGTGCTGCTGGTCCTGGTGCCTAGAAGAGCAGAAACCCACAATGACTTTCTTTTTTTGGATCCCTTTCCATGACCCCTCACTCTCATGCCACCATGTCATCTGGCTTCCAGGCAAAGCTCCTTCCAAGAATGAGAGCCCTTACTTTGCCTTTTATATCTTATTAATGTTGCATGGCAATCAAGTGAAAATATTGTAATTTCATTGCCCCAGTTTTATATCACATCCAGTCCAAGGAACATAACCAGACACAATGAGTTTGCTGATCTATTACAGAGCAGTTATCAGAGCAATACAGAGAAGTAACCTGAGGGAACCAGAGATGCTGATCCATACAGAGTCCAGATACTGCCTAGGCAACCATTTCAGGTCAAGCTCTTTGGATATAATGTAAGATGGTAAGCTTGGTTGCATTGGAAGCCATGGAGCAGTCTGCTGAATACCACACCACAACCCCCTAAATATAGTATCAACCTCTTGCTGTAAACTCCTTTATTGTGTGGCAAGAAATATTATGCAAACTATCCCTCTTTTTAAATGTAAATCTACATATTTCCTTATGTTCTTTGCCATGCTTCATTGGTTTTATACACTCGTTTTAAATTACATTATGTCGAGTCGCTTTTATTGCAGATAAACAAAAAAATATTTTTGCTTATTTTCCCGTGTTCTTGTTTTTTGGAACATGAGGAAATTTGGATGTTGAAATAGAAGTAGAAGGGGAGGGAGATAATGCATGCTAGAATCCATTGTCCCCCTAGAGAAAGAAACACACAGGCCCGGTGCCAGGGAAAGCCATTCTATAGACTCGGGAAACATGCCAAAACACAATGCACCGGCATGAAGAGAATGTGGCATTATTACAGATGCCAAGATCTTTAAGTCCATAAGGCAAAGGATGCTAGAGGAAGATGAATATTACGAAGACTGTCTTTAACTATACTTTAGTTTTCAAAATGGTTGCCCCAAAGTTCCCCAACAGTGCTCTGCAAATTCATGGCCTAGCTGCACATCTGGTAAATCCTTTATTGTGGTTTTATTGCTGGAAGAGAAATGCCAGTGCCACCCCTCTAATACTGCCCTATGCATGCCAATACAGGTGCCACCATGAGGGTCTATGTGCCAAGGCACACACACACGCACGTGTTGGCACATAGACACTGCAGTCTGGACACTTTGTGCACCCAAGGCTTGTGCCATTCACACCACCACCAAGTATCTGTCCACCTCTCAACAGTGTTTAGCCTTTTTTGTTGTTTTTTTTCCCCCAGAATTTCTTACACATTAAATATGTGAAATTGCTAACTATTCAATGTATATGTTTGCCACGGAAATATTTTTGAATGAATTTGTGTGGCTTTTGGTTTCATTTATATATACAGGGCTGATTTAAAAACCTTTGGTTCATGAAACATTATACAGTGCTTTCACGTGTAATTAAAACACTGTTTTGTGATGAAATCTATGAGTATGACAACTGTATTAACAACGTTTTTGAGCTCATAAGTCACAATGGTTTGTGATTCTGCTAAATGAAGCCATCCACAGTGTGTGGCTCTACGTTTATAGCACCCACCATTAATCCCTATTTGCTAGAGAGTGTGCCGACAGAGCATTCCTTGTCTAAAATTACACTCTCTGTGCGATGTCAGCTGGGTATGGCCTCATAGCATGGTTACGTACTCCAGTGCATCACTGCCCACTGCACCATATGGGATTCCTAATACTTATTATTTTATACTTATTCCAGTCCCACAGGCACTTGTATTACAGTGGTTATAACATGTTATCATGATCTCTTTCTATTCACCTTAAAAATCTCTGTCAAAAATGGAGAACAACAATGTATACAGTCTGAAGCCACCTTTTATAACTTTGCCTCTTACTAAAATGAATGGAGTGGGGCTATGCATGTTGTGCAAGCTAGATGGGGAAAAACTGGCTCCATCAATTGCTTCAACACCAAAACAAAGATTTAAAAGGGGCAAAACTTTCCTCAGGGCACACAGCACTTCTCAAATGTGTGCCCTCCTCTAGAACTGAACACTTAAAGAACTTGTTTTTTTATTTGAATGTTAAACACATGTCACTGGTTCTTAGGCTAATGGCCTATGTAGGCAGACAAAACCCAGTGCAATCCCCTCTGCTGCTACTTCTTGCTGCACTGGCAGTCACGGGCCTATAAGCACACACTCAAAGTGGTTTTTGAAATAAAAACACAAACTTTAATGTTTTTGCACCAAAGTCCACTCCATGTGTGCACTAACAGGATGACGCCATGCCTGTTGGATCACCATAAAGGAGGAAAAGTTGAGAGCTGGTGGAGAAAAGCCAATCATCTGCCCTGAGTGCCATTAGCCTTTCATCTCCTTCATTCATCTTTGCAGTTCAGCTAAGAGTAGTTGAAGAAGTAAGGGGTTCACTGATGCAGGCAGCACCTCCCCTACTCTGCACAATTTTCTCCCGCTTCATTAAACATTAACCACCCATATGTAATAAAAGGCACTCATTTTGCCCAGGAGCAGTAACCCATAGTAACCAATATGTTTTTTGTTTTTAAACAGGTGAGCAGTATATGCTACCTGCTGATTGGTTGCTATGGGTTACCGCTCCTGGGCAAACGTAGTGCCTTTTATTACATAACCCCATTAGAGTTTAAAGCTGGAAGCTGATGAGGAAGGAGAACACCAAAGGAGGAAGGAAGGAGTCGCATCCAAAGACAATGACTCTAACAGTGTAAACCCTCTGGAGTTGGCCAGCAGTTCAGATCTCCTCTGCCAGAAGCAGAGCAGTATAAAACTGCAAATATCTTAAAAATGAAAAAAATAAATAATGTAATACAGGTATAGGACCCATTATCCAGAATGCTCGGGACCAAGGGTATTCCGGATAAGGGGTCTTTCCGTAATTTGGATCTCCATACCAAAAGTCTACTAAAAAATCAATAAAACATTAATTAACCCCAATAGGATTGTTTTGCATCTAATAAGAATTATTTATATCTTAGTTGGGAACAATTACAAGGTACTGTTTTATTACTACAGAGAAAAAGGAAATCAGTTTTAAAATTCTGAATTATTTGGTTAAAATGGAGTCTATGGGAGACAGGCTTTCCGTAATTCGGAGATTTCTGGATAACGGGTTTCCGGATAAGGGGTCCGATACCTGTATAAACAATGTGAACTGCAAAAGTACTCAGATGAGCATACAATAATTTTTCAGGGGTTAGTTCCCCTTTAATTTGTGCCACACCACTGCTGAGTGAGCCTGCAGCAGTGCTATGGTGCAAATGAAAAGGGAACTTTAATATATAATATATTAATATATATATTCACTGGAGTTTTATTCTGTTTTTATTTCTGTTTATTGCTGTAGACGAAGGCTCATACAGTAGCCTTATGACAACCCTTTGCAAGCCCTGCATTAGTAATGGATATTTCTGGAGCATCATAGACTTAAGGGTACAGGGTTATGTACATTTATGCAGCAGAATAAATAGATTCTCTTTCTGCACTTGCATTTAAAATATATGTGTAAATTTTGTAAATTTACAAAGGCAACTCATCCTAGTAGTGTTGCACCAACCATAAAACCCCCTTTCTGTCAGAGTCCACTTATATCTCCATAAGGACAGATTTCATAGGTCTGTATGCTGCTGCATGAAAGTCTTAACACTTACAATGAAAGATAAGTATTGTATTTTTCTCATTATCTCCCAAGCACTCCCAAAATCAAAGCAGTCGTGCAGGACTTCTTTCCTTCAGGGCTGCCCATTGCTGATGTTAGGCACAGTCACGTGCCTCTGGGGGTATCACAAAGCAGCCGGCCAGTGGAACAATGTCTGACGTCAGGGCAGCTGCTGTGCTCATGGTGAGGCAGTGTCACTATATTACCCACAGCCGTTCTTGTCAGGGCAATGGAACATAATTCTAACTATAGGTCATGGGATACACAGGAATTATGCTCACCAGGGAAATAGCAGCCCCTGACAAACCTCTCCAAACACTTTGCACCCAGTGTGTGTGTCCTACAGAACAGGGTTCCTGCTTAAAAATATTTAAAAAGTCATATTTTAAACTAGCAAAGCAAAATATTTGTGCACAAATAGGCATAAATACAGCCTGGGAAGATGATAAATCCGTTATATCCTCACTACTGACCATTCTTTAGGGAAAATACAAGTTCATTAGAATGTTCCTGGTTTGAGGCTCTTCTTAGCTAGATACAGTTTTGTATTCCTGCAGGGCACAATGGCTTAAGGCTTGAGGACAAAGCAGATTAAGCAGAGCAATTCAGCATCTCGCTTCATGCTTTAATGAACTCTTATATCAAACTCAGAAAATATTCCAGACCCCATGTTCCAAAATTCAACATCACGTTATTACGATTATCATTGTGAATTCTTATCCGTTCATAGGCCCTCTGTAATTAAAAGGACAAGGAGGTGTGCTATTGACAATGCAAAGCTCAAACAAGAGGCACTTGCTAAAGAACAACAGTTTTAGTGACTTCTTTAGAGTAGTTTCCCTACGGGGCCAATTTGCTAATATTAAACATTTTTAAGCTAAATGGAATACGACGCAGACAGAGAAATGTAGCTCACAAAAGTTTAGAAGCGAATTCAAAATTAGCGAGTGTGGCAAAAGAGTCCCCAAACAGAGAGAATTTCTCCTAAAGAACTAATTAATTGGGAGTTATTACCTGAGAAGAAGCTCCTATTATCTTTCCTGAGGAAAAGAAACTTATTTGGAATTACCTTCTCTCAGAAGAGCTTTCCATAACGTTACGCTGCTAGGAAGAATATTCGCCTTTCAGCATCTATTAAAGTAACAGAATTCTAATTTTTGTTGCTTCTTTGCTGAATTGGGGTTAATACTAAATGAATGAGTTCTATGTGCTTCCCCTTCACATTTTATTATCTGTGGATTCAATAGCCAAAGGCCAGGGGCATGTCGTTGGTAGCTCGTTACCACTGCCCAATTCAATGCAATGTTGGGTGTGCAGTAGAGAATGCTGGTTGGTGAACCTGTGATGTGGTTGCACTGAAAGATAGTGTTTGATGGCAGAAAGAAACTGGTTGGCCAGTCTAGACCGTGGTTTTGTTTTATCCAAGGTAATGATTGGATCAAATTGTTGGCCTATTTATACCTAACAGAAGAGGACCATATAAACAGGCTGATGAAGTTCTTGTTCAATGGCAAGGGCTGTTTAAATAGTGGCCTGGAGATCAAATGTGACTTTATAAGGTTTTGTCACTGCCCCAATCTCCCCACTGGCTCCATACACTTTCTATGTAAAATATTTTTAAGGACAGGGCAATCTCCAATTTGTTATACACCCCTTTCCCCAAGGGTTGTAATTGTAAAGCTTGGACCCTGGGCCAGGGATATCTTACTTGAAAACCTCACCGGCCCAGGGTTCAATCTGCAGAATGTGCTGCTGCCATTTTACCCCTTCTTTCCAATGATCCTGTTCTGTGTATGAGCAGTAGAGAATTTGCTAAAGAAGTTTTTTGGACTAGTCATTGAGGGTGATGAAGGAGGACATCTAAAATAACCCCAGTGCAGAATGACTCTGAGAGGTGCAAGTGCTGATGCCATAAAAACTACTAAATGTGCTTAGCAGTATCACTAGCACTATTGCAAATGTGGAACAAAGTACCCAGCAGCTTAAGCAACTTGTGCCTTTAGGGGCTTGCTGGGCAACAGGCACTTTGCAAGGGAACCATCCTTTGGGTGCCTGGAGCCCACTAGGGCTGCAACCTCTCTTGCAACCTCAAGGCCCCCCTCCCGGCATCTGCCCTCTTTGCGCACATTTACCTTACAGCATACCTTTTACCTCCTCTCTAACTTGTCACTGTAAATGGGCAGGGGAGCATCCGCAGTGTCCATGGAGAGTGGATCTAGGTCGGGGGTGGGATGCACGAAGGCTTGGGCCCACTGGGTTTTTTAGCAGTGTCCTGCAGGCCCAGTCCGACCCTGCTTGCAAATTATATAAGGTGTACACGAGGATGCCCACATACTGCCCTACATGGCAGGCACAAGTGCACCCCATTTTTAAATGAGCCCATGCTTCATACTATACTATTTATGGCATGGTAACCCTTACTAGTAAACTGGGCACAGTCTAAGACAGAGCTAGATACCCGTGTGCGTATTACAGTATATATGGCCATAACTAGTGATAAAGAATTTTTTTCCACCAGACATGGCGAATGTTTTCATGAAAATTCTCGGCCACGTCAAAAAAGTCGAGGCGGAGTCGAAAAAGTCATGGGCATCGAAAAATGTCGAATTTTACGTCGTTTTGTGAATTTTCCAGCGAAGCAGATTCACTCATTACTAGCCGTAACAAAAGCATCAGGCTTTTTTTATGGTGGGAGAGATCTTACAGCCTATTCTATCACGGCACGGTGGAAACTTGCTCACCCTGCCTGTACTTATTCTTGTAAAAGTGCAGCAAACTGCAACACGCTGACAGCATTTCCACTTCATTTAAACTTAAATATAAATCAATTGGTAAATGAGTTAAACTCTGCATGTTCTCCTTTCAATTTATTACACTTTGCAGATTGCCCCCCCATGCACACCCAGGAGTTCCGTGTATCGGACTCTGTGCCTTTCCTCCTCTTGGAATTAGTATTATGATAAAAGAAGGACATTGTCAATATATAAATAGCTCTGCGGACAGACGGGTGTTTCAGGTAAAATAACAGAGAGAGAGCGGGTGTGCTTTCCCATACTTCTGCCTTGCAGCCTGAACTTAAAAAGTGGAATTAATGAAGTGGGAAATGATTGCGGCTCTGGGTCTATAGACTTTTTTATACTTGGCACACACAATCTGAGCCAAAGTTCAAGTGAAGGACATTCCTAACTACTGTACAAAGTCATGCGGATCTCATGTTCGTTAGCATGTCGTTTTAAACAGCCCTTATCTGATACTATTATGCCTGACCCGGTGCTGACAGCAAAGAACAGGTTACAAAAGCCATGTGATGATTATTTAGGGATCGCTGAGTACAACACGCAGCTAGTATTAATCCGGCCTTTCAGAAATATCACTACTTCTATCAAAGCTCCACAGTTAAAGGGAAGGATTGAGGAATGATCGGGGGGGGGGGTTGTTCTTGACATTTAAAGGCCAAATTGCACTTTGTTTTCCTCTTAAACTCTTTTTAGATCAAACTTATTAATGTTGGGCATTCCTTTTGGAACACATCGTGCTCAGTGTCAGAGGAGGCCGAATGAGCTTCAAATATCACCAGCGGTAACTCATAAAAAGGGGAGAAATGTAAACTATGTTTGTGTTGCCTTCCATCAGTGCTTTGGCAATACGGAGCTGTGACAAGGGAAGTATGATCCTATAAATCAGCCTTGGATTTACAGGGGAGAAACATGCTTAGCAGCTTTGCAGTAGATCTTAGGGCTAGTCACAAGTTTTACTAATAAAAATAGGGCTACATTTAGAGACGAAGGGGTACTTGGCAATACAGGGAGGTTTGGAGTAATTATATAACTTCACTATGTCTAAGCTGTGACCCTCTAGTCCAAGGACCCACCCCCATGCATACTTTATACCCTATATTATATTATGAAACACTTGTACCCTATTGCCTGTATTGTATTATGAAATACACTATACTCTTATACCATATCTCTATGCTATATTATTAGCCACCTTATACTGTATCCCCTGTGCTATATTATTAGTCACCTTGAACTATATATCCTGTGCTATTTTATTAGCCACCTTATACTGTATCTCTATCCTTTATTATTAGTCACCTTATACAATATATCTATACTATATTACTAGTCATCTTATACCGTATCTTTATGATATATTATTAGCAACCTTATACTGTGCTATATTATTAGCCATCTTATACTATATATATCTATACTATATTACTAGTCACCTTATACTGTATCTCCTGCGCTATATTATTAGCAACCTTAAACTGTATCTCCTGTGCTATATTATTAGCCATCTTATACTATATATATCTATACTATATTACTAGTCACCTTATACTGTATCTCCTGCGCTATATTATTAGCCACCTTATGCCAAATCTCCTATGTTATATTATCAGCCAGGTTATACTATATCTCTATACTATATTACCAGCCACCTTAAACTGTATCTCTATATTATATTATTAAAAAATTATTTACTGTACTCCCTGAGCTATATTATTAGCCACTTAATGCTGCATATCCTGGAACCCAATGAACCGGAGAGCAATGGAGGGAAGCAGGGCATGACGATGTGAGGGCGGCAGTCCCCCCCCCACTTACAGTTTCATTAGAACAAGCTATTGGCCAAGGGTGCTGGCACAGGGATATCGGAGATGGGCCCACTTCCTTTCAGCTAGCAAGCGACATGTTATCCAGAATGCTCAGAGTCTGGAGTTTTCAAGATAAGAGGTCTTTCTGTAATTTGAATCTCCAAACCTTAAGTCTGCTAAAAAGATTTAAACTTTAAATAAACCCAATAGGATTGTTTTGTCTTCAATAAGGGGTAATTATATCTTAGTTGGGATCAAGTACAGGTACTGTTTTATTATTACAGAGAAAAGGGAATCATTTAACCATTAAATAAACCCAATAGGACTGTTCTGCCCCAATAAGGGTTAATTATATCTTAGTTGGGATCAAGTACAGGTACTGTTTTATTATTACAGAGAAAAGGGAATCATTTAACCATTAAATAAACCCAATAGGGCTGTTCTGCCCCCAATAAGGGGTAATTATATCTTAGTTGGGATCAAGTACAAGGTACTGTTTTATTATTACAGAGAAAAGGGAATCATTTAACCATTAAATAAACCCAATAGGGCTGTTCTGCCCCCAATAAGGGGTAATTATATCTTAGTTGGGATCAAGTACAGGTACTGTTTTATTATTACAGAGAAAAGGGAATCATTTAACCATTAAATAAACCCAATAGGACTGTTCTGCCCCAATAAGGGGTAATTATATCTTAGTTGGGATCAAATACAGGTACTGTTTTATTATTACAGAGAAAAGGGAATCATTTAACCATTAAATAAACCCAATAGGGCTGTTCTGCCCCAATAAGGGGTAATTATATCTTAGTTGGGATCAAGTACAGGTACTGTTTTATTATTACAGAGAAAAGGGAATCATTTAACCATTAAATAAACCCAATAGGGCTGTTCTGCCCCCATTAAGGATTAATTATATCTTAGTTGGGATCAAGTACAGGTACTGTTTTATTAATACAGAGAAAAGGGAATCATTTAACCATTAAATAAACCCAATAGGATTGTTTTGCCCCCAATAAGGGGTAATGATATCTTAGTTGGGATCAAGTACAGGTACTGTTTTATTATTACAGAGAAAAGGGAATCATTTAACCATTAAATAAACCCAATAGGGCTGTTCTGCCCCAATAAGGGGTAATTATATCTTAGTTGGGATCAAGTACAAGTACTGTTTTATTATTACAGAGAAAAGGGAATCATTTAACCATTAAATAAACCCAATAGGATTGTTTTGCTCCCATTAAGTATTAATTATATCTTAGTTGGCATCAAGTACAGGTACTGTTTTCTTTTTAAAATAACTGATTTGATTAAAATGGAGCCTATCAGACTCTATAATTATGCATTTATAATTTGGAGATTTCTGAATAGCAGATTTCTAATCCCATACCTGTACTATGTTATGAGAGACTGTATTCTGTGTCTTTATATTTTATATATTTTATATATTTTATCCTCTATAATATGTTGTGAGGCACCTTATACAGTCCCCCCTGTACTATGTTGAGTCACTTAATACTGAATATCCTATACAATGCTATGAGACACCTTATAATGGATCTTCAAATGAACCCTCTATACTAAATTATGAGTTATACTGTACCCCTTATACACTGTTATGAAGCACCTTATATGGTAACCTGTATAAATTATAATAATAAACCTTATACTGTATCTCTTACAACTTATGCTGCAACCCCATATTGAATTATGAGGCACCTTTTACTGTATCCCTTATACAATGTCATGATAACCTAATATGTAATCCTGATGACAGCCCCCTTATACTATATTTCTTATTGTGTGTTATGATACAACTTACACTGCATCCCTATGCTAAATTTTGAGGCACTATAATGGCAGTATTACAAGAAATGACACAAATGTTTATGAGGTTTACCTTGATTCCCAGTGTTTGAAGGACTTGAAGGTTTGAAGTGACTTAAGGAGAAGACCTGCCAAGGTTTTCCTTGAGAAGACTAAAAGATCACAGACGTCCTTGTGTCTTGGGTCTTGGTTCAATCCACTTTAAAAAAAGTTGGATTTCATAAAATGACCTGGTGTTTCCCCACCACATCTAGAATAAAGATAACAGGGATATGGTGATCCAGTTGGAGACTGGGAAGATTATAAATTGTATGTTATCAGGAAAATTAGTTTTGGGCCTGGCCCACAGCTACTTGGTTGCCAGGTCTTACTGCAATAAAATCCAAAGCCTAATGTAAGGAGTTGGAAAGGATAGACTTGGCATAGCCAGATGGACAGGGTCAGAACAAGATAAACTACCATAGACAGAATCATGAAGCATACTCATAAACTGGAATAGACCTAGTGCAAAACCAAGAGATCAAATACAAGGGAAATGACCAGGGAAAGGTAGGAGTTAGGAAATAGGAATCTGAGCATTCATGTTCTTGGTTCCAAGCCTGGCAGGATATTGTAAACCCATTCCGTGCCCCAGGTGAGCATGCAATGTAAGGTCTCTATCACCCACACAAAGGGTTTATTTCATTAGGAACCAATTAAACTGCCTTGGAAGGAACAGAAGCATTCAGATAAACATAGTAACATAATAAGTTAGGATTAAAAAAAGACACATGTCCATCAAGTTCAACCTTTTATGCCTATATATAACCAGCTTAACTGCTAGTTGATCCAGAGGAAGCCAAAACAGACCCCTTCTGAAGCCTCTCTGCAGAGGGGAACAATTCCTTCCTGACTCCAAGATGGCATACATAAACATAAGGTAAACATAAGGAGAACATATAAACTGTATGCCTTCAATGGAAATGATCCCAAGCAGGAAGCCATATACTCCTCCTCACTCCCACCCAAGTTTGAAATAGCTTTATTATAGAACATTGAGCATGGGGCCTCCATAACTTACATGTATGGCAACTGGTAGCCCAGAATTATAGAACAATGGCAGAAACAGTTAACATAGATAAAGCTATAAACTTCCTTTTACCTGCTTACATGGTTATTTGTCAGCTGATGGAGATGGTATTGAAGTAGAAGAAACTATGGTTACTATATGTTTATCATTTACAAGTCAGAAAGCCTGGCATGTTTAGTGATATATGATAACCTAATTGAATCTCCCCTGTGGTGGTGATGGCAAGTAGGCCGAGGCTCAATTACTCCCACACTAAGCTACTGGCAGTGACCGTTACTGGTTGAAAGAACAGCCATCCCTTATAGCTTCATGAGTCATGGGTTGTGTTCCGCTTCAGCTGAGCGTTCTCCCAAAAGAGTCAGACGTGTGTAGATTTGGTTGCTCACTGATGGAATTTGCTGAGCATTTCTCTCTAAGGCGTTTTCCATGCTTTTTTTTCTTCTACTCCCCAGTGTTTTTCAGACTTGTGAATGCAGCATATCTATAGGCACTCTGAAATATTGCCTTCCTTCATTGGGCATCATTTTTATGGTTGAAAAAAATACAGATTTGAAAAGTGCTTTGGTGACCAGATCTCATACACAGAAAGAGAAGCTCAGCAACAAACATTGACATCAGGCACACGTACAAATGACATATTTGTGTCCCATTAATTGTCAGCCTTATATATGTTTTCAAGTGTCAGATTTGACTTTGAAAGTAATAATGACAATGAAATGTAATATATTTATGTATTTTGTTTATGTGAATTCCCTGATAAAATTCCACTGTGTGAGTATAGTGACAGCAGTCAATATGAATAATCACGGTTGCACAAGAGTGATGAGGTGTCACTAGCGCACATACTGTGTAGCACTCGCAGCAGGAAGCACTTACATTGTGTCAGCCATTGGTAGTACAGGAAAAAGTTACTGTTATTATGAGAAATACAAAATATTTCCTATGTTTTCAAATATAAATGTTCACATTATCCAAGCCGTAAACCTTTTATTGTATCACATTGTGTCCTGTTATACCAAAGGGCTCATTTATTAAAGTGGGCACAAGTAAAACGGTGGTCTTTAACACTATTCACACTTCATGAAAATAAAATAATTTAAAAGAGAAGGAAAGGTAAAAACTAAGTAAGCTTCAGAAAGGTCTATGTAAATACAGCCATAAGCACTCACAGAGTCATCTATCAAAAGAAACACAGGATTTCTTGTCTCCTTTTTTGTAAACATGTTCTTGGGTATCAGACTTCCTCTCTCAGGAAAATCCTTCATTCCCGGGGGCACAGTCTTCACAGTTCTCTCCTCTCTCCTGCTCCCCCCTCCCATAAGAATTCATAAAACTCACACCCCCCTCCCTTAGGAATGTGTAATCTGAGCTATAACGGCTAGAGCTGCAGCAGGAAGCTACTGAGACCAAACTAAAATGGCAGCTGCTATCTTAAACAAACAGAGGGAGCTTCTAGGGCTGTTTACTCAGGTATGGTAAAGCTTTCTGCATATTAAAATATAGTGTTCTAGGTGGCACTAATGTGGCAAATCAATTGGCAGTAAAATGCCGAAATGACTTTCCTTCTCCTTCAAGAGATTAACTTTTCATTTTTCAAGTTGGTGCTTTTCTTAGATGGAGTTGCAGAAAAAAACTGTGATTATGAAAATATGAAATTTCTAAAATCAGAAAAAAAAAATCAGTTGTGGAAACAATAAATCAATTGTAAACCAAAAAATTGCATTGTTCTGTTCATGAGCCCTTCAAAATTGGACTGCTTTAAAAATCTCAAAAAATAAAATGCTGAAAATATACCACCTGCTCACTGAGTTTACCAACTTACAAGAAAATCTTGAGAAACTCAAATTGTAAAAAATCATGTGAATTTTGAACTCCCATTGACTTCTACATGAGCTTTTAGATGGCGAATTTTAAAGTTCCAGTTTAATAAATCTCAAACGTTCGAGTTTCAGAAAACCAAATTTGTGAGTTTTAGTGCAAATCAACTTAAATCAAGGCAGAAACTCAAATTTGAACGTTAATAAATGTGCTCTATGTTGTCTTCAAAAAATTACAATGTTGAAAAGTAGTGGATAGGATTCGGCAACTCAAGGATGTGGCAACATCGTAGTTATACAGGTATGGGATCCCTTATGCAGAAACCCGTTATCCAGAAAGCTCTGAATTACGGAATGCCCATCTCTCATAGACTCCATTTTAATCAAATAATTCAGAATTTTAAAATTGATTTCCTTTTTGTCTGTAATAATAAAACTGGTCCGATTGCCATCTTGGAGTCAGGAAGGAATTTTTTCCCCTCTGCGGCAAATTAGAGAGGCTTCAGATGGTTTTTTTTGGCCTCCTCTGGATCAACTAGCAGTTAGGCAGGTTATATATAGGCATTATGGTTGAACTTGATGGACGTACGTCTTTTTTCAACCCAACTTACTATGTTACTATGTTACTATGTTACTAAAACAGTACCTTGTAATGGATCCCGACTAAGATATAAATAATCCTTATTGGATGCAAAGCAATCCTGTTGGGTTTAATGAATGTTTTATTCATTTTTTAGTAGACTTAGTGGCAGATTTACTAATCCACGAACGGTCCGAAGGCGTCTGAATGCATTTTTTCGTAATGATCGGTATTTTTGCGACTTTTTCGTATGTTCCGCAACTTTTTCGTCGCCGCTCCCGCTTTTTCGTATGTTTTCCGCGACTTTTTCATCGCCGTTGCGAAAAAATCGTATTGGTTTTTCCGCCGTTTACAATCGCTCAATACGAAAAAGTCACGACAAATACGAAAAAGCAGCGACGGCGTTGAAAAGATGCTGAAATCTTCGTTTCCAATCCGAATTTTTTCCTTTCGGGATTCGGATTCGTGGATTAGTAAATCTCCCCCTTAAGGTATGGAGTTTCAAATTACGGAAAGACCCCTTATATGGAATACCCTTGGTCCTGAGCAATCTGGATAATGGGTCCAATACCTGTACAATCATTTAGTCCAATCCTGTCATCTCTTTCCACTGAAAATGGTGGTCATTACCTATCAGGGTTTTACATTGGAGTAGGTTAATCATGAGCTAATCCCATCTGTATGTTTTTGGAATGTAGGGGGAAATTGAAGGAAACCCACGCAGACATGCCTCTAGGTGAGCACATTAGTAACACCACTTCAATAAACTATGGATCATTTCTAATAGAGTATTCACAATACAAATCTGACCTTATTTTTATATCTGTTGTGTGATTCACTCTGTATCCAGCATATCTTAATTATACATATCAAAACAATAAAAACAAACTATAATTATAGGCTTAATTGCTCAGCTATTTTGATTTGCTAGATTATTCCATAGCAGGAGCAGCATAATGGAGAGGCTCAACTCAAATAAACCCGTAGCATTGATAATCCATTTACGCCCACCTCAAACAATACTCCTTATGGTACGGAGCTAGTGCTTTTCATTTGCAAAGTGACTATGGAGCAGCAGGGTCCCGAAATCAAAATCCTGTACACTCAGTGGTATATAAATGGCTAAGCATCTTGAATTCCTATTTTGGATTTTATAAAGAGGGAAAGTTGATTTGGCACTGGGCAGCCATATGATCATCCCCTGCATGACTAAGAAACCTTACTTTTCGCTCTGTGCTGCAGTTAAGGCACTCCTGAATGCCCGAGATAAATGGTTTCTGAGTCTCGTGACTAACCTCTCGCTGAGGTGGGAAGCAGAACAGAGACAGCTATTATTTCAACAGATGCATTGAGTCCCGAGTAGGAAGCAGGTAGAATTAATTAGACAAATGTGTTCTTACGCTGCCCTTGGAGTTCTATAGAATCTATAGACTTGCAGGGGAATTCATATAAATAGGCAATTAGATTAAATATTGTCTAAATGTTATTATTCTTGTTTTCCTTTCTACCTTAGGCAGGTTCTAATTAAATGCTGAATTATTTATTCATATGCTTAACTAAATTGTTAACTAAAGACCCAGCAAATGTATGTACAGGCCTGCTTTTCAACTTCCAACAGACTTAAGTAACAGCTAAAGTTACAGCCCCTTTCTACCCCCCACACTTAACATGTAGGGGACCGAATTTGGTTTATTCCTCCATTGTGACATCACCCTTATTCCTTCAATGTTCTGATCCCTTTTTAAATCATTTACACAATTCATAAGATTTTTGGAACATGTATGGGCTCCAAATTATCACCCCAATAATTTCCGTACCATGTCGCTCAGCCCTTTAGCCAGTTGGACAGGTTCAAAAATTTTAGCTAGTTAATGTTAATTAATTAATTAGTTAATATTAGCTAGTTAATCTGCCCATGTATTGTGTATCTTACAATATCCGTGGGGGACCTACAATGCTTTTCCAGGAAGTCACTTTTGTACGATTGGTGTCTGCCAACTATTTCATGTTCAGAACATCCTTCCTATCCTACAGTTTAGTCTGAATGTTAGTCTTAAGATCCCCATACACGGGCCGATAGTAGCTGCCGATATCGGTCCCTTGGACCGTTTCGGCAGCTAATCGGCCCGTGTATGGGCAGAACCGAGCGGCCTGGCCAACCGATATCTGGCCTGAAATTGGGCAGATCTCGATCAGCCAGGTTAAAAAAACCAGTCAGATCGGGGACCGCATCGGCACGTTGATGCAGTCCCTGAACCGACTGCCCCATGGCCGCAAATGTAATCCTCAGGGCCAAACGATCGGATTATTTTTTTTTTAAAGCTACTTTTTACCCGATATCGCCCACCCGTTGGTGGGGATATCGGGTGAAGATCCGCTCGCTTGGCGACATCGCCAAGCGAGTGGATCTTATAGTGTATGGGGACCTTTAGATTGTTAAATTTAAACATACAATCAATATCTGAATGTTGGAAGAAGACTAAAATCTGAACGTGTGTGGCCCCCTTAAGATAATTACAGTATCATGTCAGTATTCAGAGAATTTCTGCATTCAGCATTGAATCAAAGCACTGAAGCAAAGCACCTTTGGAGGTTACAGTGGGTCACATAGGCACCCCTGCAATCTGAATATGGACTTATAGAGCAGCACCATATCTTGGAATTTTCCAAATATATTCATTTTTCATCCTTGTTAACACATGTATGCAGCACTTTACTAAGATTCAATATCAGTACCATCAGTCCCTGCTCCAGTCGTCCTTATAGTCTAAGAACCCTATCACATACACACTATGGTCAGTTTTATCAGGAGCTGAATAACTTGCCTGTATAGATTTGGGGGGTGTGCATTAAACTGGAACTAAGATATTGACATGATTAACTTTAGAAAGAGGTATACTTTATATATTACTCTCATAACATCTGTTTGAATATGTAGAACCTTATTTTGTACCCTATGGAATTATTTAATTGACATAATTAAAAGTTTGGTGGGTAAACTGTGAAACCAGTACTGCCGCCATGTAATTCTTGATCATCACTAGAACATGAGCAATAGCATCTTCTACTCATGTATCAGTGAGATAACGCAAATGAGGAACATTCTCCAAGAAAAGGGAAATAAAGAACTAAATAAAGACTAAGGGGCTCATTTTTAGAGCACGTACAATGATACAAATCATCATTATTATTACCCAAAGTACAGCATTTTCCCCCAGAATTCCAGTGTAAAGCAAAAGCCACCCCCCCCCCCCCCGCAATAAAGTTATATGTAATTGAAACAATGTGGTAGCACGCTCTTCTTCAGCCAAGACTCAGTGTTCCCTGGGCTTTTAATGAAAGAAGTGATAGAACTGAGACAAATATTGCTTATATAAAAATGCACATTAACAAATAACTTGGAATCCACTGAAATAGTTTAACGATATTGTAAAGTTGCTTAGAATTACATTAAAAGTACATTAAGTATAGATTAGTCTGCTTACGTGGAGCTGCATTCAGAACACTGATACCAATAGGCGCAGTTTAAGATGATGTATTTGGGGTTGGACAAGAGGAACATTGTATATGTAACAATATATAGAAACACAAAGCAAGTAAAGAGGGCAACTGACTTAATGTGGGGGAAAAACAGGCTGACATGAATATACAGGCACAAGGTTTAACAATACTGATTTCTTTATACAATGTATGTATAGCATGTAATAGAACTGGGCCCAGTAGTACAGGTATGGGGCCTGTTATCCAAAATCCTTGAGATCTGGGGCTTTTCTGATGAGTGGTCTTTCTGTAATTTGGATCTCCATACCCTAAATATACTCAAAAATAATTTAACCATTAAATAAACCCAATAGAATTGTTTTGCCTCCAATAAGGATTGATGATATCTTAGTTGGGATCAAGTACAGGTACTGTTTTATTATTACAGAGAAAAGGGAATCATTTAACCATGAAATAAACCCAATAGGATTGTTCTGCCCCCAATAAGGGGTAATTATATCTTAGTTGGGATCAAGTACAGGTACTGTTTTATTATTACAGAGAAAAGGGAATCATTTAACCATTAAATAAACCCAATAGGGCTGTTCTGCCCCCAATAAGGGGTAATTATATCTTAGTTGGGATCAAGTACAGGTACTGTTTTATTATTACAGAGAAAAAGGAAATCATTTTTAAAAAACTAAATTATTAAAAATTTGAATTATTTGATTACAATGGAGTCTATGGGAGATGGCCTTCCGGTAATTTGGAGCATTCTGGATAACGGCTTTCCAGATAATAGAGCCCATACCAGGCAGGCACATATGGCAACAGTAGTTGCCAGTACTGTTGGGGTTATGTTGACTTTGAAGATGAGAAGTATGGAGTCATGTAAACTTTCACACCATAAAGTCAACAACTGCAGATCTTAAGGCAACATGCTGGATGTGTGAACTTTGATCATACAGCCTCCATTTACAAACACTGTGTTGTTGTTTTTGTTAGAGTTGAGGGATTTCCCCTGTGTGTTGTACACATTACAGTGTTCTAGTTACAGGTTAGATCTAACCCCATCCAGTACAAAGTTGTTGACAGACAGATTAAAAAGCAATTACAACAGGCACTCAAGCACAATTGAAATACTTGAGAATTTCCCTCACCTCCAAGCCACTGTCAAACCCACACTTACTGCAGAACCCATTGCAGACATTCAATGAGGATGAGGAAACTGGTGGCTCTACTAATGTTCAACTGTCGTTGTTTGACTATAACTAGCTCTCAGCTCTGATTGGGATGCAGACAAGTTGTAGTTCAGTGTCCCACATAAAGAATCATTGAACTGCTGCAAAAAGATAATAGAAAACTCCGCCCCCCCCCCCCCCCCCCAGTGATGTGGAAGATAGCAGCAGTATGTAGCTATAGAACAAAGGTCTGTCAAGCACACAATTTGGCATGTGATTCATTGTCAAAATAGCCAATGTCATAGTAATGCATCTAGAATCCATCTAGGGCCCCATTTGCAACTTCCCCCCTTAGCTCCCCCAAGATCTACTATTGCGGCCTCCCATCTTCTGTATCTACTGTATGTAATTACCAAGTTTTAACTAGAAAAATCGTTATCCCTTCACTTATTGGATTTGTTAAAGAATGTGGTATAACTTAGTATAACTTAGTATAACATGCCTAATCACACGCACTACAAAGTTATATGTCACAAACAGACATCTGGCGGACTGAACTGCCTTATACGGCATCAGAACTTCTCATCGGTGCCAGAGGGTATTTATGAAATAGCAGTGTTCAGTTTGGAAGCTATGACCTTAACGGCCTGTTCACTTGAATGGTTGAAAATGTCTTGCCAAGGATCCTAAGGTGATGACTGAAATAAGTGACTTGGAAAAAACTGTAAGATTGCAGGTCTTCTGAGAGAGTCATTAAACTGAAATCACAGGCCCCAGAGCCGGGATCTTCTCTGTCCAGCTGTCCAGCTGCCGGGGGCTTCTAACTGGCAGCAAGCAGAGACAAATACAGATCCAGACACCAATGAAAAACCCTATGATTTTCTTTTAGCTCGTTAGACATTCAATAATTAAGATATGTATTTAGGAAAAAATGGAGGCATCTTTCCTGTTTATATATTTTATTTGAACTGACAGTTGGTTCTGAAATAGACAAATAGAGTTTTTGCGCCTGGTATTAGGCATTCCATGTGTTTATATTCCCATACCAATGTTCCCATTAGTATCTCATGGTTTATCATTAGTGATGAGCGAATTTTTTCGGCAGGCATGGATTCGCAGCGAATTTCCGCATTTCGCCATTTGCAAATTGTTTCGTGAAACTTCGTTGATCAGAATTTTTTTTGTCGCACGTCCAAAAGGGCGCGGTAGCGTCAAAAAAGGGTGCTGTCCCATAAAAAAAGGCGCGGTCGTGGCAAAATGGGTGCGGTCGCAGTAAAAAGCGTGGGCAAATTTTTTTGGCAGGCATGGATTTGCTGCGAATTTCCACATTTAGCCATTGGCGAATTGTTTTGCAAAACTTCCTTGAAAGTTTGGAGCGGAAAAATTCGCTGTGCGTAAAATTTTATGTTGCGTGGTCAAAAGGGCGGGCAAAAAAAATGCGGGCAACAAAAAAAAATGCGGGACAAATGCATTTCGCGAATTTTTCGCTGTTTCGCCGATTCGCTCATCAGTATTTATTGTGAAAGCGGCAAGAATATTTGCAAAACGGGAAAAAAATTAGCGAAACGCATTTGTGCCGCGTTTTTTTTTTTTGTTGCCCGCATTTTTTTCACCCACCCTTTTTGACCACGCAACATAAAATTTTACGCACAGCGAATTTTTCCACTGCAAATTTTCAAGGAAGTTTCGCAAAACAATTCGCCAATGGCTAAATGCGGAAAATCGCTGCGAATGCATGCCTGCCGAAAAAATTCGCTCATCACTAGAGATAACTTTTTCTCACTGAATTGAATCTGGGCCATAATTGAATAAACCTCATTAAATAAATAACAAGATAATTAGCCAGATTTATGAGAAAAACATCACTGTTTATCACATAAAAACCCTATGAAATCTATGGGAAAACTGGACCTGAAATAGGAGAAAAGTTTGTTCTCCTCAAATTGATGGTTGAATTCACAACACTAGGGGGCACATTTACTTACCCACGAACGGACGAATGCGTCCGATTGCGTTTTTTTCGTAATATCGGTATTTGTCGATTTTTCGGAAAATTATCGCGACTTTTTCGTTGCCATTCCGAATGTTGCGCAAAATCTGGCTATTTTTTCGTAGCGTTAAAACTTGCGCGAAAAGTCGCGCCTTTTTCGTAGCCATTCCGAAAGTTGTGCAAAATGTTGCGATTTTTTCGTAGCGTTCGGATTCATTCAAGCTTCAGTATGGTGACTCTCCTTGGGCCAGGTTGGAGCTGCAGAGTGCCATTGAGCCCTATGGGAGAGTCTCCTTGGGCCGGGTTGGAGCTGCAGAGTGCCATTGAGCCCTATGGGAGACTTTCCTTGGGCCGGGTTGGAGCTGCAGAGTGCCATTGAGCCCTATGGGAGAGTCTCCTTGGGCCAGGTTGGAGCTGCAGAGTGCCATTGAGCCCTATGGGAGACTTTCCTTGGGCCAGGTTGGAGCTGCAGAGTGCCATTGAGCCCTATGGGAGAGTCTCCTTGGGCCGGGTTGGAGCTGCAGAGTGCCATTGAGCCCTATGGGAGAGTCTCCTTGGGCTGGGTTGGAGCTGCAGAGTGCCACTGAGCCCTATGGGAGACTTTCCTTGGGCCGGGTTGGAGCTGCAGAGTGCCATTGAGCCCTATGGGAGACTTTTCTTGGGCCAGGTTGGAGCTGCAGGGTGCCATTGAGTCCTATGGGAGGCTTCCAAAATCATAGTAACATAGTAACATAGTAAGTTGGGTTGAAAAAAGACATACGTCCATCAAGTTCAACCATAATGCCTATATATAACCTGCCTAACTACTAGTTGATCCAGAGGAAGGCAAAAAACCCCATCTGAAGCCTCTCTAATTTGCCACAGAGGGGAAAAAATTCCTTCCTGACTCCAAGATGGCAATCGGACCAGTCCCTGGATCAACTAGTACTAAGAGCTATCTCCCATAACCCTGTATTCCCTCACTTGTACTGAGAGCTATCTCCCATACCCCTGTATTCCCTCACTTGTACTGAGAGCTATCTCCCCTACCCCTGTATTCCCTCACTTGTACTGAGAGCTATCTCCCCTACCCCTGTATTCCCTCACTTGTACTGAGAGCTATCTCCCCTACCCCTGTATTCCCTCACTTGTACTGAGAGCTATCTCCCATACCCCTGTATTCCCTCACTTGCTAAGAATTCATCCAGACCCTTCTTAAAGTTATATAATGTATCAGCCAGTACGACTGATTCGGGGAGGGAATTCCAGAACTTCACAGCTCTCACTGTAAAAAATCCTTTCCGAATGTTTAAATGGAACCTCCCTTCTTCTAAACGGAGTGGGTGCCCTCGTGTCCGTTGGAAGGACCTACTGGTAAATAAAACATTAGAGAGGTTATTATATGATCCCTTTATATATTTATACATAGTTATCATGTCACCTCTTAAGCGCCTCTTCTCCAGTGTAAACAGACCCAACTTGGCCAGTCTTTCTTCATAACGGAGACTTTCCATACCCTTTACCAGCTTAGTTGCCCTTCTCTGGACCCTCTCTAACTCAATAATGTCCCGTTTGAGCACTGGAGACCAAAACTGAACAGCATATTCTAGATGGGGCCTTACCAGCGCTCTGTAAAGGGGAAGAATAACCCCCTCCTCCCGTGAATCTATACCCCTTTTAATACAGCTCAAAACCTTGTTTGCCCTTGCAGCTGCTGCCTGGCATTGCTTGCTACAGCCAAGTTTATTATCTACAAGGACTCCAAGGTCCTTCTCCATTATGGATTTGCCTAGTGCAGTCCCATTAAGGGTATAAGTGGCTGCATATTTTTACATCCCAGGTGCATGACCTTACATTTATCCACATTAAATCTCATCTGCCACTTAGCTGCCCAGATTGCCAGTTGGTCAAGATCCTGCTGCAGGGATGTCACATCCTGGATAGAATTGACTGGTCTGCAGAGTTTTGTGTCATCTGCAAACACTGATACATTACTCATAATACCCTCCCCTAAGTCATTTATGAACAAATTAAACAAAAGTGGACCCAGTACAGAACCCTGAGGGACCCCACTGAGAACCTTATTCCAAGCAGAGAATGCACCATTAACAACCACCCTCTGTACCCGATCCTGTAGCCAGTTTTCTATCCATGTGCAAACGGCTTCACTAAGACCAATAGACCTTAGCTTAGAAAGCAGTCGTTTGTGGGGAACGGTATCAAATGCTTTGGCAAAATCCAAATAGATTATATCTACTGCATCCCCACTGTCCAGCTTCTTATTTACCTCATCATAAAAAGCAATTAAATTGGTCTGACATGACCTGTCCTTCAAAAAGCCATGCTGATTACTGCACATAATGGCATTCTCCACTACATAATTTTGAATGTGATCCCTTAACAAGCCTTCAAATAACTTGCCCACCACGGATGTCAAACTTACACCACGGATGTCAAACTTACAGGCCTATAATTGTCATGCTAAGTCTGAAAGTTTTGCCCGCCACTTACGAGCGCTCAATACGAAAAAGTCGCGACAAGATACGAGCGAATCGTAATGGCTACGAAAAACTCGCGTTTTTTCGCGCAAATCGTATTGGTAATGAAAAAGTCGCGTCAATTTCCGAAAAGTCGTAAAGGCGCCGAAAAAATAGCAAAAATACGAAAAAGTTGCAAAATGTTCGTTTTCCAAACGGAATTTTTCCAATTCGGATTCGAATTCGTGGGTTAGTAAATGTGCCCCCAGGCATTTTGTCAGCACCCAACAAAGTATAGGTTGGATTAAATGATTGAGCCATCAACCATACAAGTAAATGAAGCCGTATGGAATGCCGCAGCTATTCTGTCTATGCATTGCATCCCAAAATTTACAAAGTAGGAACTCGGCATGAGATTGCAGGGCAGTAATACAGGTCTGACCCAGAACAGGTTAAAGTTTGTTTATACAGTAAATACCAAGGAAATGTTTATTCCGAATCTCAAAATGAAAAGTATTCAAGAACCTATCGTAACCTCAGGCAGTCTTACTTATTAGCATATTACAAGGCATATTTAACTGCTATTTCCCGTGCTTATGGGGTTTTTTTCTGTTCTTTTTGGAAGGCTAAGATTCGTACATTTAATAAAAATTGTATTCTCAGTTGGCGTCTGAGAGGTTTTATTTCTGTACAGCATAATATTGCCATTGTAGCCATGTTAAGTGAGGCAGTCTCACTAAGTGAAGCAGAGCCATAAACGCCTCATGAGGGTAGAACTGCATTTGGAAACAGTAGAAAGCATTTGCTCCGTACGTATGTATATTCTGTCAGAGAGAGATTTGTCGTTATTGTTTTTCACAGGAGAATTCCTTGGACATAACCATAGGTTAAACAGTTTTGATGGGAATATCAATCACTTGAGCAAAAATGCAAAGCAATTGATGATATTAGGGCTCTGGGAGGTTACCATGGAAAAACAATTCACAAATTGTGAAAGTCACAAATGTATAACCATTGATTTTTACTTAGTAGCAGTTTCTTTTTTCTATTTTTGATTCAGCAAATAATATTTACTCTTCCCGCCAGGATGCGGAGAATGCTTTATTTAGCATGTTTGGAGGGAAAAAATAATTTCTGCACTGATGGCAGGATTCAAGAACCCATACCATTCCAGATGTCCCAATACATGGAGATAATGTTACCCCAGGTTTCTCTCTTACTGCATTTAATTGCTAAACTCTTCCATATATTCAACATGATTATATTTCTTTAGCATTTGTATGGTATTAAGGATCAGATGTGAGCAGGGGAATACATACACAAGTGTATGCTTGCTAAGGCACATTCACTCTTATCTACCTACACAGGGGTATATCATCATGTCTATGAATAAAGACAGTAAATGGTTAGCCAAACTAATAGGTTACTGACATCAGTTCACCAAGGTAAGAAGCAGAAGTGGCATTGCAATGGCTCAGAGAAGGGAGGTTAATGACATGCCGTTTATACTTCCTATACCAACCCCTACAAAGTAGCAGCATTGGATTTTGGACAAGATCGGTTCCCCTAAATTTCTACATCACAGCACAAATTTCTATTTTATTCACAGTCACACACTATAACTGATAGTCTGCAATCCCTGTCCTTTATAAAGTTCTTAAGATCATTTACCCCTTAGCTAACAGAAGTATAAATAAATAGATACATGATAATACAGGTATGGGACCCATTATCCAGAATGCTTGGGACCTGGGGTTTTCCGGATAAGGGATCTTTCCATAATTTGGATCTCCTAGCTTAAGTCTGCTAATAAAATTATTTAAACAACAATTAAACCCAATTGGATTGTTTAGGCTCCAATAAGGATTAATTATATTTCAGTACAAGGTACTGTTTTATTATTACAGAGAAAAAGGAAAGCATTTTTAAAAATGTGAATTATTTAATGAAAATGGAATCTATGGGAGATGGGCTTTCTGTAATTTGGAACTTTCTGGATAATGGGTTTCCGGAAAAGGGGTCCGATACCTGTATTTCTGTTGGAGTTCCTCCCCAGTTTATGTAAAGGTTACACAGGTGTTCATTCTTTTTCTTTTATCTTGTTTTCCTTTCCTTCATTTTTCTCAACATGGTCAATAATTCTAAAAATCCTCTACTGAGAAAACAAGAGGTGCCCAAGGGGTGTGGACTGCATAAATAATAGATGGTCATAGCAAAGACTAGCCATAACAGTAGGAAACCATGGGGCACATTTTTATACACTACATGGCCTACAGTATCTGGATACAAAATGATCCCAAAATGATCCATATAAATGACAGCTTGGAACACTGACTGCTGAGTTCCTAAAGAAATATAAACACAAGAAATATATACGTAGGGACCATGTTTTTTTATGGATGATCAGAAACATACAAACCAAACCTTGTGCAAAGTGTCAGCTAATTGGATTAAAACTTTCCATCATTAATTGGCCTATGGAACAATGGAAAGGGTCCTCTTGAGTGTTAAATGGCATGTGACCATTGGCGGTCTGGCAAAAAAGTCTAGGTTTGGCAAATGCCAGGAGGAGGTTATATGAATAGCAACACTTAAAGGGGTGGTTCATCTTCAGGTTACATTTTAGTATGCTATAGAATGACCTATTCTTAGAAATTTTTTATTTGGTCTTCATTTTGGGTTTTTAAAGTTTTTGGAATACCCAGAAGCCAAAAACTATAGATCTGGCTACAATAACAAACAATGTTATTGTTACTTTTTATTCTCTTTTAAACCACTGCCTGGTTTCTAGGCTAAATTGGACCCTACCTACCAGTAGCTGCTAAAATTACAAAATCGCTGCTGAACAAGAAGCTAAATTATTTAAAAACTCCACACAGAATGGGTTTGTTGAGATGGGGGCAAAAGACCTTAACTGGACTGCACAGAGCCCTAAACTCAACCCAGTTGAAAACCTGAGTGATAAACTAGATTGTTGACTGAGAGTCAGGATTGATCCCCAAAAACAGTCTCACTATTGATCTTATAGATGAATAGCATTCAATTCAACCAACAATGTTAAAAAATCTAGAGGAAAACCTTCCCAGAAGATGAAAGGCCATGAAAGGCAGTAAAGGGACGACCAGGGTCATACTATTCACCTTAGCTTGGCAAGAACAGGCAGTTACCCTAATACTTTTACCCATAAAGCACAGATCAAACTGGGGAAATAAGGATTTCCAACAGTTTCATCTATTTTACTAGTTATCAAAACTTTCCTGACTTTTAGGAATATTTTTTAAATAATTGGCACATTTATCAAAACTGTTTTGACAGCGTAAAAGTCATTTTGCCCTGTAGAGTGGTAATGAAACATTCTGACAATTATGTATTCACCATTTATTACTGCGTGGAAAATAAACTGCTAAATTCAAGTGTTTTTAACTCTTTTATGAGCATTAAGCATCAGTTAGTACAGCTGATAATCAATTAATAATGTTTGATGAATCGGCCCCTGACATAATTTGCCAACTTGGCTATTCTGAAACAATTTGTAGTTGTTGTTTTTTTTTTTTATTATCTGTGGTTTTTTAGTTATTAAGCTTTTTGTTCAGCAGCTCTCCAGTTTGTAATTATAGCAGCTATCTGGTTGCCAGGGCCTTGTTTTCCTTAGCATCCAGGCAGTGGCTTGAATGATAGACTGCAATATAAACAGTAGTGGGCCTGAATAGAAAGATTAGAAGTTAAAAGTAAAAATAATAATAAAATTGTAGTTTTTTTGCCAGGGTCAGTGACCCCCATTTGAAGACTGGAAAGATGTAGAAAAGTAAGGCAAATAATTAAAAAACTATACAAAATTAATAATGAAGGCCAATGGCAACGTGTACTACTCCTTCAAAAAAAAGTCACATGGTACACGCATTTCATGAATTTTTAGCCGTTTTGCTAATTTTTCCACAAAATGGGACAGATTTGCTCATCCCTAGATGATAGTTTAAAAATCAAGTCAAGTGTAAACTGTAGACCATATGGAACGGAATCAATACAATTCTGTGATTGGGTGCCTTCAGCTTCCCAGAGATGTTGGACTTTCACTTTCAGTTATGCTGCATGTTCAGCACCCCCCGATTTAGTGAGTGTCTAATTCTAAATTTCATACAAACATCACCAAGCTTTATAGTTCCGTGGCGATATATATAAACTCATCAGCTGAAGTGTTTGTATAGTTCTTTACATATTTATATAAGATCAAGAGGCACTTTGCATTGAAACATAACACGTGTCATGAGACTGACCCAAAGACTCCGAATGATCAAATAGTGTTAGGGTTTAGCACTTCTTATCACCCTCGGCTCCAAGTACTTCTTGTTCCTATATCTAATTCCCTTTATACTTGTAGCAAAGACCAATATGCTAGCTGGCATCTTTTGTAAAGGTCCGCTTGTCAGCTCCTACATTAGCTCAACATAGCAAGGATTTCAGCTGTAAGTTGACATTAAGAGGCATTTGTTGAAAACGCATTTCACAGCACTGCTTTTGCTGGCTTATCTGATGCAATGGGTTATATATAATTAAAAAAATAGTGACAATAAAAAATTGACAGCTAAAGCTTTGGACTTCCATAGTGTTACTATAGTAGACTACATTAATGCTGCTTGCTATTGTAGACTACATTGTCCATTTATAGGGGCAGACTAATAAAGGTGTGGAATGTGTGCTCACGACAGTAAAATCTCCCCCCCCCCTTCACTCTCTATTCATTCCTATGGGATTTTTGTAGGTGTATTTATCAAATGGTGAACTCTAACTTTCACCTTTTGATAAATATGCTTCTAAAAATCCCATAGGAATGAATAGAGAGTGGAGGGATTTTACTGTGGTGAGCACAAATTTCACACTAAACCTGAACCATAGTATCTGCCTTGGTCTTATATCTATCTATCTATCTATCTATCTATCTATCTATCTACATCTAGCTATCTATCTATCTATCACCAGAGTTTGAATAGCACAAGGGAATAAAAAAGGCAAGAACAACTTTTATTTGAAATACACAGAGATAGATACAGCTGCTATCGATAGAAAAGGTAGCTGTACAGAAAAGAATAAAGCAGACAGAAGGAATGCTCTCTGTAGCTGTACACCATGCCAAAAACATGCTGGAGCTGAACTACAACTGAGAAAAAATGGTGTTTGTTTAGCTGTAAGGCACATCTTGATGCATTAATATTGTAATGATACAATAAGGGGCATATATATCAAAATGTGAGTTTAGAGCTCAATACATAAAAACTCACCCACATTCTAGTCATTCATATGGGATTTTTAGAAGTGTATGTATCAAATGGTGAACTCTAATTGTTACCCATTGATAAATATGCTTCTTAAAATCCCATAGGAATGAATAGAACATGGGTATTTATGTATTAAGCCTAGTCCTGTGCTTAAGGGCAAATGCCCATACCTGGTGCACTCTTACCTTCCAATTTGTGCCTGAAGGTTAACCAACCACTTAGATTGTAAGCTCTACGGGGCAGGGACCTCCTTCCTACTGTGTCTTATACCACATGGCACTTACTCCCTGTGTATTAACATTTATTTATTGTATTTATTATAACACTTGTCCTCCCTGTGGGTAATTGTGTATATTGTAAGATTGTACAGCGCTGCGTACCCTTGTGGCGCTTTATAAATAAAGTTATACATACATACATACATTAAGCTCTAAACTCATATTTTGATAAATCTGCCCCTTAGTGTTCTATTGTTGTACCCAGTGGTCCCTGGAACAGTAAATAGAAACAGCGCCAGAGATACTGAGAATGAGCACCAAGAAAACATATGGAGGCCTTCAGGAGGCAGCTGTTAAAATCTTCCCTGTAGTAGAGCTTCAGAATATAAATACAGGTAAAGTGAGTAGAAGATATCTACTCCAATTCTCTACCACAGTCTTTAAAAATAATTTTGCAAGTTGCTTCAGATATATTTTATCTGTAAAAAGTTTAATTTAAGCTGTGGTCAACCCTCAAAATCCTACTTACTGCCTACAACAGGGGTCCCCAACATTTTTTAACCGGCGAGCCACATTCAAGTATTTAAAGAGTTGGGGAGCAACATAAGCATCAAAATTGTTCCTGGGAGGTGCCAACTAAAGCTTTTATTGGCCATTTTGTAGCCCCTCCTGGTTTTTATGCAGCCAAAACTTGCCTCCAAGCCAGGAATTCAAAAATAAGCACCTGCTTTGAGGCCACTGGGAGCAACACCCAAGGGGTTGGGGAGCAACATGTTGCTTCTGAAACACTGGTTAGGGATCACTGGCCTAGAACAACCTGATTTATGCATTAGCAATATCATGATTATAGCTGTGATGTTATATCTACTGTTGTCTTAAAAAAGTAGCCTCCTGCCTCTCAACTTCCATTGGTTAATTGCATATATGTATATATGGCGTATAAGCTAAAATATGTTATTCTCACATGCCAGGTGCCCAGATACCCAGGTACTTCATTTTACAAGAATAACTCACTCACTTCAGTTACCTTTTGAACCAAGTAAACATGCCAAAAATTCTAGCTTATTGTATTATAGGTACTGCTTGGTTTCTTCCTATGTCTAGCATTGTGCTATTTTGGATATTTATGAATTAAAAAAAAAAAGGAGTACATGTTTATGTCAGATTATAATACACCAGATGGTTAGGTATTGGTTGATAGATAGACATAAAGACTAGATGGATACAAATCAAGCATGGATCACCATGTCCCTCCATATTACCCCAATGAAACATGTAACTATCAGCAAATGCACTGACATGTTGTGCCATGGGGAACTGTAAGATGTCAAAATAAACTATGTGCCATCAGCAGATATATAGAAATCAATCTTCCAAGGATCTCCCGTGCAAAGTACAGCCTAGACACGGGTTTATACTTGCTAGTTAATCAGAGTTCCAATTTAGTAAATACTCTACCTCCCTTTTCAGCTTAAAATGAATATAGGAGATAATGATTTAAATATAGATATTAAAGCATAAGTATTGGTCTATGTGTGCATTTCAGTAGTTATATAGGGGGCAGTTTATCACTGATTTATTTATAATGTCTGTTTATAGAAGCAATCATCTTCCTTCTATAGCAAAGAGATTTTGCATCCACAGAAAGAACGGACGCAGCCTCTGCTAGTCTCCTCCAGCTATCTGATCCCAGCTGACCTCTCAATATTAAATTCATATCCTAATCTTCTCCTAGAACACCAACAATACTTGATTTGCTCAAATCATAGTTATCTATCAAAACGGTGACAACAGCAGCAAGTTTATCTTAAATTTGCCGATGTATCAGTCTTCAGCATGTCAGCAATGAATTCTATCACTGTGCCAAGTGCTATCTGGCATCCTGAAATACATTTTTTTATCCAAGGATTGGACGCCTGCTACGGAATGTATTCCCTTAAATATCCCCGCATGTCATCTCACATAGCAGAGCAAATGTGTTTATTGTTTTCCCTCGAAGACTATACACACGTAATTAGAAACAACCTTTTTAAAAATACGGTTATCTGAATAAGAAACTGCCCGGTGTTATGTGAATAGATGTTAGTCTTTGTACGAGAAGCTATTTTATTTGCCAGCATAGGGGATAGGAAGTGTGCCAGTTGCTACAGAATCTTATCTGACATAAGAAAGTACATATCGTTCTAAGGGTGAGGGATTAACACGTACTAAATCAAATCTTGTCAAACTGTAATTTATAACATTGGTAGTGTTAAACCAGGGCCCTCAAGTGAATAACCTTCCCAAAACTTCAGTCCCTTTTCCATGTTGAATAAATCAAGTTTCTAAATTTACACATCTTTCCTGACTGCTGGTCCAATGCAAGATCTATAATTATCAATCATATGCAGTACCTGGTGATCTTATTAGTGAGGCCTGTATTTTGCAAACTATCTCCGAGAAGTGGAAAACAGTTTGATCCACACCGCAACGCGATACTCAGTGAAGCTGAAGATGTAAATCTAAGAGAGCACTTAACATAGACTGGGAAAGAGCTGGTATTTTTATAGCGTTATGTATGCTTATTTAATTTCCCTTTGTTATAGAATCAAACAGCAATCCTCTTAATTCATTTTGAAGGCACAGGTCAAAAGTAATGCTATTTGTTATAATCACTCAAACTAACAAAAATTGCCCAAAAGAGACACCTGAGAAAACTGTATTCCTATGAAAAAAACTACTAAGAAATGAGAAAAGCCTTTTATTCTTATCCTTGTGAAAGTCATTGAACGTGTTTGCCTACAAACTGGTGAATTTCTCTAGTAGTGTGTATGGGGATATTATCATCTTGGAATATAGGAATATATTTATATCCCTATCATTGAACTTTAACTCATAGAGGCAACTCTTGGTAATACTTGTGCCCATCTCTATCCATAAACCCATTAGGTACAGGGACCTTCTCTTGGCAAGTCAGCCTGCAAAGTCTTACTGGGAAACAAATATAAAATAGGTGCAAAATCTTAATCTTAGAACAAGTTGTCTGACAATGGAGTGCAGTAGAAGGTGTGGAACACTTTAACAAAGCAATACATCAACATTATTGTTAGGAACAGGTAATATCTTTATTACTAGGCAAAATAAGCTAGTTAAAAGAAAATACAAAATGTGTCTAAATTACCTGACACATGGAGCTTATAATATTACTTATGTTGGCAATACAAAGCTCCAAAAACCATCCCATTCAGTCAACTTGGTTCTCTTGGTGATATTCATAAACCTATATATAAAGGCGGCAAGATGCACTTTCTTGTAATGGTCCTCTGTATCATGTTTGCATCTAACAGCACAGCATGACACTGTCCGGTCATCAGCAGGGAATTGTACTTTACAGTATGACATTTAGTAAAGGGCTGTTGCTCAGATAGGATCCCAGCAGGTAGCATGCACATTGCTGGCTCACCCACATATATTGAAACTCTGCCTATTCACGATTTCCCACAATGCCATCTGGATGTGCCATATAGCATTCATGCAACAAATACTGTATATGGGAGCAACCATCACACTGCTGAAGTGGAGGAGCAGAGACATTTAAAGTCATTTAGGTGATGGCACACCTCATTAAATTAGTTTTCAATCAAGAGTGAATTCCCAGAATCCATGTCCTGGTTTCAACAGGTTTGAGACTCAACAGAACAAAAGGCAAACACATTGCACACACAGAAAGGCAGAGGACTGGGCTAGAAGATGCAATCATGACACCATCTTTAAAATTATAAGAAAATGGTGATTTATAATAAAATAATTCCATTTTTATACTTGTATATAAAAGTTCTGAGCTGACTGTGTCCATAGTGATTTAATGACCTAGCCCCGAAACACAAGATGGACCAATCTGGTCCAAGCTGTACAGGTTTAAGGAATAAAAAATGGTGCAATGATTTGTTATCAACAAAATAACATTCCTACCCAGAATTTTATTGTTAGTGTGCCCACCAGATGCACAAATATTCTTATCTTGTTGGGTCTAGCATTGCACTTGGTGATCATTAATGAACCTTTCAATTTTGGAACATTTGGGCTAAACTGTCATGTCACAGATGAGCTCCACTATCCCACCACTATCATCTGATCTGTTTATTTTGTTCACACACAGCAAGCAATGGTGTTCCTGCTTGCTGAATACTACCAAAGTAGCCAACTAAACCTAAACCAGAACCACCAAAGGCCATCTGGAAAGCATGCAGAACAATCAAGGCTGAATTTAGCAACCCTGCAGTATAGGAATATCCAGGCACTGGATATTAGCCATGAACAATGGCTGGCAGGCTTTAGTGAAGACTGCATCTCAAGTAACTGGAGGATTTCCAAAAATGGGAAGCAGTACAGAACATTAACAGGTTGTATATTCTGTAAAAATGTGAATCAATTTAGTCTAAACTGTTGTTTTTTTAATGTGCTTATGCAAAGACTGAGTTACTGGGGTAGGAAATATGAAATGGCTAACTGTGCCGGTTTCCACATAGAAGTGTGAAGTTAAAGAATTTCTTTTTTTTAGAGCAGCAAATTGCAACACTAAAAATCTTGTGAAAAGCATCACTAAACAGGCACTAACTAGAAACGTTAGTCCTGGGGTGAGGAGAACATCTGCAGGATGATGAGGCAGTCAGTTGGCTGACAGAAAGCCTAGTGTTGGAAGGAGATTAAAGGAGGTTGATCCTGGGTTTGTGCATTTCAGTAGATTTGGGTGATGTAGATGTGACTGTGAGAGCTCAGGAATGGCAATTCTAGATGGATAAGATTTTTCTAACAGCCAGAAGACAAGACTGTAGAATAGTAGGGAAAAGACAAGGGCTAGACATAGATGGGGCTGATTTTTCTAAAAGCTGGAAGACCTGACCCTATAGCAATATTGGGAAGGAGACCAGGGCTTAAAGGGGGATTCAATTATTAGAAAAGCAGATAGTGTAATCTGTCATCTGGGAAACTACAGTCAGTTTGGTGCTAGGGTTCAGCATGTAGTTGATCAAAGAGACAAGTTATTAGATGGGGCTGGGCATGACCCAGTAGTCTTTTATATATTGGTGCTAATGACAAAGTGAACAGAAGATGGAGGACTGTTAAGTATGTGCTCTGGGATCTAAAAGATTTTACCTGTGAAACATTTGGATGAATGCGTGGCTACAGTTTTATAGGAAAGACTTGTTTGGGTTCCTAGAGCACTGGGCTGCACCTCCATGGAAAAGCTCTGCTTCAGGAAAGTAGGGCTAAGAGTGTTTAAAATATGAGTGGTGAATTTAAACATTATGGAGATGGGAACAGAGAGGTGAAAGAAGTAATTGTGTCCAACAGTAACTGTTGCGCTACCGTTACACAGCTGGGAAACCATTTAAATGAAGGCTTAGTTTTTAATAGACCCAATTCTAATACTAAAACTATTTATGCATGGGTGACTTAGGGGGAAATTCAAAAGAGACAAGAACATGAAAGTAAGTGAAGGTCCTGGATTAGATAGTATTCAGCACTGAGAAAACAGGAGCTTAGCTCTGTGTTTGCCAAACCTCTTAACTTATTTTTTTCAGAATTCTATGTGGTCTTGGTGTGGGGGAAATTGGTGATTTTCTAAGGTGGTGTCATTATTCCAAAAAAGGTGATATCAGTAATAGGAAAGCTTTCAGGGGGTAATTAGGGAAAAGATACTGGAATCAGGGAAAGATTTTACTAAATTGCAGAACTGGGCAGAAAACTGTTAATAAATGAAAGGTTATGCACCTGGCTAAAAATAACAAAAGTGCTTGTTGTGTAAGTGCATTTGGTTTAAAAGAGATTGTGCTAGTCTAGGCAGTGTCAGTCAGTGGCTAATAAAGCAAATAAATAAGGCATTAAAAAAGGGAATTAACTTTAGCTATGAAAACATCATTTTCATTATAGGTCCCTGGTAAGGCCTCACCTTGAGTATGCAGTGCAGTTTTGGGCTCCAGTCCATAAAGGAGAAGGAAAGGCAAAGTCACTTGGGGGTGCCAAAATGTTAGGCACCCCTAAGTGACTTAAATCGCTTGCCCTTTTACCCTGGGCTGGTGCCCCTGATGGAAGAGAACAGCACCAGCCCGGGGTACCTGTAGCGGAGCGGTTCCACCTTCCGCCTTCACTCGCGCAGGCATGCGCAGTATTAATATTATTAACATTTATTTATAAAGCGCCAACATATTCCGCAGCGCTGTACAACAAGCAGTAGAGTGAATAGTGGAACTTTAACAGAGAAGTCGGCTTTTCACTCGTTTAGTCCCAGCAAAACAAAGCCAGAAGAAGGAAGTGCTCGCTACAGGTACCCCGGGCTGGTGCTGTTTTCTCCTAACAGGGGCACCAGCCCGGGGTACAAGGTAAGCGATTAAAGTCACTTGGGGGTGCCTAACAGGGGGTGCCTAACATTTTGGCACCCCAAGTGACTTAGCCTTTCCTTGTCCTTTAAGAAGGATATTAATGAGCTGGAGAGAGTGCAGAGACTGCAACCAAACTGGTAAACGGAATACAGCTATGAGGTTAGATTGTCAAGGTCAAGGCACTTGGAGCAGACATGATTACTCTTTACAAGTAAATTAGAGGACATCATAGACAGATAGCAGGAACCTTTTTCACATTAAAAAGCACAAAGGATCTCTTTAGACTTGAAGAACAGAATTTCATCTTGGAGCAATGCAAATAGTTCTTTAAAGTGAGGGCACTGAGGTTGTGAAATTCCCTGCTGGGTGTTGGCAGACTCTATTAATGCCTATAAGAGTGACTTGGATGACTTCTTGGACAAGTATAGTATCCATGGCTATTGTGATCTCAATATCTACAGTTAGTTAGTCTTATATATGTCTGTGTGTGTATAATTATACAGTACATATGTGCATTGAAAGGTCTGTATGGGTATATGGGTTTCATTTGGAGGGGTTGATCTTGCTGGACTGTTGCACTTTCTTTCAAACCAAATTACATATAACCTTCTTTTCTTTTGGATTTCTAGATTGAACATTTATAAAACATTCTGCATCACTTAATACAGTATTTCACCTTGTGAAAGGCCAAAGGCAAGTGCAAAGTGCACAGATTTCAGTAATAGCATAGCAATCCCTTATAAAAGGGGACAAGATTAAGTGACATGCTTTGTAACACAGCTGAATAGCCTAAAGAAAACTTGTCATCCTAAAACTTGCCCAGGTTACATTTTGGTGCAGTCATTATATTCCATTGATCCATAACTAGAAACTAACAACAGTTAATAGCCACTAAATGCTACCTATTGATTGGTCGCTATGGGATACAAGCCCTAGTGCAGTTTTTTTGTTTTGTTTCCCTCTGCTATTGCAAGCACTGTTCCACCCTAGCGTATCGTTCATTTCAATGGTTAAAGGAAAACTATACCCCCAGAATGAATACGTAACCAACAGATAATTTATATTATGTTAAGTGACCTATCAAAGAATCTTGAAAAACTGGAATATATACAGTATATTGCCCTTTTATATCCTTTCCCTTGAGCCGCCATTTAGTGATGGGCTGTGTGCTCCCTCAGAGATCAGCTGACAGGAAGTGATGCAGCTCTAACTGTAACAGGAAGTAGTGTGGGAGTAAAAGGTAGAGCTCTGTCCATTCATTGGCTGATGGGGCCTAGCATGTATGTGTGCCTTGGCTTGTTTGTGCGCACTGTGAATCCTATGACACCAGGAGGCGGCCATTAATTCTAAAATGGCAGTTTTATATTTAGGATTACCCAATGGCACATACTAAAAAAGTATTTATTTTATAAAAATGGTTTATTTAGATAAAGCAGTTTTTTACATATGAGCTTGTTAATGTAATACATTTTTATAGTGACCTACATTGTTTGGGGGTATAGTTTCCCTTTAAAAATGTGTAGTTGTGTGAACCAAATTCTTCATTTGGTAATGTCAAAGTGTTGGCAATAAATTTTCTTTTTAAATATAGGTGGGGTTCTGGGGCTTTGATACTTTTTAAATAGGGCCAAATAAAGGAAAGAGCCTGGGAGCATATGGCCATGTATAGATTAGTGACATTAAGGGTAAGGCTCTAGCCGGCATTATAAGAAAAACCATACCTGTCTGCACAAAGATTAAAAATATGATTTAATTCCTTATGTAGCCAGTTCGCTTGTTAGATATTGTGTATTTATTAGTTAACTTTAATCTGCTTTTCTCTAATCCTTACTGTGAGCCCATATTTGGCTGGTTTATACTGGGGAAGCTTTCGCTGCCATGGAAATGTTTGTGGTGAGCCTCGTTTGCATGTACTTGGATCAATCGTTGACCGGCTTTGTGTAAAATGGCTTATAGCATTAGATTCATACATGTGTCTAATGGCTTGTTTTCTTGTCCACGATGGTTTCTTTTCTCTTCCTTTTACAAGAAAACATGAGAAAAATAAATCCTGGAAATGGGAATTTAGGTTGCATGCCAAATGGGAGGAGAGGCAACAGCTTGGGCTAATTTGGCAATCAGCAGAAAGAGGAAAAAAAAACTCAGATTCAATGTACTGTAACTAATCTGCAAATACATGTTTACATTTAACTGATAGCTATTTTTAAGTGAAGAGTGTGATTTACTAATGTGTTTATACGCACGTTTGCCTGCAATGTTAATTTGACTCAATAAAAAATGCAAAAATCAAAAGCAAGAGGCTTCATCCAGAAGCAGAGGAGTTAATAGTCAGCCTTTCTGAATAAACCGGGATCACCAACAGATGATCTGGCAGAGATTTTGCCTCTTACTAATCATCAGTTATGTAATCAAAGAACTTAATCTTAGCAACAAGGCTAAGTTATTAATAAAGGCAAGTTCATAATGCAGGGCAGCAGATTTGGTATGCGCTTAGCCAGTGTAGCTTGCAGGAAGCAAAGGGGCTGTGTTTAGATCAATAGGTGAACTTTCATAATAATAATAATAATAATAATAACAACAGAAAAGGTATTTTACTCACAAAGTAGATTTTGCTTTCAACAATACCAGCAGCAATGTAATTACAATTCCTTGGTAAGCAACATTCCAATCATCATATATATACATTTTTTCATAAATAAAACCTTGAGCAGATGTACAAAAAGCCATGTGTGCTTGTAGATTTGCATGTGAGACTGTATAATACATATATATATATATATACACACACACATACATACATACATACATATATATATATATATATATCAGTCCTGATGGTGTCTGCACTCCAAGGCTTTTAGTATTCTGTGGGGTGCACAGCCAAAATCTGAATATTTAGCATGAAATAATCCATGGCCGGCACACCCTTAAAATTCAAAAATTTTTTTATTGAAAACTCATTGTTTAAAAACCAACGTTTCGGTCCTCATTAGGACCTTTATCAAGGATATATATATATATATGTATTATACAGTCTCACATGCAAATCTACAAGCACACATGGCTTTTTGTACATCTGCTCAAGGTTTTATTTATGAAAAAATGTATATATATGATGATATATATATATATATATATATATACACACACACATACATACATATATATATATATATACATACACACACACATACATACATATATATATATATATACATACACACACACATACATATATATATATATATATATATACAATAAACCATTGAAACCGGCACTCACGTAAAAAGTCAATTAGTATGCCTGGGTGCAGTCCCAAAACAAGGTATACGAATTCCAGAAAGAAGGTACCGCTCGCTCAGGACTTAGAAATCCATTGTAGAAATTTTATTAAGGAGACATGACGACTGTCGTCATGTCTCCTTAATAAAATTTCTACAATGGATTTCTAAGTCCTGAGCGAGCGGTACCTTCTTTCTGGAATTTATATATATATATATATATATATATATAGATAGATAGATAAAGAGACCACCGGCACTCACGAAAATAGTATTAGAGTTGCCTGGGTGCAGAGTTCAAAAAAGTACACAAGGAGAAAGGCTGGTGTAGCAGCTGAAACGTTGGTTCACTCTTTTTGGCAATAAAGTAAACTTTTCGTTTTTCATAAGTCCTGTGAGTGCGGCTTCCGTTTTTCTCCATATATACATACACACAAACACACACACATACATACTTGTACAAGATATAGTAACGCACTCCAAAAATTAGAAAAAAATCAATTGCCTACAAAAAGAATGCATATATGTATAGCAAACAATGGAGCGCTTATAGGAACAGGTGAAATTATTTACTGGTGGGTATCGTTTCAGGCCTGCCAGGAGGACCTTTCTCAAGACCTCACAAACAGACCCATTGTCTCCCAAACTAAAATAGCCAGTTGCAAACATTAAAGGGGACCTATTACCCTAAGAAATCACTCCAAATCCTTTTCTATCAAGTTAGTTAAGCAATATAAACTTTAATTACACTGTATAAATTATTTAAATTGTCTTTTCTTCAGGTTTGAAATTCACAATCACAGCAAACAAGCAGACGCCATTTTGCAGACCCTGTTTTTAGGCAGGTTTTTGTATCACTCCAAAATCTTGTGTATGCTCCATGGGTGATATTTAGAAAGTGCTGAATGGAAAGTGGAAGTAATTATAAATAAAAATCTGAGATAACAATCATATATTGCCTGCCCTGCCTTTATGCCTCAGATATAGAGGCGGGGCAGGCAAGATATGATTGACAGCTCTGATTTTTAAATACATTTAATACAGGTATGAATGATTTAATGTTGGAAAGATTTAAGGGTCATCAAATAGTTAAAAATTACATATGCCTCTATAAATGCAATAAATACCCCAGTGTAAGTGGTGGGAACATTCCCCACAGTGTGTCTGAAGAGAGGTATGTGTGTATTAGATTAAAGATAACAAAACTTATGGCTAAGAAGGTCAGGGGTGTTCCAGGGGCCCTTGCTTCCCTCAGCCAGCCTTATTCATTTCTATGTTTCTATATCTTTTACTCCTGTTTGGAGTCCCGGGAATTGGAAAGCCTTTCCAACTAAATATAAGAGGCAAAGAACCAAAAATTGGTGGCATTCCTACATCATGTGGTTTGTTTCCCCAATGACCATGGCAATAAAGAAGCTTCATAAAGTCAATGCCAAAACATAAAGCTTTAAAACACCCATACAGATGGATATTGTCTGGCCAGGCCATTCCCATTATGGTCAAAACTTCAATCTTCTTATTCAGCCAATGGCCCATCCCTATTTCCTACTGCTTCCTACATGGCCAGAAAACAGGAGTTGGCCAATCAGATTCTCAGTAATTGGTGGGATTGTATGGCAGTCTATCCAAGCTGTCAGGTTAAAGGCTTTATACATACATATATAATAACAGAGTGGTACAGTTGCCAACCTACTGTATATCTGTACCTTTTACTAGTGATTGCTCCAGCAGTTACAAATAAGGTCATTTACTCACTACTGAAAAAAAATCTGAATTCACTCATGATAAAAATGATTTTTTTTTTATCTATTTATATAATAATCATTTTAAATCCAGCATTTAATCTGTTCTTAAATACAGCATTTATTATTTCACAGTAAAACACACAATGCTAGTTTAATTAAGATTTCTTTGTAGCAGCCAGGAGCGATCATTGCCACATTGATTTGTTTTTGTTTCTAGTCACAATGAGGATATTATTATGATAAATAATGTGACATATAGCCTATAATATTTCCATATTCTCATTCCGTATGCTTCAAATTGGGAGAAGGTTTTTGTTTTCTATAATCCCAGTTTTAACCCCTCGGGACCCAGGACAGTGCTGCGCCAAGCAATGTTCTTCAGATGCCGGTCTATGCTCCGATGATCTGAAATGCTTTCACTCTTCTGCCAAGAGACTTAGCAACATTCCAATAAAAAGTAGCATGGAAAGAATAATGCTAGAACGCCTTGGCTTAATATGCCCCCTGTTAGCTAATTAATCAGATGAATAAAATATTAGCCATAAATCTTGTTTGGAAGCATCAAAGTGCAGGATTAGAATGTCATATTAAGAAATGACCCATATACAAATAGCAAAACCTAAGGATGGATACATTTAGGCAGATAAAGTTAGCGATTTGGTGGTGCGAATTCTGTCTGTATGTCTGGCACTAGTAGTGGGCAAAATAATTCGCCAGGCATGGATTCGCAGGTAATTTCCGTGTTTTTCCATTGGTGGTTTTTTTTTGTGAAATGGGTTACAAAATCCGCTGCGGAAAAAATGTGCTGTGTGTCAAAAAAATGTCGCCTGGTCCAAAAATTGTCGCCCACGTAAAAAAAATGTCTCCTGCGTCAAAAATTGTCGCCCATGTTAAAAAAATGTCTCCCGCGTCAAAAAATTGCCGCCCGTGTCAAAAATAGTTCCATGTGTAAAAAAAATCCGAAGCGAAACGCGACAGATTCGCTCATCACTATCTGCCACCTTTTGAACTGATTTCCGAGCACATTTAGATTAAATATTTTGATAAATCATACAGACATAGCATCATCAACTGAATGGAGATTGTCACCTTTGCTCTGTAACAAGTGTGTGGTAGCCCCATGTAGTGGATTGGTAGCCTGCAGAAGGCTCTGCTTGGGGTAAAACTGTGTCTCTGGGTTTCCACATCTTGCCTCCATGCCATATATTTAAAAAAGGGCACCTACTTTGACTCCACTGGGAGCATCAAAGGGAGCAACGTGTTTCTCACAAGCCACTGGTTGGGCATCACTGATATAGAAAGATTATTAACCATTTCTACTTACATTCAAATCCCTCAGATCCACGTGTTTTGTTCTTGCTTTTGAGTAAGTGTAATGATTATCAGTCTTTCATTCATATACAGAGATTGCTGCTGCTGCCTTCATTTATAATACAGTCAATGAGAGAATATGTTCTATTTCCTCATTTAATTAAGGTCAATAAAATACTATATATGCCCTTAATTTAGTTGGAAATGAACTACCTTTTTCCAAGCTTATAATAATGTACATTCTATATGCTATATCTTGTGCAGTCTCCCATGAAACTAGAATCACAGTGGTTATGGATCATGTTCATACAATCCAATGGAGGTTTTATGACTATAAATGTCACTGAACATCAGAAAGACTCTTTAAAGTTAGCCTATCACCAATAGTCATCTAGGGAAGATATACAAAAGACCACTGCTCTATGGCAGACAAAGGTATGATTAATGCCACGGGTCAGAAGGAAGGCATTTTCTCGTGTGTAAATATACACACTAACACATACATATACTTAACACTGACCTATACAATATGGGTAGTGTTTTACTAAAGATCACTGTAATGACATAGAAGGATTAAAGGTAGAAAATGAGAATTTGATTTCTTGGAGTAAATTAATATTGTTGTTAGTTTGTTGTACATCAGTGGTAGGGTATATACAGCTAATCATGATGTTTTACGGCAGTTTATGCCTATCTTTTGAGCTGAATGAACTTATGTCCCATGTACTTGCAGTGTACTAGTGCAACAACACTTAGATCCCAGCAAGTCTAACAGTTGTGTTATGGTTGGGCAGATCCTCCAAGAAGAATCCCTCTGGGAACTGTAGTTTTCCTGTGAATTAAGACAACTTCTTCTCCAACAGACCATTGGACAGCTAAGCAACATAACCTAAGGCTTCCCAAACATGTTTCAGAGCAAAAATTTAAAATTAAAATCGAAAATCCAATTCAATAAATTGGCAACAAAGATTAAGTAGCAAAATAAAACTTAAAAAAGTACTAACACTGTACATACAACAATAAACATCTTCCTTATGGACCAAAGACTCGACTGACACAAGTCAGACTTAAGGGCAAATGTATGAATTTGAGTTTTTAACCACAATTTAGGATAATGCTTAAGAAAATCAAGGATTCAAAAATAAATTGAATTTAAAAATTAGCAAATAGGAAATATGTATAATAATGTATCAAAGAATAGAACATTTTAGTTTTTGTTAATCTTCTAATTGATGCTAGGCCAACAAGTGGGCAGCCTACAATGTTTTTTGCCTTCCTCTGGATCAACTAGTAGTTAGGCAGGTTATATATAGGCATTATGGTTGAACCTGATGGACGTATGTCTTTTTTCAACCCAACTTACTATGTTACTATGTTTCAGTGTCTTGGTGGCCAAATCCCTCACAGATACATTCATCAGGAGCCAATTAGGCAGATCTTTAGGTATATGGCTCAGTAAGGGAATTCCAACATGCCTGAGATAGATACAAAGCCATTACAAAGGACTAAAGCGAAACACTTGATGAGATGACAAGATGGACGAACTGGTTATTTTAATCCTACATTTTCTAGGGTAAACCCTAATAGTTTCTTTGAACATTTATGCAACCCTTCATTTTTTATTGCCCCTGCCCCCATTATAGCAATGTTCAACTGCAGATTAGACTAATACTGAATGACCCAGCACAGCTTAGAAACATACGTTATAGGTTTATGTCTTACAAATACAGAGCAATACTCTTAGTAACAATAAAACCTGGCCCTTGTGAACGATGAATTGGATATTTGTGCGGTTAAGAGAATGATAAAATGCTATACCTATACGATAGATACGTGCACTTCCATTGGTATAGATTTAGCCATTTTGTTGCGAGTTATTACTCCATTAATCTTGGTTTAAGTTGGTTTAAGTTTCTTTAATCAATGTAGTAACATATGTAAAGTATCAAGTAGTAAATCTTTCTTTCCGGTTGTTCAATGGAGACTATCAAGGGCTAAATGGAAAACCACATTTCAGTGCTTCTGCTAAAACACCCTTTGACACTTTACCAGATCTGAATCAGGACGTTACTAATCTGATTTACTGCACAGATATACTGTACATGGGTATTAGAAAGATACTATTACACTTGGTATAGAATAGGAGAACGTGCAGGGTTAAAGACATAGAAAGGAAAGCATTTTGTGGAACGATCAGACTCCGTAGCGATGCCACTGGGATTATTCATGTATTTTTGTCTTACTTTTATTGAATGCTTCTTTGTTCATCCATTTGCCCTTTTTCAGTTTGCTTACCCTTAAAACTACCCCGTTCCATGTATTGGATCGGTCGCTGCAAGAAGTAGTAATGGGTACTAAGGTCATCTTGCTAACCGGCTACACATTAGTTTTATCCCCATCTACCTTTTAAATGTGATTGTGACAGAGTTGGCTACATGCAAAGTAAGTTATACAGCATTCAAACAATCAACTGCAAAGGAATGGAATTTGGCCAAATTACACTGATCAGACAGACTGCCAACTGCTTAATTGGTTAGATCTCTAGACAGAAGCTCAGCAAATGCAGGTCTAGGCAGTTTCACATGAACCAGGGACCTAACACACATATCAAATATAAATCTGTTATGTACACACATATCAAATATAAATCTGTTATGTTATTTATATTGGCATAATTGCACTGAAGGTTGACGTGTACCCATTTCTATTGCTTTCTTTACAATTTTCACAGAAACGAAGTAATTATTTTTCAAGGTTAAAACTGCCAAATGGCCAGCACTGGGATCACCTAACTGTTGAGGAATGATGGGAACTACAACATAGAGCTAGCCACTGCTCCTGTATAACTTACCTATAACTAATGGAAAGCAAGGTTGCAGGTAAAACTCCCTGTGAAAAGCATATAACAAAGAAGTAGAATTCTTAACGAATCAGATGAAAGTAAGTGTAGGATTGGCCAGACTGAGAATGACTGTGATGTAGTTGGCAAGCTTGAATATATTGCTATGGACAAACGATCCCTTCCTTCCTTAGTAGATTAATGTACAGAATGTTTTAATGTCCTATATATATATTTATAATGGGTGGTTGCAGAGGGGCTTTTTTATTTGCAGGAATTTTGTGGTCACAGCCTCATTGCACGTCCACCTAATGGTTTAAAATTGTTTCATGGTGAGCAGAACTTAACCTTTTTGCTGTCTTAGGGGATATAGAATAAGGATGGATACTTTATTTGAGACTGTGGGAATGACTGGAAATGCTGTAAGTCATCATTTATGCCGAGGGACAGAAACAGTGACTGCGAACAGGGAGGGTGCCTCTATTGCAACAATATTGTGTTGGTCAAAAAGGTATTGAACATTGGCTAGGAGGTGCTCAAAACACATAGGAAATATCTTTGTTTATAAACAATTCAGTGGTATTAGTCTCAGCGAATGGCAGGAATAGATGTTTTGCTCATACCCACATGCCCACAGTTTACTGCAATTCTTCATTCATTTTAGTTAAAAATTCTCTGGAGAAGAAGCTTTTAACCCCCAAGAGAATATCTTAAGTGTTTAAATCTGCATTGAAAATCTATTGTTCTAGAGGATGCGGTGGAGACGTCTGACACGAGATTTCCTGATTTAACATAAGTTGCACTACACCAAAAAGTAGAGTAATCCATCTGTATGTCAGCTAATTCTTTTCTACGATGGCTACAGTCTAAGCCAAGATATAAATGCATAATGTACTTTGAATCGCTGCGAGTCGAGGCTTGCTGGCACCTTGCTCTGGCATATAATGCTGAGAGGAGCTGGAGAATGCAGGGCCATTTGTTTAATTATGAGAATATTGACCTATTTCATTTGTAGGGAGCAGATAAAATGGACACTGATTAGCTACTTTAATATTTATTATTCACGAGAAACAAAGTCTTTTTACCCATTATAGGGGTTTGCATCTCTAGAGATGATGTGTTTCTTACAGTTTGAGTCTATGGGGCACATTTACTAATCCATGAACGTCCGAAAAGCGTCCGAATGCGTTTTTTTCGTAATGATCGGTATTTTGCGACTTTTTTGAGCGCTCAATACGAAAGTCGCAACAATTCGCGAAAGTCGTACTGGCTATGAAAAAGTCGCGACAATTCACAAAATTTGTAATGGCAATGACAAAATCGCGACAATTCACGAAAGTCATAATGGCTATGAAAAAGTCGCGACAATTCACGAAAGTCATAATGGCTATGAAAAAGTCGCAACAATTCACGAAATTTGTAATGGCTACGAAAAAGTCGCGACAATTCGCGCAAGTCGTAACGGCTACGAAAAAGTCGCAAAAAATACTCGTTTTCCAATCCAAATTTTTCCCATTCGGATTCATGGATTAGTAAATCAGCCCCTATGGGTAGTGATGAGCGAATTTTTGTCGGCAGGCTTCCGTGAAACTTCCGTGAAAATTCGCTGCGAAAAAATTTGTCGCACGGAATTTTTTTGTGCCGAAAAAAAAGACGCGGGCGACAAAATTGATGCAGAAGACAAATGTGTGCAACAAATTTTTTTGGGAGAGATTTGCTCATCACTATCTATGGGGCCCGTTAACTAAACAATTTTGAGATAATTTTGTATTTTTTCTAACTTTTTTTCTAACTTATAGAGCATTTCAAAATGTATGCCATAAAAATAAAAAAAATTTTTGTGGTTTTCGTTAAATTTCCATGAAAAAATTGTACTTTGAGCAAAGAATACGAACATTTCGGGAATTCGTTAACGCTTTGGTTACACTTTCCTCGGGATCTTTTCGCCAGGTTGGATCTGTTGAGTACCATTGAGTCCTATGGAAGGCTTCCAAAGCCAGACATGGAAGGCAAAGCCAGAAAGGTTTTCGTAGCATAACAAACTTTTCAAGACATTTTAGAACTTCAGAAATTATCGTGGTTACTCCAAATTTATACCATATCGTGTTTTAAGCCCCCCCAAAATTGGATCTTAGTAAGTTTTGGGACGGGGTGCAGAGAATACACCCCATGTGCCGTGCTCTTCAACTAGAATAACTGGGGTGAAACTTTAAATGGAAAAAATTAAAAAAAATGTAATGGCCTTCGCCAACAAGCACTAATACTGATGGTGAAGATTTTTTTAAAATGTCTTGTTCAATCACCTCCTCCATCACAATAAATAAAAAATAAATATAATTAAGCCCTCTGGCATTGATGAAACTCTCATGAAGGTATTTCAGTTGTATCATTTTTAACAGATATGTGTTCGACAATAAAACATAGAAGATCCCAAATTGTTTGGGGTGCACCCTACAGCTGCCCAGTGCAGTGGATGGAGTCCCAACCTAAACTTCAACCAGATTAATGACTGTAGTATTCTAGTTTGCTGTTCTGGATATACTTGGAATAGTATAGTGTGGGGGTTATTAAGAAAAAGAAATAGATTTACTAAAAATTTGGGGACTTTTGGGATGAAATGTTATATATCAATCCAATTCAGACTGATGACCTAGTAAAATTTTAAAATAAATATAATGGACAAAAAAAATAAATATATAAAGCATTGCCCATATCGTACAAGAGCTTTCAGCATCTCACTGTTTGGAGGATCTTAAAGGTCTAATCCCTAAAGGTTATGGGTAATGATAAACAATGATAAATTCGATCAGCCAGTTGCATCAATACAATCAAAATTCCAGCAAAGATCAAGTGGCTAGAAATCCCAAAGGAAACCAGTTGAATCTCCTATGAATAATTCTGTGATAATTCTATAAATGCATATGTTTAGTATACCCAACCATAATTCTGCCTATGGATTAATCATGGTTAGTCTACACTTTAATAAAATAGTTTTGGCATAAGTTTACAGAGGAATTAAGGAAATACAAGGAAAAGTGTCCATCGACATAAAAAAAGACTTCTGGTCATGTTATGGGACTCACCACCAATCAAGATGATAATGATTGATTCATTGGTGGGGCACTGTGGCTCAGTAATGGTTTGGTAAAGTAGGGTTTATGTTTATGTAGGGGTTATGTTATACTTACTAAATCATATCTACCAAGGAAAGAATGTTCTCCCCATGAGCATAAGTTGGGAACAACTATTTTATGGGTTTCATTTGACTTTCTCAGTGTCACTGTGTAGAGGTTTTAGTAAGACTGAGCATGATGGATTTTTATTGACCCTATCTAATGACTTAACCACATATAATACAACTGTTTGACAACTATTCCCCAAAACACTGGCACCCATATATAAGTCATTAGTAAGTAAGTTTGGAATAGATGTGGCTGGGATATAATACCAGGAGTTCTGTTGCCTTCATGTATCTCATCATATGGCCTAAGCCAAAATGAATTCAGGGTTTGGCCCTGGCTACTGAAACATGTTACAATAAGTAGGTAACCCACACACTGCTTTCCCAATACAACTGATTTTATTGTGCAGAGTAATTGATACATATTGTTGAAGTGCTTTTTTTTTTTTTTTTTTTAATTCTTTATTTTTATTTTTCCAAAAAAGGGGGGGATACAGAAGAAAAAAAGGGAAAAGGGGAAGCAAGAATTTCCATTTGGAAAATCCAGACATTGTTCTATTGGTAAATATTATACAAACAGGTGGTAAAACATGTATACAGGCAATATATGCATATTAACAGTTCAGATAAGTCCTATAAGTCTTATAACATAGGGATGAGAACCTTGAGATTTGTCTTAGGGAGGGGTTAAAGGTAATTTTCCCACTGGGAGGCAGGGTGAAGTGGGTATAGTGCTCTGGATATTTAGTGGGTTTGGGATAGGAAAGTTGTTTTTCCATGATCCGGGGTTTTTTTTGTTGGATGAAGATTCCAAGGAGACCATATTTTCCTTAACTTAGAAAATGTACCTTGTCTCATAGCTTTAATTTCTTCAAATTTTTTAATTTCCTCCATAGTGAAGTACCATTCTGGGATTGTTGGGGGTGTCTTTTGGAGCCACTTCCTAGGTATTAAAGATTTAGCGGCTTGAATCATAAAGAGTAGAAACCAAACATTTTATTTAATTGTTCTACAGCAACTTCACTAAACAAGTGAACATTAACTCCTGATTGGGTTCTTTAAATATTCATTTTTTTTATTAGTAAGTGCTAAGTATCTAAATGGTGGCTTGATAAGGACATTTTCCCATGGAGGGGGGGGGGGGGGGGGGACATAGCCTTTATATGTATGGGCCAGAAAAGCAGTTTTGATTTTTTAAAACTAATTTTTTTCCAGTGCAGTTTGTAAGTCGCCACTTCTGTTCCTTTTGTGACCTGGTAAACTTTTAGCCTATAGCCTGCCAACCAGACCTTTACGTTGTGACCTGACACCTAACTGTCGATTGCAACAAAACATAGATGATATTTATAGATAGCTTATGTTTTTTCCCTGTGAAAAACATGTGGTTGTGCACGGTCATTCATCTTTCATCAGATTGCTCGGTACATTATCGTCTTGTTCCAAGAACTGTACAAGGAGAGCATCATGAACACCCAGCACAAGATAAACGCTAAAGATCTCCAATCGGTCAACCTCCAAAGAATTGACAAATTTCTAATTCAAACAGCAGCCATAATTTTGAACAGAAAGTGGGCAATTAATTTAATGGGCAAGTCAATTTCCCCCAAAATAATCATAAATATAACACTATAACCTATCACATCATCCCTGATTAGTTCGATCATTCAAACGTTATTGCAATTGACTCTTCATGTATGACAATTTCCTATAAATTATATCACATAAAAAGAAATTCCCATCAATAATCTGCCGATTTAATGGGTTATGGTTTTACGTCTGCTCCGTAACTGTACAGGATTATAACATCCATATCATCAGTTTTATGTAACTGTCTTATCCCATCATTCCCTAAAGACATAGCTTTTCTTTTCTGTGGAATATTTTTATATTATTCATTTATATGGTGGCAACATAATACGTAGCACCTTACGGATAATTTCTAATGGTTTCTCTTAGCTAATTTTGGAGGTTACAGATCATTTCAGATTTAAGAAGTTATTTTCTGCTTTAAAATAATATGTTCACTGCCCCAATTACATTTAATGCAATGCTTTTTAGGGGGTTATAGATTTGGTGGGGTGTCACCACAGAGAACAGTTTGTTTATAAACTGCTCAGAGTAATCCAATACATTATGATGAATTGACACATTTGCCTGGACTTTTGTCAATCCTTGGGCACAGTAGTTAGACATTGGGGCTGATTTACTAATCCACGAATCCGAATGAGAAAAAATTGGATTGGAAACGAACATTTTGCGAGTTTTTCGTATTTTTTGTGATTTTTCCGTCATCGTAACGACTTTTTCGTGAATTGTCGCAACTTTTTCGTAGCCGTTACGACTTGCGCGAATTGTCACGACTTTTTTGTATTGAGCGCTAGTAAACGCCGGCCAAACCTTTCCGATTTTTTCGCGGCGGCTACGAAAAAGTCGTGACAATTCGCGCAAGTCGTAACGGCTACGAAAATGTCTCAACAATTTACGAAAAAGTCGCGATGGCGACGAAAAAATCGCAAAATAGAGATCATTACGAAAAAAACGCATTCGGACGCTTTTGATCTGTTTGTGGTTTAGTAAATCGGCCCCATTGAGTTAGTAAGCACTTCATCAAATGAGAAATCCAGGAGGCAGGAAGAATTTCAGGTATGAAAAGTGGTGTAAAATTCTGGTTTAAAGCTAACACAACTTTTTATGCCACAGTTTTACATGGCGCATCATAAATTAGTGGTGATGTTTGGTATATTTACCCACCTTTATAAATATGCCCCTAAATGTACTTGTAGTTTTGCCATGGTTTTAACCCAATCTAATCATTATCGAATTCAAATCAAAATGAATCAGCCCATGAACTGAGACTTTCTGTAAGGGACTGTAACGATGCAATGGTGGGTGCACTGAATTCTTAGCTAATGCTTAGGAATTAAGAGTTCATGTAGGAAAACATTTGGGATTAGTCTTATTTAGAGTGGTTCTTAGACCATCTTGGGAGTTGTAGTTCACTATGAACCACAGATGGATAGGCAGGGGCTGCCCAAAAGCATTCCTGTATACAGTCATTGTGAGAGATGTTATTTATAGAACGGTAAAACTATATGGTAAAAAAGTGGTCATATAGGCAGAGCATATTTGGATATATATATATCATAGTAGATGCCATTCTTACCTTGAGAGGAAATGTATAACTGAGCACTGCTTATGGATGGTAATCCCTTGGTATGGAGGAATGTATTCTCTAAAGCTACAAATGACTGATCTTTGATCCTCCAGATGCCTGCCTTGTGCTGAGATTATGATAGTCTATCTGTTAAATCCGTAATGTATCGGTGGTTTAATTGATGCATTTAATTTCCATTGCATATTAACACTTGGTTACCAAGGTAGATAGGTGTAACCCTTGCTTGTAACTTGTAAGCTTACGTCCTGTATTCAGTGCAGGTACTCAAGGCAATGGTGGCCACATGGTAGGTACTATTAGGGAAAATACAGTATGGGCTAACCTCAAGTCACAATAACTGGGTTGGGCATCCTGTAGCCCTTCTTGAACTAAAGCTAAACAAAGTTGCAGTACGTTATATTACAGTCAATATAAGCATAGATTACAGTTATTATAAACATACTGTAAGGATGGACATTGGATCCACTATCCAGAAGTGTGTTATCCAGAAAGCTAACGGGAAGACCATTTCACAAATAGTCTGTTTTAAGAAAACAAATCTTATTTGTGTAGGAGGGTAAAGGGTTTACTTACCTTTAACTTACATAGTCTGCACAATGGTTAATATTTTGTTTTGGAGTTTCCAGGCAAAGGTTTTCCTAGCAGTTTTGTAATTGCCCAGGGGTGGTAGATTTTCCTTGTATTTAAAAAAGGGAGTTACCATGTGTTCAGTCACTTTGGACCACACTTGTTGCTGGGGTTGGTTGGTGCTGAAGAGCATGAGGTAGGAGGCCTTAGTGGCAATAGCACGTTCTTGGATAGGTTTTTCAATAGCTCACTCTAGTTAGTAGAAAGGCTCCAAGGAGAGCAGAAAGGGTTAATAACCTAGGGTGTGGCGCACCAGCATAGGGCCTAAGGATAGTGAGATCTGTTGAAGAACGCCAGTCTGCTGGCAACTAGTCCCCCTGTGAATATTACCAATGTTTGGAACCAATGTCCTGTCCATTCTGAAGCAACAGCCAGGAGACTGTGTAATAGCTAAGAATGAGGAATATGTTGCAATAAAGAAACACTGGTGACCAAGTTATTTAGAGATCTATATGTGCGCGATGCTCTTCACGCTCTGCAGGGAGTTGCGACTTGCCAGAGCTAAAATAACATTTAATATAATTTTTTTCTGTAACAATAAAACAGTAACTTGTACAGTACAATGTACTTGGTCCTAGTTTTATAATTTATTTGTAAATGTTTTTTTTAGTTGATTTAAGATATTGTGATACAAATTACAGAAAGACTCTTTACCAAGGGTACCTAGCATTCTGGATAACCAATCACGGATCATGAAATATATTTTTCCCTTATTAATAATAATTGCACCTCCAGCCCATGGACATATATTTTTAATTGTATAATAATAATTAGTGCAGCATTCATTCTCAATCCCTCAGACCTCAATAAAAAGATGGACTTGTGAGGCAGTGAGGTTGTGGAATGCCCTTCCTAGTGATGTGGTAATGGCAGATTCTGTTAATGCCTTTAAGAGGGGCCTGGATGAGTTCTTGATCAATCAGAATATCCAAGGCTATTGTGATACTAATATCTACAGTTAGTATTACTGGTTGTATATATAGTTTATGTATGTGAGTGTATAGATAGGTCAGTATGGGTCTGTATGTGAGTGGATAGGTCAGTATAGGTCTGTATGTGAGTGTATAGATAGGTCAGTATGGGTCTGTATGTGAGTGTATAGATAGGTCAGTATGGGTCTGTATGTGAGTGGATAGATAGGTCAGTATGGGTCTGTATGTGAGTGGATAGATAGGTCAGTATGGGTCTGTATGTGAGTGTATAGATAGGTCAGTATGGGTCTGTATGTGAGTGGATAGATAGGTCAGTATGGGTCTGTATGTGAGTGGATAGATAGGTCAGTATGGGTCTGTATGTGAGTGTATAGATAGGTCAGTATGGGTCTGTATGTGAGTGGATAGATAGGTCAGTATGGGTCTGTATGTGAGTGGATAGATAGGTCAGTGTGGGTCTGTATGTGAGTGTATAGATAGGTCAGTATGGGTCTGTATGTGAGTGTATAGACAGGTCAGTATGGGTCTGTATGTGAGTGTATAGACAGGTCAGTATGGGTCTGTATGTGAGTGTATAGACAGGTCAGTATGGGTCTGTATGTGAGTGGATAGATAGGTCAGTATGGGTCTGTATGTGAGTGGATAGATAGGTCAGTGTGGGTCTGTATGTGAGTGTATAGATAGGTCAGTATGGGTCTGTATGTGAGTGGATAGATAGGTCAGTATGGGTCTGTATGTGAGTGGATAGATAGGTCAGTATGGGTCTGTATGTGAGTGGATAGATAGGTCAGTATGGGTCTGTATGTGAGTGGATAGATAGGTCAGTGTGGGTCTGTATGTGAGTGTATAGATAGGTCAGTATGGGTCTGTATGTGAGTGGATAGATAGGTCAGTATGGGTCTGTATGTGAGTGGATAGATAGGTCAGTATGGGTCTGTATGTGAGGGGATAGATAGGTCAGTGTGGGTCTGTATGTGAGTGGATAGATAGGTAAGTATAGGTTGTGTGTGCTGGGTTTACTTGGAAGGGTTGAACTTGATGGACTCTGTTGGTCTTTTTTCAACCCTGTGTAACTATGTAACTATGTCTTCCTCTTTCCCTTAAATTTATATCAATAATGAATAACCACTGTAAGTGTAAACGTTCCTACACTGCAGTCAGGTGGAATTTGGTACTTTCCTTCCAGGCTCACTACACCCTTTGCCTTGCTTCTAAGTATTGGATTCTATGGCAACCATAGACTAGAGCGGTGTAAAGCTCACCACCTCACCACATAATACATAATATCAACTATAAGATAGTTAGAGAGTGTTTAATGGTCTTGGGATTGTTTTCATGGTAAAGGCTTGGTTCCCTGGTTCCAGAATACAATGACATTCTTAACATTTTCATACTTTCTACATTAGAAAATGGGGGGAAGGCCCCTTACTTTTGACAAACCTCTATACACAAAGCAATGGCTGTACAGAACTGGTTTTCTGAGACTGGAGTAAAAAAAATCTGACCTCTACAAATCTGAACTCCGGCTTTGATCACCCAACATCATTGGGCAACTTTACTAACAAGTAGAGGATTATATAACTATGAGGACTAAATTTACATTAGTACCTTGAGAAGAAGACATAGAACAGGCTGAATACTTTAAGAAGAAGATGAAGGACTGGCTACTTTGGTAACACATCTATAGTGTATTCTATTTCCACCATGGCACTCATAATAATAATGCAACTGGAATATACCCACCATCTGTGAGGAGGAAGTGATACAAATCCCTAATAGAGTTCACTGTGACAAAATGAAAAGGTAAAAGTAAGCAGCTTATTGAAGGCGGACAGAAAGTGATCACTGACTGTAGTTACTGTACCGGAAGACACTCTCAGGAGCCAAATGATATGACAAATGCCCTAGCATGGGAGAAGCTGGTAGGACTGGAAGGGTGCCCGTTACTTTTACTGAATATGCTTAATGACAGACATGATGACAGATTAGGCAATACTAAACCTGCAATCTGAGACACCGAGAGAAAATAAGAGAAGAGGACAATAATTTTAACATCTACTTCTTAATATTTATAGTGGCTTAATATGAAGGGAAAATAAAAGTTATAGTGTTTCTTTAAGCTATAGGGTACAGAACTTTTACTGCAAATATTGCACTCAGTACTCTGCACACAGGGAGAAAAGAAAATGTCTTTTTTGCTGAAATGTATTTTTGTGCCAGTTTAGGTCAGTTACATTTCTGTAGAATTTGGGGCGGCAAATCCAACTATTGCAAATAGTTATTATTGCAATAATAAATTGGATATTATGAATTCTCAATTGATTGTATTAGTAACACATAGTAACATAGTAAGTTAGGTTGAAAAAAGACGTACATCCATCACATTCAATTATTAATAATTAATGTCAATTTGTTATCAAATTAATTGTGGCCAAGGAATGTCAATTACAAAGTATTTGTCATTTAATATCAATACAACTTAAGTAACTTGTGCAACTGTCGCAACATGGCTGGATTCCCTTATGGAAGAAGATTTTACCAGGCCCGGCACAACACTACCCTTTCTCTCCCCCCTGATAGTGGCCTCGGGAAGTGACCCCAGTGTGGGCACTGGGCAGTGAGTGTGGCAGCGAGTGACACTTGGGGAATGGCACATGGGTTATGCCTGGCATTACATGAGGGAATGAGGCAGACACTGGCTATGGGGATAGGACATGGTGTGACAGGCATATATGGGAATAGGAGATGGAGTTAAGAAATTAAACTGGCAAATGGAATCACGAAAAAGGCAGTAACTGATACATGGTGGTTGTATGAGAGTGACATATATGGAGCGAGGAGAAAAAGAGCTGAAATTGGCAAATGGATGGCAAAGGTGGCACATAGGGAGAGAAGAAGCCTTCTGAGATTGGCACATTGGATATAAGATAATGTGTATCTGAGAGATAGTTCAAGGTTGATATTGGCACTTGGGGTTTAAAAGAATGATGCATGGGGAAAGGGGTAAAAGGTCTGGTACTCATAAAAGTGGGTACAGTTGTCCCCCCCAATGGCAGCCCTGGCTGCCTGCTTTCAGCAAAGCTGTATTCATGAGGGGTGGACAGGGCCAAAAATTTGTGAAAGTTTGGAAGAATCATTATCAAATGCTTTGGTGGCAAATGCTCTGCACCAATTATATTGGAGTTAATGGGAGTTTCTTTCCAATGTAAAATGAAAAACATGGCAAAATTTTATGGGCAGATTTTCAAAAACTTTTGGCAAAATTTGCCATGAATTTGTAGCAGGTGAAACAATTCACTCATCTTTATAAATCAAACGTATTATCAGGCTTTATTGCATTTTTTTTATGAGAGCTAATTCCTAAGGAGTTGAAATATTGGAGGAGAGGCTCTAGAATAGTATCTTTGAATGTCTTATAATATAAGGCTCCATCAGGGCCAGGGATTTTGGTAGCTGGTAGTTCTTCGATGGTTTTTAAGAGCTCGTCTTTTGTAAATAGTGAGTCCAACCATTGTGCGTCTTGTTGTCGTAAACATTTTATTGGAGTTGGTTATAAACTTTGATATTTTCTCCTCTTCTTTAGCAGTTAGAGGTTGTTTCCTAATGCTATATAGTTCTTGGTTGTATTCCTTATTCTGCTATTGTTGGTGTTGTGTGGTGTATACCGTGTTGGTTATCCTTGAATCCTTGTAATGCTCGTAGTTTGCTTTATTGCATTTTAGTGTATATCTATGTTTCTCCATATTAGCAACAAGAAGCATTAGAAAATCTATAGTTCTACAGCTCTAATGTATTTGCTCTGCTATATAAACACTACAGAATATTCAGATATTTTCAAGTAATAAAGAATTTATAAAGCCAATATATACACATATTTTATTGTGAAATGAGTTAATGGATAGCAGTAATGCACATTACTGACCCAGTATGGAGATATATTTTCGATTCACATGTAGTTGTATATAGATCTACAGAGTTTTCTTTTTTTAAGCAGATTAAGTCACTTTGTGTAATTTGCTAAGTTTCTAATTTGTAGCAGCTACTAACCAATGTTAGTAAATCAACTCTGCCGTCTATAGGAACATAAAACCTCATGTCTGATAACTTGACCAAGTTTACAGAAAGCTGAAGGGCATCAAACCAACTCTCTTTGTGCTGCTATCTTGCTTACATAGTTACATAGGGTTGAAAAAAAACCAGAGTCCATCAAGTTCAACCCTTCCAAGTAAACCCAGCACACCCTCTTATAGGCATTAACAGAATCTGCCATTACCACATCACTAGGAAGGGCATTCCACAACCTCACTGCCCTCACCGTGAAAAACCACCTACGCTGCTTCAAATGGAAGCTCTGTTCCTCTAATCTAAAGGGGGGGCCTCTGGTGCGTTGATAGTTTTTATGGGAAAAAAGAACCCCCCCTATCTGCCTATAATCCCCTCTAATGTACTTGTACAGAGTAATCATGTCCCCTCGCAAGCGCCTCTTTTCCAGAGGAAACAACCCCAACCATGACAGTCTCACCTCCTAGTTTAAATCTTCCATCCCCTTAACCAGTTTAGTTGCACGTCTCTGCACTCTCTCCAGCTCATTAATATCCTTCTTAAGGACTGGAGCCCAAAACTGCACTGCAATGTGTCATAATACCATGAGCCATAATACCAGGGATTTAAAATATCTGTATTTATTTCTTTCAAAAAGCAGTTGTTATACTGCTATTAGTAACCTTCACTATGGGCTAAATTAAAAATTGTCTTCCTTACAAAGACCAAACATGGCGGCACATTTACTAATCCGCGAACGTCCGAAAAGCGTCCGAATGCGTTTTTTTCATAATGATCGGTAATTTGCGACTTTTTCGCAAATTGTCGTACTGACTATGCAAAAGTCGAGACAATTCACGAAAGTCATAATGGCTGTGCAAAAGTCGCAACAATTCATGAAAGTCATAATGGCTATGCAAAAGTCGCGACAATTCTCGAAAGTCATAATGGCTATGCAAAAGTCGCGACAATTCTCGAAAGTCATAATGGCTATGCAAAAGTCGCGACAATTCTCGAAAGTCATAATGGCTATGCAAAAGTCGCGACAATTCACGAAAGTCATAATGGCTATGAAAAAGTCGTGACAATTCGCGCAAGTCGTAACGGTTACAAAAAAGTCGCGGCGGTGACGAAAAAATCGCAAAAAATACGAAAAAGTCGCAAAAAGTTTGTTTCCAATCCGATTTTTTCCCATTCGGGATTCGGATTCGTGGATTAGTAAATCAGCCCCATGGAGTAGCTTCAGTTTCCCTGTACATCCTGTTTAGTTGACCATAAAAATCACAGATATTTCATGATTAAAACAACAAAAAGTGTCCTTTCAATGCTCTCTCTTACCATGACCACCCCTGATGGGCTATACTGTTTATTGGCAGTGGTGTAACAACAGAGGAAGAAGCCCCTGCGGTCGTGGGGGGCCCAGAGGACAAGGGGTCTGCTTCCTCCATTTAGCAGGTAATTTTCCGCTCCACGCCAGCGCCGTCAGTTGGCGGATAGCGGGAGGCACGTCAGACCTGAGGGACAATGCGTCAGGGCAAGGGGGCCATGTAAGTTTTCTACTCTGCGTTGGGCCCTTCTGAAGATTCTTTTGCACGGCCCAGCACAGAGTAGTTTTGCCACTTTTTGTTGGGTACCATGAGTTTACATCCACTGCCTTAAATATTAATTTTTTACTACTACAAATTCATTCCTAACCTCAATCTTTTACAACAGAAAAGCTGCCTGCCGCCAAAACCTATAGTTTGCAATTTTTTTTTAAAATTTGACCTTTATTTCCTAGTAACAGCTGTCTTGGAGAAAACCGCAGACACTATAAAAAGGGAGAGTGTGTGCCCATTGGTACGTCATACATTGAGAGAGCGCTAAATATGGAGAGTTAATGACTCACTGCATAGACAGATCCATTTGTAGAACAGAAGTGTCCCTCAAAATAGGAATTCTATTCATTACTCCTTAAAATTACCTTGGGGATATGAATATTTATGCTGACATAACACGAAAACACAAATGCAAGCATTCTGAAAGTCCCTTTTTAGCTGTATGTTAATAATACAAATGAAATTGGTTTTGGTAGGCTAGTTGTCAAAGTAATCGAAAGTAGAATGTCCTTTGTTTATAAGTCAGATGCCATCTATTAAACTCATTGTTATCCCATTTAATATTTTATATACATTAAAGGGCCAGTAACACCAGAAAAAGCCAGGTATGAGAATTTGCCATAAACCAATTTTTTTACCCAATTTTCACTTGAAATTCAGCGCCATTTATATAGAGAATAATATTTTATATACACCCCATTTGTTGTTATCACGCTATTACTTATTGTTTTGTTTATTACAACAAATAAAGACATACAAACTAAGATTCACTTTATTCATTGCACTTGTATTTGTAAACAAGCCTTGTAATGGGGAGAATAACAGCCATAAGCTTTCACTGCTAATCATAAAACTAAGAAGGAGGAGTGATAAATCCCCCCCATTATTTGTTTTTATGAAATGTAATTGCCTTCAGGGAATTATGAGGTGATAGTATCCCTTTAAGTTTGTGAGAACTGGCCATTTATTGAACGGAATTGATCATTTTACCTTTGGATTCTCTATTTCCCTGGGTCTCTAGGGTAATTACAGTTTTCCCATGCATTAAGAGCTCAGACCTTGCATTCGTACTCCCTGCCCACATACCTCTATCACATTCCCTCCTATCCCTATCCCGCTGCTACCCAAATGGCAGCCAATATCATAATATTAAGCCTCATCCATTCCCAGCACAAGTCCAATAATCCATTCTCCATCTGACAGACCTACAGATTTTTCAAGGCGTTAAAAATAATTCCATTCCCCTTATCTCTATAAATTAATCAAACGAATAAATGAATTCTTTTTTTTAACACATTATTGATTTAAGCAGTGTGTTCTTCCCTTTAGTATATACTGTCTATATGGGATAGGCAGAGTAATATTGGGCCATTTAAAGCCATATGTATATTTAATGAAAAGTATGTGCCAACCTGATATTCCATCCATGCCATCAAGCTGGAATTTGATAGGATTGCTGGAATATTTGCTACAATTTCCGAGGGATCCAAAAAAAAGTTTGCTGAATTTATGGTCATATCTAACTATAGGGAATGGGTCTTCTTAATACACAGAATACTGTACAGGTATAGGACTCCTTATGCAGAAACCCTTTATCCAAAAAGTTCCGAATTACGGAAAGGCCATTTCCCATAGACTCCATTATATGCAAATAATTCTAATTTTTAAAAATGATTCCCTTTTTCTCTGTAATAATAAAACAGTACCTGTACTTGATCCCAACTAAGATATAATTACCCCTTATTGGGGGCAGAACAGCCCTATTGGGTTTATTTAATGGTTAAATGATTCCCTTTTCCCTGTAATAATAAAACAGTACCTGTACTTGATCCCAACTAAGATATAATTACCCCTTATTGGGGGCAGAACAGCCCTATTGGGTTTGTTTAATGGTTAAATGATTCCCTTTTCTCTGTAATAATAAAACAGTACCTGTACTTGATCCCAACTAAGATATAATTACCCCTTATTGGGGGCAGAACAGCCCTATTGGGTTTATTTAATGGTTAAATGATTCCCTTTTCTCTGTAATAATAAAACAGTACCTGTACTTGATCCCAACTAAGATATAATTACCCCTTATTGGGGGCAGAACAGCCCTATTGGGTTTATTTAATGGTTAAATGATTCCCTTTTCTCTGTAATAATAAAACAGTACCTGTACTTGATCCCAACTAAGATATAATTACCCCTTATTGGGGGCAGAACAGCCCTATTGGGTTTATTTAATGGTTAAATGATTCCCTTTTCTCTGTAATAATAAAACAGTACCTGTACTTGATCCCCTCCAAGATATAATTAATCCTTATTGGGTTTATTTAACAGATATATGATTTTTAGCATTTACAATGATCCTAGACTTATGTGCAACATAACCAAGGGGTCCAGCTTTGATCTGTACATTGTGCTGGATAACAAATCTGACATAAGGTGCAGATCTCCAATACTAAAGTCAGAGAGCTACTTCAAGTGCTTCCACCTTAGTTGATTGCACCTACTGACTTGCACCTAATGAATCACACGCTGATGCTGCAATTGACACTGGAAGTGAAACTTGCCCTACAAGCTGCTTGTAATTTATCAAAACGAAAGCTAATTTGTGTCTGCAAGTTCTGAAGAAGACTACTCAGTGAGTTTATTCTATTATGCTGGGTTCTCGGGATGCCATGTTACATTGTGGGTAGAAAACATGGCGGTCTGAGGCTGTTTTAGCACTTTGCACATTGTGCATAAATGAGTCTTCTAGTGTAAATATTGGCATCTTGCCTTATTTCTATTGCCAATTAGCTTTATATTTCTTCACACTAAGCCAGTTGTACCCTTTAGCCACTCCAGCTCTCATTTTATCCAATCACTAGACAAAACTCCCCTATGTGAGTTTATTACTTTACATAATTTACTGCCAGGTAGAGACGTTTAGATTTCGCTTTTGATATTCATTTCAAGGTCATTAAGAAGTAAATTAAAAAGAAGCTGGTCTAGTACAGATCTCTGTGGTGCTTGAATTACACCTTATGTCCAAATTGAAAAGGTTCCAGTTCTAACAACTCTCTGCCCTCTGTGCTTCAGGCAGTTTGCTGTCAACATGGCCTCAATTTAAACAGTAAACTTATGTATTGCATTTTATCCACTGCTTCTGCCACTCAGTTTCTTTAGAATAGACCATCAAAATCATAAATATATTGATATAGAGATATATATTTCTTTTTACAAGATGTACCAATATAGGAGTCGTAAAATAAGCACACATGGAATTATGCCACAGATGCATCATTTATAAATGGTCGCAGTGTAATACTGTTGCAGCTATGTATGAGTGAGGGGTTAGTAAGAGAAAACATGCCCATTGACTCCAGTGCATTTGGCGCAAGAGAAAATCCCATTGACTCCAATGAGAAAAAACAGAGCAAAACAAGTCAATTGACTCCGATCCATTAGATTTTGCCAATTTGCAAATTTTGGTGGTTCCACAGATTTTTCTGTTTCTGGGGTAGTTTTATCACTAACTGTAGTGAGTTTGCACAAAAATGGCAAAAGTCAGATTTCTAAAATGTTCTCCATGGCTATCCAGATGGAGTCAAACAAAGTCACAACAAGCTAGTTTTATTAGAAAGCTTGGTAATAATTCTAACGACCATTAATACATCACTCGCATCATCATCTATAAATAGTCATAGGAAATTTCATATAAAAAAAACCTTCCTGTGCTGCTGGTGAGACCTCACATACTCTCACCTCAGTGGATGTCCCCTTGTTACCAAACTGTCTATGGACTGAAAACTTTATTAAACACATTTTTATAATGAACTTATACAGTAAAAGTACTTGCTTGTACCTTCCCACTGCTTTCAGAGAAAATAATTCCAGTTTATCAAGCATTTCCTTATAACTTAAACCATCAATTACTTAGTGAATCTGACTGTACACCTATATCTTTTTGAACAGATGTGTAACCAATTAATTATGGCAAAGTAGAAATACATTGCATCTCTAGAATGGATTGCCTTTTTATGTTAGACATTTAAAGACCACTGCAGCTGTCTGGGACTTGGGCTACCATTATTTTTTATTCCCTATTTGCCTAAACACAGACTAGAGTGATAAAAAAAATAACTTCGGAATAGAACAATGGAATCCAAACTGGTCCTAAGCACCCTTTGGCTGGTCCTCATGGGGTACCCCTTGGTGGAGTATCCTGATTGGCTGCTGTGAGCAACATCACTGGTGATGTTTTACTCCACTTTTTACACAGCATGATAAATAAACCAGAGTGTCAATTAAGAAGAAATTTGCTCTTCCAAATTCCACTGAAAGTTCAGCTTGAAGGTCATTTAGGGTGAGATTTAAAAAAGATTAATGCCCCAGTGTTTTCCTCTGCCTGGCCTTTCATGGGGGGTTGGAACTATAAATGTCCAATAATCAATGGAATATATAATTGTCGATTTATAACAAGTCAGTCTTCTACACAAATCTTCCACTATTCATAACGTCCTTCATTATGTTCTTCACAGCTCAAATTCACAAACTCAGTAATAAACCCTTAACTTTAAGGGGCCCATTTATCAATGTACGATTGAGTCCGAATACTAAAAATTCATATTTTTTCTAAGTCTCCCTCTTGAACCGACTCGGCAGCTTATCTGCCCGTGTAGGGGCAGAAACGAGCGGGCTGGCCGACCGATATCTGGCCTGAAATTGCCCAGGTTAGAAAATCCAGTCGGATCGGGGACCGCATCGGCTTGATGATGCGGTCCCCGAACCGACTGCCCCATTGCCGCCTACATGGGGCCAAACGATCTGATTATTTTTTTTTTAACTTCAAGCTCCACGATATTGCCCACCCATAGGTGGGGATATCGGGGGAAGATCCGCTCGCTTGGCGATCTCGGGGCCAGGTTGGAGCTGCAGAGTGCCATTGAGCCCTATGGGAGACTTTCCTTGGGCCGGGTTGGAGCTGCAGAGTGCCATTGAGCCCTATGGGAGACTTACCTTGGGCCAGGTTGGAGCTGCAGAGTGCCATTGAGCCCTATGGGAGACTTTCCTTGGGCCGGATTGGAGCTGCAGAGTGCCATTGAGCCCTATGGGAGACTTTCCTTGGGCAGGGTTGGAGCTGCAGAGTGCCATTGAGCCCTATGGGAGACTTTCCTTGGGCCGGGTTGGAGCTGCAGAGTGCCATTGAGCCCTATGGGAGACTTTCCTTGGGCCGGGTTGGAGCTGCAGAGTGCCATTGAGCCCTATGGGAGACTTTCCTTGGGCGGGGTTGGAGCTGCAGAGTGCCATTGAGCCCTATGGGAGACTTTCCTTGGGCCAGGTTGGAGCTGCAGAGTGCCATTGAGCCCTATGGGAGACTTTCCTTGGGCCAGGTTGGAGCTGCAGAGTGCCATTGAGCCCTATGGGAGACTTTCCTTGGGCCAGGTTGGAGGTGCAAAGTGCCATTGAGCCCTATGGGAGACTTTCCTTGGGCCGGGTTGGAGCTGCAGAGTGCCATTGAGCCCTATGGGAAACTTTCCTTGGGCCAGGTTGGAGCTGCAGAGTGCCATTGAGCCCTATGGGAGACTTTCCTTGGGCCGGGTTGGAGCTGCAGAGTGCCATTGAGCCCTATGGGAGACTTTCCTTGGGCCAGGTTGGAGCTGCAGAGTGCCATTGAGCCCTATGGGAGAGTCTCCTTGGGCCAGGTTGGAGCTGCAGAGTGCCATTGAGCCCTATGGGAGAGTCTCCTTGGGCCGGGTTGGAGCTGCAGAGTGCCATTGAGCCCTATGGGAGACTTTCCTTGGGCTGGGTTGGAGCTGCAGAGTGCCCGTGAGCCCTATGGGAGACTCTCCTTGGGCCGGGTTGGAGCTGCAGAGTGCCATTGAGCCCTATGGGAGACTTTCCTTGGGCCGGGTTGGAGCTGCAGAGTGCCATTGAGCCCTATGGGAGGCTTCCCTTGGGCCGTGTTGGAGCTGCAGAGTGCCATTGAGCCCTATGGGAGACTTTTCTTGGGCCAGGTTGGAGCTGCAGAGTGCCATTGAGCCCTATGGGAGACTTTTCTTGGGCCAGGTTGGAGCTGCAGAGTGCCATTGAGCCCTATGGGAGACTTTCCTTGGGCCAGGTTGGAGCTGCAGAGTGCCATTGAGCCCTATGGGAGAGTCTCCTTGGGCCAGGTTGGAGCTGCAGAGTGCCATTGAGCCCTATGGGAGACTTTCCTTGGGCCGGGTTGGAGCTGCAGAGTGCCATTGAGCCCTATGGGAGACTTTTCTTGGGCCAGGTTGGAGCTGCAGAGTGCCATTGAGCCCTATGGGAGACTTTCCTTGGGCCAGGTTGGAGCTGCAGAGTGCCATTGAGCCCTATGGGAGACTTTTCTTGGGCCAGGTTGGAGCTGCAGAGTGCCATTGAGCCCTATGGGAGACTTTCCTTGGGCCGGGTTGGAGCTGCAGAGTGCCATTGAGCCCTATGGGAGACTCTCCTTGGGCCGGGTTGGAGCTGCAGAGTGCCATTGAGCCCTATGGGAGACTTTCCTTGGGCCGGGTTGGAGCTGCAGAGTGCCATTGAGCCCTATGGGAGGCTTCCCTTGGGCCGTGTTGGAGCTGCAGAGTGCCATTGAGCCCTATGGGAGACTTTTCTTGGGCCAGGTTTGAGCTGCAGAGTGCCATTGAGCCCTATGGGAGACTTTCCTTGGGCCAGGTTGGAGCTGCAGAGTGCCATTGAGCCCTATGGGAGAGTCTCCTTGGGCCAGGTTGGAGCTGCAGAGTGCCATTGAGCCCTATGGGAGACTTTCCTTGGGCCGGGTTGGAGCTGCAGAGTGCCATTGAGCCCTATGGGAGACTTTTCTTGGGCCAGGTTGGAGCTGCAGAGTGCCATTGAGCCCTATGGGAGACTTTCCTTGGGCCGGGTTGGAGCTGCAGAGTGCCATTGAGCCCTATGGGAGACTTTCCTTAGGCCAGGTTGGAGCTGCAGAGTGCCATTCAGCCCTATGGGAGAGTCTCCTTGGGCCAGGTTGGAGCTGCAGAGTGCCATTGAGCCCTATGGGAGACTTTCCTTGGGCCAGGTTGGAGCTGCAGAGTGCCATTCAGCCCTATGGGAGACTTTCCTTGGGCCAGGTTGGAGCTGCAGAGTGCCATTGAGCCCTATGGGAGAGGCCCCTTGGGCCAGGTTGGAGCTGCAGAGTGCCATTGAGCCCTATGGGAGGCTTTCCTTGGGCCAGGTTGGAGCTGCAAAGTGCCATTGAGCCCTATGGGAGGCTTCCAAAATCATGCACTGAAGGATCAAAGTCAGAAAGGTTTTTGCGCCTTTTACGATCGTTCGGATCCGAAAATTTCGGAACTTTCGTATCGTATCACGATATTTTTGTACAACCCCGATCCAATGTTTTCGTACTTTTAACACACATCAGAAAATATTTTTTATCCGATCGTACTTTTAGAAGTCCGAAATTCAGACTTTGATAAATGGGCCCCGTACGCCCGCGCGTTGACCGTTGTTTACAATCGCATTCGGGATTCGAACTCGTGTTTTAATGAATCGGCCCCGTAGTGTTTGATCCACAAAGCGTGGCAATTATTTTAATAAAAATATGATAAAATATATATAAAAAAAAAATAGAGAATAAGATGTAATTAATTTCTAATTAAAATTAATAATTTCTTTGAGATGTAACCAATAGGAAGTTTGTACCTTTTGTGCAAACAACCAGGAGCAGTCGCACACTGTAAGGAAAATGGTGTGTAAATGAATGAGGCTAAATATTGGGCTATACATGTTATGTAAAAATCACACTTTTAGTGGCTGCCAATTGTTCCCTCCGGGCATCTCTCGACTTGTCAAGCACTGGGAGCCTCACATGGCTGCTAATCAAGTCGCACACCTCTTTTTGTTTTTTAGGTCATATTTCATAATAATTAATTTCCTACTGTTGTGTAAACTGCCTTCCTGGTAGAGTGACCTACGGAAGAAACAGTTTGTTCTTTTTATGTTAATCCCATTTATGCAGGCCTTATCTATTCATAAAGCATAATGCTGTTACTTATACAAAAAATGTGTTGGCTCTAGACAAGAAAGACTTTTAACTCAGGTTTATTAAAGGGAAACTATACCCAGTTTATTAGTAGAAATCTTTATTTTTATTTTCAGTTGAACAGAATGGTATAGGGACCACTATAAGCATCATGGGTTCCTGGTCACTTACTCCATACCTCTCAGAGCCAGTCTTTTCCCCACATCCATGGCCATCTTCTGCCTTGACGCTCTCTCCCTATTTACCTTTCCTCTGCATTCCTCACTAAGGGAACTTTCTCCATCCCTTCAGACTGAACTCAAATCCTAGTTTTGAGCACTAGCACTGTATCTCATAAAATCTTTGCACTTCCAGGTCAGCAAGTTATACCTATTAGAAGTGTCTCTGGGTGGGTCATACCTGATGAAGAGGCATGCCCCGAAACGTTGCAGTTTATGTAATAAATAATAACTAGCAGCACCAGCTCTATAATTTTTCTATATGGAACTAGTGGGGGGGGGGGGGGGTGCCAACCCTCCATACCAGGCACTGAGCAAATCTTCTAAGAGGTGTGGATGTGCTGGTGATTTCGCTAACCTAGCAGCTGTTGGGTGCCTTAGGCCCCTAGTCAACTTAAGTATTGTGTAGTAGGGTTATTGCTTCCTTTTAGTGACAACTGAAATTGGCATGTCTCTGTTGACCATATAGGTAGTTCATACATCTATTAAAGCAGTGATCCCCAACCATGTTGCTCACCAACCCCTTGAATGTTGCTCCTAATGGCCTCAAAGAAGGTGATTGTTTTTGTATTCCTGACTTTTGGCTACATAAAAACCAGGTTTACTGCCAAACAGAACCTCCTGTAGGCTGGCAGTCCACACCATGGCTACCAAATAGCCAATAACAGCCCTTATTTGGTACCCCTAGGAACTTTTTTCATGCTTGTGTTGCTCCCCAACTCTTTTTACATTTGAATGTGGCTCACATGTAAAAAAAGTTGGAAATCCCTGTATTAAAGCATGTAGGATCATTCACTTTTCATTCAAACCAAGTAGAATCTAAAGTGAAATCTAGCTATCCAAGGACCGTACTGACTTCCTTTGCCATCCACATTGTAGGGGGACCATTTGTGGTCAATGTATTGTCAGTTTAACAAGATGCAAGCTGTGTAGCATGGCTACGGGTTTTCAGTTATCCCTAGACCAAGAGATATATCAGAGGTAGCAACTTTGTGAACTCTGGGTTACAACAAATATTAGTCATAAGACAGCTTTATACTCTCACTGAAATAAAATTAGTTGGGATTCACACTTTTCCCATTCTCTCTTATACATGCTTAGATTTTGTTGTGTACTTTTGCTACTTTTGAACCATACCGCCCTAAAATCTTGGTATGTATGCCACCTTGGGGAGCAGTATAGATAGACTTTCCTGCAATACTCTCATGGCTGATCTGACTGTCTGACAATGGCCCTTGTTGGAGGGCAGCAACATTCTGTACATTATGTCAAGTCTGATGAGGCAAAACTAATAGACAATATTTGGCACTAAGAAAATCTTTTTTGCCAATGAAGCCGCATTAGATTTCTAGTACAGCGGTTCTCAACCTGTGGGTCGGGACCCCTTTGGGGGTCCAACGACCCTTTCACAGGGGTCGCCTAAGACCATCGGAAAACACATATTTCAAATGGTCTTAGGAATAATTATGGTTGGGGGTCACCACAACATGAGGGACTGTATGAAAGGGTCGCGGCATTAGGCAGGTTGAGAACCACTGCTCTACTATGTTTTATAATGGTTTGATAACGGGGATAAGAGGATGCAAAAAGATCTGTGAAGATCATATATGGAGTATGGGCTGAGGAGCAAGTCAGACAGGCACGAGACATAAACAGCATGATAACTATTTATTTTGAGCACTTCCTTATTGTAGCATGGAAGGTACTTAATGTCGCATAACATAATGTTATGTATTAAAAACAGCTTAACCATTTCATAATAATTATATAAAAAACACTGATTTGGTTATCATGTCAATCTAAGAGGCAATTAATTTGGTACAGAAAGAAATCATTTCATCTTTTAGTGTGCTATAATGATTTATTCATTCTGCTTAATGATGTATTGCACTTAAATGGGACTGTTCTGTTTTTATAACCCAATCACACAAATGACTTGTTGCTTCCAACAAACTGAGATTTAATATGGGGTGAGCTGCAATACAAGAGATACGATGCCCCATGAGAACCACTATAACTTTGTAAACACAAACAAATCTACAAGGGTTGAAATCAAATTAATCCGGAAAATGATTGGTCCAAAATGCCTAACACCGCCCACAAGAATTGTCCCACCAACTCCTAGGCTCTATACTCTTACCAACATTTCTACTGTGCTCTTAGGAACACCTCCTGTCAAGATAGGACTATGAAAGTAGGATGTTCATCTTTGAAATGTTTGCTTACCTGCCCCATCATAGACAGGTAGAGTGTAGGCAATATGTAAGTGCTAAAGGGTTATATCATATTGTCCAAGTGCCATGTACAGAGATTGAGTATGTTGGGTGAATGCAGCATTGAAATGGGCAACAGCAGCAGGTGGGTCTCCATCAGTTTAATTATCTTGCTAATGTCTCGGGTGTTGGAAAATTGTCTTATAGTTGGATTAAAGGAGTGGTTCACAATTAGGTAACTTTTAGTATGTTATAGAATGTCCTATTCCTAGCAACTTGGTCTTCATTTTTTTCTATAGTTTTTGAATTATTTATCTTTCTCTTCTGATTCTTTCCAGCTTTCAAATAAGGGTCACTGACCCCGGCAGCCAAAAAACTATTGCTCTGTGAAGCTACAATTTTATTGTTACTGTTTCTTTTTATTACTTAACTTCATGCTTAGTCCCTCTCCTATTCATATTTCAGTCTCTTGTTCAAACCAGTGCCTGGTTACTAGGGTAAACTGGACCCTAGCAACCAGACAGCAGCTAAAATACCAAACTGCTGAGCTGCTGAACTGAAAACCAAAAAAAAAAAATAAGACCAGTTTCAAATTGTTTCAAAATATCAATGTCTTCTCTCTACATACAGTTATTGGACTCCTTATCCGGAAATCCAGTATCCAGAAAGTTCTGAATTACAGAAAGGACATCTCCCATAAATTCAATTTTAATCAAATAAGTCACATTTTTAAAAATGATTTCCTTTTTCTCTGTAATAATAAAACAGTACCTGTACTTGATCCCAACTAAGATATAATTACCCCTTATTGGGGGCAGAACAGCCCTATTGGGTTTATTTAATGGTTAAATGATTCCCTTTTCTCTGTAATAATAAAACAGTACCTGTACTTGATCCCAACTAAGATATAATTACCCCTTATTGGGGGCAGAACAGCCCTATTGGGTTTATTTCATGGTTAAATGATTCCCTTTTCTCTGTAATAATAAAACAGTACCTGTACTTGATCCCAACTAAGATATAATTACCCCTTATTGGGGGCAGAACAGCCCTATTGGGTTTATTTAATGGTTAAATGATTCCCTTTTCTCTGTAATAATAAAACAGTACTTGTACTTGATCCCAACTAATATATAATTAATCCTTATTGGAGCCAAAACAATTCTATTGGGTTTAATTACTGTTTAAAAAATGTTATTAGCAGACTTAAGGTAGGAGATCCAAATTACAGAAAGACCCCTTATCCGGAAAACCCCAGGTCCTGAGCATTCTGGATAAGGGGTCCCATACCTGTACTACTTTAGGAGTCCTTAGTCCCACAATTCCTCACTGGCAATAATACAGTAAATACTTACACTGATTCTTATAGAATTCTGCAGATTGAATTATCCCATTGATGACAAATTTAGCTCTTTATCACCTTTTCGTTATGCCGCACACAAGATATAATGCAAACCTAGGCATGGGATGTATTTTCTGGAACACCTCTAACTCTTGTGCTTGTTTATTACATAATCGTAAGGGTGTTCACTAGAAGAGCAGGCAGTCCCCACAGTCCCAGCTACAAGGGATTCTATTACTCCATTGCATTAACATTACGTTCCTGTAAAACATGGTGGCATTCCTAGAAAAGCTTCAGCCCTACAAACATAAAACTGAGCTGTGGACTTAATCAATTAATTGGGTATCTAGAGTCAGGCTGTGACATTAATGCAGTCACCTGCGTTGTGAAATGCCATTTGCAATTTTATTATTCATGACTTCTTCTAAACTAGTTTTGTATTATAAATAATTGAATTCTGCCTCACAATGATATTACTTGTTGGAAGAAGTGAATCACTAAAGGAAAGAGATGCTGTTGCTACTTCATCATTACAAGTAATTTAAAACATGATCTGTAGTCCTCCCCATACTTATCATGCAGAAAAAAATCTCAACAGTTGCGGATTAAAGAATAAAGGCAATTTTTATATTGCTGCAGGCGAAATGAAAACAGAGTTGTTTTTATGGGCAGTCAGGGGACAACTGGCCTAGACACTATACATCCTGGGGTCCTTCAAAGTAGCAGTGTTTGGTAGGAAATACAGCAACACAGCAGAAATGTATTTTTGACTGTAGAAGAAGTGCAGCAACATCTATAGTCCCAATACTGTACATGTAGCCTCCTGATTGGAATTGTTCCTGCATATAGCAGTCATGTAAGGTAAGATGGTTCCTGTAGCAGTGGGAAAATAGCCTCTGGGAAGGGACTGGGGCTGTGGGATAGCAGGTATAGAAGGGAGAGATGGTGCCTATAGTAGCAGTGGGAAAATAGCCTCTGGGAAGGGACTGGGGCTGTGGGATAGCAGGTATAGTAGGGAGAGATGGTGCCTATAGTAGCAGTGGGGGGATAATAGCCTCTGGGAAGGGACTGGGGCTGTGGGATAGCAGGTATAGTAGGGAGAGATGGTGCCTATAGTAGCAGTGGGAAAATAGCCTCTGGGAAGGGACTGGGGCTGTGGGATAGCAGGTATAGTAGGGAGAGATGGTGCCTATAGTAGCAGTGGGGGGATAATAGCCTCTGGGAAGGGACTGGGGCTGTGGGATAGCAGGTATAGAAGGGAGAGATGGTGCCTATAGTAGCAGTGGGAAAGTAGCCTCTGGGAAGGGACTGGGGCTGTGGGATAGCAGGTATAGTAGGGAGAGATGGTGCCTATAGTAGCAGTGGGGGGATAATAGCCTCTGGGAAGGGACTGTGGCTGTGGGATAGCAGGTATAGTAGGGAGAGATGGTGCCTATAGTAGCAGTGGGGGGATAATAGCCTCTGGGAAGGGACTGTGGCTGTTGGATAGCAGGTATAGTAGGGAGAGATGGTGCCTATAGTAGCAGTGGGGGGATAATAGCCTCTGGGAAGGGACTGTGGCTGTGGGATAGCAGGTATAGTAGGGAGAGATGGTGCCTATAGTAGCAGTGGGGGGATAATAGCCTCTGGGAAGGGACCGTGGCTGTAGGATAGCAGGTATAGTAGGGAGAGATGGTGCCTATAGTAGCAGTGGGGGGATAATAACCTCTGGGAAGGGACTATGGCTGTGGGATAGCAGGTATAGTAGGGAGAGATGGTGCCTATAGTAGCAGTGGGGGGATAATAACCTCTGGGAAGGGACTGTGGCTGTGGGATAGCAGGTATAGTAGGGAGAGATGGTGCCTATAGTAGCAGTGGGGGGATAATAGCCTCTGGGAAGTGACTATGGCTTTGGGATACCAGGTATGTTGTTGAAGCACAGTTTCCAGCTTTGGGAACTTCTTTTGGGTGGATGGTAGCCTGGGAACAGCTGAAGAGCCATCTGTTGAACAGTGCTACGTTAGAAAAATAATATCACATTTTCAGTAGACAATACATGTTTCAAATGCTGTGAATGGCAAAGCTAAGAATTCTGTTTATCACAAGATTCTGAGTACCACGTAACAGTTATCTGAGCTAATTAATTAATACATCTAGCTGTAAGTCTACAATGAGTTTGTTGTTCCCAGATCTAGCAGATGGCATATTACAGTCAGATCTTTCACACATGGTGGAATGACTGGGTGGAATAAGATGCTGGAACTTACCATATAAGACTGTGATTCAAGACGAGAGGTTGGATTCCTGTGGGTAATGTATTTTATCTCTCTGTGAACCAGAGAAAGTTGTAGAGCTATTTGAGAATGAGAAATCTATTGCCATAATTAGTAGTTTTGGGTGTAGAGCTTCCACAAAATTAGGCCCTGTATACATAATTAACTTTGTTAGAAGCCTGGTCATGAAGTTACATGTCTATTTATATCTGAGATCTTCCTATCATGTCCTAATGACTCAGGTCTCAGGTTAGGCATCCTGGGAAATGGTGAATCTACGGCTGTGCTCATCACAAACCCAATAATACAAGTGTAAATGTCACCTTATGATTGGTTGCTATGGGTTACTAGAACCAGGGCAAGCTTTGCACCATATATGTAGTTTCCCCTCCAATTTTGGGTAGTTGTTCAACCTATGATTAAAGAGCTCTTTAGTAACTTGAGAGCCATATGCAGCATACTGAAGTGTACATGCAGTTAAAATGTCCTTTGTTGTGCTTGCCAATTCTGTCCCACAATGGGAAAGGCAAATACTCCCTGGAGTAGCATACAAACACTGAATTAATAAGAGTAAATACAACTGTTCTGTTAATGAGAAGTATTCATAATTGCATTCTTGAATATCCTGTTTATCCAAAAGCAGTTTTACAATCTTTTTGAATATATTTAAGAAATGAGACAATCCTGCCTGCTGTTCAGGCCAAACGCCTCAATAATCGGAACTGCAGGAAGTGAAGAAGAGCCGTGGCTTCTCCTCACTTCCTCTTCCTCTTCGGCTTATACGCCAAGCACTTGTCAACATGGTGCACCAGTCGATGAAATTTTGAAACATCTCCAATCATCTGCAGTCTATTGGGCCTAATGGAGGATCAGATGAAACGCCTTTACTTAGGGTTGAAATCGGTCAAATCTGGACCTGTATGTATTTAATATAATATGAGCTACTAACAATCTTTTGCTTGAAATAATGAGTGAGAGGGATGAAAAACGGTGCCATAACAGGTGCCCTTACCTGTATATATATATATATATATATATATGGGACCTGTTATGCAGAATGCTCAGGACCTGGGCTTTTCCGGATAAGGGATCTTTCCATAATTTGGATCTCCATAACTTAAGTCTGCTAAATATCATTTAAATATTGAATAAACCCAATAGGGCTGTTCTGCCCCCAATAAGGATTAATTGTATCTTAGTTGGGATCAAGTACAGGTCCTGTTTTATTATTACAGAGAAAAGGGAATCATTTAACCATTAAATAAACCCAATAGGGCTGTTCTGCCCCAATAAGGGGTAATTATATCTTAGTTGGGATCAAGTACAGGTACTGTTTTATTATTACAGAGAAAAGGGAATCATTTAACCATTAAATAAACCCAATAGGGCTGTTCTGCCCCCAATAAGGGGTAATTATATCTTAGTTGGGATCAAGTACAGGTACTGTTTTATTATTACAGAGAAAAGGGAAATATTTAACCATTAAATAAACCCAATAGGGCTGTTCTGCCCCAATAAGGGGTAATTATATCTTAGTTGGGATCAAGTACAAGGTACTGTTTTATTATTACAGAGAAAAGGGAATCATTTAACCATTAAATAAACACAATAGGGCTGTTCTGCCCCCAATAAGGGGTAATTATATCTTAGTTGGGATCAAGTACAGGTACTGTTTTATTATTACAGAGAAATCATTTTTAAAAATTTGAATTATTTGCTTATAATGGTGTCTATGGCAGATGGCCTTTCCGTAATTCGGAACTGGATAACGGGTTTGCGGATAAGGGATCCCATGCCTGTATATATATTTTTATTATTTTGTATGATTGTACTTATGATTACACATTTGCTGCAAACCAGAAGCGGGGAGGGGGATTTATCAATTTTCAAATTCAATTTTTTTTCTAAAAATTGTGAAACCCACATGAAATAGCTTGAATATTGAAAATACGTCTCCCAGGTTATAGTTAATTTTTAATTTTTTCATTTGATTTTCAATTGATAAATCTTGAAAATTGTTTGCAAAACGTATAGCTTATTTATTAGAATTTGGATATCTATCATTCTTTTCCTACTTTGATTAACCTCAAGTTTAAAAAAAAAAATGTGAATGTTACATAAACACAACCGAATAAAGGTATAAATAAAAACAAGTACCTCAAATTCCAAATTTTCATGTAACTGAAATAGGACACAAAGCTCAGAAAAATGATGAAAAAACCAAAAAGCTTGAATTACCTAAATTGTTGAAATATGAACTAGGACAGCTCTATTTGATTTCTAACTGACCTCAAAAGCTTTTGGTTGCCAAAGTTTAAGTTTTTCACCTTTTTTTCGCATAATAAATATAACATTATTTTGGTTCTTTAACGGAGAAAGAAAGGTAAAAACGAAGTAAGCTTTATCAGAAAGGTCTACGCTGCACTGAGTTCTCTGTCAAAAGATTTGTTGTGTCTGTTTTTCTGTGCCAGAGACACACAGCTCTCTGCTCTCTCCTGCTCCCCCCTCCCTCAAGAATGCTAAGAACTCACCCCCCCTTAGGAATGTGGATCTGAGCCAATCAGCAGGAAGCTGACTCATAGTCTTACTAACTAAGCATGTACACTGGTCTGGGTCTCGGTGCAGGTGCAAGGCATTATGGGAACTTCCTTTACATAGCTCAGCGTTTTTTTCTTCCTGTTTGTCTTCTGATCATCTGAACGGGAGAAATATGGGGAGACTTAAGGGCACTATTGAGAGAACTGAAGGTATGCCTGCATCTTGAGATTAACTCTTTAATAGCCTTTCCTTCTCCTTTAATCGTTGAATTCCCAGTTAGGTTTCATACAAAGGGATGTTTGTGGGCCGTACCAACTGGACATGTCCAATAATTTTCTGTATACAATATTTTTTAGTGATTGTGTATGCTCCCGTGGGTACTGACCCATAGGGTATCCTTACATCTATCGGTTCTTGTTTTGGAAATATCAAATGCATTAAAAACCCCAGTGTATATGAGGCCTTTGGCCAGTGATTAGGGGTAGCGATGAGCGAATCTGTCCCCTTTTGCTTCAGTGACAATTGTGCAAAACCATAAAAAAAATCGTGAATTGGGCAAAAATCTGCAAAACGTGTTTGTTGGACAATTTTTTTGTTGTGCGGTTCGTTTTTTGCTGCAACCGCATCCATTTTTGCAGCAACTATGCCTATTTTGATGCGACTGCTCCTATTTTGATGCTACCACGACTTTTTTGACATTCTGAAAAATTTTTTACAGTTGTCTTTTCTTATTTCACAGAGGATTTTTGCTGAAGCTTCGCAAAACAATTAGCAAATGGCGAAATGCGGAAATTTGCTGCAATTCTAGCTTGAAAACAAAATTTTACTCCAACATCCCAAACTACCATAGACCTTACACTTGCTAATATACCATAGACCTTACACTTGCTAATATACCATAGACCTTACACTTGCTAATATACCATAGACCTTACACTTGCTAATATACCATAGACCTTACACTTGCTAATATACCATAGACCTTGTACTTGATAATATACCATAGACCTTACACTTGATAATATACCATAGACCTTACACTTGATAATATACCATAGACCTTACACTTGCTAATATACCATAGACGTTACACTTGATAATATACCATAGACCTTACACTTGATAATATACCATAGACCTTACACTTGATAATATACCATAGACCTTACACTTGATAATATACCATAGACCTTACACTTGATAATATACCATAGACCTTATACTTGATAATATACCATAGACCTTACACTTGCTAATATACCATAGACCTTGTACTTGCTAATATACCATAGACCTTACACTTGATAATATACCATAGACCTTACACTTGCTAATATACCATAGACCTTACACTTGCTAATATACCATAGACCTTGAACTTGATAATATACCATAGACCTTACACTTGCTAATATACCATAGACGTTACACTTGATAATATACCATAGACCTTACACTTGATAATATACCATAGACCTTACACTTGATAATATACCATAGACCTTACACTTGATAATATACCATAGACCTTATACTTGATAATATACCATAGACCTTACACTTGCTAATATACCATAGACCTTGTACTTGCTAATATACCATAGACCTTACACTTGATAATATACCACAGACCTTACACTTGATAATATACCATAGACCTTACACTTGATAATATACCATAGACCTTACACTTGCCTGATAAAAGCTGGACAAGCTATTTAATATTCTGTCATGAATCAGGACCAATGCATTTCCCACATACTGTAGGTTAGAGTAGTTCTAGTGTAACTATGCACTGCAGCTCGGAACATTGGGCTTTGCTGTCAAGTCCTTCCTACTACCTTATCCCATGTAACCTAAAGTCACTTCAGCCGGAGTCAATTGATGATAAGTGGTTCATCAATCCGATGTTGATTTCAAGTTAAGACATTGACAATTTCTAACAGTAAATCTTTAGGACTGTACTAATGACAGAAGGAGCCTAAACACAGAAGAAGGAGATTGAAGTCATGCAGTTTTTTTTTCTTTCTATTAAGAATAAACAACTGTAAATAAACAAATTTAGCCTAGTACAATCAACATTGTGAAAAAATTTGGATGAATGATTTTCCTCGTAGTGACAGTGCCTCTTTTAAGATTCTTCCCAAGGCAGAAATAAGCCAACAGGCAAATCTAGATTAATTGGTTCCACATTTCCAGGAGTTGACTGCAGACCTCCATTACTATGGACAGTATCCATGGGTGATCGCAGCATAGCCAATAGCATACTGTATAGATATGAACTGTGCAAATCTGCCTAAAAAATGTCAGTCTCTCGCAATGCTTTGAAAGGGCCTTGCATGTACGTTACTGCTTGTGTTTTCTAGGAAACCTGAAGTGTATTGATTAATAATATGGCCGTGTATTTTAAATGCCTGACTTTGCTGCAAATTGGTGCTAAAGGATCTGTTCAGCAATAAGATGATAAATAACACTAAACACGGCAATATAATTTCCTCCATGCATTTGTATTTTTGTAATGGGAATATTAAAAGGTGAATGTACAGTTATTTTCCTTCTGCTTTGTTCTCCTTAGCTTCTGTGAAAGTGTTACTGATTCAGCTTCAGTTTAAACAGGATTATTATGTTCATTGCTGAACAAAATATTCAGGAAATATGGCTCTTTATTTAATAGATCACAAGGAAGAATCTTTTTTGGGAAGCACATGTAACACCACTCACCACTTCTTGCTGGTTCAATCCTTTGTTTATTGAGCCAGGTGTACCACACAGAACAATGTTTCAGGGGGTCTACATCTCCCTTCATCAGGTGCCAAGTGCTTAGTAAGGTAGAACACATTTGTCAGTTGCCTTCATAGGCATAGGCAGCCGGTACCCAGTCTACAGTATACACATTTAGCATTATCTAGGGGCTAAACAAGTCCTAACAGTCTGCTGGGTCCCCTGAGCTTAATAACCCCACCTACTGTACATCTCTATGGTGGACCACACCACTGCTCTAGTGCTATTCAAAGAACCTTTGAAAAACCCTCCTTCTTATGGACTAGGAATATTCACAATAGGGGTTGTTAACGTTTTACTCCCAGGACTACTTTGGGTGACCATCGCGGGTTTGGGTCTTCCTCTGTTCCCAAAGTTTCTCTGTCCTTGAACCTAAGGCTAGTGCAGAAGTACCTACAGAGCGGAAAGATGCAGGTATGGGTTAGGTGCAGTGCCTACAATGGCAACATTTTAGGGGTTAGTGTCGGTGCGGGTTAAGGTTTTTCAGGTTAAGGTCAGGTGGGTTGAGTTTTCCCTGAACCGCACATCACTAGCTCCAGGTGTGCTACCCTACACCAATAGCCTTGGTAGAGGATACATCACAAAATGGGGGCATGAGATAACAAGTGAAAATACAGCTGCTGTAAATCTTTAGACATGGCACCATCCTTAGTATAAATTGTCCAAAAAAATGTACAGTTAATATATATTTTCATTCATCCATCCATACAGTGCTTTCTGTTTGCATTTTCTAGGGTGAAGCATGAATTCCCCCTACCTAGTCTGTGTGTGCTGTGTGTTACCTGTTTGTGTCACGTGGTGCCTCTGCCTCTGTGGGAATGGACTGTACTGCTAGTTACATTGTACTGCTATACAGCTATCATGCATTCCATATTTTTTTTTCAGTGATGCCCAAACCTTTTCTGTGAGTTACCTTTCTCCAGATCTAGGTCACCAAAATAAGAACAAAAACAGAACATTGCCCAACTATGCAATAACAGTTTGAGTTTTCCCTTACAGGGGGACAGACGTTTAGGAAAAAATATTTTGTCAGTATTCTATTGTTCTGCTCTTTGTAGGAAGTAGTGCACACAATCTCATGGCTTCCTAATTGCTTGCTGCTTTGGTGGGAGGGATCCCTTCTTTATATTTCTCTAAAGAGAACAGCTGATCCTGGGTGATTTAACACCCAAGTCATTTGGTGCAGCATTCCATGAATGAGTTCCCAAATTCCAGTGATGGCATTAGGTATAGGCAAACTTCTGCAGTGTATAGTCTCAAATTCCTGCAGTAATTATTTATCCAGGTTTGAGTTTGTGAATTTGAGTTTGCATTTACAAACTCGAAAAATTTGAGATTGAAAATATGGCCTGACTTTGCCTAGGACAACTCTCATTGACTTCTATAGAAACTTGCAGTCTTTTAGATGGCAAATTTTTATATCTGAGGTTTCAGTTTTTCTGCACTCAATAAATACCAGGCATTCCAGTTATGGAAACATAATTAAAATTCAAGTTTTTTTTTACTCGAATCATTAAAAAAGTCAAGCTCAAATGTTGATAAACCTTCCCCTAACAGTAGTAGTTTAATATCATAGGGCTGTTGACAAGGAATCCCTTTCTTCTCCCAGGCACATCGGTCACAACTATACGAATTCTCCAATAAAGATCTCTCCATTGATGCTCTCATCAAACATTTTGGGGGAAAATCTCCCTTCTACAAGTGTAAAGGCAATATTCTATCTTATTTAGTTGTTTATTACTGCTGGGATCTCAAAATGAGAATTTCATTATATAGTACCAACACATTTACAGTGGGAGATTATTCTTCTTTCACATTCCTGCCCCAGTGGAGCTTACAGTCTGAGGACCCTATCACGTTCACACATGCCAGCATCAGTTTCACTAGGAACCAATTAACCTGCCTACATGTCTTGTAGTGTAAGAGGAAACTGAAGTTCCTGGAGCAAACCCGGTAGAACATAAATGTTCCTATTGGCTTAGATGGAATTAAACTCAGAACCCACGGCCCACTGTGCTGCCCACTGAATTCAAATATATTTGCTAGGCCTATTACTGAAAATTTACCTGTATATAAGTTTGAGATCAACTTTGTAGCCAATGAAAAGCTTTATGTTTGTTCTTTGCATTAAGCTGAAGTAACACTGTGACCCCTAAAAAACAACAAAGGTGGTCTTGTTTTTTATGTTCTATACATACTGTAGGTGACAAAGTTTGCTTCAGTGGTGGGGCCTGAACACCTGACTATATCAGAGAAGAATCTGCCCCTTGCTCATATATGATAGACAGCAATAGGGGTCATTTATAAACATTGGCTAATTTATACCTGGGCAATAACTCGTGGCAGCCAATCAGATGTTTGCTTTCATTGTTCTACCTGCAACTGGCTTAAAAAAAGCTAATCACAGATTGGTTGCTATAGGTTATTCCCAGGTTTATAAATATGCCAAACTTGTTCTTGTCTGTAAGAGCTCAGCCCCTTAGGGTGAATACACACTGAGCTACTAGTAGCAGCTACTTTTTCACAGCTACTAAACTCCAGAAAATACCCTGCCATAGACAATCCTAATTGCCTCTGCTAAAACACACGTAGAGACAATTATCAGTAAATGATCAGCATTGTCTATTTAAGTAGCCATGACAAGTAGCTGCTACTAGTAGCTCCATGTGTCTTCACCCTTAAACTGGGCAACAAGAAACTCCAAACCCAATAGAGAAAACTGACTACAGTCAAAAATGTTACCTCTCTATTACATTAACTCTTGGGGGGTGTAACTATACAGAAGACAGACCCTACAACTGCTGGGGGGGAGGAAGTAAACAGGATCCAATGGGGCGCTTGCTAATACACAGTTTCAGTGTAGGTCATGTTCCCAAACCTATGAGGGTCCCTAAAATGATTTTGCCTATTATTTTCAAGTTGCATCGCTGAATCTCGAGGTGCTATTAGCTTAAAGGCATGAATGTAAACTATGTAGGCAAGGGGCTAGAGTGGGGATCCCCAACCTTAAACTTACCCGTGAGCCACTTTCAAATGTAAAGAGTTGGGAATCAACAAGTATTAAAAAGGTTTCTGGGAGGTGATAAATATGATCTGTATTTGTCTATTTGGACCGGCAGCCTACAGGAGGCTCTGCTCGGCAGTACACCTGGTTTTTACACAACCACAACTTGCCTCCAAGCCAGGAAAGAAGCACTTGGTTTAAAGTCACTGGGAGCAACGCCCAAAGGGTGGTGAGCAACATGTTGCTAGTGAGCCGCTGGTTGGGGATCATTTGGCTAGCGTCTATGTGGCAAGAATTGGATTCTTTCATGCTAAGAGAGCTTAAATGGCCTGGTAAAGCTAAGCAAGCATTATACCATTTTCTCATGAATGTTTAGTACTGGAGGAGCTGATTCTTTGCAATCTGTGCAGTGCTTTTAAATGTAAATAGAATAAGGGCTTGCACACAAATAATCACAGGCACAGTGGTAGTACTAAAAAATAGTAATCCTTTATATAATATGCAAAAGCTTTAACAACAGTCAGTTTTAATCACCAAAAAATAACACATGATATTATGAAGTAATATATACCAGAAAAATGTACACAGGCAAAAAGAGACACACGGGTAAGCGGATACACTTGATGAGAATTACCCCTGTGCATCTGTGCAGTGCTGCCATAAGTAACCCACTTTTTCTCGGGGCCTGATACATGTAATATATTTGGGAATATAGCTGGGCACCCGAGTCTAATAATAAATTATTTAACTTCATCACAGTAAGCAACATGGCACTGCAAGTATTATAACTTGAAGCTATAGGTGCCCATTGCACAATCAAACTTCTTTAAATGTTAGGATGATATGCGGCACATCAGCTACAGGCACACTGGGACCCCGGTATCTGCAGGGTCTGATGCTTTTGTTATTCCACTCCTGGGCCAGCCTCATATTAATACATATAAATCTGCAGATAAATAGATTTCTGTCCAAAATAACAAGTGCCCGTATATTCTAAGGTGCCTAAATAAATCGTATTTATGAATGCAGGCTTTTAGCACCAAATTTATTACGATAGCCCATGATGGATATAAATACAATTTCATAGAGAGCAGAGGTTGTTAACTGCCTTATAGAATGCAGTTTTATTTACTGTCAAGCGCTTTGTATAACAACGAATTAAATATTAATACAATTCTACGAGCTTACTCTAGTGTGAGATATGAAGAACTCGTATGCATTTATTATTCTGCATGGAAAGCGCCATCCGGCAGAAGGCAAGTGGCAGGGAAAAAGCATTTGTTTGTGTAACAGGATAATCGGCCAGGGCTACTGGAGAGGCCGAGGTGTAAAAGTGGCTCTGAGACGTGTTGACCTTGTTTCTTGCCACTTAGTGTGAATTAAAGCTGTTAGTGAGAACTAGTTTGGGCATGTGGTATAGTACTTACTACGGCCGCTGCCAAGGAACGAGATTTGTGTTTCTAAGGAGATCCAACAGAAAAGGGAGCTGTCACTTTTCAAAGGTGCCTAGTATTGAGGAGAGGCAGACGGAGAAGAATAGGGGCAGGCTGGACTGGTAACGCCACTCCCTAGTAACAAGGCTCCTTCTCTATTGTGCGTTTAGCTCACACACAGCAAACAACCTTTTCTTCTTTTATTCTACCACTCAGACACTGAGAGTTATTATCGGCTTTGAAAAATGAAATATAAATAAATAGACTGAGAAGGTTATAGGTCCGATTTATTAGTTGTCTGTGTTTTTTTAATGAGCTTGGCTACATGTTCTGATACCTTAAAGGACAAGGAAAGTGTAAATCACTGGGGGGTGCCAATATGTTAGGTTTCCCCACTGATTACAATCACCTTAAAGCAACAGTAGAAATGAAACTGGGTAAAATAGATAGACTGCACAAAATAAAAAATATTTATAATATAGTATATTAGGTAAAATGTAATCTATAAAGGCTGGAGTGAGAGGATGAACATAATAGCCAGAACACTACTTCCTGTTTTCAGCTCTCTAATCTCTTAAACTGGCCATGCAAGCACCGATAATATCGTACGAAACCTCGATTCGTATGATATTCGGTGCGTGTATGGCAACTCGGCAAGGTGACCGATATGGCAGAAGGCTGCTGATATTAGTCGACTCGCCAAGGGCGGGTTTAAAGATTTTGAATCTATGTTCAGGGCTGAATCGGCAGAAGGAGGTAGAAATCCTATCGTTTCTACCTCCATATCTGACAATTCAGCCCTGAATGTCAGTGCTTATTCAGCACGAAAGATCGAAAATTGCCACGTGTGTCGCCAGCTTTAATTAGGCAACCAATCAAATTGTTGCATTCATTCATTCATTGTTCTACATGCAGCTGGCTGAAAATAGCCAGTCGCTGATTGGTTACTGCCCATGGACAAATGTGCCCAGTGTTGATAAATGACCCCTAGTTTGGGGGGGGAGGGGCACATGGGACATAACTGTTCAGGTAGTTTGTGAGCACTCAGGTCAGATTCAAAAGCAAACTTACTGAACTGTTATGTCCCATATGGCTCCCCGCAAGTCACTGATTGGATACTGACTTGTAACAGCTTAGAGAGCTGTAAAGGAAGAAGTAGTGTTCTGGCCAGAGCTGAGGCAGAGGTGTTCCATAGAATGCTTATGGCACAAAGGCAATCTTGAGTCACCCCAAGGCACACTCAGAACTCCTGAATTACTAGCTTCTAGAAGCACCCGGTATGGTTTGTGGCATACTGTGTTACTGGACTGGGCTAAGCTGGGCAGAACAAGGTAATTGAAACTAGCTCCTAGTACAAGTTGATCCAGGGACTGGTCCCATTGCTATCTTGGAACCAGGAAGCAATTTATTCCCCTCTCTGAGGCAAACTGGAGAGGCTTCAAATGGATCATCTAGCAGTTTGACATCCATTTAGGCAAAGATGCAAAGGCCCCCATTGTTCTTATTGTGGCTAACCACAGCTTAATTACCTTCCATAGATCATCCCTATTAACGATGTCTTTACAGGGGAACACGCAATAATTAAACAACCACTCTCCCATGATAACTGATGGTGTATATATAGTAACTGCACTGTTAATGGGAATGGTGCTAGAGCACTATATATTAACTTAGAACTACCACACTACTCTTATATATACATATATACATAACGGCCTAGATCACTTGCATCGCATTAGTACTGCAATATATTGTATTTGTGAATATGTGCACATTTGTATAATGCTAATTGGTGGTTGTGGGTGGCTGCTTGCTGAATAAGCAGTGAAAAGCAAACTGTCCTAGTGTAATCACTGTGAGAATTATAGGAAGGTAACTAGTTGTATTCCCCAGTCTTTTGTGAATTTACACCCCCTTTTCTCTGTGAATTCTGTTACATAGAAGCTTTAATTAGATGCTTTGGCTGCACGTCTGCATATACTATGATTATCCTTTGATTGCCACCTCATCGCAATCAGATATGACATATTTTTCTCCTACTCGCTAGTTACAGGATTGAAAACATATTCTGTCTGATTTTGATAATCCTCCCCGTTCAAGGCTTTAGATCCCAATATGCTTTGTGTTTGGGAACAATGGCACAGAAAAGATTTGATTTTGACAGAATCGAATCCAGAAACGCTGTTTCCCTGCTTTTTCTTTTCATAGCCGCATATCCCATTTTTCTTCTCTTTCTTCTTTTTCATGATGAATGAAATCTGTCAGATCTTATATATTTATGTTGTCTTACTTGTCCTAAATGAGCTCAGACTTGATTTAATAAGCCAACAATATAGAGCATCTTGGAATTGGTGGAAAAACCTATATGTTTTGTTCTGAGCAAGGTCAGCTTTACACTAGCGATAAGAAGGTTACCAGCTCAACCTCAGTATCCGTCAGTAAATTAGTTCATTGGTGAACCACAGCCGAAAGGTTAGACTAATTCATTAAGGTTAAATCCCTTGCAGACCACTTTTTTATATATAACTTTAATTCAACATATCATGCAGTAGTTATATTTACTGGAACTTATTTAGCGGTGTGGTTTAGCTACATATACCATGTAATACGCCCCCTGTACTAAATGACATATTAAAGTTTCTTTACTAAATACCAGAGGCCTTTATGAACTCACTGCCTGCTACTAGTATAGCAACAGCAATGGCTAAACTGCCAATGAAACTTCCATCATGAAGGCCATTTTGTTAACAGTCACTGCTTGAGCCAGTGGTTTCTTCTGGACACAGTAGGCCCAAAGAATCAGCATATTGGACATATAAGACTCTGGGCATTCAGGGCATTCAGTGCCACATTGATAATTCCAAGTCAAGTTGTTAGATTTTCAAGGGGCGAATTAGTCGAAAAATGACCACACAGACCAAAGCATTTCAAGCAGCTTCATATAATGGACTTTTGTATTTTGCTTCTGCAGCTTGGATTTAAAATGTTGGTCTATGTGCTAAGCAACCAAAAAGCTAATTGATTGTGGATGAAAACAAGCAACTTTGCAATATAAAAATAAAAAATATAAAAATAGGCAGCCTTTTCATGGTTTTAATATAATAATATGGTTTGGAACTGATCTGGCTGACTATTTTTACCTAATATACTATATTACAAAAAAAAAATGCAATAGTAGTCGACTGTCCCCAGCTTGCATCTTCCAAATCCCACAATTCCCTGCTACATATGATGTCAATAAGGAAAGGAACATCACAGTGCAATGCATTGTGGGTTATGTAGTTCCTGTATACTGTCTGTAAGCTGTAGAAAAGTTGTTACAATTTGTAACATCAGTGTTTTAGTCCCTCCTCCCCTGCCAAGATTTCAAATGATGCAGAAAGAGAAGAACTGTTTTGCAGCAAGATATCAGCATATAAAATGGTATTTATTCATACTTTTTGAAGGAACAGATTACAGTGATAGGTATATCAGGGGTTTCTGTTTTGTGTGGGGCTCTTTAACAAATTTTGGTTTGGAAGCCAGAGTTCCCCTTTAAAGAAAAACGCAAAATGTAGACAAATTCCAATATCAAAGTTATGTTATTTCTATTGAGATAATTTTTCTTTTGCTGATAGAACTGGGGTAAGTATTCTCTTTTAAATACAACTGAACTATACATTATTGCAGAGTGTCTGCTCAGTGGCCGGGTAGTTTGATGGTGACTATACCAGAATGTCTTGGCATGAATAGATTACAATTTGTCTGCCCACAATTAAAATTTACTCTGCAGATTCTCCTCTTCTGCTGTGTGTATGGGGTATGGGCATAGGCAGAAGTAAGAGCAATGATAGCACCTCCTCACTTCTGCTTAGATCTGCTCATTTGGCCCAGACAATGCTATTTAGATATTTGATGTAGATTCCACAGTATCTGACAGTTTGTGCTGTTAGATACCTTTGGGCTAAAAGGTTGGATAAATAGGTTGTAGACCTTGTGGACAGCCACCTAAAGAGCTTGACCATTTGGTTATGCACAAAACCTAACCTATTCAGAATCTAGTAGTGATAAGTCTAAAGCAACCGGACTGTCTCAGTAACCTTGAAAACTTTTTACCACTCATCCGAGCGGCTTCTGCTGTTCAACTGAGTTGTAGGGAATTGGAAACGCTCACGAGTAATTCCATTAAAAACTGGTAATTGTATTACCCTTAAGGGTATAAAATGCTGGGGAATTCCCTGTGTTTTTAAGATCACTCTGCAAATCCAGTTGCTTTACACCAGGGATCCCCAACCTTTTTTACTCATGAGCCACATTCAAATGTAAAAAGACTTGGGGAGCAACACAAGCATAAAACATGTCCCCGGTGTGCCAAATAAGGGCTGTTATTGGCTATTTCATAGATGCTATATGGACTGGAAGCCTACATAAGGTTCTGTTTGGCAGTACATCTGGTTTTTATGCAACCAATAGCCAGGAATTCAAAAATAAACACCTGCTTTGAGGCCACTGAAGCAACATCCAAGGGGTTGGAGAGCGACATGTTTCTCACGAGCCACTGGTTGGGGACCACTACTTTACACTTATCACTACTAGGTATTGTATAGCACAACCAGGATGAATAAAAACCTTCATAGACATGACAAGAATTTAAGTAAATACATTATTTTTTCAAAACTCCACATTTTTATGAAACAATACACATTGCATCTCGGCACAAATGCAATGTTTATTTCCTTATCACCCTTTGATGAGCATCTGTGCAGGAATCTCCCACCATATGTAAGGTGCCAGAGATTATCCTGCCCACAGTCACAGCTGCAAGTTAAGTTTCTTTTGCAAAAGGGAATCCGGCACAAGTGGCGAACTGCCTCTTAAACATTGCCGGAATTGTACGTGAGCGCCATAACTGTTCACCTTGCAATTAACTTGGCTCATCCTGGGGAACATCATATGCAAAAAAGATTATCATTAAATATAACATGGAGATGTTTAAGACCTTGCTATGGCCAATTACATCTGAGCACCTAATGTTCTTTTCATTTGCTGAGGGCTAGCCAGTTAAACTGATACAGTATGTAGGCTGGATTACTGAACCGGATTTCAAAGTTATGAGCATTATTGACACGATTTCTGAGCAGAACATTAAGGGTTATTTAAGAGAACCTTTTTACATTTAGGGTAGAAACACATAGCATATAGATGAAGCTGGATTACTAGAAGCATCTGGGCACATACAATTATACCTTTCTCAACTGAAATGAAGGGCACACACTAGATACATCAATAAAGCCAGCACCTTCTTAAGGCTCCATCACTGGCAAATGCTCTTTTGTGTTGTTTTTGCCCCAGGGCTTTATAACCTGTTTATGGTCTATTTATGCTCTATTGTGTGTTTACAACACAGACGGATAAACTAAGTAGCTACATAAGGAGAGTTTAGGTTTGGAGTTTTACACATAGCACTAGCTATGATAATTTGGTTCACTTATAGTAAGCATTATGTGGCAAAGGAAGTTCACTGGCACGCAGTCAAGCCTCACTGATGTGTTTTGAGTGCTCTTGAATATAGCATTAAGGAAACCGATGAGTGGAGTAAATACTAGAAGAGGAGAATTAGTTACAAAACATAAACAAAAAATCAATAAATAAATAAACTGGAAAATGGTGCCTGGTGAGATCTACAGACAACCCCAGTGGTGCACCACAACCAGTCACAGGAGAGAGAATTTCACCAGATAATAACATTTCTAGTATGCAAACTGGAATTATTTCAATCTAAAGCAGAGCAGGGAAGGCCATAGACACCTCATACCCAAAAGCCCAACAGGGGTGCAAAGCACAATGTTTTTGTCCACCCAGGGTTACACCTGCCACTCGTTAAATGAAATGCACTGACTGGACCTGCCAGCACCATATTCACATGGGTGGAACAAGGGTGTGATTGACCTTCCAAGTTCCCAAATGCAATAGGTGTTCCAGACTCCCCTGCTTGCCCACTTCTTTCTCATACCCTGCCTGGCTATCAGTATAAAGAATAAAATCTTGCTTCTCAATGAATGAATAAAAAGTGCTGTAATGTCATATCAAGGTTCTAAAGTGTTTGAATCCTTATCACGCATTGCTAGCCTCTTCCTATTATATTGCACCTTTGATTGTATGGAGAAAATGAAATTTTCCTGATGTGTTTTTTTTTTTATCAGGACAGTGGAAGGTTAGGGCTGCATATGATGAGGGTGTTGATCTCTTTAAGTGGACTGATGGCAAATGCATTTTGTTGGGTGATGCCAAGTACTAACAACAGTAAGAGCTTATTAGTTTAAATGATATCACATCCGATGGAGTCAGATATTAGTTATTTGGAGGACATGCAAATATATTACAGCCTCCGAAATCTGCATGTTCCATGGGAATGCCATGCTGTAGCTCAGTAATGTGGGAGCTGTTGGTAGTCATTCTGCACTGGGATATAGGGGTTTTTTGAGTCACCTTGGCCTTGGTCTGTTGCTGTATCCTAGATCCCTCTATGTGTCAATAAAGTAGAATTTTGTTGAGCTCTTTATCTTCAATCCAGCGTCCTTCCCAGAGATTAGTGTGACCCACCCACTGGGTTGAAAAACCAAGCTCCCCTCTTGTCTACTCAAGAACCTTAGATAATGTATAGTCAGGTCCTGTTTGATCTGAACTCAAAAGCACAAATGAAAACACTGGTACAGGTATCGGACCCCTTACCTGGAAACCCATTATCCAGAAAGTTCCAAATTACGGAAAGGCCATCTCCCATAGACTCCATTTTAATTAAATAATTCACATTTTTGAAAATGGTTTTCTTTTCCTCTCTAATAATGTAACAGTAGCGTGTACTCGATCCTAACTAAGATATATTTAATCCTTATTGGAGCCAAAACAATCCTATTGGGTTTATTCACTGTTTAAATAATTTTATTAGCAGACTTAAGGAAAGACCCCTTATCCAGAAAACCCCAGATCCCGAGCATTCTGGATAACGGGTCCCATACCTGTATCATGCTTTCCTGAATGGTGTAGACACAGGGCCACATTTATTAATGGCTATCCTAGCCATTTCAACTTTGATAAAATTTTGATTGAATTAGCCAAAAATTGTCGCTTATGGGCTTCAGTGATTCGATATTCCTGCTGCTATATTTAGCTGACCACAGTTAAATTTCATTATCTTCTATTGTGCAACCAATATAATACAGAAATAAACCTATGCATCGACAGCTACAGGTAGCAGCTACAAATCTCCCCGTTTGATATACAGTATACCTCTAATACAGTACTATTACAATCTAAACTCTTGGATCATCACTCATGTAAATTGCCCCAAATTGTCTTCTAGAGTCCCTCTACAAACAAAGCACCTAGATATACAGAAAAAAAAAAGTATTTAATATTTGTTAGACATATTATCCCATAATGTTTATGGGGTTCAGCTTAATATAAAGCACAGTTGGGCTTAATTAGAAAGTGATTGTACTATCTATCACAGGCTTGCACTTGGCATATGGATGGCAAGAACATTAAATTGAATAGGTAGTTATAATTAAATCAATTTTTATTGAATGGTTTTTATTCCTATGGCTTTCCACAATTCAGTTTAGGTAGATGTTGCGTGTCCCACATTTTTAGCAGCTAATTTGGCAGTTTAAAGAGCAATTTTGCTGTTATTTTATAGGATAGTATATATTTTTACAAGTTGTATCTTTTGGGATATAGCTGTGGCCTTAGGTGTATTTCTATAACAGCACAGACTAGGTAAAGGCTAGTGCAGCGGCATTATGTTGCATGGAGGGACTTTCCTGCAGGGATCAAAAGGCCCAAGATCTGAAAGGATCCATTATGAAAAGGCATCCTGTATCATTTACAAATACACATCTGAATATTCACAAAGCCTGGCAACTCAAGATATTTCCCAGTGGATGTCTATGAAAGTTTTCATTCATTGAGGTCTAGTGGAGATAAGTCAAAGGGGCTGATTTACTTACCCACGAACGGGTCGAATGGAGTCCGATTGCGTTTTTTTCGTAATGATCGGTATTTTGCGATTTTTTCGTATGTTTTGCGATTTTTTCGGATTCTTTACGAATTTTTCGTTACCAATACGATTTTTGCGTAAAAACGCGAGTTTTCGTATCCATTACGAAAGTTGCGTAAAAAGTTGCGCATTTTTCGTAGCGTTAAAACTTACGCGAAAAGTTGCGCATTTTTCGCGTAAGTTTTAACGCTACGAAAAATGCGCAACTTTTTACGCAACTTTCGTAATGGATACGAAAAACTCGCGTTTTTACGCAAAAATCGTATTGGTAACGAAAAATTCGTAAAGAATCCGAAAAAATCGCAAAACATACGAAAAAGTCGCAAAATGTTCGTTTTCAAGTCGGAACTTTTCCAATTCGGGTCGGATTCGTGGGTTAGTAAATCAGCCCCTAAGTGTGAGCATTCTTGATAAATGTTCACCACTAATACAAGTGGCTTCAGTTGAACTGAAGAAGACGATTAGATGGGTGGTGAAATATCTTCAAAACTAATAATTGGAAAAAGTCCATTTGCTTTAGACCAGGGGTCCCCCATTGTTTTGACTGGTGAGCCACATTCAAATTTGGTAGCCCCTATGTTGACTGGCAGCCTTCAGGAGGCTCTGTTGGGATGTAAACCTGTTTTTTCTGCAACCAAAACTTGCCTTCAAGCTAAGAATTGAAAAAATAACCACCTGCTTTGAGTCCGCTGGGAGTCCAGAGGGGTTGGTGAGCAACTGCATGCTTATGAGCTCCTGGTTGGGGATCACTGCTTTGGAGGTATAGCCACTTGATACTGTTTCCTATTGGATATTCTCTTGCTCTTGAGCTAAACACAGGTATCGTTCTTTGTTTTGCAGACATGTATCATGTGCATGTAGACCTGCAAATCACAAAAGCCTTTAATAAGGATCCATGAAGAAGTAGCAGCACTGCTGCAAAGTGGGAGGAGACACTTAAGCCTTAGTAGAAAGAGTTTCTCATTAGATGCACATTAAGGAATAATGACAGAAATTATACTGACAAAGAGCTGTGAAAGGTCAACTATATAACAAATAGAAGCTTCAATACACAAGAGGTGTAATTACACACAGTGTTCTATTTTGGCTTGGTCATTATTGTATAACATGCAGTTGCACAACTTTGAGTCAGCACTTTTCAACCTAAGGGTGCCAGACCACTGGTGTTCCCATACACATGGATTCTCCCAGCAGAAATCCAAACAACAAGCACCACAACTATTTTTAAAATTGCCTTTGTTTAGCAGTTTTTGGCACAGAACACAACGTTTCAAGCCTTCACGGCCCTTGTCAAGCTTGACAAAGAGCTGTGAAGCCTTAAAACGTTGTGTTCTGTGCCCAAATACTGCCAAATAAAGGCAATTTAATAATAGATGGAGTGTTGTCCTTAGAATTAGGGCTAGACCATTGTTTACAGGTGCCCATGCAGAGCTCTAGGACTCTACTATACTCCTTTCTGTAGCCAGAAGTTTTAAACAACTGCATCAAGCTCTGCCATTTCAGTTTCTTCGGCTGTTTTGAATAAAGGGGTATAAGTGGTAATCTTGCAATGTTTTACCATAAATGTACTTTTTATTTTTGCAAAACCCTTGTTTTCCCTTTTGAGCTTTGCCTTATTTTCTCATTTAAAATTAAAACCTTTCTTTCACTTTAATATGCATCTTACTGATAATGGAATACATTAAGCGAGTCGCCTTTTCACATGTGTTTCTCTAGTTAGAAAAACTGTAAATCATAGATGGGGTTTAGGTACTGAAATACACAAAATCCTATAAAAACCCACTTAGTGTACACTAATCAAAATATTTCTTGTGTTGAAAATCTATAAGGGTTATTATACTACAAATGCTCTCAGTTTGTCATGTTCTATAAATGCCAGGTTTAGATCAGATTGCTTACTGTGTAAAAACAGAACATCTTGTACATAATCATCAGAATTTTGAACCCTTTGGGCATTTTTTTTCTACATGTAGAGAAAACCATGGGCTTTGAAAAAAAGACTATGAAGAAAGTGAAATTGTGTTTTTTCCCATAATTCCAGTGTTATAAGAGCCACGAGGTGGTGATGTGCCTGACGCAACTGTGACACATATGTCTGGTTGACATCATTTTTATTCTTTAGCAACATTAGGCAAAAATACCCTTAAAGAATGGCAGCGATTTGGGCTACTGCATCAAAAGTTGCCCAACCGCAACTGTGCTTGTATCTCATCAATAAGCCATTAGGAATCAGCCACAATGCATTCTATTTCCTTCTATCTTATGTTTTGGGCTTGGGCTGGGGGCCATTTTGTGGTTGTATTAGGCAGTAGAATATTCTCTCTTTTCTGTGCTTCCTGTTATACTGGGGTATATGTAGAGCTGGAGAACAAGGACTGGCTTGTGCCCAGCCATGAATTAGGCAAACTGTTATGATTATTATTAAACTTATAGAGCAGAGAATGATTGTTCAGATCCTTCCGGCTGATGAAGAACCCATTTGGGCGATCAGTACAGATTTTTATTATGCTTGGAGAAAAACAGAATTCGCTCCAATAGGCATATGTAATAGGAAATAATAGGAATAGGAAAGGGGAAGATAAAGGGAAAAGAGTTTATTGAAGGCCAATTTGCAGACTGAGGAAGAGAAAACAAGAGCAAAACAAGTATTAATCCTTTTTTCTCATGAGACTGGGCTGTCCATTTCCTTCAGCAACATTTAAATTGACATAATTGATTTGTGATGAACTAAGTTTGACATGTGTCCTTTAATTTGCAGAGCTGACACTGTTTCAGGATATGATGGGAATATGGGCCTTTTAGCAGTGTCTGCAGGATTTGGTGAAATTGTTTGTGTGGTTTATTCCCTTGGGCACAAGAGTGGGTTGTGCTGGAATATATATAAATTGTTGTGACAATCTGAACAGTGCAACACACATCATTACACACATACTGCATAGGGGAGAGAGATTTGATAGAAAGATAATGGCTTATATACAGCAATAAACATATATAGATAATGGATGAAATAGATGATAGATAGATAGATCTTCAGGGTAGAAATGAACAGGATAAAATGGTTTAAATCTGAGGGACAAAATGAGAGGGATAGAATAATAGGAATATGTAGAATAGAATGGTGGAAATTAAGGGGATAGAATTGTGAGAATAAACAGGACAAAATAGTGATAATAAATGGGACACCATGGTGAGAATGTTCAAGTTGAGATGAGAATGCATGGGATAAAATAATGAAAATAGGCAAAATAAAATGGATAGTATAACTCCCCTAAGGCAAATGATCATATTAGCTCGATAAGGTCCAAAATGTGGGTGGCCAAATCAGGCCCAGATCCACTTGTTTGTGACTTCACCAAACAATCCAATCTATCTGTGTATGGCCACCTTTAGCCAGGGTGCTTGTTATTAAATAACAAGAGGAGTAGTAAATGTTGGATGGAGGCATTTTGACTACTGATGCTTCCCGTGGGTGAAAAGAGTGGACAAAACGCTTTGTAAGCCTTAGGGGGTATAGCAATAAAAATGCAAAGTAACCTCCACCATTTTTTAACATTACCCCATTACTTAATAATGCATGGCACTTCCTAATAAACTTGTTAGACATAGGGGCACATTTACTAATCCACGAACGTCCGAAAAGCGTCCAAATGCGTTTTTTTCGTAATGATCGGTATTTTGCGATTTTTTCGTAAATTGTTGCGACTTTTTCGTAGCGTTACGACTTGCGCGAATTGTCGCGACTTTTTTGTAGCCGTCGCGCCGAGTATGAAAGTTTTGGATTCATTCAAGCTTTAGTATCGTGACTTTCCTTGGGCCAGGTTGGAGCTGCAGAGTGCCATTGAGCCCTATGGGAGACTTTCCTTGGGCCAGGTTGGAGCTGCAGAGTGCCATTGAGCCCTATGGGAGGCTTTCCTTGGGCCGGGTTGGAGCTGCAGAGTGCCATTGAGCCCTATGGGAGAGTCTCCTTGGGCCGGGTTGGAGGTGCAGAGTGCCATTGAGCCCTATGGGAGACTTTCCTTGGGCCGGGTTGGAGCTGCAGAGTGCCATTGAGCCCTATGAGAGACTTTCCTTGGGCCAGGTTGGAGCTGCAGAGTGCCATTGAGCCCTATGGGAGACTTTCCTTGGGCCGCGTTGGAGCTGCAGAGTGAAATTGAGCCCTATGGGAGGCTTTCCTTGGGCCGGGTTGGAGGTGCAGAGTGCCATTGAGCCCTATGGGAGACTTTCCTTGGGCCGGGTTGGAGCTGCAGAGTGCCATTGAGCCCTATGGGAGACTTTCCTTGGGCCGGGTTGGAGCTGCAGAGTGCCATTGAGCCCTATGGGAGGCTTTCCTTGGGCCGGGTTGGAGGTGCAGAGTGCCATTGAGCCCTATGGGAGACTTTCCTTGGGCCGGGTTGGAGCTGCAGAGTGCCATTGAGCCCTATGGGAGACTTTCCTTGGGCCGGGTTGGAGCTGCAGAGTGCCATTGAGCCTTATGGGAGACTTTCCTTGGGCCGGGTTGGAGCTGCAGAGTGCCATTGAGCCCTATGGGAGACTTTCCTTGGGCCGGGTTGGAGCTGCAGAGTGCCATTGAGCCCTATGGGAGACTTTCCTTGGGCCGGGTTGGAGCTGCAGAGTGCCATTGAGCCCTATGGGAGACTTTCCTTGGGCCGGGTTGGAGCTGCAGAGTGCCATTGAGCCCTATGGGAGGCTTTCCTTGGGCCGGGCTGGAGCTGCAGAGTGCCATTGAGCCCTATGGGAGGCTTTCCTTGGGCCGGGTTGGAGCTGCAGAGTGCCATTGAGCCCTATGGGAGGCTTTCCTTGGGCCGGGCTGGAGCTGCAGAGTGCCATTGAGCCCTATGGGAGGCTTTCCTTGGGCCAGGTTGGAGCTGCAGAGTGCCATTGAGCCCTATGGTAGGCTTTCCTTGGGCCAGGTTGGAGCTGCAGAGTGCCATTGAGCCCTATGGGAGGCTTTCCTTGGGCCAGGTTGGAGCTGCAGAGTGCCATTGAGCCCTATGGGAGGCTTTCCTTGGGCCGGGTTGGAGCTGCAGAGTGCCATTGAGCCCTATTGGAGAGTCTCCTTGGGCCAGGTTGGAGCTGCAGAGTGCCATTGAGCCCTATGGTAGGCTTTCCTTGGGCCAGGTTGGAGCTGCAGAGTGCCATTGAGCCCTATGGGAGGCTTTCCTTGGGCCGGGTTGGAGCTGCAGAGTGCCATTGAGCCCTATTGGAGAGTCTCCTTGGGCCAGGTTGGAGCTGCAGAGTGCCATTAAGCCCTATGGGAGGCTTTCCTTGGGCCAGGTTGGAGCTGCAGAGTGCCATTGAGCCCTATTGGAGAGTCTCCTTGGGCCAGGTTGGAGCTGCAGAGTGCCATTGAGCCCTATGGGAGGCTTTCCTTGGGCCAGGTTGGAGCTGCAGAGTGCCATTGAGCCCTATGGGAGGCTTTCCTTGGGCCGGGTTGGAGCTGCAGAGTGCCATTGAGTCCTATGGGAGGCTTCCAAAGTCATTGCCTGCCGTTTACGAGCGCTCAATACGAAAAAGTCGCGACAATATACGAGCAAATCGTAACGGCTACAAAAAAGTCGCGTCAATATACGAGCAAATCGTAACGGCTACGAAAAAGTCGCGACAATTTGCGCAAGTCGTAACGGCTACGGAAAAGCCGCGGCAATTTACGAAAAAGTTGTAATGGCGACGAAAAAGTCACAAAATGTTCGTTTCCAATCCGAATTTTTCCCATTCGGATTCGGGGATTAGTAAATGTGCCCCATAGTATACTTACAGCAAGTGCAGTGTGCAAAGTGCAATCTTGAACACAAGCACCATGTTTTTTACCCAAGTTGCAGTTTTTCCCTTATGTCCAGCATCAATACAGCACTTGATACACTTGATTTTTTGCGTGACTGTGAAACTGCAATTGCACTTGCGCCAAGTGAATGACCCCTCCTCGGCCAAGTCCATGTATTATGCTTAAGGGGAGATACTGTGATAGTGAGAAAACACATGGCTAAACTCTACCCTCATCTGCAGCACGGCGTTGGGAATGACTTTAAATACTGCAGCAAAGACCTAGTTTATGATTTCTGCTTCCTCTCATTTCAAAGCTGTCTTATCACCAAGTCTAATCTAAATACCGACATTAAAAGATCTGCGCTTCTCTTTTATCTCTAGATTTAAAAAGTAAAAGCACAAACGGGAAGTGTTTCTTCTGTCTTTTTCTAATTAAAAAGCATAGTGGGGTTTTTTTTCCCTTCATTTAATCTTAAGTTTTTTTTTTTTTATTATTAAATAAAATCACCCTGTAAGTTTAATTGTTTCTTTTAAAAAATAAATAAAACATGTTTTGATTTAAGTAATGCATTCTGCCCATATTTTATCTCCTACTCTTTCATGGGAGAAAACACAGATTACAGAATGTTCCTCCGCTGCCTTAAATACAAATGATCCAAGATGCTTTTCTTTGTTTTTCCAAACATGTAGACATATTTGTGCCCCTGAAAAGGGAAATACATTAGAATATAAGTAATGATAATGTTTCCATTTGAAAATATGTTTTTAAGTTTTGCTTTACCATTTTGTGCCTGAGGAAGATATGTATTAAAAGCAGGGATGCGAGGTCCGAATTCAACTAAATCCCAGCCCTCTTTGCAAGATTTTTCAGCTGAACTGAATTTTGCCATTTACCCACAATGCTGTGGTTTTCATAGAATTCCGGGGGAGTCGTGCCTGACACAATTACAGCTGATGTTTAAAAGAACTTTAATGCTAATTGGAAGTAGGGACACACCATCCACTATTTTGGGATTCGGCCAAACCCAGAATCCTTTGTGAAAGATTTGGCCAAATCCAGAACCGAATTGAAACCAAAGTTGTATATACAAATTAGGATAAGGAAGGGTTAAAACGGTTTAACTTCAATGTTCATGTGTTATTAAGGATTGGTTTGGCCAGGCCGAATCAGAATCCTTCTGAAAAAGGCAGAATCCTGGTCAAATCCTGGATTTGGTGCACCCCAAATGGGAAGCAATTGAGGTCAAAATTTTCAAAATCAGTTTGCTGTCACATTTAGCAGAAGAGTGATTCTTTTGCCACATCTGTGGTATGACTATTGACTGTGGAACACTGGGGCTACTGCCTGGTTTGGAGGTGGCGGTAGCTACAGGGTTCCCCTGTGTCAAAGGCTGCAGCAGCACTTGATGCGGAACAGGAGGCAGGAGGAAGGCCGTCGTGGTGCCAATATATATGGAAGTGCATCTTGGTGCAAGTACATTTAATGAATGGGATTCTTCATGCAACTGACTGTTGGGGAAATTTGTGCGCCCACAACTGTGGTGCATTAAGTAAATGGCTCTTCTGCTATTCGGTATTTTTCACATGCATATTCACTGTTTTCCCACTTATCCAAAATCTTACACCACAAACGGCACAGAACACTAAGCTCTTTAATGGGAATAATAAGCTTATTAACTAACCTGGTGAAACATTTACAGAAAGCTATTTTTATTCACTAGGAGCACTACTAGGAATTCACATTGAAAATTGTCACTCTAAAGCTGAAATGGGTGCTGTTTGCATTAAGACTCCATTCTGCTCTGATTTTATTGCTTTTGCGTCAAACGCTCACCCGTAACTGTTGGTACATGATCACTATCACAAGTGATGCACACTCACTGTACTATCTCATCTCTTTTCACATAGATGGAGCACATTCAGGAAATATGGGAAACAATAGGTAACATCTAGTAAAGTAAAACAGGTATTGGAGCTCATGTACTCCTGCAAGTGCAATGCAGTCTCTGCACCTTCCCCATAGTCCATTGAGCATAAAACAACTTTCATTAAAGCAACTCGTGTAAGAATCTGCTCTTTGCACTTCTGTATATATACTTTCAAATTGACAGCTGCTGCACCTATTGATGCAGGGAAATTGTGGAGTTACCATCATTTTAGGACAAGACAGTCGCTCTAGGGTTCCCTCAGCGCCCTACGTCAATTGGCACAGTTCAGTGGTGCTGGAAGAATAGGGCACAAACTTCGCTCAAAATGATGCCATGCAGATTTGCAACGAAGATCACTCATGGTTTTGTTCATGTTGCTGAATTAGAAAACGGTTGATGCTTCTGACACAACACAATTGCCCCTTCGCGACTGCAACGATGACAGATTTCTGGAGGAAAAAACACGGCAATTGCACTATACTTGCGGATGTACATGTGCCCTATTGATTTGCTTACATTTAGAAAAACACCAAAATTATTTGAATTATAATTAAATCATTCAAATTTTAAAACATATTCCCTCTTTCTCTGTAATAATATTTATCTGGAAACCCCAGGTCCTGAGCATTCTTGCATAACAGGTCCTATAATTGTAATAAATCACACCCCTGGTGAAGTCAGAGTACAGCCTTTATAGTCCAAAAGCTATTTTTAACCATCTTATTCAAATTGCATAGTTATTCTTTATTATTAATGATGAGTGAATTTGTCCCGTTTCGCTTTGGTAAAATATTTTTTATGGAAAAATTCACTTTTCATTGTGGAAGTTTCAACAAATTGACTGTGGATCCATGCCTGGTGAAAAAATTCACTCATCACTATTTATTATACTTTATTTATATAGTGCCAACATATCCTAAAGCGCTTTACTGAGATTATGCATCATTTGCATCAGTTCGTGGAATTTGCAATCTAAGGTCCCTATCACACTTACACACAATATGGTTTTTAGAGTTTGGGGGAAGACAGAAGAGCCTAGAGGAAAGCCTGGTAAGCAAAGGAGAACAAACAAACTCAATGCAGATAAAGCCTGGAGACCTGGTCTGGAGAATTTCTGCTACATTGGTTCAAGAATCAGTACTTTCAGTTGCAATTATGTATCCCCCTATGGAGAAGGGAGAAGACTTTGCCCTTGTCATTACTGCGGTCCCTTCACTAATGCAGCAGAGCCTGTAAAGGAGAATACTCCCAGCTATCTCTCCATGTTGGAGCAAAGAAGCTGCTCTTGCAAACTATTTCTAATCTGACTCACTCCTAGAAAGTGCTATAACAAGAACTCTAAATAAATCCTCGTTCACAGGGTCCCTGCTCCCCAACTCCACTAGAGATAGGCGGCTTCTCTAGGGCAATGATGCTTCACTGGGGCCTTGTTAATCCCAGGCGCAATGGAACATCCACCTGGATTAATTGATGTAAGTCAAAGAGGAAGAACCCACCCCCTGCTAAACACTATATTACAGTGTGGCAGGATGTGGTCATGAGGCATATGGCCAATAAAGTACAATATGTAAATAGGAAAAATAGATACATGGGCTTCTGCCCAGTAACAGCGAAATAATGAAGGCAGGGTTTAAATCTATATTACAAATAGCTTTAAAACCATTGACCGTGTTTAATTTATAAACACTGGAAAGTTTCTTAAAAATTACCTTTTTATTTCATTATCCAAAAAAAATAACTTTTGTGCCGAGACCCCTTTTAATTTGGAAGCTGCGTTGCTAAGTTAGTTCTTCTGCTTTTAATTGAGACCTCTGCTGTCTTGAGCAGTCATTTACCACAGCCATATTTATGTGTAATTCTGAGTTAGTCAATTAAAATGATACTCAGCCATAATGATATTCACGCTGAGTGAAATTTACTCTGTGGGAATCAGGCGAGGCTTATGCCATCACAGAAAGTCACCAAGTTCCAAAGCACAACGAACTGAGCTAAATTGTCTTAACAGCCCCTTTAGACGAATTTAAATGAGCAAATTAAAATACAATCTAACGATTACGTTTAACCTGTTCAGGAGATAGAGGGTTCCCTTTCTGTATAGAGAGAGAAGTTACCAGGCATTTGTTTAAAGTACTTGTGTGCATACAGTACCGCTTTGTTATTATTTACTAATTTGTACATAAGGGTTTAATGGGAACAATGTAATAACAGCACTATGTATAGTAACCCATAGCAACCAATTAGTAGGCAGCATTTACTGGTCAGCTGTTATCAGCAATATTCTATTGGTCAATAGTGATGAGCAAATCTGTTCCGTTTTGCTTCGCCGAAAAAAACGCGAATCTCTCAAAAGATCTGTGAAACGGGGAAAAATTTGCGAAAAGACGAAAATGTCATGCGGCAAAAAAAATTGTCACCTGCGGCTATTCTTTTGTCGCCCGCGGCTATTCTTTTGTCGGCCGCGGCTATTATTTTGTCGCCCGCAGCTATTATTTTGTCGCCCGCGGCTATTGGTCAACGGTCTTGGTAGTAACTAGCATTACATTAAAGGAACAGTAACTCCAAAAAATGAAAGAGCTTTGAAGTAATAAAAATATAATGCACTGTTGCCCTGCACTGGTAAAACTGGTGTGTTTGCTACAGTAACACTACTATAATTTATATAATAAGCTGCTGTGTAGCCACGGGGGCAGCCATTCAAGCTGGAAAAAAGGAGAAAAGACACAGGTTACATATCAGATAATAGATAAGCTCTGTAGAATACAATGGTGTTTTATCTGTTATCTGCTATGTGCCTGTGCCTTTTCTCCTTTGAATGACTGCCTCCATGGCTACATAGCAGCTTATTTATATAAATTATAGTAGACTTTCTGAAGTAAACACACAACGTTTACCAGTGCAGGACAGCAGCACATTATATTTTAGTTACTTTTATACACTTTCATTTTTTGGTGTTACTGTTCCTTTACATAATACATAATTGGATACAAACCCTGCTTATAAACATGGTACCTTTTGCCCTTTAGGTTGTATTAGTTATACCAATAGCTCCACCAGTCACTCCTAAGCTCCACATAAGTAAGATATTTGGGTTGCAGTTATATTTATATAATAAATAGTAGTAAATTGTACTGCACGCCCTTGATGGCTGTATTGTATTGTATGAAGCTGGGATCTCCCCTCTGGTTCTTCAGACTCCTATCATTCAGAATGGAGAAGAATGATATTAGAGTGAAAGGATATTGTACCCAATTTACCAGAAGGCTGTATTTGAATTTATGTTGTGATCAATAGACATGAGAGGCGAGTTTATTACTGTACAGGTTGTTCTTTCTTGGCATATATTATTTATATATGTGAGGGCTGCCATTTTTATTATCCTTTATTTATAGTAGTGTAGGCATGTTACGCAGAGCTTTACAGAGGTTGTTTATTGTTCACATCAGTCCCTGCCCCTGTAGTTATGAGCACAATTTTTTGCCAAGCATGGATTGGCGGTGGAATTCCGCATTTCGCCATTGGCAAATTTTTTTTGCAAAACAGGCAAAAAAAATTTTCAGTGAAGAAAAAGGGGACGTATTCGCTCACCCCCAGCAGTTTCCTAAGCCTGTCAGCATCACAAGGCACAATATGATGCTCTTTTACCCCTTGGCCAACACCAGTGATGGGGTGAGACCTATTGGTTAGTTATCTGGTTATTAACAAAGATAGCTGAACCTACCAAAGCAGAGAAATGAAATGGGAGGAGACTGGAGTTTTTATCTGTTTGGTTCCTCCCATATATGCCACACCTAGGGAGGTAAGAGTATCTTTTTCTCCTTTTACTATACCCTATTCTGTCTTGGTTCTCTGTAAAAAGCTCAACATCTTGATGCCCCCCAGTTGTATTGGTTTCCAGGCTGAAAATACTTGAACTGCGGTGAGTAAAAGAACATTTCCTCTCCTATGAATTAATACTAAGAACGAATGTTCTGTTCCTTAAAAATGCCGTGTGATTTTATTAATACTTTCTCAGTTCATACTTCAATTTGTTAGATAGCATAGAGCAGTGATTCCCAACCAGTGATAGTGTGCAGAGAGATGACCAAACAGCCATTTACAGCCCTTATTTGGCTCCTCCATGAACTTTTATGGTGCTTGTGTTGCTCTCCAAGTCTTTTTACATTTGACTGTGGCTCACTAGTAAGAAAGGTTGGGGATCCCTGCCATAGATGATGTAAGTAAATACTATTACTGTATATACTCGAGTATACTCCTAGTTTTTCAGCACCCAAAATGCACTGAAAAAGTCACCCTCGGCTTATACTCGAGTTGGGTCCCCCCAGACTAGCACCCTCTGTCCTTTGTGTGCAAATTAGGCCACCCACAACCAGACCCAGTGACTATTGTTTTTGTTGACCCTCTTCTCCACTTACAGAGCTAGTTTACTGTCTTTCTTTGAAATATATATTTAAAAACACATACCCCACTGATGCCTCAATTAATGTTATTTTATTGGTATTTATTTTGATTATTAAAACTAAGCAGTAGCGGCTGCATTTCCCACCCTAGGCTTATACTCGAGTCAATAAGTTTTTCCAGTTTTCTTAGGTAAAATTAGGTACCTCGGCTTATATTCGGATCAGCTTATACTCGAGTATATACGGTAATCCCATCCTTACTATCTGCCTAGTCAACAGTTGCATTAGAGTTTGTACTAATAAGGCCTATGGCGTACGTAGTGTTTCTCAGCCAGTGAAGAAACGGGCAATAGCTTTCCATGCCACCTCACCCACGTGAGTAGAAATGCACATTTACTCATTTTGGAGCTGGAAAATACAAATCACCTCCAGCAACAGGTGGTTTCCATTCATACAACTGACAGGGGGCACGGAGAATTTACTAGTTTGAAAGCAGACATCTAATTGGTTCCTGTGAGTTACTAAACCTGGTGTGACTTTTATTACATCACTCCACATGTGAGATAAGAACAAAATGTTATCGGTGAAGAAATATTTATTAAGGATGCTCTACTGGTTGGTAGATATCATGAGAGTTCCCTTTTTATGAGAAACCATAAGTATAGCAACTAGACATTTTGTTTTAGGATATCACTGAATTCCCTATTATAACAAATAAGCAGTTCTGCATTCAGGTGACCATTTGCAGGCAGAGAGACAAAGACAACTTTATGCCCTTTATTTATATTTCAACAGTACAGCTACAATGCTTGGCTTTGTCTGGGCTTCAACGGCGCTGGCATGAAAAAAAATGAGCCAGTAATATCAGTAACCTTCTTACCTTTCTGCAATCAGGCTCTTTACAACAGCATTAAAGGAAATGTATAAGAATAATGTGGCTTATCCTACAGCATATGTCAATTCTGAGCCATCTCCATTGTTGCCGTTAAAGGGGAAATACTGTCACTTTTATAAGCAAGGTTTGTGGGCTGTTTTTTTCTGCAAATATTCATGTCCACCAATGATTGATAGCTGCCCTATTGCTTCCAAAAGGAAGGTACACGTTCCATGAATCAGTCCAGCTTGGCTTTGTCATAACAATGGTGAATCTGATTTTAGTCCTCTTGGGCTGCAGTTGAGGAAGATTCATAAAGCAGTTTTAGCTATTCACAAGGGCTGCTCTCCTAGAAGACCTGTGAGCTGCTGTCAGCAATTAAATACATGATCTTAGACCTTAAAGGGGCCGTTCACCTTTTAAAGGGGTGGTTAACTTATAGTATGTAATAGAATGGCCTATTCTTGGCAACGTTCATTCAATCTTCATTTTGTATAGTTTCTAAATTATTTTCATTCTTCTTCTGACTCTTTCCAGCCTTCAAATGGGCAGCCAAAAAACTATTGCCCTATGAGCAATAGTTATTTTTTAATTTAATTGTTATTAGGGAAGCACTGAATTCACTTTTTCTGATTCGCCAGAACCCCTAATTCCTTCGCAAAGTTTTCTGCAAATATCAAACCAAATCTGAATCCTAATTAGCATTTGCTAATTAGGTGTCAGAAGGGGTAAAAAATGTTCAACTTCCGTGTTTACAAGACAAAAAGCCACGTGATTTTTAGGATTCGGATTGGGTTCGGCCATGACCGTGGATTCAACTGAATCCAAATCCTGAACCGAATCTTGGCCGAATCCTGAACCGAATCCTGTATTCAGTGCACTCCTAATTGTTATGTTCCATTTTATTACATATCTTTTCCTATTCGTGTCTCTCTTTTAAACCTCGGCCAGGTTGCTAGGTTAAATTGGACCCTATCAACCAGATTACAAACCAGAGAGCTGCCGAACAAAATGCTAAACAATTAAAAAAACATAAATAATAAAAAAAATGAAGACCAACTGCAGACTGCCTCAGAATAGTACTCTCTACCTCATATTTAAAGTTAATATAAAGCTGAACATTCCCTTTAATACTCCTCAGACTTCCGACAGTGTTGCTGCCACTAAGGAGCAAATCTATAAGTTTAATGTCCCATTCTTTGGTGGCTTAACATTCAATTTTTTTGTAACTTCCGTTTTCCAGACTCAAATTTTTTTTTTCCCAAAAGGGTTACGTGCCATGAATGAGTCCAGCTTGGATCCATTTTTAGCTGCTCACTAGCTTTGCTTTCCTAGATTTGTGAGCTGGAGTTATTAGCAATTAAGGAGAAGATTTTAGACCTAAATATTCTTTACAGAAATTCAATATAAATTTTTTTTTTCCAATTCCAAATTGTGGCAAAACCCCACAATCTTATTTTTTTTTTTTTTTAATTTCAAGTTTTCCAATCTAGAATTTTCAATTGAAAATAAAAAAACTAGAACTTGCTGAGCTTCCATAGAAGTCAAAGGGATGTACTTTATTTTACTTTATTTTTTATTTTTGCTTTTCTGGTTTGTAAATACGTAGGAAAAAATGAAAATAAAAATTAAAAATTGAATTTGAAAAGTAATAAATTGCTTCTAATATGGAATTAATGATACAAAGCCAAGCTAAGAGCTCATGTGAGGCAGTCACAAGCAGCACTAGACAATGGAATGGAATATCACCCACAGTAGCCATAAATAGTTGTTGCTGTTCCATTTGGCAGCTACCACTCATGTAAAAAACTGCAAATATTCTTAGAAGGAATGTTCTGTGCACACAAAGCCCTAAGCCAGAGCCTCATGTTATACAGGGGAATAAATGGAAGAGAAAGCAAGTTCCCCTTTATACAATTTAATGCTGATATTTGGCACGGCTGGTATAATGTTGAACTTGCCACGTAACTATTGTATCCATCAAGGTCATTCCTGCGGCGCACACCCAGAGAGACGGCAAATTATATCGTAACAAGAGAGAACAGGGGGTAATGAGCATTCCAGACATAACAAAGTCAAAGGGACTGCTGCTTCTCCACCACAGAATGGCCAAGGTTGCATGTTATGCCGGAACTATTTATAACAGCGTGTCACAGTGTGATTAAGGCTAAACATGGGCACGTGCAATATTTATATCTTTACAACAATCCTTTTTTTTATTTAAGGGTACCAAGGTAATACTATAGGGGTTTGGGGAATGTAGACGCACACGTGTGCAACACTTGTCCCACTTGCGCCAACGCCCCTATGCATTTAGGCTGCTGGGCAAAAGTGTTGTGCAATTATTTGTAAAATATCACCCAATATCATAGGGGGCCATACCATGGGGTATATACAGACAAGTGTATTTTCATGGTTATAAGTGATTCTGCAAAGGCTGACTTAAATACATATATGTATAATTAAAGGGATCAACCCCAAACTTCTCATTCATTAAAGAGAAACAGTGCTAACCGACAAGCCCCACACATTATAAAATGAGAGCACTGGACACTGAAACCCCCAGCATATGATACAGTGAGAGCACTGGGCACTGACACTCACTGCACATTATACACATTATGCACTGAAACCCCCAGCATATTATACAGGTAAAGAACTGGGCACAACCCCCAGCACATTATACAGCAGAAGCATTGGGCACTGAAACCCCCAGCATATTATACAGTGAGAGCACTGGGCACTGAAACCCCCAGCACATTATACAGCGACAGCACTGGGCACTGAAACCCGCAGAATATTATACAGGGAGAGCACTGGGCACTGAAACCCGCAGCATATTATACAGGGAGAGCACTGGGCACTGAAACCCCTAGCATATTATACAGGGAGAGCACTGGGCACTAAAATGCCCAACCCATTATATAGTGAGCACTGGGCACTGACACTCCCCGAACATAATACTGTAAGAGCACTGGGCACTAAAACCCCCAGCACATTATATAGTTAGAGCACTAGGCACTAAAATGCCCAACCCATTATACAGTGAGCACTGGGCACTGACACTCCCCAAACATTATACGGTAAGAGCACTGGGCACTGAAACCCCCAGCACATTATACAGTGAGAGCATTGGGCACTGAAACCCCCAGAATATTATACAGCGAGAGCACTGGGCACTGAAACCCCCAACCCATTATACAGTGAGCACTGGGCACTGACACTCCCCAAACATTATACGGTAAGAGCACTGGGCACTGAAACCCCCAGCACATTATACAGTGAGAGCATTGGGCACTGAAACCCCCAACCCATTATACAGTGAGCACTGGGCACTGACACTCCCCAAACATTATACGGTAAGAGCACTGGGCACTGACACTCCCCAAACATTATACGGTAAGAGCACTGGGCACTGAAGCCCCCAGCACATTATACAGTGAGAGCATTGGGCACTGAAACCCCCAGCATATTATACAGGGAGAGCACTGGGTGCTAAAACCCCCAGAACATTATATAGTGAGAGCACTAGGCACTAAAATGTCCAACCCATTATACAGTGAGAACACTGGGCACTGACACTCCCCGAACCTTATACAGTAAAAGCACTGGGCACTGAAACCCCCAGCACAATATACAATGGCTGCCCCACAGTACATAATACAATATAAGAAGTAGTTGCTGCAAGTATACAGTAAGAGCAAGGGATACTGTTATACAGATATGCCGTGTAGGTTTAGTGTTCCATGTAAGAATGGCTTGGCAGTATGCAGATGTTCTCAGGACCATCATCTGCAAAGGCCTGGCATGAGAAATGGAAAATGATTTAGTCACACCCAGACAATGTTTTCAGAAAATGAAAAAGTTGGTTGCGGAGCTGTTTCCTCTGCTGGTTTAATCGCTGCGCGTATGTAGAACTGGAGTGCAGCTGAGTTTTAAATCCATTTTCAAACAAAATGAAAAAATGCTAACAAAGTGCTTTTGAATTTTTTTTGAGCTGAAGCACAAATCTTCCGAATTTCTCCTTAAACAAAGATGCAGGGAAAAAGAGAAACAGCTGGAGATACACCTCCTTCCCTCCCTGGGGGCTCCTTCACAGCCATCTCTCTTGTATGCACTTTTGGTTAATAAATTGCTAAAAATACAATGATGAAATACCATTTTTTATTTGAAACTACTTACAGGATCTGCTGAAATTGTGCTTTATACCGGTGAATAATAAGCTGATTCCAAGCAGGGATATCCTCGAGAAATGAAGGGGAAAAGTAAATACAGTTTCCAATTATAAAAACCAAGTATTATGTATTTAAAGGGAAAACATGCCTAGTTTATATTGATAAGTATTTTCTAAGTAGGAACGTCTATATTGCTTGTTGCACAGGAGTATTATTAGTAGAGTTTAATTTAACTACATTACTGCTGCTGAGATCTTCGGAGAATGTCTTATCTAGGACAAGCACTCTTTATTATACGTTTAAATACAAATACTATGTACAGGTATAGGACACTATATCCAGAATGCTTGGGACCAAGGGTATTCCGGATAAGAGGTCTTTCCATAATTTGCATCTCCATACCATAAGTCTACTAAAAAATCAATAAAACATTAATTAAACCTAATAGGATTGTTTTGCATCCAATAAGGATTTATATCTTGGTTGGGATCAAGTACAGGTACTGTTTTATTATTACAGAGAAAAGGGAATCATTTAACCATTAAATAAACCCAATAGGACTGTTCTGCCCCCAATAAGGGGTAATTATATCTTAGTTGGGATCAAGTACAGGTACTGTTTTATTATTACAGAGAAAAGGGAATCATTTAACCATGAAATAAACCCAATAGGGCTGTTCTGCCCCCCAATAAGGGGTAATTATATCTTAGTTGGGATCAAGTACAGGTACTGTTTTATTATTACAGAGAAAAGGGAATCATTTAACCATGAAAAAAACCCAATAGGGCTGTTCTGCCCCCAATAAGGGGTAATTATATCTTAGTTGGGATCAAGTACAGGTACTGTTTTATTATTACAGAGAAAAGGGAATCATTTAACCATTAAATAAACCCAATAGGGCTGTTCTGCCCCCCAATAAGGGGTAATTATATCTTAGTTGGGATCAAGTACAGGTACTGTTTTATTATTACAGAGAAAAGGGAATCATTTAACCATTAAATAAACCCAATAGGGCTGTTCTGCCCCCAATAAGGGGTAATTATATCTTAGTTGGGATCAAGTACAGGTACTGTTTTATTATTACAGAGAAAAGGGAATCATTTAACCATGAAAAAAACCCAATAGGGCTGTTCTGCCCCCAATAAGGGGTAATTATATCTTAGTTGGGATCAAGTACAGGTACTGTTTTATTATTACAGAGAAAAGGGAATCATTTAACCATTAAATAAACCCAATAGGGCTGTTCTGCCCCCAATAAGGGGTAATTATATCTTAGTTGGGATCAAGTACAGGTACTGTTTTATTATTACAGAGAAAAGGGAATCATTTAACCATGAAAAAAACCCAATAGGGCTGTTCTGCCCCCAATAAGGGGTAATTATATCTTAGTTGGGATCAAGTACAGGTACTGTTTTATTATTACAGAGAAAAGGGAATCATTTAACCATGAAATAAACCCAATAGGACCCAATAGGACTGTTCTGCCCCCAATAAGGGGTAATTATATCTTAGTTGGGATCAATTACAGGTACTGTTTTATTATTACAGAGAAAAAGGAAATGGGAGACAGGCTTTCCGTAATGAGAGACAGGCTTTCCGTAATTCAGAGCTTTCTGGATAATGGGTTTCCAGATAAGGGATCCCATACCAGTACATGACTATTTGAAGGCAAATAGAAAATGATAACTCTATTCCAGCTGGTCTTTTGTTTTTATACAGGTGTTCCTAACCTTTCACTGAGATTTAGTGATGGGCGAAATGTTTCGCCAGGCATGGATTCGCGGCGAATTTCCGCGTTTCGCCATTGGCGGATTGTTTCGCGAAACGGATGAAAGAATTAGCAGCGGAAAAATTCGCCGCACGTCCAAAAATTGTCGCGGGCGTCAAAAAAGAATTGTTGCGCGCGTCAAAAGAATAGCCGCGCGTCAAAAGAATAGCCGCGAGACGAAATAATAGCCGCGCAACGAAGTAATAGCTGCGGGCGTCAAAATAATAGCCGCGTGCGACGAAACAATAGCCGCACGACAAAATAATAGCCGCGGGCGACGAAACAATAGCCGCGCGACGAAATAATAGCCGCGGGCGACAAAATAATAGCCGCGGGCAACGAAACAATAGCCGCGCGACAAAATAATAGCCGCGGGACAAAATAATAGCCGCGGGCGACGAAACAATAGCCGCGCGACAAAATAATAGCTGCGGGCGACGAAACAATAGCCCCGCGACAAAATAATAGCCGCGGGCGACAAATTTTTTTTGTCGCATGACATTTTCGCCGTTTCGCTAATTTTTCGCCGTTTCGCGGATCTTTTTAAAGATTCGCAAATTTTTCGGCGAAGCGAAACGGAACAGATTCGCTCATCACTACTGAGATTACAATTTGAACAGAGAAGCTATTTTATTGTCATTATCATTCCCAAACACCAATTGTAAGCATCTTGGCCAGAAGGGACCAGGAGAAAACCCTAGTGGGCAGCTGGGTTGCAATAATGCGGGGGCCTCCGTGACTGGGGTGGGGGTCCCTTGAGATGGCAGGCCTGGTGGGCCCCTGACAGCCTAGGCTGACACTGCCAACGTCATAAGATATGGTTTTTGTGCTTTCTCTTAGGTCAAGTCCCCCCTTGAAGGTCCAACCTTTGGACAGGACCTCCTTGAACTAATACTTATTCACCCCAAATCTCACCATAACCATGACATTTAGGCCAATGCCAGACGTGACATTTAGCGTCATATGCCTCTTACCTGTGCCTGCACCCGAATGAATGAAATATGCTTGGGTGCAGTAACCGATATCTTTCGGCTTGCCGAAAATACACGCCAAACACCACGTCTGGCATTAGCCTTAAGCTGTGCTTTCAGTTGTATCTATAAGAGCAAATGGTCATTCTCAAGTCTTAATCTAACTAACATTCAGTCTGAGCCCCCTTCTTTACGCCTCCCCCCCAAGTAACCCCTCCAGCATTAACCATGCAGGAGATTAAACCAAGGAGTCCCATATTACAGGAAGAGTAGGATAGAAGCATCCATAAATCAAAGCAGGTAAACCATTTTGACCTACCTAAGTTGATATGACAGAGAGCAATTCATACATCTTTATCAATAAGAAATTATCTAATAGAAATAAATTATCTGGCTTAAGAAAGCTGAATATTCAATTAGCTTTTCAATTTTAGCACGGTGCGTATGAGGCTAGTTGAACTGACTTTTATAATATATAAATATCTATATTAAACTGATTTTGTCCTTTGGATTGATGTTTTTAAACCATTCTATTAACCCTGGCAGCTAAATCAGATTTATATTTAACACAATTGGTGGGTATCCTGGAAGACTAACTAGTAGGCCTGACCTTCCTGCTTTTTTATAGGGAAATAAAGGGTTTCAAGGGAAATTACAATATAGTTTAGGGCCAAGCTGCTTGACATATCAAACTAGTTATCAACTACACCACAAATTGGGTCAATCCACAAGCAAGCTGGATGCTGGCCTCAAGTTGGCCAGCCCTAGGGACAAAGATATTTCTGCACACTACTTATTTTCCCAGGAAACTTAGCAAATGACTGGGAATACCTTGGGTTGCTTCCTCAGGACTACTATGGGAGACACCACATGTAGCCCCCAGCCTTTGATTGTAGCCCATAAATATGCACTGCCACATGTGGGACTGTGGCAGTTCCTGGCATCTAATTTTTTACTTAAGCTATACTGGTATTGGAGCCTTACCCGGAAACCCATTAGTTCCAAATTATGGGAAGGCCATCTCCCACAGACTCCATTTTAATCAAATAATTCACATTTTTAAAAATGGTTTCCTTTTTCTCTGTAATAATAAAACAATACAGGAATAGGACCCATTATCCAGAATGCTCAGGACCAAGGGTATTCCGGATAAGGGGTATTTCTGTAATTTGGATCTCCATACCTTAAGTCTACTAAAAAATCAATAAAACGTTAATTAAACCCAACAGGATTGTTTTTTTATCCAATAAGGATTAATTATATCCTAGTTGGGATCAAGTACAAGGTACTGTTTTATTATTACAGAGAAAAGGGAATCATTTAACCATTAAATAAACCCAATAGGACTGTTCTGCCCCCAATAAGGGGAAATTATATCTTAGTTTGGATCAAGTACAGGTACTGTTTTATTATTACAGAGAAAAAGGAATCATTTAACCATGAAATAAACCCAATAGGGCTGTTCTGCCCCCAATAAGGGGTAATTATATCTTAGTTGGGACCAAGTACAGGTACTGTTTTATTATTACAGAGATAAGGGAATCATTTAACCATTAAATAAACCCAATAGGGCTGTTCTGCCCCCAATAAGGGGTAATTATATCTTAGTTGGGATCAAGTACAGGTACTGTTTTATTATTACAGAGAAAAAGGAAATCAGTTTTAAAATTCTGAATTATTTGATTAAAATGGAGTCCATGGGAGACGGGCTTTCCGTAATTCGGAGCTTTCTGGATAACAGGTTTCCAGATAAGGGATCCCATACCGGTACCTTGTACTCGATCCCAACTAAAACATGATTAATCCTTATTGGAGCTAAAACAATAATATTGGGTTTAATTACTGTTTAAATAATTTTTTTAGTAGACTTACGGTAGGAGATCCAAATTACGAAAAGACCCCTTATCTGGAAAACCCCAGGTCCCAAGCATTCTGGATAAGGGGTCCTATACCTGTACTACAAGTATCATATACAAACGTATTAGGTAATGTATCAAGGACCAGGAACTACTTACTTGTTCGATCCAATCCAAATTACTGCTTAGACCCAGCAAACTTCCTGATGCATTTTGGGGCAATGTACGTAAGCAAAGTCTGATGTAAAATGTACTTAACAGCATTTTACATGAACATTAAAATGATATATATTTATAAATTGAATAATGTACCCCCTATTATAAAATATAAGGATATTAAAAGTCACTGAGGAGTTTCATGACCATATAAAGCATATAAATGCTTTTATGCAGGGGTACATTATTTATTATAATACAGTCAGTCAAGTGGCAGAAATTACATCACTGAGAAGGGATTATATGATAACTGATGACATCATTAAGCACCATTTATCATTTATATGGATATTATTTACAGGATATTCATTATATATATAGCATTTCTTAAGGTTTATATTAACAGTGAAGTAGGGGTTTTATTTTGTAACTTCCTATACCAGTGATCCCCAACCAGTGGCTCGTGAGTAACATGTTGCTCACCAACCCCTTGGATGTTGCTCCCAGTGGCCACAGAGCAGGTGCTTATTTTTGAATTCCTGACTTTGAGACAAGTTTTGGTTGCATAAAAACCCAGTGTAAAGCCAAACAGAGCCTTCTATAGGCTGCCAGTGCACATAGGGGCTACCATATAACCAATTATAGCTTATTTGCACCCCCTAAGAATGTTTTTCATGCTTGTGTTGCTCCCCAACACTTTTTCCATTTGAATGTGGCTCACGGGTATAAAAGGTTGGGGATCCCTGTCCTATACCTTTCCTATCTGTAGTTAAAGAATAAGATTTAAGTGTAGACAAAGGGCTAAGTATCCCCGGACACCTTTCAATATACGATGAGAAACATAGAATAAGAAGCCATCCCAACTCTATACATATTAGTTCATGTTTAAAGAACTCACTGATACTTTTATTTAACGAATCTCAGCTTACAGCACATTCTCTCAGGGAATTGAAATCAGCAAGTAGATCCTGTGTCTAATCTGATGAAGTGGATAAAGAGTTTCATGTCAAGTGCAGATGACTTCTACATGATTGCCTATAAAAATGAGTGCTAAACACATGCTGTTGTCAGTGTCGGTCATTTACAGCTGGGCTGCATACAGAGAGGGAAGGATACAACAAACGCTCATTAGGCAGCACTTCCAACCTGCCAGGAACAAACTGAATCTGAAAAGCAGTATTAGGAATATTTAGCAATAGAGGAAATGTTTGGAGAAGTCTCTTTGGTGGCCATCACTGGATGTAATTAAGCTAAGGCAGGGGTCCTCAAACTTTTTAAGCAGGAAGCCAGTTCATGGTCCCTCAGACTGTTGGGGGGCCGAGCTATAGTCCCCCCAACAGTCTACGGCCCCCCGCTCCAGCTACCTGCTGCGGGGTCAAACTATGGCCCGCTCCTGTGTTCTCTCTCTCCCTGCTCCCCACTGTGTCCTCCAACTCCCCACTGCGTCCTCTCTCTCCCAGCTCCCCCCACTCCATCTGCCCCCCCCTCCCGCTGCGTCCTATCCCTCCCAGCCCCCCCCCACTCCGTCCGTCCTCCCTCTCCCAGCTACCCCGCTCCCCGCTGTCAGGGGTCAGGACGCAGCGGGGAGTAGAGCTGGGCGGTATGACCAAAAATTTATATCACTGTATTTTTCAAAATTATATCGGTGTCACGGTATCTGACGGTATTTTTTTTCCATGCATGATTAGGTCTTAACCCCATTTCCTAATAAACTAGAGAATAATTACTGCAGTATTGAAAATTAGAGTCAGGCAAGCGAAGGATCGGCAACAGAAAGTCGTAAGGTAAATCAGGCAGGCTTAGTTTCCCAGGCAAGGCCGCAGACAACATAGCTTTAAATACCCCCCACGCATGCGCAGAACCGGCGCCGTTAGCGCGTCACGGACGTGCACGCTTTGACATGTACGTGCGCTTTGATGCACGCGCACCTGGACGCGCGTGCGCAACGTCCCGCGGACAATGGGACGCGCGCACACGCATGGAGGCGCGCAAGACCGGGCCGCACGGGTGAGTACCTTGACACCCTGGTATTGCGGTATCTGAAAAATGAGTATTCGGTATTAAACGGTATATCGCCCAGCTCTAGCGGGGAGCCAGGTAATTTACCCTGGGGGGGCTAGATCTCACCCTCAGGCCACAGTTTGGAGTTCCCCTTTAAGTGTTAATCTACAACTGGAAGCAATTTTCATTTTAGATATGGTTTTACTTCTAGTGAAATAATTGCACCAATTACTATAGATGTCACATTTTTGTCCAATAAATATAAATTCATATGTAGCCTCATTTCTGGACGGGATTGGGCACAAATCTGCAAAGAACTGCTACTGGTAGAGGGGCCTGTGTAACCAATGTGGTCATCCCTGCTTTAGATCTTTGATTGCCAGCTCTAGAACTTTAACTGAATCAGCAGAACATTCACTTGGCATCAGAGCCATCAGAACTGTAACATGATTTCAATACCCAAAGAGGAAGAAGATGTTGATACTTGTAGGAGACCCAGCTAGCAGTTCCAATGAGAGGAGAATCAACCAAGTGCACAGAAGGGTTTTCTTAAAAGGTGATGGGCACACACATAAACAGACCTATCTATACACTCATGTTTATAAACTGGATATATTGATACCTATACTAACTGGCTGAAGATCCAAAGATCACTATAGCAATTGATATTATGCTTACTTAAGAAGCCATCAAAGCCACTCTAAAAGACTTGAAATTCAGATCAGAATGTATTTGTATGAGTAAACATGTTCCCTCCCAAGTGCCTTTTCTCCAGAGAAAACAACCCTGTGACAGTCTTTCCTCATATTTAATTCTTTCATTCATCTTACCAGTTTAGTTGCATTTCTTTTTACATTCTCCAGCTCATTATTATTCCTATTAAAAATCGGAGCCTAAAACTCTATTACATTACAAGGTGGTTCCTTACTAGAGATCTACAAAGAGGTAAAATTCTATTTTTTTCCCTTGAGTTAATGCCCTTTTTATGCAAGACGGCACTGTATTTGCTTTAGTAGCCACTGAGTGACACTGCCTTAGGTTATCCACAAAAATCCACAAATCCTTCTCAAATAAGGATCCCCCCAATGCCCTACCATTTACTGTATAACTCACATTTATGTCATTTCTACCAAAGTGCATTCATCCACATTGAACCTTACTTGCCAGTTTGTTGAAATACACAATTTGGAGGGCAAATCACAACTGCTAGAACAAAAGTAAGAAGAACCCCCTTGACAAAGGACTGTGTTCCGAAATGTTGGGGTTTTCTCAATCCATATGTGTCTGCTTTTTCTGCTTTATTGTATATAGTCCCAGTGGTGGTATGTATATTTTGCATTGTAATTGTGCTGTTTTGTGAATATATACCATATAAAGAGAATTATATGTTAAACATACCATTTGCTGCCTTTTGTTAGAGGTTTGAATAGATGTGCATTGAGTAATTGATTGATCTGCCAGTTTGTTGCCCAGTTTTCCAATGCAGTCACTCTGCATAGTGGCGGTATCCTGCATGGAACATTATAGTTTTGCCCAATTTAGTATTAACAAAATAGAAACAGTACTCTCTATGCCCACCTCCAGGTCATTAATAAACAAGTTAAAAATCAAAGGGCCAAGGACTGACCCCTGGCAGTCCACTAACAACAATCAATTTGCTCAATTTACCACCACAGGAAAATAAGATTTTAATTTGATGTGGACGGACTGAATTGGCAGTTGTTATTGGCCCGTGTATGGGCAGCCTAGGATATCAGACACATGCAGACATCCAGACAATTGTCAGGAACAGAAAGTTTGCAGCAACTGTTCATCTGTAAACAAAACTAATAACACACCTACAGTTTATGATGCATGGATAATAGTGTGAGTGCATTTCCCTGCTCGAGTCAATATCCCTAAGAAAAGGACTTGCCATAAAACCCACACTGCAGAGCCTAATCGTGCTTCAGTCAAATGTTACCTAACAATACAGAGAAGAGAGGGCTGCCGTCTTCATTAAATCACACACAAAGGCAACTAGACAATTCAAAGCATTCCTCATAAGGAGCTAGGTGAACCTGTGCGGAGAAATATCATAAAAGAAATTAATTTTAGAAGCCACCTCTGACCTACAACACTCTTAGGTATTACATCTAAAATCAAACTGAAATCCTAATCAGATTGATGAATACCCAGTGCCTGTCAAATGGTAATCCTGTTTAAAAAATATGGCAAAGTGAATGTAAACAGCATTCCTTTATTTAGCCATATGCCCTCTTGCCGTCCTTTACAATATCAGCCCAACAATGGAACGGATGATTGACCTGTTTTCTAAAGAACTGCAGTTTTTTACCACCATATGAATAAGTACTATACAACGACAGAGAAAAAAGAATATTTTAATACAATTAAAATAAAATGCATTAAATACCTTAATAAATGCGTTCTAGGGTAAAGCTATTAGGGGGTACAGGGTGTTAGGGCTCAGTGCTGCCGCCATGCAGTCCTGATCACTAAAACTGTTGAAAGTGAATGTGTGTGACTGCTCGAAGCATTCAAACATACTGATAAATTGGCACAGGCATCAGCTAAGGCACACATACATGTTAGGTCCCATCAGCCAATTAATGGACAAGGTTATTATTATTATTTCTGTCTTTTACTCCCACACTACTTCCTGTTACAGTTAGAGCTGCATTATTTCCTGTCAGCTGATCTCTGAGGGAGCACACAGCCCATCACTAAATGGCGGCTCAAGGGAAAAGATGTACAAGGGCAATATTTACTGATATATACAGTATATTGCAGTTTGTCTATATATACAGTATATTGCAATTCTTTCATAGGTCACTAGTGATGAGCCAATCTGTCCCGTTTCGTTTCACCCAAAAATTTGCGAAACGGTGAAAAATCTGCGAAATGCGTTTGTCACCCACGTCTTTTATTTTTTATTTTTTTTTGCCCATTTTGCATGCAACTGCGCCTATTTTGACGAGGCCGCACCAATTTTTGACATGGCTGTGACCAAATTGAAACCGAAATTCACTGCGAATCCATGCCTGGTGAAAAAATGTGGTCATCACTATAGGTCACTGAATATGCTATAAACTATCTGTTGGTTAAGTATTTATTCTGGAGGTATAGTTTTCCTTTAAGTGCAGTTACAGGGGCTCACTGGCTTTGGAAGTGGGAGGGGATGGAGACTAGCATACTGTAAATATGCCCCAGAGTGCCACTGGGTACATAAAGGCCCTTTCTATTTAATTATACTAAATAGGAAGAGAGAAAGCAAGTACAGGTATGGGACCTGTTATCCAGAATACTCGGGACCTGGGGTTTTCCCATAATTTGGATCTCCTTATCTTAAGTCTGCTAAATATCATTTAAATATTGAATAAACCCAATAGGATTGTTTTGCCCCCAATAAGGGGTAATTATATCTTAGTTGGGATCAAGTACAGGTACTGTTTTATTATTACAGAGAAAAGGGAATCATTTAACCATTAAATAAACCCAATAGGGCTGTTCTGCCCCCAATAAGGGGTAATTATATCTTAGTTGGGATCAAGTACAGGTACTGTTTTATTATTACAGAGAAAAGGGAATCATTTAACCATGAAATAAACCCAATAGGGCTGTTCTGCCCCAATAAGGGGTAATTATATCTTAGTTGGGATCAAGTACAGGTACTGTTTTATTATTACAGAGAAAAGGGAATCATTTAACCATTAAATAAACCCAATAGGGCTGTTCTGCCCCCAATAAGGGGTAATTATATCTTAGTTGGGATCAAGTACAGGTACTGTTTTATTATTACAGAGAAAAGGAAATCATTTTGAAAAATTTGCTTATAATGGAGTATATGGGAGACGGGCTTTCCGTAATTCGGAACTTTCTGGATAACGGGTTTCCGGATAAGGGATCCCATACCTGTAGTTTGCCTTCCTAAGTAGATTTTATAACCAGGATATACTGTATATATATATAATAAAAATATTTGTATGCTTACAAAAATGTAGGGTTAGACAATTCTCTTTGGTTAGGACCTTAGCTATAAGTTTGCAGATGTGATTTATTTGTTAGATTTAGGGGAATGCACTTTTTCTTCTTTTGTGTTTTTTTTTTTTTTTTTATAAATCACACAAATGCCCTAAAATTCCTTTTCTCACCTAAAAAAATAAATTTTTTTAAGAAGTATCAAAAATAAAACTGCATTCAGAGTCACTAGTAGACGTCTGATCAACGAAAGCACATTCATATATGACAAAAAGCCACAAGTTGGGCACCGTAGAGAAAGCGACAGCAAGTGTTCTGAGAGCGGCGGGTTGTGGCGATGCTGATGCCAGCCTTCGGGCAAGCTTTAAACCAGATTAAACGACTCCTGGATGGGAGAGAGACAGAAGCTGAGCATTACAGTAGACGTAGAAAAGATGTTGATCCCTTTCATTCGTGGATGTTTATTTTTTGTTCTGTTACAAAAACTGGCACAGATATTGGCTCCATGGGGTAAGATTCTAAACAAAGACACCAAAGACACCGGTATCATCTGCTGTGCTGTATCTCTGTTTGCACAAACTAAGTGCTACTGCCAATACACAGTAAGGTGCTTTGTGTGTGCAGAGACTTAACCGAAAGATTTAAGGGCCACTATACTCTGTTTCCTCTACTGAAAAAAAAACAAAAAACCCCTAACTTCTAGAAGGATATTACAGGTATGGGACCTGTTATCCAGAATGTTTGGGACCTGGGATAAGGGATCTTTCCGTAATTTGGATCTCCATACCTTAAGTCTGCTAAAAATTATCGAAACATCAAATAAACCCAATAGGATTGTTTTGCATACAATAAGGATTAATTACATCTTAATTGGGATCAAGTACAGGTACTGTTTTATTATTACAGAGAAAAGGGAATCATTTAACCATTAAATAAACCCAATAGGGCTGTTCTGCCCCCAATAAGGGGTAATTATATCTTAGTTGGGATCAAGTACAGGTATTGTTTTATTATTACAGAGAAAAGGGAATCATTTAACCATTAAATAAACCCAATAGGGCTGTTCTGCCCCCAATAAGGGGTAATTATATCTTAGTTGGGATCAAGTACAAGGCACTGTTTTATTATTACAGAGAAAAAGGAAATCATTTTTAAACATTAGAATTATTTGCTTATAATGCAGTCTATGGGAGATGGCCTTTCCGTAATTCGAAGCTTTCTGGATAACGAGTTTCCGGGTAAGGGATCCCATATAATCTACATATACACATATTGATCGGAGTACTTTAATCTGCACAATGTGATTGCTTTATAGGTCATTAATTTAGGGAACCAACCACATGACCAAACCCAGACACAATTTAATAACGAGAGCAGAAATAGCTTGGGATGTTGAACCCTGGGTGTGCCCTCTGCAATATCAAGTCTTTGAATGTGTCCAGTTTTTGACTTTATATACAAGCAAATCACTATGATTGCTTACAAAAGTTTGCCATGCCAGGCTATCAGCTTTCAAGTGATTTGATGGATCTTTACTGTTGTTTGTATTTTTACTCAGACTCAAAAATGTTCTGTAAAATTTGAGCAAATATAGTCACTGGGAACAATTGGATTTGTACATGTATAGCTAGCTTACATTCTTACCTAACCTACCATTGTCTCAGGCTGCCTGCACCTATCTTCCCATATACCTCCTATAGTTCTATAATCTATTTACAAAAAGCCAACAAGGGTGTGGTATAGACAGATGAAAAAATGACCATAAATGGCATCCTTTCTAACTGGTAAATCACTGAAAGTTTGTAAAGAATCACTCCATAAAGCTACGGGAGAACTGGCTATCTCCTGTACTATACAAAATCAGGTCGTAAAGTTTGGAGTACAACATCCCTTAAAGATCTATGATAATGCATCTTGAACCATAAACTCTGGTTTATAACTTTTAACTATTCCTTTTGCAACAGATTTTATTTGCAATATTTTTAACATGTTTTACAGCATATAGCTGAGTATATTACAGTCTGAGGAGATGTACACAGTTGAACGTGAAGCTGAATTTACAATGAATGGAAAAGCTCAAGACTAAAATCTTGCACATTAACCTACACTAATCCAAAGTGTTGCAATAAATGTTTCTCTCATGCACCCACTTTAGTTCTAGCAATCAGCCCCAAGGGACAACAGGACATTATAAAGTGATTAAAATGATATGGTTATGATATTAGAGAAGTCTAGTGGTGCCATAATTTCTTATACGCTACTTAATATTATTATATTATTAAATATCATTGCACAACTAAATATACAAAAATGTCCAATTTGACTTGGCTTGCTCATAATCATCATCAACATCTCCATAAGAAAAACTGCATATACAAGTGTATAGTTAGTGTAACCCTTTTTGACTTTATTGCCTAAACAGAGATGCTCCCAGGCAGAACTCTGACACAAGTGAAGGAAAAAAGGCTAAACTGTAAGTCTTTACGTGTTGCTTGAAACATGGTTGCCTTAAGGGTGCTCCAAGAGATTACACACACAATCCCCTGCATTTGGCAGGTACCACCTTGGGAACCTCCCCAAACTAGACCACCTTGGTGGAGCACAAGCTGCTCTTTTTAGCTACCCTGTCTAACCACTCCTAAAAAGGTGCTATTACAGGATCTGCTATCCACTGTCAATACCTGTTTTTTCTTTTTTTTGCCTGACTTCACTAAGGGGTCTAAGCTTCTTCTTAAAGATGCATTCTGCTCCAGACTCCCTAAAATATCCATCTGCAACACCAGGTGGTGTCCAATGAGGAAGAATCATGTTCATCATCGCCTTATATAACCTCAGGATAGGAACAACTCACTCTACCCCTGAACTACATCTTTGGAACACATCTTTCCCCTAGGGCATATATGCCAAACACAAGGCCCGGGGGCCCACCTGGCTGTTTTATGTGGCCCTTGGTGAGTGTGTCTGACCATCCAGCCTGATCAATTTCCATTTTGCTCACATAGTAACTAAGACTAAGGGGTATATTTATCATGCTGTGTAAAAAGTGGAGTAAAGCATTACCAGGAAGGTTGCCCAGGGCAACCAATCAGTAATCAGATTTCAACAGTAGCAAAGCATCTATTGGCTGCTATGAGCAACATCACCGGTAATGTCTTACTCCACTTTTTACACATTGTGATAAATATACCCCTTAGTATCTTACTAAGTATATTAATAAAAAATTTGGCCCGTGACTTAGCCTGTGTTTTAGATTTCAGCCCCCTTATGTGATTGAGTTTGCTCTAGAGCATACATTACAGCTACAGAGACAGCCTGAGCTAGATATTATAAGAGTCTAGTGGTACCATGTCTTCCTACATGCCTATTTAATATCATTATAATGTTTAATATTATTACCCCTAGAATTGTATAGAAATATCAGTTTTGGACAAAGTAAGCTCTTCATATGCAGAGCTTTCAAGAAGGACAAAATCTGCAATTTCTTTATTATTTTGCTTGACTTTTCCCAAGCTATTCCCAAACCCAGCTTGTTCTTGCATTTTGGGCTTCGTACCTGAAAACTCTTTTATCATTTTAGCAGAATCTGAGGGAAATGAGAGGTATTCATTTGATCTAAGGAACAGACAGTTTTGTAATTTTCAAAGCCCTGCTACAACCTGAGAATTTTTGGATAATTAATGCCATATAGCTGGCCATGCAGGTTGCTGACGGGCAGAGACACATTTCTATCCCACCGCTTCTCATTTGACATAGGAACAGTTGCATAACTATAGAGGAAGCAATTCCCGTGGTCGTGGGGGGCCCTGGGAACAGACTATTGAGTCTGCTTTCTCTATAGCAGTAAAGAACTCCCTTCTTCCTAGCTATGTGAGCAGGTAACACATGGTGTGGAGGCACCAGTGGGGGTAGGGAGTGGGCAGTTGGGGGGCCTGGTAGGGATCTCTGTGAGCCCGGCCCCTTCGAAAGATTTGGATTTTGTTCCCCATTTTTGTATTTTTTAAATGAACAACAAATAAGAACTGAACAGGCGTCTAGACCTGGAGGTGTCTAGTGTTTTTGTGCAATCAGTTTTAGGGATGGTGTGAGGCGTCGCATGATACCTCGTGTGAATTGCAAAATATGTGCTTAGTGCCTATTTGCGCCTCTCAGACACTAAACAGTTCACTTTCTTGCATCACATGCATCTGCAAACACAATAAATCACACACCGTGTCCCATTTTTACAAAATATTGCTGACTTTTCTTGCTTTTTTTTCACTGACGTGATTTTCAAAGTTTATCTTGTGTCAACACTATCATGACGAAAATTCTGCTTGAACATTGCTTTTTACCCTACTTATTTGCTGTACGCTCTCCAGGCACTGATCTAGTAAAACAGAAAACAACATTGTGTGTATTACGGCTTTGATAATTAGGAGATTAACATGCAAGGAGGGAACTGCATTAAATATGTAACATAGTATAATAGTATCATTTCTTTCTTTTCATCATATTTTACTCAAACGCCAAATATCTTTTTGCTTTACATAAAAATGAGTCCTGCAACCAAATCATTGTTTTAAAAAATAGTAAAACTTTCTTATTTTGTAAAATTATAAAGCAAAATAATAAATAACCTAAATGTAATGAATATAAATAAGAACACAAGGTGCTGTCCTGTTACTGCCTATTGAAACATTTTAGGCCAGTATAGGGAAATTAAAAAATAAACCTAGAAAAGCTATAAAGGAGGACAATTGTGCTTAAAAAGATGTGTTTTGGACTAATTTATTAAGAAATTTTCTAAAAACCCCACTAGTCCCACCCATCTGTGTCACTTCCTGCTGCCTCCTTTCCCAGGTTGTGCAAGGGGGACCAGCAGCACTCAGCACACTGCACTGTAGGATAGGAACCAATCAGCAGCTAAGTTGACCTGATAGGGAACTGAAGCTTGTCTTTGCTTGTGTCAGTTCAGAGCTGTGATTGGTTATCCCCCTCCTAGTGTGCTTTTGGCAGGGACCGTTGGGAAATGCCCACCCCTTATTTGAAACATGGACAAGGACCTGAGGGAGCTCTAATAAAGGGGCAGATTGAAGCCCAGAATGAAACCAGCACCATATAGTTCATTATTACCTACAAAATAAGGGGGGCAATAACTATTTATAGAGGTTCACTCTATATATCAGGTAGTGAAATATGCCTCTAGGATACAATTTTTTTTAGAGTGGTATATCTAATTTATGGTCTGCCTTGCTATAATACCCAATAACCGAGACACCCAATAACCCTCCTTTATTCACTGACCCCCATGTTAGATGCAACCGCCTTAAGAGTGAAGCTTTCGTTTACTATTGGCAAAGATATTTCTGCCAAAGGAACAATCTCAAGCTCCTGAGCTAAAGTGAGCCTTTCTACCCACTGCAGTTATGCTCTATATGACTATTTCCTATCAGTCTATATTTGCCCATTAAAAAATACTGGCATAAAACATTCTGAGCAATATTTATTGTTTTGCATATTTGTGCTTGCTCATATAAGTGGAAGTTGTCATGCCTGGAGGCCTATTCATGATTGTGAGCTTAATTATATTATTAGTTATAATCATTGATTATTGATGTCACTTAGGTCACAAGTAGCCATAACTTTATATAGTTATATTACTTCCTGGCAACTATATTTTACAGCAGGGACACAGGTGTCACATATGGCTATCCCAAACCCCAGGGGAGTATATGGATTCTTGTCTTGGTGTGCTCTTTTGCATATAACAGCCATCTTTGGCTTTGGGCCTGGCCAATCCAGTGACTCCCACAAGGGAAGGCATGGAAGCCAACAGATCGGGGAAGGAGCCAGTAGTCAGCCTAGACAGGTCTGAAACAGATAACAACTGCAGAATAGTGAGGCAAGTCAAAGTCAGGATCAAGTCGGCATCAAAACCAGGAAACATCACAGGGACAGGACCAGGAAAGCCGGAAACAACAACAGGATTCAGAGCAACAAGCAAGTTTGACCTATAACAAGCAGTGAGTGAGTGCAGAGCAGGGGGTTATATACTGTAGGCAAGTTAATGGTTAACATTAAGCACCTGTGGCCAGATTAACAGCAGCTGAATCCAGGCAAGATGTTACAGTACCTCATTACATATATTATACAAGAGCCATGCCCCTCCTGTAAATTACAACATTATAAACGACGCTTAGTGATGTCACCATTTTAGTGCTGTTATTTGATTGATATAATGTGGAGTTCCATGACCTGTATAAAACTACCTGGGCAAATACATACTCTGCCCAGCTAGCCTAGAGCATTAATACTTACATGGTCTATATCCAACTAGTGTACAGCACTGATGTTGGTGGCCTTCCAACGCATGTGAAACCTAAAACCACCAATCTCCATAAATAACTCACATTCTATTTCTCAGCAACCATGTTTTTTTCATGGAGTATAAAACAGACATACTGCTGAGGGAAACTGAGCATCTGTACTTATATATAAAGTATAATTGTGCTGTGTGACTAATAAATGTCCCTGAATCTTATTGTTACTGGTCATGAAGCCTAGGCAATAGATATTAGTGGCAGATAAGAGCCATTCAATCCCAACTAGCATTCCTTACTCCTACCTGTTTTATAGTCCCCAACTCCTTTTGACCTCTGACTCCCTTTCATGCTCAACCCATTTATATGTCTAGTCAAGGACTGCAGGAAAAGAATTTCTGTTTCAGCCTCTACCAACAAATCTGTAATGAGTAAACCTCAAAGCTTTCTAGTTATCAGTCCATTTACAGAGAACTAAGCCTTAACAAAGCCTACAGCAAACCGGGGTCTACACGATGTGATGGATCTAAGCAGTACAGACCAGTGAGACCAGCAGTCCAGCTCTACCCACTAAAAGGAAAAATATTTCCTGTGTAGTAGAAGAGTGTATGCACCAGCATTATAGCGCTAAATAAGAGGCATACGCTCATGATTCAAAGAGACGAGGGCTCAGTCCCTGCTCAATTAAAAGCTAAATTTATCTAAGAGGTGCCAGTGTCAATTAGAAACTGCTGTCATTCTACCTTCCTACCTGTATGTTAATGTTGATTTCCATTTTAAGGAAATACTTCTTATTTTATTGCAAATCAATTCTATTGGATTTATTTCATATTTGAATTGTTTTTGTAGATGTATGGGTGTGTCAATCAAAGGGTATTTGGAAAAGGAAAGGATTAGTAGATTTATCTGGTGGCAAATATAATTTAGTGCAGTAAGCTATATCAACCAATCAGTGAATAGCTTGGATCTGTCTAGCACAGTTAGAATAATTAAATTACTGACTGTAACAGTTAGTGGACTATAATAAATGTATCATGTAAGAAATAAGCCATTAATGATTTAGAAATGCTGCACCCATTATTTGTGTTGCCAGGTTCAGTATACAGGTAAACCCGTTATCCAGAAAGTTCCGAATTACGGTAAGGCCATCTCCCATAGACTCCATTTTAAACAAGTAATTCTAATTTTTAAAAATTGCTTTCTTTTTCTCTGTAATAATAAAACAGTAACTTGTACTTGATTCCAACTAAGACATAATTAATCCTTCTTGGAGGCAAAACAATCCTATGGGGTTTATTCAATGCTTAAATGATTTTTAGCAGACTTAAGCTATGGAGATCCAAATTACGGAAAGATCCCTTATCCGGAAAACCCCAGGTCCCGAGCATTCTGGATAACAGGTCCCATACCTGTACTAGAGATGCACCAGATAAGGTGTACTGGTTTCTCCCATCATGTTCCCTACTCCAGATCTCAAGGCACCGGCAAACTGGGCTTCAGGGTTGCCCGAGATGACAGCAGGCGTGCAACCAAGACCACAGCTGAATGTGTTATAATGACTGCTCCACTGATTAATAAGTCTGTGTATAAACCTTCGCTGCTGGGAATTATTGATCCCCCGTCGTTATCAGTGTCAAACACAATTACATTAGAAATCATCCAGAAGTCACTTTATGATCAATGAATTACTCCCAAAGTCATTTAGTTGTCATCAGGTCTCATGAAGCTGCTCAGTCTAAAAGTATAGGCTTGATGACTGCTGATTTTTTCCTTGGATACTCCACATAAGGTGCAATTTGGGGGGGCAAATTTGAATTAAACAGTAACTATTTTATAACATAACGTATAAGAGACTTGATCAGTTTGTTACTATGGATTATTTACAGTGGCTCCTGATTGAAAAGGGAGTCATTTGATGGATTCCAAGAAGTATTTTGAACATGATTCCTCCCACTTTAGTGTATTTCCTTTGTTAGTTTTGTAGGCCTTTTCCAAAGTAAGATTTTTGCTCAAAATGCACATAGTTACTGTGGGTAGCTTTGAATGGACACAAATGGTTAAAATTGTGTAGACCTTGGCTGGCAATAATCATTGCTAATAAATGGCATTTGCGAAGTAGCCTTCAAGTACACGTATGGAATCCATTATCCAGAAAACTATTACCCAGAAAGCTCTGCATTATGGGAAGGCCATTTCCCATAGACTCCATTTTCATCCAAAAATTCAAATGTTTAAAAATGATTTCCCTTTTCTCTGTAATAATTAAACAGTAACTTGTACTTGATGGTAACTAAGCTGCATGTATCCATATTAGAGGCAAAACAATCCTATTGGTTTTTTTTAATGTTTAATTATTTTTTAGTAGACTTAAGGTATGGAGATCCAAATTACGGAAAGATCCTTTATCTCAGGTCCCAAGCATTCTGGATAACAGGTCTCATCCCTGTATTCTGATGACCAGTTTTTACCAAAATGAGGGAATAAAGCAAAACAGAAATCAAACTATCAAAATATCTAACCAATAAATCAAAAAAGAAAATCAACAGGGGTTATGTAATAAAAGGCACAATGTTTGCCCAGGAGCAGTAACCCGCAGCAACTACTCAGCAGATAGAATTTACTGGTCACGTGCTTAAAAGCAATCATCTTATTGGTTGCTATGGGTTACTGCTTCAGGGCTAACTTAGTGCCTCTTATTACATATGTGGGTACGTTTGAAAACTGTATTTATACCAAACATGCAAAAATGCTTTTTCTTCTTTATTGGACTTTGGTAAATAAGCAGTTAAGCAATCCATATCGCATCATCATGAATTATAAATGAATATTTTTTTTTATTCACCTCTAGAAGAATGTTTTTTTTTTTAGAATTATTTTTACTTGTCGTAAAGGAATATTGTTTCCTATATTGTTTGCCCTTTTTGGGTTTCACCCCTATTGATGCCTCTCTGGCTGTAATAGTTATAGATGCAGGAACTGATGCCTTTGTTGTCCTTTGACCTGTGCTTAGTGAAAATGACTGCCTAGATCTTTAGCGGCTGTAAAACAAAAGAAAGGAAAAAAAAAAAAGAAAAATAGCGAAGACATGAATTGAGTTTGAGATAATGCAGATAATGGGCCCCTGTATCTTGCAGTCTTTCATTCTATTGTGTGTATGAGAAATCCCAAGGTATATGCATCAGCTGGGAAAATAATGGTGCTAGGTTTTGATATACAGCACGCAGCCACGTTCGATTCCCTGCTAGGCCACTTATGCTGCTTTTGATCCAATCAATCCATACTTATTTGCTTTCCAAAAAACAAAGCCTGTTTATCGCTAGTATTTATCTTAAATACAAAATTGATTTTTAGCACTTAGATCCAATAGCTTGAAAAAGTGCCTCAAAACATTAAATATAAACAGCTAAATAAAAGGTAATAAATTCCAAAGTGTTTTACTTATGTCAAGAAAAAAAAAAAAAAAAAAAAACAAAGGCGCTTCAATGGGGAACCAGATAGGGTTGGACAATTGCGAGTCACAGATTTAGGTGAATAGGGAGCAGGCACCCAGATAGATTGTGAGCAGCTAATCACCATGTAAGGCAGGGTTGCTAGAAAGTGATTAGGTTGCAACTGCCATTTCAATATATATATATATATATATAAAGCATGCATTACAGAGATTATACACCATTCTCTTCTCGTTCATTTCTCACACACCCACTATGGTCATTAATTAGGAACTAATTAACATCCAGCATGTTAAGGGCTCTGGCACACGGGGAGATTAGTCGCCCACGACAAAACTCCCTGTTCGCGGGCGACTAATCTCCCCGAGTTGCCATCACCTGCCATCCCACCGGCGACTTACACTTTCACCGATGGGATGGCAGGTGATGGCAACTCGGGGAGATTAGTCGCCCGCGAACAAGGAGTTTTGTCGCGGGCGACTAATCTCCCCGTGTGCCAGAGCCCTTAAGGGTGTGGAGGAAATAGAGTTTCCTTTTGTTTTCTCTTGTAATATGAGCCTTTGGGTTGAGGGAGTAGATGGGGTTGTAACATGGGGCGGGGCAATGTCAAAGGGAGGGGAAATGGCCAGAGAGGGCAGGGAAATGGACAGAAAATGGGTGGAAATTGGTTGGGTCTGTATTTATAAGGAGTAATCCGTTGGGAGGTTCAGGTGAGGGAAACATTTCTAGGCTATTACAAATTTGTCAGTAATTACATTACTGGGACAGTCAAATACCAGCCGCACGGTAACCCTAGGGGGAAACCTATGCAAGCAGACCCAGACTGGCAATCTGTGGATTATGAAAAATGCCAGAGCGGGTGCTGTAAGATGCCATAGACAGTCAGTACTTAGTGGGCCTGTGGAGGGCTCCTCTGTGTAGTTAAAATGCCAGGGCCTATTTTAAATCCCAGTGCAGACCTGTGTGCAAGCACAAGGAAAACATACAACCTCTTCTTTCAATGATGTTGCTTGCACCACATTTGTTGCAATAAGGATCATAGTTACAAATGGTCTACAGCTACTTCTCCCATAAATTAGGTCTGGACAAGGCTCCACTTGATGGCCATTTGGCTAATGAATTTTATCATGAAGCAACATTTGTGGAATCTGTTGGATCCCAAACTTACCCATAATAGGGCAATCTCAGCTCAAAAACATTTTTTATATTTTGGGATATATCTGATCCAGGCAGCTGGAAAGCCTGGACTCCAATAAAAAAATAATCAAGTAGGGCTGTTACATACTGGTTCAGATCTACTGCTAAGAATCATAGACCAGTAAGTCTGATAGCTATAGCTGGAGACTAATAAATCATTTGTTTTCTGTGAGGAATTGGGTATATACTATAAAGCCAGTGCTATGACTTTATACTCTGTTCCCTATAGGAATTTACAAAGGTTGCCTAAGAAGGGGGTGTGAATTCTCTAATTCTCTAGAAATAGTAAAAGAAAAATCAGAGAATTATTGTTTATAGCTATTTTAAGCAGGTCTATTATAGGGCTCACAATGTGAATTTTCATGAGCATTTCTCTTTACATCCTGGAAGTAAAAGTATTAATCTAAGGTTTAAACAGCTATAAATGGAGATAAAAAATATGTTTTCTCTGGGATAAGTTAAATAAAATTGGAAACTAAATGGCTGATGACATTTAATGTACATAAATACAAGGTCATGAATTTCAGGGCAGAATGAAAATGTGAAGCTCTTTATAAATGAAATAGGGGAAACACAGTAGAACCCTTAATCGAAGGTTATCTCTGATCTAGACTTAGTACAATAGATGCAACCCTCAATACAATTTTGCATTACATTTGGTACAGGAGCAAGAGGCAGGAATATCATCTTGCTCCTATTATTCTCTATTTACCCTCCCATATAGATTGTAAGCTCTACGGGGCAGGGACCTCCATCCTCTTGTGTCTTTGACTCTTAACTTATTGCAACTGTTACTGTATCTTGTATTTATTTGTATTTATTGTTATACTTTGTATTTATCTATTATCTTATTAACCCCCTGTTTGTATTAATGTATTCTACTGTGCAGTGCTGCGTACATAAGTAGCGCTTTATAAATAAAAATATACATACATACGTATTTAGATCCTACAAAAAGGAGTAGAGTTTAGTAATCCTGTAGGATATTACTGAATCTAAAAGCAGTTAGAAAAGGGCAACACCGTTCTGCTGGAGATTGTGGTTTTGAGGTTTGATAGATAGATCTGCCAAATTACTTATTTTTCCATTAGAAAAGCCTAATTTACTGGAATATGCTTTATCTCAATAAAAACTTCAAAGGGCAGTCCAATCAATCCTTTCTTTCACTGTACTATGACTAGTACCACTGGACCTTGCCAGGCAACTATAGGGAAGGAAATTTAAAAATAAACAATGGAAGAGGGGCTCTTCCAGCTGTCATTAAGCATATGGCATTCAATGTATGAATATGTTCTTGCAACCAGGTCAGTACAGATGTAAGAATGTATTAAATGGTCTTTTAGCAACTAAAGGTTTTCAAGGTTATTGAACACCAAGAAATCTGATTGTCCTGTTAGTATCAAAATGTAATTTATTTTTCTCTCTTGTGGCCGAATTGGCTTATGGTTCAATGGGTATTTTTCTCGACCTTCAGTTTGGTCAATATTAATGTGATTTACATAGGGCTGATTTTGATGGACTTCTGTCTCATGTACGATGTTGCGATGAAACCCAAACAGAAGTGGCACAAAAATGGCAGATTCTTTGTAACTTTCATTTGATATATATTGGTTACTCCTTCCAGTAACCAGGAGAAAATCACTGCAGGGGAGAACACAGACTACAGATGCAGTTATAGACCGTAATTAAATTGTATCTTTACATTTCCTAGACTTCAGTAGAACTTTGTGTCATTTAATTCAGATCTATTGTTTCCTACTCAACAAGTATTTCAGTGCAGTTATTTCCACAGTTATTCCCAAACATCATGTCCCTGGGTTCTGCATTGCCTTCTTCCACCTCTGTTTCCACCCACACCAATTCAAAGAAATGTTTAGCTGAATGCAGTTGGTCTGCTTTATTAACAGTGCTGTAACTGTTGGCTACTGAACAGTGATGATACATAGAAAATAGAACGTTGGGTCTAATAACCACAGCCTTCTGCCCACCATCTAACTTGGTAACATGTTGAAAGATGTTCCAGTGAGTGAATAGGGAATAGATCTATTTTTCAGTTGTACTCTTGCTGACCTGGTAGCGTTTATTTATTATTAACATTTATTTATAAAGCGCCAACATATCCCGCAGCGCTGTACAATAAGTGGGTTTCATACATTGGACATACAGAGTAACATATAAAGCAATCAATAACCAATACAAGAGGTGAAGAGAGCCCTGCCCAAAAGAGCTTACAATCTACAAGGAGAAAGGATTGAGACACAAGGTGTGGGAATGCACATTATCGCCTTAGTGGTTTCTGTCTATTTTGTGGAAGAAGGCTGTATAATAAAACAGTGGTATTAGAATAGAGGCATCAGAATAACTGGCTGCAGTGATCTTTGGTGAAAAGTAGAAGTTTTGACAGATGAATTTCTCCTACATATGGGTGCAAAACACATTTTTCCAAATACTTAGTGATCATAATCCCTAAAAACATTAAGGGACTCAGTAACATTAAGATATGAAACGCTAATAAGGATTGCCTAGAATACTTTAGAAACTAACTCTGTAGGATGATGCTCCAGTAACCTTGTGGTGTGGCCTCACATATGGTTTAATGTAATAAAAGTTGCAAAATTTGCACCAGGTCTAATAACTTAAAACAGTTAATCAGATAACCTTTACTGTCTAAATGTACCCTTGATCTAGGGTGTCTGGGTAAATAATTTGAAAAAGCAGTAAAGCTGGCCATAAACTGAAAGATCCACTGGTTTGGTGAGTCTGCTAAACAAAAGGATCTTTGCCTGATATGCCCATCTTGAGGGGAGCGATACTGGATTCATCCTATCATTTGGCTTGAGGGCCATATGATTGAATCGCATTGATGGGATGTAGGCAGACAGGGAGATGACCATTTCAATGAACCACTGAGCTCTTCATCTTTTTTGATTGATATTCAACCAAATTTTGATTGGTTACACATATCTGAGGGCCCCATACACAGGCCAATAAACTGCCAACTTGGTCCATAGGCAGCTTCTACAGAGCTGTCAACCAGCCTCATGTCATGTGGGAGATAATGATCCAGTCCTGGCTTCCTTTTTGGCTTCAATTCCTCTTAACACTAAATGATAACAGAAAAAAGTCTCAAAAAGACTTGGAGTGGATCATTATCTCCCTCATGACATGGACACCTTAAGAAAAGAAACTGATTGGGAATGACTTTTCTAAAGGACATTGCAGGAGGGCTCATCTACCAAGGTCAGCACATCAGGAATATGAGGCACAATTATACTGGAATCTTTCATTCCTGACACAAAAAGGCCATATTTTTATAGATCTGTAAGAATTTTATGACAAATTGTGGTAAGCACTACTGCATTATGTTGCCAAGTAAGATCACATGAAGGCACCATGAAAAGCCAATGCTCACAGGCCATATCAGTATCCTTTGTGGTCCTTAGCAGAACCTTCCACTCTGCTAGGTGAATATCTGAATCCCTATCAGATACCAATTTGGTTATAGGCTGTTTTGGGACGATAAATGGCCCAGCAAGTTATCAGCTTGGTCAAATGTAGGCAAGATAGCAGCCAATGTCTGCCTGTGTATGGATTATCCCCTTTAATCCCTTCAGTTGCTTTTGCATATGGCAACCAAGTGGTTAATTATGCATCGTAACTAGACCTAGCTGTGCTTAATGGTGATGTGTGCGCCATTATAATTGGATTTTGGGTCATTTCATGGTTGATAAATAGGCCCATGGGAACCAATCGCTGAAAGGTGCGGAAATTTAATTTTCCCCTTCAAAAGAGAGCTTAGCTTGATGAGTAAAACTCTTCTGATAGGGGCTTTTTATTCTTTTTGTTAGGCCAGTTCGTTTGGCTACTAAAAAACAAAAAACATTTTCAAGGAAAGAAAAATACTTCTCATGAATGGATAGACTTCCAGTGCAACTGTTTTTATTATAAAGAGGCATTATATATATATATATATATATATATATATATATATATATTTTTTTTTTTTTTTTTTTTTTTTACAACAATGCTCTCCGTGAAGTCAATAAACAGAACACAATTAAAAGAAAGAACATTGATTGTACCAGACTGTTACTGAGCTCACATTCACTGATAAACGTTAACCCTTTGTGGTGGGGCGGGTCACAGGCTGTTTTGTTTTTTTTTCCTCAGGCAACATTCCGCTGTCTTTGCTGCCTGTACAGGGTTAATATTAAAGACTGACTACCCTCCGATCAGTCAGCCAACAACATTATTTCACAGTTCAGTGTACTGGGGTAGAGGGAGTGACCTTTAGCCTATCTCTCAATAATTTACTGCAGCTTTATCATTAAATCAGAATCACACTGCAAAGGAAATGAGTTTATTTTCACAGGGAGAGTCAAGTAACAGGTTAATGGAATCACTTTGAGAGGGTACGCTGAAATGCTAATTAGGATTTCCCTTTTATATATATTTTTTTAATTTTTTCTTTATCGACTGTATATATATATATATATATATATATATATAAAATCATTTTACACCATTTTTGTGGTACCGCCAACATGTAATGCATTTCCCTGATTTTACATTTTCCCGGATGTGTGTTCATATATGTATACAATCAAACCCAGATCCCAGATATTATGTTCCTTGATATTATGTTTTCCCAAATTGTATTTTTACGCCTTGTATGCCTATTTCCCTCGCAAACCTGTTTATCCCCTGTGACTGCTAGTTTTCCTGCATTTAATTCTTTTTTTTTTTCTTTACGTTTTTACAGATGTTACTTTTTTTTTCCAGTCTCCAAAAAAATAAAATGTAAAATCAGGGTTTGACTGGACATTAAATATTATAATACTCAAGTGCCCAGAACTGCACTTTGCACACTGCATTGCATTCATACATGACCCTTCTATTACTTAATACCGTACATAGTACCCAAACTGTATTATATGAAGCCAATCACTGTGGGAGACCTGGAAATCCTCCATGTGTATGGCCTAACATTTGGGAAATAATTTGGCATCTCCAAAGCTGCAAAATTTCAAAATGTTTCTAAATTGCTTTGTTCCTCTCCACCCCGTGTTAATAAATGTACGGAGAGTCACAGAGAAATTCTACAACCTGTATAAATGTACTGCAGCCTGGTACCTTTAGATGGTCACAGAACTTGTCAATGACTAGTCAATATCCAATATCCATATTTGACCATAGGGGCAATATTATTCCTTAACTACAGTTGTGGGTATATTATATATATATATATATATATATATATATAGTTATGTAAAGTGCTAGATATACAGTTCAATTGCATTACTGACCTTTATTCCCCTAAAAATAACTAAATAAATAAATAACCAGTCTCCAAACAGTTCTAAATTCTACAAAACGAGATTGTCCCATGGTTTACAACCAAACATAATTATTATTGTGAACTCCACTTAATTGAACGAGCAAGCATTTGACTCTGAACCCTTAGCTCCCAGCATGAAAGCTTCAGCCTTCAGCCTCAGGAATTTGTGTGTCCAAAAACAAGTCTTTTGTTTTGTCACCAAATGTTGCTACTGCAAACTGAGATGGATTGAATTACACAGGCTAAATATACAGTACAGCCTCTCTGGAGCAATATGAGCACATTGTTCTCCCACTGCCCCTTCAATTACTGCCAAATGCCTTCGACTCGGAGGTGAAATAGTTACTTGTACTTTGAATTACAAGATTGCTAGGGCCCTGTCTGTACAAACACATATTAGCAAAGGAACCAACTGTGCTGTCATACAGAGATACTAGCGTGCCCACTCAGGCTTTGGCTGACTCTTGTGGCCTGACAATGCTATCTCAACATGCACGTGCACACTGCATTCATTCTGCGGAACTTTAAAGGGGTCCTCCACCTAAAACTGAAAGAAAGAAAATGTAAGTCTAAGCAACTCTCCGGTACCCCTTAATTAAACTGTTTCAATGGGTTTAAAGGTTATTTGTAAATGTAACTGCAATGGAAATCAAGTTTATATTCTTTGCACTACTGGTTCTGACTCCCGAAACAACTAATTTCTGCTCCATCATTTTAAGTGTCAGAACGAGTAGCGAGCGCAGAGAACAAAAAAGGGTTAAACCAATTCTGTTTTCATTTATAAAGTTGCAGCGGTTGGAGATCCCCTATAAAGAACAATTTTACCAATGTAGCTAGATGCACCACAGCCCAATATAATGACTAAATCCCCAAATGTACATACTATTAAGGAAGATAAGAAAGACTTATGGTTAGGGAATTATTGTGTTTTTATTTATAGGTGTCTTGCACACATAGCAGTGTGGGTCAGACCCTCTGAAAGGCCTGGGAGAAAATCAGAAAGATAACTGGTGAGAAGAACGTCTGCCAGAGACTGTAGGCCGAATGACAGTGAGCAATGGGTTTATTGCTTATTCAATGGAAAATCAGGGAAGTGTTCTAATAGACATAATTATTACTGCTAATTAAAGTAATTTCCTTTAAAGGGGGAATGCATTGGCAAATAGGAGATTGAAAAGTTTAAAAAAAAAACAAAGGGGTTTCTAACATCTGAATGGAGTAGCTGAGTGCAATGCTGTAGCACACTACGTATCATCAACATCGTGGTTGACCCAGCAGGCCAAAAGCTTTCTCCAGCATAATCCACTGGGCACCAACATTTTCATGGAGCTCAGGCTTCTGCCTTTGTGTCCTGCCAGCTCCAGAACACAGAATAAGAAGGAAATGCCATGGGTGAAGTGGTGGGAACAGTCTATGTAGGTCGAAATCTAGATTGAGTTTCCCTTGCTTAACAAGTTTGGCTGTAGTTTAGTTGAAAGGGGCAGAATATTAAGGCCCCTGTCTTATACCCCGAGCCAAGTACAACTAAGCTACATTGCTGTAAGCATAAAGATCACAATTTATGACAGGAATTCAGATTCTTTGTGTGTAATTCCAGGAGTTTTTCTTAATTGCTGTAAAAAAATACACACCTGATAAATATTGCCCCTATATAAGATGTTGCCTCAATTAGGACCGTGGCTCATAAGTTTGGCACTGATTGCCCTAGACCTGGGTCTGGCATTATTGCCCAGTTAGTGCGATATGTTGCTGTATCTCAATTTAGTCATGAGAAAGCACCCAGTGATGATTTGGGACCTTTTGATCAACCCGGGTGAATGCAGGCACCCACCATCGTAACAAAGCAAATGGTGGCTCAAGGTAGAAGATAATTATTTATACATATGTCCATGCCAATTTAGTAAGATTATTTAATAAATCTCTTACATAGTAACATAGTAAGTTAGGTTGAAAAAAAGACGTACATCCATCACGTTCAACCATAATGCCTATACTGTATATAACCTGCCTAACTGCTAGTTGATCCAGAGGAAGGCAAAAACCCCATCTGAAGCCTCTCTAATTTGGGGAAAAATTCCTTCCTGACTCCAAGATGGCAATCGGACAGGTCCCTGGATCAACTGGTACTAAAAGCTATCTCCCATAACCCTGTATTCCCTCACTTGAAGCTATATAATGTATCAGCCAAGTGATTGTAATTGGTTATGCCAAAGGCATAAATCTCCTATCACCGTTAACAAATGTTTTTTTAGCACACTTACACACTTACAATTCAAGAGACCAATCTTAAAATGGGCTCCGCCCAAATAAACATGAGGGTCCTTATGCACATATATAGGAATGTGCCGCCTGATTCTTTAATCATGAAAGGTTAAACCTTCATCATAAATTAATTCATTTTGCTGATCTGTTTGTAAAAGACACTACCAAAATAAACAAAATGTGGACAATTAAACCTGATCCGCTAAATCTCTTATGTAACCATGAGCGGAACCACCCGTATTCGTTTCCCGAAGAGGATAATAAATGTGATATATTGCTGTGCCAATCCCTTAGGGCTTATTTATTGGACACAGTGTAGGAGGACCAGCTGTGGCAGAACTACAGCTTCCAGCATCCCTCTAAGTGGCAGTTCTGTTGGGCTGAATATAGCCACGACCTGGCACATAGACACATGGCTATGACACCTTGGGGTTTGTTTAATATCAATAATAATAATAATAATAATAAAGTATAATAAATATTTACAAATAATCAATTGCTTCTTACAGTTTTGAAATATTTATTATATTTAACTCAAATGCCACAAGCAGACGTGCATAGCCCAGAATGGTGTAATCCCCATAGAACAACACTAAAGGCAAAAATATAGAATTCATGTCGCCTGACATGTAACGTTACCTCAACCCACCATGACTTGGGTTCAAGACTAATAGGAGCAGCTAGTTGCACCCAGGATTTCCCTAGTAGTCCCTGATTTGAGTACATCTATGATTTTCCCCCCAAGGTAGCCTAAGCCAAATGCCCCCCCCCCCCAAAAAAAAAAATACTCCAGTGAACAGCACCCCTAGTGGCCACATTGTCATGACAAATAGTAGCATAAACTGTTGAAGCGCCTATCAAAACATGGGATTACCTTATACATAGGTGGTTAATATAATGCTTTATCAGTACCATGATGTTTTTCCATTGACGTGTCACTGTCTGTTAAGACTACAGCTTATACATTATGTTGTAGAATCACTGAAATCTATAGCCTTGATGATCTCTTATGTACTCATATGAATATTCTATACCAGTTTAGCAGCTGCCAAATGACATAATTGGGTTTTGTTTACCATGTTCGAGTCCTGACTGGCAGTGGTTGGGCCTGGGCGTTTCCCCCCAGTTTTGTTTATTTAAAAATAAACCAGGCTTTGTTGGGGGAAGACCGACTTATATGGAAATTCAGATAAGAAGAGGGGAAGATTAGGAAGGAGTATCCTAAGATGCCATGTGTCATGCAGAGCATCAAAGTTGACATGTTGGGTATATATAATATATCCCGTCCCCATGCTGAAACAGTTGGGATGTATAATGCATGGCTGTTCATAAATCAGTGTAGTTTGCAGCAGGCAGCAAAATCAACTATACCCATAGGCAATGGCACATGGGACTATTTTGATTATCTTGTATCCACTGGATTGGCGGCTAAAATACCCAGGTGCTTACAGCCAATTGCCATTAAAGCGAATACAGGGGCGTATTAAAGCATTTTGCCACCTGCTACCATAGTTCTAAACCCCTTCTGGGTACAATATATCATTATATTTTGAGACTATTTTGAGTACTTAGGAAGTATGTGATTTCCAGTAAACACATCCCCACGTGCAGCAGCTACAACCGACAGTACACTGGGCTGTGTTAGAGGCTTTTTTTTGGCACAGAGTATCTAAAGGAACTAAATTAAAAAAAGATTTCAGAGGATTTTCGTTCTTATAAGTCACAACTCGCTGTGACGGGAGGAGGGAGCTGCCACTAAAAGCTGCTTTTAATCACTGTTGTGGTTTTGGCGGTCCTGCATCCTTGGTGGGGGTTAAGGCACGGGTTGACAAGTTAAGAGGCAGCCCCTGAGACTAGAGTGGTTTATTTATAAACACACATCAGTAAAAGTGTAAGGAACCCTGTTCTCAAGAGCTTACAGTCTAGAGCAGAGCTATATGCAGCCATCACGAAATCGGCATGTCCCAGAATGCTCGGTCTTCCCAAAGATGCTGAGAGTTGGCGTTCAAAAGCAGTTTGAGGCTACAGGTTGCACATTGAGGGGCTGAAATATGAATATAGAGATCAGACAAGTCTACTGTCTCTATGGGACCAGAGGAATTTTAGGGTAGTAAGACTAGAGAGCAATGGGCCTTGTCCCTCAGTCGGATCAGGCAGGCACGCAGGAGCTTCTTCCCATCAGGCAAGACAATATCTGGGCATAAAGGGTACATACAAATATCTCGCTGCACTGGTCACATCCACGGAGCCCCCACAATTTAGTACAGTAGTATGGGGCCTAAGATTTCTGATGGTAGCCCTTTTAACTGGCTAGGGGCCATAAAATGGCAGAGGCTTGTTTTCATCAAGCAAGGTAATATCAGGCCCCAAAGGCACATTTCTTCACCAGTGCCCAGAGTCAGGGAGCCCCCACAATTTAGTACAGTAGTATGGGGCCTAAGATTTCTGATGGTAGCCCTTTTAACTGGCTAGGGGCCATTGAATGGCAGAGGCTTGTTTCCATCAAGCAAGGTAATATCAGGCCCTAAAGGCACATGCACATTTCTGCTACACTGCCCAGAGGCAGGGAGCCCCCACAATTTAGTAGTATGGAGGCCAAGGATTCTGGCCAGTATTGGTAGCCCTTTGATTTGGCTATGGGCCTATAGCATAACAGCAGCTTGTTTCCCATCAGGCAAAGCAATATCCAGGCACCAAGGGCCACAGAAAGTTAATTGCACCCACAATTTAGTAGTATGGGGCCCTAGGATTTCTGACTGTGGCCCTTTAAAGATCCCTTTTCCTTTTACCCCCAGTAGGAGGGTAGCCCCAAGAAAAGACAAAATGGCAATGCAGATCTTATTGTACACTTCCACTCACACTCCGATCCCGATGCCCACCCTATTAGCTGTGTAAGGGGGAGGGTTCAGGTAGTCCCATAACCAGAGAGCTCCCTGCCCTGCAGCACTCCAACCTGTTGAGCTCATATTAGTAATTGCTTGCCCTGAGCTACTGGAACTTGTCGTTTAATGTGCAGTCGGAACATTTCCGATCTATAGGTGAGGGGTCTTATTGGGAGAGAAGGAGGGTCCCGCCGAATTCAGAAAGGCAAGAGCCACACTCAAGGGGAGGGGTGTAAACAACAGGGACGCCCAACCTACAGCAGACGCTATAGCACTACAACTCCCAGCATCCTCGGCTGCAGTGTAGATGCCCCAAATCCATAGGCTGAAATTATAATGTAATCGTTTTTCGAACCAACACACCCTGCCATGCCGGGAGCCCGCTTTGCCCTGCAGTACAGACTGCTTTCCCTGTGTGGGGCAGGAGGCTATTGTAATGCGGCAAAGCAACGGGCTGCCTGCCCCCCTACCCCGGCACCGAGCAGGTTAAGTGAGCTTTAACTCCAACGAGTTCAGCCTCCCCGTGACGTCACAGGTGGCAGCAGCGGCAGCGCTAGGGGAGAGAGAGAGAGGGGGAGGGCCCGGAGAGAGACAGCCCCGCCTCCCTGTAATAGCCGCATCATGTGACCAGCGGCAGTAGTAAGACAGGTGCCTTCAGTTGAGCCTCAGTAAGAGGCGAGCTGCCTGCATGAGTGCGAGCTGTGTGTGTCACTGCTGGGGACTGTAGATCCATTCAGGGGCTGGATGGCGTGGGACATGTGCAACCAGGACTCTGTATGGAGTGACATAGAGGTAAGCCATGCACCTAGCCACATTCTACATTTTTATTCATTTAAATACAGATTTGTTTCATTCATTGCAAAAAAATAAAATAAGATTGCAAAATTGATTTTTTTTTTTGTTGGAAGGAGGGGGGTGGGTTAAAAAAAATAAAAAAAAATAAATAAATCTTTGCCTTTTGCTATTTTTCCCCGTAGCCCTAGCGGCTGGCTATTTTTAAGGCTTTACTCTTGTGATGCTGTGAGTGCAAAGATTAGCTGCTGTCATCGGTGTCTGTTGCAGTTGGAAAGTATTTGCATGTGCCTTTTGGCTCTCCCCTGGCCAGTCACATGCAGGCTAGCAGCAGCTCTGGGACACTCATATCACTCTCAAGTCTTTCCAGTGGCCTGCTTGGAAGCCTGCCATGTCTATTTATATAACAATTAACTTAAAATAATCTCAGTTATTAATGCTTCCATACTTCCATTCTGCATGCCAGCCTGCTCAATAGGTGTATGACGAGGCAAGGTGTATAGCAAGGCAAGCACATAGGCACATAGACATGCCAGCCTGCTCAATAGGTGTATGGCAAGGCAAGCACATAGGCACATAGACATGCCAGCCTGCTCAATAGGTGTATGACGAGGCAAGGTGTATGGCAAAGCAAGTACATAGGCACATAGACATGCCAGCCTGCTCAATAGGTGTATGACAAGGCAAGCACCTAGGCACATAGACATGCCAGCCTACTCAATAGGTGCCCCCCTGTATGGCAAGGCAAGGTGTGTATGGCAAGGCAAGCACCTAGGCACATAGACATGTCAGCCTGCTCAATAGGTGCCCCCCTATATGGCAAGACAAGGTGTATGGCAAGGCAAGGTGTATGCAAGGCAAGCACATAGGCACATAGACATGCCAGCCTGCTCAATAGGTGCCCCCCTGTATGGCAAGACAAGGTGTATGGCAAGGCAAGCACCTAGGCATATAGACATGCCAGGCTGGGCACATTCACTCAAACACCTAAACCTTCAGTTTTTTTTTTTTTTAAGGCAAAAATCCTAGTCGTATTTGCCAGCTGCAAGGCTTGAGCGGCTTGTGCTAAGTGGTGATCAGCTGTTCCGCTCTCCGCTGTTTATTAGAATAAACCAAAAAGATAACAGTATGAGGGGAGCGCGAGATGTTGCTGTATGGGTAAAAATAGATGGTCGTACATCAAATCTACAGCTTGCGCTGGCTACAATTCATAAAGAGAAAAAAAAAAAAAGCCAGCAATTCTGCCCCGGTCCCTGGAGTACGGTGTATAAAACAGGTTCTCCTCCAATTCTGCATGGTGGCACTATACAAATTGGAGCCTTATTAAGGAGCTTAGGCATCCTATAAGTTATATAAAACTTTAGTGCAATAATTAAAAATGCAGGGATCCCAATCCTTGGGAGAGGGGGAGAAAAAAAAAAAAAGAAACGACTCGCTGCTTTGTATGCAGACCACTGACGAATTCCATCTATACATAAAGGCGTGTATATAGAGGGAGACTCGCTGGCAACATTAAGGTTTGATTTCATTATTGCAAATAAGATTGCCTATAGATTACAGTTGCAAGCTAGATGGCAAGCACTTGAGTCCTAATTGTTCCTATTCCGAGTATCCTATATGGTGTTGGCTTTTCCCAGCTGCTGGGTCTGTTATTTATTTTTATCCAGTGTTATGGTTGATGCCACTCGGAGCTGAAGGATGCAGCTTTTGCATGGAAATTTGGAATATTTTTTTTTTCTTTAATTTCTGTAAAGCAAGGACTGGGCACAAAACTGTTTCTGAGCAGCTATTGATCTCGGGGACACTTAGGTGCAGTCAGGAATTTCATGTCACAGTTATTCTCTCCGCTTTACATGAAATGCATGGATGGATTAACTCTTGCTGCAGCCCTGACTCATACATTGCTGCTTTTCCCCCCCCCCCCCCCTTACCACCCCCCCCTTCATAATCAAATCACTGCTGCACGCTGCTTCTTTCCTAGGAAGCAAATTAATGAACACTTACGCTGCCAAGTGGGCCAGCAACACATTGCAGCACAGTAGGGTGCCTGCGCTGAAGGGGTTAAGCTTGGTAGTCTATTTAAAGGGTTTTGGGGAGAGAGATGAAGCAGACACTTGGCGGAGGATGCAGTGTGTGTGCTTGCTGCATGGGTCAGCCTGATGTTCATATTCATAAGGGCCCACGCAGCTCCGACTCCCAGATGTTGCAGGTTCTAATGAAGGTGACTGCAGAGATTGATGGGGGCAGCCTCTCCGGGCCATTGCAACAAGTTTGATACGAAATATTGTGCCATTTGGTTCCCACGCATGACTGGCTGAGCCAGGCACAGCAAGGAAGCGGTTAATTTTAGCACTGCCATACTTCACTTGCTCCTCTCTCTTGGGCCGTGACTATCGGAGGCAAGGAAAAAAAAAAACCCTGCAAAGGTTAATGGGAAATTAAACATAATTGCAATGCTCCTTTCCCATCGCTGGAGCGGTTAAGGCAATTTATTGGCTCCCTCCTGATCTGGATTTATAAAAATAAAGTGCAAAATTGCAATGATCATTTTTTTTCTGTATTCGGATTATCGTTTTGGCCTTGGCCTCCTAGCCCTCGCCTGCTGGTTGAGGTGTTTTGAGTTTTATTATTATTTACCTACAATTTAAGAACTAGGCATTGCTAAGCAAGACTGAAGTAGAGGGAGACCCATGAAATCTGGGAGTTGTAGTTGAGGGACAGGCGGCAGAAGACCCTCTGGCATGAATACTAACCATATCTATGAGTAATGACTCAGTGCGCTCATAGTCATTTTGCCAAGAATTTTATTTTAGCCCTTCTGAGGCCTGGCCCCAGGGCAAATGCCTTTCTCCCTCCTTTGCTTTAATCCCAGCCATGTTGCTAAGCACCTGTTACAGATGTATGGGGAAATGAATGAAACAGCAATGTGAGATATCTGAATTGTTATGTATATAATGTATATCAGTAGAGTAGTCATTTCTGCCCTACCCCATATATCCTCAGCTTAAAAGTGCAACAGGAGCATTCTTCAATAATTTTGAGTGCTGGCCACTGATTTTATTTTTTTTACATGTTTTCAGACCAAGATTTTTCCTATATTGAACATTTTTGAACCGTGGGCAGTAGCCCTTACCATGCAACACTGTACATCTGTAGTATCCATTTTAATTACCTCCATCCACAAAAGACAAATGCAATTGATTTATAGACTCTCGTGTCTACCAGAACTCGTAATCCGATTATTGGTAGAAAGGGGAGGATAAAAAATGAAATCATGGCACATACAGCTACTTGCTTTCAATAAACCTTTTTTTTTTTTGTTCCGTGAAATTGCTGAATCGAACGCCATATTATATATTTTGTCAAAAATGTAAAAAATATGATAGCGATAGTGCATCTGCTGACCCTTGCTTGTGATTTTATGGGTTGTGGCATGAAGCCATCTCCTGATGGGCATGGGGATGCTTGAAGGATTGCTCAACTTGGACGCCTTCCAGGGTTTTTATTCGAAGGGTAACCTTGGTGGCCAAAGCACAGAAACCAGTTGATCATAGCTAAATGCTGGTCACATGTTGCTGTGGTTAATAATAAATTCCTAAAGCAATTTTTCTTGATTTTCTTCTTCTTTTTCCCTTGTCTCCTTGCAGTGTGCTGCTCTGGTCGGTGAAGACCAGCCTCTCTGCCCCGATCTTCCTGAACTTGATCTCTCTGAACTTGATGTCAATGACTTAGATGCAGACAGCTTTTTGGGTGGATTAAAGTGGTACAGTGACCAATCAGAAAACATTTCCAATCAGTACAGCAGCGAATCGTCCAACATATTTGAGGTATGAGCATGGCCCGCGCCATCAGTTCATGTTGTCTTACAACCTTGTTTAATCAGGATAAAAAATTGCCGCTTGGACAACAACCAATATTTTTTTTCCTTGCTACGGTGGAAGCTGAGGATCAGTTAACAGCACCGCTGTATTTTATTAATGGACGTTGTTGACAGTGAGTCGGAAAATTAATATCCGTACATACAGGTGTTAGAACAGACCAGCAGTTGTTAGCACGGCATGCTCTATAAGGTGTTCCAGTTGGGTTTCTTGTTAAAAAAAACAAAATGCAAAAAGGTGCAATATATCATTTGGGAGAGGTAATTGGTGAGTATTTCAGCGGCATCTTTATGAACAAGAACCTTAATCTGGGTGTTTATATTCGATTAATTAGAACATTATAATACCAGGGCCTTTTATAATGAATCTATATGGAAAGCTTTTTAGCCTGCTACAGCTTCAGAACTATTTGAGAGTATCTTGGAAGACATGACTGCCTCAAGCCCCCTTTCTCTTTGGAACAGAGTTTAATGGGAGGTTGAACTCCACAGGGTCCCACAGATTTCGCTTTTTTTTTTTTTTTTTTTTTTTTTAAAGCAGTCGCAGATGTGTGTTATAGTTTATAATGATGCCCCCCTTCCCTTAAATATACACGCTATCTGTAACCTCAGTCTGATGTTGCACTGCAACTCCATTATTCACTTATGGGATGCAGCAAGTTGAACAGCTCTGTTCACCTAGAAGGACAGACCTTAAAAGTGTTTACATCATGCAACTCTTAATTTCTTTGGGACTAATCAATTTCACTTCCTTCATATCCTACACAAAATAGAGTGCAATAATTCAAATGAAAATATCTCCCCCCCCTCCATTCTTCCTCTCAAAATTTTAAACACAAATAAGTGATGACCCTTAATATATGCAGCTTAAGAGCAATGAATATTTTTAACATTCCTGATATTCTGTCTGTACAAAGCAAGGGAGTAGACACAGTAATCCTGCTTTATAGGCTACTCGCCTGTCAGCTCTTTGAAGGCACTTGTCATGCTTAACCTACAGAACAATGTAGAACATTTGTGAGCGGGTAGCGGCTCTAACATGTTCTATAGGTCACATGCCAATTCTAGCACCATTTCCATGTACTTGTTAAAAGCCAATGAGTGCTTTGTAATGTCATGCAGAGCTTTTTTGGCACTTGAGGTGTCAGTATGAGTGTTGCTTTTGATATGCAGATGGATTGAAGGGGCTGATAGGCTTTTGAAATGGAAAGACTGTCTAATCTTTGAACCATGCTGAATCCATGGTGGGCCATTTACTAAGCACATGCATGGAAATCCAGACAGTTTGGATATTACCTAATAAGTAGGGCAATATGTAAACTCATATCAGCTTAGTACTATATATATGGAACGACCTGCGCTGGATATTCTCAGGTTTGGCTGATACTGTCATGGCTGGGAGTAATTTGTGAAATCATGATGCTACAACTTAAGTTCTTGCTCCATTGCAGCTTTCACCCATAGCTTGTTTAGGAACCCCTTAGCCCTTGTGAGTTTGGCAAGAGTCCAGGCCAGGTTATGGGCCCTTATCAGAAAGTGCTTTTTATTGATTTATAGCTTAAATTTACTGCTTGAGAGGAAGAGGATGCTTTTGAGAGACACTGACAAATAGGGCCTGCTTTTATGTCTGAAGTGAGATGCTTGAGAAGGCAGCTGCCTCAATTGTTGCCCTTGAACTTCACCAGTGCTGCTTTTGTGAGTGTAACGTTACCCTGGCACAAACACACAACAAAACCTACAACCGAGCTTGGGAGAGAGAGCACGTGCCTTACTCATGTTACAGGAGGTAGATGATGGAAATGTTACATTAAACTCATAGCTGATATATTTTAACCTCACTAAGTTTAATCTGTTACATTTTTATCTCTGTTACGTTTTATCTTACAACACGGAAGATGTGGCTTTGTCTTTTATTGGTTTACAAAAGAGAACTTGTGCGTGGCTTGAGCCAATGTTTATTTTAGGTTATCTGATTGTGCAGGCCTCTGTAGTTAAGGGACAGATTAAACTAGCCAAGGGCAACCAGCTAGCTCTCCTCTAGGTGATGTTGAACTACATTTCTTAGAATGCCTGTTGCAGTTAAACAACAATTAGAGACCCAGTCTCTGAGTAAAATATTCAGTAATATGGTGTGTTGGGGTGAAAAAACGACTGGAGCCAGTCTAACTCTCTGGTAATGTTTGCTCCAGGCCATTAATCCACAGCAACCAATTGGCAATTAGCTTTGATCAGTCTAGTGCAAATAGAATGCTAAAAGCAAACATGTAATAGGTCTTTATGGGTTAGACCTGTATACTGACTTGGTTGATTTACTAAGCTAAAACCTGAGGGAACCTCTAATGGTTTATGGCTTGGGACTCTGGGGTCAGCTTCTTTTACTTTGGCCAAATAGGTAAATTTCCTTTTGCCTCAGACATCAGTGTGTCATAGGAGTGATCTGCCCCTCCTTCCATTGCCAACAAAATGTGTTGTTGGATTGTGTTTTTAGTTTAGACATGATAGTCTGTTAAAATTGTCACCCTTGCCCACCAAGGTACAGCACAACAGTATGGTCATAATGGCCAAACTGGCCAACCAGTTGTAAGCGTGTGTGGTCCCCTTTAGGGCCTGGATAGCCAGGAGTTATTCTTGTTTCACCATATGTTGCATTTGTTTGGTGCAGCAGAGAGCCAGCAGACACAGGGCTGTCCTTTATATTAAGTCAGTAGGTACAGCAGGAAAGCACTGACTGCGTTGGGCAGGAAAATGGTGTATAGTTTGTTTCCACTGTATATGGTGCAATCAGTGCCTCAAAGCTGCGGCTGCATCCATCTGCCTTCCATTACATCTATATCCCTTGCCAGGTATTTGCTAAATGGGGAAAAAAAAAGACAGCCAACATACCTTCATGAGCCCTTAGAGTGTAAGCTCTCAGGGCCAGGGAGAGTGGAAATTGCTGCATACACATGGTAGCACACATTGTTGTATTAATAAAGATATTCAAGATTGCACCAGTATAAATTCCAGTGATAAGGGCGCATGGCTCAGATCTTGCCCCAGCGTTTCTACCTTTATGAACTCCTTTCACTTTGCACTTTTCCCTCCCTACCCTCATACTCCGCTTACCTTTTGCTCCCTTGTTATAGAGTCACATGCATGCTGTACCAAATAGTTCAGGAGGGGCGGCTCCTTCCTGCTGGAGCTATGTCGCTCTGGCTGAAGCCAGTGGGAGGCCAGTTGGTACCAGAGAGCACTGAATGAATGACATTCTTGTTGGAGGCTGGTTGCCTGTTCTGGCTGCCGTACAGGAAAAAAAGTAATAATGTCACAGGGCTGAGACGCTGACACATGACAACAGGTATATTGTCTGCGGGGGCTTGTGAGTCTGGTCAGGTGGCCCTGCAGGGACAGACTACCTCTGGCTTCTTTCTCTTGCCTATTGTCAACTCCTCAAAAAAAACTAAACACAAAAAAGATAGAACAGTTAACTAACGTATAAATATAAATCCATCAGCACATGCTGTTATATATTATTAGCTGACCATTCATATATAACAAAGGGGTACTATCGTACCGTGTATTGTATAAGGACCCGGGTGTTCAAACCCCGGGCCTCTCGCTCAAGTGAAGGCAGCCAAATAAACACAAAGCTATCAAGTATATACAGAATCAGCTCACCGTAGTCCGCAGGTGGTCCGGGTGCTCAGGGCCCCGAACCCGTAGCTGAGGGAATAACTCAGAAATCCATGAAAAGGTAACACCAAGCGCACCGGACTGGGATATACTCTTTTAAAATTCAATCTTTATTTCTCCATTAAAAACATAACGCCTAACGCGTTTCGTGCGAAACCGCACTTAGTCATGGGCCTATGACTAAGTGCGGTTTCGCACGAAACGCGTTAGGCGTTATGTTTTTAATGGAGAAATAAAGATTGAATTTTAAAAGAGTATATCCCAGTCCGGTGCGCTTGGTGTTACCTTTTCATGGATTTCTATTGTCAACTCCTGGCAGTTTGCACTGAGCAAAGCCAAACACTAACTGTATATTCTAGGCAAAAAGAATAATTGCCCCTAGCTGAGTAGGAAGGCTAGGGTGGCTGTAGGTTGGTGGCACAAAGGGCAATATTTGAGCTTTGTGTTTTTAAGCATCCAAAATAATGTGGTGCCACAGCAGTCCCCATAGACCCCTAGGTACTCATACCAACAAGTGGGCAGAAGTATTCTTTTCCAGGCAAATGCTCTCTTACAAGCACTTGGTAGGTGATTCCATGTCTGTACAGCTACCTGTCATTTTTTAGTATCCCTTTCCAAATTTTTGTGTATGCTAAACTTGGACTGGTGTTGCCCCTAAAGCCGGCCATACACACGCATTTTCTTCCCTACGTGAATTACCTACGTCAGCAGATAAATCTGTTTATTCTCAGTACCTACAGCATCAAAATGGTTAAATTAATCCCGTGGTCAAAGAATATGGCCATTGAAATAACTGCCTGTAGCATTGTTATTTTGTCAACCAGCAGGTGTCACCCTGTAATCATTCACACCGCAGGGTGTTGAGTCAATATTACTCAGAAGTATTTTTCACTTAGGAATCTAATCTAAATCCACTGCTTTGCATCCATAGTTAAGCCAATGACATTCCAAGCATGGCACGGTAGCCGGGTTTAATACTCTGAGCATTTACATATCAGAATGGTAATGTCTGGCTCAAGGAATGTGAAACGTATATTAGTGAGAAACAGAAATTGTTTTACTGATGATTGAAATAGTCCAGCGTGGTATCAACCGCTCAGTATCAAGAACCAGAAAAGAGGGCAGGGAGAATGGATCTTTTAGAAAAGTGTCATTTGGTTGGCAAAAGCAAGATTTATAGAAAGGAACGACTGCTTATAGATGCCAATTTCATATTGTGACAGTGATTTTTTTTCCTCTATATACCTGCATTCAGAGTTGTCTTAATGAATGGGGGAGGTGGAAGCAAGGGTGCCTGCCCTGTGTCTTTCAGAGCAGTAGCTGTTAACAGGTGCCAGCATCTGTAGTATTTTATAGACATCGGCCTCTAGCAATAAAGTAGGTATAGTAGGGAGAAATGGTGGCAGTGGGGGGATAATAGCCTCTGGGAAGGGACTATGGCTGTGGGATAGCAGGTGTAGTAGGGAGAGATGGTGCCTATAGTAGCAGTGGGGGGATAATAGCCTCTGGGAAGGGACTGTGGCTGTGGGATAGCAGGTATAGTAGGGAGAGATGGTGCCTATAGTAGCAGTGGGGGGGATAATAGCCTCTGGGGAGGGACTGTGGCTGTGGGATAGCAGGTATAGTAGGGAGAGATGGTGCCTATAGTACCAGTGGGGGGATAATAGCCTCTGGGAAGGGACTGGGGCTGTGGGATAGCAGGTATAGTAGGGAGAGATGGTGCCTATAGTAGCAGTGGGGGGGATAATAGCCTCTGGGAAGGGACTGTGGCTGTGGCATGGCAGGTATAGTAGGGAGAGATGGTGCCTATATTAGCAGTGGGGGGATAATAGCCTCTGGGAAGGGACTGGGGCTGTGGGATAGCGGGTATAGTAGGGAGAGGTGGTGCCTATAGTAGCAGTGGGGGGATAATAGCCTCTGGGAAGGGACTGTGGCTGTGGGATAGCGGGTATAGTAGGGAGAGATGGTGCCTATAGATGCAGTGGGGGGGGATAATAGTCTCTGGGAAGGGACTGTCTAAAGGTTCCTGGGGGGTTGTCCCGATGACAGGTTGTATGGTGCTACATTAACAAAATAATAGGCTTCTAAAAATGTTCTGTACTGTCATTGTTAAAGGTGGCATGTTACATTACTGAACCAGCTTCTATATAAATATTCAACATATCTGCCTGTTTCCTTACTGTGCCAGGTTATTCATTGTAGGTATGCAGCCAGATAGATTAATGAATTACCAGATCTTGCGTAAAACGACTTGGCGTGGCTTTTAAACTACCACTGTGCCAGCCATGTGACTTTTTTTTTTCCTTTTTCAGACAACTGACCCTCTGTAGAATTTCTGAACATAATTCTACTCTTGCACCCCCCGCCCCCATTGTCCCATTTTTAATTTTCAGGCAGTTCCACTGCCTGAGGCTTAGAGTTCAAGGAGACATGATCCAGGGGAGTCACTGTACTGGAGTTTTGATGGCTGATGCCCTTCAGTGCCAAATCAGCATGATTTATTATTGCCATACAGGCGGCTCAGGATTAGGAGGTGGTGCAGTTGGGTTGAATAACTAGAGATCTGCAGGAAAGCCTCAAAGCTATTTGTACTGTGATAGTGCTATGCACAAGTACACTAGGGATCTTCCTTTGCTTATGGCTCACGTCAGTTTATTCCTTACTGCAGTGACGTCTTACCTATAGCCATCCATCTGTTTTTTAACTGCAATTCTCAGAACCCCTGCAGTGCTCTCTATAGGGGGTAAGAGCAAGGGCCTTCAGATTCACTGGTTCCTAACAGCCCTAAAATATGGAAACCTCTATTATGTATTCAGGTGTTATGAGATTTATGTCCCTATTTCTCTAAAGACTGGTCTTCCCTTCCTTTACTGCAAAACCCTGGAAGCAGTTATTAGAATTATAAGAGGTGGCTTCTTAAGGCAATGTTGCCTGTAAGCTGGCCATACCTGCCTTGGTTTGGTGGGGCAAGTTGGACAAATTTGACCACGCTGTTAGACCATATGGAGCATATATTTTACCTTTTTGTGTTGCAGTTGATCTGTCCAAAGGTAAAAATTTTAGCTGGAGATTATCTTTTTTGGTGGGTAGATGGGGTCATCAGTAGATGGGAAAACAAGAGAACATGCATCTCTGATCATGTAGGCCGTGAATTTATGGTCAGCACTGTTTGACCACCCTTTAAGAGGCCAGATAGCAAAATATGTCTGTTTGGCCTGTAGAGTGATTAGTTTGAAAACCCTGAGACCATAAATCCTTTCCAGCCTAGTCCTTTAAAGCAAAGGCTCCACATTTGACCTTAGGGGGCTTGCTGGGCAGGGTGGGTAGCTGTGAATCAACTGGAATAGACAAAATGCCTATCCCTAGAAGAGAAGCTTACTAAACATGGGCATTACATTAGTTGGAGGGTCTCCTTTATGCTCCTGTTTTCATTCACGTGCATTTTTAGTCCCAAATGCGGTTATCTGGCCATGCATGACAGGCTGTTTATATCTCTCCCTTCTCCCTTGCATTTACGTTAAACATTGCTCGCTGATTACAGAGATCTAATAAATTAGAACATTTGCATTAGCTCTTGCAGCCAATCCAACATTCACTGATGTATTGATTCACAAGGTAGCACAATCAATATGAACATATATATTCCCTTTGTTTGATCACCGGCACACCATTTTATTGTGCTAATCAACAGATTAGATTCTGGTTGTTTGTATTAAGTTTGTATACATTCATAGATGTAATATTGTGGGAAAGCTCAAACTGTAGCATATTTACAGTCTTGCCTGTTGGTATTATAAAGATTAAGAGAACAACTGAAATACAGCAGTGAATTATGGGAGAGGATATAAAGTGATGTCACATCATCAAGTCTGATGGTGTCTGAGCTGATGTGTTTTTTATTTATCCCTTGGTCCATGGCATGGTGGGAATTGTAGTTTAGCAGGAGCTGAAAAGATATAAGTTGAACATCCTGGATCAAAGGAATGCTTTAGAGAACTATTAATATGCAAGAACATGCACAGTGTTTGGGTTTCTATCATACCATGTTTATATAATCCTGTTACTAATCATTTAACCCTCAATATTTACTTTGTAAATAGAGTGAGGAGGTATTCATTCTGCTAAACGCAATAACTGTTTAAACTAGTTTTCATTATTCTGCAAGTCTTTGTTTCAGTCAAGTGTAGGCAGCCATGTTTGTATCTACCCCATCTGCCCCCATAACCTTAATGATAATGAATATTTCTTTTCCACCCTTAACATATAGATCTTTTTCCCTCTGTGCAGAGTGGGTCTTACATTCAGCAGTCACAAGTAATGACCTTGTGTCTTATCAGCTGCCCTTTGGGATGAAAGGTTCCTCGGAGAGCTCTTTAAATTGACCTTGAATTTATTTGCTTGTGGTAATCAATACCCCTCATAGAAGCATATTTCCCAATGTAAACAAACCCAGTGTGGGATGCATGCTTGTTTGTATGCTTGTGAGCTGTCTTGTCTCCTGTTTTAATTGAAACAGTCATGACGTTCAAGAGGCACACAAGTCGTAATGAACAAAAACCATACTTCGTCATTCTCTGGCTTTACAGGAATAATGAAAAGCCTTGAGCAGTTACAACTGCTTGAAAATCATGTTGTTCGGATTTACATTGAATGGCAGTACATTCAATTCATGTTTCACAATGCAATCATTTGGCCTGTGTCACCGAGCACTGTGCTTTTTTATTTAAGCAATCTCTGACTGGTAGCAAGGTGTAACAGAGGCCATCTTGTAAGAGATTGGCTGTACCTCAAAATATTGTGGCACTGATATAAATGATGCACAGCGTTGCCCATCAGAATAAAGCTTTACTCTAAAGTAGTGATCCCCAGCCACTGGCTTAAGAACAACATGTTGCTCACCACCCCCTTGATATTGCTCCCAGTGGCCTCAAAGTAGGTGCCCATTTTTACATTTCTGGCTTTGAGGCAAGTTTTGAAAGCAGCCTAGCAGCCCACATGGGGCTACCAAATTGCCAATCACAGTCCTTATTTGGCCTCCCCAAAGAACTTTTTTTTATCTGATTGTGGCTCAGAAGTAAAAAAAAAAAAAAAAAGTTGGGGATTCCTGCCCCGAAGACTAGCGACTATTATGTAGAGTTTTACAGCAAGTGACATTTGCCCATCCGGCTACAGCTTTTGGGCAATGGCACACAGGGAGATATCAGGGTTACTTGGCTGTTGGTAGTTCAAGATTCCAAGCCTGTATCATCTTACGGTTCTCATTGGCATCAGTAGATGATGCCAATTGGTTTCAGGTGTTTTGAATTTGCATCTGAAATCTGACCCCGGTGCCACTGCCCTATGGAAAACACTGCAGAACAGTTTTTTTTATGCAGCACTTTGTTGTTTGGTAATGCCCTCGGTCTAAAATGTTCTTGGATACCTTGGACTATAAAAAGCATCAAAATCTGTGTTTTGCTATAAATCTTTGGGTTTGACAGGATCATATAACCACTCCTCCCCCACAAAGTACATATAATTTGTTCTGAGATCTGATGCCCCCTAGGGTATCGTGCTTGGATGCTCTCCCCTTGGCGGCTTTATATCTTGACTACATAGAAAAGGCAAATACTACACCAGGGTTCATTTATAGGAATCAAGCTCTTGTAGATTTGCTAGCCGGTGATACTATCCCTTTAAGAACATAAACAAAGAGTTCCGACTTGCTCCGGGCCTCCTCCTGCACCTGGGCTTTGCAATCTGTAAATGGTTGCTTATATTAATAATTGCCTTCTACCAATAACTTTTGACATTGACTGCAACCTTTCTGTTTGTCCTTGATGGAGTGCGCGCTGAGAGATTGGGCACAAGGAAAAAAAAATGTACATATTGCTACAAGAAAGAAAAGACAATTACTCTGTCAGCTCATATAGTATGATGGTTTCCGTGGCCTCGTGCCATTCGCAAGTGCAAATAATCCCTCGGTTCCATCCAGTTATACAGACATTCCATAGTGCTTGCCAACACTTCACCTGTGCAAGGGACAAAGTCTTCTGAAAGTAACCGGCTATAAGCACAATTTTACACTAGCAAATATCTTTTTCTTTTTTGTTGTTATTTAACCTCTGCTGCGCTTTAGTATGGCTCCCTGTGTCTAACAAACAAGATGTATTTCTCCGAATCATCCAGGGTCCCTAAAGTACACGATGTACTCTCTGCACTGTCACAGAGCTAAATACAAACTCGAGTCAGCTGCCACACAGACATTTACAGATAACTAGGAGGACTATTTAAAAATGTGTTGCCCTTCTTTACACATAGGTCATCGACAATCCATTTCGGTCGCAGTCTCCGTGCACATCTGTTTTCGCCATGTTACCTCTTTTATAAGGTGGCATTTCTGGTGGGTATGAACAACTTGAGTAGGAATTACCAGTTTTTAAGTAATTAAGCTTTTATTTACTTTTTTTAAGTTATGCCCATGCCAGTTAGTGTTAATCTCTTTGCCTCTTACTGACTACATACCAAAAAGCCACCCAGCTGCAACTAGCTTTAATGTAAAATATATATATATTTTTTTAAATAAGACACATTTACATTTATTAACAAGAGACCTGAATATCCTATAAAACATATCCTTATGAATGGTGCTTAGTGATGTCTATGTACTATTGAGCTATAGAATAAGCATCAGTGTGTTACCAGTGAGACAGGTGTTTTTATTTTCTGATTTGCCTTCTCTAATAACTAAGTGATAAATGGCAAGATTTGCTTGTTAGGCAAGTTTGCCAGTAAAGTAGATCTTTGCCCAGTTTAGCAAATGCCATAAAAAAGGCAGATCCGATCATGGGCCCTTAGGCAAAACAATTGGTATGCAGACCTGTTAAGATAGGATGTGGCCATTGTCCAATGGGATTTTCTAACCAGCCCTATAAATATCCATAACCAGATATTAGTTAGGAAGGGCCTATATACAGGTTAAGTGGCTTTTTTGGTCCCCCTATGGCCTGCTTTATACTTTTGACCTTGACTTTTCTAAACTACACTGAGGTTTTATCCTGGGCTGCTATAAGGAGTTTCATAGTAGTCCATATCTGTGCTATCTTTTTATCTGACTAAAAATCAAGGAGAAAAAGAGAGTTTTACAAAAGCTTATTTCATTGTAACCTGCTAGCTGGCATTCTTGGGATTATAATTCAAACTTGTAGTTCAGTTGCAGTAGCCCTGGGCTGCCCCACCAGTTAAAGAATAGTTATATTTATAAAAGAGAACTAACTATATGGCTTTAATGAATGTGATGCAGTGGTTAGCAATGCTCCCTTACTGCCCTGGTGTCCTTTTGTGGTAACAGCCAGGGTGCTGTCTACTACATTCACCATTTGTCTCTGGGTTTCCTTTGGGTATTTTTTTTTCTCCCATACTCAAACCAGGCATTATTTATGAGTCTACCAAATTCAGACATGAAGGTTTGTGGAATGTAATGAGGTGAGACCAAAATCTCCCAAAACTTCCCCAAGAAATGGGATTATTGACCCCTAACAAAAAGGTGTTTGGCCCAGCAAACCTTACAGCCCCCTACCATACACATACGGGAATGGTAGGAGGCTGTAAGCTTCACTGGATATGGACATGTAGACACTATATACATAAAGGATAATGACAGTAAGTGTTTTCTTAGTTTTTTTTTTATATTGGCAGATACAAACTCCATCAACGTAAAGGTTTTCACCTGGAACACATATCAGTTGGGCTGGCTACTGGGAAAGCCCCACAGGTGCCGAGGTGGCAGATATTTTTAGCCTGTAAATTACCAACATTCATTTTGGCAGAACTGGAATTGATGGCACATATTGCCTTCAGCAGTCAATAGAAGTGTGAATAAAGTGGGTTTTGCAGTTGTACAAGATGACTGGTTTTTCAGAATCAGGGAGTCCTTCTATATCAAGAGGGCACTTGGCAGCCCCTGGTACCCAAGCCAGCAGGTTCTGTAGTCCTTAATTAAACTTGCAGATGCCTATCTTCTCCCTCAGCTGATAGTGGAAAGGCAGAGCCAAATGGTATTACATAACATTCATAACTTAATGCTCCTCTCAGGATTCGGGGTCTCTGGAAAATCCTTTGCTCATTGGGGGTTGAAGGAAAGAACTTTCTGTGAAATAGCAGAAGAATATTTATTTTTATCTTTACATCATAAAAGCCAAACAGTGAAATGTGAGAGGGATTTTCCTCAGCTTCTCATCTCACGCTTCATTGCACAAGGTTCAGTCTGTGCTGCTTCCGCAGCGAGCACTTGGGCACCTTGGAGAAAATGATGATTACATTGTTACAGGGACAAAACGTGAAAAGTCAAGGCAGGGTACACCTATGTTCAGCAGAAGACTAATAAATAGACTTATTATCAAGCTTATCCTTTTCCTTTTTAAAGGGGAAGTTTACCTTGCAATTGACATATTGTACGATATAGATAACATTATGTCTTGGCATTCTGTTTAAAAATACCACTAAATAGTATTGTGACTCATGTTGGAGCTGTTTCTAATGAAACTAACGGTGTTTAGTGGGAAATCGATTTGCAGGCAATCACATGCTGCTAATATTGTGGTGCATATGTCTTAATGCAGAGAAAAATAACTTACTCTGACATTAAAAGATGGGATAGCTTTCCCCTGTGTGCCTTGATGGCAGATGAAGAATACATTGAGGGTTTAGAAACACTGAATATAAAAGCTGATCTACAAATTTGGGCTATTGAGTCCTATGACATAAACACTGGGCCCCAAGTAAGTGATTTAATGAGTTTAATTCTACTCAAAGGACTAAATAGCCCACATTTGTAGATTAGCTATTATACTCTGTGTTTTTAATATCTAGAATTTTTTTGTCCCATTTTTCATGATAGAACTAATGTTAATATAGGCCCCATGTCTTCTAACTGTAACAGCTATGCAACCCCACAGCCCCTGTCCCTTCCCAGAGGCTATTATCCCCATTGCTACTATAGGCACCATCTCTCCCTACTATACCTGCTCTCCTATAGCCACAGTCCCTTCCCAGAGGCTATTATCCCCCCCACTGCTACTATAGGCACCATCTCTCCCTACTATACCTGCTATCCCACAGCCCCAGTCCCTTCCCAGAGGCTATTATCCCCCCACTGCTACTATAGGCACCATCTCTCCCTACTATTCCTGCTATCCCACAGCCCCAGTCCCTTCCCAGAGGCTATTATCCCCCCACTGCTACTATAGGCACCATCTCTCCCTACTATACCTGCTATCCCACAGCCATAGTCCCTTCCCAGAGGCTATTATCCCCCCACTGCTACTATAGGCACCATCTCTCCCTACTATACCTGCTATCCCACAGCCCCAGTCCCTTCCCAGAGGGTATTATCCCCCCACTGCTACTATAGGCACCATCTCTCCCTACTATTCCTGCTATCCCACAGCCCCAGTCCCTTCCCAGAGGCTATTATCCCCCCACTGCTACTATAGGCACCATCTCTCCCTACTATACCTGCTATCCCACAGCCACAGTCCCTTCCCAGAGGCTATTATCCCCCCACTGCTACTATAGGCACCATCTCTCCCTACTATACCTGCTATCCCTCAGCCCCAGTCCCTTCCCAGAGGCTATTATCCCCCCACTGCTACTATAGGCACCATCTCTCCCTACTATACCTGCTATCCTACAGCCACAGTCCCTTCCTAGAGGCTATTATCCCCCCACTGCTACTATAGGCACCATCTCTCCCTGCTATCCCACAGCCACAGTCCCTTCCCAGAGGCTATTATCCCACTGCTACTATAGGCACCATCTCTCCCTACTATACCTGCTATCCCACAGCCACAGTCCCTTCCCAGAGGCTATTATCCCCCCACTGCTACTATAGGCACCATTTCTCCCTACTATACCTGCTATTCCACAGCCGCAGTCTCTGCATGACTAAAGACTCCCTCCATCCAGAAGTGAAGTTATGGTTCCCCCCCAAGCTTAACCTTGCATATTCGCCCCTTATTGCCTCACACCTACCTCCCAAATATGTTTTAAAGCAGGCTCTTATAGGGAACCTTCAGGGCTCTGGCACACGGGGAGATTAGTCGCCCGCGACAAATCTCCCTGTTCACGGGCGACTAATGTCCCCGAGTTGCCATCACCTGCCATCCCACCGGCGAAAGTGTAAGTCGCCGGTGGGATGGCACACGCGGCGCCGCGATTTCGGCAAATCGCCGAAAAAGCCTCGCGAGGCGACTAATCTCCCCATGTGCCAGAGCCCTTAAAATAGAAGTTATGGCTGTGTCACAAGCAATCTGAGAGAAAGCATTGCTGCTGGTCTGTAAAGCAAAATGCCAATAGATATGTCACTAAGCTTTTCATTCTTGTTCACACACCAGAGCGTTTGTAAAACACTACATGGCTGACACCATAAGAGCAAAGCAAAGCTGACCTCTGGACAGTAGCACATAGCTCACTCATAACCAGCAGGACGGTTCAAAGCAGGTTCCAGCCTGAGGCACATGGGTGATATCTGACAGCATTTGCTCATCACTGAGCTATTTTAATGCTCCACTTTGAAATCGATAAGGGTATTGCATGCGGCTTGCCTTTGCAATTCCTTCAGGATGTAAGGAAGGAAATTAACATTTAAGGGTAATATTTATTCACTTAGATCTATATTAGAAGGAGGATGATTGACAAACATGTTGCTATAACGTTTTTCCCTTTTAACAGCAGCTGTGAACACCCTATCCCATAAATCCCAAATATTTACAGAGGCAGGGTTGGTGATTTGCCATGTTAACCGTGTCCTTATGTGTCCTATATTCACTGAAACCTAAACACACACTGCACCCCTGTCACTGCTGGTATTTAATGGATAGAGCTGGTTGCTATCACAGCGTGGTAAGAAGCATTTTTGTTTACATGTCTATTTGCCTTTATTCCATGTGGACAGGCTGTAAATTGATTAATTTTGTCAGATGGTTGTGGTGGTCAAAGTGACCCAGGTGGCACTGGCTTTACAATATTCTCACAGAGCAACCAACCTGTAGGGCATGAAAAGCTCATAAGAGCTGATTACAGGTATAAAGCAATAGTCGGCATTATTATATATTCACTTTGAGCAAAGACACTATCTTAACAGATTTAGTATGTTCTCCTGTTGCCTGCATTGGTTTCCTTCAAGAATTTTGTTTTTCCACACACCAAAATCATATAGTCAGTTTAGCAGGTTATCTGGTTTCTGATTAAATTGACCATAGTAATTGCGAATGTGACTTTAGAGTGTAAGCTCCACTGGGGCAGGGACTGATGTTAGGGATGTGTAATCTCTGTAACCATGCCCAAAGTGGGATTTAACATTGGGTCTCTGTGTTCTTGGAATGCCAGAACCTGACAGCCCCCCCACCAGCCCAATAAATATTGACTGTCTATGGCATCTTACAGCAGTACCACAATCCATAGATTGCCAGTCCGAGCCTGTCTGTAACTACCGTGGAAAAAGTGAGCACTATACAGGGGTAAATAAAGGGTAATAAATATTTGTAAGTGTGCATATGAAAAGGTCATGAAGAAGGGGTTAATATGTCTTCTTTCTAAATATATCTTCTCAGCCAATCGGCAGATGCTGTGTGGTTTGTTTTGGTAATTAGGATGTCTAGTTTCTAGTGCCTTATGGGAAGGGGCAGTGTGAATCCATATATTATTGCCTTTGTCAATAACATTTCCTTCAAGACTAAAAATACTCTTTATATGGCATGCTTGTGAGAGCATTTGTGGCAGTCCCAGGCAGGCCGGTAATTTATTGAGCCATTTGTGAGTGCTGGAGAAGGATCCTGTGTCCCCCCGGCAGCTTCCCTGCCTCTCGTGCTGCTGGAATGGAAAGCGGTGCTTAAAAGATCTTTGGGAGGTGAAGCAAAGGGAACAGGATTAGTGAAATGGAACTCCAGCTTCTGACTGCTTTATGTTACATAACTGAGAGGATGGGCCTGTGTTCCTAGCCCGCAGAAGCGTGGATTTGCATTGTAGACAAATACACGAACCAGCAGGATTTGTGACTAATCTTTGTCTGCTCTTCGATTTAAAGGGGAATGGCACTGGAAACAGCATGGTGACACCTTGCATTCTGCTTTAATCATGGGTAGAACTGTAGTACAGTAAGTTCAGGTGTAACAAGCTAAAAAAAAACCCCTAAAGGTTAAGGTGGACACCATTATATGTATATTTATAATGGCCTTGCACAGAGGCTATAAATACAGCCCTGGTTACTACAGGCATGTCAAGTATGTGTCTCGCTGGCTGTTTCAGGCTACAAGTTCAAAGCTTTTAGGGAATGTTGGGGTTGTAGTTTACAACAGATGGAAGGCTTGTAGGTCAAGCATTTAAGGCACTGAGTAGGACAAAGTCTAAAGGGATACTTTTTGCACGAGGGAACCCTGCTAACTATAGGGAAACTAAACCCCCACACTCATATTTCTTCAATAATTCATGTCTCATTGGTAGAAGCTTCCTTTCTGCTTTCCATGAAATACATGCTAAACAAATACTATAGAATTCCTCATGCATATAAACATTTCAGTGATAACCAAGCATTATTGTACGTGAGCAGCACATGGATCAGTTAAGCACTATGGCACGTGGATCTGGTCAAACAGCAGAGTAGTAATGACGATGCTGAGCAGTGCAACAGGTAGTGTCTCACTGACAATAATAGGAAGGGAATGAAGCAGCCGTCAGCAGTGATCATAGCATTAATTAATGCTAATTAAGTCTCACTCAAATGTCAATCAAGATGGGCAGCAAAATCCCATGGGTGAGGACTACCTGGGTCCATGTATGTGGTCTACAGGCCATAAACTCCTGCTGGACACAAGGGTGAACATATTGCTTGTCTACAGGATGAATGTTCAGATCAGTCTCATTCAGTCACTGAAGATGTCCATCCAAGTTGGGAGGTGGATTCAGTTCAACTAATTCAGCCCACTGGACTCTTTCTAACTGTATTGTTATTGTGTGTGAAGGTTGCATTTGTGTATATGGCTGCTGTAACTATGCCCTTGCATCCAACCAGCTGGGTTTCCCAATAGACAGTAGCTGGGAGAGTGTTTTGCTGCCAAGAAATGGCCTGACAATAAAGCAGGATACTTTATTATAGACTTAGGAGGTGTTTTTATTCTCTCCTAGTAAATCATGCTTAAATACACTCTACTTTGCCTGTTTTTTCCACTAGAAAATGCAGTTTTATTTGAAGAAAATCGAGTGAATCACCCCCAACAGCGACTCCCTAATCTACCAAAAAAAGGTGGACATTTAAAGAAGATAAAGGGAGAAAATAGCTGTGTGAATCAGAACTATAAAAAGCACGGCAATTACCAAAAATGGAAGCGTGCGGCACTTATCTGCATCCTCTGGGCTGAACAAGTTTTGTAGTATTTAAGATTATTCTCTAGTGGCTGCTATTTATAGGCAGAGGGTAAAGCTGCGCTAAGAGTCTTTCACCAAGGCATCCCTTCTGCCCCAGCCTTACATGCTAAGCCCATAAGCACTCAAAGAAATAGCTTAAATGAGCCAATAATGAATAATCTGCAAATTCTAGTGTCATAATATTCTTGGCACGCGTCAGGGAGTCACACAGTGCTTTCATTAGTGTGGCTCTGACGTGGCTGCTGGGATTTGCCACTGGCTGAAACATTGTTGCAACATAACACAGTTGCATAGAATTTAATTTTATCTTTTTTTTTTTTTTTTTTTTTTTTTTGCAGTTAAAAGCAAAAAGTTTGCAAAAAGACTGCTACAGAGTAGAAATGGTGTATGAGCCCTAATTGCATTTATTAAGGGAAAACTAAAACCAGCTGACACGAAAGCTTCAGTTATAATACAATTATAATGTCTTAATGCACAACAGAAACTCTAAAGATGTATTGGCTACCACCCTGGCGGAATGGTTACAATTGCCACCCTGCAGAACCAGGGTCCTAAATTCAATTCCAGTCAGGTCCCTATCAGCAAATATTCCCATGTCTACCCCTGGCTATATAGGTTTCTTTCAGGTACAGGTATAGGATGTGATTCCCAGGATGCTTGGAACCTGGGGATTTCCAGATAAGTGGTATTTGTGTAATTTGTATCTTCATACCTTAAGTATTCATACCTACTGAAAAATCATTTAAACAATAACTAAACCCAACAGAATTGTTTTGCTTCCAATAAGGATTCATTATATCTTAGTTGGCATCAAGTGCAAGGTACTATTTTAGGCTGAAGACACACAGAGCTACTAGTATCAGCTACTTGCCACGACTACTAAAATAGACAATGCTGATCATTTACTGATAATCGTCTGTATGCGTGTTTTAACAGAGGCAACTCTCAGTATTGTCTATGGCAGGTGTTTAGTAGTCATACCAAGTAGCTGCTACTAAGTAGCTCTGTGCGGCTACGCCCTTATTACTGAAATTTTTTTTTTATTATTTGATTATAATGAAGTCAATGGAAGATAGCCTTCCTGTAATTTGGAACTTTCTGGATAACAGGTTTCCAGATAATGGATCCCATACCTGTTCCTTCCGCACTCAAAACATACAGGCAGGTTAATTGGCTCCTGGAAAAAGTCACTGTATTGTATGTAAATGTTATAGGGTTCTTATATTGTAAGCTCCACTGGCACAAGAGCTGATATAAATGAGGTGTAATCCCTGTAAAGAGCTGCAGATTGTGTCAGGAATATATACATAAAGCTTCACGTTTCCTTTGCTAAGGGTTCAGTTCTGAAGTTGTGTCTTTGTTGCCCCCACCCCCGGGAATTGCCTTGCTTATGTCAAGAAAACTCCAGTGAGGTTGTGGGAACTGCGTATTTAATAGTACTTAACTGATTATGAACAATGTTAACCTTTATTATTCATCATTTATATAATGCAGACATATTTTGTGCCACTGGCACATGGGTTGTTAACATTGCCCCGTCTTTGAGCTAAATTGTAATGACTGAGCCCCTGCTGGCACAAATGTGGGTCAGATGATCGAGCAATAATCGTCTCACTGGAGATTGCTGACTGAAGCAGAATGTTGGTGATTACCATTTAGTTTTATCGAGGGGCAATTGCAAGCATGTGGGCACCTACCAAGCTGGAGTGGCAATACACTCCCTATCCCCATGTGGCAGCGCTCCTTAAACCGGTTCCAATAATGCTTATAAATAGCTACCAAACTGTTCATTGCGAGAATCAGTTAGTGGTATTAAAACAAATTAACCTTAGTCTTCCCCAAAGTCAAGTTCTTTTGTTGTTGAAACTGGACTAGTATTAGCCATCATGGCTACAGGTAATGCAGTTATTTACTAATCAGCAAATTACTCTACACAGTCGGTAAATGTTAAGGTCTTGAGACTGATCAGATCATTTGCTTTCAGGTGCTCTCCCCTATATTGTTCCCAGCATTGAGTAGAAATTGAAAAGAGTGACCTTTTGGTACTGAATCAAATTGACTGCATTTCTAAAGATTCCACGGTTTCAATTACCATAAATTTTTTTTTCATATTGGGCCTCCAACCAACGCCGTGGCTCCAGCAGTATCTTATCGTGGGTTTGCTAATACAGTCGGCATTGTGAGCGTTTGCTCTCGGATATTTCTTTTGTTCACTATCAGGTCCTAGTGTCAAGGACACGACAGATATGAGATTTACACAAGTTAAATCTAATCACTAATTGACTTTAAAAAAGAAAAAGACGTGAACGGTGTGTGGAATTAGGGGTCAGCATATTGCCAGCCCATGAGTGTCAACGTTATTTTCCTCTGTTGGAGGTTAAAAAAATAAAGTTGGCACTGTATGTTATGTACAATTAGTAGGTTGGATTGTAGGATTCACCATACTCCAAGCACATTGATTAAGGTTTTCTCATTTGCCGCTCGTGGCTCATTAGGCTGTTATAGGCCTTAGGCTAATCTCACATGGCAAAGGTCTCCTAGGTTGTTATGGGCAACAGTGGTGGTGCAATTTAGAGCCTTTGTTTTTTTTAATAAATGAACCCTAAGAGCTGGCAGCTGTTATTCTGGCACCTTAGGTGCCTTTGGTGCAGCTGCTTTAACAAACACATCAAACCCATAAAATAATACAGGCCTTAAGGGGCTATTTTTGAGCTAAGGGAAAAGAATACCTAATTGAGCTCTGTTCTATTTAACAGGCTTTATATTGCCTGCTTTATTGTTATCATATATCCAAATTACTAATGCCACAACTGATTATTCAGCCCCAATGACGAGGTCTCGCTTCCATACTTCCATATTTACTCGATACTTAAACACAACCTGCCCCGAGTATGTGGCTTTACCTTCGGCTGATTTGATGAACCATCTGCTTGGCAGAGAGTACCTGAGACCTAAATGCATAACTCCTGTTATTCATCTATATGTCAATAACATCATCTGGCCTCGTCTATATTTCACTCCTGCTCCCACTGACTCTTGTTTTTACGGCTCAGTCCCTAAGGAACAGCTTTATAGGAGGCCCTGTCTCATCATTCATCCTTGAGCCTTGTACGCTGTGGCCAGGCCAGTGGAGGTATTAGTGAATGCAAATCCTTGACACCATAAAGCGCTTGAATAGCTGGAGCAATCTGTGAGGAGGAAGGGGGGAGTGGGTTATTCATGGAAGCCAACCTGTCCAATTCAGTTAAAACTCTTTCCCCTGGTATTTGTTATTCATGACGACAATATATTTACTCGCAGGCCATTGTTTTCCCTTTTTAGACTGAAAAAAATTACCTTCATTTAAGGGTTTGTTTTCTTTTAAAAAACAGACACAGAATTTCATAGTTAAATGTTTGAAAACCTTATTAAGCCCTAATGGAGGCAAATTGTATATTAGTTCTCCTTTTAATACTCATATCTGTACACACTAAGCTTAGTTTAAGAAGTAGGGCATTAATATTTTAGGGTTCTATACCAGCGGGGAAGATCTGTGCCCCCAAAGATGCCCCAGTAGCCCCCCATCTTCTTTTCTGCTCATTCCCTGCACATACTCTGTGCTGCTGTCACTTACCTGACCTTTGGGACCCACTCACAATATACTGTTTTTATACAATATAAAAGTCACCACAATGAAAGGCTGATTGATAAATAATACAGATTATTAGTAAATGTCGGCTTTCAAGCCAGTGCAGTTTGCATCCGCCCTGTAGCATGAGCTTCTATGGCAAACCTCATTTTCTGCTTGACAATTTTTGACAACCCCTAAGCGTAGCTTCTCAACAGCTGCTAAGGGCACACTGAGAATGTGCAGTGCCACTGACACTTCTAACAACATCCAAGATGTAAATATTTTGAAGGCCTGGATCACTACTAGTATAGAGATGCTGGTGCAATAATTTATAAAAAAAAAAATGCAATTTCTAGCCAATTTTTATGATTTAGTTCTCCTTTAATGGAAAACTATACATCTGACTTAGATGGCTTGTGCTTTTGTTTCTATGCTGATATTATATATTGCTTGTTTAGGCCGATATCATATATTTATGACTATAATGCTTTGTGTGAGCTAAGCATAGTGCCAGTTGCCAATCATATGTATCAGTTCGGTAGGGTCTGTTCTGTTTACAGCACTATTTGTTGGTTAACTGGTCCCCTCTGTCTAAATTGTCCCTTCATTGCAAACCCCTTATGCAAAATTCATATCTTATGACAAATATTGCTCACGTTTTCTGCCTGCCTTGAATGGTGGCATGGTGAAATACAGCGGAGAATAAAACTCTAGGCATGGCTGAAAAATACAGCTCCGGAAGGGAACTGTTTGATCTAGAATGATAAACATTAGACTAACAATTAAGTTCTTGTTTGATACGCACCTTGTCCTCTTATTTTTAGTGATTTCAGGGCAGCAGAGCATTTTATTGCCCTTGCAGGCTGCGTAGATAGATTTGATTAATTGCAAAGTAGTACCTATTATTGGCTCCACGTAAAAATTGATTATTTTATTGCTGAGTTGTTTTACATGGTCTATGCAGAACGTAATAGGTTTTTGGGATCCAGAAGCAGGTGACTGCCGGAGGGCCCAATTGCACATGTATAACGTCAATGGGGTACGTGTTTTGACCACAGTTAGGAGAGGGGAATCAATTATTGACTGCCACCATTTCAAGATAAAGAACTAAATTTACAACCAGTTTAAAATTCATTTGTTTCACCACAAACTCATTTGCACTTGGAGCAGGAACGTAATTATAGCTGATACCCAAATACATTATGGGACCGCTATTCTATAGGATGGGGGTAAGGCTGCATTTGTATATAGCTTTTCCATAGTGTAGGAATTTGTCTGAGAATATGTAGTGGGGTATGGTACTCCTTTGTCTTTCCTCTGGTCATGACTGTAATGCACTGCTACAGTTTGCCAAAGAGCAGTAACCCATAGCAACCAATAAGATGTTTGCATTTGACCAGGTATACAGTAAATGCTGCCTGCTGATTGGTTGTTATGGGTTATTGCTGCTGGGCAAACTTAGTGCCTTTTATTACATAACCCCACAAATGTTTTGCCATCTGTTGAGCTGAAAATCATGATGGTGACAAATTGCTAGGCATCACCCCATGTGCTATTCCCCTAAGAAGGAACACTGCATCCTTCAATCTAATCATCTGATGCTTATAGATATTATTGAGTGCAGTTGCATAGTTACTTAGAATTGGTTCATCTATGTCATATTAAAAGTTAATATAAAGGCAAACTTTTCCTTTCTAAAATTGCTCTCCCATGTACCTTATTCACTCAGACCTCATTGTTTTGCATTCTGGTGATGCACTGTGTGCCCTAGATATGCATAATGAATGGATCAGGTATGTGCCCGAAAGGGTCACTCAAGGGTTTTGCTTCTGTGATTGATGTCTCTGGGATGAAATGACTTCACGGAGTAAAGTGAGATGGACCAGTAAGTAAACTGAGATGCATTGGAACTGTGGCTTTCTTGTTGTTCAATGTTTTAGGGTTACTGGAAATGTCCTTAATGTTGTGCTCTTATAAATAATGCATTGGTCAAGCTTTTCCCTTAGCTATGGACTGCGATACCAGATAAGACGTTATGGGCAATGGCTGATGTATAGTATTTATCATTAAAAAGCATACTATACAGATGCTGCTGATGGTTTTTTATTCTCTTAGTTTTTTTGTGCGGAAATGGTTTCCCCTATGAGTAATTTTGTTCATTATTGATCAACCCACACTATTGGTTTGTGTAACATCCAAAACAACAGAAATGCAAGTATAGAAGTATTGAAAGGGCCTTATGTCCATTCTAATGGACTGACCTTAGTCATGTTGCAGATTTACTCTATTATAGTGTTTGGACCAGCACAGAATCTGAAAACCTGCCATATCCAACAACAATATTTATTGGATTTAATTTATTTGGAACTGACTTTTCATAATTAACTCCATGTTCTTCCCCCACGTTGATGGATAGACCATTCTGTAACAAGTATTTACCCTTTTGTTTGCAGCAACAAGATTTGTTTCTAGATAAATATCAATTTGGGATAATTGGAAATAATAGCAGAATCAAAGAAATGTAGAGGTTACCTTGCGGAGTCACTTTACTAAAGTAACGGCTTGAGCTGACATGTCGGTTCTGAACAGACATGTGTTAGCAGGCAAGTTTGCTTCATTTGCAATGACGTTGATTTATTTGCCATGTAAATTGGGACAAAGGCAATAATATAATGTGACATTAATTATTTAGCAGAGTCATCCTTGTAACATACGCCGGCTTCTCTTGGGTGTTTGATTGTTGAAACTTGTACAGAACTAATTGAGTCTGCTTGAAGACCGGTGCCCACGGATATGTCATTCGGAGCCTGATGCCAGTTTTCAGTTCTACAGAAAAGGCTAATGACCAATATTACATTTTCATTTCCTTAATGTAGAAATATGGAGCCAGATTGAACCCCCTAGAGAAACCACTACTGGTTTTACCCTCCACGTTCCTTTAAAAAGGATCAGTAGGATACAGCATAAGATATTTAGTGGCTACAAAATATTCAAGGGTAATAGTAGTAGTTGGCTCAAGGCCCTGTCAGCCTAACTAAGCCTATCCATCTTTTACTCTTTGAGTTGTCATTGCACTGCAGAAATTAAATGGCTGCAAACTGGGCAACAGTGTCCATTGCCATCTCACCCTGTAGTTCTACAGCCCATTCCCATAGGCCAGTTATATATAATTTTCCCAGTTAGTGGGGCAGATATCTGACATACCACATGTATGTGGACACGATAGCATTAACATAATGTTATGCACAAATTTTTGAGTCCTTAGGAAAGCCGTGGGAAGGCATTTGTTGGCTGCATCCATAGTTGGACATGCCTACTAGAGGCAGTTATTCCCATTGCTAACACAGGAGCTGCTGTTCAAGTTGTAAATAGGTGGCGTATTATTGGGTTTCCCTAAAAAAAACAAAAAAAACAAATAATAAAATTTGAAAGTGTTTTGGGGATCTTAGCCAGCTCTGCAGAATGTCTTTGTTGTGGCTGAATTAGAAGGCTTGTCACACTTTTGACTTAGCAGTGCTTTAAATGACACAAAATGAATGCCTGACTCTCACCATTTTTCATGTTCCCTGTGACAAATCCAGAACGAGCAAGCTGTTGAGTAAAAATGGGAACTGTTAGACTTTTTTAAGGCTTGGTAAATAAGCGCTCACTGTGTGAGAGTGGCACAGCTGTAGCGGTGGCACCATGCCATTGTAACGTATGGCATCTGTTTGAAAGGCTCTTGGTGACACGAAGAGCCCTGCTGGCAATTATATCTCTGTGCTGCTGAGAAATTAGTTCCTTATTCAACAAATGGCCACCTCTAGATTTTTTGTAGTATTTTCTTTTCGGGTAATAAAACATTTTTAACCCTTCAAGAGGATAATGCATACAAATTCAAATTTACCCAGTCCTGTAAAATATAGTAACCAACTGGCAGTTCTTGGAAATTGGTTATATTTACCCTAGCATATGCAATATCACATGATGTAAAAGCAAACGCAAAACTCTGAGCGACATTTGTTAAGTTGATAGTTTTTGTAGTATTCATGGAATGGACACAGGACCACAGTCTGGACAAGGGCAAACTTCAAAGGCAGTCTTCCTTCTAACTATCCTTGTGCACATGTTCTGTATTACAGCTTGATATATAGGCTCACCGTGGAACTACCCAAGCTTAGTCATTGATGTATATTCCTTCCTTCCGTCATTGATGATTTGGGGCATGTAAGAAGGGACACACCGATAATGGTGACTATTTTGCCAGGCTTGGGATATCGATAAGTAAAAAGAAGCCTATTTGGCTTTCTCTGTAGAGAGAGCGAGACTTTGTGCAATAAGACAACAACAGTCTTCTCACCCTATAGTATAACCCTATGAACATAATGAAGGGTCTCTGGCCAACCTGCTCTTTTTCTTTGTTTTTGCTGACCAGGTGCTGTGGGACAGCACCAAGGTTAGATCATCCAAAATGGGCCCTTGATCATCGGAAATAGGCTTTTTTTACTTATTGATGGTCCAACACTGTAGCCGCAAATAAATGAATTCTCTTAAAAGAGTTTCCTCTGTGTCTCGCCAAGTTTGTCTGCTAATTTTTATTTTATTGGCCCGCTGCCATAGTGGTTTCTCTGCCAAGGTAAAATGAGATATTATCCATATAATTCTACCCCAGTGCCCAGACTGGAGCTTGCTTGGTTTTACCAGTCAATAACATTTGCACAAAGCATTCCATCCCAATGACATGCTGCTCTATGTAAATAGATAACATTTAATGGTATTAATGACACCTTTTTTTCCCCCTTTCTAGAAGATAGACGAGGAGAATGAAGAGAATTTGCTAGCAGTTCTTACAGAGACATTGGACAGTCTCCCTGTGGATGAGGATGGATTGCCTTCATTTGATGCACTGACAGATGGAGATGTGACCAATGAACATGATCCTAGCCTTTCATCTATGCCTGACGGCACCCCTCCAACTCAGGAGGCAGAAGAGCCGTCACTAGTAAGAACCCTTCCTACTGTTTAACAGGAATTGGATGTGCTTCTGGCTACCCGCTGCATGGGTATGATGTAGTCCCAATAAGGTTTGGACTTTACCTTTTAGGAAGAAAGCATAAGAAATATATCAAGAGATTGTTCTTAAAGGGAACTGAAACCTAAGACACGAATTGCTTCAAATAAAGGTTCTAAAAAATCATCAAAGTTAAATTTATCTCACACCTTTGATATTGGAGGAAGCCATTTTGTTATTTACAAAATAATGTGGCAAAAGTTGCACAAGGTCTAGAAAATCATAACAGCGAATCAAATGCTTGATTTCAAACAGATGACTAGTAACTGTTACCTGATTGGTTGCTGCTACTTTATTCATAGCCCTATTTCCTAGAGGGCTTTGCTAAACCCAGAACAATACCATAGGGGAAAATAAATCACTAATTTCTAAGGCTTTTACTCGTTATGGCATGCCACATGATGAAATAAAATATCAAAAAGACATTTTTGATAACAGAACAATACCATATAGAATATTGATAAAGATGCACTGTACCAAGAATATTAAACAACCGCTGTCAACATTTTGAAGTAATATCTTACTTTATACATATATTTGTGATAAGGCCGACTTATATTTTAAGTTTAGCGGCCCTTTAGCACATAATAGTGAAGTGTCCATTGGCTTCTCCTGTACATGAAAAGACTTATTTATGAACTTCTATTTAAATATTTAAAATGGGGTAGGAATGGATTACCGGACTCCTATCAGATATCCCTTCCATCTATTTAAAGACAAGAGTACTGTATTGCTTGCTCCCGCAGATATTGATCAGTTTCTCCTAAGGTTTTCAAGCATGTAAGCGTGCTTGTGGGTGTTTGTGTGCTGTGTGATAAGGTAGAACTCCAAAGAGAACTCTGGACATATCATTAACTTTAAGGTTATTGTAAGCCCCATAGCAAAGATGTAAGGCCATGTGAACAATAATGATAGGGGTGTGCCACGTAAACCTACGGCTTAATGGTGATTGAATCAAGTTGTAATAGGATGAATGGACTCCTACAACAAATAAGGTTGTAGTCACTTGTAAAAGGTATAGTTGATACTAATGTATTTGTGCCTCTATGGGAGCCAAAATGGCCGTACAAGCATAAAAAGTGGTAAGATTCCCATCCTGACACAAACTGCATTGGGCCTCCCACGCAGGCACGAACCCCATTTAGGTTTCCTCGCATCAACTATTCTTTTTACAAACAACTACCAACTTATTTTTGCTTTGTCTTTTATTATAAGTTTATTGTAAGGTCCGGCAGGAAACTCTTTACAGAATATCATTGCTATATCTAAATATTAACTGCTCTGTGAGTATTCCTTTGCTTTCTTTCTGTTGGGAAACATATATATTTGCAGTGTTGTTCAAAGCAAAAGCATAGGTTTTCTTTGTTATAATTTATATTCTCATTTATGTTCACAAATATATAGTAATTAAAATGTAGGAAATGTATCTATAATTGGGTATTATTGGTGTGCTCAAAACATTTTGTATATGATTGAAATAAAGCTCTTGAATTGAGCCCCATGAAGAGTAACCATTGAGGCAAGCACAACGGTAACTCTGCTATTTAAGGAATGTATTGTGCACACTAATATAAATGCTATCTCATTAGACGGTCAAGTGGAATCCTACTTGTACATTTGTTTAACTGATATGTCAGCATGCTTCTAGGATTATAAATGTCTTGCCAGGTCTAGTAACCTATAGCAACCTATTGTTGGTTACAAAAGCTTGTGCAAGCATTGTCGGGCCTCATTTATAAACCCTGGCAAATTTGCACCTGGGCAGTTACCCATGGCAATACATTAAATGTTTGCTTTCACTGATCAACCTGCTTCTGGCTGTCACTGATTGGTTGCTATGGGTTACTGCCCAGTTGCAAATTTGCCCAGTGTTTATTGATGAGCCCATGTGCCTTTTTTTATTATATTACCCCCAATATGGTTTACTTTAAACTTGCTATGCCAAGTCATTGCACTCCTCGGTTATGTGTAACTCTTGTCTTTATTCTCTCCATGTTTATAGCTTAAGAAGCTGTTGCTGGCCCCAGCTAACGCTCAGCTGATTTACAATGAATGCATTGGGTTCACTACACAGAACCATGCCAGCCCCAGTCAGAGGATCAGAACTAATTCTGCGGTTGTTAAGGTACGAACATTTACTTGGCACTATGTTTATATAACACATTTTTTTAATTTAAGCAGCCATAGCTGCTACCGCCATCCTTTTTCAGGGCATCTGGGCTTAGGTTTAGCCACAGATTCCCTTGTATTAATTTACTATTGATCATCTGTGAATAATTCAGTTGCTCTATTTGCTATTATGTATGGTAGTCTAAACGTTGCTAACATCACACCCGGTGGACTCTCAGTGGAGATATATCTGCTGCCTATCATGGACTTCTGTGGTTTTGGTCCAATAAAAAAGCACATTTTTTTAGGGGATAATCTCTTTAATGGGACAACGATCTAAGGCTTTTTTCACAGTGTGCAGTAATTTGGTAGCCTAGCAGTAGGAACCATATATGTTGGTAAAACAGATAGTAATTACTAGAAACCTGTATTTCATTGCTGCTGTTTACAGTGCATGTTGTTTGTCTTGTATCTCCAGGACATGTTAAAAGAACATTTTTAAAGAAAAGAGGTTTTCTAAATGGCATATTACCTCTGAATGGCCTGTGAGAAACTAGTGCAAAGGGCTTTCCCCACAGTAACATAGTAACATAACATAACGCAGTCAGGTTCAAGCCTCCGATTTGACCCATCACTAATAATCCTGTCCGACTGATATCTGTGGGACAAGGGCTACCACATTAATGTGCTTATGCAGTCTTTATCCAATGGATAATCTTTCAGGTCTCCGTGGGCCCCAATGGATGTTCCATTCCTAGGCCCTAGGTGTAACAATAAGATTAGCCGAGTGTGGCCAGATGTTTGTGCCTTAAGCTGGCCATACACAGTCTGCCAATTGACCCCCTTCAGACCAAGTTTGGTTGCTTTTTGCTCTGTATATGGGGACAAACTGAGGCCTTATATCTATCAGGTTTAAAAATGCACTTAGGTATGGACTGCATTGGCCAGTGGATCTGTATAGGTCCCTCTTATGATCCAATTTGTCTCTACACTTGGCCAACCAAATTTGGCAAGGCTGCCAAATGAGCCTATCTTGCATTTTTAGTGGGCGCAGGAGTTTATATTTTGTTGGAAATGGGATATTTTGACTGTTAGCTGGTGGGGGATGGATCGGTTGCTGTAAGCATTGTTGTTACCTTTGGAGGCCATTGTTGCCTACTATACAGCTGCCTCAGGCCACATTATAGGCACAAAGAATTTGGAGAAACTTGTTTCCCTGCAGTGTTTTCTTCTTTTTATCTAAATGAAGTGAGAACGGACCATTTAAGGGCCATTAGGAGAGCCTAAAAATGTGGCTTTTGTAGAGCAAAGTAACAATAAGCAATATCTTATTTAAATCCCTGCCTTTATTTTAAGGGAAACTGTAAAGACAAGATGATTGCATGTTGTTGAGAATAAATAAAGTGCCGGAGAAATAAAAACCCGCGTCTGCGGAAATGGCATCTGGGAGTCTGAAATGCGATTTCTCTTTTCATGTTGCGCAAACAATTATTCACAGATCATAGCCCCAGCTCTGTTATATAGAGGGTACAGCAAGCGGAGAAATCCATCTCTTCGCTTTATTCATTTGGGGAAGGTTCAGCCCACTAATTTTTATTATTTTTTTTCTTCCTCTCCTCTCTACTCCTTTTGGGTTTTAAGACCGAGAATTCATGGAGCAATAAACCGAAGACCATTTGTCACTCGCAAAAGCCACCGCGGCGTCCTTGCTCAGAGCTCCTTAAGTACCTGACTTCAAATGACGACCCTCCTCAGACCAAATCGACAGAGAGCAGGAACAGCAGGCTTGACAAATGCAGCAGCAAAAAGAAGCCGTACTTACAGCCTCAGCCACATTATCAAGGTAGTCTTGCCACCCAGCCAGTGGCCTTTATTTATACAGTTGACACTTCTGAGGTTATATTTCCCCTTAAAATATTCATGGTGCGTGCTTTGTTTGTTTTGGGGTTTTTTCAACTGGAACATTGTGTACTTTTTCTATACCTTTGGTTAGGTAGAAAAAGATGCATCTTAACATCATGTTTTCCTTGTAGAGCACAATATGTAACTATCTGTGCTGCTAATCCGCAGAGATAAGCATCAGCTAGTGTGCAGCAGTAGCATAGAGCTATATAATTAACCAGAAATGTATATATCTCATCACGTGCTTTCTTATCCTCGGGCAAATGTGCTAAAATGTCAAGAATCTCGACTAAAACACATTATGTATTATTCCTTATTGCTGTGCTCATATAACAAAAGCAGTTATATACAGGAATGTATTGGTCGGTGACACAGCATGTTTTCTGGAGCATGGTATCATCATGTCATGGTTTGATTCCTTCACTCCTGTCCTACAAGGAAAACAATATGGCGGTCACTAATAATCCTTGCATTTTCCAATTCCAAATTGGATGTATGAACTTCTGTAATCTAATATTATGTGCAAAGATTTAATTTATTCTAGTAACCCACTCTTATTTGTAAATGTAATCATTGTAGGAAGCAGTACCTGTCCTGCTGTCTCTTTTCTCTGCACTGCTGCTTATGACTCCTCGTTTCGTACGATATTCGGTGCGTGTATGGCAAGTCGGTGAGTCGACCGGTATCGCAGGAGGCTGCTGATATTGGTCGACTCGCCAATCGGCCAAGTCAGAAAACTTTGATCGGGCGCCATAGAAGGCGCCTGAGCAAAATCTGCCGTCAGGGCTGAATCGGCAGAAGGAGGTAGAAATTCTATTGTTTCTACCTCCTTATCTGCTGTTTCAGCCCTGACGGTGTGTGGCGGATCGCCAGATCACCACGTGTGCGGCCACCTTTAAACCAATGTAGCAAAAGCCTTCTGAATAACAGAACTAGTCAATTTATTTTTCATAAGCAGGGAGCGATAATGAAATACGACATGATATTTATAAATAACTTGGCAAATTTTGATTAATGGATATTGGAAAGTTGCTGATAATGACATTTTCTTCAATACATGGAAAAAAGCAGTTGAAGGTTGCCTTTAAAATTTACACTGGAAAATGACAAATATATCTATAGATAAAGGATTTTCCTGTATGATCTCTTTGGAGAGATCCCAGTCATCCCTGCTCATTAGTCATATGGTAGCGTATATTTCATGGCTGATGCATAAACATGTGATATTGCAGTATATACTAGAGGGACCCCTCCCTGTGTTGGTTTTATAGTACTTGTTGTTTAATAAAGGGTTTGCTTTTATATTGAGGGATCACACAAATGCGGAGTTAAAGCAATCTACCGTTTTCCTATTTGGTTCTGGATTTAAAGGGAATGGCATTGCTATTGTTATATTATTTTGTGGCTGAGGTGTATTTTTATACAGTATCTGTAGCCATGGATCGACATTAAGTATCTATAAAATGGTACTGGGATTTGGGAATGTGATATATAGTATTCCTACCCAGGTAGGCATGTATAGGCTCCTAGGGGAGCATCTGCTGCAGGGTTAGAGAACAATCCAGGTTTGTAGGCAATATGCCTAGATACAAGAATGAAGCAGCAAATAAATATAATCAGTCATGCTGATCTATTGTGCTTTTGGGCTTATGCGTAGTTCTTTTTGCAAACCTTGCATGTAAAATCGCCCAATTGGGTCAATATCATCCTGTGAAACTTCGGATAAGCACGATTGTCCTGAAAATATCTACTGTTAATGGGAATGCCTTAGCAGAGTCAAGCAATATGACAGCTCTCAGTTGTAAATACATTGCTTGCCTAAGGCATTTTATGGGTCTAATGGTGATATATATGGAGTACTTGCTATCCTTTATATAGAATACACCCTTGTGCATCTGCAAATGTTAACAGGATATAGATATGTCTATATTATCTCACTATTATCTAATGGTATGTGCTTAGGGTTAAAGTAATTGAGTTTAATTCGAGTTTCTTATTTAATTCGCAGCCAGGGCAACGAGTTTGTCGCTTCCCTTGACGCCCGAGTCACCAAAGTAAGTGTTAATCATTGGCCTCATACGTTTGAATGGGATGGGTGGCTTCCTGTCTTGGCTACAATAGCTCCATTTCAGCTTGTTTTTATAAATATGCGCTGTCTTCCAGTGACCCCAAGAGTTCCCCATTTGAGAGCAAGACTATTGAACGAGGCTTATGTATGGAGCTCTCTGGAACTGCAGGTGAGCACAGTTACACCCAAATGCTTTCAGATCTGAATGTGATGAACTAATAAAGCAGGTTCTTTTAAGTCCGGAATTAGGTTACACTTTATTAATTAGCCACAACTCAATATATGCTTTATCAATATATGCTTTATCAATATATGCTTTATCAATATATGCTGTATCAACTGATGCTTGATTATAAGGGTCAGCTTGCAATGTAAACTCTCACTTGGCATCAAAAGACATTTACCCTTTCCTTTACAGGTCAGCCAAACACCGGTTTGTTTTTATCTTTGGGTTTCTGCTATACAATGCTATATATAATCTTACCTGGCTACTGTGGTGTTTGTGTGAGTGATTAACTGTGCACATTGTGACATTGGCTGGACACTAAGGAGGGCAGCTCAGTAGGACAGGCAGAATGGACTGTATATGGCTGCTCAACTGCCGCTCTAGGGGACATTATTAGGGGCTTAATTTTAATATGTGCCACAGTGAAACTATTTTACTGAATAGTCCCCTTCTGTATTTATATCCCTGTAAAGGTTCTCTGGAACCCAGCTTGAGCTAGTAAATCCAAACATGTTGGCCATTTGCCCTTTGGCATGGTGTGTCATACACGTGATCATATGTGTTGCAACGCGTAATTAAGGATTGTTTATGATCCTTGTCTGTGTCTAGCAGACATAACAGGTGTGTTAATACAATAAGTTTCAAGGCTCTATATTTTTATATGCGTGTGTGTGTGTGTGTGTATATGTATATGTGTATATATATATATATATATATATATATATATATATATTCTCCTTCAGAAAGCACTCACGGTATTTGCAAAAAAAGCAAGTATTTATTTACACAAAAATGACATTTTTGTGTAAATAAATACTTGCTTTTTTTGCAAATACCGTGAGTGCTTTCTGAAGGAGAATATGTTTATTTATGGTTAGCACCCGGTTCTAATTCGCCATTTTGGTGAGTGCCGATTTTGGGACTGTATATATATATATATATATATATATATATATAAAATATAATATATTCCCTTGAGTGCTATACTCTGTAGGACTATTACATTATTTGTTACTAGAACCCAGGCAGTAGATATTTTTTTTAGTGTGAGCGCTCCTCTTTTGGGACAATATATATAAAATATTATACCCTTTACATTCTGAAGGCATATATGTAACAGTAACTGCTAACTGTTAGGTAGCTGTGAACTCCCAAAAGCCTCTGCTAGACAGCGGCAGGTCCATGCACTTTACAGCCCTGCTCTGTGTGCTTTTCTGTGTGATCATAGATATATATATATCTGTGACATAAAATTCTTCAGGGACTGTTTTACAGCCACCAAACACCAAGCAGTTTATTTTGGAAGTGGACAATATATCACCCATTTTATCTGCAGCGGCACAACAAAACCACTCCGCATCAGCTATTAAAACCGAGGTCTGGTTTTATTTTCAGTATCTGCTCCCTATTTAGTGAACGCTGTGTGTGATTTTCCTGCATCATATTGTGGGTGCGTTTTCTCCATGAACTGTAGCCGTGAGGTGAAAAATGCTGGCTCAGGTTGTAGAGCCAGAGGAACAGGCTGCCGCGGGACATAGTTACACATGTCATGTTTGTGTGGAATGTGTAGCAAGCAGTGTGAGATGGATGGCGGTTTTAGTCTTGAAGGACCTGCTTTCCCTGAATTATTTCGAGTTTTTTTTTTTGTTTTTTTTAAACAAAGCTAATTAATTTGCAGTTTATTATTTCGGAATGTATATAGTTGAGTAGTACAGGAGCCTTTGCGCCTGTGTTGTTGTTGTACAAAGTCTAAAATACAGATTGTAAATATTAATATTTTTATTGTTATGAAACAAGTTTCAGGGTCAAAATGTTCACCTTTGTTAAGAACTGTTGAAAGTCATTAAGGTGGTATTCAGGCCTGTATAGATAGACCACAGCCAACCAAGTGGCATTGGCCTCCACTGTGATCTGATCTGAGGTCAAAAGCCAGCCAAACATTATAAAATCCACTTGTTTGTTGACCACGTCATGTCTTTTGCCAGCTGACCCACTCATTTGACCCAGGGGCTAACAGTCAGATCATAATTGCCATTATGCAGGCCGTCGGGTCGAGGGCCACATCAACACCCAGATGCTGTCTTTGAGAAGTCGAGAAAATCAAACTTGCTCAATACATATCTGCCCAATTTTCAGCCAGATATTGGTCGCTCAAGCTCTTTGGTTGGCACCATACACAAACCAATAAGCTGAGCTGACTCAGTTGACAACTTTTATTGGCCCCTGTATGGCTACATTAAGGGTGAGCAGGTTAAGCAGATTAGTCAAGAATCTGCAGTATGGCACACCTCTACAGCTTAAGCCTAATGGAGGACATTACACAGAGCGTATAAGGGCTATCGCCCATGGGAAAATTAGTCACCCACGGTTAAAGCATGACTACTGTGGGCGACTAATCTCCCCGAAGTGCCTTCCCACAACAATAAAGTGAATTGCCAGTGAGAAGGCATAAGTGAGAAGTTGCCCAAAGTCTTCTGCAGGAATCTTCAGGCCACTTCGGAAAACGAAGTTCATTTTCAATGAACTATGGGCATTGTATGTGAAATGATGATCCCCTATTGATTTTGATTTAGCTTTGAAGTAATTCAAGCTTTAGCGAGAAAGAGAGGTGCCTATAGTAACATTTGAGATGACTTTCAATTGTGTATCAAAGTCATTCCATCTGTTCATTTGATTTATGAGGACTAGCTCCTTTCTTATGTTGGACCATTTCTTTAAGCAAACTTGTAGCAAGTTTCTCAGACACGGGAAGGTGACCATTATTTTAAAGGGCTGGTGATAAGATTACAGAACATGCAAAAAGAAATATTTAGAGATAGCATTCAGCTGCCTTCTTTAAGCTGTCACTCATTACAAGCTTATTTAAACACCCGTAAGCAAACAGGCGCTCCATAGATCAGATAGATCAGAAGCCTTTTTTTTTTTTTTTTTTTAGAATCTCGGAGCAGTACATTTTTGTTTTTAAAAGAATTTATACACATGCTGGTTGTGAGTACGGAATTTCCAAGGTTAAGTTCCACCATGGTATGAAAACATTGTTTTTGTTTTGTTTTATGTATTTCTTTTAGTTTAAAATGCATTGTCAGCAAATTTGAAGTATTCACTGACATACTTACCTGATGCAGAATCCTAGCACTGTATGCAATTGTAAGATTTTTCGCTAATTGAAATATTCTGGTTATGGATTTGTTTCAGTATTTAGATTTGTTACAGTATTTGGTGGAGAATTTGGTAAAATCTAAATGTTTATGGATTTGGTGCTTCCTTATTAATAACATAATCAGGTAATGGGGGAGCAGAACGTAAGACGGGACTGACTATTTTTCTTGCTTAAGAGGAAGTGCAAGGAATATTTATTAAGTAACTACATACGGAATATTGCACATGATCCAGTTAATGAGATAATAATAGTTGGGGAAGGGACCGGCTAATGTGACACCCAGAAGGTAATTGTAGTAGGGGGAAGATCAGAGCCATAACTTAAACACCATAGGCTGACTGGTGGAAAGGGTTCTTTGCTTCAAAACTAACAATCAATACAGTGATCCAAAAGAAGAAAATCTTTGCCCTAAACAGTAATGACTGGCACATATTATGCTTTTAGCCAGACCATATAAGTGAACCTGCTAATTGACTTTTACACTTCATTACATTGGGCAGTCCACTTAAATATCTGATTTCTCGTTCCTTTTTTTTAGCAGCTTGCATTTTCAGAAAAAGTTTGACTTTTTCTTTGAAACATGGATTGTCAAATAGACCCTACAGCGCTTTTAAATGAGCAGGGCTGGAGGATATTTCCAGGCTCATGGTTTGAGGATTAGTTGAACGGGGCCTATTAGGATGTTGGTGGTTAGTTTTCTTCCTGGTAACATAGAAAGCTGTATATCCAGAAATATTATTGTGGCTTGTTTGGATAATTGGAACAAGTAGTGGCAAAAGAGGTCACCCTGGAGCTTGTTTACTCTACCAATCTCCCTTCAAGTAAAGTAGCATCAGTAGCAGATCCTTGGCATTCCTCAATAGCAAACTCTGTTCTTCAGCAAGAGACCCTAACACTGGTTGTGGGGCAGTTAATTGAAGGGTACAATACTGCTGGTGCTCACCCTTTCCTGTGGCTCATAAAATTAATTATACAGGGTATAGCAAAGTACCTACATGGTAATAGAAGGGCCTATATTCTGTGACCACAGGCCATTTAAGCAGAAGAGAGTAAATTTATCATCACTGTAAGTCAAATGGGAATAAAATACAAATGCTTGGCCCTTCTGTGAAACTTTGTATGTGATTGGGAAGTCTAGGTAATTCTGCGCACCTCTTTTTAAAAAAAGGAATGTAATTTGTTAACTGTATTGATCCTATCTGTCTTCATTCTCTTCCACTGCAAGAATTAGAAGGGCCCATTGTGGCAACTTCCCTGTGGGATTTTCTCACAATCATTTATTAACAGGAGACAGCCATGGGGATGGGAACCGATCATGTGGCATTTCTGCATCTGATAACGTAACTTCTCCTATAGGTCATTAGCAGCATCAATGCCGTAATAAATATTATGTCTGCTACTGCTGTCATATCCTAGGGAAATCTCTTGGTAGTGGGAGACCAATTCATTACATGGACATAAGCTGCTAACCTAGTAATTTTTTATTATTTGGCAAAGTGTCAGCTATAAAAAAAAAATCCAGTTTGCCTTCAAAAACTGAAGCTAGAAAAGTAAAGCTTTTATACTGTAGTTCAGATAAAAGAACAGTTGTGATTGGTTCTGATACCTTCTGATGCAGAAATACCAAAGTCAGTTACACCCATAAATTCAGTAGGTCCAGTGGATGTAAGTGAATGAGGTTATTTTGTATTTGTTCATACTGACATTGGATAGGGGGCTAAAGTGTCTATTAGACATTGGCCAACCAGAGTCTTTTTTTTTTTTTTTCACTGATACCCCTTGATGCTTGATTTGCCAATTGAGGCCTCAAATCTACAGATCTCAAGAGATACTGTAGCTAGTCACCCCTGAATATAGACGGCATATGGATGACATTTAGTTTAGTTCATAGTCCTTGAATGTATTCAGGCAAGGTAGAGAATCACTTGCATGTAGGGTTGCCACCTGGTTAGTATTTTTTTCAGACTCACCGTAAAAATGACACTTTATATCAATGTTATTTATATGGAAGAAAGATGAGACATAGGAAGGCTGGCATTTTCTTTCTGAAAATATGGCAACCCCCTTTGGACACATAAAAAGGTTTGATGCTGTGTGTGTTTTCTTCAGTACAGAAGAATGGGATGTCCATATGTATTACTCTGCATGGTTTTCCTTAGAATTTCAAAAGAATGCCTGGAGAGGAGAGCCGATTTACACTCATGCCACTGAACACTGGCCTGGGGGCTTCAAGAGTTTGACATCTCCCATACATCATCAATATAATCAAAGAACAGATAAAAGATTTGCAGTTCTACCTAGAAATCCAGCACAGTGCATTATTCAAGCTTTTTTTTTTCTCATAGCCCCTACTGAATGGCTTTCCAAGCATTACTGAGGGTGTCCACAATGAATGTGCAAAACCATATACAGAAGTCTTGTTATAAAACAGACGTATATATATATTGAGGTACTTAAAGAATAGTTCTAGTTGCATGTATTGTGTTGCACAGCAGTTTATTTCCATACAACATACTTTTATAGAAAAAAATGGTGGCGTTATAAAAAAAATATTTTACAAATAGGATGTTATATTAACAGACTAATTTAACATTCCGCTTCAATAGCTTTATGGTGTTTCCATAAAAAATGTGTTCCACTGGGGGACCAAGGTTATCTGGGACCACAGAACTGAGGTTAGAGAAGATGACTTTGACATCCATAATTCTACCCTATGACTTCCATCATGATTCTTGGTGTATGCTAGAAGCTGAACAACTGGAAGGCCAAAGGTTAGACATCTCTAATTTAACTAAGTGGACAACATAGAAGGGAACACTGAAAACAGTATATATTGGTTATTTTGCATTGGATAGTGTCTTCATTTATACACCAGCATGAAAACTACCCTCATCCTAACCTTGGAACCATTTTCTGATCACAATCCTATATTGATCTATCATCTTAATCATTAATGAGGAGGGCTTGACTAATAGATTAAAGCTTTCGCCTGTGTTACTGGATCTCAAGTTTAGATCCCAGATGGAACCATAATGACTGCCCATGGGACTTGGACAAGTTACACAACAGGCACGCGAACATCTGCAGGAAGCTGCCTTTTTTTTCCCAACCCAAAATAAACTGAATTTCGCTGACGTAAAACTCTCAACCAATTCTGAGTGTAAAAGGTCCAAAAGCGAGAGTGATACAGAGCTACTTGTGTATTATAGAGCACATTTCAATGGCGCAATCATCAGTCCTGCTAAGGTTCTGCTCTGCAGAAATATGACCTACATAGTCCTGACTGTTTGTGTTATGCGATTTGTCTGACACCCATTACATTCTTGTAATGGCAGCTATTTGTTGCTGTGCACAGCGGGCTCCTTTGACAAAAGAAAATAGACAGCAATAAAAAACATAGTCGGAATTTCTGAGCAGACTTTCACTGCCTATACTTTGTGCAAGTGCGATAACAGTGTCTGTCATCAGCCTGCAGCCTGTAATGGCCACCTGGATCTCCATGCAAGTGTCAGTGCTAGGAGTGTCACTGTTTGTAAGGTCCTACCTGCCTGGCAAGGCAAACTTCAGATATCATCATAATAAACTTACACAAGCCTTAAGGTGGAAATATCACCCTTCCATTGGAAACTGACCTGAATAACATGCCCTTTTAGCAATTGCGATCAGTTAAGCACCACAAGCAGGAAGAAAATAAGGTTGTCCGCAATTTCTCAATGCCCCAGTGCATGGGTGTTTAGAGTTATGCGTTTGATGAATGTAACTAAACATTTTATAGTTAGGAATTATAATGAAATCAAAGGAGTAGCAGTCTAAAATAAACATTATGCGCCATTGGATTAGGTCGGCCTTCCTTTTAAGGGCACAAGGAGGCAGATTTATCAAAATTCATTTAAAAAAATGCAGTCGAGGGAAAAAAAAACGACAAAGCAAGTGCAACTTTTTTTTCTCGAATTCTAGCTTATTTATGAAAATAACACAACTGTATATTCCCATGCACGTTTTGTTACCCATTGGTGAATCATTTTGTTCCATTCATTTTCAGTGAGGCTAAAAGACTGGAATGTTTTAATAAACTGGGAAAATAAATAAATAAAGTTGTTAGAGACAATTCTTATTGACTTCTATTGAACCTCACCAGCCTTTACTTGCCGAGTTTTTTTTGGCAGCTTTTCTCTGATTTGTTTTTTTTAAATAAATACAGACTATTTGTGGTTCTAAAGAATATTCTCTATTATATTTGCATTTGCGTTTTTTTGTTGCTTTTTTTCCCACTATTCGAATTTTGATAAATCTGCAACCCGAACAGCCTAATGCAACAGAAGCAATAAACAGAATAATAGTGATTTTGCACCCCTCACCAGTGCTCACACACTTTTTACTCAATAACAAATCCAATACTGAAATTTACTGTGTGCTTTCAAACAGCTGACTGTTAAATGCTGTCTACTTGGTTGTTACTGGTTACTAGACAAGCATACACTTTAGGCCATTCATTACATCCGCTATGTCTTTGGGTTAAATACGTACAAATTTTGCACATTGTTCTGGAGTTATTGGAAACATAGCAGGAACATTGCAGGAACTTGCCCGATGACTTGGATGCAACAACTGATTGTGCAAAATACTGCAAGAACACCTGTTTCTAAAAAAAAAAATCCTGGCAAAAGTTCATTTTTTAACAGGACAATGACCCTGAACACGAGGCAGAATCACATTTGATCAGCTAAAGAACAAATAGGTGAACGCCCTATAGTGGCCCCATCAAAGCCTTGGTCCCACCAAGAATTTTTGGCACTAAAAGACATTATAATGCTAGGAAGCTCTCCAATATACATGGATTAAAACGTTTTCGACATTTCTTAGTAAGCTATCAGTATTTGGCTGTCCTTTTCTGCAGTGCTGTTACACGTAGCAGGCGAGGCTCCATATCTCATTATGTCTCACGTGCTTCTTCATAGGTCCTTAACCAGCTGGCTTCTGCTGCATGGTACATTTACAAACCAAGTAAAATGCTTAATGTATACAGGTATAGGACCCGTTATCCAGAATGCTCTGGACCAGGGGTATTCCGGATAGGGGGTCTTTCTGTAATTTGGATATCCATACCTTAAGTCTACTAAAAAATCAATAAAACATTAATTAAACCCAATAGGATTGTTTTGCCTCCAATCCAAAGGATTATTTATATCTTAGCTGGGATCAATTACAAGGTACTGTTTTATTTCTACAAAGAAAAAGGAAATCCGTTTTAAAATTCTGAATTATTTGATTAATATGTTGTCTATGACAGGCTTTCCGTAATTCAGAGCTTTCTGGATAATAGGTTTCTGGATAAGGGATCCCATACCTGTATCAGAAAGGCACTTAGCTGTGCCACTGTGATTGGGTCAGCCTATATATTCATGATGTTGGTTCTGTCTGTTATTATAAAGTACGTATGCTACATCAATGCATTTTGAATTATGTCATAGAGATTTTGAATATCTCTTTGAAACCATTTTGTTTCTGAAAAAAAAAAAATCACATCATAATCGCACTTCCTTATTGTAATTCCTGTACGCCCTTCTTTGATAACTATTGTTCAAACAACAACATGGTTTTGCGTATAAAGAAATTTAAATGAAACTATAATTATACTTGTTTTAATACCAGTAGCCTGGTGAGTTTGTCGACATAATTACTTAATAGTACTAATACTAATTGGGTTTTATTTTGAAGGAATTGCACAGCAAGTAAATTAAAAATGCAATATTTATTTCCCCTAGAGCTAATCATTTAATATCATTATTTCCCAGTTTGCAGTTAGGTAAACAAAGTATATAACTTCGGGAAAATCAAACCTTGCTGAGACGTAGCTTTATTCCGGTTGGCAGTCTGTAATATTTCAGGGGAGTGTAGGGCACCGGGTATTAAGCACATAGCACTGCATTAGAATTCCTTCAATTCGTTCCGCTCCAGCTCTAGAATCCGGACACCAGACGCAGTAATCAATTAAATCATAAATCCGTAAGCGAAACGTAATACTTCGGCAATAATTGCATCTATTGAGGGAGATTAACCGGCATTAACTGTTGCTTAAAATCTAGGCGGAATAATTCAAAAGCCACAGTGGTAACTGAAACTGCTCATTTGCCCGCGTGTTGCCGAAAAAGAAATTTTCAGACAGCTGCATTAGTTATGCTTAAAAGGATATATGATTTGTGCATTAGAAATGCTTTACCAAGTTAATGAAGTGCAGAAACAAAGAAACGCCGAAGTCAAGTTGCTTAGCTGCTGGCCAGCATATTAGTGTTATAAAAATAACTGCGCTAACATACGGTGAATTTCATTTTCTGGTGTTTCAGAAAAGTCATCTACGTCAAATTTACATTTTTGGGGAATTTGTAGTCTAACTTGCAGTATGTAACTGTCCAACTGGGGGTTTCCAGGGCTCGGCAAAACCCACCCACCTACCCAAATTATATAATATATATATATTACATGAAATCTGCCTAAATGTGTCCTAAATGAATATCTACTACATGCCCCCTGTTAGGTTCACTGATGGACTGCATACAGGCAGGGCCAAATTCTAAATACAGGTATAGGACCCATTATCCAGAATGCTCGGGACCAAGGGTATTCCGGATAAGGGAACTTTCCGTAATTTGGATCTCCATACCTTAAGTCTACTAAAAAATCAATAAAACATTAATTAAACCCCATAGGATTGTTTTGCATCCAATAAGGATTATTTATATCTTAGTTGGGATCAGTTACAAGGTACTGTTTTATTATTACAGAGAAAAAGGAAATCAGTTTTAAAATTCTATATTATTTTATTAAAATGGAGTCTATGGGAGACAGGCTTTCCGTAATTTGGAGCTTTTTGGATAATGGGTTTCCGGATAAGGGATCCCATACCTGTACTAGTGTCAATAATTCAGCCCTGCCTGTATGCCTCTATTAGTTACTTTATTAGTTATTTAAATGTATTTAAGTGAAAATGAATTCTGTGTAATATTGTGTGAGTCTTTATTGTGTTCTGTATGGGAGTCTTTATGTATGTTATATGTGTGTATATGTATATAAATGTAATATATTTCCAATCCTAAGGTTCCACTACTCAATCTATTATCTTATGCAAGGTGCAAGATCAAATGGTTATAAACTGGATCAGCACCCCCTTTGCTGAAGAATATGGGTTATAAATATATAATATAATATGCTTTTATTTTAGTGAACAGCATCAATTCCAACATTTCAGACCCTCCTGGGGACCTTTTTCAAGGGCAATGTGTGCTATTAGTGTTACAGTTTATTAGTTTCCAGTTTTTTGTTACCTAAATCCAATGGAGGGGGAGGGTATTTAAACTGTAACACTAATAGCACACATTGTCCTTGAAATAGGTCCCCAGGAGGGACCAAACCGAAACGTTGGAATTGATGCTGTTCACTAAATAAAAAAGGATGCGTGTGTATATTTGTGTATATATTTTATATAGATATATATTTTTGTCCTTTTATAAGGAAATTTTCTCAAGGAGATATATATATATATATATATATATATATTATTATAACTGCGTGTGTGTCTTATTATATTGAGTATGAATGTAGACCTTCTGTTTGTGGAATTTTCTTTTTATATAATTTACATATTTTTTAAATCCATTTTTGTTATAGGATTAACTCCACCTACAACACCTCCTCACAAAGCCAATCAAGAGAACCCCTTCAGGACCTCACCTAAGCTGAAATCTTGCAAATCTTCTGTGCCACCTGCTAAAAAATCTCGCTACATTGAGTCTTCCAGTATCCAAGTTCTCTATCCAGCTAAGAAAGGTCCAGAGCAATCAGAACTGTACGCACAGCTCAGTAAAGCGACTGTGGTAATTGGACAAGAGGAGAAAAAAGCTAAGCGACCTAGTTTACGACTTTTTGGAGACCACGACTACTGTCAGTTTATGAATTCAAAATCTGAAATACATATTAGCTTATCACAAGAATTACAGGCCTCAAGACATCTTGAATGTAAGGATCCTTTGCCTGGCAAAGAACTGAAAGTCTGTTCATACACTGATCAAGAGCAATGCCAGAAAGACAGCTTACCAGTCACAATGCCAAGTTCTCAGAACAGCCATAGGAAACAGCTCCAGGACCAGGAAATACGCGCTGAACTCAACAAGCACTTTGGGCACCCAACGCAGGCAGTCTACAACGATGAAACTAAAATCAGTGAACTGGTGGACAATAAATATAGCGATGAACAGTTGTCAAGACTACCTATGTTTCTAACTGCTGGGTTGGAAATAGATAGTTTGTTTGATGACAGCGAGGACGAAAATGATAAACTGTGCTATACTTGGGATGAAACACAGTCATATTCATTATTTGATGAATCACCGTCTTGCTCTACTTTTAATTCTCCGAGTAGATATTCAGTATCCCCACCAACATCCCTGTTTTCACAAAGGATATGCTCTAGATCAAGATCTAGGTCCTTTTCACAGTTTAGATCGTCTTCTCTTTCCCCATATTCTCGTTCAAGATCCAGATCTCCATCAAGCAGATCATCATCAGGGTAAGTTAAGTCTAGATGCTTTGTTTTGAATATCTTAATGTGTGTGTTTCTGTATGCAAGATTGTCGTGTTTTCATGAGGCTTGCTGTTGGGTACAGTAGAAATTAATATGGCTGCCCTGAATTTTTTTTCAATCTGTTTCCAGTTTTTTTATAAACCCATACATGGCTAATGCCCAAGGGGCCCAAAGCATTAGATGGGGTCCCAGCCTAAAGGACATTTAGGATGCTTATTTGTTGCCCTAGATTTGCTGTTCTAGATATTCTTTGAACAATAGCAAAATGACTTAAACACAATTGTAAATGTAGGTGTTAATTTACCATGGAGAAGGGTTGAACCTGAAATGTCTAAAAGCAAATGGGTTAGAGTGTAGAAAGCTCTAGGATCATGTTACAATCTCTTAAGCCACAGAAGACATCATATACATTCAACCATTCCTAATACCTTCAGCCAGGCCCTGTCCTCCCAACCCTATACATTTATTTATTCACAGTCATATATACTGAAGGCACACAATTTAATTCTTCAGTAATCTTCATTTATTACTCACAATATATCCTATTAATAATCCCTTTGCCCAATTATTTTTCTGCATAATGGAAGAAAATGTAATTTCTTAGCAACTTTCCAGCTTACATTCATTTAAAACATTCAGTAGTATTATATTTATTTTTAAATGTAATTTAGAAGCAAAATCCTTTTGGCCTTTCTTCGTTGCTAGTTCTGACTCTTGAAGTAATGCAGTAGTAGTAAGCTCTCTTCCAGATCCATTAATCTGATGGCTTCTGCTATGGGCAAAAGGGACTGACCAATACTACTTTTATCAACAACTTCATTTACAAGTAACACCAAAACCTTTAGTACCATTTTTTTGATAAATATATATTGGAATGTTGCTTAGAATGACATTTTATTTTATTATAGACATAGAATATATTGGCTGGAGGTCCTCTTTCATTATTTGGCAGTTATTGAGGGTAAGGATAATGTCCCTGTGGCATCAGAGGAGCCTGTAAGACATAAGTCATAAGACATTGCAGCAGCTAGTGACTATTGTAACTTAGCTGACTTTTTAATGGGCTTTGTGCCAAGGGGGACCGACATTTGGGGGAAGTGTTTCTTTGATAGGAAATGTAGACCATATGAGTCATTACCCATCATTCCAAGAAGCAGATACAGAATGGTTAAAGAATGTCCTAGCAATCAAATAATTTGCATGTCCATGAAGATTGCATTAGGATAGAATGATTTAAACTTTGCAAAATCATAATGCATTTAGTTAAATGTGAAGGAAACAATGGTTTAATATCTGCACAATAAATTATTGTGCATGCGAGAGGAAAATTGGTTGGATTGTGCACGGTTCGTTCAGAATGTAAAAGAGGGATATTTTTGCCGTAGAGCATGATTAGATTGTGTAATAGGACAAAGAGCTGGAGATAGGAAGTCTCCGAAGGATACGAGCTGAAGTTCAGCTGGAGAAGCTCTGGTTGAAAACAAGGATAAATTGATTAAAATACTGGAGGAGGTAAAGTTGTGAGGATGATTAGATTGTGTAGGAGGCACTTGCTCGATAGTTCAGGAGGTAATGACAGGGACATGAAGGATAGAATATTTGAAACCTACAGGAGAAACATTTCTTTTTTATTTTAAAGTAAATTTCCAAAGAGGTGTGGCCCATATAAAGCTTGCCCCATTACCCAACAGCTTCCCATCCTAGAAGATGATACAGAGCAGTTTCCTTATATACTGGCAATTTAAATCAGTTTAAATGTCCACGAACACTGGATTAGGACAGAATGATTCAACATTGCAAGGTCATAATATGATTATTTAAATGTGAAGGATCTAAAGGAGCATTTGTAATCAGACAGGGTACCTAGGACAGGGTGGGATGGATGAGAAGGATGCTAGCTGACATTCAGTTGGAGAAAGGATGATAATGCTATTCTTAGCAACTGGAAAGTATAGTCCTGGATTTATTTTCACAAGATGGCTTCCATGAAGGCAAAACAACAATATTTAAATGCTTGTATTTGTATGTAAACTGTATAATTTATATATTGCAAATAGTACAATGAAAACTTTTGTAAAAATGATAAATATAAGAACAGAATATCTATGACAGGTCCCTGTATGGCTGGAGCAGCTATCTTTTAAAGTGCCATTCAGTTAAAGGCCCAGTAACACCAAAAAGTGAAAAAACTCTGATTATATCTATCAAAAATCCTCAGTTATGTAAAACATTTGATTCCTGCTTATCTTGTCTTCAGTATTATAACAATTTAATTCTAATTAGTTTAACTAGCTGCTATGGGGGGTAGAAAGACAAGCAGGCGTTAGAGCCCTACAGCACTCTGGGAGCTACTATAAGTCATTATACAAAGACATTGTAAAGTATTTTAGAAATGCATATCCTTTACAGTGATTATCAGCATGGAGCTCTTGTGCACAGCAGTATTTAGATTGAAAAGGTTCTTATTGTTCGATTCAGACAGACAGGCCATTCTAGACTCGCTTGGGAGGAGTAGGGGATAGGGCTACTCACTAGGACTCCTCCACATATGAGTAGAGCTGCATAACTGTTCCAAGCTAGATGCCTATTGCCTGGAGCTAAAGGATTTCACAAGGCTTTAGCGCCCCTTTTTATATCCGTGTTTAGAATGCACTTTTAACATTAATGCCTTCACTTGACTGGTTTATCTGCCCCCTTTCCAGTGGATGAGAGATTTGTACATAAGAAAGAGAAGGCAGGGTACAAAGCACGTACGTTATTGGTTAGGAATAAAGGGTAAGGCCCAAATAAGTGAAAGATGGGAGGATGAATAAGGTGAATCGGTGATTTTGGGAGAGGTATCTGCAGTTACAAGAGAGGAACCACAAATTGCACTGCAGTTTCAAGACAACCCTATTAATTGCTGTAGTAGCACTTTAATCGGGCATTAAGTTACATATATGCCATGGTTTATTATTGAAGGTTTCTCAGTGCTTTGTATTTTAAAGTGCCTTTTCTCCTTGCTTAAAGGTCTTGCTGCTGCTATGAGACTGATCATTGCAGAGAAAAAACTTCTCCAATGTATGCACGATCACGGTCAAGGTCGCCATATGGTCGTAGGCCCAGGTATGGAATATTGCGTTTGCTCCCCCCTCCGTCTCGCACACACTTTCAGTCGGATTCATTTATGATCATTTACAGTGATGCCATCTTTAGTCTCCCCTTATAGCATGTGGTTCATTTGCGCATCCATTTTCTAGATATGACAGCTATGAGGAATACCAACATGAACGGCTGAAGAGGGAGGAGTACCGCAAGGAGTATGAAAAGCGGGAATCAGAGAGAGCAAAACAAAGAGAGAGACAAAGGCAAAAAGCCATTGTGAGTAATCCCTTAGTATAATGTCCTACATTTCACAAAACCTCTGGGACCATCAACCATATATTCAGTGCTGGAGAGCCTTCTTACCATGTCAGGCTATATCTGTAGGTCTCGGGGTGCTATTCACTTTGCTTACACGCTCTGACATAAGGTATGCTCACCAAGTGTCAACTATGGACCCTATGATATAAAACCATTATTAACCTTTTAAAAATATCCTTATAAAATATTCTTAGTGATGGAGTTGGTTGTAGTCATTGATTTTGGTGCATTTATAATGCAGTGTTTTGCATTATCTAAAATATGAAATAATGTACACAGGGGGAGTACTGCACACAAATGAAAGGCTTCAAGACAGACTTTTAATAAAATTGTACCTTAAAATAGGCCATGATATACCCTAAAAGTCTGTCTTCAGGCCTTTCAATTGTTCATAGTACTCCCCTGTGTACATTCTTTCATATATTATATAAGGCAAAACACTGCACCACCACCTGAAAGGCTGTACATTGTTCACCTCTAATATATAAATGCTTATATTTAGTTACATAAACTGCTGTAAAATAAAATATATATATAAAAATAGGCATTAAACCCCTTGGGTAGAGGGAATAATCCATCATACGTGGGTAAGGCCACCTATTTAACAGAGGTTCAAGGGCTTCTGAGGGTGGCACATACATCTGGAGGGTTTTCCTGAATAACAGTTGAAGGACAGTGCTATAAAGCCGCCTCACAGTATGGATTTTCCCACGTTGCTTAGTATTAATGGGGAAGGGATCATAATTCACCAGCAGTCACAAGAAATAAATCATTTCCTCACTGCTTCTTTTTTACTAGAAGGAAATTCCGAAACCGCACAAAAACATCAACACTGAATTGTCTGGCAGGAAAGCTCGCAGTAACATTCACACACATTATAAATAAAAGAGAATCATTGTAGAGTAATGGGAACAGACGCAAACTCATTCTGAATACAGCGTAGACCCCAAAATGATTTTGGATCAGTCAGTAACAACACACAAACACTGACGTGCAGGCAGCTAGTGTTGGGTAACGGGAAAGGAAACACTGCTATTTCTGAATGAGACTGTAGTCATTGCTATTCCAGATCAGTTTAATTTTGATCTGTGTGGTTATAAATGTACTGGTTCTTGGCAACAGTTACCTGCTGTGATACACATGGATACAAATGGGCCCTACATCAGGCTATATTATGGATATAATATAGCTACTGATATACCTACTGATTTCCAGTATGTGTATGGTGGCCTGCTGATCCCAAATGATATCCTTTGACCATGGATATTGTTAGGTTTGTGAGTTAGGGCATGTTTTTAAGTTATAATCAGCCAGTGCACCTTGTTAGCCAGTGCATAGTTCATTGATAGATGAGAAAGTGAAAAGGAGAAACTGGTCTCGGCTAAACCAATAGCATAATAGCAAGGTGGCCATACTTTCTGTGGGCCCCGTGGATGGTATTCACACATTCATTCTGCAAGACCGTCTGATAGTATACAGGATTGGGCAGTGTTTATGAGTGCCTTAAGGCTTGTATTGTCTTCTCAGTGTATGGTTTTTGCTATTCTGGCCAAGCTCCAACTATGTCAACTTGTGGCTCAACTAACTGTTGTGCTGTGACATTATCAGACATGGCCTACAATTCCACAAGCAAGCATTTCTAATCACTTATAGAGTGGAGACAGCTCTGACGAGAATTTCATAATCTGCTTTTCTGATGACTATTCTGTTAGACAAAAATTAGCAAAATGAAAGGCACACAAAGCTTGCATTTTAACTGCAGTAAAACCATATTCAGTTACTAAAACATGCAGTGCCTTCAGCGTCAGTAACATAAGAGCGACTGTGATCCGTATTTAATTACCTTTGTATATTCAGTATTACTTGCTGAATATACCTGAATAATACACTTCTGAGAAATGGTAAAATTCACATGAGCAAATTTTAATATTAAAGATTGGGTGGTCTTTATAATAAGTTCTGTAGTATATCAGGAAATGTAGCACTAAGATATGATTAGAATGTACGAGTACCTGCACTGCCATCTGTCAACCTACCCATCAGTCTGTAATCTGTTATCTCTTCCACCCTATCCATTCACTCATCTGTCTCAGTTTGCACATCTATCTGTTGGTCTTTCTTCGTCTGCCCCTTCTCCATCAGCAACAGTTGCACTCTCTTTCCTATGTTATATATGTTTTAATTCCTCTCCCTCTGTCTAAGTCATGGACTGTTCATTTTATTAAATAGAAATCTTCTCTCTGTGTCTTTGTTGTGTAGGAAGAACATAGAGTGATATTCGTGGGTAAAATGAGACCTAACATGAGCCGCGCAGAGCTGCGTGCCCGGTTTGAAGTTTTTGGAGAAATTGAGGAATGCACAGTAAATCTGCGGGACGATGGGTAAGAAACTTCAGTGATTGGTGTTTCTGATAAGACTTCGGGGAAGAGAAAGCATTGCAGCAAGATTGTGGGTGTAGGAGTTTGTACTGAGGGAAGTGACAGATGACACATTGAGTTCAAAGTCTTATTTATTTTCTTTCATTCTTATTTATTAGTCTTGCTAGTTGAGATCACTTCCCTCAGAAATAAGTATTTAGCTCCATGACAGGACAATCACACTGATAAATGAATGCAGTAGCTGTGTTATACGAGCCGCCATGGTACCAATCTGCCTCTGTTAAGGGGAAGGCTTTCTCCCAAGCTTTGGGGAATGTTATTTAACATGTACAGATGCCGACGTTCACGCTGTTTATTGCGACGTTTGTTACAGCAATTGTTACGGATTCATCACCTATCGCTACACCTGTGACGCTTTTGCTGCTCTTGAAAATGGATACACGCTGCGCAGGTCAAATGAGCCAGACTTCGAGGTTTGCTTTTGTGAAAGAAAGCAGGTTTGCAAGTCCAACTATGCAGACTTAGGTAAGGACATTCTCTTGTCTTATTTTTAATATTATCATACTTTTTTCGTAGTTAGTACACAACAGTGTTCAGAGACTGTTTAATTATTACTGCCCCAGTGAAGCTTACAGTTTAATATCCTACTGCAGCCCCCATATATACAAGTCCATTGATAGCCAATTCATCCAATAGTACCTTCTAAGATGGGTGCTGGAGCTCCCAGTGAGAAAACACACCAAAAAAGAGAACGTACAGACATCACATTGACAACTTGTCTTTGCTTGTTTGTATTGAAGTTAACACACAGTTAAACTATTTATACATATGGTACATGTGCCAATGTAAGGTTCCCTCTTATAAACTGAAAGCTCAATGCCCAAAAGGTCCATGATCCATCAGTGGTCTACTTGACTTGTAGGCAACCAGCATTCCAGATTTTGCTAAGGACTTCCAGCCTTAGGATGCTAGAGTTGGAGATCCAACAACATTTGGAGGGCTGTGGTGGCTCACAATAGATGGAGATGCACAAAGAGATGGAGAATATGCAGAAGAGCTGTGCCTTAGCTGGGGTGTAAATGGAGTGTTGGGCATATTTCTTCTGATGAGTTAATTACAGAGCACCAGCGACTGCCCTAATATTCTACTTAGTATCCACAATATGGCTTCCCTTTTTACATAGTGGCGTGTTTTTCTTACAAATGGCTTATTGGCAAAGACATAGCTTTTATTTCTTGAGTGGCAGATATTTGTCTTTATTAGCATTACATGGAAAAGTCAGTTTGATTGAAAGCTGTTCTGTTGTAAATTAACACCTCTATTATGCATTATCTATTTACTGATACTTAAAAGCTCCCTTGGGAAATTATGTATTAATGGGACTATTTACTTAAATCCAGTGGGTATTGTTAAACAAAAACAGGGAAGGGGGGTTGGTGAGTAGAAGACAACCTATTACGTTTTATATCTGCCCTAGTGCAGCCAAAGCAAACTGTAGAAGATAGCCCTCTATTTTTCCTCCTATAAATGTTAATGTGATGAAAAGGGTAATATTCTATTTAGTCTGTACCCCTGGTGAGGTAGAATTGGTCTGAAAGCAATATATATGTTTGGTAAGGGCCAAATATAAAAACAACAAAATGTCTTTATTTCATATACCTCTTGTGTCCAACGTTTCGGTCCACATTAGGACCTTTATCCTGGACTGAAAGGTTTTTTACCAAAGGAGCCATAAATATGCAGCCATATTTGTGTTCATTAATATGAGTTAGGTAGCCATACATTTCCTTTGGATAGAACCCATTTAAGCCTCATCCACAATATTGAGTAAACAGATGACCAAAGAGTAGACAAATTGTCATGAACAATGATAGAATGCAAGCTAAGTTTCAGTAATATCTCCCCAAAAATCTTAGCTCATCAACATAACAATTGCAGCTGGTCAGCATGAAGGGAGATCATATGAACACTGCAATATGCTTTGTTACCATTAGGTCGATCTTTGGTGTTATTTACATAGTTTCCGTAATTTACTGAAACAAAAGAGCTTCTTCTGCAGATTCATTTTCATGGCTTAAATTCAAAACATAGTTGGTTCTCTTATGTCTGTAAATAGTATGCACAAAATCCATCATTAGCAACTGTAGAAACATTTTGCATTCGCATTGTGGTCAGGTTGGTTTCATAAACCTCTTTTATTGGTTTCAGATTCAAATTCAGATGACTTTGATCCTGCTTCCACCAAAAGCAAATATGACTCCATGGATTTTGACAGTTTGCTCAAGGAGGCACAGAGAAGCCTGCGTAGGTAACAAGCATCGTCGCCAAGCCGGATAGGAATATGGAGAATACCTCAAGGACATTGCGTCCTTCAATAACAGACTCTTAAAAGTCAAACCTAGGAATTTCTCCTACTTTACACTCTGTATTACAATGGTTTACATGAACAAAGCTGCTGAAGACTGAAGAGGCAAAGTGATTATCAGACAAAAAACACGTAACCATGGGTGTCAGAAGTTTTGTTGCTGGATTGTGCCATCAATGGCTGACGAATGGTAAGGCCCACCTGCCCTCCACCCGGGAACACTCAATAAGCTCTACAGAGAAATGTCCGAAAGGCAAAAATATTTATTCTTCTTAGGTTCACAACTACTGATGCCATGGTGCGCCCCATCCTTCCTCACATTTCTTTTACTTCAAGAAATCAAAACTCCTGATAAGAGAAAAAAAACCCCCCGCAAACTGTTCAGTACAGACAATGCCTTAGTGACTTTGTTTTTTTTTTTCTATTGGGAACCTGACAAGGAAACCACGGAAATAACTTTTCTTTTTTTCTAGCAGCCACAAGACTATTTCTGCTTCTCTGTTCTTTGACTCTGACACCCATGCAATTGTCTACAGTGTCGACCTCCCACATCAAAAAGCCTTGTTAACGTGGTCAATTTCACAGCTTGTTCAGCATTATTTTTCTGATGAGTGGATGTGGTGTTACATAATAAATAAGAAGTTGGAGGCAAGTCCAAGTAGTTCGGAAGCTACGTTGTAAACTTGTAGTCAAAGTATTTACAGATATGAACCGCTTCTCTGCCAGAGATGTTGGGCAACGCCGAACATTGCCCGCTCCCCTGGCAAGAATCCGGTTCGACGGAGTATTTTTATTTTCTTGTACATAAAGTATGACAATGTCTTTTATTTGTTACAGCTATGCACTGTAAATGCAGCCTTCTTTTAAATACTGAATACTTTTTTCTTAATTGAAAATATTCAATTGTAATTATATAAGGTGAAACAACTATTGTATACTAATCTATTTAGGAAGCTGAATTTATGCTTATATATTTGATTGTAAAACAAAAAAGTGTGAGTGGGGTTTTTTTTGGTTTTTTAATTTGGGTGCACAGATAATATCTTAAGCACACTCATCCCATACTTTGGTGCGCTTCCTTTTATGTGTTTGTGACAGATGATCCTGACCTTTTTAAGTATTTTAGTGGAAGGCAACGCGTTTCACACTTTTTGTTTTTGTTTTTTGTTTCATCGTCCTCCAATACGGCACTAAAATCATTTCAGGCCGTTGTTTGCATGGACAATTCACCTACCATTCTTCTGCCACCATATTTTGTTTTCTGTCACGCTCATTTGATTTGGAAGCGAAACATCTCAGTGTTTTGGTTTTTTTTTATATAAAGCGTCTTGTTTAAGTTGCTAGTGATTCTTGTTTTTATTGCATATATGCGTCGGGAATGAATGTAACTATTGATTATTTTTACAATAGGCTTGTGTGTGTATTTTTTTATTAAACCAATTATTTTATGAATGCTGCTGGGTAACTCAGCACTGTATACCTTGTGTGGTATGTCTTTCTGTCGAAACACTGTTCAGTAAGCCAGTACTTTATTTTATTTTTTTCCATCGGCACTGTTAAATTATGGCATTTGTCAAAATATATATATAGATTTTTTTTTTATTTTACAGTTAAGCATCCTGATAAAATACTGATCGTTCATTCCTTTGTTAACTGAATACATATTTATCAGTTTATTTTATCCTATTTATTATAAGAATAGGCTGAGTACTTAGGATATGGCCAGTGGTAAAATTTAATATATGGATGCTAAACACCCTTATGCTGCATTAAAACAATGCTTCCGTTGCCAGACTTTGCGAAACATAAATTAGCTTTTGGTGTTCCATTCTTTGTATGCAGAATCTCTATCCACAGGCAGAAAGCAAATGTTTTGGTACCCAAATCAACGCATTTTGAACTATTTTGAGTTTCTTGGTATTGTTAAGTTAAACCAACTAGTTGCAATTCATTCATCTACAGTGAAATCTTCTCAGACACAGATGGAAGAAACTGTTTATTAGAAATGGAGAATATTTTTTACCACCAGTATTGTATCCATTACAGATTGAGGGCTAGAGCAACATACATAGGATATATATTATGAGCTAAATTCCATATGTTCCTTCAGCTGTCATGGAATTTCGGTAGTTGCAGCTAGAGATCTCCGATAGGTCCCCAGCGTTCATACATTGCCAGCCCCTTTACACACACACATCTGAGGCCCTTTTTGGGAGAAATGTATTTGTATCCCTTGATGATAATTTATGGAAAATATGAAAGAATTAGTGTATTCTGTTTGGAATATCTAAACCTGATTTACACAAATAGTAGTGTATATTTTCTGTTTTTGCATACAAGGTTTAGTCCCCATGAGCTTCACTGGAAAGTACTCCATATTTTCAAAATATTTATGAAAAATAAATTCCTCTGTCTTGCTGACAACATAAGGGGGTGTAATCACACTCTCTGTTAAGTGCTGCCATTGATAATGAGTGTATAAAGGCTGTAATGCTCACCCATTCCATGCTGGGTTATGATAGGCTGAAATAAAACTCTATACAGTGTCACCAGTCTATTGGAGCTCTGCAGCATGACTAAACCTATGCCAGGCACCATAAGCCCAAAGCTATTTTCTGTGTAAGACTCACTTAAATATACGGTTGCAGGCAAAATTGTGACGTCGGTAACTGATTGTGACGTCGATAACCGATTGTGACATCAACAGAATCTAAAGACAAAGACATTTGTGTAAACCAGGTCCAATCTACTTCAATAATCTCTTTTACTGTGAGGTATCCTTCTGCTGTGGCAAAACATACATAATCATATCACCAGCATAGTTTGAGAGATTCCACTGTCCATGATACTGGAAGCTTTGCTAGTTTTTTCTCTTTGTTTTTGAATGTAGTTAGCAATAAATAAGGAACTTTTCCGCAGGTTCTGTTACACCATTAACAGCTTTAATCTGTGTAACCGTTGTTTAAACCGTAGGTTAAAATGCAGGTATTTTTCTTTTATTTTTATGTGAACCGCCAAACCGAAGTTTACAGTTTTTTTGTTTTTGTTTTTTTCTTTTTTTTCTGAATTTTGAGTAACTTCTGTTGTAAAAAATGAATAAAAAGAAAAGAAAAAAGTATATATATATATTAAAAGCAATAAATTATTTTTGAGAAATCAATGTTTATTATATCATATTATGTGTTAAAGATCAGATGCATTACCTATTTTGCCTTTAAATTTATGTAATCAGATGTTTTATGCATTCTATTTTATCCCTGTATTGCTGAAATGAGTAAAAAAAAAAGTGTGATTTTTTTTTTTGTTTTTTTTTTTTTTTCTCTGAACATAAAAAAAAATACATGATCTTAATGCTGACTTTTTGGGCAGATTTGACAAATGCTGGTGTTTTTCTGTCTTTTTTTTTTTAATGTTATGGGGCATTTTTGAAAAATCGGGAACATTATAATGGTTGTTAAAGGGAAACTGTGCTTTATCAGCGGTTGGGGTGAATCTTTCATTTGTTTGAAACGTGTTGTTATGTATAAAGGTTTCTCATATTGTCTGCACAGAACATTCTCTTGCATAAAATGAGACGCCATATTACCTCAACAATGATGCTTCTACCATCTCCATCTTGTAGTTTAGAACTAAATGGCATGTTTCCATTAAAGCATATGGAGAAAGCCTTTGCTATTCAAGCAACATGGACCCTCCTACTTGTGCAAAAGCTGTTCTGTGCGCACAATATAGTCCCCATACATTAACGTGAAAATAAATGCAAGATAAACCCTACCTGCAGATATATATCACCCTTTATGTAGAAGTGCACCTTTACTTTTAATGATGCAAAATATGAAACGTACCACTTACATGGTGTATTCAAGGTGCATTAAACGCCTCAAGCTTTTACATATGTAGGTTCTGCTGCTTTTCTTATACATTTAGGGGTTCGTTCTCTTACAAAGGTGCAACACTGCTCCCATCGTAGCAGCCAACAGCCACTCGACGTTTGCTTTGTTCTAACAGCAAAGCTGATTGGTTGCTACGGGGCGACTCACTGGTGCAAACTGTCGATGAGCCCCCGCGGTTGTAAATTCTACAGCTGCCACTTTTGTGAAAACAAAGATAGTATAGGATAGTCAACGAGTTAGACTTCCGATGTAAATGTCAAGTAGCATATGAGATTGTGCTAAAATATGTTGCCAAAGATGGACGCACAGAAATGCAGAGAAAGTTAGGATTTATAAAAGTTGCGCTGAAAACCTACAAGCACTTCCTCCCTCCTCTCTAGATTATTTTTTAGGTTAATGATTCTGTGTCCTCTTCGATGTCTTTAATGAGAATTTCAATTGCCTAGAATAGCCATATAATGCAATGTGATGATAATTCTGTACCTGTGTGCCAGACACTGTTAGTAATACAGATGGCCAAATGCATTGCGCTACTGTTAGAATTGTAGAAAGTGTAACAACGGCGGGAAGACGCTTAACCTGCAACCCATGGGGCGAGTTTTCACCTGCCAATTCTACATGTACTGTGGTTTTATTCATTGTATTAAGAAAAAATTCCTGTGATTATTTTTTTAATGTGCAGAACACATTGGCCTCACTGAGCTAATAAAGGGAAACAAATGTTTCAAAAAGCCAACTGTCCTTTCCCTTTTTTATGCTTCTCATATGCACCTGGTGTTCAGCAGCCATACACGTTCGTTAGGTGTGCTGGGGATTGGTCATAGGGAAAATATTAGGAGTTCTTACATTGTTTTCCCCTAAAGTGGGAATAGCCATTGTTATAAACATCCGCTTGAATTGTGGGGGATACTTTAAAAACAAATCATTAGGGTTGAGGAGACTGCCTCATACAGATACAAATAAACACGGAATTATGGGAATGAATCTCAAAGAGCTGCAAGAAAATCCCATTTACATGGGTTTATCCTATAGGCTAAAACTCACCCTGATCAGAAAACCCTGCACTACACTGATGAGCCCCAAGAAGGGTGAAACCGGTCTGTAGTTGGGAATCTGATCAGCTATTATGCTGGCTTTGGCTTTAAAACCCAGTGGGTGAGCTTTAGCCTATAGGATAAACCCATGTAAATGGGATTTTCTTGGAGATCTTTGGGATTCATTCACAGACTTCCTTTTGTTTTGGGGATACTTTTAAATTCTTCTTCAAAATAGGCTTTATAATGTATATTTATAGTTTTTGAGATATAAATTATTAGTGTGTTTCCTCAAGCTAACATTTCTTTACCTCTGCAAACCAACCAAGCTGTGTGTGTTAGTATTGCCTTGAAATTTGGTGACTTATGTTGGAGTCCGCCAATTACAGCAGGGGTCTGTCAGTAACTCACAGCATGTTTGTGTTGATCGCTGAATAAAAATAGTAGGTTGAGGAACTCCCAGTATTTAAACATTTAAAAAAGAAAACCCTAATTAATACAGTGTTTTGTTAAATGACAACAAATTAGTAAATTATTTGCATTTGCAAGGATTTACCTGTAAGGGATATTATACTGATAAAATATGATGTGTGAAAAGACAAAATGTTAACTGTTTTTCCTGTTAAGTAAAACAAGGGTATTCCTATATTTAAGAAATTCAGTCATCCAAAGAAATAGCTGTGCCAAGCAAATGCCGTGACTTGAAGCCACTGTTTCTATGTAGTCCAGGGGTCCCCAACCGCCGGGCCGTGGGCTGCTATCCACTGGGCCGCCTCTGTTCCCAGTTGTGGAGGATATGTAGTGCGCACATAAAGCCACGAATTAACACGTGCAGAGCACATAAAGCCAGAAATTAATGCACGCAGAGCACATAAAGCCGCTGAATGAACGCATTGAGTCTATAGAAAAGCTTGTGTATGAAATGCCCAGAGCATTCCATAGTGAGAGCAGCCATTTTTACTGCATTTCTGTAAAAAAAAAAATTTTGATTCAATATGCATTGTAACAGCATCACTACACCTCTGATAAACATGGAATTCCATAACCTATTCAGCAATGATCTGTACGTGCTCCCTGGCACTATAAAGTAATTTAGCAGCATCTGTGATGTTTCCCATTTACATGAATGGGGGGTGGCTCTCAGGCATGTGCACTTGGATTGCTATGACTATGCTTGTAGCCATGGGACATTTTGCTTTCTACCTTTTGAAGCCTAATAATCAAATCCGACACATAACTAAAACTCCAACGTTAATATAAAAAAAAAAGAAATCAGACCCTTGATGCAAGTTCTCAGAATATATATAATATAAAAAGAGTTGGGGAGCAACACCAGCTGTGATTGACTATCTGGTAGCCACTATTCGAACCTGGTATTTATGCAACCAAAACTTGCCTCCAAGCCAGGAATTCATTAATTACTAGTTGGGGATCACTGATGTACACTGTTAAAAATGTAAGGAAGCCTAGTATCTTCTTCCCCTGTCTAGTGTAAGTTGTAAATTGTTAAATTAATAGGATCAGGAACCTAATTCCAGAGCTCTCCCGCTGGGAAGTTCCACCTGCTGAATGGTCACTTTTGACTTCTTTGGTTTCCATAATATAGTAAAGTGGGTTCTTAGTGTTTTCAACCTTGGCCAGAAGTTCTAAACTGTGTGGTTAACCACCATAGGAGGGCACAAAGTAGTGGATAGGGGTCCTAGCCTCCAATTAGGGTGAGATGTGATGGTGAATGGTAATCTAATGTGTTGGATATTCTTGAATATCCATGAAGCTCAAATAACCTAGGCCTGTTTTCTTCCAGTATGTACGTATTCTTGATATGAGCTAAAGGGGGTCCCAACCAAAAAGGTACTAGACCTTGTATAAACAGCTATGATCAAGGGGTACCTTACGTATTTTAATAGAACCTGTGCCCCCACAATACAGTCAGTTATGAAAGTACAGGTATAGGACCTGTTATCCAGAATGCTCGGGACCAAGGGTATTCCGGATAAGGGGTCTTTCTGTAATTTGGATCTCCATAGCTTAAGTCTACTAAAAAATCAATAAAACATTAATTAAACCCAATAGGACTGTTTTGCCTCCAATAAGGATTAATTATATCTTAGTTGGGATCATTTACAAGATGCTGTTTTATTATTACAGAGAAAAAGGAAAAAAAAAATAAAATTCTGAATTATTTGCTTATAATGGAGTCTATGGGAGACAGGCTTTCCGTAATTCGGAGCTTTCTGGATAATGGGTTTCTGGATAAGGGATTCCATACCTGAATGTACATTGCATCTTGTTAACAAAGCACTGACAACCTCCATGAGAAACCACCCAAACACCAACTTTTAAAAAGGGGCAGATTAAAAAAAATGTCGGGATTCAGAACCCTACGCAAAATGGCAATTGTGTTTTCTTGCAAGCTTAGCATATTTGTTCTCCATTCATTCATCCATCTGGCTAAGGAAGAAGGTCAAAAACAGTACAGCGTCTCCTTAGAGTATTGCAATATAGTAATTCAAACCATAGAAAGATTGAATGAAGAATTGAATGCAGCCCTCAGGGATATGTTTCTATGTATTTCCGTAGATAGGCACAAAGTATTCTATTTCCATTATACAGCAAAGTATTTGCTAATATTTTCTTCTCTTTATGTATTGATTGCCTAAGAAAAGAAGAAGAGGTTCCCCTTGGGCTTAGCAAGTGAAGGCATCCAATGAAATCCCACCTCCTTCCAGACCGTTTTTCTCTTTCAGTTCTCCGTCTGAATAACCTGCTTTAGAAAAGAGCAGTGCTTTTACCAGTCGCTGAGCGATAATGTACTGTAGCTGCACAAAGACATCGTTGTGTAATTATATGCTGATATTTTCTATGACTTCAGCGCACAAACCAACAGTTACATAACTAAGAGCTGCAAAGATACAAGTTGAACTGGTCAGTACACAAATACATCAGAAGAAATACAGATGTGGTTTAAGCCCCATGTCCTCGCATTGCTGGTGTCTAATGATAACACATTTGTAAATACAGGCTCAGCTACAGAACCTGCTCCCTAAATACCCTTTAAATAGCACTTGCTTCGTATCCATTAAATGAATTACAGATTTACTTGGAATTTATGATAGACATAATTACTTAGACAACCAGAGCTTTCATGTTTTCCAAAAATATGCCGCAATTCCCATCTGATAACAGTAAGGAAATCTATTTCCCATGATTCCTGTTGCTAGGGAGGGGTTCATTTCAATCATTTTGAATAAGAAAATAATCTACCAACACTGCAATTTCATTGGGCCCTAAAAGTTATAATTACAATAGAAACACATTAAATCCAGCCAAGTGGCTAACAGTGTATCCTGATGTTGGTTGGGTATACTTATTTTGTTATATATTAGACCCCCGTGCCCAGGGGGGATGAGGACAGATTGGTTGTTAGGTGCCAACAAACTTTGGCAAAACAGATTTGAAATGAGATGTACTATGTTCCTAAACAGATTTCAGGTGGAATTATAGGTGATTTAAGCTGGCCACACGTGGCAATTTTCGATCATTCCAACCCTCAACTGACATTCAGGGCTGAATCGTCAGATATGGAGGTAGAAACAATAGGATTTCTACCTCCTTCTGCCGAATCAGCCCTGAAGGCAGATTTTGCTTGGGCGCCTTCAATGGCACCCGTTCAAAATCTTTTAACCCGCCCGATCGGCGAGTCGACCAATATCAGCAGCTTCCTGCGATATCGGCTGACTTGCCATACACGCACCGAATATCGTACAAAACTAAAGATCCTTCCAATGAAAGCACCTTTAAGGGGGAACTCCGGCTTCCAAACCAAGATTTGTTACAGAGCCCCACACAACAGAGAAGCCCTTAATATACCCATCACTGTAATCTGTTTCTTCAAAAAGTATGAATAAATACCATTTTCATATGTTAAAATCCAGCTGCAAAACAGTTCTCTTTCTGCATCATTTGAAATCCTGGCAAAGGAGGAGGGACTAAAACATTGATGCTGCAAAATTGTAATAACTTCTCCACAGCTGACAGACAGCATGCAAGGACTACATAACCCACAATGCACTGCACGGTGATGTTCCTTATGTTCCTTACTGACATCACGTGTGCAGGGGATTGTGGGATTGGGAGGATGCAGGCTGAAGGCAGGTTGAAGACAGTTGACTACTGTTATTGTTATTGTTACTGTTATTATTACATTAAAAATACTGAAAAGGCTGCATATTTTTTAATTGATGTATATTGCAAAGTTGCTTGAAATTATATTTATTCTTTAAAAAGCTTGTGTTTGGTAGGAGTTCCCCTTTTATATAAAGATCTGCCATAACCTTATTCCAGGAATCTAACCTAGAGAAAATCTAAAGCCCATTTACTGCCTTTGCACTGATATTGTGCTTGAGACAAGGTTTAGATTATTTTGCAAGTGTGGCTGCAGTTTAACAGGTGTTGTTGGCCTTTATAAAATGCCTAGTCCCTAGTATAATCGTTGAATACCATATCTGAAACACAAACACCTCTTTCCAATGTCTATGTTCACCTTTCTAGTAATTCATGATAGAATTGATTTGATTGTACGTTATCACTGTCCCATTAGTATATACTGATAAGAGTGTTTAACTTCCTACATGCTAAAGACTTTTCATTCAGCCTTTGTTGATTCTTGAGGAAACCTCGTCTGGATCCAAGAGCTGCAGATATGCCCTTATCATAGGCAAGTTAGACCTCCTATTGCTTTCTTTATATTCTCTTTTCTTTAATCTCAAAGGAGAACGTGTTATGATCATTGTTGCCCAAGGTGAAACAATGAGTTTAAAGGGAACTTATGCTCTTTATTCATAGTGTTTACTTTCAATTAAGGTAATCTTAATTAAAGATTAAGTAGGAGGATATACCTTGTAGATTAACCTGTGCATGGGTCATTTGACTGAATGTTTGTGTTTATAGATATAAAAGGAAGCTTTGTGTCTTGGAGGTGGGGTATTTGTCATTACATTCCGTAAATATTACATTTTAGTAATAAGAAATATACAGGGCTGCTAAGGGCATAGCATAGACTTATAGAGGTAATGCAATAAAAGATACACATCTTCCCAGTTCGGGTAGCCAATCAGATGTGCATTTCAAACCAGTAGAACCTGGGCTCCGATTGAAGGAAACAATAGTTTTAAAGGCCACATGACATATATATCAATGCAACATTCTACTTTTCTGTTCTGTGCCTGTAGTCCAAGGAATCACCTAGATTCCCAAATACATTCATTATTGGATCTTATTTTGCTTTCCATTCCATTGTGAATGTGAATAGTCATCCTTCTGGTAGAGGAAATTACAAATTATATTGGGGTTCATTACCTGTTAGTCATTTTACAAGCCACTTGCAATCTTGGTAAGTTATGGCACTTGTCATATCTACCTTTCAAACTTAGTTATATAAGTGCCAGAATGCTGTCACTTTACAGAGTGATTTGGCTAAACTAGAAAACAGGGCAGCAAGCTGTAAGGTTTCAATGTTGATAAGAGCAAAGTTATGCAGTTTGGTTGCTATAACATAAATGTCAGTTATTTACACATGGTAGTGTGTTAGGGCATCCTTAATTGAGAAGCATCTGGGGCTATTTGTGGATAACAAACTGTGTAACGCTAGGCAGTGTCACTCAAAAGGGGCATTAACTCGAGGGACAATAATGTAATTTGACTTCTTTAAAGGTCCCTGGTAAGGCTTTACATTAAGTATGTAGTTTTGGGCTCCAGTTGGAGATATTGATAATGAGTTGGAGAGAGTGCAGATATGTGCAACTGAACTGGTAAAAAGAATGGAAGGTATAAACTATTAGGGTATGTCATAGTTACATAGGGATGAAAAAAGACCAGAGTCCATCAAGTTCAACCCTTCCAAATAAACCAAGCATGGTTGAGGTTGTTTTTTGTTTATGAAGGGACATCATTACTCTTTACAAGTATATTAGAAGTCATACAGTAGGTGGTTCTTCAAGGTGAGGGCATTGAGGTTGTTATGACAGATTCTGTTAATGCCTTTAAGAGAGGCTTGGGCGGCTTCTTGAACAAGCAAAATATCCAAGGCTATTGTGATACTATAATCTAGTATAGTTATTTGTATATAGTTTATATATGTGAGTGTATAGATAGGTCTGCGCAGGGGTTTGCTTGGAAGGGTTGAACGTGATGGGCTTTTGGTCTTTTTTTTAATCAACCCAAATAACTATGTAACTATATTTATATATATATATATATATATTTATACACACACACATATATATATATATATATATATATATATATATATGTGGAGATAAAACAACAATGGCTCAGTCTAAAAAGAGACCAAATAAAGCTACACATGCTGCATTATGAAAAATTTCAGCTAATGATATGAAGCAAGTGCTGTATTAAAGGAACCAAATGCAGTCAAGTATATAACACTTTTAATTATATTTGAAATGATTAGCAGAGAATGAGTATACTTGTTTATATTACCCAATGTGGCACTGCATTTATACAACCTCTACATATAGGCACTGATCCTTTTCAAGGACAGCAGAATGGTTTTGGACTGATTCTTCCATTAGACAAGCAGTCATCCTGCAAAGCTGCCAATCTGGAAAAAGTTGTTCCATTTTGCGGAAGTACCGGTCAATGTTTCTCAAGGGGAAATCGGGAAGCAGACAATTTTCTATTATGATGAGAGTCTGACCACTGGGAATATCCTGTTCTGCTTTGAGGGGTCATGGAAGGCATAAGGAATTCTTGTATGCAGCAAGCATCCATATAAGTTAAATGTCATGCAAATATCCTTCCCTTATTGCCATGTCTTTTGGAATTTCCAGTTTAACACTACAATATTTTGTTAAGGGATAGAATGATCAGTTTTAACTGATGATGGGCATCAAATATACAAAGCCTACTTGCAGGTATAAGACAAAAGTCAGCAAAATATTGTCTATACAGTATATACTTGTATAAACTCACCAATATATGGGAGGGCCTAGGTGCATTCCCCTGAGCCTACAGCAGTGCTTCTCAACCTGCCTAATGCTGCGACCCTTTAATACAGTTCCTCATGTTGTGGTGACCCCCAACCATAGAGGAGCGGTGTCTCTGTTACTAAGACCATGAGTTATGTGTTTTCCGATGGTCTTAGGCGACCCCTGTGAAAGGGTCCTTCAACCCACAGGTTTAGAACCACTGGCCTACAGCTTATGGAGAAAATAAACCAGAGCAGAAATCTCAAAAGGGATTCACTCCAGTTCTGGCTTGTAAAAGTAACAATGTTCTTTACTGAAACACAGGTATGCTTGTAGCATTACGCGTTTCATGCTGTAACTAACACAAGTTTGAATGATGGGATTTCTGGGTTTACAGTGTTACACTACAGGGCCCATTTGTTGTAGTGTATAAGCCAACATCACTAGTAATGTTGCCCATACCCACCAATCAACAATTAGAATTTAAAGGTCACCTACAAAAAGCAAAGATCTGATTGGTGCAATAATGCCAATAGTGTTGGCTTACACACTATAATAAATATGGCCCTAGGTGAGAATTTCTAGCTTTTGCCATATTAGGTACCCTTGTGAGGAAAAGACATGGCGTAGGCTCTTTATTTTTTGTCTGCAAAATACCCTCAATTAAAAAAGGAAAACAAAAACACATTGAACTTGTGTTTTTCACACTGAGAAATAGATTTCCCTGGACTACTACTAATAACATCATTTAGTGGTTCTGGCTAAATGACAGTCTTAGCTTGTGTGACTCTTCAATGGAATCGGGTGCTTGAAGAGTTAAATAATACATAAAATATGCTATATACAAATGAGGATCAATTGAAAAAATATCTTGTATTATATTGTTCTTTGTTATTTACCTCGGCTAAAACTGAACCCAATGGGAGATTATTTATTGTTCAGCTGGATATATGCTATATTGCTATATGGAATTATCATGTCACTCTTGGTGAAGTCAAAGGAAGACTGTAAACTCTTTGCCCTTTGTTAGAGGAGCATTAAGCCTTTAAATAAAAATGCCTTGCCATCAGTAAAACAGAGTTATCCTTCTATCATTGGCATATGAAGTTCTATAATAAACCTTCTAATAGCCTGCAAACCTATTGCCAGCCTTTACAAAGTGCCTAACTCCAGTTGGCACAGCTCTGTTTCAACCCCCTCGAATGGTTTCTCTAACATAGATATGGCTGGAAGGTCATCTGAGGTTGTAAATCAGAAAAATGCTATTGCAATTTGGATATGGGAATATGACATTTTTCTTTTCTAATTCTCAGATGATTAAAGCAACTATGACATTGGACATGTGCCCACAGGCCTACCTTCCCCTGGGTTAGGAAAGCCAAGCTGAATAAAGCTTAAAGCTTACAGCTACTTTGGAAAGATTTTCTTCCTTTTAACATTGCATTAAAGACATATTTTCTGAATTATGGCAAGCTCTTTTTTCCTGCATAATGTATAAAGGAAAATGTAATTTATTGGTGTTTAGGCAATGACACAATGAAAAGTGGGCTCTTTTCTTGGCAGACATGACAGCAAATTAAAAAGTTGCTTTCATCCATTGCTGGATGCTTATCCCATTTATAATCAGGAAAGGGGAATAAAATACTGTAAACAATATATATAGTTACCCCTTATTCCAGCCATCAGTATTGGGGACAAGTCATATAACACTTTACAGAGAATGTTCATTTAATTACCCTAATACCTGCATAAGTGGAGCTCACAGACACCTACCCACTGGGGTCATTAGTCTGGGGGAAATCAATTGAAGAACCCAATAGAATCACAAACAAGCACTGAAGGTGTGACAGACGCTTGATGTATATATCAACCAGGTCAGAATCTATCCCACAGCTCCAATGGTATTAAGAAGCAAGCAATACCACCAAAACTATAGAATAGGCTTTATCTTTTTAAATTATCTTCTATGGTACATCCAGCTCAATTTTCTGTGTTCAGCATTGGTGCCCACCCTTGTGCGTAGACCCTCACGTCAGGAAGAAAACAATGTGTATAGCCCTATGGTGTAATGCCTAGCGATGCACTGCATGACTAATGCAAGTTGAAAAGCCCTTGGGTTATGGAACAAGAGCAAAAAAAATATGAAGGATAGGTCTTTATTTCCACACTTATAGTGTAGGGGAAATATCTATATGATTATATATATTCAGGACCTATCAGTGGGATATAACCTACAGATTCTCTTTCTTAATCTACCATTAATATTAATTTGTAGGGGAAAATGACTGCTCTAGCCAATTTCAGGTGAGCGTTCATCACCCTATGACTGACCAGTTGCCAATTGAGTGATTCCCAACTGAGAGTGGTCAGATAAAGTCAGAATCAGACCCATGACCTCAGTGCTGTCAAACACCAAACTAAAACATATACCATCTTGATGGTGCTATATGTATTATTGTGCTTTAAGATCAAAATGCTGGACCAAGTCCAAGCAGCAGATATGGGTTGGTTTTGTTGATATTATGCTAGACAATTTGTCATTACCCTAGGTGTAATCCATTAAAGGCATTAGAGCAAGGTCAATGTGTCCTTAATATCCCCTTGGGACCACAAAGTAATTAAGTCATCACTGTATATGCCCATTAATATTCATAGGAATTTCTTTGAATGCCCCCAAAGCACAATTGTATGCAACAGAGCTATCTCAAGACTGCAAGCACGTGGATTCCCTCAGGCACAAATCAGATAAGGTTGGTGTAATAAACTTCTGTCGCTGAAGGACTTGCCTCAGATCAGTCACTGCCTATACTGGGTACATACAGGGCGTCTTTAGAGGTGAAAGGACCTATTGCTACTGTTGACTGTATGGAGTCCCCTTTGGGTACATATATTTTGAAGCATCTGGATTTTAATATACTAATAAAGCCTCGTACATACTGTATATTAGATCATGTAATTGGAGCAAGAATTATGTAGACATTTAGATGTAATGCTCCACCATAGGACCTTTTTGTACATAGTATCCAACCATTTTCCCATTGAAATAAAGTTAAGTAGAAATGTTGTGCCGTCATGGGATGTTAAAATGAAATTTCCTCCATCTGCTCCCCTCCTTAGCTTTCACCTATTACATCTTTATCCCACCCATAATATTTTAATGGTTTTCACCATCTTGTTAGATATCCATATACTAAGCTAGATTTACAATACATTCTTCTACAGTCTTCCAAGCAAAAATGGGGTATTGGGAACCAAACCTTCCACTAACCCCTCGGGACTTAAGTTTCCAACCTTTGCTTTAAATCTACCGTGGAGCAGATTTTTCCCCCAAACCGTTTGCTATTCATTGCCACGCCAGTATGCGGAACTGGAAGTCATTTTAGGAGAACACAGTATTTAATTAAACAGATTACTAGAACCATTTCTTCCAAATAACATTAATTGCTCATCCATTGCTGTTTCACTGCTTAGATATTATTTATTATGAATTATGCCCTTTAAGGATGAGAGGTGAATCATTTTTAATGCTGAGCTCAATTGTCTTGAGACTGCCAGTTGTAACTAATGGCGTGTGTTGGTTTTATGATATGTATTATAGCTCATTTGAGAATAAATGGATTATTTCCTTTATATCCAAAACGGAGTCTGTCTCAAAGTGCTTTGTTTGGTTTATTCTTTTCAAGTTGTTCAACCCACCGTAAAAAAAAAAAGTTAATGTTCTCATCTCAAACCCCTGTTTCTACTTTAAACTTTGATGTTTTACCTTGTTTCTTGAATGTAATGAACCAATGAAACTTGTGGCTCTACCTGAAGCAAAATAATGATTCTATATATTAGGATAAGTGCATTTTAATAAGTTCCAGGGAGTGTGCTTGGGCTGATGTTGGTGCTGGCTCAGTTGATGATGGCCTAACTGAAAAGGACCCTATATTAATTCCAAGGAAAAGGTAGATTTATCTTGAAGCATTGGCCCAAGGAAAGTCTCTCATAGGGCTCAATGGCACTCTGCAGCTCCAACCCGGCCCAAGGAAAGTCTCCCATAGGGCTCAATGGCACTCTGCAGCTCCAACCTGGCCCAAGGAGACTCTCCCATAGGGCTCAATGGCACTCTGCAGCTCCAACCTGGCACAAGGAAAGTCTCCCATAGGGCTCAATGGCACTCTGCAGCTCCAACCCGGCCCAAGGAAAGTCTCCCATAGGGCTCAATGGCACTCTGCAGCTCCAACCTGGCCCAAGGAAAGTCTCCCATAGGGCTCAATGGCACTCTGCAGCTCCAACCCGGCCCAAGGAAAGTCTCCCATAGGGCTCAATGGCACTCTGCAGCTCCAACCTGGCCCAAGGAAAGTCTCCCATAGGGCTCAATGGCACTCTGCAGCTCCAACCCGGCCCAAGGAAAGTCTCCCATAGGGCTCAATGGCACTCTGCAGCTCCAACCTGGCCCAAGGAAAGTCTCCCATAGGGCTCAATGGCACTCTGCAGCTCCAACCCGGCCCAAGGAAAGTCTCCCATAGGGCTCAATGGCACTCTGCAGCTCCAACCTGGCCCAAGGAAAGTCTCCCATAGGGCTCAATGGCACTCTGTAGCTCCAACCCGGCCCAAGGAAAGTCTCCCATAGGGCTCAATGGCACTCTGCAGCTCCAACCTGGCCCAAGGAAAGTCTCCCATAGGGCTCAATGGCACTCTGCAGCTCCAACCCGGCCCAAGGAAAGTCTCCCATAGGGCTCAATGGCACTCTGCGGCTCCAACCCGGCCCAAGGAAAGTCTCCCATAGGGCTCAATGGCACTCTGCAGCTCCAACCTGGCCCAAGGAAAGTCTCCCATAGGGCTCAATGGCACTCTGCAGCTCCAACCTGGCCCAAGGAGACTCTCCCATAGGGCTCAATGGCACTCTGCAGCTCCAACCTGGCCCAAGGAAAGTCTCCCATAGGGCTCAATGGCACTCTGCAGCTCCAACCTGGCCCAAGGAAAGCCTCCCATAGGGCTCAATGGCACTCTGCAGCTCCAACCTGGCCCAAGGAGACTCTCCCATAGGGCTCAATGGCACTCTGCAGCTCCAACCTGGCCCAAGGAAAGTCTCCCATAGGAATCAATGGCACTCTGCAGCTCCAACCTGGCCCAAGGAAAGTCTCCCATAGGGCTCAATGGCACTCTGCAGCTCCAACCCGGCCCAAGGAAAGTCTCCCATAGGGCTCAATGGCACTCTGCAGCTCCAACCTGGCCCAAGGAAAGTCTCCCATAGGGCTCAATGGCACTCTGCAGCTCAAACCCGGCCCAAGGAGACTCTCCCATAGGGCTCAATGGCACTCTGCAGCTCCAACCTGGCCCAAGGAAAGTCTCCCATAGGGCTCAATGGCACTCTGCAGCTCCAACCTGGCCCAAGGAAAGTCTCCCATAGGGCTCAGTGGCACTCTGCAGCTCCAACCTGGCCCAAGGAAAGTCACGATACCGAAGCTTTAATAAATCCGAAATTTTCATACTCTTTGTGACAATACGATTTTGTTGCGTTTTTTTTTTTACGCACAGTACGAAAAAGTTGCGTTAAATAACGAAAAAATCAGCAAAAATACGCAAGGTACGGAAAAGTCGCAGAAAACACGAACGATCGGGCTGTTGGTGGATTGATAAATCTCCCCCTATGGTACTTTTCTATCAATGTAAGTAAAAATGAATAGAATATAAACTCTGCATATACACAGATAATATTACTTTACTTTGAATCGTCTAATGCCCAACTGCAGAGCAATCTCATTAGCTCTCCCCACAGTAGCCAAACTCCCGGAGTAATCATTCATTCACAAATATGCAATTATAAAGACCATTTTCTCAACACTTTCCAATCTGGTTTCCTAGAAGAGATGCCACGATAACAAATCAACTGAAAATAAGAAATTAAATTTGCCAGTAAGGAACTGGGTTAGTTTACTGATGCAATTGCACTCGATTTTGATTAGGTGCCTGGAGATGTTCGCTGAACCTTCTGGCTCAGTAAGGTTTTTGTGAATCTAGATGCAGACTTTCTTGGTGCATAATCTGCATTCGTACTGCGGAGCAGAGGTTCTCAACCATTTTACATCAAGAATTCACTTACCATAGATGACACCTAGGCCTCACTAGAATTCAAAGTTAATGGGAATTGCTGGTACAGGTATGGGATCCGTTATACAGAAACCCATTATGCAGAAAGCTCCAAATTACAGGCCATGTCCCATAGACTCCATAATCAAATAATTCAAATGTTAAAGAATTATTTCCTTTTTCTCTATAATAATAAAACAGTACCTGTACTTGATCCCAACTAAGATATAATTATTCCTTATTGGGGGCAGAACAGTCCTATTGGGTCCTATTGGGTTTATTTAATGGTTAAATGATTCCCTTTTCTCTGTAATAATAAAACAGTACCTGTACTTGATCCCAACTAAGATATAATTACCCCTTATTGGGGGCAGAACAGCCCTATTGGGTTTATTTAATGGTTAAATGATTCCCTTTTCTCTGTAATAATAAAACAGTACCTGTACTTGATCCCAACTAAGATATAATTACCCCTTATTGGGGGCAGAACAGCCCTATTGGGTTTATTTCATGGTTAAATGATTCCCTTTTCTCTGTAATAATAAAACAGTACCTGTACTTGATCCCAACTAAGATATAATTACCCCTTATTGGGGGCAGAACAGCCCTATTGGGTTTATTTAATGGTTAAATGATTCCCTTTTCTCTGTAATAATAAAACAGTACCTGTACTTGATCCCAACTAAGATACAATTAATTTGTATTTAAAGCAAAGCAATCCTATTGGGTTTAATTAATGTCTAAATTATTTTTTAGTAGACTTAAGATATGGGGATTCAAATTACAGAAAGATCCCTAGTCCAAAAAAACCCAGGTCCTGAGCATTCTGGATAAGGCCAGTCCTGTCAAGTGACATATTGCTTGAAAACGCAAGACCCAGAATATAGAATATATATAGTAATTCCCATGCACCTTGAATTGGGTGCACCTTTTAGCATTTGTATATGGACACATTGCTAGAAACAGCAGAGTTACCCTTATACCATGTCCGTAGAGAAGGCTGTACCCTGAATAATCCCAATACGGTATTTTGGATCATCAAGTAGTTACAGCTACAGCCATGTATAGGGGGCAAGTAGTGCAAGCAAACCTCGGCAGAGTGTGGCTTGCTGTATAGGCTGATTGTGCGCCTTCTTCCATAACGCTGGAAACCTGTGCAGATGTTACATTTGTAAGGTGATTAACCCTGGGATTTATGGCACAGCTCTCTAGTTTTATGATGTTTACCATTGGTGCAAACTTGCAAGCACCACTGAAGTGATAAAAGGTGTTTAAAGGATGTTTAAAAAATGTAATTGGCATGATTTAGTAGAATGTTCTGTTTTGATAGAGCAGTGGAGCCAACAAATGGCTAAGTAGTTGCATTCCCTGAGTGGTCCTTGAACACTTCATGTAAATTATCTCTAACTCACTGTCCTTTGGGCCCTGCTACTAGGGTAGTAATCCCACTATAGGTCCCTGTGGCACTGAGACTGCTTGGCTATCAAGCCCTGACCCTACCTCTTGCTGCAAAGCAACCCAACATTGAGTCAGTTCACTAAAGTTTGTTTAAATTATCCCTAACTTATTTCTCATTAACACTTCAAATGTTTTCGGAACCAAAATGAACACAGTACCCATGTATAAAGCACAAATGACAAAAGTCACTTATCATGGAAAAGTTGGTGTTAATTCTGAAAATGGTGCCTGTGTGGGTCGACTCCATTTTCCGCTATAAGCCTTGCTGAGTTTTTTTTTTATTGCAAAACTCCATTACAGAAGACAAGTCTAATGCATATTTTTCAATACATAATCAATCAATCAATCGTACTCTTAATAAATAACACATATTTATGTACATTGTATTATTAAACAAATTGTAGACAATTGATTTATATGAGTTATCAGTTTTTTTCATTTTATATTATATCAATGAATCACTCACCCACTATGGTGCGTTATTATACACAATGCTACTCTCTGTGTGGCTATAGAAATTATGCCAATTTTTGCCACAATAGTAGACATGGGTCCCACACATTACTCTGTTAGGAATAGGTGTTCATTCTCAGATGATAGAAAATGGGTGCCCTTGGCATGCTGGAAGATCACTGCTCTTAACGAATAGGCATTTATGTGGTTAAAATAAAATTACTGAAGTCAAATGGAAACTCTTCATTCTAGACTTCATTCTAAAACAATAAAAATGCACCTTTACCCATTAAAATGCCATAAAAGTTCTTTGGATAAGAAGCAATAAAGTGTGTTTTCATAACCTGTTTCACATGTGCACCTTATAGAAATGCAACAAAACATTTCAGGCTGTAGCTACACAGGTCTCCCTTTATCACAACCTGATTACAGAAAAAAATGTAATGGAACATGCCAAAAAAATCTTCATCGAAAGTTTTTACAACTTAGTTTGAAAACACATTGATATTTTGATCTTGTTTTCCCTTTGGTTTGTAATAGTCTTCGTTAATGGCACATATTTTGTGAAGTGGCAGTTAAAAAGTGGGTGAATGGTTAAAAAACAAGGAATTGAGAAAAAGATAAAAACACATGTCAAATGTAACCCTTTACCTCATAGGCCACACAGCTGTTCCAGGGCAGACTAATGCCTGGCAATGTGTTTTTCCATTCATTTAAATGCAGAATCTGCATTGCCACCACTCTGTAACCTATTTGTCAGCAATGTAGATTCTGTGTTTTTAGCTGTAAAATCAGTCGTCCACAGCTCGCTACAGTTTCAGACCCTGGACCATTCCTTTTATTCTACTCAACAATAATTCCAAAAAAAGCACTTTGCGGTACAACATTTACTAGTCATTAATATATATAATATCCTGGTGCACCTACTGTGGTCTTATAAAATGCTGTTCCTGTAGCACCTGCTTTCTTGTTCCTCTAACACAGTGATCCCCAACCAGTGGCTCAGGGGCAACATGTTGCTCACCAACCCCTTGGATGTTGCTCTCAGTGCCCCCAAACCAGGGAGTTATTTTTGAATTCCTGACTTGGTGGCAAGTTTGTCTCATGAGTAAGAAAGGTTAAGAACTCCTGCTCTAACATATTTATCTTTCCACATTTTCTGACAAACCTTAGTGTTTTTTATTATCCTCTCCCATTAAACATGGGGACATGAACTAGTAAGTGAGGCATGATGGGACACCATTAAACATCATGACCTGAGTTTAAGGATAAATGACAAAGAGCAGGAAAGTTATATGAAGGTGCCCAAAGGAAGATTGTGATCTACCAGTAGATCTTCAGCTGATGACTAGTAATTCCCAATCAGAACATTGTGAAAGAAAATTAGCTAACTTTCTTTTTATAATCAGGTTTTGTAAAAGAAAGAAGTATGTTTTATTATAAAAAAAAATCTAATGAATTTAAAATTGGAATTGAAACTCTAGCAATGTCATCTGGATTAGATAGAATCACTAAAAGCAGACCCCACTTATGTAAAGCCCTGTTACCTCTGGGCATACAAATCCCCTTTGTTGGGTCTGGGAGTCCCTGGAGACATTATTTCAGAACCAGAGTTTATTAGAATGAAACTATCCTTGACTAGAAGGAAGGTACAACTTTGTAATAATAAAACAACATCATAAAAACTTTCTAATTATCATTCCTGTGCCCAGTCAGGTAAAGATGAAGCAATGTAAAATGACGGTGGGTGCTGTGCAACAATGTGCATATTGTAGCTTTTCCCTTGCTTCAAAACAATACCGCATCTAAATTATGACTTCATTGCTATGTAATGGTATTTAATGGGCTTATGGCATTACAAGTTATGTGCCCATCTACGATAAAAAATTAGCTTTCAGTGTTGTGCACGGATTAAAGCTAATAACTGATTGGTTGATATGCTCCGAGGCAAGTTCTTACTTAGTCACTAGACAAACCCATGACATTTTTAAGCCTATCTATTCCTCACACCCAAGGTAACTGCACCTAATCATGGAAATGTCAGCTATCAGAATGAGTAATTGCAGGAAGCTGCTATCCAGGCAAGGCCAATGTAAATGCTTCTTAGAAATAAGTTGTCTGGTTGGCTTTGTATGAAAGAGAACATTTACTACTTTCAGATTACCATAATGCCTTCTTCCAAGATTCTTCTGTCTTCTACGTCAAATTAAGATCAATGTCAATGACTTTTAATATGACAAAAGCTGCTGTTATTATATTTTGGAATTTTTTATCTTATATTTTCATTAATTATTTATTTGTTTGTATTGTTAGAACTCTATATATGGTAAAATTCAGGGCTGTGGAGTCGGAGTCGAGGAGTCGGAGGCAATTTTGGGTACCTGGAGTCGGAGTCGGCAAAAAATGAACCAACTCCGACTCCTACTAAATTTAAATGGGAATAAAAAAAAAAAATAAAGCAAGTTTAAATGTCCCAATTCACAAACAGTCATAATTAATTACTTCTCTGCTATAAGAATAAAGCCCAATGCACGCAGTGCATAAACGAACACGTTGAGTGACCATGAAGCATGCTTTTCATTGACTGTATGCTTCACTAAATGGGACGTAACGCACAGTTAGGGTGCGGCAGCTCCACTGCGTCGGGTTCCTCTGTTACAGGGAACCCAGTGCCCACTGTGAACCTAGCCTAACTCTCACTGATAACTAAGTAAAAAAAAATTGCAGGACTAGAACAGTAACACCAAAACATGAAAGTGTATAAAAGTAACTAAAATATAATGTGCTGCTGCCCTGCACTGTGTGTTTACTTCAGAAAATCTACTATAATTTATATAAATAAGCTGCTGTGTAGTATGGGGGCAGCCATTCCTGCACTGGTACAGCTGGGGTGTTTGCTACAGAAACCCTACTATAGTTTATATAAATAAGCTGCTGTGTAGCCATGGGGGCAGCCATTCAAAGGAGAAAAGGCACATAGCAGATAACAGATAAAACACTATTGTATTCTACAGAGCTTATCTGTTATCTGCTATGTAACCTGTGCCTTTTCTCCTTTTTTCCAGCTTGAATGGCTGCCCCCGTGGCTACACAGCAGCTTATTATATAAATTATAGTAGTGTTACTGTAGCAAACACACCAGTTTTACCAGTGCAGGGCAACAGTGCATTATATTTTTATTACTTTAAAGCTCTTTTTGGTGTTACTGTTCCTTTAAGACTGAAGCTTTACAACATTTGAAAAACTGCTGTAATTCAGCTGTAATGTTAGCTTAAACTTTAAACATGACTATGGGATTCTAGGGAAATCATTAGGAGTAGGAGTATAGATAAAATTGTCTATCAGTTTATAATCAGTTCAGTTGTGTTTTAAGTGCCCCTTCCTGGATGTATAAAATACATTAGCATATTACAAACAGAGGAGTCGGAGTCGGAAGTATCAGAAACAGAGGAGTCGGAGTCGGAAGTATCAGAAACAGAGGAGTCGGAGTCAGAAGTATCAGAAACAGAGGAGTCGGAGTCGGAAGTATCATATACAGAGGAGTCGGAAGTATCAGAAACAGGAGTAGGAGTCGGAAGTATCAGAAACAGAGGAGTCGGAGTCGGAAGTATCAGAAACTGAGGAGTCGGAGTCGGAAGTATCAGAAACTGAGGAGTCTGAGTCGGAGAATTTATCTACCGACTCCACAGCCCTGGTAAAATTCCATTGCCTGCCTCTCCTCCGGCTACAATCTAGTCTGCTCACTTATTTACCTAAAGAGCTATTTCCATTCTTACCTTCTGCACAAACAGTATACAAAGAGGACCTATTTGCCTTCACTTTCTTCCTTCTACTGTTTCCCAATATGCAAACAGATCATGTGGTTTGTGTAATACATAAGATAATAGAAATCATTTCTTTATATAATATGTAAGGAGGCACTGAATCCAGGATTCAGTTTGGGATTCGGCTATGATTCTGCCTTTTTCAGCAGGATTCAGATTCACCCAAATCCATGCCTCTGTCCGAACCGAATACAAATTCTTAAAGGAACAGTAACACCAAAAAGTGAAAGTGTATAAAAGTAATAACAATATAATGTACTGTTGCCCTGCATTGCTACAACTGGTGTGTTTGCCTCAGAAAGACTACTATAGTTTATATAAATAAGCTGCTGTGTAGCCATGGGGGCAGCCATTCAAAGGAGAAAAGGCACAGGTTACTTAGCAGATAACAGATAAACCCTCATTAAATGGGGCTTATCTACTAGTTATCTGCTACGTAACCTGTGCCTTTTTTCCTTTTTTCCAGCTTGAATGGCTGCCCCCATGGCTACACAGCAGCTTATTTATATAGTAGCCTTTCTGTAGCAAAAACACCTGTTTTTTGCAGAGCAACAGCTCATTATATTTTAATTACTTAAAAACACTTTAATTTTTTGATGTTACTGTTACTTTAAAATCACGTGGCTTTTTGTCAAATAAACACATTTGCATATGCAAATTAGTAATTGGTTCAGAATTCGGTTGAATCTTTCGCGAACGATTCAGGGTTTGGCTGGATCCTAAAATTGTGGATTCAGTGCCTCCCTAATAAAATGTTGTTGTATGGGTGAAAAATGTAACATTTGATCAGTGTTGTTATAGTATAGGGTTGAATTAATTAAAGAAAGATGAAATACCCCTTCAAAGATTGTATTGGTCTGAGTAAAATATTACTACTTCCTTAAATATCAAGGAAATGGAGAGTAGTGATGAGCAAATTTTTTTGCTCAGGCATGGATTTGTTGCAAAATTCAGTATTTCGCCAATTTTTTTCATGAAAATAGAAAAAAACAAGCTTGAGTAGAGGTGGGGGAGGGGTGCAAAATCTATTGTCTCCCACATACAGTGCTTGTTTTGGCACCTCTCCCTGGCACCTTTCATTCGTGAGATCCCCATGTTGGTTATGATAAACAGATTATGCTGATTGGAGCAACATTCAAGTGTATTTATTCCAGAAAAATCCTTGTACAAATCATTCTGAAACATCTTCAAGAGAAACACAGCATGTCCAGTTGATTTGACTTATCAGTACAAGACATACCATGACCTGGATGAATGAGAACCTTCACAGACACTATATCATGGACATTCTGTGCAACCTGATGACCCTTGTCAACCTAGCCATAAATCAGAGGTCTCCAAATGAAGATGAAGAGTATTCTTTCAGCTCAGTAACAGTAGAAATGTCATCTGAACTGAAAACATGAAACCCTTTCCCTACACAAGGACAAAGTGCTACACAACTTGGTGTAACATCTTAAAGTCAAAGGGATTCGTGATTTTTATGGGTTAATTTTTATTTCTAAATCACACTGTTTACATAGCAAATAATTCAATCTACCATTTAAAATTTTAATCTTAGACCAACATATTTTTTTTTTTTTAGTTGTAATATTGGTGTGTAGGCGCCATCTCAGTGCATTGTGCCTGAGTCTGAGCTTTCAGAAGGAGCCAGCGCTACACATTAGAACTGCTTTCAGGTAACCTATTGTTTCTCCTACTCCCATGTAACTGGAGGAGTCCCAAACCGGACTTGAATTTCTTACTATTGAGTGCTATTCTGGTACCTACTGGGAGCTGCTATCTTGTTCCCTTCCCATTGTTCTGCTGATCGGCTGCTGGGAGGGGGGGAGGGATATCACTCCAACTTGCAGCGCAGCAGTAAAGTGTGACTGAAGTTTATTGGCTGTGGCACCCTGGGAAATGAAGAATATGGCTAGCCCCATGTGAAATTTCAAAATTAAATATGATTTCAATGCAGGAATCTGCTGGAGAAGTTCTATTAACTGATGGGTTTTGAAAGAAACATGTTTTCCCATGACAGTATTCCTTTAAGTCCAAGCACACAATAACCATACACGACATTTGTTTAACTGAACATATTTCCGTTGGTGCAGGCTGGTGGCTGGTTGAATCAACTTGCTTTCATTTCAACTAAAAAGGGATAAGTATTCTGTACTAACTTTATCAAAACCATTGTGTTTTTTTAACTGTTGGGTTTTATTTATTTTTTTCATAAGTAATTGTTGTTTTTGGAGCTAATTTACAAAGTTTGTGGGATCCATAGGCTTACAGCAGGTTACATTCCCTTGTAATTACCCTCAGCTTGAGGAGGGTGGGGTTTGATTAGTTCACCTTTACAGACTGCATAAATAGAACCACAGGCAGTCCAGTGGAGCTTGCTCTGGTGGTAGGTGCTCTGTAAGTGATTGCTCTTTAAGTGGGGGTTCTGTAAGTGGAGTTATAAACTCAGGGAGTTAAACACTAAGGGAGTTAAAAACAAGGTAAAACAAGGTATTTACTACAAGTCCTTACACCTTTTTTTTTTTGTTTAACTGTTCTTGTAACTGGGAGAATGAGTTGTAGCAACATTGAAGGTCTGACACAGTGCACAGCCTGCCACATGTATGCAGTTGTGGAACAACAGTTCCAAAGTGCATACCTCTGTTGTGGATGTGAGCGAATTGCCACTTTAGAGGCTCGCGTTAGAGTCCTAGAGGAACACGTCGCAACACTGCGTTCAATCAACAATCTTGAGAGGGGTCTCTTGTTAACTGAACAAGAACTAGTGGGGTCAGATAGTAGGGGGGGAGGGGAGCAGCAAAAGGATGATAGGGCAGTAAGCTGGGTGACAGTTAGAAAATCTAGTGTGGGGAAAAGGAAAAGGGAGGCTGCTCCAGGGTTTGCGCATCCCAACAGATTTGCCAGATTGTGTGAAGAAGATGGGAGTGTGAACTCTGGATTGGCGGTTCTAGGTGAGGCTGATCTCTCTAACAGCCGGGAGACCAGTTTCACTAGTAGTGGTGGGGAGGAGAACAGAGCTAGGCCTAAACAGATGGTGGTTATAGGGGATTCGATCATTAGGAAAGTGGACAGGGTAATCTGTCGAGCGGATCGCTTCAACCGGACAGTTTGCTGTCTTCCTGGTGCCAGGGTTCGGCATGTGGTTGATCGGGTTGACACATTATTGGGAGGGGCTGGGCATGACCCGGCTGTCTTGGTACATATCGGTACTAACGACAAAATGAACGGTAGGTGGGGGACTTTAAAGAGTGAGTTCAGGGATCTAGGCTCTAAGATTAGGCAAAGGTCCTCCAATGTCATTTTTTCGGAAATTTTGCCGGTGCCGCGTGCAAGTTTAGGGAGACAGCGGGAGCTTAGGGAGCTAAATGTGTGGCTAAAGTCTTGGTGTAGGAAGGAAGGGTTTGGGTTCCTAGAGCACTGGGCTGACTTTTCCTTGGGGTACAATCTATACAGCCCTGACGGATTGCACCTCAATGGAAGGGGGTCTGCTGTGCTAGGGGAGAGAATGGTTAAGAGGTTGGAGGAGTGTTTAAACTAGACAAGGGGGGGGTGGGTGAGCTAGAATTCCATGGGAAAATTAGTGTAGACGGGGTAGGGGGACTAGCAAAGGGTTGTGGGGGAGGAGTGAGGGGGGCATATAGTTTATCAGATAAGGAGCTTCCGCTACAAGGAAAGCAGTCTCATAATTGCCTTAGCTCTAATTCTCCCTTAGCTAATGTAAACATCAGAGGGAGAAGTAAAAATCTCCGCTGCATGCTGGCTAATGCGCGTAGCTTGTCGGGTAAATTAGGGGAGCTGCAAGCTATTGCATGTATTGAAAATTATGATTTAATAGGTATCACTGAGACCTGGTGGGATGATAAATGCGACTGGGCTGCGAATTTAAATGGTTATACACTTTTTAGGAGGGACAGAGAGATTAAAAAGGGTGGAGGGGTTTGTCTTTACGTAAAGTCAGACTTAAAGCCATGTAATAAAGACATTACCAATGAAAACGTCGAATCTCTTTGGGTAGAAATTTCTGTAGGGCTGAAGGTCACAAAGAAAATGATCATTGGTGTATGCTATAAACCACCCCGTATAGATGAAGGGGATGAGGCCCAACTATTGTTGCAAATGGAGGAGGCTTCAAAACTAGGTCAAGTTGTTGTTATGGGGGACTTTAATTATCCGGACATTGACTGGAGTAATGGGGTGGCTAAGTCAGAAAAAGCTAGTAGGTTTGTAAATATGCTAAATGACAACTTTTTATTTCAGGCAGTTCAAGAACCCACTAGGAATGACGCTATTTTGGACCTGGTAATATCTAATAATAATGAACTCATCTCTAACATTTGTGTGGGTGAGCATTTGGGGAACAGTGATCACAACATGGTCTCCTTTGAGATAATGCTGCAGAGACAGCTCTATAAGGGAGTAACTAATACGCTCAATTTTAGACGTGCAGACTTTGCCAGTATAAGGGCATCTCTGCAATGTGTCAACTGGGAAAGGCTTTTCATGGGGTTAGACACAGAAGGAAAATGGAACATCTTTAAAACATTGCTTTGTAGGTATACACAACAGTATATCCCCCTTGTAAGCAAGGAGAGGCAGCGCAAAGCAAAACCTTTATGGCTGAATAAAAGTGTTAGGGTCGAGGTTGGTAAGAAAAAACGTGCTTTTAGGGCATTCAAGTTAGCTGGGACAGCGGAAACTTTCATCAGGTACAAGGAAGCAAATAAAGCATGCAAAAAAGCTATCAAGCAAGCTAAAATAGAAATGGAAAGGGATATTGCTGCTAGGAGTAAAAAGAATCCTAAATTATTTTTTAATTATGTGAATAGTAAAAAAATGAAGCAAGAAGGGGTGGGAACTTTATTATCACGGGGGGGTAAGTTGGTTGATGAGAACGGGGAAAAAGCTGAAATTTTGAACTCTTATTTTTCATCTGTCTATACATCTGAGGAGCCAGATAATGAAGGCTTCCCTTGTAATATGCCCAGTTCTAGTAATTTAGCTACTGGCGCGTGGGTCACTCGGGAGGAAATTCAAAAGAGACTTGAACATGTAAAGGTAAACAAAGGTCCAGGGCCGGATGGGATTCATCCCAGGGTATTAAATGAGCTGAGCGCTGTGATTGCCAAACCTCTTCACTTAATTTTTCAGGATTCATTGAGGTTTGGCATGGTGCCGAGAGACTGGCGGATTGCTAATGTGGTGCCGTTATTTAAAAAGGGATCCCGTTCTCAGCCTGAAAACTATAGGCCTGTTAGTCTGACATCAGTAGTAGGAAAACTTTTGGAAGGGGTAATAAGGGATAGGGTACTTGAATACATTGCAGTTCACAATACTATTAGTTTGTGCCAGCATGGTTTTATGCGTAACAGATCTTGCCAGACTAATTTAGTCGCCTTTTATGAGGAGGTGAGCAGGAACCTTGATGCTGGAATGGCAGTTGATGTCATCTACTTGGACTTTGCTAAAGCGTTTGATACAGTACCTCACAGAAGGTTAATGATCAAATTAAGGAATATTGGCCTAGAACATAATATTTGTAATTGGATAGAGAACTGGCTGAAGGATAGAGTACAAAGAGTGGTTGTAAATGGAACATTTTCTAATTGGGCCAGTGTGGTTAGTGGAGTACTGCAGGGGTCAGTCCTTGGGCCTTTGCTTTTTAACTTGTTTATTAATGACCTGGAGGTGGGCATAGACAGTACTGTTTCTATTTTTGCTGATGACACAAAATTGTGCAAAACTATAAGTTCCATGCAGGATGCTGCCGCTTTGCAGAGTGATTTGACAAAATTAGATAACTGGGCAGCAAACTGGAAAATGAGGTTCAATGTTGATAAGTGCAAAGTTATGCACTTTGGTAGAAATAATATAAACGCAAACTATCTACTGAATGGGAGTGTGTTGGGGGTTTCCTTAATGGAGAAGGATCTAGGGGTTTTTGTTGATAACAAGTTGTCTAATTCCAGGCAGTGTCATTCTGTGGCTACTAAAGCAAATAAAGTGCTGTCTTGTATAAAAAAGGGCATTGACTCAAGGGATGAGAACATAATTTTGCCCCTTTATAGGTCCCTGGTAAGGCCTCACCTTGAGTATGCAGTGCAGTTTTGGGCTCCAGTCCTTAAGAAGGATATTAATGAGCTGGAGAAAGTGCAGAGACGTGCAACTAAACTGGTAAAGGGGATGGAAGATTTAAACTATGAGGTGAGACTGTCGAGGTTGGGGTTGTTCTCTCTGGAAAAGAGGCGCTTGCGAGGGGACATGATTACTCTGTACAAGTACATTAGAGGGGATTATAGGCAGTTGGGGGATGTTCTTTTTTCCCATAAAAACAATCAGCGCACCAGAGGCCCCCCCTTTAGATTAGAGGAAAGGAGCTTCCATTTGAAGCAGCGTAGGTGGTTTTTCACGGTGAGGGCAGTGAGGTTATGGAATGCCCTTCCTAGTGATGTGGTAATGGCAGATTCTGTTAATGCCTTTAAGAGGGGCCTGGATGAGTTCTTGATCAATCAGAATATCCAAGGCTATTGTAATACTAATATCTACAGTTAGTACTAGTGGTTGTATTTATAGTTTATGTATGTGAGTGTATAGATTGGTAGGTGTGGGTTAAGTGTGCTGGGTTTACTTGGATGGGTTGAACTTGATGGACACTGGTCTTTTTTCAACCCTATGTAACTATGTAACTATGTAACTATGGTGCAGGTTTTTTAATGTAACATCAGCAGCCTGTGATATTAATTACAAATGTATTGCTGCACAAAGACTTTCACCAAAGAAAAGCTATGGATTCTCTCTATAGTTACACTTGCGCTAAATATACCAGTTATGGTCGCCAGTGACAAAGTGCAATGATGTGAAGCCTGTCAGATTATATTTCAGGGTTATGCTTTTACATGATGCCAATCATTTCCCCCACATATATTCAATCTCTTCATTTAATAGTGATCTTTCCTGGAAGGTGATGCTACTTTTCTTCTTTTCTGGGACATAATCTGTAAGGAAGAGGATCTCCTCTTGTAGGCTTTTCAATGCTTTTCTAAACAGATATTTTCTTGTGTAGAACCAGGCCAGGGGGTATATAGAAGGATACAAATACCTGTCCTTTGCCCTCCCAAGTATGAGCTCTATAGTAAATGGACAAAGCTGACATATGAACAGTGCCCCGGGGGGACTGGGGCTTGGCACTATCAGTACTCACTATAATTTACTTACTAGGACCAGGACGAAAATGACAATAATACGTGGTTTAAGGTTAGCAAGTTTTGGATACATATATATATATATATAGGTAACAATAACTTTATAGACCTCCAGAGAAACATTCATTGCAATGAAGCAGTATGTTGCACAAAGGGGGGACCCATTGAGCAGGTGTTCCTAGTGCACATATTCTGGTTGGGTACAATTAAACCTTGGTACTTGTATTCCCTGTACTAATCCCATACTTTTGCTTTGCCATACAAGGCTGATGGCATTTGTACATTTTTATCATGCCTTCCTTTGCTGGTGAATGGGCTGCCCTATGGTACACTATTTTACACTACTATTATACAGCCATTTAGGGCTTTGACAGATGGAGAGCTTAGTCACCCGTGACAAGGGAGATTTGTCGCGGGCGACTAATCTCCTTGAAATGCCATCCCACTGGCGAGAATGTAAATTGCCGGTGGGATGGCATACGCAGCACAGTGATTTGCCGAAATCGACTAAGTTGCCTTGAGAGGAACTTTTGCTGATTTCGATGCCGCGTATGCCATCCCACCAGCGATTTACATTCTAGCCTGTGGGATGGCATTTCATGGAGATTAGTCACCCGCAACAAGGGAGATTTGGCGCGACTAATCTCCCTGTGTGTCACAACCCTTAGGGTGAAGACAGATGGAGCTACTAGTAGCAGCTACTAAAATAGACAATGCTGATCACTTAGGGCTCTGGCACACGGGGAGATTAGTCGCCCGCGGCAAAACTCCCTGTTCGTGGGCGACTAATCTCCCCGAGTTGCCTACCCCTGCCATCCCACCGGCGAACATGTAAGTCGCCGGCGGGATGGCAGACGCGGCGGGGTGATTTCAGGAAATCGCCGAAAAAGACTCGCAAATCTTTTTCGCCGATTTGCGTGAAATCGCGCCTCCGTGTCTGCCATCCCATCTGCGACTTACATGTTCGCCGGTGGGATGGCAGGGGTAGGCAACTCTGGGAGATTAGTCGCCCGCAAACAGGGAGTTTTGCGACTAATCTCCCCGTGTGCCAGAGCCCTTATTCATAATTGTCTCTACATGTGTTTTAGCAGAAGCAATTCTCAGCATTGTCTATGGCAGGGGATTTTCTGGAGTTTAGTAGCTGTGAAAAAGTAGCTGCTACTAGTAGCTTAGTGTATCTTCACCCTTAATCCTGAAGACACGTGGAGCTATTTAGTAGCAGCTACTTGTCAAGGCTACTAAACTCCAGAAAATCCCCTGCCATAGACAATACTGAGAATTGCTTCTGCTAAATCACATGTAGAGACAATTATCAATAAATAATCAGCATTGTCTATTTTACTAGCCACAACAAGTAGCTGCTACTAGTAGCCCCATGTGTCTTCACCCTAAATAGGTAGTGCCTGCAGAGAGGGGGTTTTAATTACCAGAATACTCTCTCAAAGAACCACAGAGATTATAAAACCCCAATGTGCCTTTTGTGTTTGGACTTTTTCACAATCTGATAGCAGTTTGTTTGAACAAAAGCTCATCTGCATCTTTCCCAAAGTCCGCTGCATACTGGAAATAATCCCAGCCGCTGAGGCTTATTTAATGTTATGAGCTAAGCCGGCACCCATCAAGTCTCCAATTTAACTGTCACGAGCAAAATAATATTTATATTGCAAATGTACCATTGATTGTGGATAAAAAATTATCTAATTTCTTTTGGATTTAATGATTGTACTTTCCTTCCCAGTTAATTCCCTAAAACTCCAGCCAAACTAGATCGATATTGCGATGTGGAACAATGCCTTTGATTACTGACACAGACATTTTCTATTCTAAATGGAGTTTGGGAGATTTTTTTTTTTTTTTGGTTATTAAAAAAATTCTTATCTAATATATTTGTCTTAAAGTTCAACTTTTAACTTAGCGATAGAATGTGATAGAAGGAAGAGTTTCTCTAAAATGCCAGCACAAAGGCTGTATCGGAAGTGTGGGCTTAGGGGATGGAAGTATTACTCTGAAGAAAAGAAATCACAATTATTACAAGTGATGTTATTTTAAAGATCAATTTACTGTGTGTATCTGCTAAAGGGAAATACTGTAGCTGCAATGCTATCAGGAGCACTAATGTGAATAAGATGGAAAAAGTAGTGATGAGCATGTCAGTGGTGAGGTCCCCAGGTTTGGGCTGCCATTGGGTCCAACTTCAAGCAGGGCCCATGTACTTTGGTGTGCCAACCCCTTTGGTGGCTGATCTTGCCTCTCTGTCGGGCTGGGTGATGCTTGTAAAATGGAAGAGGACTACTGACTGGCTTGGGTGTGGCTTAGGAAGCAGCCAATGTAAAAATGTCTGGTTCACTCATCACTAGGAGAAAGACTTCTTGGGTTTATTTCTCAGAAAGCTACTCATAGGACTACTTATAGAACTCTTACGCTGTTTGTTGAGTCTTTTAATTTTATTTTTTTGCATTAAGTGAAGCTGCCATTCTTTTTTCCTAGTGAGCCAAATAAGGTAATTCATAATTCCCAACCTTCAGTGGAACAAAGGGGTAGGAGCCTTGGTTGAGTATTAAGGAAGATTCAGACAGTATGATGGAGTTGGTAGATCTGGAAGTGGAAGAGGGCAGAGCAAAGTGTATAAATGGTTGGCGGAACAAAGTAAAGATGTTGGGATGAAGCATTAAGAGTCAGGGAGAGGTTCACAAAGGCTTACACAAAGGGTTACAAATATTATGCAGAAGAATACCTTTCTGCTGTTTGAGTCAGCAGTCCCCCCACCCTAATTTTTCTGGAACCCAGGTCACAGCTTGCCAGGATATTGGGTGTTTATACCCAAGGCAATGGTTTTCTTTGGTTGATTTGGGCATACAGTCCTGGGAGATGGCAGCAGCAAGGAAGAAGGGTAGCATGGCAAGTATCCAACTTGATATGTTGGCAAGCAAGGGGGTGTTTGATTACAATGATAATTGCATTCATATGAGAAAGTACTTTTATACCATCTATAGTATATAATTACATTCTGGTAAAAGTTTTGTCATGTTTTTATAACTCTGTAGACCTTTACAACCAAACCTGGTATTCTATCTTCTTCTTGAGTTAATAGAAAAGGGGGTTGTTTTGGTATAGATTGCTGCCTCATAGATCATGTGTATTGGCACTGTCCTAGTCATTGTCTATGATACAGCAGAAATATAGCAGCAATATACACACATGAATGCCACTTATATTAACTTGTTGCACATTGACACAACATCTAAGGGCTCATTTACATCCACAAGTGCAGCAAAGTGTAATTCCGAGTGACACATTTCCTACAATGCAGCATTTTTTCCAGTAATTCCAACATCATTGCAGTTGCAAGGGGGCAAAGCACTTGGTGCAGTTTGGCTACTGTGTCTGATTCGCCAAATTGAATCCAAAAGTCTGTCTGACGTCTGTGCTAGATTCTTATGATGCAAGTGGTCTGCGCCTATTGATGCTGGGTGCAATAGGAACCCTGAAGCTACCACCTGGTCAGAAAGTGGCAGTAGCTCCAGGGTCCCCCACTTTAATAAGTGCACCAGTGCTCTATTTGCCACTTAAGGCAGGAACTGCATCATCAAGCAAACTATATAGAAGTACAAGGAGTGCATTTTGTACCTTTGTACCTTTAATGAAAGGGTTTTTACACGCAACTGACTGCCAGGAATTTGCAGGGGCCACAACTGCACTATACACATACTATATATATATAAACATCAAATAAAAATACAGTTTTAGGCCATGTTTTTATGTGATTCTATGCTAAATGTGTTTAAATATAATTTAATTAATTGTAATTACATTTAGATCCAAGGCTCGATATTTTTCAAGTGCTGCTCTCATGAGAGTTCTATGTAAACCAACCTGCAAACAGGCAAGCCACCCTAGATATGCTGGATACAGAGCAGAGAGAAAATGGAATTAGTCAGAGGAATTGGACAGTGAACTCGACAGTAGAATTTGGGAGAAGTGCAGTCTGTTCCAAATAATCTTGCAAGAATAATATTCTGGGATGGGACAACTACATTTTATACCACATCATTTGCATTTTCTATGTACTATTCATGACTTGCCCCTTATCTGACATCAGAGGCTCAGAGGAAGGCTCTGGAAATGCTATAGTACCACCAAAAGGGCTCGTTTTTGGGAGCCCAGCTGCGCCGCGCAAATGAAGAGTAATGTGTGCTGTGAGTGTGCAGTGGTGCCCTGACCCAAACTCAAAATGGGGGCCTATTTTGCAGCCCAAACCCACAAGTCCTGCAGGTTTGGGCTGGAAATGTAGGGACTACTGTCAAAATGCATCAGTTATTAGAGCTTCTGTAGCAGAATCTGCACTGAAATCTTTAAAAAACACAAAAGGGCCAATTCACTAAAGTGCGTTAAAATGTGCGTTATTTATAGCATGCGTTAAAATGTTTATCGCGTCTAATTTTTCGCATCTTAACGCACGATTCACTAAAAGCATACTTGCGTTAATTTACGCGTGATACTGCTTGCGTTAGTTTAGTCGCGAAGACTATTTTCGTGTGGTATTTGACAGAACGAGTGCTAATCTACGCACCGTGTATAAATAGTTGCCGCGTGCGAAAAAACGCACGCCATGTTAGCCATACATGCCAATACTTACGGAAAATTACTGTTCTGAAAATGCCCATTTCCCTGCAAACTGGCGGCTGCATCACTCTGGGGCCAACACAGACTGAATAAATCCCACTGCAAAGTCCATATTGTGTTACTAAAAGCTCACGAACTGTACTTTTCTATAATTACCGCCTGCCCCAAGTAGGGGTTAATTTTCGCATAGACTAATGCCATATTTAGCGCGTCTAAGTGTTTGTGAATCATGCGTTAGTGTTATTTCGGCGCACAAATTAAAACTGACGCATGCAGTAGCGCAAAATTTAACGCATGCGATGTGCGACTTAAAGCACGCGGTAATACTATAGTGAATCGCGCGTTAATTTGCTATGTAAACAGTGTCATTTAGAAATAGAAAGTACCCCATAAAAATAATGACAGTATCCCTTTAAAGTGGAGTATTAACGATTAACCCATTAACCCCAGAGAAATTAACAATCATATTAACTCCACTGAAATTTTTTTATACCACCTTCAGAATGTTTTCTTTTTACATCTAAAATATGACGTAACAGTGGGTTTGCTTTAATGCCATCTTTCTAAATAGATCCATTGAAAACATACCAGCAGTTTATGTAAACTTCCCCTTTAAGAATAAATGCTGGCAGTCCTTATAAATAACGGGGCCCTGCAAAATCTGTTGGACCCCAATGTCCCACCACAATCAAAGACATCTGGTTCCACAACTCTCGGTTGCTCAGTTTGCAACTTCTAGCTGCAAAATACTATATATGTTTAATAAAGCTTGTATTTCTGTAACATAACAACGACAGAAAAATGTGTAAAAGCCCAGTCACAGAAATAGATAAGCAATAAAGTTACATATTATCCACATGTATCTGAGCTAACAACCTTTTAAAAAGAAATACAAAATACTATAAAAAAAAACAGTAAAACAGACTGAGAGGCAGCAGTAAAATGAGCAGAGGTTCAAGCTGAAGAACAGAGCTGGGCATCAGAACCTGACACATGGGTCATTATTCCCCTAAATCAACATGGAGCGGGTGCAAATGATTTTGTGACACTTGATGATATAAAAAAAGGAAAAAAGTCTGGCAAGGAGACAGCAGCGAGACTGCTAAATCCTCGTGGGCTGTACCAAATAGGTCAGCAGGGGCTTTGCTTGTTGTGCATTAAAGCAGCAAAAAACTAAATTAGCGTAAACAATGGTTTTCAAACAAAACATCTGGCAGTGGAGCACAGACCCAAGACTTAAGGTGGCCATACACGAGGCGATTTCGCTCGTTGTGCGATGAACGATTATATCGACAAACGATCGTATGGCGATCGAGTTCCCATACGATATGCCATCCACGGGCAACGATAATTCGGGAAAGATTTTGTCGCATCATTATCGTAAAATACCTACGATCGTACATCTACGTACGATCGATGTCGTTGACTTCTGCTGCTGGCAATCGTGACATGCGCAGAGAACAATCGTTGAAAGACAAATGTCTGACACTCACACCAACTGGCAGATTTTATCGTTAAACGACCAAAATTTTTAAACCTGGCCGATCGATTTTGGGGACGATAATGTCGGCTCGTTTAGTGGGCCGACGATCGTTCGTACACCACCAACTATACGATAACTTAACGATAGCATCGGATCGTTCGGGAATCGGTCGTTTGTAAGTAAAAAATCGGTCCGTGTATGGCCACCTTTAGTAAGGCCTTTATAGAGAAATGTGATTTTTACACAAATGGTGCCTCAGTAGGGACTGTGGAAAGTATTTAACTGCTCTTATGGCTGCTATACATGACTGTCAGCAACTTATTGGGCAGGATATGAAGCCCTGTATGACTGATATCTGACTGATAATTTGGCCATACAATATATCTATCAGGCAGGTTAAAGTAGACATGTATGGACCAATAAAAACTGTCCCTACAGACAGTACTTTATTGGACCTGCCACCAGTCTGCCTGATACCCCAAATACGGCTGGATAACTATGGGTCAGGTTAGAAAATCTCATTAGGGGAGGACAGTATTAATATGCCTATGCAGGTCTCCCTAGGCCCCCATCATGGCCTTATAGTGGGTGCCCACCTGTAGAAAACCCTGCTGGGTGAAGGCCCACGTTGGTGAATTGATTTGTTTTTTGGCAATCTCACTATTGAATCTACCACATTTGTGGCAGATGGCAATTGGCATCACTTCCACCATTCAATGCCAAAAACTAGAATTTGCCTATGATTCTTTAGGCAAAAGTTCACTGTAAAAAGTAAAGCATCGGTAGGTATAGGGTTAAATAGGAACACACATGCATAATTTTTGGAAGGAACGAATAAGGATTCAGAGCAATTATGTGGAGGAGGAGCAGTTTTAGACACAAGTACCTTTAATAAATGTAATTTTTCATGCAAAAATTGCGGCCATATTTCACGAGTCGGGGGTCCTATATGACCCCTAGGGGCTGATTTACTAACCCACGAATCCGACCCGAATTGGAAAAGTTCCGACTTGAAAACGAACATTTTGCGACTTTTTCGTATGTTTTGCGATTTTTTCGGATTCTGTACGAATTTTTCGTTACCAATACGATTTTTGCGTAAAAACGCGAGTTTTTCGTATCCATTACGAAAGTTGCGTAAAAAGTTGCGCATTTTTCGTAGCGTTAAAACTTACGCGAAAAGTTGCGCATTTTTCGCGTAAGTTTTAACGCTACGCAAAATGCGCAACTTTTTACGCAACTTTCGGAATGGATAGGAAAACTCGCGTTTTTACGCAAAAATCGTATTGGTAATGAAAAATTCGTAAAGAATCCGAAAAAATCGCAAAACATACGAAAAAATCGCAAAGTACCGATCATTACGAAAAAAACGCAATCGGACTCCATTCGACCCATTCGTGGGTAAGTAAATCAGCCCCCTAGTATCATCAATTATCAGGTTAAATAAATAGGAAGAAAACCTATTCTTGCTTTTACCTGTCTGGTCACTACTCTTGTACCGGACCTTCTAGAAAGTCTGGAATCTCTGTTCTCTATTTGCTAATTCTGAGGGATTTGTAAGTAAAAGTTTCCAATGGAAAGTGATTCTGCTGCCTGGCTTGTTGCATTTGATATGCACAAAACAAAATTAATACTTTTTGCCATAAAAAGAATTATTGCAGCTCCTACATCAAGCGGGCTAATTAAAAAGCAAAAGAGTAATTAAATGAACTTCCCAAAGAAGTGCTTCTACTCGTTTCTAAATGTTAGAGCAGGAAATAAAATAGTAAGCAAATGTGCTTTCCCCCAGTGCTTTGAGTAATAAGTGGAATGTATCACTGCCGCATTATCATATTATTGTTTCTTAAAGTCAGAACTATCTGTAATCAGGGCTGCCAGCCGCACGCGTTTTATTCACAGGCAGAATTGGCATTTTAATGATCATTAAAGTGATATAAAAATATATAATCCCCCCCTGGAGGGTTGTGGGTAAATCCAGTGTCATAGATGAATTGGAGGGGGGCAGGGGACCCCTTTTTATTGAAAGCTCAAGGTCATGCTTTCATGGCACCCCAAAGAACGCACAATGCAAAAACAAAGTGTACAGGGGGCATCCCCTAAGAAGGGATGGACTCCCAAAAACTTCTTCCAAAAGGCTCTAAAGGTATTCCCAAAGCGTAGTACAAAATTATGTGTTTTTACACAAAATCCACACATAAGCACATAGCTTAGAGGGAACATTGATCCAAAGTCTTTCTTTACCCTAAAGGCTAGGGTGAGCCACTTTATCTTCGACTTCCAAAAGGCACTAAGGGGTAAAGGTCTTTGGACTCTCCTTCACCTTACGACTTTCTCCAAGGGGTTCAGTGAAACTTCTCCCGAGAAACTAGAGCCAAGGTTCACTGAGGACTGAAGCCTAATGGCCACACAGTCCTTCTGTAGATCTTTTTGTCAAAGCCCTAATGGGCTGAACTGCACCCCATATTCCTAAGTAAAAAAAAATATAAGAAAAGAGTGGAAGGTGACGAGGCCAAAGTAAAGTGCCACTTGTGCCTTTGTATATAACAATATATATATTAGATTATTTCTTGCTTAGCAAACAAGCTGAAGCAAAGAATAAAAATTACAATTTAATTAAAAGCATAAAGTGTTCTGTTCTCATGCCGCTTACTGCTTCCACAGTGAGTTAGGCACCTCTGGAGGTTTTCCCTAGAGGCACAACACCTTGAGCCTCCAAGCTGCCCGCCCCTCTGGCCAGAGGATCAAGCTTCCTAATCTGCCCCATCAGGAGTGTCTAGGACCTCTCTCCCTTAAGAACAAATACTACATTTGATCTTAGCCAAAAGGCCGAGAAGTGGGGTGCCCCTGTGCTGCTTGATTGGCACATGTTTGTTATCTGTCCTTAGAGTCGCCACCTTTTAGCTGGCATTATACTGGCCAGGTCAGGAGCAGGTCTATGAATGGGCATGGGTTGATGATGATGAAAATGCTGGCAGGGCCACACATCTGCTGATTGGAAGGAAAATGAGTGAGTAGAGTAGGTATCAATGGGAGATGGGGCAGCCAGGAGAGAGGTTCAGGAAAGACGCATCCCAGCGGCAGAGGAAAAATCATTACAAATGTTCCCGCTAGTACATTGCTGGTAAAATTGTAATACTGGCCCTGGCCTTGGCTGGTATTTTATTGGCTAGGTCGGTGAAATATCAGCCTGGTGGTAACCCTTATTCCTGTGCGAGCAACAGTCACATAGGAGGGGGGTGGGATGAGGGCTGTACCCAGAGCAGCTGCAGGTATACTGTGTATAAGGTGCTTTTCATACAGTTGCATAGTGGCTGATGTTAGAATCAAGTAGAATGCAATTCTTCCTGAGCCCAAACAGCCAATCGGACAGTGCCATTCCCAATATTTTCTCACTTGCTAAAAAAGCATCCAGTGGTATCATCTGTGCTGCCTTATTGCCGACACAAACAGATCTGTGGCAAAACTATTGATGAACAGATTCAAGCGAATGAAGAATCGTGCTAAAGAAATATAAGTCATATCCTCGCAGCTACGATCTGTTTTGTATTCACATAATTAGTAAATTGATATGCCTATGCTCTCTGAGTAAGGCCGTGCCTCAATGGAAATCAGTCTGAAATTAATAGACAATTACAAGTAACAAGTATGAACATCATTTTAATTGTTTGGGAATCCCATTAGATTCACTGTAAAGGTGCCTTTGTTTTCCTGCCATGACAAAGGGATTCCAGACTGACCTTGAACTTAACACCGACTGCAACCCACTACTGAAACCACTACAACTTTGCTCTACATGTTTAACCTAGTGGGTAGGTTTTTAATATACAGAGTTTATTACATCTTAAAGACAATGAAAGCTGAATTTACTGGGAGTGCCGATATGTTAGCCACCCCCCCCCCCACCATGAATTCATTCACTGCACCAGCCTGGGGGAAAAAGTGCTGCACTGCCATGTTTGCACCATGTTTTGGCACTAAGTTTCAGGCTGAGCAGCGGAAGTGATGCAATTGCATCTGTATTCGCGTTGAAGCACAAATGCAACTGTTTTCATTTTACTGCATTGACCGCAATGGCGAATCCCCAGCAACTACACTGGAATGGTGAGAAAAAAACACTAAATTGTGGATAAAAAAACATGGATAATAATGCCCAGAATTTCACTTTTAACTCTACATTTGTGGTTGTAAATAACTCAATGCACAAATCTAAGTCTGCTGATGGAAAGGTAAAAAACATACTTTTTCTCTGAGCCAGTGAATTTTTTTTTACAAAAAGTAGCACCAGAAATGCTTGGCTTTTAAATTAATTCTACCAACTTCCGTCCTACCTTGATGACCATTGACTGTGTAGGAATGCCCAAAAAATATTTGGATGAATGCTATGCAACAAGCAACAGACTGGTGGGCCTCATCAGAACAATACTCAATGGGACCACCACTGCCATTGCTATCCTCCTTGGCTGCCTCATGTAAGACAACTGACTTGATCCTAGCTGGGCTATTCAAGGATGCCTTAATCCATATTGGCCTGGTCAAGGGAAGCCACTGCTTCACATCACTGAAATGACCACCTTCTTAAGCCAAAGAGGGTCTTCTACTTCAATCTCAACACCCTTATAAAGGTTTTTGGACCTTGGACCTCGCCTTCTGCAGAAGAACCCAGGGCATTTCTACCCAAGGCACACTTTAGGGGTTGGTGCCATCTAGTGGCAGAACTACTTAAGACACCTTAACCATAACATACAAAATACAATTTACCCTTTACAAATAACACGGCATTTTCACTGACTTTGCTACCAGTTTGCATCATATAGAATACAAAGCTTCATGGTCTACACTACCATGTATTGTTGAACTTACTATATTGTAATGCTGCTGGGTAGAGAACATGAACTGTATGAAGTCATGCAACAATAAAGGTATTTTGACTGTGTTGGCCAGTGTGGTTCTTGAAGGCTTTTATGCTCTACTGCAGTGCTTCTGAATCTATGGGCCAGGCCCACCTAAGGGTGCCCAGAGCAGTGGCTGTAGCCCTAAACCTGAGGATCATTTCAAATGAATGCCTATTTTGTCTCCTAGACACTACTTGGAAGCAAAGCTTGATGGTCAGGTAGGACAAGAATTGGGATGAAGCTTGTCTCCTAGATATTCTTTGAGCTATGGCTATATGGCTGAAACATCAATGTTTTCTCATATCTGTAACCTTGTTATTTGCTAAGGGACACCCTGACCAAAGTTTGGACTTCCAAGGAAGGACTAAACTGAAAAAGTCTCAAAACCATTGTAGTGATCCTCAACCAGTGCTTTTGGAGCAACATGTTACTCAGTGACCCCTTGGATGTTGTTCCCAGTGGCCTCAAGAAGGTGCTTATTTTTGAATTCCTTGCTTAGAGGCAAGTTTTGGTTAGACTGCCAAACAAAGCCTCCTGTAGCCTACCAGTTCACACAGGGGCAACTAAATAACCAATCATGGCCCTTATTTGGCATCCCCAGGTACATTATTTATGCTTGTGTTGCTCCCCAACTCTTTTAACACTTGAATGATGGGGACCCTACTCTCTGTTGGGGACCCTAGTGTGTTTCAGTTAGAGAAGAGACTGAGGTTCCGACACTCCAAAGCGCAAATGGCCAAAGACCTCCAGAAAAAGAAAGGTGAGAGAGGGTTCTATATGGGAACATTATGCTGCATGTTGCAGTGCATCCTGGGGAGTTTAGGTAATACAGAGCAGTTCCATAATTGCATTCCTGCGCTCCTGGTCTTGAGAAGCCAGAAATATCCTTCCTCTGTGTATCTTTCCTGTTTATTTAATAGCTGCTGATAAAACATCCCTTTCTCACCACATTCCCAGAGCCGTGATCATTTTAAGGATTGCTTACAATATCATGATCTCAAATGAGGCAAATGTACAATAAATTTGAATATCTGAGCTACCAGGAAGGGGTTTTTTTTGTGGATATTAGAAACTCGCAATTAATAAAACATCTTAGGTTCAGTTTTAATTGCATCTCAGGGCTTATTTTGCGGAAAGCATTACACTTGATGACAAGGATTTGATTTTTCTAGGCCGTGTAGTAGTTTTTAATAGCAATTCACACGTGGAAGTGATCAAGCCAAGAGGAGTTTAACAAGGATTAATAGCGAGGCTGATTAATTGCTTCGGAGGAAAGGTGCTCTGCACGTGAAATAGCTGCCTGGCTACATCATAGTCACCGGCAAATATTTGTTGCGGAATAGACATTTTCTAATAATTGGGCAATATAACACAAAATACTGATTTTCTATTTTACCTTTAGGCAGAGACATTTGGACCTGAGGCCAAAAGCGAGGGCACCCACTACTCCCACACCACCGATATTCCCTGCCTCCTCTCATACCTCTGCTCTTGTGTGTCATTGAGGAGTCAGTCAGGTGATAGGATTCTCCAATCTGGAGAGGGCACAGTTGGGCTTCCTGTTTAACCCTTTTAGTGCCACAGAACATAGAATTTATGGTGTCTGCATGGAAAGATCACAGTGCCAGTGGCATTGACTTTATCCTTCTGCATCAATGCCATATTCTGATTTACATAGGGTTGCCACCTGTTTTGCTTTGACCTGGAAAGCCCAGTTTTCGGTATGGCTGTCCGGGTCAAAAATGCCTGCCTGGTTTCTCCAATAAGGAAAACCGGACAGGATTCTTGAACATTGACGTGGCGATTGGCCATTTACATGGCATAGCCTAACCCCGTGATGTTGCATGCCGTCACTGTCCTGCGCAGTGACATCATTCCCTGTTTGGAGTTCCTGGGCAAGAGATATGGTGACCCTAGATTTACACAGTAATGCATGGCATAGCTCAAAGCTGACTGCTAGGAGGGAAAGGGTTTAACAGGAAGTTAAACAGGAAGTCCTGTGTGGCATATTGATCAAAGGGTGAAACACAGTTCACCACTGTATGTTAGAGGGAAACCCTACAGGTCCCTATTCACTTTTGAAGCATATTCATTGTAGGTTGAAAATAGAGTTCACTGGCTAACTGCAATCAACTCTACTTTTGATCAATATGCCCACGTTTCAACCACTGCAGTCATCTGCAGTCAAAATGCCCCTACCTGTCTGCAAATGATGGTGCTGTCAATCAGGGATCATTCTGGGAAGCTCACCTTCACTTTCTGAGCAATCCTTAATTAATATTAGGGGTCATTGATTGCAAAGTTCCATTTTGAAAGCAATTGCCATGTGTTTTTAGCCACAATGCGAGCATTTTTCTAGTGCCATTATGTCAGCACTTGACACCATTGCAGCCTATGCGCCAATATCTTCATGGTTGTGTGCTTTAAAGGAAACTGGGCGAAGTTGAACTCCTAATAGCGTCACTGCCAGAGGTGGCTCCATGGTTCCCCTGCATCGATGGACACATTTGTGCAAAATTCATAACAGGAAGCGGGGCAAAGACAGTGTCGCCAAGCACAACTATAAGCTTAAAAGGCAGCCAGACAGATATTCTTCTCACTATACTGAGACGATTGTTGGTACAGCTTTAGTTAATATTTAAAATACATAGCTTTTATTAACATAATGTACTATTTTCAAGTTATTCTTTACATAGATATGAGTGCACACAGGGGCTGTGGAATGATACTGCATTGGCTACACAGTGGCCTTGACTCATTGCTTCCTAGAGAAAAAGTCATTTTTTAAGGTTGGCTAGGAATAAAATAGATAGACATTTTATTGGCATGGTGACATTCCGGCTACAAACGCTAGTAAACTTCTCTACAATCAAATAAAGAGTCGGGGCATGTTTCTCTATAGAGTGCTGGAATGTCCTTTATGATTCTAAACAATTTGGTAGCAAAAAGGAACCATAAACTTTATTTAGTTAATTACTAATCTTTCCAAATGACTGAAAAACAATGTTCCATTTTAATCCCAGGCAACTTCACAGAAGTCACTGAAGTCTACAGGTTTAGTCCATTTATGAGCTGGACCTCATGTGTTTTTCATTTTCTGGTTATCAGAAAAATCGATACCAACTTGGCAGTGGCTATTCGACTTTTTTGGGTCAAGCTCCCATTTGTCATCCATTATTTGGCCAGGGCTCCCCTCAGCTCCTAATAATGTTTCAGCCATAACATTAAATATAAACATTACTACCGTATATACTCGAGTATAAGCCGATCCGAATATAAGCCGAGGTACCTAATTTTACCTAAGAAAACTGGAAAAACTTATTGACTCGAGTATAAGCCTAGGGTGGGAAATGCAGCAGCTACTGCTAAGTTTTAACAATCAAAATAAATACCAATAAAATTACATTAATTGAGGCATCAGTGGGGTATATGTTTTTCAATATTTATTTCAAAGAAAAACAGTAAACTAGCTCTGTAAGCGGAGAAGAGGGTCAACAAAAACAATATGAGTACTACCCTACGCTCATTGCACATTGGCAAACTGGTAGAAGACTCAGTCCCGGAGGAGATGTAAGGGAAAATAAGTATTGCTAGTGGGAGCCTAGCCCAGGGCACTGGCGGGTCTGGTTGCGGGTGGCCTAATTTGCACACAAAGAAGAGAGGGTGCTAGTCTAGAGGGACCCATGGCACCCGACTCGAGTATAAGCCGAGTCGGGTGCTGAAAAACTAGGCTTATACTCGAGTATATACAGTATATCAGCCATTAGATCATATTTCCACGAATATCTATGACAGAAAAGTATTTACCCCCCAAATCTCTAAATTACCTTCAAGATGGCCTTCCATGTGTATCTAAGGCAGAAAATGGGCATTCCACCCTAATCCCTTTAGTATTTAGTAGGTTGGGTAGTAGCCTTTATTATTTGGCCTCCCAGACAAGTTTTTGGGCTTGAAAAAGTAGCAGACAGCAGCTTCCCAGAGGGCAAAATAGTTTTTGGTTTTCTTGCAGTTATCATCCAAATTCCATAAACTATTAATCACGTTCCTAGTCTCTCACATCCCTTGCTGTTTAAGCTGGTCTTTCTCTGTCACTAACTCTTACAGACTATAAGTAATTGGTAACCACTGGTGGGAAAGGAGAACCTTAACACTCTTGCCTTCAATGGACTAGTTCGTTCGGCCATTTTTGATGAATATATTTATTTATTAATGCTGGTTGTAAGCAGTTGTGCATCAGTGGCAGTAGTAGCACAGAATACATTAGTAGGTTGTTCATAACAAACACAAGTAACGCCAAAACCAAAACAGACAATGAGTCCTCCAACCTGCTAAATGCATTAACAATTCTAACATTTCTGCTGGTGGAAGTTTAGTTTATCCTCTCTGTTTTTTTGCTTATCTTTAGACAGAAATCCCAATATTGCTTGTTTTAGCGCCTTTCCGATATTTCCTTGCAAATGAAATAAAAACTCCTTAATTGGAGTCTCACTTTTAAATTCGTTGCCATCTGTGCATGTTTTGGATTGAGAACCCTGCTTTTCTTAGCCTGCTAAATTCCCCTCCTTTAAGATGTGTTTATCCTATCAACATTGCCATATTTCCCTTCGAACAATTTGAAGTGCAGCCTGCTGTTATGTTTCCTCCCTACTGACTCCCCCTACAGTGCAATCTCTATTATTCTGCTGCAGTTCCAAAATGGTTGTGGCATACGTTTTGACTTTAATGTGCCACAAGAGGAAACATTGTTTATGTACTGCGAAGAGATGGCTCTTTCTTCAGATCGGGCTACTTTATCTTCTTCCTAAGCCTAGCTGAAATGTTCAACTGGCAGTCATTCCAAGCCAATTTCTAGGCTCCTCCATGCTTCTAGCATAATAATGGAGGAGATGTTGAACGCGGCTTTTTGCACTTTGGAAAGCTCCGCTTATTTCAAAGGGCCTGGGAAATGGCTAATAAAGGAAATTTTAAAACTTAATTTACATGCTGCCCCGAAATGAACTTTTCATGTTGTTTCATTTACTTGGCTTAGTCAACACACAGCTTTAACTGTGCAAACTCAGAAAAAAATGCAAACTTTAGTCTGATGCTCTTGGTTCACTATATAGTTCAACAGGCTAAGTTTATGTCATCGTTTTCCATTCAGTTTTTCACCATGCTCCTATATTTCACTGTTTTTTTCCAATTTTTTAAAATTTACTCTTGTTTAAAACCTTTTTTTGGAGTCATTAAAACAACAAGAGCAGGATAGACCTATGTAGCCAAAATGCAAACCCTCTCCTAAACAGTATTGGCTTAATGATGGCCAGAAGCATGAGCGATAATGAGAATTAATTTTGTACCGGTATATAGTAAGTGCAATGGCGGAACAGATGGAACAATCTCCTTTTTCTTTTCCGTTCTCCCAACCTGGTTTACTTTTTCTGTTTTACCTATTGATGAGCAAATTTGTGGCCACGTGCTTTGTTTTGTCAGTGAAAATTTTTCTTTATACAGGAAAAAAAGGCCTGTTGGCTTCAATGCATTTAGATGGAGATTAATACCACTGACTCCAATGCCATTTTGTGAATTTGTCTGTGGTTTTGCTAATTTATTGTCAAAGCAAAATGGGGAATGTTCCCTTGTCACTAGTTTTACCCAATACTTTAAACCTCTTAGTTCCTTCCCTACAATTTACAGTGGCCATTTTTGAACTAATAAGGATCATTTCTACATTTTCTTTTCTAAGTTTTTTTTTTGGCGGGGGGGCGGGAAGTGTTTGATTCAAATTCAACGAAAGGCTCTATCTTAGTTAACATATTAGTAAAATGTTCCAGAATAAGAGGAAGCTGATTTACTTTGGCCAAAACCTGGTAAACCAAAGCTGAACTAAAGACTGAGCCAATTATTGTCCTCAGTGTTGTATATGAGAAAAATTATTCTCCTTAGCTAAAATTCTACTAGTCAGCCAACAGCAGACAAAAGTCAGAACCCATTCAATAGGAGTGTCAGTGTTTAAATTCTTTCTAAATGCATGAAATATAGTTCTAGCTATTATGATTGTTGCCTACAAACAGTGGCCATCTTGATTGATGCAACTTCAAAGAGTTAGTTTCCCCAAGGACTGTATCAATATAATCGCAAATTTATGTTTCTGATTTCTGAGGAATATTTGGTGCAACATTCATTCTATGGTTTGTTCCATGGTAATAAGATGAATAAAGAGTTTAGCTGTCTGGAGTGATATCCTACGGCTCCAAAGTCTGTAAATCCTCTTGATAGTGGAAATGAAAAAATACAATGATCAGAAATAGTGGGAGTTAAACCCAGAGTCCAGTTTACTCTATATCAGTACATGTGACTCTCAAAGGTCAAAGACAGACAATAGCAGATTGGGTCAAAACACAAGTAGGTAAGTCAGAGGGAAAACCAGACGTGAGAACAATGAATAGTGACTGATGGATCTTGGCTCAACCAAGAGTTCAGCCTAAGATTAAATGGAAAATGGCACAAAGGGAAAATATTTTTTTTTTTAACTGAAGCCCATTTGAGAAATTCCCTCATTTGATTTATTTTGGCATCTGTCATAAAAAGATGGCATTCAGTTAGCCCAGGGGTCCCTAACCTGCGTTCCGGGGACCGGTGCCGGGCCGTGGGCTGTGCTGAACCGGGCCACCTATGGTCCCAATTACTTGTGATCCCAACTCCCTGATGCGTTACAGCCATGACAATAGCTATTCGAAGCCCAGTAAGATTTCTACTGATTACGACAAGGACTACTTTATTAAGCTGTATGTAATAATAATATTAATAGTAAAGTGCATAATATAAAATTTAACTAGCACTAGTTGCGCCGCACCCCCCATTCTCGGTCCTTGGAAAAATTGTCTTTCTTGAAACCGGTCCGTGGTGCAAAAAAGGTTGGGAACCACTGAGTTAGCCCAATGTTTTTAGCCCTGTATTTGCCAATGGTTCTACCCTTTGTTTTTGGTCAACCATATAGGAAATTTTCTTTTAAAGTTTCGAATCCAGACAGCATCAACCAGTCATGCTCCAACTTGCAGAGAAACTAAAACTCAAATGATCATTCTGGTCATCCCCCCCCCCCCCCAATTTCATGACTTTCCTATATTTCAGAAGGGTTCAATTTGAATGAGATATGAGAATAATATCCATTTCGAACTACAGATGTGCTAAACTATGTGATCATTTTGGAGTTATTCTGTGTGCTATGAAATGCTACTGAAAATGAATTAAGTGGCTTGTAATATATTCAATATGTGGTGCCATGGCAACCTGAACATGTTTTGCATTTGTTTTATGTGCGCGCACCATAACGGTTTAATGCTATATCCCCATTACTATTCAACCAGCTGCGCCAATTTCTATTATCATAAAAGTGCGCTGTTTGTCAATGGAGGTTGCTCTTATAGGGCAAGTCCTTTGATTGATAATGCAGCCACAGGTTTTATGTACTTAGGTAGAAAACCCGCTCTCTTTTTTTCAAACCTATTTCCGTATTTTTTTGGATCACGTTCTTTGTAAAACGAATTATGAGACATAAAGTTCTTGCAATAACCATAACCTGTGTAATATCCATATTCCTGTTAAATGATCTATGGCTTCAAATCAGTATGGATTCTTTTGACTTGTTCATTTACACTTCCTCAGATTTGCGGCTTCCAATCTATTTTAACAGATGTTGCCACTGAGAGACGTGATCAGAAATAATTTCATAAAACTGAAAAGAACGGATTTCTTCTGTATTGTACGACTGATCTTCCATATAATATATATATATATTTATTATAATAATATTTTATAGTTTGTGCCAAGGTCATTTGTATTAATGTTGTTTAGAATCACTAAGTAACACAAGCTCACTCAGCCTAACAATAGTCACCTACCACAGCCAATTGGGTCTGATAGCACAATTTTGGTTTATGTATGTCACTAAGTAGGTTAAATAAGTAAGAATAAACCATGTATAGCTATAACAATATATATGGATATACATATATTTATAACCACAATTGAATTTGACAGCTACTTAGTAAAAACACTATAGCTAAACTCTGATGAATAAGCTATTTACAATACAACTAATTCACACACACATGCAAACCGTATTTTCATAAGCTCTCTTTATTCTTGTTGTTCTTCATAAAACCAGCATTGTCTGTGGATTTATACACATTCCCCAATACATATAATAAAAAGCATAGTATGAAGCTCTGATTCCTGCTTGATACAGTGCTACACAAAGAGGCATGATGGTACCTGGCCTCCCACTATCCACAGGCTTTGTCATATAGCATTGCATCAATGTCCTCCTCTACGTGCTAGTAAGAAGATGTTATCCTTGAAGTGTTCTAGTGAGTGCCCGTGCAGAGAAATGCACTATGATTTTTGTCAATTTCTACTCATTTACCACAATGTATGAAGTTTCTGTTGAAGTATTAACTACCCCTACAAAATTATTGTTAAAAAATATAGTTGTAGTTTAAAATACACAGCAATACTAGTTGAAGTTGTCTTCAAACACATTTACCTAATTGTCTGAGTCATGCATAGGTTCTAGAGCATTGATGTGTCTTGCTCTGAAGGCATGTAAGAGGCTGCTATCTAGATTTTGATATCATTTTATGGCTTAGTGTGATTTCTAGGTTTGTCAATAAAGGGTTGGCTTTACTGGAAACTCAAGAAATTTCCAAGTGAAGGGGAGACTTGGTGCCTATAAAGAGGGTATGGGCTATGGAAAGGCCCTTTGTAAGAAGGGTGGAGACACCTTGAGCATTGAAGCATCATGTTTCCTTGGCAGGTCAGTGGGTGTCAAATGGCCATTGTTTAGGACTATATAGTGATAGATACATAGACATGTAATTGTTTGCCTTAGCTAGCATGGACAATAGTCACCCCACCAAGGAGGTTTGTAAAAGTACTGCCCACACCCAATACATTGATATGTAGACAAAGTAGACAAATGCGAGTTAAGAGCTTAATAATAAAAACTCACCCATGTTTTATTTATTCCAATAGGATTTTTAGAAGCGTATAAATGTGGCCCCTGGTGTAGACTTCTTATAAAATGTCTTTGGTGCAGTGAGTAAGGGTAGATTTACTACAAAAGAGGGAAAGTTATTCCAGTTTAATTACTGTATATGTACGGGGAGGGGCGCCCAGAGAGTGTTGCATTGCAATGTGAAGAGAGAAGAAATGTGTGTACAAACCTGGGCAATTTATTGGATCATGACATAAGTGTGTACTTCTATTTCTAAGAAAAGCAAAGGAGGGTAGAGGTATTTGTCTTTATATAAAGCCATAATGAAAGCTGCACCACAGAAAGTTATCAACGCTAGCACTGGGGGTTCTGTGGAGGACATAGAGGTAGAGATTTCAGTTGGAAGTAAAATGGCTAAACATGTTACCAGTGAAAAATGCTACAAACCTCCCAGTATAAATGAGAAGAACAGGACCCCACAACCATTGATTATGGAAACTTTGCAACTATGTTACAGATAATTCCAGCCATTTAATGGAGTAATGGGGTAACCAAGTCAGAAAATGAAAATGGGTTTGTAAATATAATAAAGAATGTTTTTAGTTTACTAGTTTAGTTCAAAATGTTGAATTTATCTCCAGCTTTTGTGTGGGTGAGAATAAGGGCAGTAATGATCATAACGTGGTCTTCTTTGAGATTATCCAGACAAATGTATGAGTATGGAGTATTTAGGCTACAGAGAGATTTTTATTTAAGTTGCATAACTCCTTGTAACATGTAACAGTGGTTCAGACTGGCTCTATGAGTGAAGTTATCATGGTGCTGATGTGTTGCCAACTTGCCACTTATAAAAAGGGGCTCCCATTTTCAGTCAGACAAATTTTCATAGGGCATATACAGTATATCAAACCTGCCACCTCAAATGGACTTAAATGGGAAAGTTCCAACTGCTGTAAACAGCATCTTTGGGCTGGAAAAATATTTCTCTTTCAAGTGAATATGAGGCAGCAGGGTGATTTCCAAAACATGCCAGTGGAGAAAGGGACCCATATATCATTACATTTTGTTTGACATCTGTAGTAGGCAAGCTTTTGGAAGTTATACTATTGGTATTAGGAAATCTGGACTTTGGTGTTGCAGTGGATGTGATTAGTGATGAGAGAATCTGTTCCGCTTCTGTTTCGCTTCGCCGAAAAATTCACGAATCTTTCAAAAGATCCGCGAAACGGCGAAAAATTCGCGAAATGGCGAAAATGTCGTGCGGCAAAAAATTTTTTTTTTTTTTGTCGCACGTTTATTATTTTGTCGCCCACGGCTATTATTTTGTTGCACGGCTATTCTTTTCTCACCCGCGGCTATTATTTTGTCACGCGGCTATTCTTTTGGCGCCCGCGACTATTCTTTTTTGATGCCGGCGACAATTTTTGGACGTGCGGCAAATTTTTCCGCGAATCCATGCCTGGCGAAACATTTTGCCCATCACTAGATGTGATGTAGTTAGATTTTGAATGAAGTACCACACTGATTACATTATGAAGGTCTCAAACAAAGAGTAATAGTAATGCTTTCTAGCTGGACCAGTGTTGTTGGCCAGTGCACTTCAAGTCTCTGATTTGGTTCTAAATACTGGCTCTGTGTCTGCTGATGATTCCAAATGGAGAAAAACAATAAACGTTGTGCAGCTTGACTTGAATAATTCAGGCACTGGGCGGCAAACTGACAAATTAGTTTTTGGCAAAGGTTATGCATTTAGTCATATACTACGCAAATGTCAGTTAAACGTGCAATTGGGCCCTCCTTTACTTTAGAAGGATTTGGGGGTTATTGTGAATAGCAGATGTTGCAACCTTATGAAGCGTCAGGTAGTGTCTGTAAAGCTAATAATTCTTTAAACAAAGGGGTATTTACAAAATATTTACTCACAATCTTTGTAAGGGGTTGACCTTACTTCACATGTGCAGCAGTACAAATCAATCCTTCTCCATGGCTTCAAGCCTTTCTATGATTTTATGAAATAAAATTAGCAGCTTCCAAGATCTTCAATCAGTTTTATGGGTGTTTTCTTACTTCTCTGGCTGAGGTTTAGAGTTAACAAAAGTTATCAACCTGGCAAAATAAATAATATTCCTAAGTAAAAATGCTGCATTCCTGATTATAATTGGGCTCAAAAGGCAGAAATCTACTGTGCAAAAAAAGTTTTAGCGTTTATGCTTAACTAAATTCCTTTCTGTTTTTCCTTCTGTTCCTTCTGTTCTTAAGAAGCAATCAAGCATTCTCCTTGTAAGTACATATTTATAGATATACAAAACCCGGCCATAAAAAAACAATGTTCAACCAAGGTCCATAATGTTCAGGACATTATCATGCATCAGCAAGACAAAATTATTGATTATTAAAGACCTAAAAAAATGTAATTATACAGATAGTGGAACTGCAATCATTGGACTTCAAAACGTTATCAATAGTTAATTGGAATTAACTCATTTGAGTGTTTTTTGGGCTATAAAAATTAAAGAAACGACTATGGATACATTTACCTAATTTTCATAATCCTGTAAATTTGTAGGGTACAGTATCTGCAAGCCCAGCTGTTAGTTTACAACAAAGTTTTCTATAATCTTTTACCTTTGTTTGGATATATGTAAGGAATATGAAAGAACATCCCTGGGCATGGATATTTACATAAAAGCTGTACAGAAACATACATGGATCACCAGACAATACTAAGACATTAAACATCCACCTTGTCTGTCCTTTCCAGCAGAGATGATGAAAGATGGTTGATGCACCGGTACAGAAATATTTTGGACCCCTATGACACAGTAAACTATCGGAATATCAATGAAAGGGAATCTTTTTATGATATGATCAAGGATTAAAGATAATTAAATGAATTTAGCTAAAAATAACATCTACAATAACTTGTCTGTTTATGTTTATTCTCTATGGATGACTTTTGCATATGGGTGGGTTTTTTTTCTACAGTGCCTGAGGGCACCTTACCAATGGCTAAAATGGACAACTGCTGGATGTGACAGAGTGACATTTCATATTTAGTCATATTTAGTCAACATATGTAAAGAGAGTGTATGATTCTGCTAGGATTTTGAACAAGAACCTCCCAGTTACTGGCTGTAGCTTCCCTAGCCAATGGATCTGGAAGGCCTCCAGAAGGTTCCTGGTGAATCTGGTCTGTTCACCCTCCTTTCCCATTACATCCCAGCTGCTTTATTTGGTTATTTAGGGCCAGCCAATAAGAGGTGTGTGCACCCAAATTAAACATCATTTCCTGGCCTTAGCAATGTTGTTGCTTGAGCATTGAGGCTTGTCCAAGGCTCCTGCCTCTCTTGGCTCTTGTCCTGTCTGGCCCTATGGTCTTGTCCTGTCTAGTCTTCTGCATGATCCTGTCTTCTACTCCGGTCTGTTCTTTCTTTACACCATCTCTTTCTTTGGCCAGCCTGTTGTGATCTTTGTGCATCCTTTGCCGTTTCAGATCTTCACCTACACCTTTTGTAACATAATAACATAGTAAATTAGGTTGAAAAAACACACGTCAATCAAGTTTAACCTTATACAGTGTGCCTATATATAACCTGCCTAACTGCTAATTGATCCAGAGGAAAGCAAAAAAACCCTATCGGAAGCCTCTCTAATTTGCCGCTGAAGGGGAAAAATTCCTTTCTGACTCAAAGATGGCAATTGAACCAGTCCCTTGATCAACTTGTACTATGTCCCATAACCCTGTATTCCCTCACTAGCCATGCTCTATATGTTAATATAGATATGTATGAGCAGAGTCAGTAACCCATACAGTGCTCTCCTCTTGTCTCTTATTTGTTTATAATGGGGAAGAAGAGAAGGTTTTGTCTGTGAAGGTTCTCATTTATCCAGGTCATGGTATATCTGTAGTAATAAGTCAAATCAACTGGACTTGCTGTGTTTTTCTTAAAGACATTTCGCCCAATCAATTCAGAACTGGATGACTTGTGAAATGTCTTCAAGAAAAACACAGCAAGTCCAGTTGATTTGACTCATTACTAAAGATAAGAGAAGGTTTTATTGAAATCAAAGACCATATGATGAACCCTGTGGCTAATGTACTTTTCGTTTTCTGAAGTTTTTAGGGCATTTTGAGCTATAAAACTCTTCTTTATAGAATTTTGAGGGTTTCTGAGGGTTACCTTATAGAAAAAATGGGAAAAAAATATGTAAAATGCAATTGAAGCAAAAATTGTGATTACTTTTTTTTGTTGTGAACCTAATAAATTAGCCCCCACATATTGTCCTAGGGTTTGTCATCAAGGGTTTGAATACTTTTCAAAACATCATCCTAGGTATGGGATCACTTATCTAGAACCATCTAGAGTCCATTTTGAGCAAATAATTCTAATTTTTAAAAATGATTTCCCTTTTCTCTGTAATAATAAAACAGTACTTGTACTTGATCCCAACTAAGATATAATTACCCCTTATTGGGGCAGAACAGCCCTATTGGGTTTATTTAATGGTTAAATGATTCCCTTTTCTCTGTAATAATAAAACAGTACCTGTACTTGATCCCAACTAAGATATAATTACCCCTTATTGGGGGCAGAACAGCCCTATTGGGTTTATTTAATGGTTAAATGATTCCCTTTTCTCTGTAATAATAAAACAGTACCTGTACTTGATCCCAACTAAGATATAATTACCCCTTATTGGGGGCAGAACAGCCCTATTGGGTTTATTTAATGGTTAAATGATTCCCTTTTCTCTGTAATAATAAAACAGTACCTGTACTTGATCCCAACTAAGATATAATTACCCCTTATTGGGGGCAGAACAGCCCTATTGGGTTTATTTAATGGTTAAATGATTCCCTTTTCTCTGTAATAATAAAACAGTACCTGTACTTGGTACTTGGTAATTAAGCTGCATGAATCCTTATTGGTGGCCAAACAGTCCTATGAGGTTATATTTTTATGTTTTTAGTAGACTTAGGGGCACATTTACTAAAATTAGTTTTTTTCTGGCCTTGAAAGTCATATAAACTCGACATGGTATAAATTCGAATTAAACTCGATCATTGCTGTATTTCTAAAATGCCACGATAATGCTTGAATCGTTCAAACAAAAATTTTGAGTTTACATTAGAAAATCCCGAATTTTTCGACTTGAAAGCATTGTTGAAACTCGAGAAATTCAAGTTTAAATGGACATTTGTTTCCATGAATCCTCTTTATTTTTCCCGAACAGGAAACAGCAGCCATTTTAGAAGCATTGGCACTCATTCTTGGAAAACAATAATGTGTTTAAGTTTCATTTTAAAGTGGGTGAAACTGAAAACAATGATGGAATTAACTTACCCTTGAAAAGTGTGAAATAGAAAACAATGAGGGAATTAAGTTGCCCTTGAAAAGTGTGAAACTGAAAACAATGAGGGGATTAACTTGTCCTTGAAAATGTGTCAAGGACAGGCTGTCACTGACTATTCTATTCCTCTACTATTCTAAGCCTCCATAGGACACAATGGAACTCGACAGATCAAACCTGTCAATTTATTATTTTACAAAAAAAAGTGAAAAAATGAATTATGGATGTTATTTTTTAAAAATTAGAATTTTTCTGGGAATAATAATGAACAAAATCAAGTTCTGGTGAAAACCAACGTAAATCTCGAAATTATCTAGAAAACCAACGTAAATCTCGAAATTATCTAGAAGTAATAAAAAATCTGACTTTATCTCATAATTGTTTAGTAAATGTGCCCCTTAATGTATATCAGGGGTCCCCAAGCTTTTTTACTCATGAGACACAGTCAAATGTAAAAAGACTTGGAGAGCAACACAAGCACCATAAATGTTCATGGAGGAACCAAATAAGGGCTAAGCTTGGCTATTAGGGGCCTCTATGCACACTATCAGCTTACAGGGGCTTTATTTGGTAGGAAATCTTGTATTTATACAACCAAAACTTGCCCCCAAGTCAGGAATTCAAAAATAACTCCCTGGTTTGGGGGCACTGAGAGCAACACCCAAGGGGTTGGTGAGCAACATGTTGCCCCTGAGCCACTGGTTGGGGATCACTGATGTATGGTGATCTAAATACAGCTATAGGTTCCCTTATCCGGAAACCCGTTATCCAGAAAGCTCTGAATTACGGAAAGCCCGTCTCCCATAGACTCCATTTTAATCAAATAATTCAGAATTTTAAAACTGATTTCCTTTTTCTCTGTAGTAATAAAACAGTACCTGTAATTTATCCCAACTAAGATATAATTACCCCTTATTGGGGGCAGAACAGCCCTATTGGGTTTATTTAATGGTTAAATGATTTCCTTTTCTCTGTAATAATAAAACAGTACCTGTACTTGATCCCAACTAAGATATAATTACCCCTTATTGGGGGCAGAACAGCCCTATTGGGTTTATTTAATGGTTAAATGATTCCCTTTTCTCTGTAATAATAAAACAGTACCTGTACTTGATCCCAACTAAGATATAATTACCCCTTATTGGGGGCAGAACAGCCCTATTGGGTTTATTTAATGGTTAAATGATTCCCTTTTCTCTGTAATAATAAAACAGTACCTGTACTTGATCCCAACTAAGATATAATTACCCCTTATTGGGGCAGAACAGCCCTATTGGGTTTATTTAATGGTTAAATGATTCCCTTTTCTCTGTAATAATAAAACAGTACCTGTACTTGATCCCAACTAAGATATAATTACCCCTTATTGGGGCAGAACAGCCCTATTGGGTTTATTTAATGGTTAAATGATTCCCTTTTCTCTGTAATAATAAAACAGTACCTGTACTTGATCCCAACTAAGATATAATTACCCCTTATTGGGGGCAGAACAGCCCTATTGGGTTTATTTAATGGTTAAATGATTCCCTTTTCTCTGTAATAATAAAACAGTACCTGTACTTGATCCCAACTAAGATATCAATAATCCTTATTGGATGCAAAACAATCCTATTGGGGTTAATTAATGGTTTATTGATTTTTTGGCAGACTTAAGTTATGGAGATCTAAATTACTGAAAGTCCCCTTATCCGGAATACCCTTGGTCCCGAGTATTCTGGATAATGGGTCCCTATACCTGTAATAGAACAACTTGTTACCCAAAAACCCACAGTTCCCAAGCATTCCAGATAATACATCCCATACTAGTAATATATCATTAACCTCATTTAATTTGTAAGCAACACAGTGAAGCAAAAAATAGCCCCACAAGTTTCCTAATGCATGCTACCAACATTCCTATGCTTTTATAGCCCAGAATGACTGTGCTTATTCTCATTATGTTGGTCACATACATATTTGCTTTTGCCTTCTTCCATTTCTGTAACAGAGCACTGTTTGCATTTGCCGCATATGCATGATTTTTAGTATCAATGTAATTATAGAGGGCATAAAATGCTGTTGATGAGTGCATTTTTCCTTTAATTGCTCAATTTTTAGGGGACTGCATATCAGTATGATTTTATTACCACAGTTTAGCATAATATTAAATTACTGTTTTACTCAATAGCTCCTTGGCAAACATGCAAATGCCTCCCAATTTCATTCATTTGACAGAAATTTCTTAATAAGGCAGGTTGACGACAACTTAAACATAGTTGTTTTTATTTCAGTGTAATATACGGCGGAATAAAGACATTAGCAACTGCTGGGATGAGCTTGTGTAAATCTAGCTTCTGTCACATGTGTCCTAATGATATCTTTATTCTTATACGGCAGCACTTGTTGTACTGAGGAACGGCATACGGAATTATCCAGGCAAAGTTCCATAGAATTTACATTCTGGTGTCTGAAGCACTGATGCTAACAGCAAATTCAAACAGATTTTCTTGCAGTATTTTACACCATCTGGCCTTCCTTGGTGCTACCACCCTACTATTTACTATTTAACAGTAGGAATGGGTAAACTATGTCTGCATATCATTGGCCTGTATCGTGGGTGGCACAAAAGAAACCTCAATAAATATAGACTTTTTAATATAGTTGAACTGATAATGTTGGATTTTTGAGTGCCTAGCAGTGTAGCATCAATGTGACAGGCTCCCTTACTCAGCTCCCTCCCCCCTTTTACCTCTTTTAGGGCCGTGACAGACGGGGAGATAAGTCGCCCTCGACAAATCTCCCTTGTCGCGGGTGACTAATCTCCCCGAAATGCCATCCCACCGGCTAGAATGTAAATCAGCGGTGGCATGGCATATGCGGTGTGGCGATATGGCGAAATTGCCAAGTTGCCTTGAGAGGAAACTTCGCCGATTTGGGCGCCGCATATGCCATCCCACTGGCGATTTACATTCTAGCCAGTGGGATGGCATTTTGGAGAGATTGTCACAGGCGACTAATCTCCCCGTCTGCCACGGCCCTTAAAGCCCCCCGTTCCTCCCCCCCATCACGCCCCCCCCCAATTAGAGACAATGAAATACATAGGCCACAGCTTTTTATTAAACAGACAATAGGATAATAAATAAATAAATACATACAAACAGTGAGTTAAAGAGCAACATTTTACCAATAACATGGAACATACACGTAATACTCCCAATTGGAATGCGCGAGTGAGAGAAGGCAAACTGTAATCCACCAGCTTCCTGGGCCTGGGACCCTTGTCCAAGATGGTTACCATCTACCTTTTGACACCCATGTGCCAAAACTGGGGCCTAGCCCCCACCCCCTAAGCAAGCATTTCTCTGTAAGCTGTGGCAGCATAAACAACCCCCCCCCCCCCCCCGATTCACTACTGGGCAGGACAATGCTCCTTGGGTTCCAACAGGTAACTGGGACTGCCTCTTCCTACTCCTTTCCCTCTACTAACTTTACCTATCCTAACATTCTCCCTTCTTCTGGTCCTAACCTGCTCCTATTTACATCTTCAATTCTGCCTGCTCTTCCTAGCACCAAGGCTCCTGTGTCCCTAAAGGTATGGAGCCCCCTTCTCATTTTTGCTAATATGGTGTGATCCACTCCCATTGGTTGTAGGTTTGGGGCTTGGCACCCAAATCCAAAGTTTGTATCAAAGTTTGTCTACACTTTTTGTACATCTATGGGGTTATTATTCTTTCCTTGATGGCACAAGAGAAGCCAAGGTAACCAGTTGAAAGCTTGACAGGAGATGAGATCCAGAATGAGGTGTTCAGATGATATCAAGAACTTTTTGGCCAATGCTAAAAGCAGAAAGAGAAGCAAGTTTGTGGTAGCATCATGCTGTTGGGCTGGTTTTTATCATCAGGGAATGGGCATCTTGTTAAAATAAAAGGCACAATGAATGGTACAAAATAAAATACTTCAAGAGAAGCTATGCCCAAGCTTAATCACGATTTAAAACTCTGATCTGAATGAATTAAAGAATTTGTGCCACTATTTAAAATCTGAGATGCACAAAACTAATCCAATTAACCTGTACAGTCTGGATAAAGTTATTATTATAATTAACATTTATTCCACAGCGCTGTACAATAAGTGGGTTACATACATTGGACATACAGAGTAACATATAAAGCAATCAATGACCGATACAAGAGGTGAAGAGAGCCCTGCCCAAAAGAGCTTACAATCTACAAAAAAATCAGCCCAAAAGAATGTGTGGACATCTCTCAGTGTATGCAAAGCATACCCATTAAGGGTATAAGTGGCTGCATATTATTATATCCTAGGTGCATGACCTTACATTTATCCACATTGAATCTCATGTGCCCCTTAACCTTCCAGACTGCCAGTTTAATGTTTTAGTTTAATTGCCTTGCATTTGTGTATGAGCAAACACTGATACATTACTACATTACTTACAATACCCTAAGTTATTAATGGCCACTTAAACAAGTTTGTTTAGAGCAGATCTGTCCAACTGTTAAACTACTACTCCCAGAACTCTCAGCAAAGGAGCAAATCATTTTTATGTGAGTTTTTAGAGGTAGTTAAACAAAGACATAAGCAATAAAAGACCAGAAAAATGGGCAAAGGGTTGGTGAATATTACCCAGTTTGCCATTAAATGGATGATTTGGCAAACCTAACAAAGGAGAAAGCTGAGTATATTGCAGGGTTTAGGTATGAATGCATTTATTTTGTTTAGGTTGGATATTTTCAAACATTTGAGCTAAAAAACATCATTAAACTATCTGGTAAATATCCTCCGGGGAGAAACTTGTGAGCAGCAACGGGAAGCTCTAATGTTATAATGAATATACGTAGAAACATTCACATGGCAGGGGAGCTGGAATCTTAATGTAGCCTGAATTAAGTATAGCAGAATATAGTTAGAACCATTGAAAGTGTTATTTATATATAAAATATATACAATATAGGAGAAGCATGGTATTACTGTACCTGCATTACTGATTACTGACCCCAAAGTATAGTAGTCCCTAGTATTCAGGGCAAAGAGAGGCAGTTATTTATTTTGTATTTTGCCACACGTTATTTTCCTGTTATTGGTATAAAGAATTACATGTATATAGTAAATGGCCCCTGTCCCTCTGCCAGGGTCAGGGAGGTTCCTGCTTGCATCAGCTCCCCTTTATTCTCTCCCATCTCTCCCCTTTATTCTCTCCCATTCAATGGCTAACATAGGGAAACAAACAGAGGAAAAAGTTTTAGGTTTAAAACCATTGGGAAACAGTTGTTTTGTCTTTGACTGTTCTAACTATAGTTCTTGTAAGGAACTGTCTGGAATTGAGCCCTGGACTGTGCCTTCATTAATTCACTGACCCACTGGAGGCATTTAGAACTGTTTTTGGTCAGTTGTCCTAATGTGCATCCGGTATCTCTGCCTTTGGACTCTGCCTCTTGTCTGCCAACCCTGACCCCCAGCCTGTTCCTGGACTCTGCCTTTGCCTGCCACTAGCCTCAACCACAGGCCCATATTGGGACTTATTCTTTCTCAGCTTGGCCTTCATATTGTTTTGCCCTTCATATTGTTTTGTTATTTTCATTGAATGTTTATCTTCACCAGTAGCCAGACCTGACATCCCCATACCCCTGTAATACAGGTATGGGATCCTTTATCCAGAAACCTGCTATCCAGAAAGCTCCAAATTCTGCGACCGTGATTTCACTATCGGAAGGTGATGGGGAAGTCATGTATTTCACAACATAAATTGACTATCAATTTGGGCAATACTTTGTTACCTGTATATAAGCATATTTTAGAGATCATATTTTTAGAGAAAAGTAATACATTGGATCCGTTAAAATTTATGGTATTAGAGATGTTTCCCCCCTAAGGAGAGGAAGAGACTTGAAGCTTAAGAGACATGAGGTTTGGTGGATTAACAACTGTAAATCTCTTTATCCTGCAGGATTAAATAAGGATTACAATTTAAATTTATTTTTGTCATTTATGTATGATAAATGTTAATGTATTTGGCAAGATGCAAAGAATTATCGTGACTTGTGACTGGTTAACTGGGTAACTGTGAGCAGAGTCAGCAATGTCACTTCCTGCATACCCCTTTAAATATAACTTGTGGGAGTTGTATATGTATATGGTTAAAAAGAGATCCCATGTGCTCAGGGCTTTTCATGGATCCCAACTTGTAGGGAGGTGGGTACAATTCTGTGATAGTCACTCCAGGAATGAAAGGTGAGTTAGCAGACGTTAGCCAAGCATCTGAAGGTTCCAACAAGGATAGTGGGGTTAGTACCCTGCGATGATTAAGCCACCAGAGTAGGGACATGAGTTGGTGAGCTCAGAAGCAGGAGATTTGCCAGGGAAAAGATACCACTGGGAGTCCAACCATGATGGCAGATCAGGTCACCAAGGCAGGCTATAGTATCCCTAGAGGGGAGTGATTACATGTGTGAGCTGTGAAGTGTCTTTATTGAACATTGAAATGTATTGATGTGTGCTACTTGTTTGACTCAACTTTATTATCACTCTGCATTCCTTGACTGGAGCATTGTGTGTCCCCAGGCGTCCCACAGGTACCCAAAAGAACCAAAGATACTGTATCACTGCTGGGAGTTGCCCTTCAGTGTCATATATATATATATATACAAACAGGATATAGTAAAAATACAAATAAATGTTGACTGCTCTACAACTGCTACTCTGCCTAAATCAGGTGCAACAAAACATCTGATTGGACTTGGCAAGGCATTTGAAATGTATTGCTGGCTGCCTCTGAAAACAATAATGTTCCACAATGCACACCGTGACTTCAGCCAAAGAGCATTTCCAGTCCAGCACTCCCAATATATATATCTTTTTCAGTTAAAATTAACAGGCAAGATGATGTCTTTTTTTAGGCCACTTTTTATCACTCTACTTTTATTTACAGATGTTATATGCCCATCTTTCAATTTTTTTTATGATCCATGTAAAAATATATTGAAAAAAAAAGAGTAAATATTCAGAGAAAGCCTGGAAATATTTAAATCCTCCTTCCTTTATCTTTTCCAAACACATTTCCTTTAAATTAATTACATTAGTTGTAAGGCTCCATTTTCAGGAAAGCTCCCCGTTCACAAAATTAGAAATCTATTTATCTTAATAGAGCAGTCACTTTTGGATTAGAAATCAGTGTATAAACAGGAGTTCATAAGCACACTATTAGGGTTATCACTCACTTCCGTTGTCCCTTTGGCCATCTCTCATCAATTTATCTCATATTCCAACTTCAGGGTTGTCCCTTTGTTCCCCCAGATTGAAATATTAATTCAATATAAAGTTGAAATACATTGTAAATTAAAAAGGCAGTTTACTATGAGTGCATTATACTTTAAGTATAAGTGAGAGTCAACACTGGTATCTGCAAACAGCCTTTATTTTCGTTCTGAGGTTTAATGAACTACATGTTAGTTACTGAGCTTTCTGCCTATGGCAAACATTAGCGTTATCATGTGGGTATGGCTTGGCTTGGCACCACCTAAGTGGATGTTATCATGTAATCTCTGCCTGGCAGAGCTAGTAACTGTGCATTTCCTATCCAAATAAATGGGGAGTGGCTGGCAGAGGACCAGCACAAGCAAGGTGACAGTTTGCAGTTCATTTTGGCTGGTCTCCATTAAATGTTTTAAACATAAAAATTCTGTCTAAAACGTGACCCTGGTATTTAGTAGTATAGATAGGCCAAGTGTGAAAGCAACAAGTTATCCATATTGCCCATGAGTAATAATTATGGCAAGAGAATAAAACAACAGCATATGCATTAATATGGATGCAAAGGCTTCTTTAACCATAGAAACTCAACTAACTACAAACACAATGGACAAATAAGAGTAGTGAAGAAGAGAAATGTAAGAGCACAGAGAGGGGGCAACAAAATAACTATAAATTAGGAGCAAAGAGAATTATTGTCCACTAGGAGAAAGAGAATGGGCTGTACTGAGGAAGGTTAGGTTCTTTACTTGGTTTTCTTGACCAATTATTTCATGATACCAACTCATGCCCTGCTCCAATTACATCACCATAAAAATACCATAAGTTAGTATAATCTGTAACAGTGGGAAGAGCATGGGCCAACACACACACAGAGCAAAGTCCTGCTGTTCACGCTGTTATTGATGATACGTTTGAACTGATGATTTCTCAAACATGTTGGCACTTTATTTTACCCAGCAAGAAGCCATAGAAAATGTTTTCAAAATTATGTATTGGTTGGAATTATCACATCCTGGAAATGTTCAGGCAATGCTAAGAAGCAATTCAACTGAGCATATTGGTGAAATAGAAAAAAAAATCAGCTTCTTTTATTCAAGATCAATGACTAGAAATCCTTTAGGACAGTGATCCCCAACCAGTGGCTCAGGAGCAACATGTTGCTCAACAACCCCTTGGATGTTGCTCCCAATGGCTTCAAAGCAGGAGCTATTTTTTGAAATTCTGGTTAGGAGGCAAGTGCCAAACAGAACCTTCTGTAGGCTGCCAGTCAACATAGGGGCTATTAAGTAGCCAATTATAGCTCTTCTTGGCACCCCCTGGAACCTTCTTCATTCTTGTGTTGCTCCCCAACACTTTTTCCATTCAAATGTGGCTCACGGGTATAAAAGGTTGGGGATCCCTGCTTTAGGAGAATTGCAGGAATCCCCATTGGATCTTCTATAAATCCGTGCCTTATTCTTCTTATTCTAAAAAGGGACATATTAAGATCGGTGTATAATATCCCTTTAAAAGTCCCTTATGCTTGAGGTTTTCTAAAAAGGCAAGTTACCTACTATAGGAAGAGACAGCATTGGATAATCTTAAAATGTCCCTTCTTAGAAGAAGAAGAATTAGGCACAGACTCTTAGAAGATCAAATGGGGATTCCTGCAATTTTTCAGGAATCATTTGATCTTCAAATTCATTTTTATTCAGTCAATTAAATGGAAAAAGCTGATTTTTTTTCTATTTCACCACTTTGTTTGATTATGCTGCTATTTACCATTATCTAAACCTTTCATAGATGTGATACCTCAAACACCAAAAAGATTGACTGGTCTGAGGTATATAATTCCATAGTAGGCCACTAACAATTTTGAGCTTTTTCCCCTGATTGATTCAGTATGTACTGCTTGATAGATGTGCAAAAACACTGTCCAAGGAGATCAATTAAAAATCAATAAAATTTGTTTGACCCATAATGAATAAATCTGATTTTCTATAAATAGATCATAACACTAATAATACTATACTAATTATTTATCATTATGAATTGATTAGAAACAATCGCTCCATAAAAATCAGCCCCACAGGAACACTCTAGCTTTGCCTTACAATTTCTTTCTATCTATCCAATGAATTTTTCAGTTCTTTGACTGAGTTAGTCCTGACATCTACAGAAAACCTATTCCATATTTTTATCATACTTGTGGGTTTATTTATCAGTTTTCAAGTTTGTGACTTGAGCTTTTTTCTAAATCAAATAAACTCAAATATTTGCTTATTTATTAATATGAAAAACTCATTTGAATAAAAAAACTTAAATATATTTATGTATGTATATATGTATATACTCGAGTATAAGCCGAGGTACCTAATTTTACCTAAGAAAACTGGAAAAACGTATTGACTCGAGTATAAGCCTAGGGTGGGAAATGCAGCTGCTACTGCTAAGTTTCAATAATCAAAATAAATACCAATAAAATTACATTAATTGAGGCATCAGTGGGGTATATGTTTTTCAATATTTATTTTCAGTTTGAACATTGGCAAACTGGCGGCAGTCCCGATCCTGGAGGACACATAAGGGGAAATAAGTATTGCTAGTGGGAGCCTAGGCCAGGGCACTGGAGGGTCTGGTGGCGGGTGGCCTAATTTGCACACAGACAGAGGGTGCTAGTCTGGAGGGACCCATGGCACCCGACTCGAGTATAAGCCAAGGGTGACTTTTTGAGAACATTTTGGGTGCTGAAAAACTAGGCTTATACTCGAGTATATACAGTACCCCAAACATGTGAGTTTAAAAACTCAAAAAAAGAAAAGAAAAGAAAGAGAAAATACTCGAAAAACTTGAAAATTTCTAATCAAAAATATGGCTTGACTTTGCCTAGGATTGCTCCCATTGACTTCTACATAAACTCGCAAGCTTTTAGATGCTGAAGTTTTACATTCGAGTTTTCTGTTTTTTGCACTTAATAAATATTGGGCATTAAAGTTTTTGAACCATAATCTGAATTTTGGGAGTTTTAGTGCAAAAAGCTTGAATCGTGGAAAGAATTTGAATTTTAATGTTGATAAATCACCCCTTGGTGTAAGGAAGTGTTTCTTCATGTCACCTTATTTCCAACCTCATTATGTCTATGCATTTTCCATTTCAAAATGTTTCCATCCTGAAAATGTCTATATTTTTCTACCACATCTCCTCTCACCTTTCTCTTTTCCAGGCTGTACAAGGTCTTGGAGTCTTTCCTGAGACCTTTATTATGTACATTTTCAGATAGAGAAGGGAGAGCAGAGATACTGAGCAATCATACAGTACAAATACATAGCATATGAGCACACATCTTTTATGATATAGCATGACAAGCTGCCAAATATACCCTACTGTTGGCATTAGAAGATCAGTGAGATATAGAATATTGTGTAGAGGTGATTGGTTCTCTTTAATATATTCAGTTGAAAAAAATGGCTTCTTATGTTGACAGAAGGTCATACGCAATAGTTCTGAAAATATCAATGGTTTTTTATTATAATTATGTATTGAAAAATGAAAAATGTACAATTTACCTAAGAAAAAATCTTATTAATTTAAATGATCAGGTACTGTATCTAATGTTGTGCTACATTTCAAATTCTGAGCAGCTTTGTAGGATTACAGTTTAGTTAACAATTCCAAAAGCAGCTCCAATGGATTGATTAGAGAGGGTCCCAGGCATCCTGTATATGAGCAAAACAATATAGTAGGAGGCACTTTATAATAAGAAACATGTAGGATTGCTAAAGGCTTTTAGAAAATGTATAATCCCCTAGTAAAAGTTAGCACCAGCTTCTCTTGTTAAACCAATTTCGTCAACTTTTAAACCTCTTGCATGGAATTAGTAAAACCACATAAACCAAGGCAGAAAGTTAGAACTGAAGAGTGGCTAGATCAAATTAGTGAAATGATTACATCTACCCAACACTGCAAAATACTTTTCTTATAAATGAATTGGTCTTCTGTACTCACTGTATATTTTCAGTGTCAACATTGATGGTTATTATGGAGAGGAAGGAAAATGTATGTAAGTGTGTAAACTACTTTGATCTATAGGCACAACATTTAGCAGTACTGTTGTCTATACAAGTGATCCCCAACCAGTGACTCATGATCAACATGTTTCTCACCACCCTTATTGATGTTGCTCCCAGTGGCCTCAAAGTAGGTGCCTCTTTTTACATTTCTAGATTGGAGGCAAGTTTGGGAAGCCCAGAGATACAGATTTACTACTCCAAGCAGAGCCTCCTGCAGGCAAGCAGTCCACATGGGGCTCCCAAATAGCCAATCACAGGCCTTATTTGGCATTTTCATTTTTTATACTTGTGTGGCTCAACAACACTTTTTACATCTGACTGTGGAGCATTTGGTTGGAGATTCCTGATAGTGATGGGCGAAATGTTTCGCCAGGCATGCATTCGCGGCGAATTTCCGCGTTTCGCCATTAGCGGATTTTTTTGCGAAACGGATGAAAAAATTCGCCGCATGTCCAAAAATTGACGCCGGCGTCAAAAAAGAATGGTCGCGGGCATCAAAAGAATAGCCGCGCGACGAAATAATAGCCGCGGGTGACGAAACAATAGCCGCGCAACAAAATAATAGCCGCCGGCGACAAAACAATAGCTGCGCGACAAAATAATAGCCGCGAGCGACAATTTTTTTTGTCGCACTACATTTTCGCCGTTTCCCGAATTTTTTGCCATTTTGCGGATCTTTTAAAAGATTCGCAAATTTTTCTGCGAATCGAAACGGAACAGATTCGCTCATCACTAATGCCTGATCTTTACAATACAATAGTTTAATTTAGTTCATTGACTGAGGGTCAAAGTATAGGAAGTCCACTAAGGAGTAAGCCAACTAAACATATATTGGCATTCTGTTTTGAGAATGCTTAGAGCTGTTCCCTTATACAGCAATCTTCTGAAACTAAAGTTAGAATCTACTTTTTCCCTGATACCCTTTCTAGGACCCTTTAGATACCGAAGTTCTCTTTTGACTTAGAAATCAGAACATGCCAACTTTATGCACTCGTGCTCCTGATGTACCACTCTGTGCTCTGATGCACCACAAAGGTAGAAAACCTCATGAATGAATTTGATTACACCATGGGTGTACCTTGGAAGAAATACTGCAGCACCTTTAGCTGTTTTTAAGATTTAGTCTCCCTGTCCCTGACTCTATCACCCATTAAAAATATAGTGGACACTTTATTTTTAAAGATCAGTTTTCTTGTTGGATTTCCAGACTGTAGAACTTTACTGAAAATTTAGATTTTGTTGCCATAAGACAAGCAATTATAAATAAATCAATGTTCTTTCCCCTTCAACTAATAGCGCACAGCATTTTGCTTTGGTTTTTACATTAATTATATATGGATTTTTTTTCTTCTTTTTTTCTTTAAAAGAAAGTCATTTTGACATTTTACTGCCAATAGATTAGTGCCACCTAGAATGCTATATTTATTCTGCAGAAAGCATTACCATACCTGAGTATAGCCTCAGAAGCTCCCTCTATTTGTTTAAGATTGTAGCTGCCATTTTAGCTTGGTCTCTGTAGCTTCCTGCTGCAGCTCTAGAGAGTGGTAGCTCAGATTACACATTCCTAAGGGAGGAGGGTGAGTTTTATGAATTCTTAAGGGAGGGAGGAGCAGGGGAAGGGAAAGAGGAGAGAGCTGCAGACTCTGGCCCCAGGAATGAAGGTTTTTTTCTGAGAGAGAAGTCTGATAACAAAGAATCTGTTTACAAGAAAGGAGACAAGTAATCCTGTGTTTCTTTTGATAGAGGACTCTGTGAGTGCTTATGGCTGTATTTACATAGACCTTTCTGATAAAGCTTACTTAGTTTTTACTTTCCTTCTCCTTTAAAGCAAATTCAATGATTGCATGATGTAATGAATCTTCTAGTCTTTCTTGTGCATTGGGAATAAGTTCATTTTAAATCTTTAATTCATATTTTTTTTCATTATCCAAAGCAGAATAAACTAATATTTATGTCTAGTAAAATAAATCCAACAATATTTTTTTTGGGTTTCTCATCTGGTCATTTTTACTTTTGCAAATGTAGAGATGATAATTCCCCTTAAGGATAATGCCTGCCACTAGCAACGATTCAAACTATAATAGTATTTTCAAATTAGCAGCAAAGCAATAAAAGCAAAAATTACAACTCTTTCACTAGAATTTAATTTTTTTTTGTAGAACAGGTTTATGTTTATGGTTAGGATTCATAAGGCACACATATTATTCCAAATGTTACTAATTTTCTTTCCAGTGCAAAGTGCATATGAATTCATTTAATGCAGCAACCTACAATGTATATTCATTTTATGGCTGTTAAAGGTAAGTTATAGCCCAAATACATGTTGCTCCCACCATATGAGCAAACAACATCCTGTGGCATTCTTAAAAATGCATTTGCAAAGTTGTAATGGTTTTAAAAATATAGTGATTTAATATAAAATGCAATATTTAAAATATAAAATAAGAACTTTGTAAAAAACACATTAAACAAATATAAAAAAAAATGTCTAGGAGCAATTTTTTAAAGTACTGAACACAAAATTGTGCACTTGCTATTCTGAGATGGATAGAAAAGGTGGGAGAAAGGAGAAGGAAAGTCATTTAGGCATTTTACTGCCAATAGATTCGCCATATTAGTGCCACCTAGAACGCTATATTTATTCTGCAGAAAGCATTACCATACCTGAGTAAACAGCCCTAGAAGCTCCCTCCATTTGTTTATGATAGCAGCTGCCATTTTAGCTTGGTCTTCATAGCTTCCTGCTGCAGCTCTGGCCGTTGGTAGCTCAGATCACACATTCTGATGGGAGGGGGGAGTGACTTTTATCAGGAGAAGAGAGAGAGCTGCACAGACTCTGGCCTCGGGAAAGAAGATTTTTTCTGAGAGAGGAAGTCTAATACCAAAGAACATGTTTACAAAAAAGGAGACAAGAAATCCTGTGTTTCTTTTGATAGAGAACTTGTGATGATCCAAATTATAGAAAAAACCTTTACCAGAAAAGCCAAGGTGCCTAGCATTCTGGAAAACAGGTCCTATAGCTGTACTCATTTTTATATTTTGAAAAACATAGGCTGCCCTCTTGGCATAACCATACATAAACCTCTAGATTCATTTTTTGTAAATGTAGCATGCCAAAAAGTTTGTTTAGTACAGCTGAAAGTCATCAATCTGAACATTCATAGAATTAATTTGCTTCAATTTGGAGTGGGGGAAAAAATCAAAAAGGTTGGACTTCCAGGTTAAAACTGTAGGAAAAAAATATGCATTGATTTTTATTAGTGACCCCTTTCATCAAAATGCATTGGAGTCAATGGCATTTTTCTCTCATTGTTTTTCTTACACCAAATGCATTGCAGCCAAGGGCCTTTTCTTCCCACCCAATATATTGGAGTTAATGGACATTTTTTTCTCATGCCAAATTCATTGGAGTCAATGAGTACTTTTTCTCACTCACAATGTATTCACATTTTTTTCACATTCTTCCTTGCTTCCAGATACATTGGAGACATTTTTCTCCATTTTTTTCTTGCGTCAAATGCCCCGGAGTCACATTTTCTCACATTTTTTTTCTGCATGCAAAAATTTTTTTTTTACCCATTGAAAAAAACACATGATAAATCTAGCATATATTCATGGAAAATTGTCGCCACATATTACTGGGGGGGGGGTGCGCTAATATGTAAATATCTATTTATCAGGGGGCAATTTCATAGTAAATTAAAAGCCTTTGAATAAAATATGTTAATAGATGGAATGCCAGAACATTACTTTCTTTTAATATAAAATAAAATACATTTTGCTGAATTGAATTTCTGAGCATTAAAGTATAAATGGAGCAGACATATAGATTTCATGTTCCTTAATACCTAGTATAAAATAACTTTGTTCTCCTACCTTTTTTCCCTTTGAAGTGCTTGCAAGAAAGACTGGAAAACTGTGATTTATGCAGAATAATATTAATTCCTTGGTGATGAAATTGTCATTGCTGATGGCTGACAAAATGAGGGACATATAATTTGCCTGCTCCCTTGTGCATCCACAGCAGATAAATAAAACACTGGTGGAGATGCATATGGCAAGGCAGGCTAGCCCTGAATATGGGCGCAAGCAGGTGGTTGTGGGTAATGGCTGTAAGGAACAGGACATTGCTTATTTAAGGGTCATTTGTGTATAGAAGTGCTCATTGTTAAACAGTTATGCTTGTCCCCAAAGGACTGATTCTACAGAAGTCTCAGCTATTTTTGCTCTTCACTACCCTTAACAAACCAGACAGCCCGGGGCAAAGGAAAATGGTTTACACTCCAACAAGCCTCATTTAAATATGCTTTTGGAAATAAGCCGCACTCACCGCGCCAGTATACAGATTCACCCTCGCTCTGGAATAGAAATGTACAATATCAATCGGGAGGTTTAATTGATGACACAAAATGTGGCTCCAATAAACCTCCCAGTGCAGCTGACAACCTATGTTACTAGTAAAAGCCTTCTTTATTAGAGTTCCCCCTTGCTTTTACAGAATGCATCAAATATAAATGTATCAGTCGGGGATTGTGATGGCTGGCCAGGCAATCTGTAGATTTTAGATGAATCAGAATTGTTTCTCCGAAGGATTAAACATCGACTTGTTACTTTGTCAGAAAATGATTCTGTTATTATTATGAATTTGTGACTGAGATTGGCACCCAGCCTGTTGTGATTGCTCGTAGTCATTCCCAATGAACTAGGAAGGCTATGATATTTCAGCAAGAGAGCTGGGTTTTACAATAATCCTGGTGGTTATACAAAATGCCCCTTACGAACAGAACTCTCCATATGTAGTGCTGAGCAGGCACGGATTCGCAGTGAGTTTCCGCATTTGGGCATTGGCGAATTGTTTCATGAAATTTCCGTTAAAATTGGGGGCAAAAAGACACGGACAACAAAAAAGTTTGCGGGTTTTTCGCTGTTTCGCTCATAACTATCTATATGTACTGACCTGTTGTCAGATCTGCAAATCACAAGGTCAATTTTAAATTCAGAAATTATACACCTGCGTGAAGTCTGATTGGAGAGAGCCTTACATTCCAGGATTCTTTAGTGGTTCCTAGAGATACCCCAAAACAAAAACACAGGCCCAGACTGGCAATCTGTGGATTCTGGCAAATGCCAGAGGGGCGGCTGTAAGATGCCATAGACATTCTGTGTATTTGGAATGCCAGGGCCTATTTTGACTCCCAGTCCCGGCCTGCCAAAACAAATGAAAAGAAAAATATGACAGTGGCAGAGGGAGGTTCAGGTATGTTCCTGTGGTAGGTATGTACCTTCTATATTAGCTTGTGTGACATGTATAACTTTAGCAGACCAGACAAGCCTCAATTCAGGTACCAGAAAATACACTTACCCTTTAACTGCAGAGTGTTTTTCTTCCCTTAATGGATATCTTTCCATAATGTAAAGAAACAGTTGCCAGTAAACTCACACATAAAAGCTTCAGTACCTTTCCCAGCATTCCATGCTATAAACAGGCAATTTCAGGATTAAGTACTTAATCTAAAATTATGCACCATTAATATAATTTTTTCTATACAATAGTTAATGCTGCTTAATTGTAGTGTGTTTGATGTATTATATTAAAAATGCTAATACAGGTATAGGACCCATTATCCAGAATGCTCGGGACCAAGGGTATTCCGGATAAGGGGTCTTTCCATAATTTGGATCTCAATACCTTAAGTCTACTAAAAAATCAATAAAACATTAATTAAACCCAATAGGATTGTTTTGCATCCAATAAGGATTATTTATATCTTTGTTGGGATCAATTACAAGGTTCTGTTTTATTTCTACATAGAAAAAGGAAATCACTTTTAAAATTCTGAATTATTTGATTAAAATGGAGTCTATGGGAGACAGGCTTTCCGTAATTCGGAGCTTTCTGGATAACGGGTTTCCGGATAAGGGGTCCGATACCTGTACTACTACTACAGGTATGGGATCCCTTATCCGAATGACGGAAAGGCCATCTCCTATAACCTCCATTATAAGCAAATAATTCTAATTTTTAAAAATTATTTCCTTTTTCTCTGTAATAATAAAACAGTACCTTGTACTTGATCCCAACTAAGATATAATTACCCCTTATTGGGGGCAGAACAGCCCTATTGGGTTTATTTAATGGTTAAATGATTCCCTTTTCTCTGTAATAATAAAACAGTACCTGTACTTGATCCCAACTAAGATATAATTACCCCTTATTGGGGGCAGAACAGCCCTATTGGGTTTATTTAATGGTTAAATGATTCCCTTTTCTCTGTAATAATAAAACAGTACCTGTACTTGATCCCAACTAAGATATAATTACCCCTTATTGGAGGCAGAACAGCCCTATTGGGTTTATTTAATGGTTAAATGATTCCCTTTTCTCTGTAATAATAAAACAGTACCTGTACTTGATCCCAACTAAGATATAATTACCCCTTATTGGGGGCAGAACAGCCCTATTGGGTTTATTTAATGGTTAAATGATTCCCTTTTCTCTGTAATAATAAAACAGTACCTGTACTTGATCCCAACTAAGATATAATTACCCCTTATTGGGGGCAGAACAGTCCTATTGGGTTTATTCAATATTTAAATGATTTTTAGTAGACTTAAATTATGGAGATCCAAATTATGGAAAGATCCCTTATCCAGAAAACCCCAGGTCCCGAGCATTCTGAATAGTAGGTCCCATACCTGTACTAAAAAAAATAAAAATAAAATAATAATACTAATAATATATTTATTACAATTTTTTGCCATGCAGCAAATTTTTCCGTCACCCATTTCACAAAAAAATCTGCCAACGGCAACATTTTCCCTGGTAAATTATTCCACCAATCACTACTAGCAGAATAAAAGCTGTTGCAACTTCATGTTTAGTGCACCCAGGACACGTAGCAATACATAATCAAACCTTAGGTATTCAGCTGCTCAGCCTTACTGCTTCCAGGCTTGATGCATCAATCCCCAACGGCTTCCGCTTGCCTCTTAGTATGTTGTAAATGAGAGCACTGTCATGCCCATTTACCTTCCTACTGAACACAGATCTGCTCTGTGTAACTGTGGATAATATGAGGTGTAGCTTATGGTCAGTGCAGCTACACAGAGCAGATCTGTGGTCTGTAGGCTTCGGATAAGGGTAGATCCATTTATCTCTGCCTGCCTACAAGAAGCAGGCAGAGAAAAGTGGACCATATGCCATGCCAACATGGGTGCCTGCATGTTCTTTCCCCTACACAGCTTTCCCTCCTGCTTGTTGCTCACTGATGATAAGCCCCAGTAAAGCTGCATGGGGATTGGATGGATGTTTAAACTTCATTTATAAATGAGTGAGGGTAGGTTTGTAGGCCACAGATTGTAGATGCTACAGCAGATACATCAGCCCATATTTTTAATACAGATCTTTAAAACAAACCCATATATATATATATATTCTGGACAGGAAAATCATACTTTTATTGAAATAAATGCATACAAGTAAAAGTTTTACATTTAAAACAAGTATAAGGTATTCCTGGATCTCTGGAGCCCCACATCAGATGTAACTTATGAAGAGCATATTCTATAATTCTAACTCAGAATTTTTTTAATACTTTCCAGAGCTGGTTATGGATGCAAGAAAATGACGGCCAATTAATATATCATGTTAGCAAGGCCCTTATCCGATACATATCCTACTGCAGATGAAAATTCTCCCTGTGCCGTATATTGCATTTCAGGAAGACGGATCGAGGGTAAAATTCTGTAATATAATCATCTTCCCACTCCCAATATTAAGTTACTCATTAGGTTCAGATAACTATCGATGTGCCATGGTATTAATGAGCACAAGCTTGCAAAATGGGTCACATCAGATATAGTTACTGACACCAGTAGGTACTAATAATCTGCTTTCAACACCTTTTAACAAGAGTAGCCCAGTTTTCAGGCAATGATATATATATATAGCTGGAGCAGATTACACCGTGGGACGTATTTATTAGTTTGTGTAATTCTGGGGTTGATCTTCCTAGCGTTTCACATTAAAGGATTATATCAACAGAATGCTTTTCTTAATACAAGATAAAAGAGTCCCATTCTGCTGAATTCCTCCTAAAGTATGTTGTTAAGTAAAAAGCAAAAGAACCAATAAAGTGTTCATGGTATCCTATGCTATCAGCATAAATCCTTATTTATTTCAACTTCATTTCGAGTTATAAAGCTGCCAATTCCAGGACTTCTCCTGCTCACCTATCCTGAGGAACTGAGGACTATGAAAGGCATCCATTTTTGGGACAGTGTGGCTTGTTTACAAACTTTTTGCTCACCTCAATCAGCCCTTAATGATATATATGGAAGTCTGGACTCTTTACTTTGGGTATTATATGATGCACTGGCTATTTTGTGAGTAGGAAATCAGTTGCTATTTGTTGATTTTATTATTTATTAAAGTGATACTACGCTATGATCGGCTCTATATCTTATTGTATTGATTGGTGAACAACTGAAGGAAAGCCACAAGGCGATTAATTGGCATTATATGCACAAACACTTTGGGAAGTCTTGTTAGTATATACCCCAAAGGTGGAGTTTCTACATTATATCTCTGGATATCTCTTTCTTACTACATGTTATATCTTGGTTGTCTGTTACTTGTTACATAGTTACATAGTTACATTGTTAACTATGTAACTATGTAACAAGTAACAGACAACCAAGATTCACTGAAGTGGCCCCTATAACTGTACTCAGATGAAAACGATCATGTAAACTAGTGATCCCCAACCAGTGGCTCGTGAGTAACATGTTGCTCCCCAACCCCTTGGATGTTGCTCCCAGTGGCCTCAAAGCAGGTGCTTATTTTTGAATAACTATGTAACTATGTAACTATGTAACTACATGTTATATGTTCATGTTTAGATTATAAACCATCCCCAGGCACGTCTCTATTTGCACTTGGCATATTATTGGTGTGATGAACCTGGGGCAGTAGCTCCATCTATAGGACCATAAACCATATCTGCCATTTCGAGGCATTTATTCTACTAGTACTTGTCATATTATTTGTATGATGAAGCTGGAGAGGTTGTCCCACCTATAGAACTATACAAATGAAACTACAACTAATTCCAGGCTAATCCACCAAGGCCTAATTTCAGCAAACCTCTCCCACATGTATAGGACTTCACCCATCCACATTGCTACTCCCATTTCCTCCCCATTCACAGTGGGGGTTTCCAGGAATATAAAGCATTATTATTAATCTATCAACTTGAAGTGGCCATACTCTGATACAAACCAAAATAGGGCCTGAAACTATTATTCTTATGATCCCCGAACAATAGAATGGACTTTTGGTTATAGTCCTTTTGTGATACTCCAAGCTGTCACTATTACTTTCCCCTCTCTTTTACCCCTTTTATTCATCTTTATATTTCATATTTCTATTTTCCTTATAGCTGATAGGGGCTGCAGACAGGATGCCAATGGTGCCACCTTCAGATATGGAATGCCAAACACTGTGTGCCCTACTAACCTGAAGGAAAAATAAGTATTTCACCTCCCAGGCAGTGTTTCCCTTTAGCACACCCTAGAATGTATATGATGTTGTTCATACCCTATATAAAAGATGATGATAGAAGCAACCAATAAAACAAGACTCTTACTGGAGACACAATATAAAGCCACATACTTGCTCAGATCTACTTATTTCTAAATGTTAAAAAAACTATTATAGGCAATAATCTGCCATTATTTCATTGCTTCTAATAGAAAGCCTGCAGGGTTATGAATTAGAAAGCTGCCAGCCCCCCCCCGCCGTATAGTAGCCGCTCTCTCCTGCCCTGAACTCCTGCTTGCTGTGACTGTTGGTTACCAGATTACACTTGCACACTGTCAAATCCCCGTCTTTCAACACCAGGGCTGAGATGACTATTCCATATGCTTTTATTCAGATCCCATAGATGTGTAAAGGCAAGGCTACGTGCTGCTATACAAACAGCCACATACACAATCACCCTAACACTTCAACTTACATTGACGAAGCGGTGATAATTCTCAGACAAATTAAACGTGTTGAAATAGTATAAGAGTAACGTTGCCATGTCCACTTGTGCTATTAGCAGAATCATTTTCCCAAAAAGGGCAGCTGCAATTGCAAGTCACATTGTTACAAGGGAAACAGACTAATTTTCACCTTAGCTCTAACTGTCCTTTAGCTAATGTAAGCATCAGAGGAAGAAGTAGTAATCTCCGCTGCATGCTGGCTAATGCGCGTAGCTTGTCGGGAAAAATAGGGGAGCTGCAGGCTATTGCATGTATTGAAAATTATGACTTAATTGGTATCACTGAGACCTGGTGGGATGAAAAATGCGACTGGGCTGTGAATTTAAATGGGTATACACTTTTTAGGAGGGACAGAGGGATTAAAAAGGGTGGAGGGGTTTGTCTTTACGTAAAGTCAGACTTAAAGCCATGTAATAAAGACATTACCAATGAAAACGTTGAATCTCTTTGGGTAGAAATTTCAGTAGGGCTGAAGGTCACAAAGAAAATGATCATTGGTGTATGCTATAAACCACCCCGTATAGATGAGGGGGATGAGGCCCAGCTATTGTTGCAAATGGAGGAGGCTTCAAAATTGGGTCAAGTTGTTATTATGGGGGACTTTAATTATCCGGACGTTGACTGGAGTAATGGGGTGGCTAAGTCAGAAAAAGCTAGTAGGTTTGTAAATATGCTAAATGACAACTTTTTATTTCAGGTGGTTCAAGAACCTACTCGGAATGAGTCTATTTTGGACCTGGTAATATCTAATAATACTGAACTTATCTCTAACATTTGTGTGGGTGAGCATTTGGGGAACAGTGATCACAACATGGTCTCCTTTGAGATAATGCTACAGAGACAGCTCTATAAGGGAGTAACAAAAAACTCTCAATTTTAGACGTGCAGACTTTGCCAGTATAAGGGCATCTCTGCAATGTGTCAACTGGGAAAGGCTTTTCATGGGGTTAGACACAGAAGGAAAATGGAATATCTTTAAAACATTGCTTTGCAAGTATACACAACAGTATATTCCCCTTGTAAGCAAGGAGAGGCATCGCAAAGCAAAACCTTTATAGCTGAACAAAAGAGTTAGGGTCGAGGTTGGTAATAAAAAACGTGCTTTTAAAGCATTCAAGTTAGCTGGGACAGCGGAAACTTTCATCAGGTACAAGGAAGCAAATAAAGCATGCAAAAAAGCTATCAGGCAAGCTAAAATAGAGATGGAAAGGGATATTGCAGCTAGGAGTAAAAAGAATCCTAAATTATTTTTTAATTATGTGAATAGTAAAAAAATGAAGCAAGAAGGGGTGGGAACTTTATTATCACGGGGGGGTACGTTGGTTGATGAGAACGGGGAAAAAGCAGAAATTTTGAACTCTTATTTTTCATCTGTCTATACATCTGAGGAGCCAGATAATGAAGGCTTCCCTTGTAATATACCCAGTGCTAGTAATTTAGCTACTGGCGCATGGGTCACTCGGGAGGAAATTCAAAAGAGACTTGAACATGTAAAGGTAAACAAAGGTCCAGGACCGGATGGGATTCATCCCAGGGTATTAAATGAGCTGAGCGCTGTGATTGCCAAGCCTCTTCACATAATTTTTCAGGATTCGTTGAGGTTTGGCATGGTGCCGAGAGACTGGCGGATTGCTAATGTGGTGCCATTTTTTAAAAAGGGATCTCATTCTCAGCCTGAAAACTATAGGCCTGTTAGTCTGACATCAGTAGTAGGAAAGCTTCTGGAAGGGGTAATAAGGGATAGGATAGTTGAATACTTTGCAGTTCACAATACTATTAGTTTGTGCCAGCATGGTTTTATGCGTAACAGATCTTGCCAGACTAATTTAGTTGCCTTTTATGAGGAGGTGAGCAGGAACCTTGATGCTGGAATGGCAGTTGATGTCATCTACTTAGATTTTGCTAAAGCGTTTGATACAGTACCTCACAGAAGGTTAATGATCAAATTGAGGAATATTGGCCTAGAACAATATATTTGTAATTGGATAGAAAACTGGCTGAAGGATAGAGTACAAAGAGTGGTGGTAAATGGAACATTTTCTAATTGGGCCAGTGTGGTTAGTGGAGTACCGCAGGGGTCAGTCCTTGGTCCTTTGCTTTTTAACTTGTTTATTAATGACCTGGAGGTGGGCATAGAGAGTACTGTTTCTATTTTTGCTGATGACACTAAATTGTGCAAAACTATAAGTTCCATGCAGGATGCTGCCGCTTTGCAGAGAGATTTGACAAAATTGGAAAACTGGGCAGCAAACTGGAAAATGAGGTTCAATGTTGACAAGTGCAAAGTTATGCACTTTGGTAGGAATAATATAAACGCGAACTATCTACTGAATGGTAGTGTGTTGGGGGTATCCTTAATGGAGAAGGATCTAGGGGTTTTTGTAGATCACAAGTTGTCTAATTCCAGGCAGTGTCATTCTGTGGCTACTAAAGCAAATAAAGTGCTGTCTTGTATAAAAAAGGGCATTGACTCAAGGGATGAGAACATAATTTTGCCCCTTTATAGGTCCCTGGTAAGGCCTCACCTTGAGTATGCAGTGCAGTTTTGGACTCCAGTCCTTAAGAAGGATATTAATGAGCTGGAGAGAGTGCAGAGACGTGCAACTAAACTGGTTAAGGGGATGGAAGATTTAAACTATGAGGTGAGACTGTCGAGGTTGGGGTTGTTTTCTCTGGAAAAGAGGCGCTTGCGAGGGGACATGATTACTCTGTACAAGTACATTAGAGGGGATTATAGGCAGATGGGGGATGTTCTTTTTTCCCATAAAAACAATCAGCGCACCAGAGGTCACCCCTATAGATTAGAGGAACGGAGCTTCCATTTGAAGCAGCGTAGGGGGTTCCTCACGGTGAGGGCAGTGAGGTTGGGGAATGCCCTTCCTAGTGATGTGGTAATGGCAGATTCTGTTAATGCCTTTAAGAGGGGCCTGGATGAGTTTTTGAACAAGCAGAATATCCAAGGCTATTGTGATACTAATATCTACAGTTAGTATTACTGGTTGTATATATATAGTTTATGTATGTGAGTGTATAGATTGGTTAGTATAGGTTGTGTGCTGGATTTACTCGGATGGGTTGAATTTGATGGACAATGGTCTTTTTTCAACCCTATGTAACTATGTAACTATGTAACTATAATTGCATATATTGGCATTTGGCAGTTTATTGAAAACAAAGTGAAATAAAAATCCTGGTTTGGATTAACAAGAGATTCTTTTATAAGTACCGATTAACAGCTCTTGTATAATAATACAAAGCAGGGCAGGACAGACTACTGGGGACAATTATCAGCATAGTGGATGCAAGTGTAACAGCCCTAAGGGGCACAAAACATGTACTAAATGATAATTGTATCTTACATCACATTGAAGACCCAACAAGAAATGATACTATACTGTATAGTGAGTAAGTGAGTGATATAAACACCAGGGAAGGTGTCACTAAACTGGAAATATGTTTCCTCTGTTCAGAGAATCCTGCTATTAAGTTTGTGCTTTGGAAAGAACAGGCAGGCCAGATACTGCCTTGCACTGGTCCATCTCATATATTGGAGCAGCTTTTATACAGGAAAAAAGTATCATATGGAAAAGTATTAAATTGTTATTATTAGATTATTAGAAAGAATAAATATATCTATATATTATAAATATATGAAAGGACAATTTTATTAACTCTTAGGGAGCCCGGGCAGCCTGGTCTGGCACTCATTATATGTCTTCTTCCACATTGACTGCCATAACTATGCATGGAACTGTCATCCATTCATTTGGTCTTATCATTTATTCCATAATATTCTAGTTCAGTAAACAGTTCTTAGTTGTTTGTTTCATAAATCTGCAAATTATCTATGGCGTTTTGCATCAAAAATTGATGCTCATATATGTATGCTAATATTGTTGAATTTTCTGCTTCCCCACACAGATAATTATTATGCCTTTTAATTAGTCAACGAGTTATTTTCAATGCCAATATGTAATTCCACATCTTGAATATTATCACAGGAAGAGACTACTCATCTGATTTTGCACTTATTTTGTCAGTTTACACAGGAGAGCATTACTTTTTATCTCAGTGAATATATGTTATTATCCGATTCTACTCTGCATCAGCACAGGATACGTCATTGTTTATATTGTACTGGAACTGGGAGAGTAGGGGGAAAACTCATTTTTATTGAGCCAAAATATTATTTGTTTGGATAACAATTTAGATGCTTATTTTTATAATATGTGTACAGGTATGGGACCTGTTATCCAGAATGCTTGGGACCTAGGATTTTCCAGATAAGGGATCTTTCTGTAATTTGGATCTCCATACCTTGAGTCTACTATAAAATAATTTAAACATGAATTAAACCACTAAACCCTAAGCAGGACTGTTTTGCCTCCAATAAGGATTCATTATATCTTAGTTGGGATCAAGTACAGGTACTGTTTTATTATTACAGAGAAAAGGGAATCATTTAACCATTAAATAAACCCAATAGGGCTGTTCTGCCCCCAATAAGGGGTAATTATATCTTAGTTGGGATCAAGTACATGTACTGTTTTATTATTACAGAGAAAAGGGAATCATTTAACCATGAAATAAACCCAATAGGGCTGTTCTGCCCCAATAAGGGGTAATTATATCTTAGTTGGGATCAAGTACAGGTACTGTTTTATTATTACAGAGAAAAGGGAATCATTTAACCATTAAATAAACCCAATAGGGCTGTTCTGCCCCCAATAAGGGGTAATTATATCTTAGTTGGGATCAAGTACAGGTATTGTTTTATTATTACAGAGAAAAGGGAATCATTTAACCATTAAATAAACCCAATAGGGCTGTTCTGCCCCCAATAAGGGGTAATTATATCTTAGTTGGGATCAAGTACAGGTACTGTTTTATTATTACAGAGAAAAGGGAATCATTTAACCATTAAATAAACCCAATAGGGCTGTTCTGCCCCCAATAAGGGGTAATTATATCTTAGTTGGGATCAAGTACAAGGTACTGTTTTATTATTACAGAGAAAAAGGAAATCATTTAAAAAAATTTTCATTATTTGATTACGATGGAGTCTATTGGAGATGGCCTTTCCGTAATTCAGAACTTTCTGGATAGCGGGTTTCCGGTTAAGGGGTCCGATACCTGTACATGGAGCTGTATAAGTAAGAGGATCTGCTACGCTCAGTCTACAAAAAAAAAACAAACCACAGGCTGAGAAAAGCAGACCAAATACTCCATGTACCCAGGCCCTAAAGCCAGGAGGCTGAGGAATCAACCAAAGGATTAAAGAAATGGAGTGAGTACAGGAATGACCCCATACATAAGTGTTGTTTGTTTTTACTAGCAGTCCACAGGAGCCCCTATTTAACTGTGTGAGGCAAAGAGGTTATCCATTTTGTGAAATTTTTTCCTTTTGCACATATTTAATAGAAATGTGTCAAACCAAAGCGCTTCATTTCTGGCATTTATTACATACCCCTAAAAGCATTTTTCATATACAGACCACACAATCCACTACAAAACACATTAATTACATAGGAGGTATAAAGTAGATATACAATGTACAAATAATAAGATTAGCCAATAAGTTACAAGTTAATTGTTTTTCTTTTTCTCTGTAATAATAAAACAGTACCTGTATTTGATCCCAACTAAGATATAATTACCCCTTATTGGGGGCAGAACAGCCCTATTGGGTTTATTTCATGGTTAAATGATTCCCTTTTCTCTGTAATAATAAAACAGTACCTGTACTTGATCCCAACTAAGATATAATTACCCCTTATTGGGGGCAGAACAGCCCTATTGGGTTTATTTAATGGTTAAATGATTCCCTTTTCTCTGTAATAATAAAACAGTACCTGTACTTGATCCCAACTAAGATATAATTACCCATTATTGGGGGCAGAACAGCCCTATTGGGTTTATTTAATGGTTAAATGATTCCCTTTTCTCTGTAATAATAAAACAGTACCTGTACTTGATCCCAACTAAGATATAATTACCCCTTATTGGGGCAGAACAGCCCTATTGGGTTTATTTAATGGTTAAATGATTCCCTTTTCTCTGTAATAATAAAACAGTACCTGTACTTGATCCCAACTAAGATATAATTACCCCTTATTGGGGGCAGAACAGCCCTATTGGGTTTATTTAATGGTTAAATGATTCCCTTTTCTCTGTAATAATAAAACAGTACCTGTACTTGATCCCAACTAAGATATAATTACCCCTTATTGGGGCAGAACAGCCCTATTGGGTTTATTTAATGGTTAAATGATTCCCTTTTCTCTGTAATAATAAAACAGTACCTGTACTTGATCCCAACTAAGATATAATTACCCCTTATTGGGGGCAGAACAGCCCTATTGGGTTTATTTAATGGTTAAATGATTCCCTTTTCTCTGTAATAATAAAACAGTACCTGTACTTGATCCCAACTAAGATATAATTACTCCTTATTGGAGGAAAAACAATCCTATTGGGTTTAATTACTGTTTTATTGATTTTTTTAGTAGACTTAAGGTATGGAGATCCAAATTACAGGAAGGCCCCTTATCCGGAATAACCTAGCATTCTGGATAATGGGTCTGATACCTGTAATAAGTATATATACTATGTACAAATAAACATGCGGAAAAGCATGAATGTAACCCAATAACCATAGTTACAGTTATACACCAATAAAGGGGAAAAACTACATAAGAAAGAAGAAATAGTATAAAAACGTTAAATATTTTTTTTGTAATTTGATACATATATTTATAACTGCTACTTTGAAATATTTAATATTTTCTTATCATTGCAACAATATTTAAGTTGGGCAGATTTCTGAGGCCTCCCCAGCTCCCAGTCCCTACTAGTAGAATGACTGGAAGAGCAGTCAGAGCTATTGTTACAGCAGAAATAGCCTAAGACAGATCGTAAAGTCCCTGGTGATGAAGAAACTATATAATGCTTACTAGTTTCAGCAGCGACAGCAAAAAATTTGCAAGCCAGATGCTCAGATTTCAGCATCCTTAATGGTTTAACTCTCTCCAGCTCTATACAAACAGAAATCTTTTAAAATTGTTTGTCATAAACATTAATGTATCACTTTCCAGAAATAATTCGATTATTTTACTTACTGTGCTTCCAACGATACATCTGTGCGTTTGAATTTGTCACAAATATCCCCTGGCGAAGGCTCTGGGGAGGGCGCGGAATATTTCTGTCTGTCATATTTTGCCGTAATTGAATGAGTATGATTTTAAGGGAAGGTCAAAAGGATGTCCTGCAAATGTGTTTGCACAACAGAACTTCATTGAGGCATTTCAGAATGCATGATTAAATCAAGTTATTATCAGCCTTAACCTGCTAGATCCCAGAGAAACCGCTTGTTCTGTTGCTTTTTTTGGAGACAGCTATTAAAAGAGGATTAGTACAACCTGGAATTGGGAATGTTATTCCTCTATCATTTATATAAGGAACCCATATACAGCCCAGCTCTTGGTCTTGGCCTCCTCCAGTTCAGATCTAAAAGGTTTATCCTGATCCTCTTCCTTGAACACGTCTGTGGACTTCTTATCCTTGTCTTGCTTTAAGTTCCCTATCTATCTATCATCTATCTATCTATCTATCTATCTATCTATCTATCTATCTATCTATCTATCTATCATCTATCTATCATCTATCTATCTATCTATCATCTATCTATCTATCAATCAATCATCTATCATCTATGTATGTATGTATGTATCTATCTATGTATCTATCTATCATCTATCATCTATCTATCTATCTATCTATCTATCTATCTATCTATCTATCTATCTATCATCTATCTATCTATCTATCTATCTATCTATCTATCTATCTATCATCTATCTATCTATCTATCTATCAATCAATCATCTATCATCTATGTATGTATGTATGTATCTATCTATGTATCTATCTATCATCTATCATCTATCTATCTATCTATCTATCTATCTATCATCTATCTATCTATCTATCTATCTATCTATCTATCTATCTGTCTATCTATCAGTCTATCTATCATCTATCTATCTATCTATCTATCTATCTATCTATGTATCTATCTATCATCTATCTATCTATCTATCTATCTATCTATCTATCATCTATCTATCTATCTATCTATCTATCATCTATCTCAGTGATCCCCAACCGGCCATTTCTTCTGGCTTGGAGACAAGTTTTGGAAGCCCAGAGACCCAGATTTACCCCAAGCAGAGCCTCCTGCAGGCCACATGGGGCTACCAAATAGCCAATCACAGCCCTTATTTGGCATCCCCAAAGAACGTTTTTCATGTTTATGTGGCTACCCAACACTTTTTACACCTAAGTGTGGCTAACGAGTAAAAATGGATTCCTGTGCTATATGTCTATCTATCTATCTATCTATCTATCTATCTATCTATCTATCTATCATCTAACTCAGTGATCCCCAACCAGCGGCTCATAGGTAACATATTGCTCACCACCCCCTTTGATGTTGCTCCCAGTAGCCTCACAGTAGGAGCCATTTTTACATTTCTGGCTTGGGGACAAGTTTTGGAAGCCCAGAGATGCAAATTTAGTCCAAGCAGAGCCTCTTGCTGGCTAGCAGCCCACATGGGGCTACCCAATAGCCAATCACAGCCCTTATTTGGCATCCCCAAAGAACATTTTTCATGCTTGTGTGGCCTGACTTGCTAACAAGTAAAAAGTTTTAGGATCTAGGATCCCTGAGCTATATGTCTGTATGTCTATCTATCTATCTATCTATCATTTCTCTTTCTATCTATCTATCATCTATCTATCTATCTATCTATCTATCTATCTATCTATCTATCAAGTTTTTATCTATTTTTCCATCTATTTCCCTAGTAAATGAGTAGCATGTACATAGCATAGCATGTACAGTACATATACTAAAAAAGAACATATCCCCCTTTGACACATTCCATAGTTAGAGTGTGCCCTAGTCACTGTTTGCAACTTAGCAAATGGTTGAAAATGATGTCTTCTATTAAAGCTATTTAGATGCTGATGTGGGTCAATACTTTGAAGTAGTTGGACAGCTTAGGGATAGTGCAGTGTAAACAAAACATTGCCTCTTTTGTTTAAAGTGGGGTGAATTTTTTGTACATCTGGTTGCTAGGGTCTTATTTACCCTAGCAAGTAGGCAGGGGTTTAAACAAGAGATGGGAATATGAATAGTAGAGGGCCTACATAGAAAGATAGGTAATAAAAAGTAACAATAATAAAAAAATTGTAGCGTCACGGAGTAATAATTTTTGGCTGCTGGGGTCAGTGACCCTCATTTGAAAGCAAATAATTAAAAAAAACTATCAAAAAAAATGAAAGCCAATTGCACAGTTGCTAGGAATAGGTGGCGACATGTCTGGCTGTTTGCTGTTCAGTCTGCCTGTTGGTCTTTTTCTTGCCTGTCTGGAGAAGCAGCAATAGTTTCCTCCAGTCGCCAGTATAAGACAATCCTAAATACAAGAAACATTCGTGCAGATAAGCTGACCAATACATCCCTATATAACTCTATTTCTAGATCGCTATTCTCTCTATTGCTCTTTTGATTTTATCTTTGATGGGAAAATGTCCAAACATTGCAGTGCTCTGTTCCTATAGAAATCCCTGTTGTTTTGTTCTCTATTTCTCCACTCCATCAGGCAGCGTGTTTTCTCTGCAGACATCTAATGATATAAATAGAAAACAGAAATCCCTTCTCAGATATGGCCCTGTTCATTCCAATAGATGAGTGGATTGCCAGACATATTACCATTGCTTCTGAGCGAGCAGCAAATGACATTACGACTTGATACAAATAATATATATTTATTATGGGCATTGCAACTGAGAACAACAACAGAAATGTGCAGATGTCAGTGTCTGTGGGGAAATGTGATTTCTGGCAGTGCTGTGAAATGATGGTGATTTCCTCGCATTAGCAGAGTCTCTGACTTAGTCATTATGACAGGTGGCTTTTTCCAAAGAAAAAACAACTGGAATTACAGGATCCATGCACAGTGTAACTTTTTTTATAGAGTCATATTTGTCGAAGAGCGAATATAGAGTTCATCACAGTTCTCCAGAAGCAGACATATCAATGGATTCCATTTCCCTGGCCATCCATATTAGAATCCAAAGTTTTTCTAACGTTCCATTAAAAGAAAATGTAAACCATGAATCTTCTAGATTTACTTGTTGGCTATGAGCATGGCCAGGGCATAACTGGGTGGGGTCTTGGTGTTGTCCATAAGGATGACCTTCGTCACCCATCCACATACAACATTAGGCAGTCAGTGGGAGCTAAATGTGTGGCTAAAGGCTGGGTGCACAGTAGAAGGGTTTGGGTTCCTAGAGCATTGGGCTGATTTTTTGGAGGGTACAATCTATATATCTGTGATTAATTGCACCTTAGTGCAAGGTTGCTGGGGAAACTAGACAGGCCAGTTGGATTTGAAAGGAGTCACTGATTGGAGAGGGTGGGACACATATTATACCAGCTTAGGAGATCCCACTGTTACAAATAAACCTGTCTAACAGTAACCTTAGCTCTTCATTGTGTGATGTAAATATCAGAGGCAAAAGTAATAACCTCCGCTGTTGTCTGGCAGGTAAAATGGGTGAGGGGTCAAACATGTAATTGGGCTGTGAAAAGGGTGGAAGAGTTTGTCTTTATGTAAAGCCAGAATTAAAGCCATGCACAAAAGAAATTACCAGGGATAGCACTGGGGAGGATGAGGTATTCCTTTGGTTAGACACTTTGGCTAGGCTCAAAAGAAATTACCAGGGATAGCACTGGGGAGGATGAGGAATCCCTTTGGTTAGACACTTTGGCTAGGCTACAAACTGCCCAGTGTAAGTGAGGAGAATAAAGCCCAGCGACTTTTACAAATGGAGAAGGCCTCACAACTAGGTGAAGGTATTATTATGGGTGACTTCAATTATCTAGACCTGGGGGCTGATTTACTAAGACACGAATTCCGACCGAATTGGAAAAATTCCGATTGGAAAACAAACATTTTGCGACTTTTTCGTATTTTTTGCGATTTTTTCGGCGCCTTTACGACTTTTCGGAAATTATCGCGACTTTTTCGTTACCAATACGATTTGCGCGAAAAAACGCGAGTTTTTCGTAGCCATTCCGAAAGTTGCGATTTTTTCGTAGCGTTAAAACTTGCGCGAAAAGTTGCGCTTTTTTCGTAGCGTTAAAACTTAAAAGGCGCGACGTTTTGCGCAAGTTTTAACACTACGAAAAAATCGCAACTTTTTGCGCAAGTTTTAACGCTACGAAAAAATCGCAACTTTCGGAATGGCTACGAAAAACTCGCGTTTTTCCGCAAAAATCGTATTGGTAACGAAAAAGTCGCGATAATTTTCCGAAAAAATCGCAAAATACCGATCATTACGAAAAAAACGCAATCGGACGCATTCGGCCCGTTCGTGAGTAAGTAAATGGGCCCCCAGGTGTCCCCAAACTTTTTTACCTGTGCACAAATGTTAACTATAAAAAAATGTTGGGGCGAAACACAAGCATGAAAAATCTTCCTACGGGTTGACAGTAAGGGCTGTGATTGGTTATTTGGTAGCTAAATATGGACTGGCAGACTACAGGGGGCTCTGTTTGGCAGAACACATGAGGGTTGAGTCACTAAAGTGCGTTAAAACGAACGCTATTTATAGCATGCATTAAAATTTTTATTGCGTCTTATTTTTCGCAAAGACTATTTTCGTGCGGTATTTGACGCAACGCACACTAATTAATGCAGCGCACACAAATTGTCGCCGTGTGCGAAAAAAGGGCACACCATATTAGCCATCCATTACTTTCGGAAAACTACTGTACTGAAAATGCCCATTTCCCTGCAAACTGGTGGCTGCATCACTCTGGGGCCACTGCAAAGTCCATATTGTGTTGCCAAAAGCTCATGAACTGTACTTTTCTATAATTACCGCCTGCCCCAAGTAGGTGTTAATTTTCGCACACACTAATGTGATATCTAACGCGTTTAATGCTTCATATGTGTTTGTGAATCATGGGTTAATACTATTTCTATTTGCTAATTAACGCAATGCGTTAAAATGAATGCATTGTGGTTGCGAGCTATTTAACGCACACGATATGCGACTTAACGCATGCGACAATACTTTAGCGAATCGTGCTTGTTTTTTTGCGTTAATTTTAGCGCCAAAAAGCATGCGATAACGCTTATCGAGCTTTATTGAATCAACCCTATGGTCTTTATGCCTCCAAAACTTGCCTGAAATTAAAAAATGATCACCTGCTTTGAGGACACTGGGAGCAACAAAGGGGTTGGTGAGCAACATGTTGGGGATGGTTGGGGATCACTTAACTAGACAATGACTGGAGTAATGGGGTGGCCAAGTCAGAGAAATCAGGACTTGTAGCAGGTTTGTAAATATGCTAACTTTTTTTTTTAGGCAGAGCAAGTACCTACTAGGAATGAGTCTCTTTCAGACCTGTTAATAACTAATAATAATGAACTTATCTCTAACATTTGTGTGGGTGAGCATTTGGGGAACAGTGATCATAGATGGGCTCCTTCGAGATTCTGTTGCAGAGACAGCTCTATAAGGGAGTAACTAAAACACACAAAAATGTGCAGACTTTGCCAGTATAAGGGCAATATATATAAACTTTAATATAGTTTATATAATAAGCATAATATAGCAAGCTGCTGTGTAGCCATGGGGGCAGCCATTCAAAGCTGAAAAAGGAGAAAAGGCACAGGTTACACAGCAGATAAATTCTGTAGTATACAATGGGATTCTGTACAGCTGATTTGTTATCTACTCTGAATCCTGTGCTTGAATGGCTGCCCCCATGGCTACACAGCAGCTTACTTATATAAACTATAGTAGTGTTTCTGAATCAAACACACCAGTTTTACCACAGCTGGGCAAAAATTATACTGCCATTCTTAAAAAACACTTTCATTTTTAGATGTTGCTGTTCCTTTAATGACCCTGAGGTGAACATTGAAAGAACTGTTTCTATTTTTTTCACTTTGGTAAACCCTTTACACTTGAGGAACAGAACTTTCATTTAAAGCAAAGTAGATGGTTCTTCATGGGGAGGACAGTTAGGCTGGGGACTGCCCTGCTGGGTGAGGTTGTTATTGCAGATTCTGGTAATGCCTATAAGAGTGGCTTGGATGATTTCTTGAACAAGCACAATATAGGCTATTGTGAATTTAAAGAAGAAGGAAAGGCATTTTGGCATTTTATTACCAATAGATTTGCCACTATAGTACAAGCTAAAGCACTATATTTATTCTGTAGAAAGCCCCAAAAGCTGCCTCTGTTTGTTTCAGATAGCAGCTTCCATTTTTGCTTGGTCTCATTAACTTCAGTACTGCAGCTCTGGCTACTGGTAGCTCAGATTACAGCACAGTTGGGAGGGGGAGAGAGGAGTCATGGGAGGGGAAGAAGGACAAGGGAGGGGGAGAGAGGAGAGATGGGAGAGGTGAAGGGAGAGGAGCAAACTGTGCAGACTTGTGCCATGCCCTGAAGGATTTTTCTGAGAGAAGAAGGTCTGATAATGAAGAACATGTGTACAGAAATGAAGAAATTAAATCCTGTGTTTCTTTTGGTAGCTTTTCTATGGGTGCATATGGCTGTATTTACATATACAGTGGTGTGAAAAACTATTTGCCTCCTTCCTGATTTCTTATTCTTTTGCATGTTTGTCACACAAAATGTTTCTGCTCATCAAAAACCGTTAACTATTAGTCAAAGATAACATAATTGAACACAAAATGCAGTTTTTAAATGAAGGTTTACGTTATTAAGGGAGAAAAAAAACTCCAAATCTACATGGCCCTGTGTGAAAAAGTGATTGCCCCCCTTGTTAAAAAATAACTTAACTGTGGTTCAATTTCAATTTCAATTTCTGTAGTCACCCCCAGGCCTGATTATTGCCACACCTGTTTCAATCAAGAAATCACTTAAATAGGAGCTACCTGACACAGAGAAGTAGACCAAAAGCACCTCAAAAGCTAGACATCATGCCAAGATCCAAAGAAATTCAGAACAAATGAGAACAAAAGTAATTGAGATCTATCAGTCTGGTAAAGGTTATAAAGCCCTTTCTAAAGCTTTGGGACTCCAGCGAACAGTGAGAGCCATTATCCACAAATGGCAAAAACATGGAACAGTGGTGAACCTTCCCAGGAGTGGCCGGCCGACCAAAATTACCCCAAGAGCGCAGAGACAACTCATCCGAGAGGCCACAAAAGACCCCAGGACAACATCTAAAGAACTGCAGGCCTCACTTGCCTCAATTAAGGTCAGTGTTCACGACTCCACCATAAGAAAGAGACTGGGCAAAAACGGCCTGCATGGCAGATTTCCAAGGCGCAAACCACTTTTAAGCAAAAAGAACATTAAGGCTCATCTCAATTTTGCTAAAAAACATCTCAATGATTGCCAAGACTTTGGGGAAAATACCTTGTGGACCGACGAGACAAAAGTTGAACTTTTTGGAAGGTGCGTGTCCCGTTACATCTGGTGTAAAAGTAACACAGCATTTCAGAAAAAGAACATCATACCAACAGTAAAATATGGTGGTGGTATTGTGATGGTCTGGGGTTGTTTTGCTGCTTCAGGACCTGGAAGGCTTGCTGTGATAGATGGAACCATGAATTCTACTGTCTACCAAAAAATCCTGAAGGAGAATGTCCGGCCATCTGTTCGTCAACTCAAGCTGAAGCGATCTTGGGTGCTGCAGCAGGACAATGACCCAAAACACACCAGCAAATCCACCTCTGAATGGCTGAAGAAAAACAAAATGAAGACTTTGGAGTGGCCTAGTCAAAGTCCTGACCTGAATCCTATTGAGATGTTGTGGCATGACCTTAAAAAGGTGGTTCATGCTAGAAAACCCTCAAATAAAGCTGAATTACAACAATTGTGCAAAGATGAGTGGGCCAAAATTCCTCCAGAGCGCTGTAAAAGACTCGATGCAAGTTATCGCAAACGCTTGATTGCAGTTATTGCTGCTAAGGGTGGCCCAACCAGTTATTAGGTTCAGGGGGCAATTTCTTTTTCACACAGGGCCATGTAGGTTTGGATTTTTTTTCTCCCTAAATAATAAAAACCCTCATTTAAAAACTGCATTTTGTGTTTACTTGTGTTATCTTTGACTAATAGTTAAATGTGTTTGATGATCAGAAACATTTTGTGTGACAAACATGCAAAAGAATAAGAAATCAGGAAGGGGGCAAATAGTTTTTCACACCACTGTACCTTTCTGATAAAGCTTACTTTCTTAGATGCCATTTGTATGCTTGGCAGATTGGCAATTGTCTAAGGCTTCAAATTTAGAATAATTTTTTTTTATTTTTTTTATTTTAGTGATAATGTACCAGATCTTCTAAAAAAATAGACTTCTAAGGTGTCTACCCTGAGTTTATACAATTTAGTGCCTGTATTGGTGGATCACAACTATGGTACTATCGTTGAATGCCAATTGTCAGTGTAACACATATTGGAAACCGCCATCAGGATATCAAATGTTAGCATCAACGGTACTGGCTTTATAAATGGGTTAGATATATATTTGGACTTTAACCCATCAAATAATTAGGCAGGTCAAAGTTTTTGGTGCTATCGCTCTCTTATTGATTCACAATTGATTGCTTTAGGTTTTGGCTTGTGTTTTGGCTTTTCTAGTCATATTTTCATATGCTGATTTATTTAAAAATTATTGTTTTTAAAATTACACAGATACAAATACATAGAAATAGCTGGGGACAAATAGGCACCATCAAATGGTCATAAATTATTCTAAGCCTTAGATATACACCAGATAATGAGTTTTTTTTTTTTTTTTAACTTCATCCATAAAAGATTTGCTGGAATAACTAACTGAATCCAGTTCGATTCTGAACAAAATTTGTTTAACCTTTACCAGCTGTAATGTTAATTCCGTATAGCTCCTGTTGTTGTTCAACAGTGTGTAAACAAGCACATTTCTATTTAATTCAACAGTCCAAGAGTTCTTAGATCCAGTCGGACTACATTTTTATTGTATATAAAAACATACAGAAAATGAAATCACAAAAGAAGTGGGTGTTCTTAATTTTTTATGATGTGCCTACAAGGAAAAAATTGCATCAGATGCATTAGAATTCACCAAGAAGATCCAATGGAATATGGTGTTCCTTTGGCTCATCATTAATACAGAACATTTATGTAAAATGTGTGCTCCGGGGCAGCACTCGAAAAATGTATGCAGAAGGCAGGGGAAGCAGTATCTTCTTGGTCTTAGTGAGAAATAGCAAGTTATTACATTAGTCAGGAAAAATCAAATTATTCCACCACACAGGTTGGAATGGCAATTTATCCCTTTAAATCTCATAACATTCTCATATTTCATGGGAAATTAGTATTTAATAAATATTCATTAAATGCAATCCAATTTCAATGAACTGCAGATAAACATGGGCCCTGTTTTATATGAGGAAAGCTTCAAGACTTTACACAAATAGCATTCTTACGATTATTACATTCAATGATATATTGTTAACTCATTCGGCAGCACTGCATGTAAGGGTACAAAAACTGATATATTAGGTTAATGACAACCCTGTCTGCAAGAGCTTACAATCTAAAGGGAGTGGGTATAAGTGAGACACAAGGTAACTCATTTATGGGGAAGCCCATGCTGGTTAAATAGCTGGGTGGCTATTTCATGGCTGTTACCAAGGAAATAAAAACAACATAGTAGAGTTGCAGCTGGATATTACAGAAATATCAGAACTGCAAGATCAGGAAGGGAGAGATAGATTTAAACATAAGGATAGAGATGGTAAGAGAAGAAGCTGATGAGTTTGCAGAGAGGTCTAGTATATACTGAGAAGAGAAGGGATCCCAGGACAGTGCCTTGAGGGACCCCAACAGAGTTTTATGGGGTAATGTAATAAAAGGCCCTAAGTTTGCCCAGGAGCAGTAACCCATAGCAACATAGCATTCACTTGTTACCTGTTTATAGTGAACATAGCATTCACTTGTTACCTGCTTGCTATTGGTTACTGCTCCTGGCCAGGCTTAGTGCCTTTTTTTTTTTGTATTTCAACAAATCTTTATTGAATTACTCACAGTTTAATTACAGCATTGTTATCTCATAAGAGTTAAGTATGTACTCATAATCAGATACTCTTAGATATAGATAACGAACTAAATAGGAAGAAGGTAAGGGGGGAAACCGGTAAGGAGGGGAAGGAAGAAGAACAATCAACCATAATGGAGGCGATGCTCAAAAGGGACTTTTATTATATATGGGGGTAAGTGGTTAGGAGGATTTAGTAACAGGCCCCAGAGTACTCAAGAACTCTTTGTTTGAAATCTTCATTTTTTATATAATCAACCCATTGAACATGCTAAATAACAAATAATCGGCCTACTACATGTGAAAAGTCGCATAGCAGTACAATAAAAGGATATTAGAAATCGCAATTGAGTTCCAAGACCATGAATATATAGCTGAACCTCAATTTTACATTCTCCCAAGGACAAAAAAAAAGGCATAAAACCCAGGTTTTAAGGGTTGACTGTATATGGGTCATGGAACTCATTGGTGACTTCTACTGAATATAACTCTATATATAGCATTATAATATAATATAGCCAATATAATACTAATATAATATATATAATATAACTGAATATAACACATCACTAAGTAATTACCTGATGAGAACCTACAACCCCTGGATTACACTTGGCTCAAGACCTGCGATCCTCTGCTTCTTCCCCACTCATTTACATGACATAGTCGGCACATATGGGGGCAAGGGTGCACGGCACTACTGTGTGAGTCCCAGGGGGGCCCTGCGGTTGTGGTGGTGGAGACCCTGTGGTCCTGGGTGGTAATGGGGCCCCTCTAGGTGAATGGCAGGAGTACATTCGTATCATTAGTTAAATCCCTACATCCTTTCTGTCCTCCTCCTCTGTTCCCCTCATTTTCCTCCCATGTCTCTGTTCTCCTACCCATTCCTGTGTCCTATCATCTACCCTTCTTTTCTTGCCTCAGTTCTCCTCAAGTTTCACTTTTAAGTCTGTGGTGAGGGAGCTGACCTGTGGGTTTTCCTTTGAAAACAGCATTGTGTGGTTGCAAAAGTAGCAGAAGCAGCAGCAATGACTGTATTGGTGAGTCGGCTGTGGGGGGTTCGGGGTGAGCAGGGGGTTTCCAGCAAGGGGTAAGAGGCAGGGGGGTAGGCAGATTGGTGTGGCAGATGATAAGTACAAGACATCAGGGGCATGGGGAAATCTAGGTAAGATGTACGTAATAGTGTTTGTATCTCTTTAAGCTATAAACAGCACGTTCTGACCTCAGTTCAATCCTATTGGGTTTTTCAAAATGTAAATGTTTTTCAGAAACCTTAAGAAAATACCTGTACTGTTAACATCTGGTATGTTTGACGAATTAACCAAATCTGAAAGTAATCAAAGTGAATAAATAATAACAACTTATAAATGTGAATGTATAATATTTATTGTAGGTGATAACAATAAGGAAGACATCTCCTGATACAATATCATGACAATAAATAGATTTTATTTGCAGTACGAGGCAGACAAAAAGCCTTTGCAATTTTGGAAAATTTATATTCAGTAGCGTAAATATTTTTTCATATTGATATTTCAAAGGAAGCGATTTATTTTATAACACACACAATGTGCTGTGATAAAAGAACCAAGCGGACAAGAAGTTTTGAAGAGAATCAGGTAAAAATACACTGCGCGGCCGTCATTTCTTGTAAGGCATTTGCGCGAGTGCCAGAACATGCGGATTTGTGTTCTTTTGTCCCTCTTTTTTTAAATTCAATTACATAAATAACTTTTGAATTCATTCCCTGCTCTTAGGAGCTAGTCACCAGTGCCTGGATTTTCCTTTACATATTGTTCCACCTAATTGTTAATTTTTAACAATTAGTTGGTCATTCAAATGCAAATGAGTGAGAATAGGCTTGGGATGGAGATGCTGGTAAGTTTTCTGTTAAAGAATAATAAATCTTCATAAACCGAGCCCATTGTTAAGCCACGCTGTACAAACTTCTGGAAATTAGAATTTCCTGTCTTTGTATCGTTGGAGCAGAGGAGACTGGTGAATTATTCAGTGTCTCCATATTTTAAAGGGTTTTTTTTGGAAGTACATTGTGCCATTGGCGATGTATATTAGATGGATGGTTTAGAACAAGAAAAAATGTTCCTCCTTCTTGAATGACAACTGAAAGTCTATAAGCATAAGAAACAGCAAAATAAGAAAACTGGCTCTAAACAGGGATGTCCATCTCCTGTAGAGCTTCACTTCTTAGCATTCAAGCATTCATCTCCATCTTTGGCTTTGGGAATGCTGGGAGACTTACAATGGCTGTACATGCACAGAGGGCCCCTACAGAGTAGGCAGAGCAGGAGATAGAAGTTATAGCACGGTATATATGGAAACAGTTATGGCACAATGGCAATACTGGGACAGGATGGCAAGTCCATCTAGATGGTGGTCAACTTGCACAATGTAAAGTAGGGGCCCACCAAGGGTATTTCAGATCCTACCACCACTAAAGGCAGCCCTATCTGATTTGTGTTATTGTGTGTTATTTACTGATGCTCCCCACATCCAGGGTCTGGCTGCAAATCGTGCCAGAACACCTTCCACAATTCTCACCATGACTTGCACATCTTAATGCCTACATGTCCCCCTGCCTGCCTATGTGCCTCCCCATCTGTTCCTTTATGAATACTGTATCACTGATCACAAAAAGTACTTGATTTATTGGGGGGCTTGTAATTCATTTAGGTGCACAACCAGGTGCAAAAAAAACTCCAAAAAGCATGGAAAAAGGCATGCTCCTGTTTTTTGTAATTGGCACATAGTAAATGACTTTGAAGAAAACGGCTCTCGAAGCACCACAACCACCAGAGAATAAATAAAATGGCTCAGATTATGGCAGACACACCTTACCCTCCTTGGCTTTTGGCTTTACCAGTGCACATGGGGTTGTCAAAACTAAAATAAGGTGCCAGCATTTGGCTAAGACATGGAGAGGTGGAACTTTCTTTATTTCATCTACAGAAGTATAAGCTGTCTCATATGTACAACAACAGTATATGGTTTCCCTTTCCTTTCACTAGGCCTTACTTAATATATAATATAGAAAATAATAGATACTTTTAAAAGGTTTCATTGTAGATAACTAGTTATCAGCAGATTACCAGCAGATAATTAAAAAAAAAAAGTTTTAAATGCATTTAAAATATTTCTTAACAGTTCCATTCATCAGAACTGAATATCCACACAGCAGGAACCCATAGGGCATTTGCAGACAATGTACAACTTACAGCATCCCCGAGAGCTTACAAAAATCAGTAAGTGTAGCCAAGACAAGAAAAAGTGCTATGCCCCCAAGCCTGCACATTATTTTTAGGGGTCATTTACTATGTAAATATCCACATACACACTTATTGAAATAAAGGTTGTATATGAGGTATACTGATCCAATCATATCAAATACATACACATTAATAAATACACAGCCAGTGCCCAAAATTTACCTAAGCTAGATATTGACCTGGGTATATATAAACCCCAGGTCCTCCGCTGGCACCCCTGCACTGGAAATCACAATAGTCAAAAGGAACTCACCGACGCTGCAGTCTGGTTCGGGTGCTTAGAGCCCCGAACCCATAGCCCAAGCGAGCAAAACCAAATCTTAGAAGAAAAGGATGTGAATAAAGATCGGATTTTATTTATTCTCTGGCGGTTGTGGTGCTTCGAGAGGCGTTTTCTTCTAAGATTTGTTTTTGCTCCCTTGGGCTATGGGTTCGGGGCTCTAAGCACCCGAACCAGACTGCAGCGTCGGTGAGTTCCTTTTGACTATTGTGATTTCCAGTGCAGGGGTGCCAGCGGAGGACCTGGGGTTTATATATACCCAGGTCAATATCTAGCTTAGGTAAATTTTGGGCACTGGCTGTGTATTTATTAATGTGTATGTATTTGATATGATTGGATCAGTATACCTCATATACAACCTTTATTTCAATAAGTGTGTATGTGGATATTTACATAGTAAATGACCCCTAAAAATAATGTGCAGGCTTGGGGGCATAGCACTTTTTCTTGTCTTGGCTACACTTACTGATTTTTGTAAGCTCTCGGGGATGCTGTAAGTTGTACATTGTCTGCAAATGCCCTATGGGTTCCTGCTGTGTGGATATTCAGTTCTGATGAATGGAACTGTTAAGAAATATTTTAAATGCATTTAAAACTTTTTTTTTTTAATTATGTGCTGGTAATCTGCTGATAACTAGTTATCTACAATGAAACCTTTTAAAAGTATCTATTAAAAGGTGAAAGGAAAGGGAAAATCATATACTGTTGTTGTTCAAATGAGACAGCTTATACTTCTGTAGACGAAATAAAGAAAGTTCCACCTCTCCATGTCTTAGCCAAATGCTGGCACCTTATTTTAGTTTTGACAAACCCATGTGTACTGGTAAAGCCAAAAGCCAAAGAGGGTAAGGTGTGTCTGCCATAATCTGAGCCCATGTCATAAATGCCTGTGTATTTCTATCATTATAATAAATATTATGAGACTAAAGAAAACAGATCACTTGAACTTTCTTTTTGAATGAACTTAAAACCAAACATGAAACATATCTACTTCATGGATATGTACTTGTTAGGGTTTGAAGACTAGTTACCCTTTACTCGGGCAGTCCCCTAGAGTACATGAGGGGGACTCTAACTTATAGATGGGAAGCGGTTTCCTTAGTCTGTGTTAAAGTATTCTCCAGTAAGCTCAGTACCTGGTCAGTAGATGTCTATTCTATAAAACTGGAAGCCTCTTTTCTTCTCTGGATTCCACCTGGACAGGAAGGTGGAAGAAGAGTGGAGGTAGTTCTAGTAGTGGAGATTATTGGTAGGGGTATTCATTTTCTAAAGCTTCCTCTAACTACCCTTGGTATAGGGACTTAAGTGTACAGACTTAGGGGTAGATGTGTTCCCTCCTAAGTTCCACCTAGAGGGCCTGAAGCTTGAGGTTAAACATTTGCAAGTTGACTATCCTCAGATGGCTCTCAGGCCCCTGATGGGCAATCACTTCTGAAGGTTCTATTTGTGAGTATATGCTGAACTAATGTACTATATCGTCTGTGCCTATACCCCAAAGGATACATTTACAACCTTGCCAATAAAGAAGTTATAGTGTGTTTTAACAACCAATGGCAACTATTTGTTGATTTCACCTGAAAATTGTTCATCAGCACCCTTTCATTGGTGTCATTGTGTTTGAACCGATAGTACCTGGAACAACTATGCCCCCAAGTTACCTATCAACTATTATTTTAAAACAAAAAAAATCAATGTGAGACAAATAAGATATATGTACTGCAGACATGAAAAATACTTAAGTGTCTATTATCTGGAAACCCATTATTCAGAAGGCTTCATATACAGCCAGCCAACCATCCCAAAATGTTCCATTTAAACAAATAGTTTTTTTTACTGAAATATTCACACTGCTGGTTTTTATTAATGGTGAACAGTTTTTAGCAGCATTAAAACATGGCGCTCCACATTACTAAAATACACTGTAGCCAGAAATCTCCCAGGCGTTCTGGATAATAGATCCCATACCTGTATAGTGCATTAGAGCCCTACAGAAATCAGTGATAATGGGAAAAGAGATGCATCTTAGACTGTTATACAGAATAAGAGCTAAATGAAGAGAAATGAGTCTTGCTTCACAATATAAATGCATGAGAATAAGAACACTGTCAAAAATGAAGAATGAGGCTCCATTTTCAAATAAAAATATGTGAGAGAGAACAAAGACAATTATGAGAAATGACACTCATTATACAATATAATATAAGGGAATGAAAACACAATCAATTGTACACAAATAACAAAAGCATTTAGCTCCTAGCAAGTAACAGTGTCTACAATAAGAAAGTAGAAACCAATCCTCCAACACCCTCTCAACCTCCGGGCAGACCAAACAGACTCATTAGCAGGAGGCTCATCTAGTCATGACCGTAGTATTAAAGTAAACAATCCGATGAGGAGTCAGAAAAGTTTTTCAGTTTCAGCTAAAGAATCTGCTGGTGAGGAATCAGGATTGAGACTGAAACACAGCTGAGATGATAGAGCTCATTTATAGCATTAATAGTACGGAGAATTCTTTATGTGTGGGGTACAACCAGCTATTGCTCAGTTTAAAGAGAAGGGTGACTGCATTGATGGACAGTTAACATGTCAATGATAAATGTCTGTCTACCTAATATGCAAGAGTCAGTGAAGGGCAGAAGGTTAAAAACAAACCATGAACAAAACAGAATTATTTGCTGGAGGATAGAGGTTGATGAAAACAAGGGTCTGGTAACAAAGGGGCATCATTCATTTGTTTGTTGAGGATATAACAATACTGCATTTGTATAATCACATCAAGATTATGTATGTATGTATACCATTATATATAAAGTGCTATTTATGTACGCAAAGCTGTACAGAAGAACAATAAATTAATGCAACAAAACAGGGGGTCAGCACAATAATAGATAAATACAAAGTATGATAATAGATACAAGGTACAGTTGCAATAAGTTAAGAATCAAAGAAACAAGAGGATAGAGTCTCTGTTCCATAGAGTTTACAATCTAAATAGGAGGGTAACTTACAGACACAAATAGGAGAAAAATAGGCCTGCAGGTTACAGTGGGTGTCACTGCAATATAAGTGCTGGTAACCAGATCGATTGCTCCAAGAAGGAGTCTTTGAGTTTAGTCCTGAAGAGACTGAGGGAGGATTCTCTCTGGAGGAAATCAGGGGGGGCATTCCAAATTTAAGGGGCAGCAAGGCAGAAGGGTTTAAGGTGGGAAACAGCAGTAGTAGTGGGGGGCGCGGAGGAGTCGCCCAGGAACATATTGAGACACAAGAGTAGAGATGTAATGGGGGGCACAGGAATGAAGGGCTTTGAAGGTTAAAAGCTTGTAATTACTCCAGAGAACATGTGATCACTCATGGCACCACACATTAACCTAGGTCTTCTGGGACAGCAAAATATATATATACCCCAAGTCCATTTAAAATCTTTTGAAGCCTTTCCCTAGACAGATTCCCTTGAACCTCCCTTGAACCTCTGTTAAGTAATAAAGGTAATTAATTAAGTAGTTTAGGTAACACGTCCATGTTATACGTTTATCATTGCAAATCTACCATAAAGTACTTTGATTCCCAAGGAATACAAGTGTATATAACTTGATAATATACTTGCTTACATCATACTGAATTGTTTGTAGTGATGAGCGAATCTGTCCCGTTTTGCTGGACATTGTTTGAAACCTTGCAAATATTTGCGAAACGCGTAAAATGATGTGCGTCAAATAAATAGTCATTTTTTTGTTGCATGTAGCTACTTTTTTTGACACGGGGCGAATAAGTGAGCACCTAAGGGTGCATTCTAACATTTAAGCCACAGGGTAGAGTCCTGTGTGGAACCAATTTTTAAGACCCGGACCTGACCCAGACCCGCAGCCGCGACCCAGATCTGCAAGTTTTACTTGCTTTGACCTGCTGCCTGACCCAACCCACAACTGCCTAATCTGAGACCCGATGACTAGTGATGGGCGAAATGTTTTGCCAGGCATGGATTTGCACCAAAAATTCGGCGTGGAAAAATTCGCCGCACGTCCAAAAATTGTTGCAAAATAATAGCCACGGGCGACGAAATAATAGCCGCGCGACAAAATAATAGCCATGGGCGACAAAAGAATAGCCGCGCGACAAAAGAATAGCCGCGGGCGACAAAAGAATAGCTGCGCGACGAAAGAATAGCCGCGGGCGAAATTTTTTTTTTGACGTGCAACATTTTCGCTGTTTCGCGGATTTTCCGCCGTTTCGCAAATCTTTTGAAAGAATTTTCAGCGAAGCGAAACGGGACAGATTCGCTCATCACTACCGATGACCACCATTAAAGTGCTGCTGCTGTAAACCAGAAATGACATAAAAAATGGGCAGGGGTAGAAAAAACATTTTCAAAAATTGCTGAAAATATGCTGAATCCGTGTCTGAAACTAAAAACAAAAACAAACAATTCCGTATTTGTCAAACATAAACAATATAATCTGCATTTTAGAGGCTTTTTCATTATACCTAAACACTGACATCAGAACTTGAAATAAAAATCAAATATCAGTTTGTTACTTTGCCAAAAAAAAAATGTTGTTTTGCAGCAAGTCTTAATTATAGAAATCTGTGCGGCTGTCAATAGAGGCGCTGGAATAAAAGTCATATTCGCGGGCTCCTATTGATTATGTATTGAGACAGCTTTCGTAAAAAAAAAAAATACGTTCATTGTAATTAATGATCCAGTTCAAACTGATGAACCTTGTAGATTGTACCAATAAATCACTGCAAAACATGAGAATGCGCCGCTCGGAGTATCTACGCTCCAACCACATAATCACCCGCTGCATAAACACATAAAATTTACGTGTCATTACATCAATCGACAGGATGCTTTACATGCTAAAAAATAATTGTTATATTTCACACTTCCCAAAGAGCATTGATGTGCTGTAAGTAATTCTGTTATTTCAGTGTTTTGTATAGGCTTCTGCACTCATTGACACTTCTCATGCAATACACTGCATACCCTGCTCTTCCATTTTAATGTTGTCGTTATGATGCTGCCAACTATAGAAAGTAGTTATTTGGGCACAACCAGTCCCTCTACAGAGTCCCCTACAGTCTTATAAACTTGAGGAGTATGTAATAAAAGCCCCAGAAGTTTGCTCTAGATCAGATGCCGAGCAGTAATAACTTGTAGTTAACCGGTTGCTGTGGATTACTGGGCTAAGAGGAAACTTAGCTTCTATGACTGCATTTTTGCCATAGGTTGGGGCCTGAGGTACAGGGGGATAATTATTATCCTATGTATAGCATTGGCATTACCTATAGTGCTCATTTATTAACCGTAACTGCAATTGTGCAACTTTTGCCAAAGTCAGTGTTCAGATAGCACCATTCTTTAAAGGTATTTGCAGCTAAAGCTTGTACCAATGTGTCTGCCAATCTGTTTGGATGAATTGCATACACTGCACCTATTGAACCCTCAAGCCTTGAAAGTGGCAGTAGCTCCATGGTTCCCACAACAGAGTCAGAGCCACTGGTTGTACAGATTCCCTTAACAAGTTATGCCACCAATACAGCCCAACACGGCTCAGCCTACTGTTCAGAACAAGGTCCTCCGTTAAATTGGCCACCAAGGTGCAATGACAGTGAAGTTCCAACGGATTCTGACTTCTAGGGACATACAGGAATACGGTATTAATCCAGATTACATATCTAGGGGTGCATGAATACAGATACTCTGGGGGGAGGGAGGCTACATTTCTCCTGTACTTGGAATGTGAGATAGCAACACACATGAAAAAAAAAGCCTTCTATTCTTGTTTACTGATTCTTTTGTCATTATTGTGCCCCTGGAATTTGTTTCCTTCAAATCATGATGGCTCCTGGGCTCAAGGATATAGTAGTGAAAGTTAGATTATTAGTTTACTAGTTTCCAAAATTCTTTCTCCTAGCCCATATAGTGAATGAGTTAAAAAGACAAAATAAATATCCTTTTATGAGGGCAAACATGTTAATACACCATTGTGTTTTCTCAGCCCAGTGTATATTTTTGGCTCTAGTTCAATGGAAGTGAAAATAACTTTTTGCAAAATGAAAACAGCTTTCCAGGTAATGGGCTGTGCTGCTTAACAAAGGATCGGCAGCGAAACTGCCACCGAGCTTTTAAAAATCATGCCAGCCAATTACTTTCCTCTGCGTCCCAATTAATTGTCTGATATAACTATTTCAGTATCAATTAACTTCAAATCGAAACCATATTGACCATTTGCGAAGAACAGACAGTGATGGAAAGAGGGTGACTTCATTTAGATAAACAATTGCGCAGGGATGTTTAATGAAATTTATGGGAGAGAATGAAGTGAGCCAACGCAAGGGAAGAAATAATTACTCACCCTCCCTTTAATGAACACATTTAGGCTTCCAGGAGTTGAAAGTACAGCAGAAAATGAGCAAGTGGCTTCTAAATATTAAGGAATGCCAGCTATTACTTGATGTTGGTGAGAAGTAGGTTTTATTGTTCACTATAGACAAGTAGTATATTTTGACTCTACAGTAAACCCTGACACCTACAGTATTCTCGCCAGCAACAAGTAGCAGTGAATTATAACCTTTTGTGACACATAATTTGTGACCAAATAACATAGGCAGGTCTGTAGAGTTGAATTGGCCCTGTATTTATCCTACAATGTATTTTGGTGTCAGTCAGTGCCACTGGTGACACAGCAGAAATGTTGCACTTTTATGTACAGTGGCAGCCAATAGCGGTGCAGCCAATGGCTCTGGACCGCCCACTGACAAGCCAAGAAGATGCAGGAGCTCCATTCCTTTTCCCACCCTTAGAACAATGGACAAGCAGTGGAGCTTTTAAATGGAGCTAACAATAGGGTCACCAATGTGCCTCTGTAGTCCCAGCATTAGGATGATAGTAGATGTTGGGCTCCTGCAATAAAACTTTGCTACTGCAGATAACTAATCTTCTCCAAATGCTTTCCTACTGGCAATAATGTAAATTACCAGTGGGAAAACATATGCAGCGCTTGTTTTTCTGAAGTGGCCAGAGAGACAAGTTTGGGTGACTTCGGGAGAACCAAGCACTGCATATGTTTTCTCACTGTCAATTTACACTATTGCTGGGCAACTAATCTGTTGTGGACCACTAATTTACTTGTGTGCCAGGAACCTTAGACTGTAAAAGAATGAAATGAGTAGCTATTACTTGTAGCTGTCTGCTTTCATTAAAACTGCAAAAACAGATTGCAGCTAAATGCCAGTGTAAGCTTATGGTAAATTGGTACTTTTAAAACCGTAAGCTACTCCAAACTTGTGTTGTGTAACTATATCTCAAACAAATAAGGGCACCAGTGGTTCTTGAATTTAAACAGGAACTTTCATACTACAAGTCAGGCATATACTCGCAATACTTGGTAACACAACAAAATCCCCTCAGGGCAACAATAGGTTACTCCCAGCTTATGGGTTAAGGCTTCTGCCAAGCGGAACCCAGGCAATTCTCTATCTAGCCCTGAGTCTGTACACTGGGACCCTACTTCTGGGCAACAGTACACCTGGGATCTTAATCCCTCTATGATCCTCCTTGGAGCCACAAGCTGCTTACTAGCCAGCCTGAACTATCTTTCATGTCTACTGTGACCTGTAGCAGAACCTCACCTGACCTGTCTGGGTCTACACATAAACCTAGGTTCCACTTTATGTCCACCTGCCTGCTCAGGTGGAGATCTAACAAAATGGACTCTGAACACATGGCTACACTGCCTTTTATACTATAACATGCAGGGCCCGATTCACTAAAGTCCGAAATAAGGAGTGCTATTTATAGCATGCGTTAAAAATCGTATCACTTCTTATTTTTCGCTCAATTCACTAAAAGGACACTTGTCATAATTAAGAAGCGATGTTCTTGGCGTTATTTATCTTGCGACGACATATTTTCAAGCAACGTGCTGCGTAATATGTTGTGCGCTGCGTAATATATTGCTTGAAAATATGTCGTCGCAAGATAAATAACGCCAAGAACATCACTTCTTAATTATGACAAGTGTCCTTTTAGTGAATCGAGCGAAAAATAAGAAGTGATACGATTTTTAACGCATGCTATAAATAGCACTCCTTATTTCGGACTTTAGTGAATCGGGCCCGCAGTGTGTTATGGTATAAAAAGGCAGAGCAGCCATGTTGTGGCCAGACTACAAGGGTCCAGGAAAGGGACTTACTTCCCTTCTATATCAAGGAGCCTCTATGCCAGTAAAGAAAAGCAAAGGGAGACAATCAGCAAAAAAAAAAAGTAAAATCTTCAACCAAAGCCAGGGCCAGGCAGCAACGTCAATGTGTTCTTTAGCCACAAAGTGAGATACACCATAACCTGCCATGAGTATGAATATCATTTATATTGAGGACAGATAGTTAGAACGATAGAAACATATCCATCTATTTATTTGCTAACTCCTGTCACTTTTTTTGTAATGGACTGCATAGCTTGCCACCTACATGAGAATGAAACATATTTCTAGTCCATTAGCAGCTCTGCTATAGATTGGGATTGGACTAGATCAACAAATCAATTCTTAACACTTGCATTATAATTCAGGGCAAATGATGATGATTTTCATATCATAAAGCACACAATGTGTCTGCCAAAGCTACGTTTTCATTGTTATTTAAGATGAGGATATTGATCTAAAATCATGGGGTCTGTATTACTAAAAGCCAACAGTAGCAAAATATTTTGTGTTCAGCAGAAGCAGAGTGAATATGCCAGAGTATTCCTTTCCCAACCATTGGGTATTTGTTCCTGGCCGAATTTGGCCTCTCAGGTTGTTGATAACATCTTTCTTTGCCTTAATAATCCCTTCCCACAGTGTGTTAAACCTTTTCCTCCATGCCTCTATTGTTGTTCAGCATTCGTTGGGCTTTATACAGCGTGTCAGGCAAAAGAATGATTGGCTTAAATATTATCGAAACCTCCAGGTGGGAGTTGGGAACACGGATTACCAATCAGATATGCAAACTTAATGCTCCATTGTTTAGAACTGTTTAATGTAAAGATCCAAGTTTTCTAACAATGCTGGAAAAGACATGACCATTGCTTTCTCATAGAGCAGGAACAGAGCCTCGCTGCTTGCCAACTTCTCGAGATAATGGGATATGTGCTATGGGGATGTTCTGAACTTAAGGCAAAGGGAAGATTGCACTCGCCAGAGAATTAATTAATAGCTGAACCAAAAGTAATTCATACAAACATCTAAATACAGGTGTACAGCACTGTAGTTCCACAGAGACATGTCCTCACCCCCCAAATGTATTCATTTTAAATGGGATTTGCTTATGTTGCATGTAGGACAATGTACCGCCCCCCCAATGTAAATTATAAGAATATTAGAAGTTTCAAAGGCTTTTAATTATAAGGGATCATTTTCTAAAAGGAAGACTGTGTGCAAAGTGCAAAAAATCCCTGACACATTTGGCCATTTTTGGCCACCACGTGAATACAGTGCTGTTGGTGTTTGGCAGTGCTGTATTCATGCAGGCCAGGAGAGGGGAGGAACATAGGCATATCTCCATTTATCCCCATTTCTCACACCTACGCATCCCCTAACTTGGAAGTCATTTAGGCATTCTGTGAGCATGGTCTTGCACCACTTAGTGCTCTTGTGTTTCTGCCCAGGGAATAATAAATACCTCCAAGGCTATAGCAGGAATGTGATTCTAAATGAGGCATACATCAAATGTAGGGTGCAGTTTGGGATAAGTGATAAGCAAATTTTTTAGCAGGAATGGATTCAAAGCAAAATTCCACATTTCACCATCGGCAAATTTTTCTCAAGGAACTGCAGCAAAAATTCACTGCGTAAAAATTTTCCGTGATAAAAAAGTCCCCAAGACTTGAGGTTGCCGAGAGAAAAATTTCACTGATACAAAAAAAATGGTCATTGACTTTAATTCACTTAGGGGCAGATTTATCAAAACACGAGTTCGAATCCCGAATGGGAAAAATTTGGATTGGAAACGAAAATTTCTGAAGATTGCAAATATCACGAAAATGCTTCCGAAAATGATACGATAATATCGTATTGGCGATCCGAAAGTCACGGAATTTTCGTACCGTACCATTGTAAACAGCGGCAGAGCCTTTCCGAATTTTTCGCACAGGCACTCAAAAAAGTTGCGCGAGAATATGAGCGTTCGGGTCTTGGTAAATCTCCCCTTTAGAGTGAGAAAAAACGGCCATTGACTTTAATTCATTTCGAGTGAGAAAAAACGGCCATTGACTTTAATACATTTGGAGTAAAAAACAAGATTGTTTCGTGTAAATTTTGTTGCCTATTGCAATGCGTTTTTCAAATTTTTCAACGTTTTGCAGATTTTTCTGCAAAGCAAAACGGGATAGATTCACTCATCACTATTTGTAACAGACCAGGAACTTTACATGGGCTTCAAATTCAGGCAAATATGTAGTCCTCAAATAAATCAAATGAACCAAATCCAAACCCACGTTTAATAAAAGGCAACCAATAAGATGTATGCATTTAAACAGGTGACCACAAAATGGTACCTGCATTGTTCCTATAGGTGATTAGACATGTAGCAAACTTTTCTCCTTCTATTACTAATCCCTCATAGACTTGGCATTGGATTATTGAAGGTGATTTCAGTTTTTTGTGATTTTGCTCAATATGAAATATGCAAACAAAGGCCGGACTTATTATGGAATTCAGGCAAATGTTGTGTATGTAATTACAAACAGGGTTATAGTTATTATAATTATACAGTAAAAATAACTAAATCTATGCTTAAGGTATTTCAATACACAAATTAGGAAAAGGAACAGAAACAAAAAGGGGGTGAGGGGATGTAAATGTAGCTTTCACAGCAGAAGGGGTAGAATGGCCCAGGACAACAGAATTTATGTGGAAACCACCTGTGTAATTTTGATTTATTGCTTTGATTTGATTGCATTTTAAAACATGTGTGCAATATCTTGATTTTCGGGTATCTGGGCATTAAACAGTTCAGATCAGGAATCTAGGAAGGAATGTCATAAAAAACACTATGTTTAGTAAAGTTTTCCAGATGGCCGAAGAAAGCAAATCACTGATTGGTTGTTATAGATTACTGGCCTGGTGCTTATTTCCTCCAGTGTTCATACCTTCCAATGAAGGAACAGTAATGATCAGGGTGGGACTGAGGGGTGCAGGGCCCACAAGGCTCCTATCCCAGGGGCCCCCATGCCCGCCCAACATGCCTCCCCCAAGCATGTCTGCTTTAGTCTTACCTTAGGCGTGATGGGGGAGGGAGATCTTCGGGTAGGGGGGTGCTACGGGGATTGGATCTGGGCCGGCGGGGCCCACCAGTTCGACCCTTGTAATGATTTGTGTCCCCAGAATTATGGAACAATTGTTCAGACAAAGGGGACTTACTTTCATGGAGCATATTTTATTAAACACCTTTTATTAAATTCCATAGCAAAATGGAGGGCCTGGCTAGAAAAGTGCATCGAATGCACATGGCTTAACAGTAGTACATATATCTATATATACATACAACAATCAATGTATATTAATAAGTTGTTCCTAAACATGGGCAAAGCCATAGTACAACATATCAAACACAGCCAATGTCATAATAATCATAATAATCATATCATTCATAATAAAGAAAGAAAAAACTCATGTAGCTGCTCATTCCCGGAGGATTATGAGTTTTAAATGGAAAATCCATTTTAGCTTAGCTTTATATATATATAAGGCTATACCTTTATTTTCTCCTCTCAGCATAGATAACATTTTGAGAATCTCCAGCACTGCTAAATATGATGGATCACCCCCACGGCTTGTAAAAACCCATTGTGTCCTGCTAAGTTACAGTCTAAACACAGAAATCAGGGATTATTTACAAAGCAATTGCAAGGTGCAAAGTGCAAAATTTGGGCGTAAACAGTTTTTTTTTATCCGCAGTGCAGAGCTCTTTGCAAGAATTTTGGCATCTTCACAGGACTTGTGTGTACTGCAAACCTGTGTGTTCTTGCCCAATGCAAGTTGTGGTGCGTTTGTGTGGCAGTGGCATCATTTCCAAGCATGTGGCATCAATAACTGTATTAGTGTCAGGTTTGTTGAATGCAAGTAACTTGAATTCCCTCTAAGAAAGTGGCTCCCAGACTGTGGGGCTGGCCAAAGGAGGCTCAGCCTGAACGCCACTTATGGTAAAAATTGGCACAAATGCTTGTTCAGTGAGACCTAAGGGGCATGTTGGAAAAGAAAATTTGATCTGGGGTAACTCGGTCTGTTTGCAAAATCCAAACCTTCATCGTTCTGAGTCTTCTTGTATATTGTACAGTCGGTGCCAATGACCTCCTTTCGGCTAAAGCCAAAAAACACTACTCGCTACTAATACTTCTCGATCTCTCTGCTGCTTTTGACACTGTGGATCACCCTCTTCTCCTCCAGACTCTCCGCTCTCTTGGCCTTCGTGACACTGCCTTATCCTGGTTTTCATCTTATCTCTCAGATCGATCCTTCAGTGTCTCTTACAATGGGGAATCATCTTCTCCCTTGCCTCTTTCTGTCGGGTTCCCCAAGGCTCTGTCCTGTGCCCCTTACTATTTTCTCTCTATACCTTCTCACTTGGCAAACTAATCAGTTCTTTTGGCTTTCAGTATCACCTCTATGCTGACGATACTCGGATCTATCTTTCCTCTCCTGATCTCAACCCAGAGCTTCTAACTCGCGTCTCTTCCTGCCTGTCCCTATCTCCACTTGGATGTGCCTACGTTACCTTAAATTAAACCTCTCTAAAACTGAACTGGTTCTCTTTCCCCCATCCAACGCCCACATTGTTCCTGAGGTATCTATAACGGTTAACAATTCTACCATCACCCCATCTTCCCAGGCCCGGTGCCTTGGGGTTATCCTTGATTCCGCACTGTCCTTCACCCCTCATATCCAATCACTTATCAAATCATGTCACTTTCACCTAAGAAATATCTCCAAAATCCGATCATTTATCACCCAAGATGCTGCCAAAATTTTTATTCACTCTCTTATAATATCTCGCCTGGACTACTGTAACTCCCTATTAATTGGCCTTCCCCTCCAAAGACTGTCCCCTCTCCAGTCCATAATGAATACTGCTGCCAGGCTCATACACCTCTCCAACCGCTCCTCCTCTGCCGTGCCACTCTGCCAATCCCTGCACTGGCTTCCCCTACCATCCAGGATAAAATTCAAACTAATGACCCTCACATTTAAAGCAGTCCATAACTCTGCCCCACCCTACATCTCTGAACTCATCTCTAGGTACCATCCAACCAGCTTGTTACGCTCCTCTACTGACCTGCTCCTCAACTCCTCTCTCATTCCCTCCCCACACGCTCGCATTCAAGACTTTGCAAGGGCTGCCCCCCTTCTCTGGAATTCGCTCCCACAAACTGTCAGACTTTCTCCCAATCTCTCTGCCTTCTAAAAACACATTTATTCAGAGAAGCCTACCCTAATCTAGTTTAGCAATACCCTGTGCCACACCTCTCACAACTCTGGTCATGCCCTTTCCCACACCTTGTGTCTCCACCCTTTATCCTTGTAGATTGTAAGCTCTTTTGGGCAGGGCCCTTTCCACCTCTTGTATCAGTTACTGATTGCTTTATATGTTACTCTGTATGTCCAATGTATGAAACCCACTTATTGTACAGCGCTGCGGAATATGTTGGCGCTGTATAAATAAATGTTAATGTAATAATGTAATGTGTCTGACAAATAACAGAGAACTTGTTGGTGACTGTATTACCCTTAAGGGTTTAAAATGCCTGGGATTTCCCTACCACTCAGCTGAACTGAAGTAGCTGCTTGGATAAGTGGTGAAACATTTTCAAGAACACTCAGAAACTCCAGTTGCTTTAGACTTACTGTATCTCCACTAGATACTGGCTTATTATGACCTGGATGAATGAAAACCTTCATAGACATACAGTAATGCTTGTTAGATATAGCGACATATGAGATCAGCTGTTGTACCAACAAATATTCTCAGTAAAAATGTGCTGCGCATTTTGAAATTTGAAAAGCTCTGGTACAAAAGAGCAATGGAGGCCATTTTAACTCCATGTCTTTAGGGTACAGCTATAGGATCTGTTATAGGATCTGCTATCCGGAAACTCCTTATCTAGAAAGATCTGAATTACAGTCCCATAGACTCAATTTTAATCAAATAATTTAAAATTTTCCTTATTCTCTGTATTACATCCTTATTGGAGGCAAAACAATTCTATTGGGTTTATTTAATGTTGAAATGATTTTTAGTGGCCTTAAGGTATGGAGAATTACAAAAAAAATCCCTGATTTGGATAAAGGGTCCCAGACCTGTACTAGAAATACACTGGGCAAAATGCATAAATTTGCTCCATAAGTTGTTGACCTAAGTGTGGGGGTTTCTACAGATTATTAAAAAGATACAGTAATAGACAATTCAATTCTTCTGTTTGCAGCACATAAAGAACATGTATAAGTAGGAAATATTAGATGCCTATTTACAGGTATGGGATCTCTTATCTCTGTAATAATAAAACAGTACCTGTACTTGATCCCAACTAAGATATAATTACCCCTTATTGGGGCAGAACAGCCCTATTGGGTTTATTTAATGGTTAAATGATTCCCTTTTCTCTGTAATAATAAAACAGTACCTGTACTTGATCCCAACTAAGATATAATTACCCCTTATTGGGGGCAGAACAGCCCTATTGGGTTTATTTAATGGTTAAATGATTCCCTTTTCTCTGTAATAATAAAACAGTACCTTGTATTTGATCCCAACTAAGATAGAATTACCCCTTATTGGGGGCAGAACAGCCCTATTGGGTTTATTTAATGGTTAAATGATTCCCTTTTCTCTGTAATAATAAAACAGTACCTGTACTTGATCCCAACTAAGATATAAATAATCCGTATTGGGGGCAGAACAATCCTATTGGGTTTATTTAATGGTTACATTATTCCCTTATCTCTGTAATAATAAACAGTACCTGTACTTGATCCCAACTAAGATATAATTACCCCTTATTGGGGGCAGAACAGCCCTATTGGGTTTATTTAATAGTTAAATGATTCCCTTTTCTCTGTAATAATAAAACAGTACCTGTACTTGATCCCAACTAAGATATAATTACCCCTTATTGGGGGCAGAACAGCCCTATTGGGTTTATTTAATGGTTAAATGATTCCCTTATCTCTGTAATAATAAACAGTACCTGTACTTGATCCCAACTAAGATATAATTACCCCTAATTGGGGGCAGAACAATCCTATTGGGTTTATTTAATGGTTAAATGATTCCCTTATCTCTGTAATAATAAACAGTACCTGTACTTGATCCCAACTAAGATATAATTACCCCTAATTGGGGGCAGAACAGCCCTATTGGGTTTATTTAATGGTTAAATGATTCCCTTTTCTCTGTAATAATAAAACAGTACCTGTACTTGATCCCAACTAAGATATAATTAATCCTTATTGGGGGCAGAACAGCCCTATTGGGTTTATTTAATGGTTAAATGATTCCCTTTTCTCTGTAATAATAAAACAGTACCTGTACTTGATCCCAACTAAGATATAATTACCCCTTATTGGGGGCAGAACAGCCCTATTGGGTTTATTTAATGGTTAAATGATTCCCTTTTCTCTGTAATAATAAAACAGTACCTTGTATTTGATCCCAACTAAGATAGAATTACCCCTTATTGGGGGCAGAACAGCCCTATTGGGTTTATTTAATGGTTAAATGATTCCCTTTTCTCTGTAATAATAAAACAGTACCTGTACTTGATCCCAACTAAGATATAAATAATCCGTATTGGGGGCAGAACAGCCCTATTGGGTTTATTTAATGGTTAAATGATTCCCTTTTCTCTGTAATAATAAAACAGTACCTGTACTTGATCCCAACTAAGATATAATTACCCCTTATTGGAGGCAGAACAGCCCTATTGGGTTTATTTAATGGTTAAATGATTCCCTTTTCTCTGTAATAATAAAACAGTACCTGTACTTGATCCCAACTAAGATATAATTACCCCTTATTGGGGCAAAACAATCCTATTGGGTTTATTTAATGGTTAAATGATTTTTAGCTGACTTAAGTTATGGAGATCCAAATTATGGAAAGATCCCTTATCCGGAAAACCCCAGGTCCTGAGTATTCTGGATAACAGGTCCCATACCTGTACTAACACTAAAATCAACTATTTTGATATTTTAGATAAAAATCTGGTATTTTTTAATGTTTTCCTAGTCACCTCTAGTTTTTTTCACATTTATTTCCACTGTTTACTAAAGCATCTTTTTGGGGGTATTTTTGCTGGCTTTTCTGGAGAAAGAAAGAAAGAAAGAGAAAAGAATAGATTTTAAATGTAAGTAACCAGGCCTGGTAATATTACGGCACATTATCATTATCTCGGCATTCCCATTGCGTTTGTGACTCCTGAATGTTTATCAAAGCCATCATTTACAGAGTTTGCCGAGATTTAAAATTAGCAAATCAGTCTTTTATTTTTTTCATTTTTATTTAAATCAAATCCCATCTTCACATCAAACAGGCCGAAATGAAAAGCAACATACTGATCATCTCAGAGTAATATAATGTGGTTTGGAAGACAGAGTGGCTCTTTCATTCCGTACATTACAGATCAGCGCCGTTTATACGGATCGAAAATTACAGAATTATTGAATTAGCCTTTTATATCGGCATCGCCACTGAGCAATTTTTCATTTGCCAAGAAAGTCTATATTGCCTCTGCATCTTGCAGATTCATAGCCTCTAAGCTGCCAAAAATAGAGCGCTCCAGGCTTAATTAAACAAGGTAATCCACAATTACTGTCCATCAGTTGTGGTGCTTTTGCGGCCCCTGCTTGGTGCCAGAATCTTTACTATGGGGAACACGTGACGCTGGAATGTTACACTCTCACTTGCTTAATCACAGGATCAAAGCAGAAATCCTGCGGGCTTTTCTCTCTATCCCCGTTGTTATCATGTTATTAGATGTTACATTAACTTCACCAGTTGGTTCTTGAGAAAGATTTATGAGAGTAATGATCCTTCTTCTATTCATCCAAAAATAATGTTGCGCTGACATTTTCCCGAGGTAAAAAGGCTCTAAAAATTAAATTGTGTTTTCAGTAACAAGCAGATGTTAGTTGGCATGTATGAAAATAGGTTAAAGGGAGAGTGAATGTGAAGGGTACATTATAATCACATAAAAAGGGACATTCAGACAGTTATAATATTAAAATAAATACGTCCTTAGTGACAATGAGATTCCTCCTTCCTAGTGATGAGCAAATGTGTTTTGTTCGCTTCGCCCAAAAATGTGCGAAATTGATGACAAATTTGTGAAACGGCAAAAATTGTGCGAAATGCGGCTACTACGGGACTTTTTTACACGCACGGTTTTCTTAACGTGACCACATCTTTTTTTACGTGCCCATGACTTATTTAACGTGACTTTTTGTTGCGGCATAATTTTACAGCAGTTTCACAAAAAAATTTCAATGCCGGAATTTCGCTGCAAATCCACGTCTGGTGAAAAAAATGGCTCATCGCTACTTCTACTTTATAAAATCACTAGGTGTGCACCCAGTCACCTTAGGGATTAAAGAGCACTGGTGTTACGGAATATGGGGCAGAGATTATTTTGGAGTTATGTAATAAGAGGCACTAAGTTTGCCTAGATGCAGTAACCCATAGCAACCAATCAGCAGGAAGCATTTTCTGGACGCCTGTGTCAAGCAAACATCTTATTGGTTACTATGAATTACTGCTAGTGATGAGCAAATTTTTTCGCCAGGCATGGATTCACAGCAAATTTCCACATTTCACCAATTGTTTTGCGAAATTTGTTGCATGTCAATATAGGCGCGGTCATGTCAAATTGAGCGTGGTCACACCAAAATGGGCACGGTAGCGGTAAAAAAAAGACACGTGCGACATAAAAAGACGCGGGCAACAAAACAATCTTTTCGCCGTTTCGCTCATTTTCCGGAGAAACAGGACAGATTTGCTTATCACTAGTTACTGCTCCTGGGAAGGCTTAGCGCCTTTATTACATGTGGAGGTTAATTTCCTACTCATTACCTGCTACTTCAGATGGGTTCTATATGAACTATGCCTTTCAATAAAAAGAGACACAAATAGAAAGTGGAAACAGTTATGCACACTCAAAAATTGACTATTGGCTATTAAACGCGACAGTAATCAATAATAGAATTAGTACATTTTATACTAAATTGCATAACTCTACCCCCTATGTAATAAAAGTTTGCCCAGGAAAGGTAACCTATAGCAACCAATAAGGTGTTTGCTTTTAAATAGGTAACCAGTGAATGTTTTCTGATGGATAACTGCACCTGAACAAACTTAGTGGGGGATCAACATTGGGCAACTTTGCCTGTGGGCAGTAACCCATAGCAACAAATGGGTGATTGGCTTTTTACAGCCAGCTGCAGGTAGAACAATGAATGCAACAATGTGATTGGTTGTCATATGTTACTGGCCACAAACTTTCCCAGTTTTGATCAATGACCACAATGTCTTTTATTATATACTGTAACCCCTTATTATTTTTTTCTGTCCCAGAAACCCACTCTAAAGTTCTATCAAGTTGAGCTTTGGAACTGATATGTATCTGCTCTCCCAGGCATATCTTGAGTAGTATGACTGATAAGAGAATGTTCAGATATATGTTACCTTACCATGAGGAAAGGAGGGGATTGTGCACTAAGGGGCTCAGGGGCAATTAGCACAATTACCTTAGAACAGAAAGTGGTGGGTTTGGCATCATGTTGCTCAAATACTTCAACTTTGCTTTCTTTCTCCTCCAGGACCCACTCTACTAACCCTGGGTCATTGCCTAAATTGACTTCTTCCTTATATCCCCATTGGATTCACATGCAGGCATCATGGGAAACTTTGACACTGACAGGGACAGGTCTGCTGCCTGCAAGCCACTCTCGCTTCCCTCCTCCTTTGACCTCAAACAATGGACAACAGCTTTATTCATCACATTGGTCACACACATGACCTTGCTTTCACTGGTTTCTGCTCTGGATCTAATTTCTCAAACTCTTCTCTCCTTTTGTCGGATTACCTATTAATCATTACTCTTTCCATAAATCACACCTCCCCTAGTTCCCAAGCCTGTGCACTTTAGCAGGAATCTACACAATAGGGAACTGGAATTCCTCTCCACCATTTTGCAGCCCATCTTTTCTGCCAGTGATTCTTAAGCCAGTCTTATCTGCACAGAAGTACAATCTCAAACAAAGTTTTTCTATTTCTGTTTAAGAGAAAATGGAAAAAAATCTTTAGATGCTGAAGGTGGCTATTATTATTATTAACATTTATTTATAAAGCGCCAACATATTCCGCAGCGCTGTACAATAAGATTATTGACCACATTTTCCTATTTCCCAAGTGCAATGGGGTAGAAGAAGCTTAAAATACTCTTTGTTGTATTGCGGGTTGTATGGACTCGTGAATCCCGACATTCTGACATGCTATGTTAATGGCTAGAGCATTTGCTAGTGACTGTAATGGTTAGTATGCTGGCTGGTTTGGTACTGCCTAATGTGACCTTTTGTTCAGCTGATTGGACAGCTATACCATTATGTTTGCAAAAACTCCCCCCAGCCCAGTGTTTTTGGGGTTTCCACCAATCTGTCAGTTTAAGGGGAGAATACAGTATATATTATCCCATTGTATAGTTGTATTCCTTTTGACTTACTCTCCCAAGTTTCTTGGAAGGTGTTGCTGCCGCAAGTTTCCTTATCTTTTCACAAAAGATAAATAACATCAGATTACAAAAGGGGGGGGGGTGTAATCTGATATTAGTTGGGGAGATGGCCAATAAGGTAGGGTTTGCACTGTATTTTCCATAGTAATATACATTTTCTCATAGCCTAGATAAGGAGATACCATAAAACTATGCCTGTATAGGTATTAGCCTCTACTAAGCAATTCTGGAGCCGCATATGAAAAAGCCCTACATATGCATCTTTATGTTCAAGCTGTGACCTAATGGCCCAATCTTATGATTACCTTTCACAGTAAATAAACAGGGGTCAGTAGGTTGTGTAATGAGTCAGTCGGATAGTCATCCCATAGTTGCCAAGAGGATGAAGATGGACTTATGTTATTCCGCAAGTAAAATGAATTGCCTGCCGTGCATCCCTAAATACAGAACAAGTTCAATTGAATGAAATTCTGCCGGGAATATCAGCTGGTTATGTGTGTATTGTGCAAGCAAATTATGCATGTGTCAGTTTGATCCATGGTGAATCATAATAGGGATAATCTGTGCTTTACTCTCGCTTCTATTCCAAGCGCTTCTGTATCTTTATAGTCACTAGCAAATATGATCAGTGCCCCATACAATTACACAGAAATAATATTTGATAAGATACATTTATGGGCTTTTTTTGTTTGTTTTTTATCACAGCCTGGAATTTCTCGCTTGCACGTCTCTGCCAGGTCTTGTTGTAATTAAACCGGATCCTATGTATGAAAATGTACCCTTCTGTGTGGCATGAATGCTATTACATGTCAGGGAAGGTGTCTCAATCAAGTCACATGCAGTAGCAATATACCTAGGCAGCTCTTTCCCTGGCCGGCTATAGAAATGATCACAGAACAACAAATCCTTTTTTCCATGGATTTTGCTCCTTAAAAAGATGGATATATAAGTTCTCTGCTATACTGCGGGGTAATGTGTGAAGTGCACAGATGCAACATATATATGGGGACAATTGCACCTCTTAGAGACCACTTGTAAGTAAAGGAGGCCTGACATTAGCAAGCTGGTAACGTTCCAGGCCCACCTCCCACCCTCCTTTATGCAGCGCTGATAAATGTGAGGGGCAACTCATTGCACTCTATTCTAGGAGCTAAAACTACAATCAATATAGGATTTAACGTATGCATGAATAACAACACAGCATTTTAATTATACACGTTCCATTGTTACTTAAGTAAGTGAATAATGGTGCTGGTCAGATTTCCACCTATGAGCACATTTACAGGTGATATATTAGACTTGGAAGAAGAATTAGAAGTTTCTGCATTGATAAATTTTTGGCCATTTATGGGTATATTTATCATCCTGTGTAAAAAGTGAAGTGAAGCATTACCGGTGATGTTGCCCAGGGCAACCAATCAGCAATTAGATTTCAACGGCTAGAAAACCAAACCAAAGCATCTGATTGGCTGCTATGAGCAACATCACCGGTAATGTTTTACTCCACTTTTTACACCGCATGATAAATATATCCCTAAGTAAATATCTCCTCACTCATTAAGCCAGCAGTAATATTCTAGAACACTTAAGGAATACTGTCACTTTCAAAACCCATCAGTTAATAGAGCTTCTCCAGCAGAATCCTGCATTGGAATCCGTTTTTCAAAGATTTTTTAATATTTAATATTGAAATTTCACATTGGGCTAGCCATATTCTTCATTTCCCAGGGTGCCACAGCCATGTGACTGATAAACTTCAGTCACACTTTACTGCTGAGCTGCAAGTTGGAGTGATATCCCCCCTCCCAGCAGCCGATCAGCAGAAATATGGGAAGGGAGCAAGATAGAAGCTCCCAGTAGGTATCAGAATAGCACTCAATAGTAAGAAAGTAGAAGTCTGGCTTGGGACTCCTCCAGTTACACGGGAGTAGGAGAAACAATAGGTTACCTGAAAGCAGTTCTAATGTGTAGCGCTGGCTCCTTCTGAAAGCTCAGACTCAGGCACAATGCACTGAGATAGCGCCTACACACCAATATTACAACTAAAAAATATATTTATTTGTTCAAAAATAAAATTTTAAATGGTAGAATGAATTATTTGCAATGTGAACAGTGTAGTATACTAATACAAACTATACCATAAAAATCACAACAGTATCTCTTTAAGACATTGGCCAGCTTAATTTAGATGAGAAAAGTTTACCTCCTAATTCAATTCCAAAGAGCCAGATGCACTTGAATGAGAAAAACATATCTCTCTGTTTATCACATGAAAACGCTATTGACGTCAATGGGAAAAAACTGGAAATGTCCCAGGAGAAAAGTTTTTCTCTTCAAATTGAATCTCGCCCAAAAGTTTTTAGGTTATAAACCACACAATAACATTTCCCACATAATTGCCTTATCAAAACCATGGGTGGCTGACAACAAAGACAGATTTGCCAATAGAAAATATAAAACCCAGACTTCCTTTCTAAGTGGTCATGATCTTGGACCCCCTCCTTCCTACTTAAACTTGGTGGAAAGTGAGTAAAATATTTTTGGGGGTCAATAGCACCAGCTACCCTGTGTTTACCAAAAACAAAGGTGTCCTTTTTGGTGTCAGTGCTCTACTTATAATAAAAGAAGCCCCTTCTGCTATTATTTATGTGTATTTATTGACATTGGAGGCATCTGTCAATCACAGTACAGAGCCACCCTCTATCATGGCTAAAGAGGGTGATGACCTTATCAACTGAAACAGTTTCACCCCACCCCCCAAGGTTATCTGAGCTGGTTTAAGCTGATTTATAGGGAAAAGTGTGACTTTAAATAAATAAAACAAAAGAAAAAAGCGTATCTGTTGGATAGCGGTAGCCGAATCATTGCGGAGTCCTGTTGTGTAACTTGTGCATTTTGTAACATCACTGCATGTTGCAAGCCATTTTTATAGATGGAGCATTCACTAGACATCTGGTAAACACTGAATATCCATGAAGTGAGTCAGGGGATATATGGGCCTCATTGTATCCGGGCTCTGCTGGACTCTTACGTTTATCTCCCAACATCCCATATCCTTCATACACATAAAGAAAGTGGGAAATAATGAAAATCTGTTAAGGGCACATAAAAGGAAAAATATGTGAGGTTTATACAAGAGCGAAGAAATTCAAATGCAGTTTTGGTTCATGGGAACTTTCTCCTAATTACCCTTCCAATTGCCGCAATTTAAGAGGCACTGTGTCATAGGTACGAGATTCCCATAGAGCCTAAGAGGTCAGAAGAAAAGAAGAAGAAAGTAAGACTAATCTGTTAGGGGCATTGATGTTTCCATTGCACATTGTCAATAGATTTCAACATATCTACAATAATATAGCAAAAGAAACATGGATTCATTTTATTTTCTGTGTAGAACAGAGTAGAATTAGGGTATAAAGAAGTCCCTATAGTGGGGCGGCTGATGGTACAAATTGTGTTTTTTTACTTTTTAAAGATTAGATAAAAGAGTATAAACCCCCTACAATGAGTTTAGCCTTAACATCAAAGGGAACCTTGTACTTAACTCCTTGTCTATAGCAGGTTAAAGTTACATGGTTCCCTTGCTTCTTAAAGTGATATGCTATGCATTGCACTTAGCACTACACCTTAATATCATAAATGAAGACCCCAATATAACAAGGAGTGATGTATCCAAACCCACAGCTAAATTAAAGGGGACCTGTCACCCTAAGAAATAACTCCAAATTATTTTCTATATTGTTAGTTGAGCAAAATAAACTTTACTTACTCTATATAAATAATATAAATCTTGTTTCCTTCCGTCTTGGAATTACTCAATTATAGCCAGCAGGCAGGCACCATTTTGTGGCCACTGTTATGAAGGCAAGCTTTGTATCATGCCAAAATCTTGTTTATGTGCCAGAATGGGGGACCTGATGCCCAGGCCCATGCACTGGCTACACAATTAGATGATGAGGAGGGAGGGGGAAAGTGAGATGTGCAGTGACATCTAGGAAGTGCTGAATGGAAAGCTAAAGTTATTGTCTGCCCCGCCTCTATGCCTAAGGCATAGAGGCGGGGCAAGCAATATATGATTAACAGCTGGGATTTTTAAATGCCTTTATAATGGGTTTGGATGTGTTAATATAAAAATTAATTTGGGTTTCATGTTTAATTTGAAAAGGACTTTTATTATACAGCTTTTTATGTCTGGGTGACAGGTCCACTTTAAGCCTTGTACTTCAGGCTACAAGACTCAGAACCTTCTTATACACAGGCAATACATTTCTTCATCAAGCTGAATAAAACAATGCAAACTGCACATTGTATATTGTGTGTTAATTTCCTTAGTCAACTCATTCTAATGTACAGTATTCTAGGCTTTCTTAGTGGGTTTTCGTCCTTTGTTGAAAATGCTGAACTGTTTACAATCATTTGAATACACTTTGCACAGGTTATATTATAAGTTAATACAATGATAGCAGGCAAACTTGATCAGAGCCAAAACAGGGCAAATTCACAAGTTCAAGAGATATTTCTCCTTAAAATGAGCTTCTAGCGTGATTTAGATGCTCAAATTTACTAAATAATGATTAGTACATTTTTTTGCCAGGCATGGATTCGCAGTGAAATTCTACATGTTGCCATTGGTGAATTGCCTTGCGAAACTTCCACAAAATTTTTGTAGCACACGGTCGCACATGTGACAAAAGTTGTGCAGTAGCTGCAATTCACTCATTTTTAGGTGAAGCAAAATGGAACACATTCGCTCATCATTAATTGTAACACTCACTCTTCTATAGCTCTATTAGTAACCAGAATAATAAACACATTGCATTTTTACCCTTAATTAGCATTGAGGCAGGACCCTACACGTTATCATTTGTGCTCTCCAAGTGGGACTTTACATTTTGGCATCCTGTTCCCAAGAGGCCTCCTACTATAATGAGCCTGGGCCACACTCACTGCAAGTTGGTTTAAAATCACTGTGAAAGCAGCGTCACAGAACCCAGAACACATAGAGACATATTTATAAAGTTGTGTAACAAAACTATTCAAAATATGTGCATATTTACAAACGCTGTGGTCCTTACGTTGGTAAAGTTATTCTTCACCAACATGAAAATCATCAATTACAAAAGTACAATACTGACATATATTTATAGAAAAATATGTACAGGTATTGGATCCCTCATCTGGAAACCTGTTATCCAGAATATTCTTGATTATGGAAAGGCCATCTCCCACAGACTCCATTATAAGCAAATAATTCTAATTTTTAAAAATGATTTTTCTCTGTAATAATAAAGCAGTAGCTTGTACTTGATCCCAACTAAGATATAATTACCCCTTATTGGGGGCAGAACAGTCCTATTGGGTTTATTTAATGGTTAAATGATTCCCTTTTCTCTGTAATAATAAAACAGTACCTGTACTTGATCCCAACTAAGATATAATTACCCCTTATTGGGGGCAGAACAATCCTATTGGGTTTATTTAATGGTTAAATGATTCCCTTTTCTCTGTAATAATAAAACAGTACCTGTACTTGATCCCAACTAAGATATACTTACCCCTTATTGGGGGCAGAACAGTCCTATTGGGTTTATTTAATGGTTAAATGATTCCCTTTTCTCTGTTATAATAAAACAGTACCTGTACTTGATCCCAACTAAGATATAATTACCCCTTATTGGGGACAGAACAGTCCTATTGGGTTTATTTAATGCTTAAATGATTCCCTTTTCTCTGTAATAATAAAACAGTACCTGTACTTGATCCCAACTAAGATATAATTACCCCTTATTGGGGGCAGAACAGTCCTATTGGGTTTATTTAAAGGTTAAATGATTCCCTTTTCTCTTATAATAAAACAGTACCTGTACTTGATCCCAACTAAGATATAATTACCCCTTATTGGGGGCAGAACAGCCCTATTGGGTTTATTTAATGGTTAAATGTTTCCCTTTCTCTGTAATAATAAAACAGTACCTGTACTTGATCCCAACTAAGATATAATTACCCCTTATTGGGGGCAGAACAGCCCTATTGGGTTTATTTAATGGTTAAATGATTCCCTTTTCTCTGTAATAATAAAACAGTACCTGTACTTGATCCCAACTAAGATATAATTACCCCTTATTGGGGGCAGAACAGCCATATTGGGTTTATTTAATGGTTAAATGTTTCCCTTTTCTCTGTAATAATAAAACAGTACCTGTACTTGATCCCAACTAAGATATAATTACCCCTTATTGGGGGCAGAACAGCCCTATTGGGTTTATTTCATGGTTAAATGATTCCCTTTTCTCTGTAATAATAAAACAGTACCTGTACTTGATCCCAACTAAGATATAATTACCCCTTATTGGGGGCAGAACAGCCCTATTGGGTTTATTTCATGGTTAAATGATTCCCTTTTCTCTGTAATAATAAAACAGTACCTGTACTTGATCCCAACTAAGATACAATTAATCCTTATTGGGGGCAGAACAGCCCTATTGGGTTTATTTAATGGTTAAATGATTCCCTTTTCTCTGTAATAATAAAACAGTACCTGTACTTGATCCCAACTAAGATATAATTACCCCTTATTGGGGGCAGAACAGCCCTATTGGGTTTATTTAATGGTTAAATGATTCCCTTTTCTCTGTAATAATAAAACAGTACCTGTACTTGATCCCAACTAAGATATAATTAATCCTTACTGGAGGCAAAATAATCCTATTGGGTTTATTCAGTATTTAAGTTAAGAAGATCCAAATTATGGAAAAATCCCTCATCTGGAAAACCCTCGGTCCAGAGCATTTTGGATAACAGGTCCCATACCTGTATTTATATTTTACAGCAGACTAAAATAATAGCCTAAAATAATGCCAATTGCCTTAATAAAAACTGGTGATTTACACCCCTTACATATATTTTCTATACAATTATATTAATTTGTTTTCCAAACACAAAAAATGCTTTTTCTAGAAAGAAAGAAAAAAAGTATGAAGTTTAGATTTCTACAATGTGTTTTCATTTTCTGTTACTAAGTAATTTACTTCCCAGAAAGGCAAAGTAAGATTCAGAATGGCCACCTTGGCACAGTAGGGCTAACATGGCTAACAGTCCAGTAAAACATAATAAAAGAGACTGGTTATGGTTAAAGATAATCACTGAGTGCTATGGGTTAACACACTGGGCCATATTCATCCAGTGTTAGTAAATATACCTATGATGAATGTGGGCTTTAAAATGACTTTCTTCAAATATTTTCTGTTGCCATACAATTAAAATGCACTAAATAGTTTTTAAACACAATAATTACTAATGAAGTGTGAAATGTATTTCCCAGCCATCAGTGACAGCATTTCTCATATGTGTAATTCTCATTAAACAGAAAATTCTACGTGCCGCAGTGTCGCTTCAGTCGGAAGTAGGCGGCCTACATTCGCCACTCAGCCTTAGGAAGCGCAGGATGCCCAACCTGAAATCATTCTTTATTAGAAATAGTAAGGTGAATACAATAATACAGACAATGCCCACAAAACCCTCATTTGGTACATTATCAGGATATGAATAAGCATTGTGCATTGATGTTCATTGTACCTGCTGGTAAGGAGATATGCATTCCAGACAGAGAAGCCATCCCTCTAAAGATACTAAATAATGTGTTTGTATTAAGCAAATGCTTGTACTGCTGCTTTTGTAGACAAGGACTTATTTACCAATGCAAGTGCAGTGTGCAAAGTGCATTTTCAGGCGCAAGTTGCCATTTTTCTACATTTTTTTTAGCATTTTCTCCTATAATTCCAGTGTAATTGGGGATGTAAGGTGGCAATGCTTCTGACAGAACTCTTCTACCCACAATACAGCATAGTTTCCCACAATTCCAGCATAATTGGGGCCACAAGGTAGTGATGCGCACTTTTGATAAAACAGGAGCAACTGTGCATGTATTTTGTCAAGAATTAGACCAATTGCAAAGGAAACCGTCAGTATCAAGATGTTATTTTCTGTGCTCGGTGTCAAAATGACATCTGCACTGTATCCATTAACAGAGACCTCTGAAGGTTCCTCTGCACTGTGCATGGTTCATCCGAACAGACTGGGGGCGGGGGGGCGCAAAATAAACACAATTTCAGAAGTGTAATTAATTGGGTCACAGTGCCTCTAAAATGTTTGCAGTTGGACAGGCATCAATTTGCGTGTTGAAATGCCATTAACCTGTGATTATTTGGGCACAAGTGTGTTGTGCTTACTGCTGTAGCCCACAGTGGGAACACTGTTGTATCACCATGTCAGGGTGTAGGTGGCTCCAGGGTTCCCTTGTGTCAGTAGGATCACCTGGCCATGATTCTCATATCGAACAAAAGGGTACTCAGCACAACAATGTGGAAATATAAGGAACATGTTTGGACTCAAGTACCTTTAAAAGACTTGTAAACCCTACATTTTCCTACAATGGATATCAGTTGGGCACATCTCACCCACCCACACAGCATCATTTGTACTGCATATATCCCCTCCGTTTGCCAACACCATCACATTTTCCTAAAACAAATAGCAGCTTTTGCCTGGTGGCCATTTTCCCTCTGACATCAGTGACGTTTACATCTGCAAACAGCATACGTGCGCTGTAATGTTCATGCAATGAGGAATGCAGGTTTACACAGGCAGAATTTACTTTGATAGAAAGTTCTGCTTGGATTGTGCCCTGTAATAGTTAAATTGAGCTCAGGACAGGAAAAAACATGTTTCTCCAGCACAGTGCATAACTAGAGTAGAGTTACTATCGAATCCAGCTACCCCTTCATTGGAGTCTGTTGGTAACCTGAATTGAGAAGAAGAATTGAGAGAATTGAGAAGTAGCCAAGGTCAATTAATAAGATGGGGGGGCGAGTGGATTAGAGGAAGAGAAGCAATCCTAAGTGATTAAGGGGATTCTGCAGCCTTACTATTAATTAAAATGGTGAGGTTTAGTTAGGGTGCACCCAACTTATATGCAAGGTAGGAAAATGTAGAGTGTACATGTCTTTTAATGAATAGCATCACTACCCGTGCAGTCATGCGTGTGTCTGAGCTCAGGCACATTTGATCTTCTGTTCATAAATAAACCCTACAATGTGGTCAAAAGTATCTACACACCTCCTTCTTAACCATATCCCGAAAACAGGAAAACACTACCTGTCTGAATGCATAATGCCAACTGTAAAGCACTGCTCTCACTGGCTGATGCTCCTTTAATGTAACTTTTATAGGAGCGAGATCTCAAAGACCAACGCACATGTTAAAAGGCATCAACTTTAATGGGATGGGCGTGGGGGTGCTACAGCCACATAGAAATGTGGCCTTCATTCCTTTGGAATAACTCTGATGAATCACAAAAATATAAAAGCAGTTATGAAATAAACCCAAAGCTAAGTCAATTTAGTTACCCCACAACTTATTTTATGTAGGTGCATAAATATTCAAAAACAGGGTTTTTTTATACAAGTTTTTTGATTATAAAATTGCTAAGCCACCATACCACATGTAGGTAAACGCCATATTCTTGGAAATTCAGTGCTTCCTATTTGTGGCAACAATATGAGGAAGGCACTTTTCAGTTTCAGCACGGGGATACCCTCAAGCACAAAGCCAGGTCCATACAGAATTGGTTTTCTGAGTTGGGAATGAAAGACTAGCCTGACAGAGCCATACGTCAACCCAACTGAACATATATGGAATGATCTGGCGCTCCACCTGCAACCACGAGCCAATCATTCAAAAACAGGTAACTGAAAGCAAATGTTACTACTAATGTTCCCAGAAGAGTAAAGTCAGTTACAGCAGCAAAATGAGGGTCAATATTATCTTAATAACTATTGTTCCTCTGTTATTCTTCAGGGTTAATTAAGCACAAAGCTGATAAACAGAGTCTGTCACTGTATTGTCCCACAGACCAGCATCCCAGCTGCAGCCATGAAAGAACAGGTGTCTAGAATTAACCTCATGTTGGTTAAAATTCTCTTGGAATTGGTGTAAATTATCTCGTCAAAGTGAAATTTCTCCAGTGAATATTCTCCAATTTACAAGAATGAATTTTCACCAAGAGAAATGTCTTCAGGTTCAGGCTAAGGAACTTTCACATCTCATTATATACGTCACCTACTCCATGCTAAGGCTGATGCCACATGCGGCGTAGGGCTGATTTTTTCGGCAAGCATTTTTCCGCTTGCCGAAAAAATCAGCCCTACGCCTGGTGTGGCATCAGCCTAATATCCTACATATGTCATTTCTTTATGGCATAAATTCTCTAAGAGATTTTCTAGAATACAATTGTATGGGGAACAATCACTGATGAATTTTCACAAAGAATTTTTGCCATCAAAAAAATCTGCTACATTTCTCTCTGTAATGCATACTTGCACTTTTCAGTAAAGAGATGTGCAAAATTACACCTGTTGAACATAGGTTAACCTGGGTGAAATTAGATGAGGAGAAAATTCACACTTTAGTAAATATGCCTTGTGTAAACAAGCACTGACATAAACGCTCCCTGCTATTCTGGATTCTTACATGTTATTCCACTCCTTAATCATCATTAACAAAAAAGACATACCAACACAAAAGTGGGCTTTTGTAGCAAGAAGAGATCCACGTCCCCTTGTTGAGTTCCTCGCCAGGCACTTGTAACCAATTCCTATTTATACAAATGGGATATTATCATAATCATGCATGGGGCTGACTATTTTGGGCGGATGCTTTAAGTGTAGCTGAGCAATTGAGAATAATTGGGCCTATTAAACATTGCGGCCTGAGGAATGCCTGAGGTTATAGCACTCAGGAGACCCGGCATGACTGGGCTTACAGTCTGGATTCCCAAACGAAATCTCATCTTACAATTTAAAGCTTTAATGGCGCGTGGTACTTAAGAATATCTTCTTTTTTTCTTATGTTGTAGTTTTAATCTCATTGACAGTTGCAAGTTGTGCCAATCAGTCCAAAGAAGATTAAAAAAGCGATATAGCTAATTATTAGATGCTAAACTCCAAAAATAACATGAATGCATACCATATTATTTATATATATATATATATATACTGAATCATTTTCTGCTGAGAATGCAACTGGCCCATCCTTCAATCCCAGTAATGGGAGACACCTATGGGCAACAGCACACTAGCTATTCCAAGAGCTCAATTTGTAGAAGGGGTTGGGGTTGCCATTTTAGGGGAGAAAAAAACTTAAATAGATTAAAGATTTCCATTTAATTTCCCACCTAGCTGTTTTAAAACAGTAGTTTTGTTGGCAAAACTACTTAGCAGTAGTAAACTCATGTTATAAAGCTGTTGTTAAGGTTTGTAATGGAAATGTGGTTTTATTTATAAAATATTATTGAAATCCCATTTTTTACAACCCTATGAAAGGGTTCTTTGAATGGAACCTCGGCTACAAGGGCTCAATTACGTCTGCAGACCCAGTGGGTCTAAAACCACTTTTATTAAAGATACTTTCTGCACACTTCCATATGGTTGCACTCAGAGCCAATCAGTCCTTTCTGCCTTCCATCATAAACTGGGTGCTGCTGTGCCTTTTGATGCACGGAGCTGTGCAAACCCTGGAGCTAACATCACCCCCTGACCAGGCGGTAGCTCCATAGTTCCCTCAGTGCCCTACATCAATCATGGCAGCGATGTTGTGCCTAAAGAATTGGGTGCAGACGTCATTAGAAATCATGCCAGACAGACTTCTAAAATATTTAGTGAAACTGTGTGCCAGATTTGCAAGGAAGCACAGATGCAGTTGCCCCCATTTTGATAAATTGGATGCAGTTGTACTGGATGCAACACAACTGCATCCAATTCAAAACCTGCATTGTGCAAGTTTCTCACTTTCTGCATCATTTGACATCCTGGCAGGGGAGGAGGGACTTAACATTGATGTTACAAATTGTAACAACTTTTCCACAGCTTACAGACAGCATGCAGGGACTACATAACCCACAATGCATTGCACTGTGATATTGCTTTCCTTATTGACATCACAGTGCAGGGAATTATAGGATTTGGAGGATGCAGGCTGAAGGCAGTCTGCAGTTGACTACTGTTACATTTTATTTGAGTCTCAAAGTAGTCAGCCAGACCAGCAGGGTAACAGGGGGCGGGGCTTAGGGAACTGTTCCAAACCATATAATTACATTTAAAATAATTAAAAGGTTGCATATTTTTTAATTGATGTATATTGCAAAGTTGCTTGAAATTAAGTTTACTTTTCAAAAAGCTTAAATTGTGTTTAGGTGGAGTTCCCCTTTAGAGAAGGCAAATGCAGTTCATCATTTAGTACCAACATACTTAGTACAGGTATGGGACCTGTTATCCAGAATGCTCAGGACCTGGGGTTTTCCGGATAAGGGATCTTTCTGTAATTTGGATCTCCATAACTTGTCTACTAAAAATCATTTAAATACTGAATAAACCCAATAGCCTTGTTCTGCCTCCAATAAGGATTAATTATATCTTAGTTGGGATCAAGTACAGGTACTGTTTTATTATTACAGAGAAAAGGGAATCATTTAACCATTAAATAAACGCAATAGGGCTGTTCTGCCCCCAATAAGGGGTAATTATATCTTAGTTGGGATCAAGTACAGGTACTGTTTTATTATTACAGAGAAAAGGGAATCATTTAACCATTAAATAAACCCAATAGGGCTGTTCTGCCCCCAATAAGGGGTAATTATATCTTAGTTAGGATCAAGTACAAGGTTCTGTTTTATTATTACAGAGAAAAGGGAATCATTTAACCATGAAATAAACCCAATAGGACTGTTCTGTCCCCAATAAGGGGTAATTATATCTTAGTTGGGATCAAGTACAGGTACTGTTTTATTATTACAGAGAAAAGGGAATTATTTAACCATTAAATAAACCCAATAGGGCTGTTCTGCCCCAATAAGGGGTAATTATATCTTAGTTGGGATCAAGTACAGGTACTGTTTTATTATTACAGAGAAAAGGGAAATCATTTTAAAAAATCTGAATTATTTGTTTATAATTGAGTCTATGGGAGATGGCCTTTCCATAATTTGGAACTTTCTGGATTAAGGGTTTCCGGATAAGAGATCCCATACCTGTATTACTAATTATATCTAGCAATAATTTGTCACTGGAGCTCATCCATCATAGATATGCTGTGTCCCATCTTTGAAGCAACCCCTGTGATGTCATATATTCTGCTGATGCACAAAGCGCGACGATAGTAACTAGGCTGACACATCTGCTCCTATGGCGGGTGATGCAAATGAACCCCAAATCTATTGCTATTTAATATTGAAATAGAGAGCCCACTATAAAAAGAAAAAAACCCCTAACAAACAAGTGTCGTCAAAACGATGAAACCAAGGAATCGGAGAGAAGAAGTATAAAGCAGGATTCAAATGCAGCAGCCATCTGTGCCGGCAATCATCTCGCAATAATGTAACACATTGTACAAGCAGTTAAACGAAAAGCTTCGTGAGTCATGATCTCCAAAGTTTGCTGCTCCCTATTAGCAGTAATGTTCCTTCCTAACTTTTAATTCTACTGATGCTGCTAAAACTGTGCGAGGAAGAGGTTTTATTCTGCACCTCTGGTGGCATCTATCAAACGTCTGCCTGGCCCAGATGGGTGGGAATACCTGTAAGTCATCTTTCCGCTAATTGCTGGGTTTTTCCACAAAGTACTGAGTGCTTGTACGGCCGCTGCTTTGCCATTGTGGCTAATGATTAAGCAGGTGATCATGGTATGCTGACGGAAAGTAGACTTGCATGGCTGGGTTTATGTAGCTTCATATAAAACACAGGTGCCGAGGACCAGGGTTCCAGAATTGCGCACAAAAATTCACAAATGAGATTGAGGTTTGCGTGAGCGTGCCCTCTGTGCGTGTTTGAGAAGCTTTTAAGGTTATTCACACTGCAGATATACCTTTCATACTCGTTCCAACAAATACGATTTTGTTTGGCAAATTAACGAAAAATATTGCAGAAAATATGCAAAAGTTGTAAACTTTAGAAAAAATAAAAAATTTTTGTAATCGGACCTGTCGTACTTTAATGAATGTGCTCCTATGTCTACCATACTCATAGTCTCTACATAGTCTCATAGTCTCTCTACTCTTTTTCGTTAACTTCCACAAAAAAGTCATATTTTTTGCACAGACTGCGACCATTTCGGATTCATTCAAGCTTTCATATCATGACTATCTTATGGCCAGGTTGGATCTGTAGAGTGCCATTGAGCCCTATGGGAGACTTTCCTTGGGCCGGGTTGGAGCTGCAGAGTGCCATTCAGCCCTATGGGAGGCTTTCCTTGGGCCGGGTTGGAGCTGCAGAGTGCCATTGAGCCCTATGGAAGACTTTCCTTGGGCCAGGTTGGAGCTGCAGAGTGCCATTGAGCCCTATGGGAGAGTCTCCTTGGGCCGGGTTGGAGCTGCAGAGTGCCATTGAGCCCTATGGGAGACTTTCCTTGGGCCAGGTTGGAGCTGCAGACTGCCATTCAGCCCTATGGGAGGCTTTCCTTGGGCCGGGTTGGAGCTGCAGAGTGCCATTGAGCCCTATGGGAGACTTTCCTTGGGCCAGGTTGGAGCTGCAGAGTGCCATTGAGCCCTATGGGAGAGTCTCCTTGGGCCGGGTTGGAGCTGCAGAGTGCCATTGAGCCCTATGGGAGACTTTCCTTGGGACAGGTTGGAGCTGCAGAGTGCCATTGAGCCCTATGGGAGACTTTCCTTGGGCCGGGTTGGAGCTGCAGAGTGCCATTGAGCCCTATGGGAGACTTTCCTTGGGCCGGGTTGGAGCTGCAGAGTGCCATTGAGCCCTATGGGAGACTTTCCTTGGGACAGGTTGGAGCTGCAGAGTGCCATTGAGCCCTATGGGAGGCTTTCCTTGGGCCGGGTTGGAGCTGCAGAGTGCCATTGAGCCCTATGGGAGACTTTCCTTGGGACAGGTTGGAGCTGCAGAGTGCCATTGAGCCCTATGGGAGACTTTCCTTGGGCCGGGTTGGAGCTGCAGAGTGCCATTGAGCCCTATGGGAGGCTTTCCTTGGGCCAGGTTGGAGCTGCAGAGTGCCATTGAGCCCTATGGGAGGCTTTCCTTGGGCCAGGTTGGAGCTGCAGAGTGCCATTCAGCCCTATGGGAGACTTTCCTTGGGCCGGGTTGGAGCTGCAGAGTGCCATTGAGCCCTATGGGAGACTTTCCTTGGGCCGGGTTGGAGCTGCAGAGTGCCATTGAGCCCTATGGGAGAGTCTCCTTGGGCCGGGTTGGAGCTGCAGAGTGCCATTGAGCCCTATGGGAGGCTTTCCTTGGGCCAGGTTGGAGCTGCAGAGTGCCATTGAGCCCTATGGGAGACTTTCCTTGGGCCGGGTTGGAGCTGCAGAGTGCCATTGAGCCCTATGGGAGACTTTCCTTGGGCCAGGTTGGATCTGTAGAGTGCCATTGAGCCCTATGGAAGGCTTCAAAAAAATCATGCATTGAAGATTTCAAAGCCAGAAAGGTTTTTGCGCCGTTTACGATCATTCTGATCTGAAAATTTAGTGACTTTAGGATCGCAGCGAAAAATATTTTTATACAACCGGGAAAATCATTTTTGTGACATTTTCGAATATCAGAAATTATCGTGGTTACTCCAAATTTTTTCCAATCATGATTTTAACACCCAAAAAAACGTGGTTTAATGAATGGGCCCCTTAGTCTTCTGGGGCATAAGATACCTGTGTGTGCTCTGCATCTCAAAAAATGCACGTCAGTGGGGTCCATATTTTCTATATGCAGTATAAGTCACACACCCTCTGATACCCTTTAGCTGGTAGTAGGTGCAGGTTATGTAACACTAATAACACTTTCCCCATTTTGCTCGAATTCCACCATCTTGCCCTTCTCTACCCACTACCATCCACTCTCTGTAGTTACAGCTACTACTCCCTAAAGACAATATCCAGGTCCCTAAGCAGTTACCCCTATTTGAAGAAGACTGTACACAAACTGTAATATCTATATTATACATTTTACTATATTCCCATCCCTGCCTTGTGTAGTTATAGGTATTAAATTTTATGCTGTCAAATAGTGGCGGATTGCAGGTTTGGCTCTTAAAAGGTTTTAGTCAGATATTTATACAGCGAGCAAATTTTACATCCATTAACAGCCATTGATCCCATAATAGCAAAAACTCAGCAATGTTCTCTTTTATGCATCTGCTTAGAGATGATGCCTGAGAAACAAAGTAAAACAAATGACATTAGAAATGCTAATGCGCAGCTCAGTTATTTAATCCAGATGTTTTGAAAAGACTTTGAAATGTACAAACCTGGTCCCTTGTACTTTGCTGTAAGGAATTCTGGGTTCCTAATAAAAATAGCACAGTGCTTACGTACACAGTCAGGGATAGATTAGCAAGTGAGCTTTTTTCTACAATATTGTGTCAATCCTTCTGGAAAGATGACAGTTGGCATATGTGGAACTGTGTTTGTGTTCAGCACAACTAGCTTGCATCCAGCTTCTGTTGGGCACATTTCATATGGTAATTGTTGTGGATCTGGTGTGAAATGGTAAGCCCTTCTAAGGGGAGATTTATGACTTTTTGTCACCACCAACTGACTTATTGTCCCTGATATAGTGAGGGGACAAATGCTACAAATCACTCCCTCCAAATTCAAGTGAATGGGAAATGCTACAATCTTGCATTTTTGAGCAACACACACCTGTCATTAGATAGGAGAAGGTGCAACTGTGGAGTTTTCCCTTTACTTTTATGGATGGGGGAATTTATAGAATTTTTGTTCCCATTTGGAACAACTTTTGAGGTGCCAAAATACTACAGTGTTCCCCTTGTGCCATTACCCTAGAGCAGGGGTCCCCAAACTCTTATACATGTCAGCCAAATGGAAAAAGTGTTGGGGAGCATCACAAGCATGCACAAAGTTACAGGGGTGCCAAAGAAAAGCTGTGATTGGCTATTTGATAGCCCCTATATGGACTGGCAACCAACAGGAGGCACCTTTATTAAGGCCACTGAGAGCAACATCCAAGGGGTTGGGAAGCAACATGTTGCTTGTGAGCCACTGGTTGGGGATCACTGCCCTAGAGGGTTCCTAGAAGGGTTCCTTTCAGACAGAAGCAGGATGTAATACAATGGCAAGGTACAGGTTATATGATTTTTCTTCATGACTCCCTAAGGCCATTTGGGTTTAGAAATTGGTTGATCACATTTTGGGTGTTTTATAAAAACTATATCAATTATTGGCAAATTTCTACTGATGCCCACACAAGTCTTTTGAAAATAAAGAAATGCAGATTTGGGATTATCTATGAATGCAGATACAAGTAAAATTTCTCACAAATTGCCTTGTTTTTTACCCAGATTTCTAGCACAATTAGGTCACATGATAAATAGCATCCATTGTAGCTTGTGCTTAGCACACAAATATGAGCAACAATGTACACCCACTTCTTACACAAGTTACTGTGGGTGACTTCAGAGTGGGTATAACAGCATTACAATCCAATAACATTTATAGGACACAACTATCTAAGGCAGTGATCCCCAACCAGCGGCTCATAGGTAACATGTTGCTCACCACCCCCTTTGTTGGTGCTCCCAGTGGCCTCACAGTAGGTGCCATTTTTACATTTCTGGCTTGGGGACAAGTTTTGGAAGCACGGTGACACAGTTTTGCTCCAAGCAGAGCCTCCTGTAGGCTAGCAGTCCCCATTTGGCTACCAAATAGCCAATCACAGCCTTTATTTGGCATCCCCAAAGAGCTTGTCTTATGCATGCGTGGCTCCCAAACACTTTTTTGCTCACAAGTAAAAAAAAGTTGGGGATCCCTGATCTAAGGGATCTCTGAAATTACTGCCAAGTCCAAGTTGGCCATAGTTCCCTAGTGTACATGCATACAATCATTGCAGACTGAAGGGGTGAAGTGAGACTGGCTAAATGCGCAAAACGACGAAAAAGTTGCGAAACTGCAAAAATTTCCCGCCCGCGACTATTCTTTTGACTCGCAACTATTCTTTTGACGCCCGCGACGATTCTTATATTTATGACAATTTTTGAATTTATGACAGTTTTTGAACGCCTGACTATTCTTTTGACGCCCACGACTTTTCTTCCTACAATTTTTGGACGCAAGGTGAATTTTTTCATCCATTTCGCGAAACAATCTGCCAATGACGAAACGCGGAAATTCTCTGCGAATCCATGCCTGGCGAAACATTTCGCCGCATCACTATCCATAATGAAACACCTGTCTGGCTATGTGATGGATTGCATGAAAACCAAGCCACAATGGTTTACCACTTTGCCACAGACAAACTTTAAATCCTAATTTCATATTTAAATACATGAGAAAATATATTATTATATAGCACCAATATTCAGTAATGTTTTGTAGAGATTATACATCTATTTTTTGTAGAGCTTACCCTCTAAGGTCCCTATCACATCACTATCACATCATACACACTAGGGTCAGTTTTATTAGGACCCACTAAACCTGCTGTATGTTGTTATAGTTTGGGGAAACCCAGATAAAACACACACAGAACATTATTGCAGACAGGGGCCCTGGCTGGAATTGAACCTAGGACCTCTGTGGAGCCAAATAAATATTATTATATGTGATTTATAGTGATGATTATTGCTTGATGCACCTAAAAAGCTGCTACATGCTCTTAACAGCAATATGGAGTCTTTAGCACTACTTAAACTGATGCAAATAGGTCTTCCTCCCCACTAAAACCCCCTGTAATGCTCAGTTCAGTTTATTCTGATGTACCTGTTCTCTCAAACACTGGCCCCGGGCTATTGCTGTGTTCATGACTGCATGTCAAATATTTAATAGCAAGTGATTCCCTTTTACTTAATTGTATAAATAAGATTTTAGTTTAAACTGAAACAATTAAAATACCATGAGCAGACTATAGTCAGACACGCCGAGAATTTCTTATTTAACCCACGAGTGGAAAGAATATACTTATTGTGTCACTGAGGAGCCGGGAAACAATGAGATTCAGTAATGTTTAATAACACAGTGAATAGGATGTGCTGACATAGGGCTGTGTTTATCTAAATGTGAGAAGGATTGTTTTTTCTGACTTTTGCTCGAGTGACCAATCAGAGGGCGACCAATCACCCCTAGACCCAAAGGGGATAAAGAACCTTAAATAATACAATGCAATTTTTTAAAAATGTATGAAATATGTCTGTAGGTTTTAGGTTTATATATTTTCAAGCCAACCAGGCTTAGACATTAAATATATTTAAAGGGGAAGTGAACGTATTTTATATTAATCTCGGGCATTTATAAATATTTAGAGACCCATTCGTTAATGTTCTCATTTTCATGGTTGTAGAGGTTTTTAAAACCATGAAAAACTCATTTTCTCTAAAACCGCAAATACCAAGTGATTTATTAAAACAGGCTTTTAAAAATAGCACACAAAAGAAATGTGCGAAAAAAGGAAAAAAACACGCATTTTTCATATTGTCACACAAATGAAAGAGCCAAAAAACCCTGAAAACCTCTAAAACCACAAAGCAAAGAAAGATCTTCCATTTGTAAAAAGGACAACTGCCATTGGCTTCTACATGATCTCGACAGCTTTTAGATGGTGTATTTTTATTCATTTATTTTTATTCATAATAAATGGTAGGAGTCAATGTGCATTTTTGCCTGTGCGAAGAACGCAATTTCTTTCCAGCAAAACAAAATGGATGGCGAAATTCTAACATAGTAACATAGTAACATAGTAACATAGTAAGTTGGGTTGAAAAAAGACATACGTCCATCAAGTTCAACCATAATGCCTATATATAACCTGCCTAACTACTAGTTGATCCAGAGGAAGGCAAAAAACCCCCATCTGAAGCCTCTCTAATTTGCCGCAGAGGGGAAAAAATTCCTCTCTGACTCCAAGATGGCAATCGGACCAGTCCCTGGATCAACTAGTACTAAGAGCTATCTCCCATAACCCTGTATTCCCTCACTTGTACTGAGAGCTATCTCCCATACCCCTGTATTCCCTCACTTGCTAAGAATCCATCCAGCCCCTTCTTAAAGTTATATAATGTATCAGCCAGCACGACTGATTCGGGGAGGGAATTCCAGAACTTCACAGCTCTCACTGTAAAAAATCCTTTCCGAATGTTTAAATGGAACCTCCCTTCTTCTAAACGGAGTGGGTGCCCTCGTGTCCGTTGGAAGGACCTACTGGTAAATAAAACATTAGAAAGGTTATTATATGATCCCTTTATATATTTATACATAGTTATCATGTCACCTCTTAAGCGCCTCTTCTCCAGTGTAAACAGCCCCAACTTGGCCAGTCTTTCTTCATAACTGAGACTTTCCATACCCTTTACCAGCTTAGTTGCCCTTCTCTGGACCCTCTCTAACTAGCTCAGATTCACAAAAAATGAAAAAATCATCTCATCCCTATGTACAAGTAACGGGGGTCATATTTTCCAAATTCAAGCTTTTTGAGTTTTTGAAACTGATTTGAAATCTGTCGATTCTTTGAAAATGACGGGTAAAATGTATTTCATTGCATTCAAGTTGGTGTTTTTTGTCTTTATGCAATCATGGTTTTGGGTTTTTTGATTCTCTTAAACAATCATGCGATTTGAAAAACCATTGAGAAAAAAAAAAAATATATATATATATTTTTAGCCAAACATATCTTCCAAAATACATTATAGCACCAGAGAATATTAGTATTTGTCTTATGTCCTTAACTTTTTGTTAGCTGCAGTTTTGGTAGAATGACCCAACATAAGAGAAAATGTGAGTTTTCCCTTTAAGTTCTTCATAGTGAGAGATAGGTAGGTTTTAAGGGAGATGTTGATACACAGAATGTTTTCTCTGTTTAAAGGGCTTTGTTGTCTGGCCCTGGAAGCTATAGGGTTCTGAAAGGAACAAGCAGATCAGGTGATCCATTCCAGTAGTCCAGCTCACCTATTGGAGCTTACTTTCCACAGGAAGGCTGTCCTGTGGAAAGGTATTTAATTGTATGGAAAGGTGTGTAACAGTCTCTCAGAGCATGGAGGGGACCTGTCTGTGTTTTAGGACTCCCAGAGGGGCTGGGGGTGCTGCCTGCCACTGCAAGGAGCAGAGGGAGCCCAGACTTGAGAAAGCAACCAAGAGACTGAGGGTCTAAGGAGCTAAAAGGAAAGCCAGGAGGCTGAGCAAATCCCCCAGAAGTTGTGAGTACAGGGATGACCCCAACATTTATGTTTTCTCACTGGTAGTCCACAAGGGGCCCAGGTTAGTGAGGGAACTAATCTAATGTGGGAAGGTAATGCCCAGAGGGCAGGATTTATTTTTATGATTTGTTTTGTATGCTGAAATGGGCACCCCTGTGTAAATAAATAACCGTAAAGCGAAGAAAGTGTTGTGGATCCCGCCGGTTTACACAGTTTAGAGCATAACTAGTTATGACTTCACTGGCCAAATATGTTGCAGTCGTACCAGGGATGTCCTCTTGGAGGCAACTGCAGTAGAATAGGATGTTAAAGAGATGAATGGGCTTATTTATCAATTTCCAAATTTGTTTTTTAAATTGAATAAACTCGCTAATTGAATGCTCACTTATTTATTAATAGGCAAAAGTCGTTTGAATAAAAAACTTGAAAACCTTGAATTTTGTTTGTAAACTCTGAGTTTAAAAATATGGCTTGGCTTTGCCCAAGACAACTACTATTGACTTTTATTTAAACTTACAAGCTTTTAGATGGTGAATTTTCACATTCAAGTTTTGAGGGTTTTTTGCACTTACCAGACAACCATTTTTTGAATTCAAATTTGACTTTTTTTTAGAGCACAAAAACACAAATTGTGAAAAAAAAAATCAAACGTGAATGCTGATAAATCTCTCCCATGGAAGTTCTGAAACAATGACTTTTCTCAAGATAAATACAAATAATAAATATTGCCTCCCAGTGAATTTATAACAAATCCAACAGGTGAGATACTCATGCTTATTTTTCAGTCTGCCTCTTCCCGAAGAGCAGGTTCACTGGGTGCATGAAACTGATTGTAAGATATTTGTAGAAATCATGTATCATCACACCCATTACTAAATGACTTTGGAATTGTAGAATGAAAAATGAGGAACATTGACTGAAAAGTTATCTCCAACCCTTTCCCACATTAGAAAATGTGCGCAGTAACAGTCAAGTTGGGTGATATATGCATACCAAATAGTGAAAAGTTCTGTTTGCATCTGCTGATTAATAATCATGGGCAATAAGTTGTTCAAAGAAATGAAAGTTCACTAGGAGAGTTGGTGGTCCATGGAATTACAATGTTCTCTCTTTTGCTCTTTTGCTCTTGTAACATATTAAAGGAGAAGGAAAGGCTAAGTCACTTGGGGGTGCCAAAATGTTAGGCACCCCCAAGTGACTTTAATCGCTTACATTGTACACCGGTCTGGTGCCCCTGTTAGGAGAAAACAGCACCAGCCCGGGGTACCTGCAGCGATGCGCTTCCTCCATCCTGCTTTGTTTTGCCGGGACCCCAGGACCGGCGCATGCGCATTAGAGTGAAAAGCCGGCTTCTCTCTTAAAGTTCCACAATTCACTCTACTGCGCATGTGCACGCACTGAAGCCGGAAGGAGGAAGCACTGCAGTTACCCCGGCCTGGTGCTGTTCTCTCCGAACACCAGCCCGGGGTAAAAGGTAGGCAATTTAAGTCACTTGGGGATGCCTAACATTTTGGCACCCCCAAGTGACTTTGTCTTTCCTTCTCCTTTAATATGTTACAAGAGCAAAAGTTCAGTGAGTGTATAGATAGGTCAAGATAGGTTTGTTTGTGAGTGTATAGATAGGTCAGTATGGGTCTGTATGTGAGTGTATAGATAGGTCAGTATGGGTCTGTATGTGAGTGGATAGATAGGTCAGTATGGGTCTGTATCTGAGTGGATAGATAGGTCAGTGTGGGTCTGTATCTGAGTGGATAGATAGGTCAGTGTGGGTCTGTATCTGAGTGGATAGATAGGGCAGTATGGGTCTGTATGTGAGTGGATAGATAGGTCAGTATGGGTCTGTATGTGAGTGGATAGATAGGTCAGTATGGGTCTGTATGTGAGTGGATAGATAGGTCAGTATGGGTCTGTATGTGAGTGGATAGATAGGTCAGTATGGGTCAGTATGTGAGTGGATAGATAGGTCAGTATGGGTCTGTATGTGAGTGGATAGATAGGTCAGTATGGGTCTGTATGTGAGTGGATAGATAGGTCAGTATGGGTCTGTATGTGAGTGGATAGATAGGTCAGTATGGGTCTGTATGTGAGTGGATAGATAGGTCAGTATAGGTCTGTATGTGAGTGCATAGATAGGTCAGTATAGGTTTGTGTGTGCTGGGGTTATTGGAAGGGTTGAAATTGATGGATTTTGGTCTTTTTTCAACCATATGTAACTATGTAAATGCTCTTTGGGGGCAAGTAAAATATCAACATTTGGTGCACATTTCACTCAAAAAAACTAGAGGCAAGATACAGTAACTTTAGTTAGTCTTTGAAAGTGTTAAATGGATTTCAAATTCATTTACACTGAGTCTAATCTCTGCCCAGCAAAACAAATCTAAGAAGTTCTTTTTCTGACAAAGACTGATCAGCGGAGGGACATAGCAAGCTCGGTGGAAAACTACTACAGAGCAAAATGATGCCGGAGAAAAAGTCATTGCAGCCTCCTTTTACATGGATTTCAAATTGGATCTGTAGCTGTAGCCTTCACAAGCTCCCCAGTGTTGACATAGGGTCATGGTACAGTTTCAAAATGTCTATCAATTTTTGCTGTGTGGTGCCAGGGAACACTGTGCCATGCTAGTATAGAAATGCTATGGCCAAGACTTGATTTGAATTATTTTGATCTTTGCTCCTTTACAGAAAGTTTGTACATGTAGTATTTTGCAATATATTTGGTTTGTATTGCCCTCTTGCTGCCTTAGTGGAGAACCTGGTTTTGCAGAAATCTACAGTATATTCTCAAAGAGAAGAAAGGCCTTCAAAACAGATTGAATACAAAGATATTAGGGGATGTCTCTTCAGGGGATGAATTCTCCATTTTCCACAAAGTTCATCTCCAGTTTACTTTTATAGGTTTCTATTTCCATAATTAGACATTATGGTTGAATAACTTGTGCAACTGTATTTCCAATATAAGTGTTGATAGTTGTAGCTTGATCAGCTTGAATGATACAAGACTAAGGGGCACATTTACTAAGCAATTTTGAAATAATGTCAATTTTTTTCTTACTTCTAGATAATTTCGAGATTTACGAATGGGGTTTTGCCAGAACTGGATTTTTTCATTATTGTTCCCTGAGTTGTTTCCAGTTTTTCCAAAATAACTCCCATAATTCATGACTTATTAATGTTTAGTTAACTTATTTTTGTAAAAAAAAATTCAGCAGGTTTGATCTGTCGAGTACCATTGAGTCCTGTGGAGGCTTAAAGAGGAATAGAATAGTCAGTGACAGCCTGTCCTTGATCTTTCAAGAAGTTAATCCCCTCATTGTTTTCAGTTTCACCCAGCTTCAAGGAAAAGTTATTCCCCTTATTGCTTTCTATTTACACCTTTTCAAGGGGAAGTTGGTCCCATCATTGTTTTTTATTTCACCCAGTTTCAAGTGAAACTTAAACACATTATTATTTTCCAAGAGTACCAATGCTTCTAAAATGGCCACTGGAACAATTCCTGTTTGGGAAAAATAAATAGGATTCAATAAACTTGAAATTTTCGTTCGAACGATTCAAGCATTATCATGACATTTTATAAATACAGCAATGATCGAGTTAAATTCGACTCTCATGTCGAGTTTATATGACTTATATGGGGGTTTTTTTCGAATTGGATTTTTAGAGCTAAAAGTTGAAGGCTAAAAATCAGAATCTGACAACTGCTGAGATCATGTAGGAGTCAATGGCAGAGGTCCCCTCCCTTTTCCTTTCCTGAGAGATCCTTCTTTTGCTTCGAAACTTTAGAGGTTTTGGATTTTTCACACTTTTTTTGTGTGACAATTCAAAAAACTTGTGATTTTCATGAGACAATTTAAAAATTCAGGATCTTTGTGACTTTTCTGCAAATTTTCTGACTTTTTTGGTTCAGACTTTTTAAGTAAATGTAAAACATGCATGGAGTTGAATTTACTCGAATTTTAAAATGTAAAAAAAAAGAGAAATGTTAACGTTTTAGTACATGTGCCTCTTAGGGTAGCATTTACTATTGCATTTACTTTTTTTGGTTCTGATATTTTGATGCAAAAAACTCAATTTTGTGATTTTGTCACAGTTTATTATGTGCAACAAAATAAAAACAAATCTGAATGCAAAAATACGCCAACTAAAACCTGTCGAGATCATGTAGAAGTCGATAGCAGATGCCCCTTTTACAACTGGAAGATCTTTCTTTGCCTCAAGGTTTTAGTGTTTTTTGGGGGGAGGGGGGGGGGAGTTGCACTGGCTTTTGTACGATAATACGAAAAAGTTGTAGCTTTTGTGCGACAAATTGAAAAAATTGTGTTTTTTACATTCGTGCTTTTTCAGTTCAGATTTTTTGATACATGACTGACATTGGTGGGAATGAGTTTAGCCGTGGTTTCTTGCAAATGTGCTATGTACAAGTCTTCAAAGAAAAATGTGAGGCACTAAAAACAGGATTTAGAATGACATTAGCAGTGGAACTATGGCAGAGTGGAATAAATGCCCTTCCAAACATTCACATTCAGAATAAACACACTCCTTAATAGAAAGCAACTCATAATTTCTGGTTATGGTCCCTGCCTTCAAGGCAAATAACAGAATAAACAGTAGAGTGAGCAGTAGAAACAAGTTGTTAAAGCAAAAACAAGGAACATAGGCCAATATAGAGGACAGAATGATAGCATGGCCTAAGCCACAGAGATCCCCAACCAGTGGCTCGGGAGTAACATGTTGCTCAGCAACCCTTGGATGTTGCTCTCAGTGGCCTCAAAGCAGGTGATCTTTTTTGAATTCCTGACTTGGAGGCAAATTTTAGTTGCATATAAACGAGGTGAACTGACAAACAGCCTCTTGTAGGCTGGAAGTGCACATCTGAGCTACCAAATAACCAATCACAACAATGTGATTTTTTGCACCCCTATAAGCCTTTATAATGCTTGTGTTGCTCCCTAACTTTTTTTTAAATTTGATAGTGGCTCACAGATAAAAAAAGGTTGGGGATTCCTGGCCGAGAATATGACTTTTTTTAACAGTTCATAATGAACCAACAATGCAGAGATGTCAGCTAGATCAAGGATTCCAATGATATAGCAATACTGTTTTTTGTCTGCATCTTCAACTTATATGCCATAATATATTAACAATATACAGGTATGGGACCTATTATCCAGAATGCTCAGCATCTGGTGTTTTCCGGAAAAGGGATCTTTGGATTTTCATACCTTAAGTCTCCTAAAAAAATCAATTAAACATTAAATACACCCAATAGGATTGTGTTGCCACCAATAAAGATTGATTATATCTTAGTTGGGATCAAGTACAGGTACTGTTTTATTATTACAGAGAAAAGGGAATCATTTAACCATTAAATAAACCCAATAGGGCTGTTCTGCCCCCAATAAGGGGTAATTATATCTTAGTTGGGATCAAGTACAGGTACTGTTTTATTATTACAGAGAAAAGGGAATCATTTAACCATTAAATAAACCCAATAGGGCTGTTCTGCCTCCAATAAGGGGTAATTATATCTTAGTTGGGATCAAGTACAGGTACTGTTTTATTATGACAGGGAAAAAGGAAATATTTTTTAAAAATGTGAAGTATTTCCCTAAAATGGAGTCTATGGGAGATGGCCTTTCCGTAATTTGGAACTTTCTGGATAACAGGTTTCCCATACCTGTAAATATATGCGGCTATAAGAGGCTCAACCCCTTCCATTTTTTGCATTAAATATAATGTGATGCAGCTGTTGGTTGGTTCTATTCTAAGCCAAAGTTGTTACACAGAATACAATTTACAATTGGCACTCATATCCTAAATACTACAGAAAGCAGATGAGTATCTCTTTAGGGTTCCTCTGTCTTCCTTCTTATGTTGTCCTTACATGTATAAGTATATGACTCCTCTACAGGATCTACAAAGATCCTATTGGATGTTCTCGCATCCTGAGCAATGCATTGCATAGTAACCATAATGGTAAATGACAACCAGTACATCAAACAAGTAGAAGACATAATAAAATCAATTTTTATATAGCAGAACACTCCTCTAAGGTCATAAACTATAAACCTCATGCTGGTCAGGGTAGAGAGTATGAAAGATATTTTCTAAGTTGTTGTTCTCAGTTCATAATATTAACCTCACGTAAAACTGTAAATTGAACTCAAAGAAAATCAATTGGCAGACGAAGAATGAAAAAAAGGGGCTTTACTGATTACTGCATCTCTAAAAAGTCTGTCTTTTAAAGGGCTCTCACAAGTCTGTTGTTATGAATGGGCAGTAAAACTGGAAAACAATCCCATGTGTCCACTCCATCTGTTGATTTATTTCTTAGTGATACCTGCCTTTCCATTATAAAAGTTACAGAAGAGTGCATGTACCACCTCATAAAAACATTATTAATTACTGCGTTGATGAAAAACTGCAGTAAAAAAATCCAATTATTTAACTGAAGGTGAGAGTCAGTGCTCCATATTTATGTACAGATTTGGACAAATTATGGTCAAATTTGTTGGAAAAAAAAATTACATATTTACCAGTGCTTGGTAGTGATGAGCAATTCTGTCCCGTTTTGCTTCACCGAAAAATTTGCGAATCTTGCATAAGATTTGTGAAATGGCAAAAATCCGTGAAACATTTCTTTCAAATTTTGTCGCCCATTTTGCTAAAAAATCCATCAATGGCGAAACGCAGAAATTCACCGCAAGTCCATGCCTGGCAAATAGGGATGAGTGAATCTGTCCCGTTTTGCTATGCCATAAAATTCGTGAAACAGCAAGAAAATTCGAGAAACGGCAAAAAATTTGTGAAACGCATTTGTCACACGATTTTTTTTTGTCGCCCGTGCTTTTTGGCGCGACCGTGCCCGATTCGACACGACGCACCTTTTTTGGACGTGCAAACAAAATTTCCATGCGACAAATTTTGTTGCAGCGAATTTTCACGGAACTTTCGCGGAACAATTTGCCAATAGGGAAATGCAGAAATTTGTTGTGAATCCAAGCCTGCCACAAAAATTCGCTTTTCACTATTGTTATGTCTGAGTCTCTCTGTGTATGCTTACAATAAGGAATACACATTCAGCCTGCAGTGGGGATCCAACTTTATTCACTGTACAGTTCCATTTCCTTTCTCTGCACCTTCCTCATTCTATACCTCTCACCAGGGGCGGGCTAAGCTGTCCGGGCGCCCTAGGCAACCTGGTCGGCCACCTGGCCCGCCCCGCCCCCTCCGTTGGTGCGCATTCGCAGTTCGGGGGGGGGATGCCGTGGGTCATTGCCCCCGCCGCTTGTCATTAGCGGCGGGGGCAATGGCAAAGTAGGGGAACTAGTGGTAGGCAGCAGAGGCTTCTGCCTGGCGCCCCCTAATCATTGCGCCCTAGGCAGCTGCCTCTTCTGCCTACCCCTAGTTCCGGCCCTGCCTCTCACTTCCTGGTTCCTGCCCACCTTCCCAGCCTGCCTCTCTATCTTAAAGGCACACTGTAACTTAAACATGCAAACATTACAACTATTAATAAGGGAATCAATTCTTATGGATACAATTGTTCTTTTTTTCACATATATATGAGAGAGAGTATGCATCAGCTAAATAAACAGGATTCCCATAACCTGACTGGCTTCTTACTGGTATTCACTGCTCTAGCCCTTTTCCATATTATTTTCAATATCCGTACATTTTAGGTTTAGCTGGTTCCCAGCATTCCTTTGCAAAGTCAAGGTTAAGTCATATATGAAGTATACTTTCCTCAATGCGTTATTGTATAGGTACGGCCAAATGCTGATTCTATTAATACATAAAACACTATTTATGCATTAAATTGTACAAATTGTATGATTACAAGCATTCTATTCAGTTTGAGAGAATGTTAAAATAATAATAGGAGGTAAACTTGTATTTTACGAAGCAGAGCTAGTGATATAGAGTGAACCTGCTAAATATAGTCTGGCAATTTACTGTCAAGCTGTAGGTTATCAGTAGAATGAAAGTGTCTTTTGTGTTCATTTCTGGGGGTATCTGGGCAACAGGATCAATACTAAATTAGCTAAACAGAAAAGATGATTTCAACATAAACAATAGTGGCTCATTTTTATAGGCAGTTCTACTTTATCATCAGAAACCTTGTATTACTATGCTTTGTAGCCACTTTAATTACTTGGTAGATTAGAATGTTAGAAAGTAACGTACCACTAGTGATGGATTTGCATCAAAATTCTGCCTTTCAAAGCTGCGACAATATTTTACTGTGAACATTTTCTCGTAAAACTCAAGAGAAAAACAGAGAGCAAAAAGCAAAAGCTGTGAAAAGTCAAATCAAAACACCATTGACTATAATGTATTTTGTGCAGAAAAAAAATGCTGCAAAAAAAAATAAACCCACTGAGTGCTTGAAAAAAAAGTGCAAAAAAAATCCATTGACTTTAATTTGGTTCATGCATTTTTTTTACAATTTGCATGTTTTTGGGCAAAATGGGACAAATTTAGTGATGAGCAAATCTTTTTGGCAGGCATGGATTCGCAGCGAATTTCCGCATTTCGCCATTGGCAAATTGTCTTGTGAAACTTCAGCGAAAATCTACAGCAGAAAAATTTGTTGCGCATAAAAAAAAGTTGTGGTTGCGTCAAAAAAAGTTGCGTCAAAATAGGCACAGTCGCATCAAAATGGGTGCAGTCGCCCCAAAAATAGGCGCAGAAGCTGTCAATCATTGCATAGATTATGGTTATATTGGAACTGTAACATCTAATAATGATCTGCTATGTAATCTGTGCCTTTTTCAGCTTTGAGTGACTGCCCCCATGGCTAGACAGCAGCTGGCTTATATAAACAGCAACTCTAACCAGTTCCCTTGTTGGTAGCACTATGTGAAATCCTTGATAAAATCCAAACAAACTGTATTTATTGCATTGCCATTATCAATAACTTCAGATAAGCCCCTTTATACATTTCTCATAAACCCATGCTCAAAAATAAACCTCAAATTTGAGTGCTACTTGCCTTTATGGAAGAAAAGGTTTGTTATAGAATATGGTAGATAACAGATTCTGTAATACAATATGCACATTAAAGTTGCTGTGGAATACCAAAAAAATATATTTTGGTACAAAATTGATTGGGGTTTTACAAAGTGTTTACTATTGCTCAATGCTAATTGCCATTTGGGAGGAGGATTTAATATCTGTTCAGTAATGAACAAAACTGAAGTGTTTCCCTTTGCCAAAAACATTAATCAAACCTTGGAAAATTCACAGAACATTTTGCAGAAATGCATTGAAGTCAGTGGGAAGGTGGAATTTCATTGTGGTTAAGGTGTTTTTAGCTTAGCAATAGCATATATCTTAAGTTATAATACAACTTGGTGGAGAATAATAATGTAGAAGTTATAAAGGAGTCGCATACACACTCTTTTATGCAGTTGGGGATCTTGCCCCATTTATTGTTACCACCTTGTATCAACGCTACATTTGACTTGACATTGAATGTATTTCTATCCTGTATATGTAATGTTTTATCTGTCAGTTCTTGACCGTTACTTCTTGTTATTAGATCTGCTATTTCCTGTACAGTATATTAATGCAACTATGGATAAATGGCTGATAAAGCAAAGTTTTAATACATTAGTAACCTTATTATGAACTAAGTGGAGGGGGCTGGTCAAATATCGGGCCTCAATAGGGTATGTGAAACAAATAAGTTCAGTGGGGGCATATACTGATGCTTCACTTTTTCAGTTCGGGTTTTTTGATGAATACATACATAGCAATATAGTAAGTTAGGTTGAAAAAAGACATACGTCCATCACGTTCAACCATAATGCCTATATATAACCTGCCGAAGTGCTAGTTGATCCAGAGGAAGGCAAAAAACCCCATCTGAAGCCTCTCTAATTTGCCGCAGAGGGGAAAAAATTCCTTCCTGACTCCAAGATGGCAATCGGACCCGTCCCTGGGTCACCTTGTACTGAGAGCTATCTCCCATAACCCCTGTATTCCCTCACTTGTACTGAGAGCTATCTCCCCTACCCCTGTATTCCCTCACTTGTACTGAGAGCTATCTCCCATACCCCTGTATTCCCTCACTTGTACTGAGAGCTATCTCCCCTACCCCTGTATTCCCTCACTTGTACTGAGAGCTATCTCCCATAACCCTGTATTCCCTCACTTGTACTGAGAGCTATCTCCCCTACCCCTGTATTCCCTCACTTGTACTGAGAGCTATCTCCCCTACCCCTGTATTCCCTCACTTGTACTGAGAGCTATCTCCCCTACCCCTGTATTCCCTCACTTGTACTGAGAGCTATCTCCCCTACCCCTGTATTCCCTCACTTGTACTGAGAGCTATCTCCCCTACCCCTGTATTCCCTCACTTGTACTGAGAGCTATCTCCCCTACCCCTGTATTCCCTCACTTGTACTGAGAGCTATCTCCCCTACCCCTGTATTCCCTCACTTGTACTGAGAGCTATCCCCCCTACCCCTGTATTCCCTCACTTGTACTGAGAGCTATCTCCCCTACCCCTGTATTCCCTCACTTGTACTGAGAGCTATCTCCCATACCCCTGTATTCCCTCACTTGTACTGAGAGCTATCTCCCCTACCCCTGTATTCCCTCACTTGTACTGAGAGCTATCTCCCCTACCCCTGTATTCCCTCACTTGTACTGAGAGCTATCTCCCATACCCCTGTATTCCCTCACTTGTACTGAGAGCTATCTCCCATACCCCTGTATTCCCTCACTTGTACTGAGAGCTATCTCCCATACCCCTGTATTCCCTCACTTGTACTGAGAGCTATCTCCCATACCCCTGTATTCCCTCACTTGTACTGAGAGCTATCCCCCCTACCCCTGTATTCCCTCACTTGTACTGAGAGCTATCCCCCCTACCCCTGTATTCCCTCACTTGTACTGAGAGCTATCTTCCATACCCCTGTATTCCCTCACTTGTACTGAGAGCTATCTCCCATAACCCTGTATTCCCTCACTTGTACTGAGAGCTATCCCCCCTACCCCTGTATTCCCTCACTTGTACTGAGAGCTATCTCCCATAACCCTGTATTCCCTCACTTGTACTGAGAGCTATCTCCCCTACCCCTGTATTCCCTCACTTGTACTGAGAGCTATCCCCCCTACCCCTGTATTTCCTCACTTGTACTGAGAGCTATCTCCCATAACCCTGTATTCCCTCACTTGTACTGAGAGCTATCTCCCATACCCCTGTATTCCCTCACTTGTACTGAGAGCTATCTCCCTACCCCTGTATTCCCTCACTTGTACTGAGAGCTATCTCCCTACCCCTGTATTCCCTCACTTGTACTGAGAGCTATCTTCCATACCCCTGTATTCCCTCACTTGTACTGAGAGCTATCTCCCATACCCCTGTATTCCCTCACTTGTACTGAGAGCTATCTCCCTACCCCTGTATTCCCTTACTTGTACTGAGAGCTATCCCCCATACCCCTGTATTCCCTCACTTGTACTGAGAGCTATCTTCCATACCCCTGTATTCCCTCACTTGTACTGAGAGCTATCTCCCTACCCCTGTATTCCCTCACTTGTACTGAGAGCTATCCCCCATACCCCTGTATTCCCTCACTTGTACTGAGAGCTATCTCCCTACCCCTGTATTCCCTCACTTGTACTGAGAGCTATCTCCCATACCCCTGTATTCCCTCACTTGTACTGAGAGCTATCTCCCTACCCCTGTATTCCCTCACTTGTACTGAGAGCTATCTCCCTACCCCTGTATTCCCTCACTTGTACTGAGAGCTATCTCCCATACCCCTGTATTCCCTCACTTGTACTGAGAGCTATCTCCCATAACCCTGTATTCCCTCACTTGTACTGAGAGCTATCCCCCCTACCCCTGTATTCCCTCACTTGTACTGAGAGCTATCTTCCATACCCCTGTATTCCCTCACTTGTACTGAGAGCTATCTCCCATAACCCTGTATTCCCTCACTTGTACTGAGAGCTATCTCCCCTACCCCTGTATTCCCTCACTTGTACTGAGAGCTATCTCCCATACCCCTGTATTCCCTCACTTGTACTGAGAGCTATCTCCCATACCCCTGTATTCCCTCACTTGTACTGAGAGCTATCCCCTCTACCCCTGTATTCCCTCACTTGTACTGAGAGCTATCTCCCCTACCCCTGTATTCCCTCACTTGTACTGAGAGCTATCTCCCTACCCCTGTATTCCCTCACTTGTACTGAGAGCTATCTCCCCTACCCCTGTATTCCCTCACTTGTACTGAGAGCTATCTCCCCTACCCCTGTATTCCCTCACTTGTACTGAGAGCTATCTCCCCTACCCCTGTATTCCCTCACTTGTACTGAGAGCTATCTCCCATAACCCTGTATTCCCTCACTTGTACTGAGAGCTATCCCCCCTACCTCTGTATTCCCTCACTTGTACTGAGAGCTATCTCCCATAACCCTGTATTCCCTCACTTGTACTGAGAGCTATCTCCCCTACCCCTGTATTCCCTCACTTGTACTGAGAGCTATCCCCCCTACCCCTGTATTTCCTCACTTGTACTGAGAGCTATCTCCCATAACCCTGTATTCCCTCACTTGTACTGAGAGCTATCTCCCCTACCCCTGTATTCCCTCACTTGTACTGAGAGCTATCTCCCCTACCCCTGTATTCCCTCACTTGTACTGAGAGCTATCTCCCATAACCCTGTATTCCCTCACTTGTACTGAGAGCTATCTCCCATACCCCTGTATTCCCTCACTTGTACTGAGAGCTATCTCCCATACCCCTGTATTCCCTCACTTGTACTGAGAGCTATCTCCCATAACCCTGTATTCCCTCACTTGTACTGAGAGCTATCTCCCCTACCCCTGTATTCCCTCACTTGTACTGAGAGCTATCTCCCATAACCCTGTATTCCCTCACTTGTACTGAGAGCTATCTCCCCTACCCCTGTATTCCCTCACTTGTACTGAGAGCTATCTCCCATACCCCTGTATTCCCTCACTTGTACTGAGAGCTATCTCCCATACCCCTGTATTCCCTCACTTGTACTGAGAGCTATCTCCCATACCCAGTGTCGGACTGGGGTACCTGGGGCCCACCAGAAAATCTCACCCCAGGGGCCCACCAAACCCATAAGTGCAGCCGCTGCGACTGCTGCATCATAATATGGGGCCTAAAGTGAAAATAAAGCTTGGGACCTCAAATCATGCACTGTGCTTAACAAGTTGCCAACATTTTTAGGCTCTTTGCCACACCCTGTAGGCATAATGACCCACACATGCAAATAAAATTACTGCAGAAATGGATAATAAGCATTAACTGCAGAAATGCCAGTAAGAATGGAAATGCAGAAATGCCAGTGGACAATGAGCAAATTAACCCCAGACATACCAGGAAGAAATGGCCATTAAACATATTAACCCCAGACAAGACAGTAAGAAATGAACAATGAGAAACTTAATCTTAGCCCTGTTAATAATGACCATATTAACCCCACACAAGCCATATCACTTCATAAAATGGAAACAAATTAACCCCACATGCCAGTAGGAGCAAGAAAAATAATATATTAAAAACATTACCAAAACCACTGCACAAGCAGAAGGTCTGCAGGGTGATAGAAAGAGCAGCGGGGTCCAGCAGGGTGATAAGGAGAACGGTGGGGGTGGCAAGCAAAATAAAAGGGATGTCGGCAGGGGCCAAGCAGAATGGTTGTGCAGGCAGCGGGGGCCCAGAAGAAAGTAAGAAAAATTACAGTCACCTTGCTGGGCCCCCTACCATCCTTGACGCTGTCGCTTTGTTGGGCCCCATACTACCTTTGGAGTCGTCGCTCTGCTGGGCCATCCACCGCTTGCCTTGTATGGGAAAGATGGCCGTGCGTTCTTCTGTGAAACGCGCGCCCATCTTTCCCGTACTAGGCAGATGGTGGAAAGCCCAGCATAGTGCCAGCTCCGAAGGCAGTATGGGGCCCAACAAAGTGACAGCATTAAGGGTGGTAGGGGGCCCAGCAAGGTGACAAGGATTGCGGAGGCAGCGGCCATCAGGAAAGGAAACTGGTCATTTGAAGTAAGCGGGGCCCAGCAGGACCGGGGCCCACCGGGATTTTTCCCGGTGTCCCGGCGGGCCAGTCCGACACTGCCCATACCCCTGTATTCCCTCACTTGTACTGAGAGCTATCTCCCATACCCCTGTATTCCCTCACTTGTACTGAGAGCTATCTCCCATAACCCTGTATTCCCTCACTTGTACTGAGAGCTATCCCCCCTACCCCTGTATTCCCTCACTTGTACTGAGAGCTATCTCCCATAACCCTGTATTCCCTCACTTGTACTGAGAGCTATCTCCCCTACCCCTGTATTCCCTCACTTGTACTGAGAGCTATCTCCCATAACCCTGTATTCCCTCACTTGTACTGAGAGCTATCCCCCCTACCCCTGTATTCCCTCACTTGTACTGAGAGCTATCTCCCCTACCCCTGTATTCCCTCACTTGTACTGAGAGCTATCTCCCATAACCCTGTATTCCCTCACTTGTACTGAGAGCTATCTCCCCCACCCCTGTATTCCCTCACTTGTACTGAGAGCTATCTCCCCTACCCCTGTATTCCCTCACTTGTACTGAGAGCTATCTCCCCTACCCCTGTATTCCCTCACTTGTACTGAGAGCTATCTCCCATAACCCTGTATTCCCTCACTTGTACTGAGAGCTATCTCCCCCACCCCTGTATTCCCTCACTTGTACTGAGAGCTATCTCCCATACCCCTGTATTCCCTCACTTGTACTGAGAGCTATCTCCCATAACCCTGTATTCCCTCACTTGTACTGAGAGCTATCTCCCATAACCCTGTATTCCCTCACTTGTACTGAGAGCTATCTCCCCCACCCCTGTATTCCCTCACTTGTACTGAGAGCTATCTCCCATACCCCTGTATTCCCTCACTTGTACTGAGAGCTATCTCCCATACCCCTGTATTCCCTCACTTGTACTGAGAGCTATCTCCCCTACCCCTGTATTCCCTCACTTGTACTGAGAGCTATCTCCCCTACCCCTGTATTCCCTCACTTGTACTGAAAGCTATCCCCCATAACCCCTGTATTCCCTCACTTGTACTGAGAGCTATCTCCCATACCCCTGTATTCCCTCACTTGTACTGAGAGCTATCTCCCCTACCCCTGTATTCCCTCACTTGTACTGAGAGCTATCTCCCCTACCCCTGTATTCCCTCACTTGTACTGAGAGCTATCTCCCATACCCCTGTATTCCCTCACTTGTACTGAGAGCTATCTCCCATACCCCTGTATTCCCTCACTTGTACTGAGAGCTATCTCCCATACCCCTGTATTCCCTCACTTGTACTGAGAGCTATCTCCCCTACCCCTGTATTCCCTCACTTGTACTGAGAGCTATCTCCCATACCCCTGTATTCCCTCACTTGTACTGAGAGCTATCTCCCCTACCCCTGTATTCCCTCACTTGTACTGAGAGCTATCTCCCATAACCCTGTATTCCCTCACTTGTACTGAGAGCTATCTCCCCTACCCCTGTATTCCCTCACTTGTACTGAGAGCTATCTCCCCTACCCCTGTATTCCCTCACTTGTACTAAGAGCTATCTCCCATACCCCTGTATTCCCTCACTTGTACTGAGAGCTATCTCCCCTACCCCTGTATTCCCTCACTTGTACTGAGAGCTATCTCCCCTACCCCTGTATTTCCTCACTTGTACTGAGAGCTATCTCCCCTACCCCTGTATTCCCTCACTTGTACTGAGAGCTATCTCCCATACCCCTGTATTCCCTCACTTGTACTGAGAGCTATCTCCCCTACCCCTGTATTCCCTCACTTGTACTGAGAGCTATCTCCCCTACCCCTGTATTCCCTCACTTGTACTGAGAGCTATCTCCCATACCCCTGTATTCCCTCACTTGTACTGAGAGCTATCTCCCATACCCCTGTATTCCCTCACTTGTACTGAGAGCTATCTCCCCTACCCCTGTATTCCCTCACTTGTACTGAGAGCTATCTCCCATACCCCTGTATTCCCTCACTTGTACTGAGAGCTATCTCCCATAACCCTGTATTCCCTCACTTGTACTGAGAGCTATCTCCCCTACCCCTGTATTCCCTCACTTGTACTGAGAGCTATCTCCCATACCCCTGTATTCCCTCACTTGTACTGAGAGCTATCTCCCATACCCCTGTATTCCCTCACTTGTACTGAGAGCTATCTCCCATACCCCTGTATTCCCTCACTTGTACTGAGAGCTATCCCCCCTACCCCTGTATTCCCTCACTTGTACTGAGAGCTATCTCCCCTACCCCTGTATTCCCTCACTTGTACTGAGAGCTATCTCCCATACCCCTGTATTCCCTCACTTGTACTGAGAGCTATCTCCCATACCCCTGTATTCCCTCACTTGTACTGAGAGCTATCTCCCCTACCCCTGTATTCCCTCACTTGTACTGAGAGCTATCTCCCCTACCCCTGTATTCCCTCACTTGTACTGAGAGCTATCTCCCCTACCCCTGTATTCCCTCACTTGTACTGAGAGCTATCTCCCCTACCCCTGTATTCCCTCACTTGTACTGAGAGCTATCTCCCATAACCCTGTATTCCCTCACTTGTACTGAGAGCTATCTCCCCTACCCCTGTATTCCCTCACTTGTACTGAGAGCTATCTCCCATACCCCTGTATTCCCTCACTTGTACTGAGAGCTATCTCCCCTACCCCTGTATTCCCTCACTTGTTACTGATTTTTTGATAAATGAGTGACATTTGTGAAAATGAGTTTGGTTATGGTTTAAAAAAAAAAGCTATAAAACCACAAAAATCTGAATGTTGATAAATATCCCCCAAGTGCTTATTTATACCTGTTTTAATATTAAGAGGCCCATTTATCAACATTCTCATTTTCATGGTTTAAGAGGTTTTTGAAACCACAAACAAATGCATTTTCTCTAAAACCATAGATGCCAAGTCATTTATTAAAACAGCCTAAAAGCACAAACAAAAAAAACATAGAAAAAAAAAATGCAAAGAAATTATGTGTAAAAAAAAAAAACCCCCTGAAAACCTCTAAGGGTGAAGCCACACAAAGCTACTAGTAGCAGCTACTTGTTGTGGCTACTTAAATAGACAATGATGATCATTTACCGATAATTGTCTCTACTAGTGATGGGCGAAAAGTTTCACCAGGCATGGATTCGCGGCGAATTTCCGCGTTTCGCCATTGGCGGATTGTTTCGCGAAACGGATGAAAAATTTCGCTGCGGAAAAATTCGCCGCACGTCAAAAAATTGTCGCCGGCGTCAAAAAAGAATAGCCGCGGGCGACGAAACAAGAGCCGCGGGCGACGAAACAAGAGCCGCGCGACGAAACAATAGCCGCGGGCGACGAAACAATAGCCGCGGGCGACGAAACAATAGCCGCGGGCGACGAAACAATAGCCGCGGGCGACGAAACAATAGCCGCGCGCGACGAAACAATAGCCGTGCGACAAAATAATAGCTGCGGGCGACGAAATAATAGCCGCGCGACAAAACAAGAGCCGCGGGCGACGAAACAAGAGCCGCGCGACGAAACAAGAGCCGCGGGCGACGAAACAAGAGCCGCGGGCGACGAAATAATAGCCGTGCGACAAAACAATAGCCGCGGGAGACAAAACAATAGCCGCGCGACAAAAAAATTGCCGCGGGCGACATTTTTTTTTTGTCGCACGACATTTTCGCCGTTTCGTGAATTTTTCGCCGTTTCGCGGATCTTTTCAAAGATTCGCGAATTTTTCGGCGAAGCGAAACGGAACAGATTCGCTCATCACTAGTCTCTACGTGTGTTTTAGCAGAGGCAATTCTCAGTTTTGTCTATGGCAGGGGATTTTCTGGCATTTAGTAGCTGTGACAAGTAGCTGCTACAGGTATTGGACCCCTTATCCAGAAACCCATTATCCAGAAAGCTCCAAATTACGGAAAGCCTGTCTCCCATAGACTCCATTTTAATCAAGTAATTCAGATTTTTAAAATTGATTTCCATTTTCTCTGTAAAAATAGAACTATACCTTGTATTTGATCCCAACTAAGATATAATTAATCCTTATTGGATGCAAAACAATCCTATTGGATTTAATTAATGTTTTATTGGTATTTCAGTAGACTTAAGGTATGAAGACCCAAATTACGGAAAGAACCCTTATCTGGAATACCCTTGGTCCCGAGCATTCTGGATAACGGGTCCTATACCTGTACTAAGTAGCTCCGTGTGTGTTCACCCTAAAACCACAAAGCAAAGAAAGATTGTTCCAATTTGTCTTCCATTTGACTTCTATTTCCAATCACTCCTACATGACCTTGACAGCTTTTAGATGGTGTATTTTTTGGGGGGATTTGTCACAGTTTTTACACATAATAAATGGCAAAAAACCCATATCTTTGCATAAAAAAATGTAATAAAAAAATTCCACAACCTTTAGTAAATTGACCCAACTTTCTGAAAGGTCCTTTCAGATAACTAGAGGTATCTTCAAATACAAATATCATGCTTTCTAGAAACAGCGACAGAGACATTTTAATTTCCCGGCCTGACTGGTCTTTTCACAGAGAGCTTTGACTTCTAACTCAATATCTGCCACTTTTTGAGCAATACCTAGAATACCAAGGTGAAGGATCCTTGTTAGAAATCTCCTTTTGTTGCGAATCTTTTGAGAGTCTTGTCATTAGGTGATAAGAGCGTTCCCAGAATAATAGACCAAGAAGGGGATAGTTTTATTTGTACAGTATTTAATCTTGGCAAGGGTGAGACATTAGACAGCATTGAACCATGTGCTATTATATCTCCCCGAGTTTAGAAAACATGATAACATTATGCTGCAGTGAAATATCTGCTTTGTTGTTAAACAATAAAGAAAAATAATTAAAAGAGTAAAAAGGGGGTGGGCAATGTTTCTTACTAAATAAATTAAAATTCTGACCAAATCCTAATTACAAGGGTATTTATTTTGTCCAAGATAGGACACATCTATTATCATAAAGATAATTAACTCAGTCTGACAGATCCAATAAAGGGACATGTTTGTCACTGGCTAAGCCAGAAGCCCAAGGCAAGCAATTTTTATAATTACTAGTTATAACAACCAGGCTTGGAGAAAATTACATGTGATATTCACATTAAAACTGATTTAAATTTGGATCCAGGATTTTTTCTAGACAATATCTATTTACTTATTAGAACAATAAACAGAGCCAAGTTTGTGTTATTGTCGCTGCCCTTTTCTCTGTATTATTTAAAGCTTTGCGGGGTACATTATACATTGATGCATGGATTAGCTTTTAAAGTTAGGTGGAAATTGGTGTTCATAAGGTGGTTATGAGATGTGACTTGTGGAACACATGTATATTAATGGCAGGTTTCATCTGATCATAGCTAGAGTGTTATTTGTACACAAAAGCACCCAATAGAAAGCACAATGTGTTTTTATAGGTGCATAGAATCCCATAGCAACCAAAGTACACTGGGGGGCTTATAGACAATTGATGTTCATTTGCCATATGTTGAGTAGTGACACTGGGTGTAAATTATTTTAGGACAGAAATATTTAGCATATTAGAATATTCAGAAGTATTCAGCAATACCCAAATATATTCTGGCTAATTGGCACAGGTAGAAGGATAAATGTGTCAATCCATTGAAAAGTTTTGAGAAATATCAGACTGCTGAGAATAATTCAGGATTCCAGATTTTGATGTTGAATAATCAGCCATATAATATACAGTATATATATATATATATATATATATATATATATATATATATAGCAAAAAAAGGGAAAGTTGTGCTCAACCACTAAATTTTAAACCATTAGGCGGGGGTGCAATGAGGTTGTGACCACGAAATACATAGAAACAACAACAAGAGATCCTCTGCACTCACCCATTATCAATATATAGAACATTAAGACATTCGGTGCATTTAAGCTACTAAGAAATGCCCTTCCCTTTAAGCAAAACAGGGATTGTTTGTCCATATATTGCAATATACTTCAAGCAGGCCAACTGCGTCAAAGTCATCCCTTTTGACCAGTTCCTACACTGACTTATGCGATTCATTAAGAATTCTACTGCTTCAATATACATTTAGCCAAGGGACTAAGTTTTACCTGCAACTTTCTTGCTTTCAAGGTTAAAACCCCCATATGGTTGCCCTTTTATTGGCTCCACTGGGATCACCTGACTGCAGCTGGGAGGGGTGGGAGCTACAACAAGGAGCTGGCCACTGCTCCTGTATAAGCTATAGCAAAAAAAGGGAAAGTTGTGCTCAACCACTAAATTTTAAACCATTAGGCGGGGGTGCAATGAGGTTGTGACCACGAAATACATAGAAACAACAACAAGAGATCCTCTGCACTCACCCATTATCAATATATAGAACATTAAGACATATATATATATATATAGTGTATATATGGAAATACAATGGCGTACCTCTCAAATCTCCCCATACTTTAGGCTAATGTCCCACAGAGAGATTAGTCGCTTTTCGATTTTTAAAAAGCAAGTTCCACCGACAAGTCGCTAGTTTTGTCTCTAAATAATGAACAATATGAATCTCTGGTACCTAAACCGACGATACTACTTCAAATGGCATATCGCTCCGAATCGCTACAAGACCCTATTGTGAGCAGTGTTACAAACAAAGCATTGTCATTCAAAACTATTGCTCAAGGAAAAACCCATTGGGTGGGAAGTTGCTGAGATTGTTTGCAAATGTCCCCATTGGAAACGCTGGGAATTATGAATCATTGATTTGTGGGAAATAGAATCGCTCCCTTGTTGAAATCTCTAGTAATCGCTTGTTAGGAAAAGTTGAACGACTGGAACTCGCTTTTTTAAAAATGGCAGCGACTAATCTTTCCATGGGACATTAGCCTTAGGGTAAAGACAGATGGGGGTTAGACAAATGTCAGAAATGCATTGCTATTGCCCCGTGGGCATTTTCTGCTCAAAAACATGATTGGAATACCAATGTAATTCATTGTGGGCCATGGCAAGATATTTTCGATGTTTCTAAACACCCTGTCTGTCATTACCCTTATGTTAACCACAGTATGTAGTAAGTAAAGTTCAAAGTATCTTTTTATTTCAACTATTCCCAAAGGGTCATTCATGAATACAGTTCACTGTTACCCACAATGCAGCATTTGCAATTGTAGGTTCATGTTTTTTCAAATAAGAGTTACAGTCAAAATAAGAATTGCATCATTTCTGGAGCGTGGTTTTAGGATGGCTTTAAATTGTGAATCTTTTGCTGCAAGTCTGCTGGGCCAATTGATGCAACTGGCTATAGGGAGAATGGAATTACCTCCACATTCATGGTGATTGTAGCTCTAGGGTCAAAACGCACCATTTTACACATTTCATCATAGTAGATTGGATGGATTCAATGGCAAGTGTAACAGTGTGCAAGTGTTTGGACATAAGTACCTTTAATGTATGGTATCAATATTGCGATATTTTAGTACTTTAGCGCAATCACACTTAAGCTTTCAGGTATCTTCAGGTATCTTTTCTCCATCAGACAGACTCATGGATCCTGCAGGGCAGAAATACAAGCTGGATACACTTGTGAGGCAGCTGGACAGGCAGGAGTTAACAGAACTTTGCATACCTCTCTTCAAAGCCTTTATACCATTATTATGTTTACTTGAAAGTGTGTAATAACATTTCTCAAATATTCTACATTTGAATTTGAAACATTCTTCATAGATGGTCTCTCCTGGCCATTTGCCTGTAATTTGGGTTTTCCTTTGTTGCAGTTGGCAAATCAGCGCGCTTCCGTCACCCCATAAATCTACACTACAAATTTAAAAGTGAAAGCCAACTGAACTGGCCTCTCCACTCTAGCAAAATACATTCAGTATAATTCAGTAAATACACGGAGAGGGGAACTAAAGTAAATTGTAATGCTGATCAGCCAGAATGTTCTTTTTTAAAATCAGTTTAAATGTGAGTTTAACATTTTACTGCATAGAAATAGCAGTTTTGCAAATGCAGATTTTACAGCAGCAAGTCAGCATTTTGAGACGGAAGTTTGTAGAGTGCTAGCTCTTCAGAACCCACCTACAGTGCAAATATTTAAGGTGGTCAGCAACTGAGCACAGGGGAATCAATAAGCACTACGGACTGGTTCAGCTGCTGGGACCTGCTAAGATGAATGGTATATAGTAACTAGTGACTAGTAAAGTAGTGTAGAATAAGATTATATGAAGGAAAGGAGAACTTGAGACCAAAAAACACCAGATGTTATGGGTTCTCACCGATGTCAGTTCAGCCAGTTAGTGGTGTAAATAGATGTTACTGGGCCCAATAGCTAATTCATTTTAGGGCCCCTATAATGTCCACAAGTTGACCTGTTTTACCAATATGTATTAAAATTGTTCCTTTATTAGGGCCTCAGGGGCCCCCTATACCTCCTGGGCGTACCTCCAAGGGTACTGAATTCTTTCTTTTTTTTTTTTTTACAAGTTGTAATGTAAGATGAAAAATCTACCAGCCAGGATTAGTGTTTGCCAGAGGTAAAAAATAGTTGGTGGGTTTATGGTAGTCCCATTGGCTTGTCAAATTGTGTTGGCATGCCCCATGCCTATTGAATGATCTAGTTTTATATACCCTCGGGAGGTAGAGACAAACAGGGCTTAAGTCCTAAGATGTGTCCCAGCAGGACAATATAGGTAGGGCTGGGGAGCTGAGCAGCCTTTGGTGCCCTGAGGAGTAATTCTTTAGAAGACAAGGGCTGATTTTTATTTCATTGATGAGTGCTATTTCCAAGACACTGGGGCCGATTCACTAAAGGTCGATAAAACGAGCGTTATTTATAGCACGCGTTAAAAATTGCTGCGCACGATATATTTCACCGTGTGCTATATTAGTGCACGATTTTACGCACGTAACCATTACTTTCAAAAAACTATTGTTCTGAAAATGACCATTTCCCTGAAAACCGGAGGCCGCACAATTTTCTTTAAGTACCGCCTGCCCCAAGTAGGTGTTAATATTCGCACAGACCAAGCTAAAAGGGTTGAGGAGACCGCCTCATACGTATGCAAATAAGTCATAACAGGATTCTGGGAACAAATTCCTTTAGGCTCTTAGAAAAATCCCATTTACATGGGTTTATCCTATACACTAATGCTTACCCACTGGGTTTTTGAAGCAAAAGCCAGGATAATAGCTGATCAGATTCCCAACTACAGACCGGTTTCACCCTTCTTGGGGCTCATCAGTGTAGTGCAGGGTTTTCTGATCAGCTTAGGGTTGAGGAGACCACCTCATACGTATGCAAATAAGTCAAAACAGGATTCTGGGAACAAATTCCTTTAGGCTCTTAGAAAAGTCCCATTTACATGGGACTAATGTGATATTTAGCACATTTAACGCTTTATATGTGTTTGTGAATCATGCGTTAGTATTATTTCTATGCAAGAATTAATGCAATGCGAGGTAAATAACGCATTGCGAAATGACGATGAATCTGGACTTAATTATTGCATGCTTTTTAATGCAAAAAAGCATGCGATAAGCGTTATCGACCTTTAGTGAATCGGCCCCACTGTCTGGAAAGTATTTTTAGATAGAAAAAAAAAAGATCCAACTGTTAGAAGCCCTTCTGGATGAGCATGTTCAGTGCCATTGGCACAAAAAAGGTCTATCAAGGCCACTTAGAAAGGCCGGTTTCATGACTATTATACTACTGCTGAACCTCTGGTTCAATGCAAAAGCAACATTCCTATCCACATTCATTTGTAGGCTTTAGTTCTATTTTAACTGATGTTGTTGCTGCCCATTAAATGCACATACAGTTATTGGTCTGAACTGTTCTGGCTTTATTAATAAGTATTTAGTGAATCTTGCAAAAAAACTTGCACCCAAAATATGTCTCGTTCTAGGCACCCCGTATTTTCCCTTTGCACCATCTTCCATATGCAATGGCTCCATCTGAGAGTAAGTGGTCTATATGTTACCATGGCATAGTGCAAAGTGATCCAGAAGGGGTTTAAAGAACCCACTGTTAATTATACCATGACATGTGTGATGCAGGTGATGCTTGCCCTTTAAAAGTCTCCTATTTTATTCCAATATAACAAGAGCTTATAAACTGATCCCCCTTTGAAAGAAGCAGCATGCTGTAATTGAATCCCATTCCTGTTCTACTTTTTCATTAGATATTGAGTGATAAAATACTATTTTAGTATGGAAGGAATTCAATCCAATCAAGAAAAAAAAACATTGAGCCAGTATTATAACAGATAAATGAATCATAATGTTTCCTCTTTCCAGTAAATCCTTCATTCAAATATGGTAAATTCTGCACTGTCGAAGTATTTATTTTCCAACTGACTCTAATGTTTTCATTTCATCGGCTGTCAGTCAGTCTCTTAGAGGCTAGATCATTCTTATGTACAGAAATGATTCTTTTCAGCAGATATGGCGTTACATGAACACAGCAAATTAAAATAATAGCATGAGTCTTATCAGACATGTCGTACTGGAAATTCAGGTTATCCTTCTATTCCATGTAAAATTCTTAAAAATCCACCCCCCCAAAAAAAAACATACACAACAAATCCTTCCAAAATAGTGTATTTATATATTTTTTAAGACTAAATAAGGGCACAAAATGTGTTCATATCATGACTGAACTGAACCCCAGGGGACTAAGTCAGGGGTTACTGATAAAATATTAGACAAGAACTGGCCGAAGATTAGGGCAGGCAGAAAAAAGCAGTACAGGTATGGGATCCCTTATCCGGAAACCCATTATCCAGAAAATTACGGAAAGGCCATATCCCATAGACTCCATTTTAAGCAAATAATTCTAATTTTAAAAAATTATTTTCTTTTTCTCTGTAATAATAAAACAGTACCTGTACTTGATCCCAACTAAGATATAATTACCCCTTATTGGGGGCAGAACAGCCCTATTGGGTTTATTTAATGGTTAAATGATTCCCTTTTCTCTGTAATAATAAAACAGTACCTGTACTTGATCCCAACTAAGATATAATTACCCCTTATTGGGGGCAGAACAGCCCTATTGGGTTTATTTAATGGTTAAATGATTCCCTTTTCTCTGTAATAATAAAACAGTACCTGTACTTGATCCCAACTAAGATATAATTACCCCTTATTGGGGGCAGAACAGCCCTATTGGGTTTATTTAATGGTTAAATGATTCCCTTTTCTCTGTAATAATAAAACAGTACCTGTACTTGATCCCAACTAAGATACAATTAATTCTTATTGGAAGCAAAACATTCCTACTGGGTTTATTTAATGTTTAAATAATCTTTTAGTAGACTTAAGGTATGGAGATCCAAATTACAGAAATATCCCTTATCTGGAAAACTCCATGTCCCGAGCATTCTGGATAATGGATTCCATACCTGTACATGGCAGCCTTCTAATTGCCAGATATGCCCCTTGGTGATAATGCCCCAGTGTAAGCAGATTCTAGAAAAGAATTTACAATACATACAGTATATAGTACGTTCAGTCTTTGGTATTTTTATTTGGTATCAAAAGATACCAATAATATCTCTTTTATGCTAAAAACCTGAGTTGCTTTCCTCTACCCCAGTGATCCCCAACCAGTGGCTCAGGGGCAACATGTTGCTCACCAACCCCTTGGATGTTGCTCTCAGTGCCCCCAAACCAGGGAGTTATTTTTGAATTCCTGACTTGGGGGCAAGTTTTGGTTGAATAAAAACAAGATTTCCTACCAAATAAAGCCCCTGTAAGCTGATAGTGTGCATAGAGGCCCCTAATAGCCAATCTTAGCCCTTATTTGGCTCCTCCATGAACTTTTATGGTGCTTGTGTTGCTCTCCAAGTCTTTTTACATTTGACTGTGGTTCACGAGTGAAAAAGGTTGGGGATCCCTGCTCTACCCCGTTTAATCATTACACAGCAGTTTTAATCGCCTCCAAGAGAACAATAATGCAAGCTGGGAAAATAAACACATTCCTCTAGATATAGTCAATATAGTCAAGAACTGGATAAGGCAACAGTGAATAGGAGTTCTATCCCCTTATCATGGGTACCATGGTACCACAATTCAAGATGCCAACAAAAGTCTGTGTCAAAGTCACAGAAACCAATTAAGAACAGTTCTTACACTTCAAAATTCTATATTCTATATAGAATTTATATTCTATTTATATTCTATTATGTACTGGGACGTCGCACAGCAGTGATCACAACAAATTGCCCACGAAGAAGAGCCTTTGTTGCCCCCGCTTGTGCATCCCAGCCAATGTATCTTGAGATATCTAGGACCTGTCAACTCCTGACAATGTTGAGCAATCAGAAAAAAAATAAAAAGGACTAAGCGTAAAAGAAATGCTTGGATAATCAGGATCATTGTGGATTAAAAGAAATGTGTAAGTGTACAACGAAAGTGACAAGCTTAAGTGAGAGTATGACTTCAACAAAATTACAAAAATATTTTAAAATTTAGTAAAAGTTTCTCATTTGTTTAGAAAAGCTTCAGATTTTTTTCTTAATCACTCAAGTGAATTTATCCTCACTAGACTATAAAATCTCTACTCATTACCGGTAATGGCACAGTGCCTTCCTGTTAATGCCCAATGGCCTTGGAGTTAATGGGGTTGTTGTTAGGAACAAGGAGGAAGCAGAAGTTCAGACAGGCAGAATATATAAGTCCTATATATGGTATCCAAAGGGTAAAGGAGAAGGAAAGTCATTTTGGCATTTTACTGCCATAGATTCGTCACATTAGTGCCACCTAGAACACTAAATTTATTCTGCAGAAAACTTTATCATACCTGAGTAAGTAGCCCTAGAAGCTTTCTGTGTTTGTTTAAGATTGCAGCTGCCATATTAGCTTGGTCTTCATAGCTTCCTGCTGCAGCTCTAGCCGTTATAGCTCAGATTACACATTCCTAAGGGAGGCGGGAGTGAGTTTTATGAATTCTTATTGGAGGGGGTGCAGGAGAGGGGAGAGAGGAGAGAGCTGCGCAGACTCTGGCCCCGGGACAGAAGGATTTTTCTGAGAGAGGAAGTCAGACACCATAAGAACATGTTTACAAAAAAGGATACAAGAAATCCTGTGTTTCTTTTGATAGAGGTGCTTATGGCTGTATTTACATAGACCTATCTGACAAAGCTTACTTAGTTTTTACCTTTGCTTCTCCTGTAAGCGGCTCAAAGTCAACATTCAGGCAAAGGGCAGGGCAGGCAGCCATCAGCACAATCAGAGCAGAGGAGCCAAGAACCAGTAGATCAAGTCAAAATAGCAGTTTAGGCACAACAAGGAACTTACTTAGTAAATCCCATACTCTGCCATTGAACTTCCTTTTAGTTCAAATTTCTCACTAAACCTTGACAGGATGACTTTACATTATGGTGCATCGCTACATGGTGCACCAATGTGGCATTGTGGCTATTGGTGTTGGTGCCAAAGAGAGCGCACTTGTGACACTTAACCATGAATAAGGGACACAATGAAGCATGATGGAGGCTTTGGCCAGCTTGACCTGTAACTCTTTGTCATCAGCTCATTCAGGGATGTGTTTCTATGGCCTGGGGCCAAATATGTATCCCATCAAAACTGCCACATATCTGTACCCAGGAGCAAAACTCAAAAGCTTGTGTGTCACTGGGCCCTGGGCAGTTGCAAGGTTTATGCCAACTAATGGGAGATCCATGAGTCCTACACTAAAATATGTTGGAAGGCTTTGCCATACAGCTGTATATGTTACAATTCCAATCACAGTACATCAGTTCCTAAGCACAGACATGGGGCCATATAGCAGCTTCCACTCACAACCAACACTGTGCAGATAAATAATCATGCTTAGTTTTATTGTTATTAACAAATATTTCCCAACATATTCCCCAGCCCTGAGCAAGGGAACAGATTACATACAAACACTGATCGATACAAGAAGTAAATAGGGACCTGCTTATTAGAGCTTACAAGGAAACAGTCAATTAACAGACATGTAGCAATTCCACTGACATTTTCACACATTGCTGAAAATTAGATTTTTTTTTTTTTTGGCATTTGCAGGTTTACTAAACTGTAATGAGAAAAAAAACAAGACAAACTTTGGGGTGAAAGACTGCTCCAATTTTCAGGCTTGTCTTTAAAAAATTAAAAATGTTGTTGAAACACATTTACAAAGTGCAAAGCAGGGATCAAAGTGGTAAATGGGTGCAAACTAACATGCTTTCTGCAAGTTTTTATTGGCTTGTACTTTGCTCTAGTGGGGAATGTAATCAAAGCCAGTAGGTTTGCCCAGGAGCAGTAACCCATAGCAACCATTAAGATCCCCCTTCCAAACCCTCCTGTTCCACCTCCTATCCCCTTTCCAAGCTCCCTTTCTAACCCACTTTGCTCCCAATTTACCCTTAAATGCGGGGCACTAATGTCATTCCCAGCCCCCACTAACAACACAATCCCAGGGTCAGACTAGGGGGTGCAGGGCCCACCGGGGTCTGTACCCCCCAAGGTGCCCCCTCCAGTCGCATCACCCGCACCCACCTCAGGGGCCCCTGCTGCACTCCCCCTAACCGCCTGCAGGGGCCTACATTCTCCCCTGAGGGCACAGAAGTGAAATGCGTCTGGGGAGGACATCGGCGGCCGGGTAAGTGGCAACATAGATTGGGTCTGAGCCGCTTGGGCCCACCGGGTTTTTTCCTGCTGTCCCGGTGGCCAAGTCCGACCCTGCACAGCCCTGTACCGACGCCATGGACCCACCCCGTTGTGGACCCGCCCACCACCCTGGCCAGTAAGAACATTGACGAAAGGTGGCAAACCAATGCAGAAGTGTAAGGAGCACCTTTTGACACAGGGATAGTTAATGAATGGGATTTTTTTTCATGCAAATGGACTAAACAATCGCTAAAGTGTATTGGGTAAATTTATACTTCCCTTTGTCAGGAACTTAGAGTGGGAATCATTCATTATTATCATTAATTCATTATTTGATTAAAATGCAGTCTAAGGGAGATGGCCTTCCAGTTATTTGGAACTTTCTGGATAAGGGATCCTGTATTTAAAACATATGATATAATCCCTATGTATTATATGATACTCTGTAGGAAAATCTAGTAACCCAGTTAAAGCCTTACATACTGTTGGCCAACATATATGAGTTGGTGCATTTCTAGGTCACAAAGACTGGGATGGAAGATTCTTTCCTGGCTGTGTATCCACCAAAGCACTGACATTGGCCCCGGCAGGACACAGCCCATGAATGCATTTTTTTTAACATATGACTCTCTATTTAACATTCTTGTAGAATCAGTGTTCCAGGCATATAATCCAAGAATATTCCCTGTAAGCAGTGAGGACGCACACAAATATTGCTTCTAGCAGAATTCAGGCTTGGCTGACAGACTTATGCTAAATTATGGAGATGCTGAAGCTCGAGCAAACAGGAGCATAACTTGAGTCAGCTTTCAGCTACTTTACATATATGCCATGGTGCAACATGACAAAGGTTTAACAATACACTATAGAAGGGGCTGCTAAAAAAGGAGAATATCTGCTTTCCTTTATGCCTGTTTTCCTCCCCGCTACAGGCGCACCATTAACACTATCCAAAATCTATTGTATTCTGAAAAGTAATTTTTAAATGTAAAATCTTGGGTAAAAAAATATTTTTTTTTAACAAAAGGGTTATTCACTTAAGAGCACCAAAATGATCAAATACCCAGTTGGCAGAAACGTTGTTATTTTAGAATAAAAATGTAATTATCTGCTACGTTGTCACTGGTTTCTCCACTGGAGGTAAAACATCTTAAACCACCCACGGCAACTCCCACTTATCTGAATACAAACTGTTTGATGCCACTGGTACAGAAGGTTTTTAACCCGTGTCCATTTTTGGGCAAAAAAATCACTTGCACCAGTGTCCATTATTGGTAATAGGATGTGGCAACAATGATTTCAGGTGTTTCTCCTCCAGCGGGAAAATCACCCCTTATCACATTTGCATTAGAGTTTCCATATTGTCCTAACTGTAAGGTTGCATCTATTAAAAAGACATATTAATGTTGTGCCCTCATCAATCTTGTATTAGGAGTCTCCTGGAATTCAGTGACCTATGGCCTCAAACTGTATATGGTTACAAAAACTCTTCTGCCCTTCAGAGCAAATCTACAGTAAAGGAGATATTAATACATACAGTATATTTTTGTCTGGCTTTAAAAAGCAATTTATGACCACCAATATGTATACATATATGTATTGTCTACCTGTGTGTGGGAGGAAACCCATTGAAACTTCTTGCACCCAAGTGGGAATTGAACTTAGGATCTCAGTGCTGCACTACAGAAGTCTCAATGTATTGCTTCAGGTTTTAGGACCTAGAATCTGTTCTAGAACAGATTTCTGAATGGTTTCTATGGGTTTCTGGACTAGTGGCCATTTACATTTTGATACCAAATTCAGTTTTGTGTTCTCTCCATACCATCTTAAACCAACCACTACTGTACCTATACGTAAGATAGCCGGTCCCCCCATATATTTAATGTTTTGATTTGATAATGATTGTGATTAAGAATATTTACAAACACACCTCCTTTAAGTCTATATCTGTACAATTCTGGTAAATGGTTTGTTGGACCATCTCAATTTCTGATTCGCTAAACTGCCCATCCTTCTTAAGATCTCTAAACTCCACTTTCTTTTGGAATATTCTGTATAATCCTTTAATGCCCATTGCTGCTTTCCTAACTCTCTTAGGTCACCAGATCATCTAGGACACCTCCAATAAATGAGAGATACCCGGCTTTTGGTTGGGTTTTCTAGAAGTATTATCCCCTACTTTTTAAGCTCCTGGTATATAGGGCTCCTTGATATACCAGGAGCTTACAAAGTAGGGGATAATACTTCTAGAAAACCCAACCAAAAGCCGGGTATCTCTCATCTCTGTGTTTGTTTCTATTCCATTGCTTGTAAATGGTCTGTTAGTTTTACTGTTTATGTTCTGCCCCAGTCCACTATATAGTACCTTTCCCCAGTCCACTGCACAGTGCTCCCCCTAATCCATTGTACAGTGGTCTCCCCCAGTCCACTGTACAAAAGTCTCCCCAGTCCATTGTCCAGAACTTTCCCCAGTCCATTGTACAGTAGTCTCACTAGTCCATTGTAAAGTGCTTTAATTTTATACCAGGAAATGTTATCATTGATGTCACTTTATTGCAGCTTCATATATATAGATATATATCTTCTTTTTTTCTGCCAGTTATATCACTGGAAACGATTTCTCTATTGTAGAGGAAAATTGATATTGATTATAGATAATAATAATGTGTTGGTACCAACAAAAGAAACTTATTTTAGATTTAAGACCAACTAAATGGGGTTTTACTATAAATAATAGGATAGTATTAGACTTGAGAATGTGGAATTGTTCTTTAATTTGGTTGGTTCTGAATAATGTTTTGTTCTGCTGTTGATATTTATTATAGCTATTTGTTTGTTAAGTCTGTGGTATGAATGCCAGGCTAAGAGTTGAAGAAGAGAAGAATAATAAATATTATTATCAAAAAAAATGTTTTAGTTTTTGCGAGGGTCATTGGCCTTTAATTCCATGAGAGAGGTAGAATAGAAAGGCAACTGATAAAAGTAATCATTATAAAAAATGACAAAAAGACCAGATGCAAAAGTGCTGTCCACAAAATATCAACACTTAATTTTCAGGGGGATATCCCCTGCTCATGGGAAAATACCAACCCCGAATATAAGGAGTTTTATGGGTTCGTTTACTATGGCAAATACAGAGTGCATTTTTGGTTGCAAATTGCTGTGTTTTCTACCCACATTTCAGCTTCTTCCCATAATTCCAGTTTATGCCTACTGTACCAAAACAAGCACAATTGCAAGCCATGGTAGCAAGTTGCATCCAACATTTCAACATTGTGACAACAGGGTGAATTCACAAAAATGTAAGTAAATTCACAAAAAGATTGGCATTTGTGCCGACTCATTCACAGACCAATTTTCCATTATTTTCTTGCCTTTACTGAAATTTCCAAAAAATGACATTAAAAAGTGGTTGTGGTTATTTTTGTATCCTATTTTTGAGAATTAGTCGTGCCCACAATTAGGGATGTAGCGAACATCGCCAAAAATGCTCGCGAACCCATTCGCGGACTTTCGCCAAAACTCGCGAATATTTGCGAACTTTGCGAACCTCATAGACCTCAATGGGAAGGCGAACTTTAAAACCTAGAAAAGCCATTTCTGGCCAGAAAACTGATTTTAAAGTTGTTTAAAGGGTGCCACGACCTGGACAGTGGCATGCAGGAGGGGGATCAAGGGCAAAAATTTCTCTGAAAAATACTTTGTAAAAAAAACGCCAAAAAAAAACGCAAAAAAAAACGCAAAAAAATAACGCCAAAAAAACCCGCAAGCTATTCCTATGTATACGCAAAGGCGAAAAACCGAAGCGAAAAAACGCGGCGGAAAAAACCGAGGCAAAAAAACGCGGCGCAAAAAAAAAACGCGGCGAACCCAAAATGGCAAAGTTCGCGAATTTGCGGACTTGCGAACACCCGATGTTCGCGCGAATTAGTTCGCCGGCGAACAGTTCGCTACATCTCTACCCACAATATTTTTACAGACATTTTTTTATGGCAATAGATTAATTTGGCTTAAGTCAGTACAGAGTACAACTGGAAGATCTTTCTTTGCATTGCAGTTTTAGAGGTTTTTGGGGTTTTGATGCTGTCATTTGTGCAACAATTCAAAACAGTCAGGGCCGGATTTGTGGAGAGGCCACAAAGGCCCAGGCCTAGGGTGGCACAAATTTGGGGGCGGCATGCCGCACCGCTGCACCAAAATCTTGAAATTTTACTCCCATATGGAGCAATGGGGACTTCCGCACATGCGAGCACACACGTGCATGGGGGGGGGTGAAGAACAGGGGCGGCCTCGGGGTGTCACAATTTTAATAAATGACTAGATATTTGTGGTTTTCATAGAAATTAGTTTAGTCGTGGTTTAAAAAGAAACCCACCAAAACCCACCAAAATCATAATGTTGATAAATGACCCCCTTTAAGAATTCGGTACTTATTGACACTTTTGTAAATTCCCCCCATTTAGGTGCTAAATATTAAAATGACATTTGCTCATGATTCCTTTGGCACAAGTCTGCTGCACCTACAGTATAAACACAACACGCTGTGGGAATCCTGGATTGGCCACCACATTTATGGTAGTTGTATCTCTAGTATTTCACTGCATCAGTATAATCACTTACACACAATTCAATTCAGCTGAAGAGGTAGGATGGACGCAATGCCTCTTGGCTCAACTATACAGAAGTACATGAATATACCATTAAAAGGGAACTGGGGCTTCCAAACCAAAATACGTTAATAGCCCCACACAACACAGAAACCCCTAATATACCGACTACTGTTACATTTTAGGCCAGGCTTAGGGAACTGTTCCAAACCATATTATTACATTAAAAATTATGAAAAGGCTGCATATTTTTAATTGATTCATATTGCAAAGTTACTTTTCAAAACGCTTAGGGTGCCTTTTAATAAGCGTCCATTTTAGCATGACCCCTATAGTTTTAAAAGCTTAAGTATTGTGAGAAATCTGTTTCCCTGTATTTAATTCTTTGCACTCTCACTTAAATGCATTAAAATAATTAGCATTAAACTCTTATCATTTAGAACATACAGCATTAAAAACGATTGTTTCGTGCACGTGAAAATATCATCTGGAACAAAAAAAAAAGTCTGTCCGTCGGAGAGACACCATTTACCAAATAGCCTTTCCATTTTGCGAAATGACACTTTAATGCAGGCTCTAACTGCATTTGATGGGCATCAATTTTCGTGAAGGAGAATGGCTGTATATATGAGCGCAGTAAATACGATGTATTAGACACAGGTGTGACAGGATTACAGATCCACTTTTATTGATGAGTGATGGTATGGGGCATTAAGGAGGTGGTAATTGAACAGTAAGTCTCAATTGGCAAATAAATTGAGGGCAACTCGTGAAATGCAATGGATATTAATTGGAGATTTTTTGTTCATGTCATTGTGTATGCCACATGTGCAGACCCAAAATGCAATGGAAATTAGAGCTTTAGATTGTAGTTTTCCCCAGTAAAGAGGTTTGCACTGATACAGTTTGTATCTCAGTTTAACTCTGCTATTCACAGAAAATAACCTGGGCGTAGTGGGCATATACTGTCCTGGTCTATGACTATACATGGCACAATTATGTTGCTTTCACTACAAGACTGAGAGATGCCATGGTGTTACTAAGCTACCACTAATATAAACACTAATAACGGGAATAGTTATCTCAGTGACAGATAATTATGGATGGCACCGGCTTGACTGATGCCTTGTGCCCACTTGGAGAACATAACACAAAAAACCCACAGTTCAGAGCTTGACAATTATGTGTGTGAATGGGTCACCTTAGGAAAGCCAGCCAATAAGGTGACTGATTTCTGTAATGACTTACTGTTTTTGTCAATTGTACAGTAAGATTTATCTATGTAGGATCTACCCCACCACTGCCTAAACCCCAATCACATGGACCTTATTCTCTGATTTCCACAATGGTACTTTCTTACCCAGTGGCTCCCTCGACTGGCGCCTTCCCTACACCAGGTTTCTAGCACAATGCACAGTTATACCATTCCTGGTAAGAGTTTTATATTCTCATATATTAGACTCCCCACTTGGGCAATGCTGCATAATCACCTGCTTCAGTACAAACACTTTCAAGAGTAATTTCATGAACAAGTTCACCATGCTAGATACTGTCCAAAGTTACAGTGCTTTCTATAATACACATATAATACACATCACCCACAAGTGATAAGTATGAAGTGAGAAATCACATTGGAATATGGGCAAATTCCAAAATGTTTTACAGGTTTTGACTGAGCATCTGTGAAACTTTGTAAAATTGAACTCAATGAAGTATATTCAAAGTAGAACTTGGTATTCAGTTCTAATGCACACAACCAGGATGACCAATAGTTAAGGTGTTGGAATTAAGATCCAATGGATATATACCCACGTGGGTTCAAACCCCCACTCTTGTTTAGCGTTTTAAAGTCTCATATATAATACTGCCCACATGGGCAATTGTGCATAATCACCTGCTTCAGTACAAACACTTTCAAGTGTTATTTCATGAACAAGATCACATACGAAAAGTGCACCACGCTAGACACGTTCCAAAGTTAAGGTGCTTTTTATAATGCAATGCAAACCCCTCAGCCACAGGTAGACCTGGACTGGCAATCTGTGGATTCTGGCAAATGCCAGAGGGGCTGTTGTAAGATAGCCCGGTCACTATTTAGGGAGTTGTTTGGGGCTCTGTATCCCTGAAATTCCAGGGCCTATTTTGTATCCCATCCAGGGCAGCTAATACAGAACTTCTACTACACCATAGATAGCATCATGTAGCTTTGATAAGGAAGAGACTTAATGAGAACTAAAACTTATCTAAGTTCTAAGTGGGATAGAAATGCTGTGCATTATGTTTTTTGCTTCTGTACCAGCCCAAGGCACCCACAGCCCTTTAGTAGCCCAGTAGCCCCCCATCTTCTTTTCTGCTGATGCCTTGCACACTCACCCACTAACAATATACTGTATATATAGAATATAAATGTCATAATACAAGGCTGATTAGTAATTTATTTAGATTCACATTACATGGAAGCTCAAAAACCAGTGCAATTAGCATCTAAATGTAATAATCAGCCCTGTAGCATCAGCTTATATAAAAGGCTAACCTCATTTTCTGCTTAATATTTTGTGACAACCCCTAAGCTGCTCAGAGCACTCTGAGCATGTGCAGTATCACGGACACTGGGGATCTCCTATGACAACTGTAAAGTCCTTGATCATTACTACTATAGAGATGTTGATGCAGAAAGTTTAATAAATAGAATATGGAATTTCTAGCCATGTTCAGTTTTAGGGTTTATTTCTTCTTTAAGGCAGCCACACATGGGCCAATAAAGTTCTGAATTGTCAGTTCCTTGCCTGTACTCCTATAAACCTATGCATCAAGTTATTTCATTGTTATGTAGTTTATTAATCGCGGGAGTGCTGCTAGGTAAATGAATAGCCAATGTAAGCCATGGGAGGTCATATGACTTCAATTACTAGCTACAATAGTTCCTATCCTAGCCCAAACCTGTAGTTCCAGTTGAAGAAGTGGGTTTATCCCTGACAAATAATAGGACAGAGACAAGAGACAATATTGTCATCTATTATTAATTATTCAGGAAAATATTGAAGGCATTTGCCCATATGTTTCAGTAAAGTAGTTAACATTGTGAAAAATGGACAAGGAGCAATGTCTATGGCATATATTTAGATAATTATATATTATTCATGTACACAGCAAAATGGTCTGTTCTATGGCACAGGTAACTCATGCCCAGCAAAGTGCAGCAGGTTCAATAAGAAGCGACACGTAACACAAGAAAATATATTTACTGCAAAGCATTTGCTCTGTGGGATGAAATCAAATCTCAGACTGTTCAAAGGATGCAAAATGCTGATCCTTCCTGCCTTGATAAGTAAGAAGGGGGGTACAGGAGCCGATTCAAGTGCAATTGCTAGGAAACAAGATTAGAACACAGCTTATAGAATTCATGAATTCACATACTGCACTGTTTTTAATCCATTATAATTTCATACAAAAATAACCCATTTCTTCACCATTTAAGACCTTTCATGCTGAACTGGAGAAATACTCGAGCCCCCTGCGAGCCGACGAAATTAAAAAAGCCCGGCTTTAATTTGTGAGATGAAGGAAAATGCAGATTTGTGCTTTTCATTTCTAAAAGCGCCGGCACGTTCCCCTCGCCCCAAACCCTACCGAGCCGCGCAGTCCCTTGCATTTTATTTCAGCTAAATGAAGGAGATGATGTATACACTTTAAATTCATGTTTTCCCTTTTCACAGGGTAATGCATCCTATTGGTAGGCTTTATTTCATTGCCTGCCTGACTAAACATTTTATATGATCACAATGGAAGGCTGCTCTTTGTCTATAACCTTTGTGCTTACTTACATTGCACTTGAATTAAATCAATTAAAATTCTCATCTATTGATATTTTACTCGAGGTAGCCGTTTAAATGAGAATTCCATTTGACATTTACAAAAGGGGAGAATTATTTTTAGAAAAACAGAATAAATTGAAGATGTATTTACAATTTTTTTTTTTCTTTTTTGGTTTCTAAGTATAAATTACTCGACAATGAATGGTACGTTGCCTTAGGGAAATCAACAGCTCCTTCAAATGGATTTCTTCTGTCACTATATGGACACAGTTTTGTTTGATGTGCTCGAACCATTTTTCTTTTGTTGTTCATTTTACTGTAATCAGGTTTCCCTACAGGTAGTAGGGGATGAAAGGGAACCACCTATGGAGCCTTACCTATTTAGAGTTTGACTAACATACTCTTATATCATTATTTTTTTTTTAAAAGATTTGTCAGCTCTTCTCTATGGGGCTCATTTATTAAAGTATGATCACTTCCGAATTAAAAAAAAACAAAAAACGTATGTTTTTTAAGTTTTCGAACTGTGCGTATTTTTTTTAGACTTTTTCGTACTTTGCGACAAAAAAAGTGACAATTTGTGCAACAAAATCGTATTTGTCGCGCTGAGTACAAACGTTTCGGATTCATTCAAGCATCGATATTGTGGCTTTCCTTGGGCCAGGTTGGAGCTGCAGAGTGCCATTGAGCCCTATGGGAGGCTTTCCTTGGGCTGGGTTGGAGCTGCAGAGTGCCATTGAGTCCTATGGGAGGCTTCCAAAATCATGCACTGAAGGATCAGAAAGTCAGAAAGTTTTTCCCGCCATTCACAATTGTTCGGATACGAAAATTTTGTGACTTTCGGATCACCAATACATTATCGTGAATACGATTTTTTCGTAAGCATTTTCGTGATATTTGAGATCATCAGAAATGATCGTATCTAATCCAAATTTTACCCATTTCGGGATTCGATCTAATACTTTGATGAATCAGCCCCTATGAGTTGCAGAAGAATGGGTTTTATGATGAATAAACCAATATGACTTCAAACACTGAAATCACAGCATAAGAAGGCATAAGAAGGTTCATCTGTCTTGGAAAATACCAAGAATAAACTTCACTTGACACAACTTTCAAGCTTGGAAACCCTTTATAATAAACATTATTTGGGCTTCCTCAAAAAAGGCTAATGCTTTCATTTTCACCTTGTGTGTACGGTACCTCCATTATGTAGAGATATTGTGGAACACTCTTGGGAGATATGCATCAGTTCCATGAAGCTTTATGAACCAGGATTGCAGATGACACTTGTAGGCATCAAAGCTTCCATACAGATGCTTGCTTTCAGTGCTTTCAGTGCTACAGCTGGCTACTTACTTACTGGTTGCTATGGGTTATTGCTCAATTGCAAATTTGCTCAGTGTTTATAAATGAGCCCCTATGCACTTTGTTAAATACAGTTTACTGAGCCTCAATCTTTTTACACGATTCTCGTTTTTTGACTCCAAAATCCAATTTGGTCATGGAAAAAAACATGATTTTTAGTGATTTATTATGCAACAAAACTAAGACAAATCCGAAAGCAAAAGTACCCCATATAAATCCTGCCGAGATCACGTAGAAGTCGACGGCAGGTATCCCTTTTACAACTGGAAGATCTTTCTTTGCTTTGTGGTTTTTTTTAGAATTCTTTCCACAACTTTTTGTTCATGATTTTTGCTTTTGATAAATGACTGATATTCATGGAAATGAGTTTAGTTGTGGTTTCGAAAGACTCTAAAACCACGAAAATGTTAAAAAATGCTCCCCTTAGTGTTTCTGTGGTGTTTTATTTTTCATAATATATCATTGGTAGTGTTCCATTTGGTATATTACTCCATTGACCACTGCCTGCTTATCTTTGTACACATGATAATCCAACCAGCAGCCAAACTCAATATTACACGGCTCCAAAACATGTGAGCAAACATTGTTAGAATGTGAAGGGAGTATCCTGCATATTTCTTATTTAAAGAAACAGACTCTATTGATGCATATGATGCACTCATGTTGTACAGTTTAAGAATATCTTCTTTATCTATAGTTATGCCACTGGACAGGACCACCATAGTTGGTAATGATGCTGTCTGCTATACATTCAGTAAAAGAAGAGACAGAAGTGAAAGTGTATTGGACAAATTATGAATTCTCTATGCCAATGAAAGAAATATTAAGCAGTACATTATATGGGACATTTACTATAGTATAGTGCAAAATATCAGCACGATTTACCATATATTTAAACCACAGTGCAGCAACATATATATATATATATATATATATATATATATATATATATATATATATGTATATATAGTTTATGTATGTGAGTGTATAGATTGGTAAGTATAGGTTGAATGTGCTGGGTTTACTTGGAAGGGTTGAACTTGATGGACTCTGGTCTTTCTTCAACCCTATGTAACTATGTAACATTTACATAGCATATTTGCAGATGTGGAAAACTTTGCCCCAACCACTACTTGTGCCTGCTGTTTAATCTTGGTGCAAAAGTTGCACCCATTTTATCAGTAAGCCACCCATTACACTGGAGTAAATGGAAGTATTCTGGAGCACAGCATCATAAATACAGTGAATATGAATCACCTGGTGCAGCGGGGAGAAACTAAAGGCCAAACACAAAGGGAGCCCTTTACTTGATGACTGTTGAAGTAATAGTGCTCCCTTGTGTCTCTGTGTGCTTGTCCTGGAACTGTGTGCCGCGTGTATCAAAGCAGGAGCAACCAGCAAATCAGGGCTTAATGCTGATCGGATAGATATAGATAGATATATTGTGATCTCCAAATTATAGTAATTAACAGTAAGTCTCCCTGGCCAGCTAAGTGGGCCTTAATTTACAGTTGGATGGGAAGCTGTTTCCCTGTTATCCAGGCAGATCAGTTTGGCCAGGAGATATCACTGTTCTATTATATAAGGGCTCTGGTACATGGGGAGATTAGTCGCCCGCGGCAAAACTCCCTGCTCGCGGGCGACTAATCTCCCCGAGTTGCCTTCCCCCTGCCATCCCACCGGCGAACATGTAAGTCGCCGGCGGGATGGCAGACGCGGCGGCGCGATTCTGCGCAAATCGCCAAAAAAGACTCGTGAGGCTTTTTCGGCGATTTCCCGAAATCGACCCGCCGCGTCTGCCATCCCGCCGGCGACTTACATGTTCGCCGGTGGGATGGCAGGGGGAAGGCAACTCGGGGAGATTAGTCGCCCGCGAGCAGGGAGTTTTGCCGCGGGCGACTAATCTCCCCGTGTACCAGAGCCCTAAAAGGGAAAGCCAACATGCCCTCAAGATCTTTCTTTGGATTCCACCTACCTGGGAAGCGGGTGCAGGTTAGGGTTGCTACCTGTGCGGTTTTGACCCGGACAGCCGGTTTTTGGAGGGCTGTCCAGGACACAACTGCCTGCCTGTTTTTCAAAATTAGGAAAACAGGACTCTACTAGATTGGTGTGTGGCAGGTTAGGATCTGGGCCAAGGTAGGCCCAGTAGGTGAAGCTAGTGTGAGGATAGTTCTGTAATAGCACATTCCAGGAGTGAGAGTTAGGATCAGGGTAGCTAGCAGCCTGAAGTTATGCCAAGAAGAATTAGAAGGATTAGAATCCTGGGCGCACAACCATCAGTATAGGAGTGCAAGTGTATTGGTTTAGTGACTACAGCAACTTGCCTGTTCTGATAATTAAAAAAAAAAAAAACTGTTGCACATTTGGTAGGACATTTGGTTAGGAAAGTAGGAAAGGCTGCACTCCAGTGTGATATTTATGTAAACCTTTTGTGCAGCTGCTTACTGCAGTTTTAGAGACCCAATTTCTTGGTCCAAATGAACAAGTGCTCCTACTTTTTGTATGCGTGCCAATCCTCATACAATAACTCAACTTTGGGGAATAGCTGGGGGGCTGTAGCAGGTTAAGCAAGGGAAGAACTTGGAAAATAACCTTAAAGAGAAACTTCACCCAAACACAACTTAAGCTTTTTGAAAATGTTAAGGATCTTTGCAATATACATCAATTAAAAAATATGCAGCCTTTTCATGATTTTTAATGTAATAATATAGTTTGGAACAGTTCCCTATGCCCCGCCCCCTGTTCCCCTGCTGGTCTGACTACTTTGAGACTCAAAAAAATGTAACAGTAGTCGACTGTCCCCAGCCTGCCTTCAGCCTGCATCCTCCCAATCTCACAATTCCCTGCACACACACACGGCAATAAGGAAAGGAACATCACAGTGCAATGCATTGTGGATTATGTAGTTCCAGCATGCTGTCTGTAAGCTGTGGAGAAATTGTTACAATTAATAACAACAAATTGTTTTCATCCCTTGAGTCGATGCCCTTTTTTATACAAGACAGCACTTTATTCGCTTTAGTAGCCACCAAATGACACCCAATGTTTTAGTCCCTCCTCCCCTGCCAGGATTTCAGATAATGCAGAACTAGAAAAATTGTTTTGCAGCTGGATTTCAGCATATAAAAATAGTATTTATTCCTAATTTTTGAAGGAACAGATTACAGTGATAGGTATATTAAGGGTTTCTGTGTTGTTTGGAGCTCTTTAACACGTTTTGGTTCAAAAGCCTCAGTTACATAGTTACATAGTTACACAGGGTTGAAAAAGACCAGAGTCCATCAAGTTCAACCCATCCAAGTAAACCCAGCACACACAACCCACACCTACCAATCTATACACTCACATACATAAACTATATATACAACCACTAGTACTAACTTTAGATATTAGTATCACAATAGCCTTGGATATTCTGATTGTTCAAGAACTCATCCAGGCCCCTCTTAAAGGCACTAACAGAATCTGCCATTACCACATCACTAGGAAGGGCATTCCACAACCTCACTGCCCTCACCGTGAAAAACCACCTACGCTGCTTCAAATGGAAGCTCTGTTCCTCTAATCTAAAGGGGTGACCTCTGGTGCGCTGATTGTTTTTATGGGAAAAAAAGAACATCCCCTATCTGCCTATAATCCCCTCTAATGTACTTGTACAGAGTAATCATGTCCCCTCATGTTCCCCATTTAAATTTCCTAACATGGAAGCAACACAGAAATCTAAATGATGAAAAAGGCTGATGTTAGTTATATTATTATTATATTATATTAGCAAGACTTTAATTGTATAAGAGGATACAAGCGACACAATCAGTACAATGAGGAGAATACTGTTGGAGAGGAGAACTGCAAAAAGTAATTTTTGTTCAAAGTAAAAATAAAGTTGCTTGCTTGTTTATTTTCCACAGTGCAAATTGCTCAGGCTTTGCCTCTCGAGCTTTGTCTTTGCTCAGTCTTGTTTTGCTGCAGACCAATTCTGTCTCATTCAGGCGCCATATGTAAAGTGCTTAGCCTGCTGGGAGGCCTGCGCAAATGGATTTACAGGTGCAAAGCTGCCTGGTTACATGGTTTCAATCACACAGTTAAACTGCTTAGCAGATATGAGATTGGCAGATTCACACCTGGTAACAGTTGCTGCTATTACTTCCAATGCAATCAGACCAGAGGCAGGATTACTGCAAAATGAGCGAAGAAATGAAGCCAATTATTAAAAAAAAAACAACAAATTCAGAGTAAATTAAGTTTTCTAATTATCTGAGTTACATAAGAAAGGAAGTAATGATGCAAACACCATTTCCAGAGCTCTCTTTACACTAAAGGAAAGTGAAAACAAGTTGGGAGCCATTTATCAACAAATTGTAAGCAAATGGAAAGAAACACAAGGGCTCATTTGCTTCTGCAAGTGCAGTAAGTAAAGTGCAATTTCAAGCCCAATTGTCATGTTTTTTTCCCCACAATGCAGCATTTCTTCCACAATTCTGGCAGCATTGCCGTAACAAGAGGGTGTTGCACCTGATGCAGTTGCACTGCACTTAATGCAATTGCATCTGATTTGCCAAAAGGAACACAACTGCGTGCACATTTCATCGCAAAGCATATGTAATTGTGCCTGCCATCATTTTGTAAGGGACACCTGCACCCGATTCTGCAATTATTGATACTGGACGTGCAGGGGCATTTTTGGCCCCTCCGATGCCGCCCCCCTCGCCCCCCCAGCGCTTACTTTTACAGCGCCAGTGGGGGTCCAGGGGGGCCGCATCGCTAGTGTAGAGAACTCAATTGCACTCTCTATAGTAGCAGAACCAAATTTCCATTTTAAAAAACGGAAATTTGGCGCTTACCAGGAGCGGGTTTTTTGGCCGCCCCTGATAACTTTGAGGGTGGTGCCACCTGAGGCAGGTTCTCAACTCGCCTTATGGTAGCAGCGCCCCTGTGGATGTGAAAGGAAGCCTGGAGCTACCGCCTAGTCAGGAGATGGTGGCAGCTCCCCTGCATCAGTAGGCACAGTAGCACCTAATCTGAAACAAAAGGCAGGAAGGACTGAGCAGCACCAAACACAACTATATGGAGGTGGAAGGAACACATTTTTACACTTTCGTTAACTTTAACGAATGGGGTTGTGAAGGCACAACTAGCTGCAAGAAAGAGTGTGAGATTACCCCTATATACAGTAAGGGGCATATTTATTATGCCAGGCTTCGCTGTGTAAAAACCAGAACTTACGTAAAATAACGGAGTAAAAGCTGGGGTTCAGACAGCTTTTTACACTGTTTTTCTGGAAAATATGCCCCTAAGGGTCTTGCTATTCAGCTCTCGATCAAATGAATTAATATAATATTTTGGCTTCTCTTCACTTCCTCATCTGCTGCTGCACCATGAATATTACTGATACATGTACAGCCAACTTTAGTTTGTGGCACAAATAAGCCATATTATTCACCCATTCGGAGTGAGGCTAACCTTCATAGACAGGGATACAGCTTGCACCTGGCGCTATTGTTTGTCTGTGTAACACTACTTTTTATTGCCATTGTATGGCCAACTTTAAAAAATCAGAAGTACCATGAATGCCAACGATGTTTAAACTGCAATTCACCTATTATTGGTGTAGTCCCCACAAGTTTTGGGTAAACATGTGATTATATCAGTAATAGGTGAACTGCAGTTTCAAATACTGTAGGCATCTCTGTAACGCATATGTTTTTGGACTAACGGACAAAGAATTATGGTCAAATAAGGCTGCATCTCATTGTGAAGAGGGCCTGTTCCAAACAAAGGATGAGGAAGCAAAGATCAAGGAAAATCTGACAAATTACAAAATTTTCAGGTACCAGAATGCCCCAAGGAACCCAGTACAGAAGGTTTAGATACCCTGGGAGTCAAAATTTCTAGACATACGAATTAAGCACTTTTCATTATATTTTAATATGACATAGGTAGGCCTTTGAACTTAAAGGTTTAGCATTCATGATTTGAAAATCTGTTATTTTAGGGGTCATCCCTTTTGGATAGCTTAGAGAGTGCCATTGAATTTGCACTAGGTTAGACTAGGCTACATAGGAAGGGAGCACACTTGAGGGTGGCAGCGGAGCAGAGCCATACTTTGACCTTCTCTGAATTACAAATCCAGAAATGTCCTCTGAGACACGGTTGACGCTGTTATTGTGCATGATGGCTACCCATTTTTGCATGGTTGATATGTTAAAAGACTTTGTTGTGTCATTTTGTTTGATCAAAGCAATAAATCAGGGAGCAGAGATGCAAACACTCTGCTTCTGACCACTTTTTTTCTCAAGTGACTTAAGTCAAAATACCTTTGACTGGAAACAGATGACACCAATCCACGCCAACCAAACCTCAGGATGATATCCATTCATTCATGGATAGAATGTCATTTTGCTTACAACAAGGGCCAGAGTGACATATTTGCCCTCCCCCCCACCACCAAATGAACAATCAAACATGAAGGCAACTAATAATAACCCAATCAGTCTATTCTGATTGCAAAGCAGGGTGGGCAGTTATAGCATCTCTAGCTGTGCAATCTGGCTGGATAGAACCTGGGGGTCTTTAAATTAATGAGGATTTCCCAATGTCTCAAACTGAAGATCAGGGTAAGACACTGGAATATGGTGAGTGCTGTAATGTGTGTGTATATGTTTACATAACTGCTTATTTCAGCTAAACCACATATTATTACAACTGTAGTGTAATTATTATCACTTCATATCTAGTTTAGAAAACATTACACTTATTTTGCTACAGGTCAGCCCCGTGCAATGTTCACAGTAATATTTTCATTATAAGTTCTTATTGCAAAAAAATTAAAAAAAAAAAAAACAAGTACCTTTAAAATCCAATTTATAACAGCAGCAGGGTGTACCAAAACACTTTTGCAAAAACTAATTCAAAACATTTTAAAAAATGTTAAATGTCAAATGGATTTTTTTTTTTACAGTATTGCTTTGTCTTTCTAGGTATGTCCTTGAGTCAACTCAGCCATTTGACCATAATTACTGAAGCACTATGATTCTCTCTACTCCAGTAGAGGACAACTCCTGGAGTGTACTATGACAATTGCCACCTATCACTTATAACAAGCCCTCATTGATGGAGCCCCAATTTCTGTTATGGTGTCCAGCCTACCTCAGTGTTCAGGCTTCTTCTTCAGGGCCATGACTAGGCATAGACTGAAGAGACACACACACCTATTGTGCAATGATGGGGGAGGGGGGCACTGGGAATGCACTTCTTTTTCCTGCCCTCCCCTGGGTTCAGCTCTAATCTTCCTGGGGCACTGAATCTCCAAGCTTGCAGGTTTGTTGTTGTCTAACTGTGGGGGTATTAGTGCCTGCTTTATGGAGGGGAGAGGGTTAATATAAGAATGGAGTCTGATTCCAGGCAAATCTGTTGGGTAGTGTGCACCTGCGCACAGGTGGGGGGGGGGGGGGTGGAGGTGATAGGTGGTGAATGTTGTGCTTTGGTGCCCCAAGTGTTGCCCCTGTTCTTACCGAGTCATCCAGCCTCTGGTCCTTCACTTCATCCACCCCTCCATTGAACGGATCCAGAGGGGCAGAACTATAGGATCCCTACCTGTTACATACAAGGTAATACCTATTTTACCCCTGGTCCATTAGGAACTCCATGCATTCTGAAATGAGCAATGTAGGGGTCCTTACATTCCCCGCAGGACCTGTGCTGCTCTGCTCCTGATGGTACTATGAAGACCATTAATAGATAAAGACATGAAGTAAAAAATAAGGTAGGCAAAAAAAAAATGGGAGTGTACAAATATATCGGAGACAAAAAATGGAATAAGAGACAGAAGTTTGGAAGTAGAGAGACATTGAGGAGCAGAATGGAAGAATAGTACGGGTTCAAAAAGGCAAAACAAAAGAGAGATAGACCAGCCTTTTGGGGAGAACAGAAATGGAGTGGGCAGCAATGGAAGAAGCAGTATAAAAGGGGCAGTGGAAAGCAACAGAGAAGGTGAGTAAGTGGCACTTACTCTACACTTTTATGGTCCAAAAAGATGCCCTCCATACACAGACACATACCAATGCAAGCACACACTGAAATATAGCCGAACTCTTTGCCATATATTAATAATCTAAGACTATAATAATTAAAAGTTAAAAAAATAAATGACAGCTAATAAATGTAAACCTCTTAAAGTGCCTTATTTTTATACATTAATTTAAACAATGGCGTACAGATATATCAGACACAGCACTAATGCTTTTTTTAAGTGTAAGAAAAAAAACAAACTATTTCTTTTTGCTCAGGCCAACTGAACCCTCCAGTGGAAGATGCACCGCACTGCAACACATTAATGCTTTCCCAACATTCATTCTGCAGGAACAGAAACTAAATGCTAAATGCAAAGCATAAAAATAATACATTATGGTGTAGCTAAGAGCTCCAAGGCTGTTTTTCCTTTGATTGTACTTTCGTAATGCGATGTTTATTGCACGCTGTCTTCCTAATGCTGTACATTTCAATTTAAAGAGCAGATTTTCAAGAAACAGAAGCAGAGGTGACAGAAATAATGTAAAGGAAAAAAAAAAAAAAAGAGGAAAAATAATATTCTTTTGCAGACAGAGCAATTTATTGGAAATATTGATGCTCAAATGGGGTAATTGACTTACAGGGCAAATTGCATGTATTGTACAGAGTCAATGGGCTGTTCTATTCATTACGCCTGATGCAAACCCGAAATGTAACATGAAAGAGACAGAGCAGGGGAAGATCTTAGAGATGAAAGAAGTTTAAAGCAGAAGTATATTCAATACAAATGGCGATAAGACCTTTATTAAAAATCCATCTATATACCTAAAGAAGATACACAGTGGAGTAATTCAGGTGATATGAAAATTAACATGCTGGTATGGTGCCTTGCATTTTGCACTTTGCTGATTATCATCTTATACAGAAAGTATATAGAAACTGACTGAGGCCAATATTGCCTTTCTTCCAGATAAAATATAGTACAGATATGAGGCCTGTTAACCAGAATGCTTTGGACCTGGGGTTTTCCGGATAAGGGGTCTTTACATAATTTGGATCTCCTACCTTAAGTCTAATAAAACAATTATTTAAACAGTAATTAAACCCAACAGGATTGTTTTGGCTCCAATAAGAATTAATTATATCTTAGTTGGGATCAAGTACAAGGTTCTGTGTTATTATTACAGAGAAAAGGGAATCATTTAACCATTAAATAAACCCAATAGGGCTGTTCTGCCCCCAATAAGGGGTAATTATATCTTAGTTGGGATCAAGTACAAGGTTCTGTGTTATTATTACAGAGAAAAAGGAAATCATTTATAAAAATGTGAATTAATGGATTAAAATGGAGTCTATGGGAAATGGCCTTTCTGTAATCCGGAACTTTCTGGATAATGGGTTTCTGGATAAGGGGTCCGATACCTGTACTTTATTATTGCAATGACCCCCTGTTTGTTTATTAATTTATTGTTCTGCTCTATGCACTATGTATATAAAAATATACAAACATACATACATGCCTTTTTTAATTTATACTTTACTTACTGTGCAGGCATAAAAATGATTTTTTGGATTGATTTTTTTTGTGAATCCTAAAGATTCTAAAGCAACTTTGATTTACTAGAACATAACGTAAAACTCCATTTTAAAAAAAAAATGTCACACTATGTAAAATGTAAATAAAAAGAGAATGTGATGATTTGCAAATTATTTAAACACTATATTTAATTGCAAACAGTACAAAGACAACATATAACAATGAGAAAATGTTGTTTTCTCAAAAATATATACGCCAAATATAATGCCAAATATTTTCAATGGGTGACAGGTTTGGAGTGCTGGCAGGGTGCCAGTGTAGTAACCAGACTCGTTTACCACAGAGCCATACTATTGTAATATGTGCAGAATGCGCTTTGGCATGTCTTGCTTAAATACACAAGGCCTTCCCTAAAAATATATAGTCTGGATGGCAGCATATTTTGGGCAAAAACCTGCATATATATTCATCATGGATGGTACTGTGCTCTGATAAGTTGGTTGTTTCACTCCTCTTTAGACCAGAGGACATGGTATCTATGATTTCCAAAGAGAATTACAAATTTTGCCTCAGTCTATCTTAAATGAGCTTGGGCCCAGAGAAGGTGGTGGTGTTTCTGGATCATGTTTATATACAGCTTCTTCTTTGCTTATTAGAATTGTAACTTGATTTTTTGGATGCAACGATGAACTAAGTTCCCAGACAATGGATTTTTCCAAATGCAGTATTCCTGAGCCCATGCAGTGATTTCCGCTACAGAATCCTGTCTGTTTTTAATGAAGTGCCACCTGAGGGCCCAAAGATCATGACCATCCAAAACTGACTTCATGCCTTGTCCCCTGTGCACAGAGATTTCTCCGGATACTCTCAATATTTTCATTATATTATGTACTTTAGATGATAAAATACCAAAATTCATTGCAATTCTACATTGTAGAATGTTATTCTTAAATTGTAGCAATATTTGCCCTTGCATTATTTCACAGAGTGGGGTATCCCTCCCCATCTTTATTTCAGAGACTCAGCCTGACTTGCATTCGCTGTTTTATACCCAATCATGTTACTGACCTGTTGCCAGTTGCTGAGATGTTCCACCAGGTTTTCTTTTCTTAGCATTACACAACTGTAATGTCTTTTATTGTAATGTCTTTTGTTGCAACTCTCCCAACGTTTTTGAAATGTGTTGCTGTCATCAAATTCAAAATCAGTATATATTTTTTAGAAAACAAAAAAGAATTATTCAGTTTCAACATTAATTATGTTGTCTATGTTGTACTGTTTGCAAATTAATATAGGGCTTATATAATTTGCAAATCATTACTTTTTTTATTTACAGTTTTTATACAGTGTCTCAACTTTTTTTTAGGAAAGAGGTTGTAATTACAAGAGTTTGTAGTAGATAGAGTGGCTGCTACCCTTTTTAATGGCTGCCCCCCATTTTTTAGGGATCAAACCTTTTGCTGCTTGGATCATATGCAGTGTTAGGTGGTTAGAAATTACCACCATAGAAGGTATGTTTGGATTGGGCTGCAAAGGTGTTACCTGATACCTGGTTTCTCAGTGACATTTGAGAACATTTTAGTTCATCTTAGGGGTGTATAATACCATTGTGCACCAGGGGCGGGCAAATCGGGGGGGTTGCGAAGCGATAGTTCATTGCCCCCACCAAGTAATCACAAGCAGTGGGGGCAATGAAAATCGAGCGCACAGACTGGGGGTAGGCAAGAGAGGCTTCTACCTGGCGCCCCCTAGTCGTTGCGCCCTAGGCAGCTGCCTCTTCTGCCTACCCCTAGTTCCGGCCCTGTTGTGCACTAAGCGTAGGTGGTTTTTAATGGTGAGGGCAATGAGGTTGGGGAATGCCTTTCCTAGTGATGTTGTGATGGCAGATTCTGCCTTTAAGAGGGGCCTGGATGAGTTTTTGAACAAGCATAGTATCCAAGGCTATTGTGATACTAATATCTACAGTTAGTATTAGTGGTTGTATATATAGTTTATGTATGTGAGTGTATAGATTGGTAAGTATAGGTTGTGTGTGCTGGGTTTACTTGGAAGGGTTGAACTTGATGGACTCTGGTCTTTTTTCAACCCTATGTAACTATGTAAGTTTGTAATTAACTTCTTGCGTTCTTGAATCTGTAGGACCCTTATGCACATACATATATATGTTTTCCATCTCTTTGGTTCAATATTAACATTCATATCTTTCTGGCTCTGCATTTTTATTCAATCCTTTGTTGAACAGTTGTTTTTGTTATTTTTCAGGAGTCGATACTAGCTTTTCGCACCAGGGAAGGTCTCTATGGATCTTGGTTAGGGAGGTACTGTAATGATGCATTTGTTTATAACACCAGGCATCTCGTGGATGCTTTTGCCTATTTTTTTGAAGAGAGATGATTTTCCCACCCTGCATAAGGTCAGATAGTGTGGTGGCCCTGATCATCACTCTTGTGCAGACAGCTCTGACAGGCCAACATGTGATCCTACTAAATAACAGTCAATCTGTCAGACAGAAATTATTGTTGGCAGATGGTTTCCATTAGTGCGGTGCAGAGGAGGTGACAGAAAGGAACTGACAAGGTTAACATCTGCATATCGCTTTCCATGTGATTCTATTGCCTGAGAGCTGACCAGTCACATCAAGTGTGAACTTTTTTACCCACATTAGGGATTTATTTACTTAGTGGGCAGTCTTATCAGTGGCTCTTGTAATGTTAGAATTATGGCATTACACACGACTGCTTTCTGAGACTGCAGGACTGTTTGAGGCAATGATGGGGGGAAAAGGATTGATACATTTCTAAGATAGATAGATAGATAGATCATAAATAGATATATAGATGATAGATAGATAGATAGATAGATAGATATATAGATGATAGATAGATAGATAGATAGATGATAGATAGATAGATAGATAGATAGATAGATAGATAGATGATAGATAGATAGATAGATAGATAGATTATAAATAGATATATAGATAGATATGAGCAAAGAACAATTATTTTTAATAGTTTTCAGAATGTTACAAAATATGAAAAAAAACTATGTTTTTATATGGAACAAAACCACTAAGCCCCTTGATAACTTTATTGAGTTTGACAACAGAAATCCATGAGAAATTTCAAATCTCTTGACTATTCAAGATTTATTCTGTAATTTTAAACCCTCAGTTCATTGAATGAAGGACGCTGAGTTGACATAATGGTCTGGATTGATACTGCAGTGTAAGTTAATGGATAATAACTCTGATATTGTTAACCTTGACCGCTGGCACTCAGATACATTCTTTTTCAACCATTTTCTGAGAACGACCTATAAACTGGCTGGGAAATGCAGGAACTATATTGGACCATGTGTATAGCACTGAAGGATTGTTGTGTTGTAAAATAAACATTGATAATGCAGCTTTTTTAACACTAATATGTCTGGAAAAGATGAACAGCCACCACTTGTTCCCACTTCATAATAATGCAAGTACAAAGTAGTGATGAACGTAATTTTTCACCATGGGTTTGCTACGAAATTCCACATTTTACCATTGGCAAATTTTTTATCGAAATTGGCACAAAAATTCACCGCAACAAAAAATTGTTGAGTGAGGAAAAAATCATGGTCACATAAAAGTCACGGTTGAGTAGAAAAAGTCATAGTTGTGTAAAAAAAAGTTGTACGCATTGAAGAATTTGTGTGGTAGCCGCATTTTGCAATTTTTTCAGCCGTTTTAGAAGTTCTAAAATGGATGCAAAACTAAGCACACATAGATGCCATTCATAAAAGGGACCGACACAAGATTTGAGCAAAGTGCATGCATTGACACCAGTTTGGACTTAGTGGTAGTTCCAGGGTTCCATTAGTGGGTTGCACCAAAAAGGCCCTACTGAATTGCACCAAGTAAACCAGGTTTTATTAATTCTGCATGTCAGAAGTGATGACAATACAGGTGATGTTGCATATGAACATTACTTTTATATCCATATTGGTGCACTGAGCACAGGTGGGATGGACACAACTCAGCTGCACCCACTTTTGTTGGAATTCTGAGAAAAATGTTGGATTGAGGGGGGGAAGTACATTTTTACATTAATTCTGTGGATTGCTTAGTTAAGAAATAAGGAAAGAAGGGGGCTCAGGGGGAAAGAGGAGGTAGGAAAGAGAAGAAAGAAAGGGGGAACAGTAAAAATAGAAAAAACATCTACATTGCCAAAATATAAGATACCAAGTATCAAATATTTTGATTTATAAGTGGGTCCGGGGGTCCATTTCTACTTTACCTATGGGTGGTCTTTTGAAGAAAGTGTTACAAAATTTAATTTTGAACCATGCTTTTATTTATTACTGGAGGAGAGGCAGATGTTAGCACAGTATAGGGATATTAGAGGAGAAATCTTCCCCACTTTTACTTTATAGAGTGTCTGACATGGGGCTATTATTTCAAGCAAAACCCTAGTGATATAAATGTAGCAGGACCCAGGCTTGAGTACTCTTAAGGTTAATGGCACACTGTGTTTTGTTGCCTGATTGGAATTGCCGCTCATAGGCTTTTCAATTCATTCAGGTATAATCCGGTATTATGTTGCCCATGTCAGAGGTGATTTGGTATGGGTGACATAAGCCATAAAGTGATACTGACACCAAAAAACTACTCTTCAAATTATTAATGTACAGTAAAAGTTTCCTATAGGTCATGGTGATCATGTTTCTGCCCATAGGGCTGCTTTTGTAAGTAATTGTTACTTGAAGTTCCTAAACCTGACTGTTTTGCCAACCTGACTGTCCCTTCTCAACCTGCCAGTTACAGATTCTAATACTAATGGACTCCTGTGGCGCAAATATGGCCGCCCCCTCATAGAGGAACATGGGGGGGAAAAGCTTTGGGCAAATACTTTATAGCATGCAAAGACAATAATATAATTTAAAAAAAAAAGGTTTAATTTCCGGTTTCAGTATCTTCTTAAACAAACAGATACTATCTTAGACACAAATCTACATTTTAGGTGATAGTAACATTTGAAATTTAAGTCATTCTGACACAGGTGCTGGGATCTTTGTTCTGCCAGACATAAAAGAGAGTATAAACAATAAGTAGCGGATCCCCATAGGACCTAGGCAGTTACATGGGCCCCATAATCCCCAGGAGGCCAATGTCTTCGTATTGAGATGGGACATGGGTGGACTATGTGGATTAAATTGGAAAGGATTGTATGGAGGTTTCAGCTCCACAAGAAAACTACCGATGTAGAACAGAGAGTTATATTAAGCTAGAGATTAAATATTAAAAAAGAAAAGTCTAATTATTTAAGCAATAAACAAATAGGTTTGGAAGTTTGTACAGCTGCTCTCTGGAAAGTTTATTTGCTCATTATTGTTCTTTTGACTTATTGTTTGTTTGTATTTTGTTTGGCAAGACAGAAAAAGTAGCTTAAAAACAAATCTAAAATGCAAGTATTAGGAGATATTATTTAATGAATCAGTAAGAGAAATATGCAGCCTGTTCTGTAAGTCTTTTACCTTAGTCCCTGAATCTGCAGCTTTGTGCTTACCTGGTTTAACCCTAGGATACAGAGGCTGCAGAGTTTATTGCACTTACAGCTTTCCTGCATTAGGCAGCAGATTCAGCTCATTGCCCGATGCCTCCTGGCAGTACCTGCCTTTATAAACCCAGTTCTAAATTCTTTTTTTTCCTGTTATTCGTTACTCATTTTTGTGAGTTTCAGAGTGTGCTATTTATCTTTGGATTCCTTATTCTTCTTGTGCGCCTGGTTCTTCTCTTGTCTGGTTCCGGTATCTTCTCTTCTTTGCCCTGGGTTTTGAGCTGTTTTGGTCTTAGTCCTGTATATAATAAAAGGCACTAAGCTTGCCCAGGAGCAGGAACCAATAGCAACTAATAGGATGATTGCTTTTAAACAGGTGACTAGTAAATGCTTATTAACGATTGGTTGCTATGGTGCTATGGTTTACTGCACCTGGGCAAACTTAGTGCCTTTTGTTACATAACTCCCTTGTGTCTTATATAGTAAGATTCATGTTACTGACACTTGGCTTAACTTGTCCTCCTGCACCTGATTTTGGCGTATACAGGTATTGGGCCCCTTATCCGGAAACCCATTATCCAGAAAGTTATGAATTACGAAAAGGCCATCTCCCATAGACTCCATTTTAATTAAATAATTCACATTTTTAAAAATGGTTTCCTTTTTCTCTGTAATAATAAAACAGTACCTGTACTTGATCCCAACTAAGATATAATTACCCCTTATTGGGGGCAGAACAGCCCTATTGGGTTTATTTAATGGTTAAATGATTCCCTTTTTCTCTGTAATAATAAAACAGTACCTGTACTTGATCCCAACTAAGATATAATTACCCCTTATTGGGGGCAGAACAGCCCTATTGGGTTTATTTAATGGTTAAATGATTCCCTTTTCTCTGTAATAATAAAACAGTACCTTGTACTCCATCCCAACAAAGATATAATTAATCCTTACTGAAGTCACAACAATTCTATTGGGTTTAATTACTGTTTAAATTAATTTTTATTAGACTTAAGGTAGGAGATTCAAATTACAGAAAGACCCCTTATCTGAAAAACCCCAGGTCCCAAGCATTCTGGATAATGGGTCCCATACCTGTACTGTAATTGTACTTTCCTGTCTTTTTAGAATACCAGAAAAGAGGGCCAAGCCCAATTTCCCTATGTACCCAGTCTATTTACGGAAGAAAAAAAATAAACCTTTGCATTAGCCAGTAAGACAAAACATAAATAATATAATATAAAATAAGTATATCTAAACTATAAGTAAAAAAATATTTTTCTGTTGCCAAATTTGATTTACAAAGCAAGCATGTTTATCCTAGACAATATTAGGAACGTAGTAACATGTAGGATGGGAGGTAACTCTTTCTGTGCCATGCAGACTTGTGCCCACTGCCCACTCCCCCTTTAAATTGGCAGCTGCATAAGGGCCAATGTGTTAGACATGCTGATTTCCAACAACACGTGGAGCTACGGTTTGTGTTAAATCAGTGGAGAAATTTCCACCATCTCTAAAGTGCCAGCAATGTCTCCACTAATTTCTCTAATTACTGACACTCAGGTATCTACAGGCTACATGAGTTTCAGTACAAACCTGTACACTACATTTTTCTTAAGTATCTGTAATTAAAGGCATGAGTTGGCAAACATCCTCGGACTAAGTGAAACCTTAAATGACTATCACTTGCTGAATGTTTCCTCATTTCCTATTAGACAGTTGTTCACTCAAGACGGATAAAAACGTGGAAACACAACTAAACAAGGGTGAAGATTAGGAAAGAGTTTCCTTATTTGTTGGGTAAGTGCGGCTGCCAGAGTGACACCGGTTTTGTAGGGAAAGATTTAATGAAGAATAATCCATCCAACATATGTAGTTGCTGTAAATTATACACAATTGTTACTGGGATAACGCCAATTGCACAAAAACAACTAAAATCATCTGGAAAAGTAGAACAGTAAGATGTAAGAAGCAATAAGACAGAAGTGGAAAACTCAGCGTAAGAATTAATCAGTTTTGTTAGCATCAAACAGATTGCAGTCCTAGCAGGGTAGAAGACATTTGCAGGTCCTGCTGTGATACTTTAGCAAGCACCATAGACATAAGATGGAGGTAAGAGTTGGTAAACTGATAAACTATTACAGCCTGAAGGAACGAATCTGCTGAAAAGTTACAGAAACTTTCATTTTTTTTTCTTTTATTTTGAATGCGGAATGTGGTGCAAACCATCTAATAATGAAACTTCGGACTTTCCTTGTATAAATACCCTGATATGTTTAATACATTTGCTTTAGATAGTGCATGCCATTAGACTCTTCACTGAAGTAGAAACATTTGTATATATCATTTAGATTTTAAGATTCCATAAAAACTACATTGAAAGGGAATAATGTAGGATTCCAACACGACTATTTCATTAAGCACTGGTTTAATGGCACTGTAAGCTCTGCATTAAGAGGCTTGCAGTGCTGAAACCAGAAGTACAGAAGCCTGGTTTTATTTCACTTTTAGTTCCTAATGACCTTGAGGCTTTATCTGCTGTTTTGAAATGCCTGTTACATAAAAAGTTCCTAGCATGAATGACTTTGCCCACTGTGCATACACTCAGTTCTTGCTCTTAGTAAATGCATGCCAGTTATGGCTTAGCTGACATTTTTAACAAGAGCTTGGTAGCTCTTTAGCATCAGCAAGTTAATGCTAAAATACCCTCTAAGGGTAGCTAGTGCCATTTTAGCTTTCTTCAGTCTACGGTTGTTTAATTAGGGTCTTGATAACTTCAGCTAAGCCTGGAGCTATGGCTTAAAGAAACAGTAACACCAAAAAATGAAAGTGTATAAAAGTAACTAAAATATAATGTGCTGCTGCCCTGCACTGGTAAAAGTTGTGTGTTTACTTCAGAAAGTCTACTATAATTTATATAAATAAGCTGCTATGTAGCCATGGAGGCAGCCATTCAAAGAAGAAAAGGCACAGGCACATAGCAGATAACAGATAAAACACTATTGTATTCTACAGAGCTTAACCGTTATGTGCTATGTAACCTGTGCCTTTTCTCATTTTTTCCAGCTTGAATGGCTGCCCCCATGACTACACAGCAGCTTATTATATAAATTATAGTAGTGTTACTGTAGCAAACACACCAGTTTTACCAGTGCAGGGCAACAGTGCATTATATTTTTATTACTTTAAAGCTCTTTCATTTTTTGGTGTTACTGTTCCTTTAAGGTTGCCACGGGAAAGGCCCATAAAAAGGTGCCCTTGAGTGTTACTCATTACTAATATCCTAACATATACATTTTGGTTGGTTGTTCACATTGTGAACTTCACAACACAAGACACCTTGGGTAGGCTTCATCTTTTCAGCTCTATACTGACAAATTATACATATCGTGATCTTCTACCTTGCTCCAATAATGTATTTGGTATATAAAAACAAACAAAACGTTTCTAAGTGAATTATTAGCCTTTAAACTTTGGACTAGTGATGAACGTATCTGTTCCATTTCGATTCGCTGAAAAATTTGCAAATCTTTTAAAAGATCCGTGAAACGGCGAAAAATTCGTGGCCCACTGCTATTATTTTGTCGCGCGGCTATTCTTTTGACGCCCGCGACTATAATTTTGTCGGGCGGCTATTATTTTGTCACCCGCAGCTATTATTTTGATGCGCGGCTATTATTTTGTCGCCCGCGGCTATTATTTCGTCGCGCGGCTATTCTTTTGACGCCCTCGACTATTCTTTTTTGACGCCGCCGACAATTTTTGGACGTGCGCCAAATTTTTCCACTGCAAATTTTTTCATCCGTTTCGCGAAACAATCCGCCAATGGCGAAATGCGGAAATTCGCAGTGAATGCATGCCTGGCGAAACTTTTCGCCCATCACTACTTTGGACCATTTTGCATTCATTTCTATACTGTTACAAAGTAATATACAGGGGAAAGTCTATGAGCTACTCCTCTTTAGCACTTAACTATATTAACTTAACTTAACTATTTGTGTATTTAAAGGAACAGTAACACCAAAAAATGAAAGAGCTTTAAAGTAATAAAAATATAATGTACTGTTGCCCTGCACTGGTACAGCTGGTGTGTTTGCTACAGTAACACTACTATAATTTATATAATAAGCTGCTGTGTAGCCACGGGGGCAGCCATTCAAGCTGGAAAAAAGGAGAAAAGGCACAGGTTACATAGCAAATAACAGATAAGTTCTGTAGAATACAATAGTGTTTTATCTGTTATCTGCTATGTGCCTGTGCCTTTTCCCCTCTGAATGGCTGCCCCCATGGCTACATAGCAGCTTATTTATATAAATTATAGTAGACTTTCTGAAGTAAACACACAACTTTTACCAGTGCAGGGCAGCAGCACATTATATTTTAGTTACTTTTATACACTTTCATTTTTTGGTGTTACTGTTCCTTTAAGAAATTCCAAAAAGCTTATGCAACCCTCCTGTACCTGTCACAGACATGTTGCCAATATGCATTTCCTGACAAACTTAAGTTTGTTAATATCCATTGTTATACAAGGTAATATAGATAAGCACAGGCACAGCTTTATATTGTAAATCTGTGACTGATATCTTACATATATGGCAGAGTAATGTCCAGGAGGCTTGATGGGAAGAGGCCAGATGAAAAAATCAGACCAAAGCCCAGAGGGAAATCTGTGTCCACTGTAATATATTAATTCAGGTCCAAGAAATGGAAAACCAAGCAGATGGAAGAGGTGAACCTGAGAGCTTGTGCATGATAGACTGATAACTTGGTTAGCGTTAAAGTCATAAAAGATTCCCGAGAGTATGGGCTGGTGTGTGAGTTGCCATCCGTGTTGTAGAGATCGAAATTGTTAAAGTTGTACTATTTGTATGTTAACATACTATTTCTCCCTCCTGTGAAACTGGGCTTCTCTGGTTCTTTAAACCTGTCCAAGTCTATGGTTCGGCTGCTTTGAACAATCAAATGAACTGACATATCTGTCTGTTTTAATAAATACGTCACTTTGTAAACAGAACACATTTTTACATTAAAGGAGAAGGAAAGGTTGAAACTAAGTAAGATTCATTAGAAAGTTATATGTACTGTAAATACACCAATGAACACTCACAGTATTGCTGCTCTGAGTCATCTGTCAAAGAAACACAGCATTTCTTTACTTCTTTTGTGTACACATAGTTCTCTGTATCAGACTTCCTTCTCTCAGCTTAAACCTCCAGGGCGCGTGCTTGAGCCTGCTCAGCTTGCTCATTTCTCCCTCCAACCCTGCCTTTCCTCTACTCCTTCTCCCTCACCCCCTCCCTTCTACCTCATCCCCCTCCACTCCCTGCTGTAATCTGAGGCCAGAGCTACCAGGCAGCAGCCTGCAGGCAGGGAAGTGATTTCAGACCAAGTTAAAATGGCTGCTGCAATCTTAAACAAACAGTGAGAGATTCTATGGCCGTTTACTCAGGTATGGTAAAGCATTTTACAGAATAAATATAGTGTTCTAGCTTTCACTATTGTGGCTAATCTACTGGTAATAAACTGCCTCAGTAGCTTTCCTTCTCCTTTAAAGGTGATTAACACAGGGGACTGTCTCACTGCAGATGTGATGGAGACTGACTTGGTACAATGCAATTTTAAATACAATAACGGACTTAATGGACAGACAAGATGAGCCATATGGTTTATTTCTGCTACCATTTCCATGTTCAGAATTAAGTGGCATTGTGTAAAATGTAAACAGATATGATAAGAGTCATATAGTAAAACGTGAAACGTGTCTTCCCAGCAGTGGCGTAGCGAGGGGGGTGCCGAGGGGGCCATGGCCCCGGGCGGCGTATCAGAAGGGGCGGCGGCGGCTCCTTCTCTCTTACAGGCAACAGGCGCTTTTATAAGGTTGCGCCCGTGCGTATGACGTCACACGTCAGCAACGAGGCGCAACCTTATAGAAGCGCCTGTTGCCTGTAAGAGAGAAGGAGCCGCCGCCGATGGTCTGTTGGGGGTATGTACTATGGGGGAAATTGGGGGCACTGTGTGGAGGCTACTGTCTATGGGGAAATTGGGGCACTTTCCATGGGGGGGGCCAGGTCTTTGTGGGGTATTGTGTTTGGGGGCACTTCCTATTGGGGGCACTGTGTATGGGGCAATTGGGGCTCTGTGTATGAGGGCACTTTCTATTGGGGGGCAAGGTCTTTGGGGGGTATTGTCTATGGGGACACTGTGTATGGGGCAATTGGGGCACTGTGTATGGGGGCACTTCCTATTGGGGGCACTTTGTATGGGGCAATTGGGGGCACTGTTTATGGGGGCACTTTCTATTGGGGGAACTGTGTATGGGGCAATTGGGGCACTGTGTATGGGGGCACTTTCTGTGGGGGGGGCAAGGTCTTTGGGGGGTACTGTCTATGGGGGAACTGTGTATGGGGAAATTGGGGCACTGTGTATGGGGGCACTTCCTATTGGGGGCACTGTCTAAGGGCAATTGGGGGCACTGTGTGGAGGGGGCTGTCTATGGGGACACTGTGTATGGGGCAATTGGAGGCACTGTCTATGGGGAAATTGGGGCACTTTCTATGGGCAATTGGAGGCAATGTGTGTGGGGGGCACTGTGTATGGGGAAATTGGGGGCACTGTGTATGGGGGTACTGTCTATGGGGCAGTTGTATGGGGGGACCATGGCCAGAATAGCGTTAGGGGGGCCTGGCCAGCATAGTGTTAGGGGGCACTGTGGTAGGGTGACCCTAATACTTTTTATGTCTGTGTGTCCTGTACTGATGGGAGGGGCCCCGTGATTTCTGATGGCGGCCCTGCCACCATGGGCAGCCACGGACGCACAGCTGAATCCACTTTTGACAATTATGACATGCGCACCGCATTTCAAATTCAATCAAAAAAAAAAAAAATTTAATGCTGCTTTTTTTATTTTGTCTATTTTTTTTAAGAATAACTAAATAGAGGGGCGGCAAATTTCCGGTCGGCCCCAGGCGACGAAAGCCCATGCTACGCCACTGCTTCCCAGCTTTAGATCATGTCATTCCTAAAATATTTTAGATTTGTTTAATAAACTTCCAATATTTTGTAATCAAATACTCAAACAAATAATGTCTGTCAACTGCAAATAATCTACAGTTTTCTTAAAAACCCCTTTCCTCCTGGCAGAATGTATAATAATAATACCAGGTAATAAAATACGGCAAATGCATAAATTTAAACATACATAATCTATATCATTGACATTATTGAGTGTAAGTAAGCATTACAGTGTAATACTGGAGCCGTGACATGAGTATGACCATGATTCCAATATTATTTTTCATTTACTTGTTTCCAGGAACATTTCCCCACCGATGAAAGACAAGGGATGCTCAGCCATATACTGTATACGTAGCTGAAAATAATGTAAAACAATCTCATGTTGTTTGAAATTGGATGTGATTCTGTCATATAAAGAGTTGTACATGATTATGACACAGGAGCTGGGGATTAGAAAAAAAATTAAGGCTTATTGTTCCTGTTTGTCAGAATGTGGAATGTGAAAATTGACGTGAAATCTGACAAGGCTGAAAACCTGCAGAATATGAATAATGAGTCAAAGAATGAGAGGAGGGAGGATTTTGAGGTTTGATGGAAATAAAATGCATAGCTGGTTAAAAGATATGTCAAGTCATCTGAGATAAAACTTTAAATTCTCATTTGGAGTCAGTTTCCTGACTTGGAAAAGCCTGATTATTATAGTAAACAGGAAGTACTGCCAGTGCTTAATTCCACCAGTGTAAACGTGCCATGTATATGTTTCTCTATTGTATTATCTGTTGTGGCCTAGGTAGTGTTAATAAAACCCTTGAACCCTTTTGCAGCAATGTGGATTAAATAATATGCAGTTGAAAATAAAGAGGCTTGTTGATTAAAAGGAGACTTGATGATTCGCTTCAGTTCGCCAGATGAGAACTTCAGAGCTCTATTCAATGGCACTGTACATTTTGAGCTCAAATTGAGTTCCTTCACCCTTTAAAAAAAGATGGTCTTAACACTGAAGTTCTCTTACACTCCACCAGATGCACCTTTAAAAGAAAACTATACCCCCAGAATGAATGCTTAACCAACAGATAGCTTATATCATATTAAGTGGCCTATTAAAGATCTTACTAAACTGGAATATATATATATATATATACATATACACAGTAAATATTGCCCTTTTACATCCTTTCCCTTGAGCCGCCATTTAGTGATGGGCTGTGTGCTCCCTCAGAGATCAGCTGACAGGAAATAATGCAGCTCTGACTGTAACAGGAAGTAGTGTGGGAGTAAAAAACAGAACTTTGTTCATTAATTGGCTGATGTGACCTAGTATGTATGTGTGCCCTTGGTATATTTGTGTTCACTGTAAATCCCAGGGTGTGGCCCTTAGGCTAATGTTCTACGGTGAGATTAGTCGCAATAAATCTCTACTCATTGCTTCAGCTTCCAAAGTTGTGCAGGAGTAAACTTTGTGCAGCTTCAGAAAGCCAAAGTGATGTATAGGCCTTTGTACCAGCGATTCCCTTTGTTGCCGGTGAAAAGGCTTGAAATGGCAATTTTCTATTTAGGATTACCCAATGGCACATACTACTAAAGTGGTATAGTTTTATGAAAATGGTTTATTTAGATGAAGCAGGTATTATTAGGGTTCATATCAGCTGTTTTATACATACCTTAAAAATATAGGACTGTCCACAGAGCAGGAACAGGCTTTTTTTTTATTAGCATATGTCTTTCCTGAACAGAGCAACATCAGAACACTTCTTTGTTTGCCTTCTAACAGTATCTATCCCCTATCTCTCCAGTCATACAGTTACATGAACTGACCATCAGTTGGCACTGTTATTGTAAAAATCATTATATTCCCGGTTAATAAAATCTTAAATAGCTCTGACACTAAAGAAAATAATTGATGTAAATTGCAAAAGTGCTTTTAAAAACATGGTTTACTTATCCTTTACGTGTAAACCCATAGAATGAGTCAAATATTGTGGAGTAACAACAAAAAGCAGCGCTACACCTTTAAAAGAAATGTGGCGCTTGTTTACTTTCCATGCAACATCTTCAATCTGTTCTCCACCCTACTCCTTTCACATTTCACTGGAAATAGTAGTTCCACAACTGCTTAAAATCATAGTTTATATGGTTTCTGTTTATATTCTACTTTATTTGTACTGGGGGCATTGGCCAATGAATGATCCTATTGTGCTTGTGCACATCTGATTCTCTTTCCATTTAATAATCACTGATAAAAGACACAAGAAAAACATGGGAAAAGGAAAAAAAGTGATTTCTTTTTTAAATCTGACCTTTGATAATTGCATTGTAATTATCATTGTATGATTAATGTGTCTAATTACTCTATTTTTGTTTCCTACATATATGCACATATATTCTCATGATAAAACTAGAAAGCATTTATGTTTAAACCCCTGCTGGGATTCTCTGTGGATCTCTAGGCTAGACAAACCCAGCCTGAACTTACTTTAAAGCTGTGCACTTGTAATGTTCATATCAAGTCATGGAGGAAGGGCGATTAATTAACTTTCAGATCGGAGTTTTAAAAACATAATGTGATCGCTAGCATATTTATGAAGAAACCCTGAATCTGAAAAACAGAAAAAATGCGATCTCAACAAAAATAAGGTTTTAATCTGAAAAACTTGAAGTAGCTTGAATGTTGAAAATATACTTCCCATTGAAGTGGCAGCTATAAATGTTATTTTCAACTGTAATAAGTAAGGCTCATGTGTAGAATTTGTGTTTTTAATAAGCTAGTAGTGATGTGTGAACCTGTTTCATTTTGCTTCGTTGAAAATTTGTGAACCTTGCAAAAGATTCGGGAAACTGTGAAAAATTAGTGAAAAGCCAAAAATGTGCAGGAAAAAAAATGTTGCGTATGTCATTTTTTCAAAAACTTAGAATATGCTATTTGTATATATACAGGTATCGGACCCCTTATCCGGAAACCCATTATCCAGAAAGCTCCGAATTACGGAAAGCCTGTCTCCCATAGACTCCATTATAATCAAATAATTAGGATTTTTAAAATTGATTTCCTTTTTCTCTGTAATAATAAAACAGAACCTTGTATTTGATCCCAACTAAGATATAATTAATCCTTATTGGATGCAAAACAATCCTATTGGATTTAATTAATGTTTTATTAATTTTTTAGTAGACTTAAGGCATGAAGATCCAAATTACGGAAAGACCCCTTATCCGGAATACCCTTGGTCCCAAGCATTCTGGATAATGGGTCCTATACCTGTATTTAGCCCTATGCTTTTGCAGCAGTAATAGTTTTAAGTCTTTTGGCATATGTACTGTATGTACCAGTTGCTTCCCCCATTATACTAGAATTTTTGGATTAGGTCAACAATATCAAGTGCTCTGCACAACATGTGGCACAAATCCCTGCGCAGCTGTAGCATGATGCTCCCACCAGGCCATTCCACATTCTTACTGCCCCCATAGTAGAGAAACATTGGCCTCAGGTTACATAGTTACATAGGGTTGAAAAAAGACCAGTGTCCATCAAGTTCAACCCATCCAAGTAAACCCAGCACACCTAACCCACACCTACCAATCTATACACTCACATACATAAACTATAAATACAACCACTAGTACTAACTGTAGATATTAGAAGCCTAAAGGGGTGGCCTCTTGTTCTCTTCTATGTGACAGCACCCTGCTCTGTGCCTACAATTTCTGAAAATAACAATCATGTTCTCTTGTAAATTACTGTTCTCTGAGAAAACATTCAAAACTTTGGGTAGATTTATCAAAAGGTGAGATTAGAGCTCACCACAGAAAAACACACATTCTATTCATTCCTATGAGGGTTTTCGAAACATATTTATCAAATGGTGAACTTTGGCTTTTACCCATTGATAAATACGCTTTTAAAAATCCAATAGGAATTAACAGAACGTCCCCTTAGTTTTTCCTTATGTTTGCTATAATTCTTCCATTCCTACTACCAGTTTAGTTCTGTATTAACATTCCGAAAGGAATACTGTCATGGGAAAACATTTTTTTTTTTCAAACCGCATCAGTTAATAGAGCTTCTCAAGCATTGAAATCTATTTTTCAAAAACACAAACATTTTTTTTTATATATTTAATTTTGAAATTAGCCATATTCTTCATTTCCCTGGGTGCCACAGCCATGCGAGCAAGATAGCAGCTCCCAGTACATAGAATAGCACTCAACAGTAAGAAATCCAAGTCCGGCTTGGGACTCCTCCAGTTACATGGGAGTAGGAGAAACAATAGGTTTCCTGAAAGCAGTTCTAATGTGTAGCGCTGGCTCTGTCTGAAAGCTCAGACTCAATGCACTGAGATGGGCCTACACACCAATATTACAGCTAAAAAAATACATTTGTTAGTTCAAGAATAAAATTTTCAATTGGGTGAATTATTTGCAATTTAACAGTGTAATTTAAAAATAAAAAGTACATCATAAAAATCATGACAGTATTCCTTTAAAGGCTGGTGCCCAAAATTACATTTCACTCTCAAGGTAAGGCTTTATTAAGGGTCTGTAAAAAGACAAGATTATGTTTTATCGTTTGAGTCGATGTACTCTTTACATGGCCTAGATTTGCAATGTCTGTCTTCTACAATAACCCCCCAAATCTGTGTCAATTATAAAAAAAATTACTTAGTGGGCCTTAAGAATGCATATCCAGAATTACTCATAGTTTTAGTCCATTCTAAAAGGATTTATCAAGGACTAGCTCTATAAATGAATCTCGGTTGCAATTTGTGCAGTACTTGTTTTTATATTGGTTGTTTACTAGCACCTGTATATGATGTATTGTTTGAGGAGGACTACTCTCAAATCAAAAGAGTAATACTTCCTGATTGCTCCCTCTTCACTCTGCCTCTTGGGAAGCAAAAGAGAAAATGTTATTTTACCTTTTTATCTCCTACTGAAACATGGCAGTGGGCACTGCTTGCCACCTCTTGCGTCTCAATAATATATTATGATAACAAGACCCTAAAGTAAAAGACAGTCTACTGCTTTGAAACCCACCAAATGCTAAAAGCTTTTATATTGCACCAATCTGAAAGCATCCATGGGAAGTGCAATAAAGGGAATAAATCTGAAAATACATAGGCTGTGTGTCAGTTTCATGTGTTTTTTTTTAAACAAGGTTTTTTTTACTGGGAATGTTCTCAGCAGAAGAAGATAATAAGATAGAAAAGTCACACCATTTATCAAGTTGAATGCACATGAACAAAATTTATTCATGAGGGGATAAACACAAAAATATATATACAAAATTAACACTTTATTCCATTGCAGAACAATCCCCAAATGCGTAAATATGCTTGGAATTAAATATCTCTAAATAGTACAATTAGAGAGTGTTATTCAAACAGCTTCACATGCATTTGGAAAATGAAAGAATATCACATTCTTTGAATATGTATGTGTCCCAGATGGTGAATCATGCTAAAACATTTGGTAGATGTGTAGAATTTGTGTTCGGGGTTTTGTTTATCTCCGTCATTCTAGGAAATATATTCAATCTGCAAATATTTATGGCTGAAAATGGTAATATGGAAGCAGGCAACAAATTGACTAGGCAAATCTGAAACCTTTGCAGAAGTATTTGTCTCCATAAAAGTAATGAGAATGGAATCATTGGTTTAAAGTTAGTGACTGTTATTTCTTGGTCCTTATGAAGATATAGTTTCAGCCATTCCATTGCTCTACTTCATACTACAACTCTTAATTATTATTGTTTTTCTAATGATTTTTTACTAAGTTTCTTCTGGGTGGGTCAATTATAGCTGATGCTTCCAAACTGTGAAACAAGCCTCTAGGAGACCCCAATTAGTGTAAGGGGGACACTGGACAACCAATGAGTGTCAGCTTTTAGAGTTAATGCTTATTTGTAGTGTTCAGACATAACAATGTGTTTGTTAAATAATTTATTTAAAAATAATTTACATAGGGTTGAGTCCATCAATTTCTCCCCTTCCAAGTAAACCCAGCACACACAAATCTATACTGACCTATCTATACCCTAACATACATAAACCATACAGTATATACTAACATCAGTACTAACTGTAGATATTAGTATCACAATAGCCTTGGATATTCTGATTGATCAAGAACTCATCCAGGCCCCTCTTAAAGGCATTAACAGAATCTGCCATTACCACATCACTAGGAAGGGCATTCCCCAACCTCACTGCCCTCACCGTGAAAAACCACCTACACTGCTTCAAATGGAAGCTCTGTTCCTCTAATCTATAGGGGGGGCCTCTGGTGCGTTGATTGTTTTTATGGGACACATCCCCCACTATCTGCCTATAATCCCCTCTAATGTACTTGTACAGAGTAATCATGTCCCCTCGCAAGCGCCTCTTTTCCAGAGAAAACAACCCCAACCTCGACAGTCTAACCTCATAGCTTAAATCTTCCATCCCCTTTACCAGTTTAGTTGCAGTCTCTGCACTCTCTCCAGCTCATTAATATCCTTCTTAAGGACTGGAGCCCAAAACTGCACTGCATACTCAAGGTGAGGCTTTACCAGGGACCTATAAAGAGGCAAAATTATGTTTTCATCCCTTGAGTCAATGCCCTTTTTTATGCAAGACAGCACTTTATTAGTTGCATATAAATCTCCCTTCTGTGAATTTATACAAGCAAAATATTTGTTTACAAAATAAAACAGTTGATTCTTTAATTTTCCTCTCTTTACAGTAACTAAAACAGAAATTTTTGCAACTGGTCAACACAAGATATTTCGATATTCTTTTATTTACCTCCACAAATTGGATGCATCCCATAAGTTATAAATTATATTTTACCCCATATCTGTTCTCTATGTGATTTATTGGGGTGGTCACGCCTCTTTCCTGACAATGCCCTCTGCTCATTAAAGGTCAGGGTTCCTGTAATTTGGCAGTGCTTTTAATCAGCTATTCAACAAATACTGTAAGATCCAGCTTCAATACTCATTATCTGCTTTATGCAGTCTATTGAAATCAGCTAAGTTGTATTTTTCTCTTGAGGTGCAGCTTAACTTAGCATAATTCTTCACTAATTCTCATTCTATCAAATAGCATCCTATCCCAACTCACTAGCCATCAGCCACTTATTATCGATCTTTCCATTTCCAAGTATTGAACTGTTTGGCCCTGCTCTCTTGTTTTATCCACTGGGAATACTTTTCCATTCTTTCTTTACCAAAAATTGTTTAGCAAGAATTTTATTAAAAAAAAAACTGGTAATTATGATAACAAAATGCTAGTTACAAAAAAAATCATTATGGAAATTCCATAATACCATAAATTGTAAAACAAAATGTAAAAAAAGTGTGGGTAACCATACACTGTTCTATCTGTGAAAGTCTCATAATTTATTATTAGTTATATTTATTATTAATTATATTTAAGTTCCCTGGCTTAGAATATTTCAACCAATGTTTCCTATTATGTTTATAATTGTAAATTTATTATTAAAAGGAATGTGACATATGGACTAAAATACAGGCATTTGATGCGGGGAAGGCATGGCTACCAGTGTGTCATTAGCCTGTATGACTTGTTACTTTACAATCAAACCAGAATGTCTCAATGTTTATATCTTACATGTGCTATTCTCTTTTTCATCCTAGCTGCCATGACTGGGCTCAGGTGAGTGGCTGACAAGTTGGAGCCTATGCGCTGTGCAACCCGGGTAAGTTGGCTTGATTATAAGTGAAAGTCATGTTCTATGAAGAAAAGATGATTTAATAATGAAAAACAAGGAAACACAGTAGATATGTGCAAGGTGATAAAGATACTAAACAAGTCCATATACCAGGGCAGAGGAAAATAATGAAGAAGCAACAATACCTATATAATCACTGTGGGATGTTCCCAGTATTTTATTGTGGTGCATCAGACACAGTAGTCAGAGGCAGGCAGCAAGCAATGGCAGGCCCATTAAACAGGTAAAGGTCTTGGCTGGCAGCAAGCAAAGAATGGCCAATAAATAGCCCGAGGTCTGGGCAGGCTGAAAACTAGCGGAGTCCAAAAGGCAGGCCAAGGTCAAAACCAGGAGGTCAAAACATGAAGCAGGCAGAGAATTGGACAAGGGCCCAGGAACAAGGCAAGGACTTTGGAACTCAGGAACCAGGAACATGCAGGAAACCAAGCAGGGATCAGACTAGGGAGCTCAAATGGGATGCAGGCTAGATCTGGCTAAAGAGCTTTAATGATCAAGCAACAAGAGTTGGCGGAGGCAGGCTTATAAAACCCCTTATTTGCAGATTGAAGCTGCATGAAATTAACAAGGTAGGCGGAGAAAGAATACAGCAGGGAGACATAATGGGAGGACAACAGAATAACTGACCAGCACCAATCCCATGAACTTGGAAGTTTAGTGCAGGTGCAGTCTTATAAGCAGTCCAGGGTTCGATTCCTGACACTATCATTATTTTTACTTCCTTTGTTTAGATTTCATTTTATGCCAGTTCAGCATTCCCTTTAGGTATCATTATACATTTTATTTTTAGTCTAACAATTCTTCCTATTGTTATGCTCCCTCCTTCCAGTCTTCTCCTTAAAAAGGTCTTCCTTACTCTTTCCCTAGGGCATCGTAGAAATGAAATAACTGTAATAATTGTCATGATAAAGATGCTGCAAAACACCTCCTCACCTTTTACTACTATATCTGCATTCTGGAAAGTGGAATATCACAAAATATATATTATAGCTTCAGGGAAATTACTATATTATGAGATAAACATAAGGCAGAGCTATAAAAATCAAGGCAGAAAACAGCACATGTATAGTATAGCACAACAAAGAAAGGCTTACATTTTAATAACAGAGGTATAGGATCCCTTATTTGGGAACCCATTAATAAGAAAGCTTTGAGTTACTGGAAGACCGTCTCTCGTAAAATCTGTTTTGAGCAAATAATTCAAATTTTTTTAATTATTCTTTATTTTCAGAGTTCAGACGTAAAAGGGAGTACAGAAGGCAAAAGAGGTGGGAAAAACTGTACATCAATATGTAACCAACAAACTAAATCGGTGACAAGTCAAGACAGCAGGTTACTTTCTGTCTACCAAAAGACAAAGGGGCTGATTTACTAATCCACGAATCCGAAATGAGAAAAAATCGGATTGGAAACGAACATTTTGCGACTTTTTTGTATTTTTTGCGATTTTTCCGTCACCGTCGCGACTTTTTCGTAGCCGTTAAGACTTGCGCAAATTGTCGCGACTTTTGCATAGCCATTACGACTTTAGCGAATTGTCCCGACTTTTTTTGTATTGAGCGCTCTAAAAATTTGCGACGATTCGCGAAAAAGTCGCAAAATACCGATCATTATGAAAAAAACGCATTCGGACGCTTTTCGGACGTTCGTGGATTAGTAAATGTGACCCGAAATGTAGGTGTTTACATAGTAGGACCATTCAGTCATAACCTTATCTTCCATTACTTGGTTCCACACTGTATATGTTCTGTCTGCGTTGGGCAAATGCAAGGTAAGTATATCTGATTGTCGCATGTGACTTTTTTACATGCACAATAGTTCTTTTGACACACCCAACAATTTTTTTGACGCGGGTGACAATTATGTGTTGTCCGGCAAATATTTCCGCAGCGAATGTTGTCGCCCGTTTCGTGAAAATATCCACCAATGGCAAAATGCTGAAATTCACCACGAATCCATGCCTGGCGAATTATTTCGCCCATCACTAATCTCTATTTCTTATTCTCAAGTTTATTAGGTGTTCACCCAAATCCTGCTTACTTGTACTGTAAAGCAGGGGTTCCTTTAATAGAATATGTCTTGACTACTCTTTTTCTCTCCTATAAATGTCTTTGGGTGTCAACTTTCTTGCATTTTGACCATAGGACTTAAAGTGGTTAACAGATCCCAAGACCCGAAGATCTCAAAAATGCGTTAACAGATGATTTGTAAGAAGAGGAGATAATATTATTTTAGTAAAAGAACATATTAAAACAAAGATTTATTAAGAGAAGCACCAAAATGATGAGATATTTCAAGGTTATTACAATTATAAGCTTTGACTTTCTAGTGAGATTGCTGTAAGCATTTGAAAGAAAATGGCTTTGGTCAGTATAAAACATTGCAATTAAACGATATTGTCAATTAAAAATTTAAAGGGGTCAAAAAGCGATGACTTCAGAATGATAAAAGGTCAAAAATAAAATCAAATTAAGCTACTCAGATTTACATATTTTAATTGAATTGCTCCTTAAACTGCTTTACTTATCCCATTCTTTATATATACATAAGTGCAGGCTTTAGATTAAGGGTGCCTTTCCATTCTAGATCAAAAAGCATTATTTTAGTTAACATAAGTAAGCATATTTGCAATAGTTCTTTATTGCTGTTGCTCTAATTAGTTTATATACCACATTCAGTTTTAAAGGTTAGATGGCATCAGTCTATTGAGACCTCACCGGGCAAATGACAGCAGCCAAAACAGTGAGCCACACTCAAATGTAAAAAGAGTTGGGGAGCAACACGAGCATGAAAAATGCTCATGAGGGTGACAAATAAGGGCCGTGATTGGCTAGTTGGTAGCTTCTATGTGGACTGGCAGCCTATAGAAGGTTCTGTTTGGCAGTACAACTGGTTTTTATTCAACCAAATCTTGCCCCCAAATCAGGAATTCAAAAATAAGCACCTGCTTTGAGGCCACTGGGAGCAACATCCAAGGGTTGGGGAGCAACATGTTACTCACGAGCCACTGGTTGGGGATCACTAGTTTACATGATCGTTTCCATCTGAGTACAGTTATAGGGGCCACTTCAGTGAATCTTGGTTGTCTGTTACTTGTTGTAGGAAAGGTTATGGGAAATTTCTGTACATGGCTTTAACATGGGTATTCGGTCTCCAGGTTCATGGGAGAGCCAATTGGCTTTAGATACAGTATTTGTATTAATTTGATTAGATCATAGAGACAAGACAAATATAGTTTATCAATGCTTACAGTACTTCTCTCTGTTTCTTTGAAAGAGGTAGGCGTTCTGCTTAGCATCGAGTTTGAAGTTCTAAGATCTACATCGAAAAATTTGTGAAACTGTGAGAAAATTTGCGAAATGGCAAAAAAATTGCGAAACGCGCAAAAAAGGTACGGCAAAAAAAGTGTTGTGAGCATCAATAAAACATGTTTTTTGATGCGTGTCATGTTTTTGCCACATGCAACATTTTTTTTACGTACCTGACTTTTTTAACCACAATCTAAACTGCTGGCGTTTCACAAAAAAACCCACCAATGCTGAAACTCACCAAAAACCCACCAATGCTGAAATTTGCCACAAATCCATGTCTGGCCAAAAATTTTGCATGGTAACACATGAATTTATGTAGACCCGATACCAGCTAACAGTGGTCGCTACCCTTAGCCCACCAGCCCACCATCAACCATTTTAACATTTATATTATGAATTGTTTTTCCTCGTTTTTCCTTTCTAATTTTTATGTCTATAACACAAATAACAGATGAGTGCACAGGCGGAGTGACTATCGCACAAACTAACATTTAAATAAATACAAACAGATGCTGTAGAAGTCAATTAAATTGAACACGGTCCACTGTACAGTGATTTAATCAATTAAAAAATGTTGGGACTGCTTTGCAAACATTTCCTGGATGGCAAAGTCACAATAAATTAAAGATGTGTCAAGTTTAAGAAACGATTACTGAACATAAACGTAAGACTGGCTTTACTTAAATACTATATTAATTAATGGTAATCCACTATGTCCAATATTGATTACATACAGTAAACTAAGGAGAGAGGGACTAGATATAGAGTGGATCCATAATAGTTCATATGCCTGCGTGAGTGGCTTGAGGAATCACAATCCTTCCTGTGTCAATATTGCACTTAGTATATCTTTATCACTTTACTTACTCCGGCCCAACTTATCTGTGCCCCAGAGCATGTCCAGAACTATAGAGATACTTGGCAGTATTGGCCACCACCTTTAGCTGTGTCAGTAACTGGGATATTGGGGTACTGTGAATTCAAGGTTGGGTTGGCTTAGGGAAAAAAAACCTGGTGGGCCTTGGTTCTGTTTGGACCCTTTTTTACGGGGCATGTTTGTGGGTGAGCTAGATTGCTGTTGACCGGTAATCAGTGGTGGTAAAGATGTATGTCTGGTTTCTGGGGTGAACCTACTATTAGAGGATTTTTGGCCTTGGAAACTGAAGTACGGTATTCTGATGTCTGTGGTGTCACTTTGAAATGTGCTGAACATACAAATCAGAAAATTTGGTATTGGCACATTCATCAAGCATGCAGATTTCTAAATCAGTTGTATTTGCACATATGTAATAAAACATTTTTTGTGATATACTGTATATATCCGTATATTATGCAAAATAACAATTTCTTTTTTTGGTATTTCGACTCTTAAATATTGTTACAGAAGTGGAATTACACACAAATGTAGAAAAGATTAGAAAGCCCAGCTTTTCCTGAAAAAATTGATGTGTAGTTATTTCAATATCACCACTTTTGTGAAAACCCCTCATGTGTTTGTGCAAGGATGATTTTCTGAGTAATAGATCTAATTACATTCTGTGAAGGGGTGAGCAGCAACCTACACTCTGGGATGGCAGTGGATGTGATCTAAGTAGGTTTTGCAAAAGCAATTCATACAATGCATTGTAAGTACTCTCTTTATTTTTATTGGTATTCCCTTATCCGGAAACCCGTTATCCAGAAAGCTCTGAATTACGGGAAGCCCGTCTCCCATAGACTCCATTTTAATCAAATAATTCAGAATTTTAAAACTGATTTTTTTTATCTCTGTAATAATAAAACAGTACCTGTACTTGATCCCAACTAAGATATAATTACCCCTTATTGGGGGCAGAACAGCCCTATTGGGTTTATTTAATGGTTAAATGATTCCCTTTTCTCTGTAATAATAAAACAGTACCTGTACTTGATCCCAACTAAGATATAATTACCCCTTATTGGGGCAGAACAGCCCTATTGGGTTTATTTAATGGTTAAATGATTCCTTTTTCTCTGTAATAATAAAACAGTACCTGTACTTGATCCCAACTAAGATATAATTACCCCTTATTGGGGCAGAACAGCCCTATTGGGTTTATTTAATGGTTAAATGATTCCTTTTTCTCTGTAATAATAAAACAGTACCTGTACTTGATCCCAACTAAGATATAATTACCCCTTATTGGGGGCAGAACAGCCCTATTGGGTTTATTTAATGGTTAAATGATTCCCTTTTCTCTGTAATAATAAAACAGTACCTGTACTTGATCCCAACTAAGATATAATTACCCCTTATTGGGGCAGAACAGCCCTATTGGGTTTATTTAATGGTTAAATGATTCCTTTTTCTCTGTAATAATAAAACAGTACCTGTACTTGATCCCAACTAAGATATAATTACCCCTTATTGGGGCAGAACAGCCCTATTGGGTTTATTTAATGGTTAAATGATTCCTTTTTCTCTGTAATAATAAAACAGTACCTGTACTTGATCCCAACTAAGATATAATTACCCCTTATTGGGGGCAGAACAGCCCTATTGGGTTTATTTAATGGTTAAATGATTCCCTTTTCTCTGTAATAATAAAACAGTACCTGTACTTGATCCCAACTAGATATAATTACCCCTTATTGGGGCAGAACAGCCCTATTGGGTTTATTTAATGGTTAAATGATTCCTTTTTCTCTGTAATAATAAAACAGTACCTGTACTTGATCCCAACTAAGATATAATTACCCCTTATTGGGGGCAGAACAGCCCTATTGGGTTTATTTAATGGTTAAATGATTCCCTTTTCTCTGTAATAATAAAACAGTACCTGTACTTGATCCCAACTAAGATATAATTACCCCTTATTGGGGCAGAACAGCCCTATTGGGTTTATTAAATGGTTAAATGATTCCCTTTTCTCTGTAATAATAAAACAGTACCTGTACTTGATCCCAACTAAGATATAATTACCCCTTATTGGGGGCAGAACAGCCCTATTGGGTTTATTTAATGGTTAAATGATTCCCTTTTCCCTGTAATAATAAAACAGTACCTGTACTTGATCCCAACTAAGATATAATTACCCCTTATTGGGGCAGAACAGCCCTATTGGGTTTATTTAATGGTTAAATGATTCCCTTTTCTCTGTAATAATAAAACAGTACCTGTACTTGATCCCAACTGCGATATAATTAATCCTTATTGGATGCAAAGCAATCCTATTGGATTTAATTAATGTTTTATTTGTTTTTCAGTAGACTTAAGGTATGAAGATCCAAATAGCGGAAAGACCCCTTATCCAGAATACCCTTGGTCCCGAGCATTCTGGATAACGGATCCTAGACCTGTACTTGATGGTAATGAAGCTGCATTAATTCATATTGGTGGCAAAACTGTCCTTTTGGGTATATTTAATATTAACAGGATCTGGATAACAGATCCTATACCTGTACTTGTATGTCGATTAATATGGCTCTCACTGAAGAGTAACCAGTCTCTGCATCAGTATTTAAAACAAAATCCAGCTCTGTTAAAGAACTTTTTAAGAATAATTTTTTTAATATACAGAAAAAAAATAAAATTTCCTGTAGGGTAGGAGAAGTTTAAATTGTTTTTCTGATCTCCTCGTTAGGCATGCTAGATGTTCAGCTTATCGCTGTGTGTCAAGTCACAACAAGGCAGAAGGTCAGAGAGTGGTAGGTGCTAATAAATGTGAGACACTTGAGCAATTAGCTTTAGACATCAGCAAATGGCAGAAAGGCTTCATGTAACACGGCTCCAAATCTGCCGAAACTCAGACTAGAACATTTCTGCATCCGAGCACAGTGTTACAGAAGGACTCGCAGTGTCTCGCTAGTTTGTTCTGAAGAAAATGTTCCGATTGAAACTGGAAAATTGTTCAACAGATGATATGGAGGTCTTATGAATTTCACATACATTACAGAGAGAACTGTTCCAATACTGGAATTAAAAGAAAAAGGCATCATCTTTTTTATTGGTTTATCATTGATTGTTTCAGGATTTGGGGGATTTGCAGGATTGTTTCAATATTTTACCCTTTCCAGTCAACAGTTCTCAGAATAGCCCTGTATCTTATAGGAAGAAAAGGGAAAGTTGTGCTCACCATCACATTTGGCAGGGGTGCAATGGGGCTGTGACCACAAAATTCATACAGACAGCAACAAGAAGTCCCCTACACTCACCCATTATCAATATACTTAAGACATTCTGTGCATTAAGCTACCAAGAAACGCCCTCCCCTTTAAGCAAAACAGGGATTGGTTGTTCATATATTGCAAGCTTTTGCAGCAGTTTTGGGCTCTGGGCCCTTTACCAAGACTAACAACAAACAGTGATCATCGTACATTTATACAAATAAGTAATGTCCAAGTTGCAAAACAGCAATAAATATATATCAAGTATGTTGGTTAAAGGAGAATTAACCCCCCAGTGATTGTGTCCATGTAAACTTACATAGTAACATAGTAACATAGTAAGTTGGGTTGAAAAAAGACATACGTCCATCAAGTTCAACCATAATGCCTATATATAACCTGCCTAGCTGCTAGTTGATCCAGAGGAAGGCAAAAAACCCCATCTGAAGCCTCTCTAATTTGCCGCAGAGGGGAAAAAATTCCTTCCTGACTCCAAGATGGAAATCGGACCAGTCCCTGGATCAACTAGTACTAAGAGCTATCTCCCATAACCCTGTGTTCCCTCACTTGTACTGAGAGCTATCTCCCATAACCCTGTATTCCCTCACTTGTACTAAGAGCTATCTCCCATAACCCTGTATTCCCTCACTTGTACTGAGAGCTATCTCCCATAACCCTGTATTCCCTCACTTGTACTGAGAGCTATCTCCCCTACCCCTGTATTCCCTCACTTGTACTGAGAGCTATCTCCCCTACCCCTGTATTCCCTCACTTGTACTGAGAGCTATCTCCCATAACCCTGTATTCCCTCACTTGTACTGAGAGCTATCTCCCCTACCCCTGTATTCCCTCACTTGTACTGAGAGCTATCTCCCCTACCCCTGTATTCCCTCACTTGTACTGAGAGCTATCTCCCATAACCCTGTATTCCCTCACTTGTACTGAGAGCTATCTCCCATAACCCTGTATTCCCTCACTTGTACTGAGAGCTATCTCCCCTACCCCTGTATTCCCTCACTTGTACTGAGAGCTATCTCCCCTACCCCTGTATTCTCTCACTTGTACTGAGAGCTATCTCCCCTACCCCTGTATTCCCTCACTTGTACTGAGAGCTATCTCCCCTACCCCTGTATTCTCTCACTTGTACTTAGAGCTATCTCCCATACCCCTGTATTCCCTCACTTGTACTGAGAGCTATCTCCCCTACCCCTGTATTCCCTCACTTGTACTGAGAGCTATCTCCCCTACCCCTGTATTCTCTCACTTGTACTGAGAGCTATCTCCCCTACCCCTGTATTCCCTCACTTGTACTGAGAGCTATCTCCCATACCCCTGTATTCCCTCACTTGTACTGAGAGCTATCTCCCATAACCCTGTATTCCCTCACTTGTACTGAGAGCTATCTCCCCTACCCCTGTATTCCCACACTTGTACTGAGAGCTATCTCCCCTACCCCTGTATTCTCTCACTTGTACTGAGAGCTATCTCCCCTACCCCTGTATTCCCTCACTTGTACTGAGAGCTATCTCCCATACCCCTGTATTCCCTCACTTGTACTGAGAGCTATCTCCCATAACCCTGTATTCCCTCACTTGTACTGAGAGCTATCTCCCCTACCCCTGTATTCCCTCACTTGTACTGAGAGCTATCTCCCCTACCCCTGTATTCTCTCACTTGTACTGAGAGCTATCTCCCCTACCCCTGTATTCCCTCACTTGTACTGAGAGCTATCTCCCATACCCCTGTATTCCCTCACTTGTACTGAGAGCTATCTCCCATAACCCTGTATTCCCTCACTTGTACTGAGAGCTATCTCCCATACCCCTGTATTCCCTCACTTGTACTGAGAGCTATCTCCCCTACCCCTGTATTCTCTCACTTGTACTGAGAGCTATCTCCCCTACCCCTGTATTCCCTCACTTGTACTGAGAGCTATCTCCCATACCCCTGTATTCCCTCACTTGTACTGAGAGCTATCTCCCCTACCCCTGTATTCCCTCACTTGTACTGAGAGCTATCTCCCATAACCCTGTATTCCCTCACTTGTACTGAGAGCTATCTCCCATACCCCTGTATTCCCTCACTTGTACTGAGAGCTATCTCCCCTACCCCTGTATTCCCTCACTTGTACTGAGAGCTATCTCCCCTACCCCTGTATTCCCTCACTTGTACTGAGAGCTATCTCCCCTACCCCTGTATTCCCTCACTTGTACTGAGAGCTATCTCCCATACCCCTGTATTCCCTCACTTGTACTGAGAGCTATCTCCCCTACCCCTGTATTCCCTCACTTGTACTAAGAGCTATCTCCCATAACCCTGTATTCCCTCACTTGCTAAGAATCCATCCAGCCCCTTCTTAAAGTTATATAATGTATCAGCCAGCACGACTTGAACATTGAAAACTCCAAAAAGAGAAAGTGCAGACTGCAAACCAGTAAAGGATGTGCCAAGAAGTCACTCGGTGAGACAATCTACTCACGAGACCCACTATCAGTTTCTAGGATAAAGTGTAATCCCCAACACAGGACTGTATATGGGACGTGGAGCAAGGCAGGTTGAAGTATGATATTCAGGATATTACCAGTCAGAGCCAAATATTCCAGGGGTCATATAAGAAAAACAATGAATATATTACAATTCAATATAAATATCCAGTATGTTTCCCTCTGTCTCAACCTCACATAACAAAACTGGAGGGTATCTGTTCCAACGCTAAAAAGTAGCCAAATGTAAATGGATGGGTGGCTGAAAGGTCTTTTAGAATTAGAATATATCTTTATTGTCATTGTCACATAGTAAACAACGAGATAAGAAAAGCACTTGGATTGTGGCCTTGTGTCTTTAAAGGGTCATTTGAACTCCTTTTTGACTTTTAATAGCCCTATAAATTAGGGCTATTATAGGCATATTATCCTTAAGAACTGATGCCTTATCTCTTAGGAAACCCCTACTAAATGTCATGTCTCGCTGAGGGCCCTTCACTGGTTAACCCTTTCCCTGCCAAGACCGTAGGTACTACGTCGTTTTAAAAAAAGCAGTTGCCTGCCAACGCCGTAGTACCTACGGTCTTCCTGCCTGAGCGCTTCTCTCTGCACCGGCGGCAGAAGCCGCCGGTGCAGAGAGACAGATGTGCCCCCAACCCCTTCGGCAACGAGCCGAGGGGGTTGGGGGGGATGGTCCTGCGATGCGATTGTCGCAGGACCATCCTACAAGCAGCAGATGCGATCGCATCGGATCTGCTGCTTGTACAGCTTCCTGCTTCCCCCCCCCAGAGCCGCCTCCCACCTACTTCCTCGGCGACTGCAGGAAGGAGAAGCAGGGAACCGATCTGACCTTCAGACAGGTAAGTGTGACTTTATTTTTTGTTATACACACTTTTACACACACTTACACACATTTATATACATTTATATACATTTATACACACATACAACACAATTTAGCACAGGGTTTTTTTTTTTTTTCCACTTTGCACACTCATATACACTCATATACACTTATATACACTCATATACACTCATATACACACTGTCACACAACTTTTACATGTGCACATGTATACACAAACTCACAAAAACTTTTTTAAAAAAAAATTTTTTTTTTTCATTTTACTTCTTTTTTTTTTTTTTATTTCCCCCAAAAACTGTTTATTTTGACAGTGTGACTATTGGATCAGATATTCTGACCACTAATTATGCTGTCGTGTGACTTTATTTTGTTGTTTCATTGATTTGCACATTTTTATCCCTATATTAGTGTTCCTGATCTGTTTTAGCGTAGCTTTGCCATGTGTAACTTTGGTGTACAAAAATAACTTTACCTATTTTGAATTCATCAGAATGTGTACTTTCCAAAAATATATGGTTTTCTGGGGGTCCCTGTGTAGTTTGGGGGTCTTACTGCATAAAATAGGCTGTCAGGGGGCTCTGTGTGCAAAAGCTGAGCTGGCAGGCGAGAAATCCTTATGCGCTATTTTCATTTTGGGGTCAGTACATACCGCAGACTTTGGTATATCTATGCATATTGGGCATCAATCTGTTCAGTAGGCCTCTGGTGTTCCTATTGGGGGTGAGTTGCCTTTGTACGCAAGAAATTGTGTGAGATAAATGCGGCAAACTGCAACATTTTTATGCGATTTTCTCAAATGTCATAAAAACCACTAACTTTAGGAAAGCTTTGCAGATGGGTACTTTGGTGTAGAAAGGACTCTTTACCCTTGTTGGATTTGTCAGAATGTGTACTTTCTAAAAATATATGGTTTTCTGGGGGTCCCTGTGTAGTTTGGGGGTCTTACTGCATATAATAGGCTGTCAGGGGGCTCTGTGTGCAAAAGCTGAGCTGGCAGGTGAGAAATCCTTATGCGCTATTTTCATTTTGGGGTCAGTACATACTGCAGACTTTGGTATATCTATGCATATTGGGCATCAATCTGTTCAGTAGGCCTCTGGTGTTCTTATTTGGGGTGAGTTGCCTTTGTACGCAAGAAATTGTGTGAGATAAATGCGGCAAACTGCAACATTTTTATGCGATTTTCTCAAATGTCATAAAAACTACTAACTTTAGGAAAGCTTTGCAGATCGGTACTTTGGTGTAGAAAGGACTCTTTACCCTTGTTGGATTTGTCAGAATGTGTACTTTCCAAAAATATATGGTTTTCTGGGGGTCCCTGTGTAGTTTGGGGGTCTTACTGCATATAATAGGCTGTCAAGGGGCTCTGTGTGCAAAAGCTGAGCTGGCAGGCAAGAAATCCTTATGCGCTATTTTCATTTTGGGGTCAGTACATACCGCAGACTTTGGTATATCTATGCATATTGGGCATCAATCTGTTCAGTAGGCCTCTGGTGTTCTTATTTGGGGTGAGCTGCCTTTGTACGCAAGAAATTGTGTGAGATAAATGCGGCAAACTGCAACATTTTTATGCGATTTTCTCAAATGTCATAAAAACCACTAACTTTAGGAAAGCTTTGCAGATGGGTATTTTGGTGTAGAAAGGACTCTTTACCCTTGTTGGATTTGTCAGAATGTGTACTTTCCAAAAATATATGGTTTTCTGGGGGTCCCTGTGTAGTTTGGTGGTCTTACTGCATATAATAGGCTGTCAGGGGGCTCTGTGTGCAAAAGCTGAGCTGGCAGGCGAGAAATCCTTATGCGCTATTTTCATTTTGGGGTCAGACTTACCGCAGACTTTGGTATATCTATGCATATTGGGCATCAAACTGTTCAGTAGGCCTCTGGTGTTCCTATTTGGGGTGAGTTGCCTTTGTACGCAAGAAATTGTGTGAGATAAATGCGGCAAACTGCAACATTTTTATGCGATTTTCTCAAATGTCATAAAAACTACTAACTTTAGGAAAGCTTTGCAGATTGGTACTTTGGTGTAGAAAGGACTCTTTACCCTTGTTGGATTTGTCAGAATGTGTACTTTCCAAAAATATATGGTTTTCTGGGGGTCCCTGTGTAGTTTGGGGGTCTTACTGCATATAATAGGCTGTCAAGGGGCTCTGTGTGCAAAAGCTGAGCTGGCAGGCAAGAAATCCTTATGCGCTATTTTCATTTTGGGGTCAGTACATACTGCAGACTTTGGTATATCTATGCATATTGGGCATCAATCTGTTCAGTAGGCCTCTGGTGTTCCTATTTGGGGTAAGCTGCCTTTGTACGCAAGAAATTGTGTGAGATAAATGCGGCAAACTGCAACATTTTAATGCGATTTTCTCAAATGTCATAAAAACTACTAACTTTAGGAAAGCTTTGCAGATTGGTACTTTGCTGTAGAAAGGACTCTTTACCCTTGTTGGATTTGTCAGAATGTGTACTTTCCAAAAATATATGGTTTTCTGGGGGTCCCTGTGTAGTTTGGCGGTCTTACTGCATATAATAGGCTGTCAGGGGGCTCTGTGTGCAAAAGATGAGCTGGCAGGCGAGAAATCCTTATGCGCTATTTTCATTTTGGGGTCAGTACATACCGCAGACTTTGGTATATCTATGCATATTGGGCATCAAACTGTTCAGTAGGCCTCTGGTGTTCCTATTTGGGGTGTGTTGCCTTTGTACGCAAGGAATTGTGTGAGATAAATGCGGCAAACTGCAACATTTTTATGCGATTTTCTCAAATGTCATAAAAACCACTAACTTTAGGAAAGCTTTGCAGATTGGTACTTTGGTGTAGAAAGGACTCTTTACCCTTGTTGGATTTGTCAGAATGTGTACTTTCGAAAAATATATGGTTTTCTGGGGGTCTCTGTATAGTTAGGGGGGTTACGGTACATAATACGCTGTCAGGGGGCTCTGTGTGCAAAAGCTAAGTTGGCGAGAAATCCATATGCGCTATTTTCATTTTGGGTTCAGTACACACCACAGACTTTGGTATATCTATGCATATTGGGCATCAAACTGTTCAGTAGGCCTCTTGTGTTCCTATTTGGGGTGATTTGCCATGGTATGCAAGAAATTCTGTGAGATAAATGCGGCAAACTGCAATATTTTATGTGATTTTCTGAAATGTCATAAAAACCGCTAGCTTTAGGAAAGCTTTGCGGCTTGGTACTTTGGAGTAGAAAGACATGGGTACCCATTTTAGATTCGGGGGAATGTGTACTTTCCAAAAATATATGACTTTCTGGGGTGAATGTACTTTTTACTAGCTTTATCCCACATGTAATGATGTAAATGTTGATTTTGCCGAAGCTGAAATGACAGAAATGACAGTACATATGGGTATATGTTCACATTCGGGCCCCTACATGCCACATACTTAGGTAAACCTATACATATTGGGCATCAAACTGTTCAGTAGACCTCTGGGGTTCATATTTAGGGTGTTTTGTCTTGGTACCTAATGACCTGTAGAAAATAAGATGCTGCATAATTGAAGTTTTGAGGTGATTTTTGGAAATGCCATAAAAATTGTCAAACTTAGGAAAGCTTTATGGCTTGGTACTGTGGAGTAGAAAGACATGGGTACCCATTTTAGATTCAGGGGAATGTGTACTTTCCAAAAATATATGACTTTCTGGGGTGAATGTACTTTTTACTAGCTTTATCCCACATGTAATGATGTAAATGTTGATTTTGCAGAAGCTGAAATGACAGAAATGACAGTACATATGGGTATATGTTCACATTCGGGCCCCTACATGCCACATACTTAGGTAAACCTATACATATTGGGCATCAAACTGTTCAGTAGACCTCTGGGGTTCATATTTAGGGTGTTTTGTCTTGGTACCTAATGACCTGTAGAAAATAAGATGCTGCGTAGTGGAAGTTTTGAGGTGATTTTTAGAAATGTCATAAAAATCATCAAACTTAGGAAAGCTTTATGGCTCGGTACTGTGGAGTAGAAAGACATGGGTACCCATTTTAGATTCGGGGGGATGTGTACTTTCCAAAAGTATATGCCTTTCTGGGGTGAATGTACTTTTTACTAGCTTTATCCCACATGTAATGATGTAAATGTTGATTTTGCAGAAGCTGAAATGACAGAAATGACAGTACATATGGGTATATGTTCACATTGGGGCCCCTACATGCCACATACTTAGGTAAACCTATACATATTTGGCATCAAACTGTTCAGTAGACCTCTGGGGTTCATATTTAGGGTGTTTTGTCTTGGTACCTAATGACCGGTAGAAAATAAGATGCTGCATAATGGAAGTTTTGAGGTGATTTTTAAAAATGCCATAAAAATCGTCAAACTTAGGAAAGCTTTATGGCTTGGTACTGTGGAGTAGAAAGACATGGGTACCCATTTTAGATTCGGGAGAATGTGTACTTTCCAAAAATATATGACTTTCTGGGGTGAATGTACTTTTTACTAGCTTTATCCCACATGTAATGATGTAAATGTTGATTTTGCAGAAGCTGAAATGACAGAAATGACAGTACATAAGGGTATATGTTCACATTGGGGCCCCTACATGCCACATACTTAGGTAAACCTATACATATTGGGCATCAAACTGTTCCGTAGACCTCTGGGGTTCATATTTAGGGTGTTTTGTCTTGGTACCTAATGACCTGTAGAAAATAAGATGCTGCATAGTGGAAGTTTTGAGGTGATTTTTGGAAATGCCATAAAAATCGTCAAACTTAGGAAAGCTTTATGGCTTGGTACTGTGGAGTAGAAAGACATGGGTACCCATTTTAGATTCAGGGGAATGTGTACTTTCCAAAAATATATGACTTTGTGGGGTGAATGTACTTTTTACTAGCTTTATCCCACATGTAATGATGTAAATGTTGATTTTGCAGAAGCTGAAATGACAGAAATGACAGTACATATGGGTATATGTTCACATTCGGGCCCCTACATGCCACATACTTAGGTAAACCTATACATATTGGGCATCAAACTGTTCAATAGACCTCTGGGATTCATATTTAGGGTGTTTTGTCTTGGTACCTAATGACCTGTAGAAAATAAGATGCTGCATAATGGAAGTTTTGAGGTGATTTTTGGAAATGCCATAAAAATCGTCAAACTTAGGAAAGCTTTATGGCTTGGTACTGTGGAGTAGAAAGACATGGGTACCCATTTTAGATTCAGGGGAATGTGTACTTTCCAAAAATATATGACTTTCTGGGGTGAATGTACTTTTTACTAGCATTATCCTACATATAATGATGTAAATGTATTTATTTTGCAGAAGCTGAAATGATAGATCATATGGGGGTATGTTCTCATTGGGGCCCCTACATGCCACATACTTAGGTAAACCTATACATATTGGGCATCAAACTGTTAAGTGGGCCCCTGGCGTTCATATTTAGGGTGTTTTATCTTGGTACCTAATGCTATGTGGGAGATAATATGCTGGAAACTGGAAGCTTTGAGTGGATTTTTGGAAATGTTATCAAAATTGCCAACTTTAGGAAAGCTTTGCGGCTTGGTACTGTGGAGTAGAAAGACATGGGTACCCATTTTAGATTCGGGGGAATGTGTACTTTCCAAAAATATATGGCTTTCTGGGGTGAATGTACTTTTTACTAGCTTTATCCCACATGTAATGATGTAAATGTTGATTTTGCAGAAGCTGAAATGACAGAAATGACAGTACATATGGGTGTATGTTCACATTGGGGCCCCTACATGCCACATACTTAGCTAAATCTATACATATTGGGCATCAAACTGTTCAGTTGACCCCTGGCATTCATATTTAGGGTGTTTTATTTGGTTACTTTATGACCTTTAGGAGTTAAGATACTATAGACTGGAAGCTTTGAAGCGATTTTAAAAAAAATTCACAAATTTTGATAAAAACCAATAACTTTAGGAAAGCATTACGACTTGATAGTTTGGAGTAGACAGACAGTTGTGCCTATTCTGGATTCCCCAGAATCTCTTCTTTCTAAAAATGTAAAATTTTCTGGGATAAACTTTCTGTTAGCGGAATTTTTGGCCTTGAAATCTAAAGTATGCAGCTTTCTGGAGCAGTGCTTTGGAAATTTGGTAATGTACTGCTGGGAGTTTTTGACCTATACATGTGAGAAATCTCCATAAAACTATATATATTTGGTATTGGCACATTCAGGAGACATGGGACTTTCAAAATCAGGTGTATTTTCATGCATAAAATAATTTTTGTTTCTGGTATGTGTGTTTATATTATGGAAAATATAATTTTTTTTCATTTTTTAGACATTTAGAAGCCTATATCTTGTTACAAAATTGGAATTACACAAAAATTCTACCATATTTTAAAAGCTTAGGTTGTCCTGAAAAAAACAATATATTGTTTTCCTGGGTAAACTAAAAGTTCCCCCAAGGAAAGGCCCCTAAAGCGAAACAGTGCAAAATGTTCAAAAACTGTCTGGCAGTAGAAGTTCCGCTTTGTTCAAAACGGCTGGCAGTGAAAGGGTTAAAATCACCAGATTACTGACACCAATATCTTGGTGGGTCACTTTCCTGACTGGAACTTGCCTATATCCTCTACTAATTTAGCCTCACAAAACACATCCGCCATCATCCAAAAGAGGGGAATCCATACCAATGCTCCACCCCAGCCTTTTATACTGCACATTCGAACCCACTGTCAGGAGCGCACCAGTAATGAGCAATCAACTTCGGCTCCAAGATGGCAGCAACCATGGCCACTCGCTACACAATGCATCACATTTCTGTGTGAAAATTTGAAAGATGCCAGAGACCCAGGTTCAATGCAAAAATATAGTTCTTATTCTGTAATTTCCTGGGTATATCCTAAATTGCCTTTCTGATCTTATCCTGTTCTGACTAGCCTGATTGCCACTAGCCCCTACTTGTCCCTGAAATTGACTAAGAGACTCTCTAAACCCTTTGTTTGTGCTAAGTGTTACCTGCCTGTACTCCTCTTCCTCCTTGTTCCACACCCGGAAAAGGCTAAGCAGTAGTGATGAGCGAATCCGGTGAAAAATTCGCAATACGCATTTGTGGCCCGATTTTTTTTGCCGCCCACGTCTTTTTTTTGTCGCCCACATATATTTTTTTTTTTTGCCGCCCTTGTCTTTTTTTTGTCACCTAGGTATATGTTTTTTTGTCGCCCTCGTTTTTTTGATGCGACTGACCACACCTAATTTTGCCACGGCTGCACTTTTTTTCATGTGACTGCACCCTTTTTTTTCACGACCGTGCCCTTTTTTACGTGACCACGCCCTTCTTGACACCCGACCTCGCCCTTCTTGACGCACAACAAAAAAATTAATTCCGTGTGACGAATTTTTCTGCTGCGCATTTTCATGGAAGTTTCTCGAAACAATTCACCAATGGCAAAATGCATAAATTCACTGCAAATCCATGCCTGGCGAAAAAATCCGCTCATCACTGCTGAGCAGGCCCTAACACCCACCTAGAGGATCTGACAACATACCTGGCGGCGTTTTTCTAACCTCTGCTCCCAGAAAGCTTTGCCCAGAAGCAAATGAAGCTGTACTGGTACATTCCCTCTCCTGAACAGGGGCTGATATTGCTGGGGACACGGTTATTATTACTAGGGATACCTGTTGTACCACATGCTTAATTATCTGTAAGGGATATGTTGAATGTAGCCTATAGGAATGAGGTCCTTAACAGGTACAGTATTCTTACACCCATTAAATAAATTCAGAAGAAAAGGGATTTTGACTCTTGGACTAGATATCCCATTACCCTTGGTTATGTGACAGATAGCTACTATTGCTCATTATTACAGCCGTGTTTGTATTTCACTTCCCAAACTTTAACAAGCCACATGCCTTAATGAGAAAAATTATATATTTGCAATCTGCACCACTAAGTCATTTCTATTTTTTAAACACTTTTTTTTTTAATGCTCTTGCTCGTGTTCATAGGGCGAAAATAAATGTGTAGCATGGTATATTTTTCATCCTGAAAATGATTTACAAGAATTAAAATGATGAAAAGTATTAATAACAAGTAATTAAACACTGAGAAAAAAACCCCAATAAATTCATCTAGCAGTGTATATGCAAACAGAAATTCCTCAGACACTTTTTTTCTCCTGGGACTATGTTAACCCTATTACAACCTACCGCTGCATATGTATAGGGATACATACCAACAGGCCCCAATTCCCTAAAAAAAAGAAGAGGAAAGAGTAAAGAGACAATATATATTCTACCTGCAAGCTTACTTACATGCCCTAGGTACAAAAATATAAGTGTGATTTATTAAGTCTTCCTGCCTCTTATTAAAGGAGAACTAAAGCTAAACAAAAGGGTACGCTAGGCATGTTATAAAGGTATGGGACCCCTTATTCGGAAATGATTCCCTTTTCTCTGTAATAATAAAACAGTACCTGTACTTGATCCCAACTAAGATATAATTACCCCTTATTGGGGGCAGAACAGCCCTATTGGGTTTATTTAATGGTTAAATGATTCCCTTTTCTCTGTAATAATAAAACAGTACCTGTACTTGATCCCAACTAAGATATAATTACCCCTTATTGGGGCAGAACAGTCCTATTGGGTTTATTTAATGGTTAAATGATTCCCTTTTCTCTGTAATAATAAAACAGTACCTGTACTTGATCCCAACTAAGATATAATTACCCCTTATTGGGGGCAGAACAGCCCTATTGGGTTTATTTAATGGTTAAATGATTCCCTTTTCTCTGTAATAATAAAACAGTACCTGTACTTGATCCCAACTAAGATATAATTACCCCTTATTGGGGGCAGAACAGCCCTATTGGGTTTATTTAATGGTTAAATGATTCCCTTTTCTCTGTAATAATAAAACAGTACCTGTACTTGATCCCAACTAAGATATAATTACCCCTTATTGGGGGCAGAACAATCCTATTGGGTTTATTTAATGGTTAAATGATTCCCTTTTCTCTGTAATAATAAAACAGTACCTGTACTTGATCCCAACTAAGATATAATTACCCCTTATTGGGGGCAGAACAGCCCTATTGGGTTTATTTAATGGTTAAATGATTCCCTTTTCTCTGTAATAATAAAACAGTACCTGTACTTGATCCCAACTAAGATATAATTAATCCTTATTGGAACCAACACAATCCTATTGGATTTAATTACTATTTAAATAATTTTTTTAGTAGACTTAAGGTAGGAGATCCGAATTACGGAAAGACCCCTTATCCAGAATACCCTTGGTCCCGAGCATTCTGGATAATGGGTCCCATACCTGTACTTTATGTTTTCAGCCCAAGGTCATCACTGTCCTTTATCAGTTAGGATCTGTGCCTTGAAAGATGTAGCCCCTCCCCATTTCCCTTTCAGCTGATTCATAACACAAACATCATTTTTAGAAATGTTCTTTTTTAGACTTCAGGTCCTCTTTTAAGCTTGACCATCAGGCTGCATGGCTGCTATGTAACCTTGCTTAGATGGCATTTAATGGCCATTAGTCATTAGCAGCCTGTGGGCACAATTAGAGGACAGTCGGATGGTCATTAAATAGGACTGGAAATTAATTTTTTTCAGTAAACTGCAAACTGTTATTTTCTATTTTCCTGTTTGTTTTGTATTATCTGGCCTTTAATACTTTTAGTTAACGTCATAGTTATGCTTTATGCAAGCCCTTATATAGAGTGTAATGGAACTTAACACTGAGACATTATATATACAGTTGTTTCCTTTAAAAATGTACCTAATTATTCTTGATTTAATTAAAAATGGAAAAAAAAAAAAAAGATTGGACTAAGTGTAGCCTCATTAGTAAGACATTAATCTTTAATACTTTCCCAATAACCAGTTTGCTGGAACACAACATTCTAGTTTTAGCTGGTAAAAAGGGGTTCTGAGATATAATGATACACTTGGGTTTCTTCTTATTTGGCCCTATAGATGGCTGGCAAATTATAAAGTTAAATAAGTTAAAGCTAAGTAGTATTAGTGGCCCCTTACCAGGCACATGAGGTGTGACAGAAAAATGGGTGGGGCTATGATATAGAGGGGGGTCTATGACAAGTAGGGGGGGCAGAGCTTCTAAACTATCAGAAAAACCAAAGGGAACTGCAGTGTGAAAGAGGTAATTGGCTGTATGGAGTGGTAGTGGGGGGTGGGATGGAGTTGGGGCAGAATTGGGGTGGGCCGGAGGCAGAACATTAGCGATTTCAAAATTACCAACAAATCTACCGGCCGGGTGGCAACCCTATTCTGGATCCTACTCTACAAAATTAAAGCCAGTCTGATGAATGAATACGGTCACTATTGCTAGTTCTAGGCCTATTGATATATATAGTAATAACTGGTTGAAATTACTCTCTCTTACATATCAAGGAAACAAGTGCACACAAAGTTACTAAAAGCTATGTGCAAAACAAATGAAAACTGGATTGTATTGAACTGAGGCAGTGTCGGACTGGCCCACCAGGATACTAGGATACCTCCCGGTGGGCCCAGGTGTCAGTGGGCCCTCCTGCTCCTTACCATTTGGCCATGCTTCATGAATTAGAAGAAAGAGGAGAAATAGATGGAAGAATAGATGCTAGCATATAAATAAAAGAGACTAGGAGAATAAAGTGGTTGGGTGAGGAAAGGAGGAAAAATAGTTTGGAAAGCGGCCTTGGGTGTAAGGTTTTCTGGTGGGCCCCTGGGGTCCCTGTCCGACACTGAACTGAGGGAGCAGTATGATAAAACTGCGCGTGGAAAAGAAAAATGGAGAAAGTACAATGACAGAAGAAAAGACTGTATTTCACTACAACATATGGAAAAGTCCACTAAGAATTAGAGGGCAGATATACAAGGGATTCTAATAAAGTGTGAGCAGATTACAGATGAGAACTGTAAAGAGCAAGAAGTGCAAAAATTCCCTAAACAACACTTGAAAAATCTTTAATAAAACACATCTCTAACAAGATCTCTATACAACCCCCAGCAACACAGCGGCCTGTACAGACTGACACAGCCTTGCTTTCATTCCAGCATAATGACATACACATCAAACACAAATGGGCACACTCACACCACACAATGGCATACAAATCAGCATACATATTAAACCGCTACTGCATTTCACGGTGGTGGTGGTGGTTGTTATTGTATTTTTTTTCTATATTATGGTCTGTGAGATGCCTGGGAAATAAATAATGTAGTAGAGAAAAAAAAACATCAAAAGGAAATGAAGACGTAGCAGGATCAGAGAATGCAGAAAAGTGCCAGTAGGAGTAGCAGAGGCTACATGTATGGGCATAATTAGAGAATTGCAACTGCTGAACAGAAAGATACTACCAAAACAGTAGATAAAAAATATTTATAGAACAAGTGGCAGTAACATAATCACTGGGAGGGTTTTCTCAACAGCTGGGTGGCTAGAAGGTTTCTATGCCTGATTTACGTAGTGCGTTAATAGTAGTAATAGTAACTAGTAGGATAGTAACTCTCTTTAATAACAAGGGTCTTCTATCAATATTAGATGTACCAGATCTTTAATTCATATTTTAAACTGAATTATATTCATCTATTCATATGAACAGCTCTGTATTAGGCCCCCAATAAGTGAGTGACTCTGGTTCCTTTACGTATAGCATTCCTTGGGAGCCTCCATTTCAATAAAGTTTGCCCAGTAGCAGTAACCCATAGCAAACGATGAGATGTTTGCTTTTAAACAAGTGGGCAGTAAATTCTATCTGCTGATTGGCTGCTATGGATTAAGGTGGCCATACACTGTGTGATCCGCTCCTTTGGCGACCATGCCTACCTACGTCTCCCGATATGCCTTGCTACAGTGGGGGATATCGGGCTAATTTGGAGGGTATATAGACTGCATCAATGAGCCAGTGGAATGGAGCACTAAGAGTCCTGTTTAGCAATGGTCTCCTGTCCAGTGGTTCAGACATTTCTTGGTTAAAGCTTGGTAGCTGAACCTTTAGCGAGGGCTCTTCTTATCTCAAGGATTCAGATATTAGAGAACATCAACCATTCAGGTATAGTAACAGCAATATATACAGTAGAACAGTGAATAAATATTCACCTCCATACACCAATCTATTTGACCTTCAAGTTAAACTTCGAAGAGTATCTGAAAGAGCAAATAGGCATTCTTCCCAAACCTTAACTTACGGTAATTGGATTTAGATAGACCCTCTCCAACCACTGCTCTAAACCCCACCAGGGAGATCCACCCCACAGTTTTGGATATTATTTTAAAATAAAAAGCCCCACTTAGAGAGGACTTGACGTAAAAGTTAAACAAAGTATCCGTCAAAAAAAGTCCCTGCCTATAAAGCTACTATCAGCTGCCAATCAGGCTGCCATGGCAGAAAAAAAGCAGCGACTACCAAAACTCTCTTTGTTCAGTGACTGGCATTCCTTTTGATTCTTTTTAAGAAACAATAATAAAGGTTACAACATGTTCAGATATAAATGTATTTTACTAGACTGTCAAGAGCAATTCACATAGTAAAAGTTTACACAGAAATTCAGAGGTTTCCCCAATGCGTGTAAATCTGCCCTATGTAATGTTTCCGAAAACTCCGTAGGTGCTATTACATTTATAAGGAACTGTCTTACTCTATAAAAGTGCACACAGTTTACAGTTCTGCCTGGGCAATGTATCAGCTAAATCTTTTTGGAAAGAGTGAGGAAACAAATTAAATAGCATAAAATACAGTAGAACAATAACCTTTTGCCAATTCTATTGTTCCTTTTCAGTAATAATCACTTTATACTATAATTTATGCTTCTTTCATACCACAAATAACAGTTATTTATGGAATACATGTTTTAACGCATTACAGAAGAAAGGACAGTTACAATTTCTTTGTGAAATTACATTTACACACCAACCTCTGTCATCACAAAATACAAAAATATATTCTAATAATGACATACCCCACCCAAATAGGCATATCTGAATGTAATTTCCAAACTGAAGGTAAGAAAAACTGTTAGTATTGTCTGGGAAGAATTATCTAAATAAAATAGGATAGTCTAACCTATGGCCCTATGGTTTGCTGTAGATTAAAAAACAAAACAAAACTGAAAATTCCAAGCAAGGGGATCACAAATAACGTAAAATACTTTGTTGAACAAACAAATAAAACCCTCTAATAAAGTAAATCAATCTGAAGACAAGGCACCTCCATCACCCCCATAGTCATACTGTAAATTCATGGCATGAATAAAGTAGAGCCTGGGAGAAATAATGTTGAGGTATGCGAAACGTTGGTGTAAGGATTCTAGTTCTCACTAATAGTGATGAGCGAATCTGCCCCGTTTCAGATTCGGGAAACGGCGAAAATGTTGCGCGGCAAAACAAATTGTCGTCCGTGACTATTCTTTTGTCGCCCGCAGCTATTCTTTTGTCGCCCTCGGCTATTCTTTTGTCGCCCTCGGCTATTCTTTTGTCGCCCTCGGCTATTCTTTTGTCGCCTGTGGCAATACTTTTGTCACCCGCGGCTATTCTTTTGTTGTCCGGGGCTATTCTTTTTTGATGCACAACTATTCTTTTGCTGCGGGCGACAATTTTTGGACGCGCGGCGAATCCATGCCTGGCGAAACATTTCGCCCATCACTACTCACTAAAGCACCTGAGTTGTTAAATCACACAGAAATCCTGTGCTATATACAGAAAATTCACTATGGCATCTCAATACTCATCATCAATGGGTTATTCTGTGTAACCCACCAAATCAGTGCCAAAGTTAGGCTGACACATGGCCCATTCCTTATGTATCACCAATCTACCATTGCACTACTACACTATACTTGTTTTAAGACCAAATTTGTCCCTGTTTCCAAGTTATTGTTATAAAGAGCAAAGCTTGGTAGGGAGAAAAGGATTGCATTATGTACACACCAACCGTCCATGTTTCATGACTTTGCTCTTCCAAAGAAAAATAGGAAACTCTGGTTTTATTTCCCATGCTAATCCATTTACTTTCACTTTTGAGATAAGTTACTACTTCAGTGCATGTGAAATATTTTTTTATGCTTTGCCTCACATTTCTATAAAACCAATGTATTTGTAAGAATCCTGCTGGGTGAGTGACTAAATCTCTGGTACTTCTCGCCAAACTGCTGTCAAGTTAATTAGGACACTTTTCAGGCAGAGGTGTACAAGTGGGCACAATCGCCTCCTACTTTCAGTTCTGTGCTCACTACATGATCTATGGCGGTGCCGTGATGATGACTGAAGATATTTGGGGGCGAGTAGACACAAAGCTTAAAATAGGCTTTCAAAAAAAGTGAGTAATCTGTATAATGAAGGAAATCAAAAAGAATCATAAAGAAAATAGAGTCTTGAACAATTAGGGAAATAAACTTCCAGCACTAAGGGCTCTGGCACACAGGGAGATCAGTCGCCCATGACAAATCTCCCTTGTCACGGGCGACTAATCTCTCCGAACTACCATCCCACCGGCAAAAATGTAAGTCGCCGGTGGGATGGCACACGCTGCGCAGGCGATTTCGGCAAATAATCGGCGACTAATCTCCCCGTGTGCCAGAGCCCTTAAAAGGCATTATTTGGTTATCTAATTGCCACTGGTAAATAAATTGCTCTTTATGTAGCCATTTCCTCAGTGGCAGTTTTGTTGGTCTTGATGGTACTAAAATCATGCTGCATTTAATGAGTGATTTTTCAAGATGCATGAAATATAAACAGGCAACATCTAGTATAAATAAATCTAAAGCAACTTTATTTATACTAGATATACCATGACCTGGATGAATGAAAATCTTCATAGTCATAAACATGCATCCATTTCAATACATCTAAATATAGCAATTAGTGATGAGCGAATCTGGCCCATTTCGCTTTGCCAAAAAAAAAAAAAAAAAGAGAAAAATGTGCAGAACTCAACTTTTTGGGAGATTTTATATAGTGCACGTATTTTGCTTCACAAACACAAAATAAAAAAATATTTGCAATTATTTCTTAGGGTGATGAGCGAATTTTTTCAGCAGGTATGGATTCACAGGCAATTTCTGCATTTCGCTATTGGTGAATTGTTTTGCAAACCCTCCACAAAAATTTGCAGAGGAATAATTTGTTGCGCGACAAAAAAAACGCAGGTGACAAAAAAAGACTTGCATGACAAGGTACAGGTATAGGACCCATTATCCAGAATGCTCGGGACCAAGGGTATTCCGGATAAGGGGTCTTTCCGTAATTTAGATCTCTATACCTTAAGTCTACTAAAAATCAATAAACCATTAATTAAACCCAATAGGATTGTTTTGCCTCCAATAAGGATTAATTATATCTTAGTTGGGATCAAGTACAGGTACTGTTTTATTATTACAGAGAAAAGGGAATCATTTAACCATTAAATAAACCCAATAGGGCTGTTCTGCCCCCAATAAGGGGTAATTATATCTTAGTTGGGATCAAGTACAGGTACTGTTTTATTATTACAGAGAAAAGGGAATCATTTAACCATTAAATAAACCCAATAGGGCTGTTCTGCCCCCAATAAGGGGTAATTATATCTTAGTTGGGATCAAGTACAGGTACTGTTTTATTATTACAGAGAAAAGGGAATCATTTAACCATTAAATAAACCCAATAGGGCTGTTCTGCCCCCAATAAGGGGTAATTATATCTTAGTTGGGATCAAGTACAGGCACTGTTTTATTATTACAGAGAAAAGGGAATCATTTAACCATTAAATAAACCCAATGGGGCTGTTCTGCCCCCAATAAGGGGTAATTATATCTTAGTTGGGATCAAGTACAGGTACTGTTTTATTATTATATAATTACCCCTTATTAGGGGAAAGAACAGCCCTATTGGGCTAATTTAATGGTTAAATGATTCCCTTTTCTCTGTAATAATAAAACAGTACCTGTACTTGATCCCAACTAAGATATAATTACCCCTTATTGGGGGCAGAACAGCCCTATTGGGTTTATTTAATGGTTAAATGATTCCCTTTTCTCTGTAATAATAAAACAGTACCTGTACTTGATCCCAACTAAGATATAATTACCCCTTATTGGGGGCAGAACAGCCTATTGGGTTTATTTAATGGTTAAATGATTCCCTTTTCTCTGTAATAATAAAACAGTACCTGTACTTCATCCCAACTAAGATATAAATAATCCTTATTGGGGGCAGAACAATCCTATTGGGTTTAATTAATGTTTTATTGATTTTTTAGTAGACTTAAGGTATGGAGGGTTACGGAAAGACCCCTTACCCGGAACACCCTTGGTCCCAAGCATTCTGGATAACGGGTCCTATACCCGTGTATACATTTTTTTTACACATTTGACACCGTTTGTACACTATGCCCTTTTAGTCTATTATTGCAATTTCTTTATTTAAACATTTTAGCATCTTTAGATAAACACAGGTACATAAAGAAAAAAGGGAGAGAAAACAGATTTCAAATAAACATTTTACACTAAATACCAAATAAATAAAGCCTCAGAGCTCTGTTACATTAACACGCTTACCAGCGCTGAGCCCCCATCCATGGGACACCCTCGTGGACCCTTATGCATTTAGCAGCTGCTTTCACTTAGGATAAAATCATTAGCGCGTAAACGCCCTTTTAATACACTTACTAAATGTACATTTACATAAACACAGAAGTATAGCTACATAAAAACATACATTTGGTAATGTTATAAATATCCCCTGGAATGATCCCAATTTTTAGAGAGCCGCTATAATTATAGTGTGGTGGCTAAAACCCTTTTAATTTGCCTAATACTTAAAGCTAAAAGTATATTTATTTTTTAATTTGCTATATTTTCCTAAATGTCTGTAAAGGAGGTACCAGTTCAGCTTGCAATTTTATTCTTGTCTAAGCCACTATCTCACTGACAAACTGGTAACAAAATTCCTTTCTGCCTCCTTGGGGTCCCATTACAGGAGCCAGCACATATCTTTCTTCATCAAAGCCCTTAGAATTAGTGATGGGCGAAATGTTTCGCCAGGCATGGATTTGCGGCGAATTTCTGCGTTTCGCCATTGGTGGATTGTTTTGCGAAACGGATGAAAAAATTTGCTGCGGAAAAATTTGCGCACGTCCAAAAATTGTCGCTGGTGTCAAAAAAGAATAGCCGCGCAACGAAATAATAGCCACGGGCGACAAAAGAATAGCCGTCAGACGAAATAATAACCGCAGGTGACGAAATAATAGCCGCAGGCGACGAAATAATAGCCGTGCGACAAAACAATAGCCGTGGACGACGAAACAATAGCCGTGCGACAAAATAATAGCTGCGGGCGACGAAACAATAGCCGCGCAACAAAATAAAAGCCGCGGGTGACGAAACAATAGCCATGCGACAAAATAATAGCCGTGGGTGACGAACCAATAGCCGCGCAACAAAATAATAGCCGCGGGTGATGAAACAATAGCCGCGCGACAAAATAATAGCTGCGGGCGACGAAATAATAGCCGCGGGCGACGAAATAATAGCCGTGCGACAAAACAATAGCCGTGGACGACGAAACAATAGCCGTGCGACAAAATAATAGCTGCGGGCGACGAAACAATAGCCGTGCGACAAAATAATAGCTGCGGGTGACGAAACAATAGCCATGCGACAAAATAATAGCCGTGGGTGATGAACCAATAGCCGCGCAACAAAATAATAGCCGCGGGTGACGAAACAATAGCCACGTGACATTTTTTCGCCGTTTCGCAAATTTTTCACCGTTTCGCGGATCTTTTGAAAGAATAGATTCAGATTCGCTCATCACTACTTAGAATGCTATATAGAGGTGTACCCCTATCACTGTACCCCTGTATTTATGGTAAGGGAGTGTGGCCTACATCACATGATGTAAAAGGGCTGCAGGTACAGAGATAAAATAAACTCATGGGTATTCCTGGCTATGAAAATGCCAAGGATACAGGGGCCCATTAAAAAGACAATTATGCTAACATTGAAAGGAAGATGGATAGATTCAATGGCAGCCGTAATAATGAACATATCATTGAGAATCCAAAAGACCCAGACAGAAGACTCAATTTTCTGGAGAAACCATATCCATGTGGCAAAACAGATAATACATAATATTAATATAATTATTAATGAGGAACACAAAAAAATAGCAAATGATTTAGAAGTGTGTTGCAGACTGCACTGGTTGCGGTGTATATCTGCTTACAAGGCTGTCAACTCATCTCTCCAAATGTATGCAGAAGAACTACTAAAGGGATGCTTGGGTTTTGTTTTTTAAAATCAACCTGGGAGACATAAATCCTCAGAAATGAAAAGAATTCAGTGGCAAGCTTCTGTACTGCAATGATTTCAGTATTGCATTGCATGGTGCATTGCTCTCCTTTAAAGGCAAGTGATGGGGAAACTGTAATATACACTCCATAGACTACTGCCCTGTGAGGTATGTTGTCAATAACTGTGTTTCTTAAGGGGTCCTGTTAAATAACCTTTTAAGGCTGATCTCCTATCTCCTTTATATATTGTTTTGTACAGGATATCAAGGTTAATAACAATGTGCCAGTTAGTACATTCTGCACAAGTTGCACCTGAGAGGCGGCACATGGATGGGACATGGGCAAATATTAACACACCTTTCAGTTTGATCCAATTCTGGCAGCACAAGAGCAACACCTATAGGTGCAACACACAATCAGGGAGTGCATTTTAGTGTAGATAGGCTGAAATAGGTACAGTGCATTTGTGTATTATAACTAAATAAATAAATAATCTTGATGAATCTACCACTAAGCCACTTTGTTGAATCAGCTCCATTAGAAAGCATAGCATGAGGAATGAAACTTCTCCTATTGATACTAGTGAACTCTGGAGTACATATAAGGCCCTTACTAATGAAGCCCCTCCCTATACCTCAGATCTAATCCCAAAATACATTCCTTCATGCAACCTACGTTCTGCCTGTGACCTTCGCCTCTATTCTCCTCTCATCACCTCTTCCCATTCCTGACTGCAAGACTTCTCCCGGGCTTCTGCCTGTCTCTGGAACTCTCTGCCTCAGCTCATCAGACTCTCCCCTTCCTTTCAAACCTTCAAACGCTCCCTAAAGACCCATCTGTTTAGGGAAGCATATGCAATGTATCTATACTAATCAGACATTTATATATGTATCATAGATAATCAATCAGTATCCACACTCCTTTTGTTTCAATGTACCCCTAACCCCTGTAGATTGTAAGCTCTTGTGAGCAGGGCCCTCTGATATACCTTTGTTTGTTAAACTCTTAAGATCCCTTTTTGTTTAAATTTATTGTGAAGCGCTGCGTAATTTGCTGGCACTATAAAAATAAATGATGATGATGATGATGAGTTCATGCCACCCTGAATGTGGTGGTAGCTCCAGGATAGCACTGCAAGGAGCATGTTTCAATGCAATAGCATTCAATGAATAGCCTCGACATGAGCAACCCATTGCGTTCACTTTAGCGAGACTGCACTTGCACTAGTGGTTGTAAATGAGTCTTTGTTCAGTGCATTAATCACCTCCATCTATAAGGGTTTATATACTGTACATTTTCATATCTCATATTTCATATTTTGGAATGTCAAATACATTTTGTAGTAGTTCTTTGTTGTTGGCTTATTTCTAAGAGCTTAAATGAAAACGCACCTAAAATAATGTTTAAACAGAGCATTGAGTAGATTGAATAATTTTTTCTCAGCTTAGTTAATAAAGATATCCACTTCCTTTTCATACTTTTAAGTCTAGTCACAAAGCTACATCATGTACTCAAAGTATAACAATACAAAGCTTAAATGCCTTTAATGCCATCTTTTTGTATAACAGTCTTCTAAGCCGATGGCTCCAAAAAAAAAAAACAAACCCTGAGACGTCACATATCAGATTCTCCCAGCGGCAAATACTTCAATTAACATACAGAAGAAACAGTTTTCCAAAAGAAAAAAAAAATTGCTGCTTAGGGAATATATTTTCTTAACAATCACTTAGAATATTTGAAGTGTCGCTCTTGCCCAGTTGATATGCCAAGAGACATTTACAAATAAATCACAGAGGAGTTCATTAATCAAATATGAGATTCTATCATCTACGAGATAATATGGCTTCATGCTATGCTTTCTAATGGAGCTGATTCAACGAAGTGGCTTAGTGGCTGATTCATCAAGATTATTTATTTATTTCGTTATTTTAGACATGTTCATGAATCAGCCTGTGAATCACACCCATAGGCTCACATAATATCAAGAGATAATTCTAGAGTGATGGTGTCCCATGCCTAATACATGCATTGCTCTATTAGGAATCAATAATTCTTCTTTTTCTTTGGTTACCAGTAGTTTTGTATTTCAGTTTATCTGATGTCTTTGGTAGCTTTATTATGTTTCAATGAAGGGTATTCATTACTGTAGGCTCTATCTTGTCTTATATCATTAATGAAATATTAACTTTAATGAAGGCAAACTGTGTATTGACTGAGTTTTAGCAAATACATTGTTTAAGTGATTTTGAAGGAATTAAGTCCTGCGTGCATTAAAGAGAAGGGAAAGTATTCATGAGGACTGATTACTGTGATTAGAATACCCAATCAATTATGTAAAGGTATAAAGGTAAAGCAAAAATGATTTGCTGGGTGAACTTCATGTAGAACCTCAACTGCTGGCTTGAACCTCATGTAGAACACATGAACATGGCTCACAGTGGTCTAAAGAGCAGTAGATGGAGGGGATGAGGGGAAAGGTTTGGCATGGTGGGTGAAAAGGTGGGCATAGAACATTTCCATGGGTTAGATTGTTTCTTATTATTGGGGCAGAAGAATAGTGGTGACATAAGAGAATGCCATCACCAACTTGTATATAGGATAACATTTTTTGATTATTTTTGAGTTTATGGTCTCCCTATGTTTATATTACTATCCCTGTGCTCAAAGGAACAAGTGACTCATATAACGCACCGTGCATATTTTCTCTGTTGTACCTCTTGCCACATTCTTGAACTTGAACTTTTATTCTTCATGGATACTTGCTGCTTTATTACATAGTATATGTATAAGTTATGCTATATAAGTGTTCCATACAAAAAAATTAGGTAGGCTACTTTGTTTTTATGTAGGCAGCTTTGTGTATATGTCTCAAAGTGATCAGCAAGAGTGATTTGACTGGAAAGAACTTGACTGTTATGATCAAACAATCCTTGGGCTATGTGGTTGGCTGATAAACTCTGCACTTACAGTGTCCTCTATAAACCTAAATATTTAGCAGTTGAGTCATCTGGCCTAAGCCTAAATGTGCAGATCTGTGTAAGTGCATAGTATCTGCATCTAGTGGCTTCCATGTAGCTGGCCAAAGTGAACCAACTTACTCCACTGAACTCTAGCTTGAAAACAAGGAGATTGCATTATAACCTGGTAACCTATGACTAGCTTGAAAGCAACCTTCTGTAATTATTATGTCTTTCATTTATAGCCAAATCTCAATTACATTAGACAGTTTATCCAAACTAAGCTGTACTTCATGCTCTCTCTGAGCAGGTCAAAAGAAAAGATTCTAACTAACAAAATGGCTTATGGAAGAGATAAGTGAGAAAAAAACACAGACTATGGGGCACATTTACTAATCCACGAACGGACCAAAAGCGTCCGAATGCATTTTTTTCGTAATGATTGGTATTTTTGCGATTGTTTTCATCGCCGTCGCGATTGTTTCGTATTTCGCGCGACTTTTTTGTCGCCGTTACAACTTTATCATATATTTTCCGCAACTTTTTTGTCGCTGTCACGAAAAATTCGGATTGGTTTTTCCGCCGTTTACTATAGCGCAATACGAAAAAATCGGCGATGAAATAATCGAGCAAAATGCGATAAAGTTGCGGTGGTGCGGAAAAAGCCGCAACAAATACGAAACAATCGCGACGGCGACGAAAAAAATCACAAAATTTTCGCTTCCAATCCGTTTTTTTCCCATTCGGGATTCGGATTCGAGGATTAGTAAATGTGCCCCTATGAGTGAATCAAGACAAAATGAAGTAGCAGTATCAAAAATACCTTTATAAAGACGATGCAAAGCCTTGCAACTATAATATTATTCAACATACTTCCTTGGTGCCTTAGAAGGTAACCTGCACTTATATCTAATAACAGTGCCAGCTCTATCCCATGATGTTTCCTGGTCATATAAATTATGTTTATGCTTGAGCTGTTTCTAGTTAAAATGTATTTTAAACAGTCCAACAATCAGCAGTCAATAATTATCCCCAAATATTAAGAAATGAATATTTGCCTATTGTAATACAAAACCAATATTTTTGTGATTAACTGCATAAACTGAAGGCTGACCTTGAAGCAAGTGGCAAAGCAAGATTAAATAATGTAAATGTATAATTAGTATAATAAATAAAAGCAGCTAGTATCTTTCTATATACTGATAATTGCAGTACAGCTTTAGCAACAGAAGGCATTCAAATGGGAGTTATAAAGCAGGATCAACTTGCCAGCCTTTGGTGTCCAATAGCCATCTGGTAACCTTCCATCAAACAGACATGCATTTCCATCTTCTGCATACAACTGCTCTCCATGCAACTGATATGTTCCTTTCAATTTTAGCACTACGGTGATATGTCAGTTTAACAAGTGTTCTCTACATGTGGATAAAATATGTCACAGGAGGTTTATGTAGTTAAGTAATTTAGTATTCCTTGGGAAGCAATCGCAAATAACAATTAGAGTATACTAATAGGTAATCTACTTTATAGGCAAATTGATCAAATATGTCAATTAGAAGAAGAATTAGCAGAATCACATCATATTCCTAGTATAATCTGGTTGTTTCAATCAACTGACCTCCTTTTATTCACTTTAGATCATGTACTAAAACATATTTTGACAATGATGATTATTTATGGAACAGAGGTTCCCACCTTGTTGTGTAGACACTATGTCCACTTGGCGATGGTTGGGATCTAAAGCCTTGGGTCTGCTCTGCTTTATGTAATAGGAAATGTACTTGTGTTTGCTTGATCAGATTTTTCAGAGAAATTTTTGCCCTTGATCCCGCTCCTGCATGCCCCTGTCCAGGTCGTGGCACCCTTTAAACAACTTTAAAATCAGTTTTCTGGCCAGAAATGGCTTTTCTAGGTTTTAAAGTTGCCTTCCCATTGAAGTCTATGGGGTTCGCAAAGTTCGCGAATATTCACACTTTTTGGCGTAAGTTCGCGAACGGGTTCGCAAACTTTTTTTTTGAGGTTTGCTACATCCCTAGTGATTGTGGTTTGTATCTCAGTGTAAGGCCAAGGGGCTTACAAAAGATATTGCCTGTTGTCACGTATTTTGCCTGAACTTTATTCAAGATGCAAGGCCAGATCTGTGTTATTGACAGTACATATACAGTACAACTTATTAAACCCAGTGTTTAATGCCCAAAACCTGTGCGGCACACATTGACTGGACATAGATTTAACCAGAGTAAGACGGGCTTCCTCTGAACTGGGTGTCTAATTGGAGAGCCTGTATGACCATTGGGTAGAATTACTGTCTAAGAAGACAGTAAATAAAAAGTCATTGCTATCAGGACTAGCTAATTAGATGCATATTACAATAATAATATTACATAAAGTCTTTGTATTAAATCTTCTGTTACTTATTGCTTATTGGGGCAGATTCACTAAAGTGCGATAACGCTTATCGCATGTTTTTCTGCATTAAAATTGACACGATAGATAAGTACCGATTCATCAAAGTCTTTTCGCAGGCGTTAAGACGCATATCGCATGCGCTAAATAACACATGATCGCAAGGTGTTAATTTTAGCGCATTGCGTTAATTCTCGCTTATAATAAATAATACTAACGCATGATTCACAAACACATAAGAAGCGTTAGATGCGCTAAATATCGCATTAGTCTGTGCAAAGATTAACACCTACTTGGGGCAGGCGGTACTTAAAGAAAATTGCGGTTTGTGAGCTTTTGGCAACACAATACGGATTTTCCGTGGGATTTATTCAAGTCTGTGTTGGCCCTAGAATGATGCAGCCTCCAGTTTGCAGGGAAATGGTCATTTTCAGAAAAGTAGTTTTACGAACGTAATGGTTACGTGCGTTAAATCATGCGTTAAATTGTGCGTTAAATCGTGCGTTAAAACATGCACTAATATAGCAAGCGGCGAAATATATCGCGTGCAGTGGGAATTAATGCATGCGTTGAAAATAACTCAAGAAAAACGCTCATTGCAAGTTAAATAACGCAAACAACATTGTGTCTAAATGAACGCAAGTATCCTATAGTGAATCGTGCGTTAAGTCGCAAACAATAAAAAGTGATAACATTTTTAACGCATGCTATAAATAGCGCTCGTTTTATAGACCTTTAGTGAATCAGCCCCATTGTGTTTTGTTTTTTTTCTACAGTTTTACACATATACATGGTACAACTAGCTACAAATTGTTTTACACTAGTCACTCAATAAATCACTTTAGAGAGCAGTCTTGAGAACACAAGGGTACAGACACACTTCAGAAAATGTTATGTAATTAACTCTTTAGCTAGGCTTCTATCTAGTCCTCAGACAGGATCAATAGGAAAGCAGCCTATCAATGACCTTTCTGTCTGCTTCTATATCACCACCTCACCTTTGCTTCTCACAGTCTCCATCATCCATTTTCATCACTTCTCTTTTATAGACATTATTTTTGTTTGTAAATGCGGAGATAAATAGGTTTTTTTTTTTTTTTTTTTTTTGCAATTCAAGCTTTCTCTACAAATGATCTCTAAAGGCCAAAAGACCCAGTGGGTGAGCTTTGGCCTATAGGATAAACCCATGTAAATGGGATTTTTCTAAGAGCCTTAAGGAATTTGTTCCCAGAATCCCTTTTAACTATTTGCATACGTATGAGACGGTCTCCTCAACCCTTTTAGCTTGTTCGTGAAACCCCACTCCTGGCTCTACCTAAGCTGATTAGAAAACCCTGTACTACACTGATGAGCCCCAAGAAGGGTGAAACCGGTCTGTAGTTGGGAATCTGATCAGCTATTATCCTGGCTTCAGCCAGGCCAAAAGACCCAGTGGGTGAGCTGTAGCCTATAGGATAAACCCATGTAAATGGGATTTTCCTAAGAGCCTTAAGGAATTTGTTCCAAGAATCCCTTTTGACTATTTGCATACGTATGAGGTGTTTTCCTCAACCCTTTTGACTTGTTCCTAAAAAATATAAAACCTTCTCTTGGGGGCAGATTTACTAAAACTAACATTTCTCATTTTTTGAATTTAAAATTCATGTAGGAATCAAGAATATTTCAAATATTGCAATTTTTTTAGTTGTCGCATAAAAAAACCAACACCAATAACCAAAACCTCTAAAGGCCACACTTTTATTTCTGCAAATTTTAGCGCTAAAAATCCGAATTTGAAAAAAAAAATTAACGGTTAGTTAATGGCCCCTTTAAAGTAATATTTTCCACATTATGGATGGACTTTTAGCAACACTGGGCAAAACAGGAAGTAGTGTGGGAGCAAAAGGCAGAACTCTGCCCATTAATTGGCTGATGGGGCCTAGCATGTATGTGTGCCTTGGCTTGTTTGTGTGCACTGTGAATCCTATGATCCCAGGGGGTGGCCCTTAATTCATAAAATGGCAATTTTCTATTTAGCATTACCCAATAGCACATACTACTAAAAAAGTATATTTTGAAAATGGTTTATTTAGATGAAGCAGGGTTTTACATATGAGCTTGTTTATGCAATATATTTTTATAGAGACCTACATTGTTTGGGGGTATAGTTTTCCTTTAAAATAAAATGTATTAACTTGATAGTCTTTGTCATTTCAGAATGCTTTGACAGGTGTTACACTGTGTTTCCTAGCATCTAAATGTCCATACTATATCTTGAATCGGTTTTTATGAATCTTCATTAGTTTAAGACCACCTGAACTTTGTATTTCTCAGCAAAACTGGAGTCAAGCAATTTTGTGAAAGAAAATAACTAACCATTAAAGAGCAATTAATACAATCTCAATAGACATAAAATAATTCAGGCAAGGTATTCAAATTGAAGTTTAATGATGAATGATGAATTTACAAATTTTCAGAGACTAAAATTTGGCATCCGTGATCAAAGGTCTTGTAATGAGTTTTTGTGTATGACTTATCATTAAAGTGGGAATAATAGTGTTTGTGGTAACAGTGTGTTCTGCGTAATATTTGAATTAATTTAGTTTAATGATTAAAAAGTACAAACAGAGTGCCTTATTTTTACACTCACCTCATTTATGCGGGAGAAAGCAGTTCTTTACAGTTACTCTACTTTCTAAGTGCAAAAAGGGATAATAAAATTGCAGTATCTTTAGTCTAAAAGAGAAAACATAGTAGAATTAAGAAAAGGAAAGTCATTTTGGCATTTTACTGCCAATGGATTCACCACATAAGTGCCACCTAGAACACTATATTTATTCTGCAGAAACCATTACCATACCTGAGAAAAGAGCCCTAGAAGCTTTCTCTGTTTGTTTAAGATAGCAGCTTCCATTTTAGCTTGGTCTTCCTAGCTTCCTGCTGCAGCTCTAGCCGTTCGTAGCTCAGATCACACATTCCTACGGGAGGGGGGAGTGAGTTCTTAGCATTCTTATGGGAGGGGGGAGCAGGAGAGGGGAGAGAGCTGTGCAGACTCTGGCCCCAGGAATGAAGGATTGAATGAAGTCAGAAAATGAAGAACATGTTCCGAAAAAAGAAGACAATAAAACCTGTGTTTCTTTTGATAGAGGACTCAGTGCAGCGTTTCTGTGAGTGCTTATGGCTGTATTTACATAGACGTTTCTAATAAATCTTACTTAGTTTTTACTTTTCCTTCTCTTTAAACACAAAAATAAACAATTTCTGTTCACTCTTTTTTTACTGAAATTAAGAATAGCAATATTATACTATATAAGCACAAGTCCTGGTTGGTGAACTCTCGTTAGACATTTTGGACAGTGCATTTTAGTTCACGAAGCGGCAAAAACACACCCGCATTTTTTTGACATGCCCATGACTTTTTTGCCATGTCCGCAACTTTTTCTTCAAATTTTTTTTTGGCAAATTTTCTCGACCGCTTTGCGAAGTTGCACATTAAAGAGTTCAGCATTCCAGATAACAGGTCCCATACCTGTATAATATTCCTGGATGGACAAAATTCCCATCTCTGATATATTCATAACTTTATTTATAAAAGATTAAGTGGCCAATCGAAAATATGTTGGAGATCAATTTCTTGAGTAAATGTAAATGTCTTCCTTAATCCCCTGGTTAATTAATCTCTATTTAAAAGATATAAAGCATTTTCCAATTTAAAAATGAGGTGTAGAGCTTGTTCACTGGTTTTCCACTGAAGCAGTGATCTTTAATTCCTACATTCACCTTGAACAAGGTCTCGGCTATTGACTATTATTTAATTGGTAACCCTCAATGGATGCTCCAGAAAATGTTGCCATTTATATTTTCATTCGATTCTGTAAGGACTTCCATCCTCCAGGGACGAGATGTTGACTTGCACCAGTCATCAAATGAAGTTTTATTTCTTCTTTGTCATTTTCATTTTTGTAATGTCATCACTCACAATTATAAAGACATCGGCCACAAATGTTCTTAGTTTTTGTTCTTAGTAATTGTTATCTGAAACAACTACACATATTAGGTTTTTATGTACAACATGTCTATTTTATATTAGAAGAATACCCAACAGTAGGTTTTTGAATCAGCCCTTTTTAATCATGGGCGATCACCACCTTTGTAGGTAATTATTAGCAATGAAAATTATTATTATTAATGATAAAAAAAACTAGCCAGTTTATCTGAATTATTTGTTGCTATACGGCATTGCTAGTTTTACTCTGCAGAGTATCTATGATTTGATATTTGGTACAAAAAAAATGACACATCCAAATTATATAAGATCCCTTATTTTTTACATCAAAATCTTTAGGTGTAAAGTAGAAGAGATAAAAACAAAAGACCAAAACTACTTTGGGCATTTAGTATTGGATATTTAGCAAATAAATTATAAAGACTTTTTTATCACATGAATGTCTTCCACCTGGCATTAAAATATGGAACTAAAATAATAATAAAAGGCATTAATAAGATCTGCCATTACCACATCACTAGGAAGGGCATTCCCCAACTTCACTGCCCTCACCGTAAAAAAAAAAACAGCTACGCTGCTTCAAGAAAGTTCCCTTCCTCTAATCTAAAGGGGGGTGGACCTCTGGTGCGTTGTATCTATAAAGTGACAAAATTACGTTTTCATCCCTTGAGATTCCAGGTCACAATTATCATGATGGTGAATATTTAAACTGGTGCTGATTGGCAGTATGACAGGTACTCAGCTGAGGGGTAATCTATTATTTTACGTGGTGGGACCTGAGAGACCTGGAGTTGGGCAGCCCGGTACAATAAAACTTTTGTACCTAGTGGTTCTGAAGAAATAGGCTTTTAAATTCTCTGTAAGAAAATGGCCCAACATAGGAGGGCTAACTCCTCAGGACAAGACTCAGCAGTCTATCTACACCTCAAAGAAAAAGGTCACTCTTTTGAGGACAGTAACGTGGATATTTTTGACCGAGAAGACAGATGGTTTGAAAGAGGTGTGAAAGAGGCCATTTATGCCAGCCTGGAAAAACCATCCCTGAACAGAGGAGGGGGCCTGCAACACCGCTCGTCATCAACATACAATGGCGCGTTGACATCCTTACCCCGGCGGTTTCACAACAGTTCACACTTCCAGTCATGTACAGGTATAGGACCCATTATCCAGAATGCTCGGGACCAAGGGTATTCCGGATAAGGGGTCTTTCCGTAATTTGGATCTCAATACCTTAAGTCTACTAAAAAATCAATAAAACATTAATTAAACCCAATAGGATTGTTTTGCATCCAATAAGGATTAATTATATCTTAGTTGGAATCAATTACAAGGTTTTGTTTTATTTCTACATGGATAAAGGAAATCAGTTTTAAAATTCTGAATTATTTGATTAAAATGGAGTCTATGGGAGACGGGCATTCCGTAATTCGGAGCTTTCTGGATAACGGGTTTCCGGATAAGGGGTCCGATACCTGTACTTTGAAGGATTAACACCTGCATCACTGAGAATCATGGTACCATTGTGACTGGATCTTACCTTCTTACACCTGTCAGTTTCAGCTAATACCTAACTGAATAAGTTCAATGGAACCACTGTGATTGGATGTCTGTGACTGTACTACCCTCAAGAATTTAAATACCGGGGAATTCCCTACAAGTCATTTGAACTGAAGAAGCCACTCGGATGAGTTGGTGAAACGTTATCAAGAAAAACTCAGAAAAGTCCAGTTGTTCTTAATTCTACTAGATACTGTATATCATGGCCTGGATGAATGAGAATCTTAATAGACATGTTTTTAAATCTTAATTTTGTGGAATAATTAGGCAACTCTGTATCTTCTGTCATATAATTGATGTAGAAAAGGAAATTTGCGTTCTAACTAACGCTCGGATTTTTAATTTTGTATTCAGATTTTTTAGCACAGAAAAAAAAAACTTTTTCTAAATTTACTGTGCAACACAGATGGCTAAAAATCCGAATCCGACAATTCGGCAGCTAAAACTTGCCAAGATCATGTAGAAGTCAATGGTAGACGTCCTTTCCCTTCCCTAGAGGATCCTTCTTTCCTACGAAACTTAGGGGCTGATTTACTAAGACACGATTTCGAATCCGAATTGGAAAAATTCCGATTGGAAACGAACATTTTGTGAAGTTTCGCGCAAGTTTTAACGCTACGAAAAAATCGCGACTTTGCGCAACTTTCGTAATGGCTACGAAAAACTCGCGTTTTTACGCAAAAATCGTAAAGATGCCGAAAAAATACGAAAAAAATCGCAAAATTACCGATCATTACGAAAAAAACGCAATCGGACGCATTCGGCCCGTTCGTGGGTTAGTAAATGTGCCCCTTAGTGTCACGATCTCCCTGAGGAGATGCCATGGAGTACCAGGAAGGTGGGAGCCTGAAGACTGGGTAACCCGGAGTGTAACCATAGGTCACAGAACTGGTGTCAGAGGCCATGTTGATAGTGAAGAACTTTTAATAAACTTAGTGACTTAACAGTGCACACAAAGGATATACAGACTGAATCTTGAACGGCAGGCAGAGGCAGAATCAAAAACAGGCAAAAGGTCAGGGCAAGCAGCAGTCAAGCGAAGTAAAGGACAGGCCAAGGTCAAAACCGGGAAATCAAGGCAGAACTAGAAAGGGCTCAGGAACAAGGCAGAAGGCAGGATCAGGACACGGAACTGGAGCTTGGAACCAGCGAGAACAAGAACAGACACAGGGAACACGAAGGCAGGGTCACGAGAGACAATTAATGACCAAGCAAGGGGCAATGGTCAGGGAAAGGCTTATAAAGGGTGAAGATTAGGAGATGGGAAACACATGAGGTAAGGAGGTGGGCGGAGGAAAGGGAGCAGACAGAAAGTAGGAGACAAGAGAAGAAACAGATAGAGCCCAAATGCCTCCAGTGGCTATAGAGGCAAATGCATGCCGTCAGGAACACCCCAAGTGGCGTTCGAATCCCGCTGATCCTGACACTTAGTTTGTGCCACAATTCCAAAAATAGACGTTTCGTTGAGACAAGTAAAAAAATTTGGAGTTTTACGAGTTTTCTGTGATTTTTTTCCCACACAGACTTTTTCAGTTCAGACTTTTTAGTAACTGTCAGACATTTGTAAAAATGGATTTATTCTTATCTACCCCAAAGTGTTCTGCTCCTTTTAATAAACTCAGTCAACAAATATTCTTAGTATAAAACAAAATAATTGTCAGTTGCTTCCATGTTCAGTTAAGAATGTGACAAAAAAAAAGGCTAATACTTTCAAATAATTGCAACTTTTTTATTTATTTAGCACAAATCATTTTATTGAATCAATTAATGAATTCCTGATTGGTATTTTGAGCTGAATCAAACAGTGGGAAGCTATTGTTAAAAGTGTTTTCTAATTAAGGGGTTATCTTTCTCTTTTTCATCTAATATTTTGAATTTTATACCCCCAAGAAAACACTAGTTTTGGAGAAAATTTATTGGATAAGAGAATTTCATCTTTCCCTATTCTCCTTTTCATTATTTGGTAACATTTCCAACCTGAGACATTTGCAAAATGAAAACATCTGGAACAATATCCATTCTACAGACATATTTTTTTCCAGTGAAAAGTCTAAATCAACCCCAAAGTCTTTGCATGGATTATTAGACAAGTAATTTAATTGCTCTTTTGTCAAGAGAATAAAATGATTCCCCTGTGGCAACCTATTGACTCCTTCAACCTTCCCTCTTTAAACTACACTGAGTTCAAAAGCTGATGCTGCAAATATTCTATTTATAATGATTAATTAATTCTGAGCTAAGCAAATGTTCTAGACTGCAAGAAAACATAAATGACAGCTTGCTTAAAATAATTAACATAGAAAGTATCGGGATCATTTTTCTCTTTTCACTGTCGAAAATGAAGAGAATTTAATTTATAGGAAATAAAAGGTATTTCAGATGATGGTGTGCATATCACATAAATAGCTCTGTGGAAGAAGAATTGTGATAAGATACAGTTTAACATTGACTAAAATAGAACATTTTTATAGTGCCACAGTTTTGTAGGTGTTGGACTCAATACTGAATACCTAGAAATCTGACACAATGAATGCTGGGTAGTGAATCCTGTGAACAATTGATCACAACAGAGAACCAAGCAAGTTATTTGTCAATCACAGGATATAAAATGTCATGTAGTCACCTGACTTTCTTGGGGAAAAAAAATCTGTTTGGTCATTGAAATCAGGCTATGTGAGTAGTGATGGGTGAAATAATTCGCCAGGCATGGATTTGCAGTGAATTCCCGTGTTTAGCCATTGGCAGATTACTTTACGGCCAAAAAAATTTGCAGCATGACAAGAAATTGTCACCCGCATAAAAAATTTGTTGCACATAAAAAAAATTGTCACTGGCATTTTCGGCATTTCAGGGATTTTTTGCAGTTTCGAGAAACCTTTTCAAAGATTCACAAAATTTTTGGCAAAGCAAAACAGGACAGATTCGCTCATCACTTTATGTGAGCTAAGCTATGTTTCTCTTCTTTGATACTATAGCCCAGGCCTGTCCAAATGGAGGCCCACAGGCACTTAAAAAGAATTTTATTGCCCCTAGTCTGCTCGAAGGCTCCATAGTCTTCACTGTATGACATCATTATTTTAATTTAATCCATCCCTCAAACATGCTAGATAAGAAATAATTGGCCCAACCTATTAAAAGAACAGTAACATCAAAAATGTAAAGTGTATCAAAGTAATTAATAAATTATGTACTTTTCCCCTAAACTGTTAAAAGTTGTGTGTATAAACCCTACTATAATTTATATAAATAAGCTGCTGTGTAGCCATGGGGGCAGCCATTCATATTGAAAAAAGGAGAAAAGGCACAGGTTACATAGCAGATAACAGTTGCATAGATTCCCATTGTATTCTACAGAGCTTATCTGTTATCTGCTTGTGTAACCTGTGCCTTTTCTCCTTTTTTTAATTTAAATGGCTACCATCATGGCTACACAGTAGCTATAAAGGCCTGAATAGACTCTGGGTTTTTATATGGCTGTTTCTTTATCTACTGTATATCAATGCTGAGGTAGGCAATTACCCATTAAACCAAGCTGATGCCTTGGTCTACTCATAGCCTGATTACTTTTACCTACCACATGTAAATGCTGTCTCCACATGTGTCTTGAACAGGTCAAGTGAATAGGCTATTTCAGGAGTCCCCAAGCTTTCTTACTCGTGAGCCACAGTCAAATGTAAAGACTTGGAGAGCAACACAAGCACCATAAAAGTTCATGGAGGTGCCAAATAAGGGCTAAGATTGGCTATTAGGCAGCCTCTATGCACACTATCAGCTAACAGGTAGGAAATCTTGTTTTTATTCAACCAAAACTTGGCAGGTCAGGAATTCAAAAATAACTCCCTGGTTTGGGGGCACTGAGTGCAACATCCAAGGGGTTGGGGAGCAACATGTTGCTCATGACTCACTGGTTGGGATCCCTGGGCTATATCAACAAAAAGAGCCTTATCAACTTGTATTCTGGCTTGGAAAGGAGCAGCCACCACAACATAATATCTAACCTAGATCTTTATCTGTAAATGCTAATGTTTGTGAAGATTCTCATTCATCCAGGTCATGATATATCTGTAGTAATAAGTCAAATTAACTGGACTTGCTGTGTTTTTGCTTGAAGACATTTTGCCAGTCATCCAACTGGCTTATCTGTCTATAAGTCTAAGGGGCCCATTCACTAAACCACAATTAAGTATCTATGAGAAAAAATAGTATTTTTTCTTATCGAATATTTCGTAATGTCCACGATAATTTTGTTAAAATTCCACAAATTTTTCGTAGTTTTTGTTAACTCTCACAAAAAAGTTGTACTTTGCACAAAGGCTATGAACATTTCGGAATTCATTCAAGCTTTGGTATCGTGACTATCTTTTCACCAGGTTGGATCTGTAGAGTGCCATTGAGTCCTATGGAAGGCTTCCAAAATCATACATTGAAGGTTTCAAAGTCAGAAAGGTTTTTGTGCCATTTACGATCGTTTGGATCCAAAAATTTTGTGACTTTCGGATCGCAATGACAATATTTTCGTACAACTGATAAAAGCATTTTCGTCACATTTTAGAACATCAGAAACTATCGTGGTTACTCCGAATTTTTTCCATATCGTGATTTTAACCACAAAAAAATCGGATTTTAAGGAATCGGCCCCTAACTGTCTATTCAGTATATTCAGAATTCAGTATAGAGATGAAATTGTAAATTTAATATTTCAGTTGAGCAATAAGATGAATATCCGTTATCTACATACAGTATCTTGTCTACGTGTCTAAATATTTAGACACGCAGTTCTCTTCTCTCTCCCCTCTCCTGCACCCCCCTGCCATAAGAATTCATAAAACTCCCCCCCCCTCCCTTAGGAATGTGCAATCTGAGCTATAATGACTACAGCTATACAGCAGGAAGATATGAAGACCAAGCTAAAATGGCAGCTGCAATCTTAAACAAAAAGAGAAAGCTTCTAGGGCTGTTTACTCAGGTATGGTAAAGCTTTCCACAGAATAAATATAGCGCTCTAGGTGGCACTAATGTGGCAAATCTACTTTCCTTCTCCTTAAGGATTTACTTATGCAATATGAAAATATTAAGTGAAGTTAGAACCTATGAAGATTCCATAGCTGAGGTGCCCCTTCTTTATTCATCATTTGGAAGCATTCTCTATATAAAGTCCATGAAAAAACTATATTGTTATTTACTTACTAGTTCTGCTCACTCAAGCAATACCTTACAGCATATTGAATACAAAAAAAAATGGAAGATGACCTCAAAAATGGTAATTTCTTTTGCCGTTAATTTCTTTTCTTCCATTTCTGTGCATTTCAATGCATGATGTTGATAATTAAAACTTTTCTTTTTTGCCAGCCCCCATGATGGATGTTACATGGAGCTATGGCAGACAGTTCCGGCTAAACCAATGTGGGAGTAAATGATTTCAGTAAGCATGTAAGACACAGAGTGATTCAGCCTCCCTAAAGGAGGAGAAAGTAAGTGTTTTACAACTTGCAATGCTATCCTTTGAGAATATACTAGGATTACATGCTTTATTGCTTCTTGTTCAGTAAACTGTTGTTCACATTTATCTGTAACTTGTTCTCTCTAGAATAAATTCAGAGTAGCATCTAATAAATAATATGCCTGCGTTCGCAGAGGGATAGTAAATTGTCTTCTTTGGAACAAAAGAGAAAACAGTAAGATGTATAGCGACTGTACATTTGACAGGGACTGTGTGTCAGCTGAGAGGGGTTTTTTTTTTTCCTCCACTGCTGCTTCACTTTTTCCCATAAGGCAAAAGGTGATCCAGTAACCTCTAATTACTATGTATAAATATAAAAGCCAAATAAAATATGTAAACACTGCTGGAGACGATATGCTTCATTTTCTTATTTTTATAGCGTGCCACTTTTATTGAAAACAGCAGGTGAAATTCAAATGGAGCCCATTTTTAGCCTCCAACTATCGTGCAGATTGTTTGCTTTTATGTAATTGCAAAAAAAAAAAGACTGCTTTGGTCGAAGTTCTTCAAAACTTTACTGCTAATTTTGGCTATAAACCTGCTAATGAGTTAATTGTAAAACATTAGTGAATCAAGCAATAAGAATCCATCTGTTTATAACTTTTCTGAGAACTCTCCTGTGTACACTCTGTAAAGACATGGCAGCAGCCCCAAAAATGATGTCTCCTGTAAAATTCCATTTTTCTTATTCATAGAGTTCACTTTGCAGATTGACACTTTTTTATGTCTGTTTAAAAAAAAAAGGCACCAAATAAAAAGCGACTGCAATTTAACTCATGGAGGTTTCAATTCACAAATTTACGCACACCCATGTAGGACTGTAGGACTGTAGGACTATGAATTAATCATTTATCAAGTGTCAGGCTTAAACCAGCATCTGAGGTGAAGCTATCTGGAACATGTGAACTTTAGTAATGAGCAAAATGGTGAAAAATTTGGGAAATGCATTAAAGAAGACGACAATTTTTTCTTACGTGCGACAATGTTTTCTTATGCATGTGACTTCTCATTCCAAATGCATAGAAGTCAATGGATGTTCTTAATGTTCGCTGCAGTTTTGCAAAAAAAATTGCAGATGCCAAAATGTGGAACTTTACCGCGAAGCCATGCCTGGCGAACAAATCCGTTCATCACTAGTCAGTGTTGGACTGTGAATAGGGGCCCACCAGAAAACCTTAGACCCTAGGCCCACTCTCCAAACAATTTTTCCTCCTTTCCTCACCCAACCCCTTTATTCTCCTAGTCTCTTTTATTACATGCTAGCATCTATTCTTCCATCTATTTCTCCCCTTTCTTCCAATTCAGCAATAGGGAATGACCATGAAACAGGCCAAATGGTCATGAGCAAGAGTCCCCACTGACACCTGGGCCCACTGGGAGTTTTTCTAGTATCCTGCTGGGCCAGTCCGACACTTTCACTAGTGAAGTTTCTTTAACAAGAAGACAACAGAGTCCCTGATTTTATTCCCTTCACACCATCTTTTCACAGCAATTTTCCAATTTGCATTATTTTTGGCAAAATATTTACAGAAACAATAGAGACTAATAGGTACAATTTTATCCTACATAGTTATCTGGGTTGAATAAAGACCAAGTGCATCAAGTTCAACCCCTTCAAATGATTCACAATCTGTTGCCAAAATTCTAAAAGGTCTTTGTAAATAATGGACTTTTTAATTAGTATTTTCACAAGATTCTTTAGTTCATAGAAGCTCTGAAATTACAAACATATTCGCAGAGAAAGCTTTCAAACAGTCTCTAGAATCTAAAAATCACTAATTAAGTTGTAAATATTAAGGAAAGTCCAAATGCACTTTTAAGTGCTTTTAAAGGAGAAGGAAAGTCATTTTGGCATTTTACTGCCAATAGATTAGCCACATAAGTGCCACCTAGAACACTATATTTATTCTGCAGAAACCATTACCATACCTGAGTAAAGAGCCCTAGAAGCTTTCTCTGTTTATTTAAGATATCAGCTGCCATTTTAGCTTGGTCTTCCTAGCTTCCTGCTTGCAGTCAAGCCATTATAGCTCAGATTACACATTCCTAAAGGGGGGGGACGGGTGAGTTTTATGAATTCTTATGGGAGGGGGGAGCAGGAGAGAGGAGAGAGCTGCACAGACTGTGGCCCTAGGAATGAAGAATTTTTCTGAGAGAGGAAGTCAGATACCCTAAGAACATTACAAAAAAGGAGACAAGAAATCCTGTGTTTCTTTTGATAGAGGACTCAGTGCAGCGTTTCTGTGAGTGCTTATGGCTGTATTTACATAGACCTTTCTGATAAAGCTTACTTAGTTTTTACCTTTCCTTCTCCTTTAAGCACTTTTAAGCAACCAAACCATTTTGGGACTTTTATAACTGTAGTAACCAAGATAACTTTATATAAAGATAAAAAAGCAATACAGTAATAAAATGCAAACACAACATAAACTCTGCACTGCACTCTGCATAACAGCAGTGGTGTAACAAGCACATCCTAATTCTTACTACTAGTTCTCAGAAGAGCGCCCCCACTACATGTGGCAGGCGCGGAGAGGGGGCACCATTTGCACATTTTTTGTGCAGGTATTGACGGGAGAGGGCAGTTTTTCTTTTAAATAGACCCCACGGTCCAGGCCTCCTTGTCCACCAGCCCCCCCCCTCACACAACCGTAGGGTCTGCTACCTTTATAGTTACGCACCTGATAGCATGAAGTGCAAATGCAATTGTGTTCATTTTGCATCAGGTGCAACAGCCACTTGCAACCACAAAAACTTAGGGATTGTGGGCAAAAATGCTCATTATGGGAGAAAAACATGGAAACTGTGCACTTTGCTCACTGCACTTGTTGTTGCAAATGAGCCCTTATAGCTTTTCCATAACTTATTATGTCCATAATCTACCACAATTCTGCATGTCAGTTTAAGGGATAAATTAAAATTGTACTTTTGCACGAAAGTATCTCTTTGATAACAATGACAAACTTGATGGCAAAGCTAGAATGAAGAAGAATAGTAGAATTTAGTTAGTTAGTAGAGGTTAGTTGCAGAGGGACACATTATCCTAAATTATACCATTGCTAACTATGCACCGCAGAAGTAGTACCATATCTAACCTCGTCCCTGTAGCCTTTGCAACACTAGGAATTATTTGTAGCAATGGTAAAATGCAAGATGAAGAGTCCTTTCCTTGAACTGAATTGTAAGCATTAATAGAAAACAAAGCAATGGATTTTGGAGACAGCAGGAATAAAGCTCTGAGAGCCCTACGCTGCTTCCCTGAACAAAATTTAGTGATAGTTAAACTCTTCATATTATTTTATAAGTTGGTGTTTTACATTTTAATCTGCTTTTCATCACCAAGCAATGCGCCATATTCTATTACTAAAAGCTATATTGTGTTATGGCTGTACACAGTATTTTCCAAGAACAAGCTTAAATGTAGAGCTGCTTTATGTGTAATTTTATTTTCCTTGCTTGGGTCTTGTAGTGTCTTGGATATGTTTTGCTCTTTTTATTGTATTGTGGTTGAAAGATGACAAGATGAAGAGTCAATGCCCTAAACTGTTAAATATTCACTATCTCGCAACAAAATCACCATTGTACATCATAATAATATGTCTCACAGACTTGGCTGCATCTCCCTGCTGGTATAATAAGGCATAACTTAGCAACAGCTCAAGTCACACACTCCTAGAAATACAACCATGCTGCCTTTGCCAATTTCCACAAACTCAAGTGGTTATTTTTCTGGCATATTTTATGCATTTAGTGCCGAGTTAATTAAACACATTTGGAGCTCATTTATTGGCACTAAGCTAATTTGCCCAAGTAACCCAGTCAGCTGCAAGTACCAGCTAATGCTTGTTACTACAAGCAATTGTGCCCAGTCTTAGTAAATGAGCCCTGATTGCATTAGGCATATTCATTATGTGTGAAAATGTCATTGGCATTGGGAGTAATTTACCCATGGGTAGAGCAACAATTGTGACTTCAAAACCCACCTAGATTTACTTATATAGTATTCTGGATCTGATTTAAGGAGAAGGTTGGTACACTGTTGTAAGTCTTTGGGGCACATTTACTAAGACCGAACTGGAAAAATTCGGATTTGAAAACGAACACTTTATCGTATTTTTGCGATTTTTTCGGCGTCTTTACGACTTTTTCGTTACTAATACGATTTGTGCGAAAAAACGCGAGTTTTTTGTAGCCATTCCGAAAGTTGCGCAAAATCTGGCGATTTTTTGTAGCGTTACAACTTGCGCGAAAAGTTGCGCCTTTTTCGTAGCGTTAAAACTTAAAAGGTGCGACGTTTCGCGCAAGTTTTAACGCTACGTAAAAATCGCAACTTTTTGCGCAAGTTTTAACGCTACGAAAAATCACCAGATTTTGCGCAACTTTCGGAATGGCTACGAAAAACTCGCGTTTTTTCGCACAAATCGTATTAGTAACGAAAAAGTCGCGACAATTTTCCGGAAAAAACGCAAAATACCGATCATTACGAAAAAAACGCAATCGGACGCATTCGGCCCGTTCGTGGGTTAGTAAATGTGCCCCTTTGTGTGTCTATCATCCATCATATCTTTCTCTTCACGTTGTTGTCCAGATCTGATATTATCTTATTTGCACCTGAAGTATCACTATTGTACCAATTAAACTAAAGCTTAACCAAAAAGTAGGCTAGAAATGTTTAATGTTCTGAGTTTCTGTACCAGCCCAAGGCACCCACAGCCCTTTAGCAGGATCTGTGCCCCCAAAGATGCCCCAGTAGCCCCCCCATCTTCTTTTCTGCTGATTCCCTGCACATGTGCTGCTGTCACTTATCTATACTGTATATATACACACATTACGGTTTTGCAAATGGACCCGCAACCCATGGGACTGTGGGTTTACCCTTAGCTCAGGCGGGTTGCAATTGAAATTTGTGCAACTGTTGTGGGTTCGGGTGGGGTGCGGGTCAGACTGGGGAAGTACACTCTTCCTCTGCCCCAAAATGTATTGGATCCTAATGCATGTACAGAGCAGAAAGAAGCGGGTAGGGGTTGGGTGCCAGTTCTACAACAACAATTCAGATTTTCATTACATGGCAGCTCAGAAACCAGTGCAGTTAGCAACAGAATTTAATAGCAAGAGTTTATATGACATGTGAACCTCATTTTCTGCCTTATGATTTGCAACCATCCCCTTAGCAGTCATGCTGACACTCCGAACAAAATCCAAGATGGTGAGCCCTTAGCACAACTTTAAATGCCTGAATCATTACTGTCATAGAGATTCTAAAACTGTAGGCTGGTTCAGTAAGTTCAGTATATTAAAAAAACGGCATTTTCTACCTATATTTGTTTTAAGGGTTTAGTTCTACTTTAAATGCCCCGCACTTGAAGAACTTAACTATTTAATCACTCTTCTACTGAACCTGTACATAATTGAATCAGTTAGAGCAAATGTATGTAACCGTTGTCAACCATGATGTGTGGTTAATCCATAGATATTAATGCAAGAGAATCTGTACTGACACAGACATAAGCCTGGGTGTCACAACACACACAGATAGCTGCCACAGAATGTCTGTGGTTCCATTATACAGGTCAGTAAACTGACATGACTGATTGCATTCTAATTTACCCTTTTATTATATTTTAGAGCAATCTTAGCCCCTTTTTATCCATTATTACAAATAACTGGTTTAACTATACAGACATTTATAAGCATGCATACCTTTGTTTATAATGATTAGGGCCATGGCACATATGGCTGTTTTTGTAGCATTACCTTAGCAGGCCATTGTTTCTCAATAAAAACTTTACACAAATTCATGATGTAAGCCTAAGCTTAGCACAGTCAGACACAGTATCTGATTTTCTAGTCTTTTAAAGAATGGATTATATGTCAGCACCATGTATGTTCTTTGTGTGTTATTGGGAAAATCACAGTGATCGGAACACACAGAGGATCAATGTAATTGAGCAGCCTTAATCAAGTTTGCATATTCCATACAAGGTTATACAGAGTGAGATGGATGGTGAATGGGGTTACTTAGCTTTTCTTATGCAAAGAGTGTATCAAAAGTATAATTTGGGTAACGTGTCAGACTTACTCAAGGAGTTGAAATGCTTGGGGAAAGTCTCCTACAGTTCATTTTCAAGGTCCCTTTGCAAATGTGAAATGCTGAGAAACTAAGACATAGATGTTTACTGAAAGCAACATCACCCCAAGACACTGAATCATATTTTCAATGCTGACATCAACTATATGAGCCACACACTGTATAGGAATACTTGGCAATACACAAAGGATGTTGTGGCTCCCTACAGGTCCCCAGCAGCAAAACATTACAGCAAGCAGTAACTGGTTCTTCCTTAGCCAATGGGAGGCTCCATCACCTGTGCGGCTATAGCCGAACCTGTCTTTGGACACCAAAGGGTTCCTTCAAAGTAAGCAAATTGCATGATCCCTTTTAAATAATGTTCCTTTGTTTACAGAATTGCCTGAATATTCAAGATTTTTGTTAACAGGAGCACAGAACTTTCATTAAACAGAAATTCATATACTTCTTTGTAGCCAACCAATATTTTGTATTACTTGTTGCAAGCAATGAATTGAAGAAGGAATCATATGAGTTTGGGTTGACCATAACATTCTTTGAGTGACTATATACATTAGTATTTAAACATTGCACCGTGAGAAAACATGTGCGATACAATAAGGAAGTATATGGCATAATCTTACTTTTTGGGTTTCATTGGTTAAAGAATGGAGAGCAGGTAAAGCCTTGGCCGTATGGTTGAAGATAAATAACCAAACTAATGGGGAATAGCTTGCTAATTACATAGTTACATAGGGTTGAAAAAAGACCATCAAGTTCAACCCTTCCAAGTAAACCCAGCACACACAACCTATACTTACCTATCTATACACTCACATATAAACTATATATACAACCACTAATACTAACTGTAGATATTAGTATCACAATAGCCTTGGATATTCTGCTTGTTCAAGAACTCATCCAGGCCCCTCTTATAGGCATTAACAGAATCTGCCATTACCCCATCTCTAGGAAGGGCATTCCCCAACCTCACTGCCCTCACCGTGAAAAACCACCTACGCTGCTCTAAAGGGGTGGCCTCTATTGCGTGATAGTTTTTATGGGAAAAAAGAACATCCCCCAACTGCCTATAATTCCCTCTAATGTACTTGTACAGAGTAATCATGTACAACCCCAACCTCGACAGTCTAACCTCATAGCTGAAAACTTCCATCCCCTTTAATAGATCTCATTATGGATCTGACCTAAATAATAATGGCAAATGGACACTATTTAGCGATGGAAAGTACTGTTCCATCTCAGGATTACCCCAACACTTTTTTCCATTTTGTAAATAACTGTATATATACTGTAATAATATATAGCAGCAGCAATGATTATAGGCAGTACCCGAGGCAGACTGAGCCTTAACAGAGCCTGGTTTTGTTAAAGACCAAGGAAAGTGTCATATTCCGAGAGCAGGAGTGCCGAATTGTATTACGGAATTTGTTATCCAGACTCTAAGAAAGGTTTTCCCAAGAAAATTGAATAAATTCATAAACCTACATTTTTAAACCTCTTGTAAAATTTAACAAACATCGTGCAACTGATAAACACATCTGTGCAAGTTGTGCTCTGCTAATTATTGTAGAATAGATTCATCAAATTTGATAAAGAGAATGGCCATGGGGACTGGCCCTGCATACTTTCATTTTCTATAATAATATTCCATCTTGTTGAAAAAAAGCTCAAATACAAATCAAGGCACACTGAAACTGTACCATTACACAGGCGTAAAAGGATAACAGAAATTCTCAAAATATTTCCTGAAGTTGAATCGTTTTACTGCATATATATCTTCTTAAAACCAGTTATATCAAGAGCATCTGGCCTTTGCAGCCCTTATAAATACTCTGCAGTGGCTATCAATCCTAAAGGATGACCTCTTCTTTGAAACGCCGTAGCACCAGAGAACAGAACAACCTTGTTAATATCTACAGAAACAGAACGGTAATGGGGATATTTGTAAGCTAACTTTAAAAAGACAATATCACTTTTTCCCTAATTATTGATTCTTTATGCTGTTTTCCTTTTTTTTCCCATTTATTAATCCAGAATCCAAATCAGTAGGTTATACATATTATATAATAAAACTAGATAAATGGAGCAGTGAGAACCAAAACAAAGAGAAACTTCTTTTAAAATCCTTGGAAAGTGGCAATAATTTTCTGAAACCAGCACTTCAATGACCCTCTCTAGATATACTACAATGTCTTTGAGAAGATTTCCTCCATATACAGTATTTCATGGGTTGTTTGGGAGGTCGTACAACCTCCACTGAACACTTTTGAACTCAAGTTGGCCTGTGCGTGCTACAGTAATGGGTGCTGCAGGCATTACATTTTGCCAAAGACATATTGCCTCTTCACAGTGGTGGTAAAATGGGCCTGTATAGCAGTATCTACTGCAGTAGTGATAGGTCTAAATAATCTTGGAAATGTTTCACCGCTCATCTGAGCGATGTCTTCAAATTTACTGTGTGGTAAAGAATTCCATCATTTTGAAACCATTAAAAATAACAATGAAAGAAATATTATCACAGTGGGTCAGGCAAGCGATAGCAGTGTGACATTATACATGTATGGGACCTGTTATCCAGAATGCTCAGGACCTGGGGTCTTCCAGATAGGGGGGTCTTTGGATCTCTATACTTTGAGGGGCAGATTATTAAAATGTGAGTTTAGAGCTTAATACATAAAAACTCACCCACAATATTCAATGTTATGGGACTTTTAGAAGCGTATTTATCAATGGGTGAAAGTTAAAACTCACCATTTGCTAAATACGCTTTTAAAAATCCCAAAGGAATGAAGAGGACAGGGTGAGTTTTTAGGCATTAAGCTCTAAACTTACATTTTGATTAGTGATTTGCAAATTTTATGCATTTCGCCATTGGCAAATTTTTTTGTGAATCTTCAGCGAAAATTGCTGCGCATCAAAAAAAGTTGCGGTTGCATCAAAACAAAGTAGCGTGCAACAACATAGTAGCAGGACACCCACGTTTTGCAATTTTTCTACCGTTTTGTGAGGTTTTCTGTAGTTTCGCTAATCTTTTGGCGAAGCAAAACAGGACAGACTCATCGCTAATTTTGATAAATCTGCCCAAGTCTACTAAAAATGATTTAAACATAAATTCAACTCAATAGGATTGTTTTGCATCCAATAAGGATTAATTACATCTTAGTTGGGATCAAGTACAGGTACTGTTTTATTACTACAGAGAAAAGGGAATCATTTAACCATGAAATAAACCCAATAGAGCTGTTCTGCCCCCAATAAGGGGTAATTATATCTTAGTTGGGATCAAGTACAGGTACTGTTTTATTATTACAGAGAAAAGGGAATCATTTAACCATGAAATAAACCCAATAGGGCTGTTCTGCCCCCAATAAGGATTAATTATATCTTAGTTGGGATCAAGTACAGGTACTGTTTTATTATTACAGAGAAAAGGGAATCATTTAACCATTAAATAAACCCAATAGGGCTGTTCTGCCCCCAATAAGGGGTAATTACATCTTAGTTGGGATCAAGTACAGGTACTGTTTTATTATTACAGAGAAAAGGGAATCATTTAACCATTAAATAAACCCAATAGGGCTGTTCTGCCCCCAATAAGGGGTAATTATATCTTAGTTGGGATCAAGTACAGGTACTGTTTATTATTACAGAGAAAAGGGAATCATTTAACCATTAAATAAACCCAATAGGGCTGTTCTGCCCCCAATAAGGGGTAATTATATCTTAGTTGGGATCAAGTACAGGTACTGTTTTATTATTACAGAGAAAAGGGAATCATTTAACCATGAAATAAACCCAATAGGGCTGTTCTGCCCCCAATAAGGGGTAATTATATCTTAGTTGGGATCAAGTACAGGTACTGTTTTATTACTACAGAGAACACGCATGAAAACACGAGATGAAAAGTCTCACGTTTTTATGCGTATATCGGCTACATGTGCCTGTACCCGAGTGTATCTCATTTTATTCGGGTGCAGGTACATGTAGGAGGCGTAGGGCAGAATTTTCAGAAAACGCTTTTCCGCTTGCCAAAAATATCCGCCCTACGCCTCGTCTGCCATCAGCCTGAGGAGTTTACTACTATAATGTGTTGTGCAGACATTATACAGAATATTTTCACACTGAGGCTTTCTTTACCCTTGTATGTAATATTTATTTATGCAGCATCAAATATTCAAGATATCTTGAAATGTTAAGAAGTGAAATCCTAGAATTGTGTTCCAGCGCTCGCCTATATTTGAGAAGTAGCGTTTTTAAGTGCTTTCCTTAAACTTGATGTCAATATCACCTTTCAAGGAACCTTGAAAATGGATGTCAATAAGGATGTACCCAAGCTTGCAGTCTTAGGTTCAGAATGTTATTTCCCTAATCCTAACGGATTTAGAACATTCATCAGTGCATTCCTGGTTTAACTAAGTAGTCTATTACACTGAGATGGAATGATGCATCAGAGATGTGACAGATCAGATGACATTGACCAAAATAAAAAAAAGTAAACATTCTCTTTTAAGGCTTTTTAATCTTAAGAGAAAAATGGAATGATAAAAACAAACAAAACCTGTTATCAAAGTGCTCCGACATTTTTCCTTTCTTTGCAGGCTTTAAAGTAAGCAATATAGAGACATATCATCTTGCTTTCTAAAGGATGAAATATATTCCCCTATGTAATTAGAAAAAGTGTTAACAAAAATACATATTAATCATTAATGCAAATCTTTTTTCACTTTTTTCCTAAGAAAGGGTCTCTCACTGCAGGTATGAGACCTGTTATCCAGAATGCTCAGGACCTGGGGTTTTCTGGATAAGGGATCTTTCCGTAATTTGGATCTCCATAACTTAAGTCTGCTAAAAATCACTTATTGAAAAAACCCAATAGGATTGTTCTGCCCCCAATAAGGGGTAATTATATCTTAGTTGGGATCAAGTACAGGTACTGTTTTATTATTACAGAGAAAAGGGAATCATTTAACCATTAAATAAACCCAATAGGGCTGTTCTGCCCCAATAAGGGGTAATTATATCTTAGTTGGGATCAAGTACAGGTACTGTTTTATTATTACAGATAAAAAAGGAAATCATTTTTAAAAATTAGAATTATTTTCTTATATGGGAGATGGGCTTTCCATAATTCAGAACTTTCTGGATAATGGGTTTCCGGATAACGGATCCCATACCTGTACTAAAATATCCCATAATGAAGCAGACAATGAGACAAGCAACAGAAGTATAAGAGTTTCATCTGGAAAAACAGTCTACCAAGTGCTTCTGTGTGTAGTCTACTGTGTGTGTGTTTGTGTGTGTGTGACAGTACCATGTGTGTGTGTGTTTGTGTGTATATATATATATATTTATTTTTTTTACTGTGATTAAGATAATATTATGCATTATTTTCATCTAAAGTAAAAATAATCTAAAACTAAATTACCCTATATTATTTTCCATAGTTTAGTTAAACTCAGAGAACCCCATTACGTGGAGGTACTACTGTATGTTTAAAGAAATACCATCATAGGAAAACATGTTTTGTTCAAAACCCATCAGTTAATAGAGCTTCTCCAGTAGAATCCTGCATTGTAATCTGTTTTTCAACAACACAAACAGATTTTTTTATATTTAATTTTGAAATTTCACATGGGGCTAGCTATATTCTTCATTTCCCAGGGTGGTACAGCCATGTGACCTGTGCTCTGATAAACTTCAGTCACACTTTACTGCTGCGCTGCAAGTTGGAGTGATATCCCCCTCCCAGCAGCCGATCAGCAGAGCAATGGGAAGGGAGCAAGATAGCAGCTCCCAGTAGGTATCAGAATAGCACTCAATAGTAAGAAATCCAAGTCCGGCTTGGGACTTACATGGGAGTAGGAGCTTTCCTCTACAATCTGATTCAAACCATAAATCCAAACAACAAGTTATGCCTCAGAAAATGAACTAAATCCTTAATCAAACTACTGGTGGAAGCAACCACAATATATACAAACAAATTATAAAATAACTTGTATATATACGGTATTTAGAGGGAAAAAAATCAAAAGTATACAATGTATGAACCATAATGAATAAATATTAAAAAAAAATCCTAAATGAGGGCAGAACAGGTTTTATTGGTCTCCTTAGCGTCCCAAAAACATTAGTTTGAAAGAAAATCTTGATAACACAGAAAATTAATATCCACTTACTTAATTCCCCTGGTCAGTCATTACAGCACAGTCCACAGGGAGGATGCAGGCTGCCTGGGTCACTACTGCACTATTATTACATTTATTCTGACTGGATACTCAAAAATTGAAGCAAATCTTTCCTGAAGAACACTTAAGCACATGGGCTGTCATATTTTACTCCCTAGAGTGTCATAGACAGTTCAGCCAAAAAACACAAAGCTAGTTCATGTGAAGCAGTGGCAAGACCTGGAGAACATACAGTATGAGCATTAATGACCATATGGAACTCACCCAGTGCAACCCTAAAAACTGTAGACTGCACTGACCAATCAGCAAACGGAGATGATCATCACTGCATTGTTCCCAAAAATGAGGTTCAATGTTGGTAAGTGCAAGGTGTTAACCAAGCACTTTGGTAGAAATAACATAAATAGGAGTTATAAACTAAATGTTAGTGTGTTACTCACTCAGTGGCTACTAAAGCAAATAAAATACTGTCTTGTACTCAAGGGATGAGAACATAATTTTGCCCCTTTATAGGTCCCTGGTAAGGCCTCACCTTGAGTATGCAGTGCAGTTTTGGGCTCCAGTCCTTAAGAAGGATATTAATGAGCTGGAGAGAGTGCAGAGACTGCAACTAAACTGGTAAAAAGAATTGAAAAAAATAAAATATGAAGAATGATTGTCAAGGTGGGAGGGCTGTTTTCTCTGCAGAAAAAAAGCACTTGCGAGGGAATATGATTACTCTTTCCATATAAATTAGAGGGGATTATAGACAGATAGTGGGAGATAGGAAAATAAAATTTTATTTAAAGCTAAGAGTGGCTTGGATGAGTTCTTGAACAAGCATAATATCCAGGTCTGTAATATCAGTTTTTACAGAGGAATGACTATTGTGGTCCCAGATCAAAAAGAAGCCAAAGTTCTTAATGCAGTTAGTCTCACCTATATACTGTATATAAATAACATATGCAGTATATATATATATATATATATACAGTATATAATCTCAGTCTCACTGATTGTCAGATAGTTTATTGCTCCTGTGCTATTAAGATACCAGTTAAATCAAAGTTATAGCGTATTAAAAGGGTAGGAAGCTAGCTAAAAAAAACCCTTAGTGTCTGAGATGACACAGAAACAGGCGTTACTTACAAATATAATAGCCCAATAACCACTAACGATATATAGTTAATCTAAAACTGCTGATTGTAAAAATCATCACCGCAAATGCGTCATTGTGAAGCAATACAAAACAGCCTTTAAGCCATTTTATTGTCGTTTATGATTAGCTTTAAAATGAAAATTCTAAGCTCATCATTTCTGGGATACTCTGAAACTTAAAAGTGTACTCCAACTGGAACCTGATATCTCATAAGCTGAATTTTGCCTATTTGTGCATTCCCCTATATGTATGATAAGCTTCTTGCTCCCCCTACATGTGTATATTGGTTCTCAATACTGATACAGGTATAGGATCCCTTATCCGGAAACCCATTATCCAGAAACTTCCAGATTACGGATAGGCCATTTCCCACAGACTCCATTATAAGCAAATAATTCTAATTTTTAAAAATTTCCTTTTTCTCTGTAATAATAAAACAGAACCTTGTACTTGATCCCAACTAAGATATAATTACCCCTTATTGGGGGCAGAACAGCCCTATTGGGTTTATTTAATGGTTAAATGATTCCCTTTTCTCTGTAATAATAAAACAGTGCCTGTACTTGATCCCAACTAAGATATAATTACCCCTTATTGGGGGCAGAACAGCCCTATTGGGTTTATTTAATGGTTAAATGATTCCCTTTTCTCTGTAATAATAAAACAGTACCTGTACTTGATCCCAACTAAGATATAATTACCCCTTATTGGGGGCAGAACAGCCCTATTGGGTTTATTTAATGGTTAAATGATTCCCTTTTCTCTGTAATAATAAAACAGTACCTGTACTTGATCCCAACTAAGATATAATTACCCCTTATTGGGGGCAGAACAGCCCTATTGGGTTTATTTAATGGTTAAATGATTCCCTTTTCTCTGTAATAATAAAACAGTACCTGTACTTGATCCCAACTAAGATATAATTACCCCTTATTGGGGGCAGAACAGCCCTATTGGGTTTATTTAATGGTTAAATGATTCCCTTTTCTCTGTAATAATAAAACAGTACCTGTACTTGATCCCAACTAAGATATAATTACCCCTTATTGGGGGCAGAACAGTCCTATTGGGTTTATTTAATGGTTAAATGATTCCCTTTTCTCTGTAATAATAAAACAGTACCTGTACTTGATCCCAACTAAGATATAATTACCCCTTATTGGGGGCAGAACAGCCCTATTGGGTTTATTTAATGGTTAAATGATTCCCTTTTCTCTGTAATAATAAAACAGTACCTGTACTTGATCCCAACTAAGATATAATTACCCCTTATTGGGGGCAGAACAGCCCTATTGGGTTTATTTAATGGTTAAATGATTCCCTTTTCTCTGTAATAATAAAACAGTACCTGTACTTGATCCCAACTAAGATATAATTACCCCTTATTGGGGGCAGAACAGTCCTATTGGGTTTATTTAATGGTTAAATGATTCCCTTTTCTCTGTAATAATAAAACAGTACCTGTACTTGATCCCAACTAAGATATAATTAATCCTTATTGGGGGCAGAACAGCCCTATTGGGTTTATTCAATATTTTAAATTATTTTTAACAGACTTAAGTTATGGAGATCCAAATTACGGAAAGATCCCTTATCCGTAATACCCTGGGTCCCGAGCATTGTGGATAACAGGTCCCATACCTGTACTACCTTTACAGTCAGTCTTACTCTGTTCTATAACCGCTCATTCCATTGAGTTCTCAATGGTTTTTATAGCAGCAATGGTCATTTATAAAGTTTTACAAATTACAGAAAGCTTGGCAATGCTAAAACGGAATGATTACATTTCTCAATACGATACGTCTCCCTTATGACACAGGCCCAGAATTTATCACCATGTCTCTACTTCATGCTAGGGATGCCGGTGTTGGACTGAGGTGGCATGTGCCCCCAGAAAACCCTGGACCTTCTCTTCTCCCTCAAACTCTTTATTATCCTAGTCCCTTTTCTCTACATACTATACTCTATTCTTCCATCTATCAAGCTTCCTTGTTCCCATACAGAAATAGGGAATGACCATGGAATAGGCCAAACAGTTAGAAGCAGGAGGCCCCACTAACACCTGGGCCCACCGGGAGTTTCCTGGTATCCTGGTGGGCCAGTCCGACACTGGAGATGCCTTCAAACTGGCACTCTCTTTAATGGCAGAAACCTTACAGGATTAGATTAACCAATATTAAGGAATAGGTAAATATTCCATAATTTGATTTTCCTTTAAGCTATTGGCATAATTTCAGCTTTTCTCATGATCAGCAAAAAAAGAAGCGTCTCTTCAAATAATTTGTCCTTCACTTACCAATCTGCAGTGCGTGTCCTTTACTTAGTTTATTGGAAAACCCACATCCAGGTTTTCTTTTTGTCTATATTTTATTGAATTATTTAACATTTCTATTGCATATAAAATATGCTGAGTGCAAGCTGTACAAGGAAGGTTCAACGATTTTCATCAACTCAACACCTCCTGCGGCATCATTTATACATTGTCTCCACACTGGCCACACTCAATCCAAGTCTTTAAAATAAATATTGCTGTGACTTCGGCAAATCGCGGTGCCGCGTATGCCACCCCACCGGCGATTTACATTCTAGCCGGTGGGATGGCATTTTGGAGAGATTAGTCGCCCACGACAAGGGAGATTTGTTGTGGCGTGACTAATCTCCCCTTGTGTCACAGAAGGATTTGGGGTTTGGCCAAAGTAGATTCCCGACTTTCCTATGTTAAGATGTATTGAAACTAACAGTAGGGAGCATATTTATCATGCTGTGTAAAAAAACGGCAAGAAAATTCGCCACACATCGCCAGGCTTCGCCGTGTAAAAATGACGTAAAAACGGCGTAAAATCTGCGTAATTGTTTTACGCATTTTTTCTTCCACCGGAACTTATAGAAAATAACAGCGTAATATCCGGCGTTCAGACGGCGATCTTTTCCATTTATTTTACACAGCTTTTTACTCCGTTTTTTATAATAAAAATAAATAATAATAATAAATAATAATAATAAATACGCCCCTTTATTACCCAAGATATTATGAGCCTTCTAAAACTACATTATGTGGCTCAGATAAATGATTTTATTGTACTGTTGCATTTACTGTAAAATGATTGGACACATACATTCTGGCATTTTCTAGCCCACACTGTGCTGTAACATCTCCGAGGCAATAAGCCCCATACCAAGATGCCTACAGTGTCATTGGTCTTGGTAGTACAGGAACAGCTCAGACTGCTGCTGCAGACTAGATAGGAGATTTATTTTCATTTCAATCAACCTTAAGCACAATTATAGTTGATTCTGAAAACCTACTGAGAAAAAAATAATTGAAATTATTTTTTAACTCACGAATATTGTAACAATGATTATTTTGTCCAGCATTACAGCACTGCGGCCACTTAGCTGTAAGCAAAATGTTGCAGAACTTTCAGTCTTTATATCCTAACATTGTTTGTAAGTTTTCAGCCTTTTACTGAATGTTATTTCTGATGGCTGCCACAAGTGTATTGATCCAAAACTGTTTACAGATTCTTTGTGCTCAAGGCATAGTACTTCAAGTCTGCTCCAATAAATTAATTATGGTTATGAGTGTTTTTAATATAGAAGGCAACTTTCTTCATTCATTTGGCACCAAGTTTAAACACTTAGGATGTCTGCCCAGCTTCATATACAAGAGGGGTCACCCACTGACAGCTCTTAGATGGAGTCAGAGGACCTAGTTCCTCCCTCTGACTAGACACTTTTACAAAGTTATCACAGTTCCTCCAGGCAAAACACTCAATCCTGCTGTCCACTGAAAATGTTCCTCATATGGGCATACTAGGTCAAGTCCAAAAGGAAATCTCTCTGCCCTCTTCCTCTATGCAGTCTCAAAAAATATACTACTAATCCATACTGTTTCTTGTCAGGGCTTGCTTGGCTCCTGCTTTCGTTGTAGCCAGGACCAAGGAGAAGGCTTGAGTAGAGGCAAACAAATTGTCCAAAATATGGTATCAAAAGGGTTAACAAGAAAGTCTTAAGGTCCCCATACACGGGCCGATTGTAGCTGCCGATATCGGTCCCTTGGGTCGATTCGGCAGCTTATCGGCCCGTGTTGGGGCAGAAACGAGGGGCCTGGCCGACCGATATCTGACAAATACGATTCCAAGAACCCGGAGAGTACACTTATTTGTAGTGAAGTAGTGTAAATTTTATTGAGACATCTTTGTGCTCAAAGATGTCTCAATAAAATTTACACTACTTCACTACAAATAAGTGTACTCTCCGGGTTCTTGGAATCGTATTTGTAAGATATACAGCCAGCACGGGGACTGCTACCTGTTGAGGAGTACTTACTGAACACACTGGAAGCTACGTCAGGACGTCTACCTATATTTGCAGCGACCGATATCTGGCCTGCACTTGGCCAGATATCGATCGGGCAGGTTAGAAAATTCAGTCGGATCGGGGACCACATCGGTTTGTTGATGCGGTCCCCGAACTGACTGCCCCATCTAATTTGCCTACATGTTACCCGATATCGCCCACCCGTAGGTGGGGATATCGGGTGAAGATCCGCTCGCTTGGCGACATCTGCCTGTGTATGGGCAGCTTTAGTGGATTTACAGGCACATTTCAGTTTAGGAAGCAAATAGCAAAGTCAGAAACAAGCAAAGGGTCTAAACCAGACAAGAAAACAGCCCAAGAAAGTAATTTACAGAGCACCCAGAAGTTGCAAGCAAAGTCCTATAGTCATTGAACCCAGGTCCCTGGTGTCTATTTTGATTATTTGCTGCAGACACAATGCAATGATGTCACATGCTTGTGTGCTGATGTCACTGCGCCGGTGCCACATCCCACGTGCTGCCCATGGGTGCTGCCATTTTGGATGCTGCACCAGTGGAGAAAGGAGAGCCAACGGGGGCTTACATTCCTTTTAAAAGGCTCTGACTGTCCTTTCTTCATCATGAACATCATTTGGAGCTCTAGACTATCCCAGAATTACCCTCTCAGCTTCTGTAAGCCTTGCTCTAAAATCCTGTCACTTCTTACCTATGGCAGCTGCATCAGGTCAATGTGACCAATAACATCCAGGCAGTGCCCACCTTGTACACACATAAGCACAGTACCTACTGGAAAATAGTACTTTTGAAACAGATACAGAAGGGTAATCTTTACACCTTGACTTCAACTCCACTGGGAAAATATTGTTATTGACTACTTACATTTTTCCATTACTGAAAACAAGCAAAAATCTGGACAAAATAAAATTCTCTCTTGTATTTAACTTCCACACTTTTCTCTTTTTAACATCTCTTTTCTCTTTAATAACTGACATATAACTGTTTTGTTGCTTGAGGATACCTTTCCTTAAAGATCAGAGCTTATCAGAGACAAAAACGTGAAAATGAAAACAAAATGATTTCTTGTATTGACTCGTATTTCTCTGTGTAACTCTTTCTTCAGAAGAATGGTATAAAGTAAATATACGGATTTCAACTTAACTCATGTTTTAACAGATTTACTCATATCTATATTGTTTTTTGACTAGATTTACCAACTCATTCTGTACCAACTGACATTCACCACCCAAAATATCTCAGTAGTTCAGCATGGACTTTGCGTGTATTTTAGAAAGTAGTCAGGGTCGGACTGGGGGGGGGGGGGGTGAAGGGCCCACCGGGGCTCCCGTCCCAGGGGCCCTGCAGGTGCCCCCAGCCGGGCGTCTCCTAACCCCCCTGCCCCCCCAGGGGCCCCCTAACCCCCCTTGCAGGGCCCCCCACCCGACGTCCTCCCCCGAGCACGTAAATTTGACGTGTCAGGGGAGGAGCGGTCAAGAGGGGGAGTGCCGGCAAGGGTCGGGTCTGGGCTGCCGGGGCCACACACGAAAGCATAACCAAAGTCATCAAGGCCAATCCAGTGGTCAGGTCAAAAAAAATCCACAAAACAGGCCAAAGGTCTAGAAGTCAATAAACAGAGACATCCAAAATCTAAACAAGGGTCAGAAATCAAGGAAAGTGCACACACAGGAATAGCAGTTTCTGCCAATAAATGTGCATTTTGCAATAAACCCCTTTGGCACATGTAGGTACCAGTGGTTACAGAAAAGAAACCAAGTGCCAGCCTGCCAGGGAGCTGAGTGACATAGCGGACAGTGGAATTTCTATTAAAACACCATTAAGATTTTTACTTAAATGGGTCATGACATCAAGGGGGCGGTTTGCCACATTGAGGTGCCCTAGCATATCATGAAGTAACGAAGCAGCAAGGGATTTTGTAAAAATAGGAGCTAATACAGGAAAAAAAGACAGATCGGAGGTGGCCCAGTCTTGGATTGTATTTTACTGGCTAGGCCAGTGAAACTACAAGCCAGGTGGCAACCCTAATTCTGAAGGGTAGCTGGGGGTTTCTTATTGGCCAGGGGGTTGACAGGTGTTTCCCTAGTGTATATAGCAGTTCAGATTATTTGGCCTCCACTTGCTTGAGGAAGTAGAAGATGCTGAAGAGCCTGAGGCTGAAGGTCTCAGTAGTACCTGTAACTAATACCCTTTGCCAAGGACATTAGAAAAAATATTCATGAAATGAATGCACATTGCACAGTCTTCTGTGAAGTTCCAGAAACAAAACAGTTAACTGTGTTAAAAAGAACCACTGGCCCCCAATTTATTGAAGATCTCTAAAACATTTTGTGAGATTTTAGAATGGAAACCTTTCTTCCAATGCTACAGTGCTGGCCCACTTGAGAGAGAGAGAGAATTAGAGTCCTGTGTGTAATGCATGTTGTACTGGGACATGTAACACGCCAGGTCCGTGACCAGTAAGGAGTTAACAGCAGTGGACAGGGAAGAGGCAAGTGTAGAAGCACTGACCTCTGAAGCCAGACACCTTTGCTGAGAGAAGGATCAATACGTTTTGCTGCTGGCAGGAAATCCTATTGTTGATAGAAAATACAGTTTTATCTCAAATGCTGGTAAGAAATGTTTTTGTGGGTGAGATAACTACACACCGGGAATCTCATTTAGCAATTAAAGTCTACTGAGGTTTAGTTTCTCTTTAAAGGGGAAGTATGCTCTTTTTCCAACAATGAACAGGGCTAACATTTTTATAGGGACAGAGGGGTCTGAGTTCAATTAAAGTAACAATTTTCCATTAGTGCTTTACAATGGCAAAATTGTTATTTTTTATTTAATTAAAAGAGGCCAAATCCAGGCTTGAGAAAAATGATAATCTCTTGATTATATACTGCCTACCCACCCCAAAGGATACCAACATTAGGCTTTGCAGTTTCTAAAGACTAAACAAGCTCAATGCAGTTTGGACTGTTATGCTAAGGATGACACAGATCAATTTTCTCAAAACATGATAATCATTAGGCACAATAGCCTGGATATTACATTTTGAAAAGAAAAGGTAACCAATCAGCATGACCAGATAGTGTATAAATCTTCTGCATGATACTGTCTCGCACAGTGGCCCAAACCCCACATAGGAATGACCACCAGGGGGCCACAAGGGTCACAGAGGCTACTGGGCTAGTGTTTAAAGTATAGACTAGGAGGGAGCAGGCTGGCAAGGAGATTGGAAGGATGCCTGCACACAAAACAGTTTATTAAGCCAATATAACATGAACAGCTACCGTTCTACAGGGGCAGGCAAAGTAGAAAGGCAGAGTTCAAGGTAACCAGCAAGTATAGGGTCTGGAACAGTGATCCTAAACCAGTGGCTCAGGGGCAACCCCTTGGATGTTGCTCTCAGTGCACCCAAACCAGGGAGTTATTTTTGAATTCCTGACTTGGGGCAAATTTTGGTTGAATAAAAACAAGATTTCCTACCAAATAAAGCCCCTGTAAGCTGATAGTGTGCATAGAGGCCCCTAATAGCCAATCTTAGCCCTTATTTGGCTCCTCCATGAACTTTTATGGTGCTTGTATTTTTTTTTACATTTGACTGTGGCTCACGAGTAAGAAAGTTTGGGGACCCCTGGTCTGGAATCAGGATTAAAAACCAGGAACAGGTACAGAGTCAGGGTGCCTATCAAGCAATCAGGAACAAGAACAAGGTCAGGGTACTCTGCAATCAGGAACAAAGGTCAGGGTGCCTATCAAGCAATCAGGAACAAGAACAAGGTCAGGGTACTCTACAATCAGGAACAAAGGTCAGGGTGACCAACTGGTACAGAGACCTAGGAACTGGCAACAGAAGCGACACATTAACACATTTAAACTACTACTTCAATGTCACTTTTATTAAATCTAATTGATATTTTTAATAATGCTTGACAGACATATCCACCCGTGGCCCTTCTGAGGCACATGCTTGGATGGCTAATTGTGCCGCACTTGGGAAGAGCAGGACCATGCATGTTAGTGTTCACAAGATATCTGATTCTTGCCCATGTTACCTTGGCGGTGGGTGGACAGCAAAGGGCCACATTAAAAAATGATTTTCTGTCAAATTTTAAATGTGATAGTTGATAGGAACAATGTAATACCTGAGCACAGATTTCTTAATATTCTACTCAGGATACAAAGTGGGGGAATTTATCAGAGATAATTGGATTTGCTGCTCAGTTATGTTTCTCTCATTCAGCACAGCTCATTCAACACAAAAGTTCCCAGGAACAATGTAACTGTTTAGGAAAAAAAAACCCAAAGACAAAGTAATTTCCCAGATAGTGAAAGGGGCAGTATATCCCCTCAAACATACTTTTTACCAATTGTTCAAACCACAAAAAACTATGGTTGTTGTTGATTTCTTAATTGAAACAAGGCAAAGAAGAAAATGAAAGGCACTCAATGTTTGGTGCTTGGGGGTAGATCCACAGATTTTTTCATGATTTTGTCATAGTGTGGCATTCTATTGCTTGGTGATCCCTAACCAGTGGCTTGTGAGCAACATGTCACTCTCCAACCCATTGGATGTTGCTCCCAGGGGCCTCAAAGAAGGGGCTTATTTTTAATTCTTGGCTTGGAGGCAAGTTTTGGTTGTACAAAAACCCAGTGTAACGCCAAACAGAGGCTCCTGTAGGCTGCCGGTCCACATAGGAGCTACCAAATAGCCAATCACAGCCCTTATTTGGCACCCCCAGGAACATATTTAATGTTTGTGTTGCTCCCCAAGTATTTTTACATTTGAATGTGGCAGGTAAAAAAGATTGGGGATCCCTGCTCTTGCTTTTCATAAATTGCGCAGCGCAATGTTTCAGAGTGGGATGGCATAATTAATGTTCCTGGTGTACTTGGTGTTAGTCAGTTGTGTCCATGGGTGCAATCTAGGGACAAAGCACGGATAGGAGTAAATAGCTTAGTGAATAGAACCAGTGTGTGCTTGGTTGTGAATCCATTCTACACTTGAGCTTGCATTTGTAAATTAACCCCGTAAAGTCATAATGTAGTAGAATCCTCTCCTTCACAAATGGACCGTTAGACACAAGACTGCAAGAAATGAACTGACCTGTAGATAAGAAATGGAGCCCAAATGGTAATGGATAGACTACACAAATATAGCAGCATATTTTATGCCACGATGAGCAGGTTTATTCAATATGTTTTATGTATTTGCACATCAAATGAAAGGTTAAACAAGTTAAAGCACTATGTGCCTTTTTTTTTTTTTTTTTTTACAAAATGCAACATTCTTACCAAGCATTCCAGTGGTGATTACAGTATATGCACCACAAAATGTGTGTCTGGTGCTACTTGTGCTTGATGTAGCAATGCTAGAGCTGTGTCCATTTGACAAATTAGGCCCATGTATCACTAGAGCCAATGCAGGTATTCAAATGGATGCAGAGGTACAAAGGTACAAAGCAGTGTGCCTTTAAGGGTACCTATCGCCCTGCACTCCGGTTAGGTTAAACAATCATTTTATTTTAAAATAGAGAATAAGCCCCCATCAGCACTAGGCCACCTTTATTAGGAGGGGGTGCCTGGTGTGGGCAGCCATGTTGTATAGCACACATGTGCATAATGAATCAGTCTCACAATTTGCTCATAATGTGCATGTGTCTAAAGCATAGGGGGAGGGTTAATTTTCTTTGTAGAGGCTAAAGATGTTCATATACCGGCTGACTAAGGGTGAAGACACACTGGGCTACTAGTAGCAGCTACTTTTTCATAGACAACACTGACAATTGCCTTTGCTAAAACACACATAGAAACAATTATCAGTAAATGATCAGCATTGTGTTTTTTAGCAGCCACGACAAGTAGCTGCTACTAGTAGCTCTGTGTGTCTTCATTATTAAGGGCTGTGACACAGGGGAGATTAGTCGATGCGCGAGAAAACTCCCTTGTTGTGGGTGACTAGAATGTTAATCGCTGGTGGGATGGCATACACGGCGCCGCAAGTTGGGGAAGTTTCCTCTCAAGGCAACTTCCACGAATATATATATATTAGACTATATATCTATTAGACTTACAGTAACAGTGGAAGATGGTGGAATGAGACCAAGTCCAACAGGTTATAAAGGTAAAAGATTAAGATGATTACTTGCATTCCATTTGCATTTGCTCTGTATGTGTTTACTGTTTTGTCAGCAATTTCATGCACAGAACTTTATTTTTCTGCAGTGGAAATATTTCTGCGAACTTGCCCTTGGGAAAAAGCATTCATTGAATGACTGGGAATTTTTGCAACAGAGTGTATTCTTCTTATGATAAATTACCTGAACAAAACTGGGACTAATGAAATACCCAATAAATTCAATTTGACAGTTTAAGCCTAAATGTTTTGTATCTTATCATAAATTACACAGTTAAGATGTATCCAATTTTTATACAATGCCACCCAGAGTTAATTATTGGCAAATTAACTCTCAGGTACTGTGAGAGAACAAGGTTATTCAGAATGCCTTCCCTCTTTATACAGAATTGTATTAAAAAGCCTCAGTTTAGATTAAAATCTTCGTTTACTGCAATATTCTCAGATCAATATGCTGAGTTGTCAGACTCTGTGAGAAAGGATCATTTTAGTTATTATAATTCGGTCAGATTAACATCTTTGGCCAGTACCCCTTGTTTTCCTTTATAAGAATCATCCATTCAAATATATATATATATATATATATATATATATATATATATATATATATATATATATATTAATGGGTTAATTTGCAATCAAGTTTTGTCCTGGTGACAAATACAACAAAATAAAGTTTGTTTTTTAAGAAAATGCCTGATCATGATGTTTTGCCGTTGCTTGATCTCGGATTTTATTACATTGCTCCCTATTTGTATCGATGTTCCTCAATACATGAGATCTCCTCCTTCATTGGTCTGTTAATCAGGGAACAGTAGGACAGACAGACTCTGTTTTCAGCAGCAATTAGACTTACAAATTACTTAAAAATGACAGAAAATGTGTAATTAATGTATATAGAAAAGTTTTCTTGAAACATTTTCTTAACTGTGCAACAGTTGATATTTGGGTTTATATTCCCTTTACCACATCTTAGAGAAAAAGCCATTTGAACTCAGGATTCTAACCAACACCCTTTTAACATTTTTACCAAGGCCACTATCATTGTCAGTGCACACTCAACACATGCCAAATAAATTGCTATTCTTATTCTTAATTGGTTTCTAATCAAACTCGGCCTTAGGCATTGTGCTTTTATACAGTCAAGGAACTTCTTGGTGACTTATAATGTCCTTATATTTTACAATAGGGGACACAGTATTCATTATATAACACACTAGAGCCATAAAAATATCCGTAAATGATTGTATTATTATTAAATATCAGACGACCAATAACTAAAGCACTTACGCACAGCTCAGAATTTCAAACTGCAAATACAAGCATCAATTTTAATAAACGGCATCATTCACAGATAGATGTGGGGGCCTATTTAGCAAAATTCCTATTTGTGTAACTTTTGTGTTTTTTGCTGCTTCGAATAACCTCAAAATTTTAATTCCATGAGTGAATAAGAAACACATCATCAAATAAACAATGGCTGCCTGTTAAGCAAAGGATAGCTTACAGAATCCTTCTGCTAACATTCAAAGCCCTTCACTCTGCTCCTCACTATATTTCTTCACTGGTCTCCCTGCATGTTCCTGGTCGTATCCTCCACTCCTCTCAGAGCCTCCGTCTTTTTACACCATCCGCACCCACTGCGCTCTCTCGTCTTAACCCTTTCTATCTCGTTGCTCCTTACCTCTGGAACTCTATCCCTGAATCCCTCCGTAGGGAACACTCACCCACTCTCTTTAAAAAAAAGCTCAGCTGTTACCTTCTGGAGCACTGAAACGTTATTTTGCCTAGTCCTGCGCTTAAGGGCAAATGCCCGTACCTAGTGCACTCTTACCTTCCAATTTGTGCCTGTATGTTACCCAACCACTTAGATTGTAAGCTCTATGGGGCAGGGACCTCCTTCCTACTGTGTCTCATACCACTTATATATATATATACATATATATATATTTATTGCATTTATTTATTATAACACTTGTCCTCCCTGTGTGTAATTTTGTATTCTGTAAGATTGTACAGCTCTGCGTACCCTTGTGGCGCTTTAGAAATAAAGTTATACATACATACATACATACAATCAATTAAAACCATAAATACCTCAAATTTGTAGTTTACTCAACAAGCTTTAAAAAGACTCAAATTGACCAATTGCCAAGGACACCTCCCATTGGCTTCTACATGACCTGACAAGCTTTCAGATGCCAAAGTTTTACGAATGTTAATAAATAACGCCCATGGTGTATCCAGTGTCAGACTGGGGTGTCCAGGGCCCACCAGGCTGCCACCTCGAGGGCCCCCCACTCCAGCCGCGACCTTCCCAAACCACAGACGTGTCATCTACAAACCTGTCCTCCCCATGTGTGCATGCTTCTTTAGCTTGTGGCACATTATTAGGGGGAAAGGGTTTGGCCCTGGTTTGGTGGGGCCTACAATTGCCAGGGACCACCAGTCCGACCTGGGTGCAACTAGAAGTTACTGGGCCCCCTAGCAAAATTAGTAAGGGCCCTGCTAAACTGTGGGAATAGGATTTTTGGACATTTGGTTTGGCAACCCTAAGGGGCTGATTTACTAATCCACGAATCCGAATGGGAAAAATTCGGATTGGAAAATGAACATTTTGCGGCTTTTTCGTATTTTTTGCGACTTTTTTGTAGCCGTTATGACTTGCGCGAATTGTCGCAACTTTTTCATAGCCATTACAAATTTCGTGAATTGTCTCGACTTTTTCATAGCCATTATGACTTTCGTGAATTGTCGCGACTTTTTCATAGCCATTACGACTTTCACGAATTGTCGCGACTTTTTCGTATTGAGCGCTCGAAAAAGTCGCAAAATACCGATCATTACGAAAAAAAACGCATTCGGACGCTTTTCGGACGTTCGTGGATTAGTAAATGTGCCCCTTAGTCTTGTGCCATCTTTTTCAGGAAGACAGGTTGTCTGATAGTTGTAATCTTACTTTGATTATGGGGGTGCTGGGCTGGTTTGATGATCAAACAACCAATAAGCAGTCACAAATACAAGTGACTTTCCACTAAATGATATAGCATACAGAAAAACATACCCCCTAGTCAGGCCTTCTGCTACAGCTTGTGGGCCTGCCATTATTCAATATGGACAAGGATTAATATGCGTATCATCATACTATGGCATAATTAGCACCTTTATTGTATCATACTGTATTGTATTTATTGTAGAATAAAAATGAATCGGTAAATGTGATTTTATATTTCCAGCAGTGTAACATAAACCCCCCTGTAGCAGGAAGATGACCCTACAGATTTCTGTATACTCCCCGATTAGGTGTTTTATCTACAATTAACAATGCACATTTTTCTCTCTAAGGCATCAAATCCCATTTCCTGAACAGTCAAACTCAATCTATTTTCTTCTCAAATGCTAATACCACTAATTAAAAATAACATTAATTGAAATACTGCAGGGGCTGATGGTTTTTATTATTTTAACCTCATGGCAACACTAATTTATGGCCCTAATTACCGAACTGCCCTTTGTATTTCAAATATTTGGCAGGCTACATTGGTCTTGCAAATCTAGTACAGCTATACAGATGGTCATTCTTCCTCAGTGAGTCAGCATGCCAGAAATACGAATATTTATATTCCCAAACGTATAGAAAGATATGTCCCTTTTTGTATCAAGCACGCATTGACATTCTTGCTTAGTTACTCATTGGACCATACATATGTCTTTTAAAGTGCTCAAAAAGAAAAATCACCGTACTGAAAAAGCAATATACTGGAACAAATAATATCAACTCCTGGCAATATAAATATATTTAATATACTGATGTATAAATAGCGTATGTAATACCTATATGTTGAATGTGATTGCACATATTACAGCATGCATTGTATGCCAGCAGGGTTACCAAGAATAAACCATGTAATAAAGCAAAAGGAAAGCAGAGACTATTATTATTATAATTGCTAGCTAGTGCGTGTGTGTTTTTGCACAGTTAAGTAGGAGGAATGTTTCGGAGACATGTTTATCTTTGATACACACAATGCAGATTACAATCGTTTGTAATAAACTCAATGTAAATTGATACTTGGGTGATCACTGAGACATAGAATGTGGTTGATCAATGGCCTCTCTTAATGTGTAGAAGGTCATCTTCTGTCGAGTAGCAAAATGAGCAGCAATTAACTTATGATCTTGTTGGTTGGCCCCAGCACAAGACATTGCTTTTAAGCGGCTTTTTAAATCTGAGGCTAAACTTCTCATGGTCTGATCAGTTTTGTGGTTCAAAAATCACAAGAGGTCATTCAGAACCCACAAATGTAGCTGCAGTTGCACGTGTTTAGGCACATTAGTCTTTATGTAAAAAAAAATTAGACTCCATTTAAACAAATAATTCTCAAAATAATTCTCTTTTTTTCTCTGTACTTGATGGTAACTAAACTGCATGAATCCATATTGGTGGCAAAACGATTCAATTGGTTTTCTTTTTGATTTATTTTTAGCAGACTTAATGTATATAATAACTCCTTATCTGGAAACCCCCAAGTCCCAAGCATTCTAAACAACAGATCCTATACCTGTAATTGCATCCAAAGCTGCTTCTGGCACTTCCATATAGTTGCTCTCATCACCGCTGATTTAATCTTGAATATTCTTGCAAATCTGTTGACACAGAGGAACCCCGTGTGGAGGATCCTACAGTGGACTTCACCAATAGGAGCAGCAAACTCACACCTAAATAATTCAGTGTGGGTGTTAGTTTGACAGAAGTGACAGTTATTGGATCTTTGCCTGATTTGTTCACACATGCTAGTGTTTGTGTCACACAGATGTTCTGTGCAGACCCATCTGGAAAGGAATAGATCTACAGTCCAAAGTGATCCTTCTCTGATCAGACTTTCCATCCTTCTGACCTTCCTCTGATCAGATATCATCTGAGGAGGTCATTGGCTTGGCCGTATACATTGGCCAATGTGCTGCTTACTTGGTTAGAAGTGCCTGAATCAGCAACAAATATTGCCCTGAGTATGGCCATCTTAAATAAACAAGATTATAATCTATATGATATTTATCTATAATTTATTACATCTTTAAATTATTCCGTACTAGATAATAAATAGGAATTTATGTCTTCATATGTTTCTCTTTTCCATTCAAAGTAGGCTGTAAAGTTCTCTGACTTTATGTGCTTTTCCCATGGATCTACAGGTGGTTCCACAAGTTTGTTTTGACTTGTCTCAGGAAAAACGCAACAAATCATTTATTTAGCAATGACATCCTTATGGAAGAATATGTTTTTGAGTTCCTATGTATCTTTTTTTTTGTTTTGTTTTGAACACACATGCACATATATATGTGCGTCTGTGTGTAAAGTTCTTATAAATTGAAACCAGTATTTTACTAATCTACAGCAATACCTGGCAGTGGCTGGTGTTTTATCTCAAATGGAACTACAGGATTAGGATATATTACTACTCATCATTAAAATACATGGAAATCAGCTGAAGCATTGCACTGTCTTTAAGCGTATAGGTTTTAAAGGCTGATTTAATAACATCTAAATTCGAGTTTTTACTGCAGTTAGGGGCACATTTACTAACCCACGAATCCGAATCTGACTTGGAAAAATTCCGATTGGAAAACGAACATTTTGCGACTTTTTCGTATTTTTTGCGATTTTTTCGGCGCCTTTAGGACTTTTCGGAAATTGTCGCGACTTTTTCGTTACCAATACGATTTGCGCGAAAAAACACAAGTTTTTCGTAGCCATTACGACTTGCGTGAAAAAACGTGACTTTTTCGTAGCCATTCCGAAAGTTGCGCAAAATGTTGCGATTTTTTTCGTAGCGTTAAAACTTAAAAGGCGCAACTTTTCGCGCAAGTTTTAACGCTACGAAAAAAATCGCAACATTTTGCGCAACTTTCGGAATGGCTACGAAAAAAAGCGGGACTTTTCGCGCAAGTTTTAACGCTACGAAAAAATCGGCAGATTTTGCGCAACATTCGGAATGGCAACAAAAAAGTTGCGACAATTTTCCGAAAAATCGCAAAATACCGATCATTACGAAAAAAACGCAATCGGACGCATTCGGCCCGTTCGTGGGTTAGTAAATGTGCCCCTTAGAGTTTTATTGTGCTAAAACCTACAAATATAATTTCAAGTTTCCTAAACTCAAATGTTTGAAAAACACAAATGTAAAAATGCATCATCTAAAACCTGGTGAGTTTCTCTAGAAGTCAATGGGAGTTATACTAGTAAAATTCAAGTGAGCTTTTCGATTCAAGTTGGTAGACTCAGAATGTGATTGCGCTGTTTTCAAGTTTTCCTTTTTTTGAGATTCTAGTTTTCTAGTGAGTGCACATTTGAATTTGGTCATTTTCTAAAATTAAAAACATTAAAAACTGACAAATTTGAATTAAGCTAAATAGGCCCCCAATGTGGGCATTTACTGATGTTTATATTTTTTCTGCGAAAAGTCACAGAAAAAAAGTCACAACTTCTCTGAGATTTATTATGCAACAAAACTACCACTATTCCAAATCCATAAATACTTCATCTAAAACCTGTCGAGATCATGTAAAAGTCAATGGCATATGTCCCTTTTGTATTTTTGACACTGGTTTTTGTGCGCCGCATGTTTTTTTCATTTCAGATTTTGCGATAAATGTCTAACATTCGTGGAAATAAGTTTATTCATGGTTTCAAAAAGATAAAAGTGAGAAAAATTCTAGTTTTAGTAAATCTGCCTCCTCATGTTGCAATTCATTTATTTAAAAAAATCCTATACATGCAATGTAATGTACTGTAATTTACAATTCTGATGATGTTGCATGTTGGATCTTAAGTAACAGTTTTATCAGATTTCAGACTGGGATCTGAACTTTACTACCAATATGACAGGACCATCTTCCTTGTCTTTGACTGCAATCTTCTCTCATACACCCCTTCATTTGCACTTCTTAGTTAGGAGACATATAAATGACTAGATGGAATCAGAAGAAAAAATGGCACAATGTGGTGCATCTGCATAGACAAAAAATAAAGATGGAAGTCCAGGAAGGCCATAACATTCTTCTTGTCAAAACCTTGTTATCTTGATATGTCAAGACGGGTACTAACAAACATAAATGAACAGCATCATGACTCACATCATAATTAAACATAACCCAATTGGTCTTAGCACTGGGAAAATATCTTAAGATTAAAGATGATACATCACAGTATATACTATAATGGAAAATACATTTAATATGTAAAGATAATAAAATGGAATTGGAAAACAACAAAACACAAATGACAATATATATTGTTGAAATGCCTAACAGAAATAAACTGATGTATTAAATAAAAGCTCATAAAAGCACCATAGTATATCTTAGAAATGAAAAACTCATATGGCACTTGTATAAATTCTAAAGCCATGACCTTTTCTTATGAAACCTAACTGGATTATGCTTGCATTAACCATAGGATATTTAAGATACATGTATTTCACATGACATACAGATTTGTTGCATGTAGTTATGCATTTTTGTAATTGTGTGCTTATTACGTATTTTAGTTATCCTCCTGGGGTATTTTTAAAAAAAATAAGGAAAATTTTTTTAAAAAAGCAAAAAAATCTCAGAGCTTCAACAGATGCGTAAAATTTTGAAGAAACCATTCTGTAATAAATTCCATTTCCAATTTTCTTTTTCTACCCCCCTCTCCCTTGTGCAAGGCCGTGAGTCAATGCTGAAGTAAGGCAGTGTAACATGAGAGACTAGAGTCATCCAAAATGGCAGATACGAACACATATATAGAGTACAATTGGTAATGCTCTTGGAGACAATTTTTAGCAAAATTAAATTGGGGTTTTTTTTTTAGGAGTTTGGAATTTATTCCCAGAATTCCTTTTGTTTATTTGAATCTGTATGAGGCAATCTCCTCAACCTTAATGATTTGTTAGCAAAATTAATGAATTGCTGTAATGGATTTTGTCTATGGGGAGATTTTACAAGTCATTAAAGTTTTTTAAAATTATTTTAATAGCAAAATAATGCTGAAAAAAGCTCAGTTAATAACATTTATTTCTCATATGACTACATTTGTATAAGCTATATAGAATAAAAAGCACTTTCCAGAAGATGAATAGTGTCAATTCTTCCTGATTACTAAAGTCATCACCATTGACAACGATTTCTGTTTTCTCTTTGTAAAGGATATCAAAAAATCTTGGGAGTTGTCCTTCCTAGGGATGTAGCGAACCTCAAAAAAAAAGTCCGCGAACTTACGCCAAAAAGTGCGAAAGTTCGCGAACTTTGCGAACCCCATAGACTTCAATGGGAAGGCGAACTTTAAAACCTAGAAAAGCCATTTCTGGCCAGAAAACTGATTTTAAAGTTGTTTAAAGGGTGCCACGACCTGGACAGTGGCATGCCGGAGGGGGATCAAGGGCAAAAATTTATCTGAAAAATACGTTGTTGACACAGCGTTGCGTAAAAACGCAAGCTATTCCTATGTATACACAAAGGCAGCTGGCAGACCTAGCGGAAATACGCAGCGTTTTTTGCTATTTCGCACTATTAGCACCATGGAAATGGGATTTGCTGAAAAACGCCAAGTGTGGCTTGTGGGCGGTGTTTTTAGGCCGAGAAAAAACGCAGCGGAAAAACGCCACGCGAACCCAAATTGCAAACATGCGCGAAAAGTTAGTAAGTAATAGTTCGCCGGCAAACAGTTCGCTACATCTCCAGTCCTTCCTATGGAAAATGTATAGACCTGTATCACTGGCCACACCCCCAATGACATCCTACCTACTAGTCCTAATAGTCCATATGAATTTAAATAAAGAACAGAGGCTCTTTAAACAGCTGGTAACATCATAAAATGAAAATGCCATGAAACATATAGTAAGCAATTTTGTTTTAATGGTGCATGTAGTTTCAGTGGAGTGGAATAACAAAGGGTATTGCTTTCAATAGCAATTATATGTACAAAGTACAGTAGAATAATTGAACATTTGTTATGAATATATACTGGAATTACATTTGTTTCATTTGCCAAAATGCTATATTTGGTATTAGAACCCCATCAAAAGAATCATTTTCTGATTTGATGTTATTTACCCTTTAACGACTTAAGTATCTGCATGTCCTCCTAATCCATTTTTTTTCACAACATTGCTGTATTTTAGTGCTGAAAGGTAAGGTGTCCTCGGAAGGGTGGCCTGATCATAATCCACGTGAAACAATCCAAATCGTACATTATATCCATGTATCCACTCAAAGTTGTCAATCAGGGACCATACCAAGTACCCCTTAACATTGACTCCGTCTGTGTTGATAGCTATAAAAAATACAAAAGAAATAATTTATACATTTTATTCATTAATGTTGCTAGTTATCAGGCTGTACATAGAAGAAAATGTTTCAGTAACTAAAAACAAATGTATACATAAAAATCATAAAACATATTATTATTAATATTTTATATATTGCCATCACTATATATACTGTAACACAAGACAAACTATAAAATATAATCAAAATGATCATTAGGTTAAAAGGCAGAATAAGGCATTGGGAACAGAGCTGCTGCTAAGTGGAAATTTATGTGACATGTTTAAATGGTCGATTCCTGGATAAGATTTATTTATTAGATTTTCTTCTGAAAATTACATTTGAAATACATTTAAGCAATTAAATAAAAAAACATATAAATGGTTTCATATGCCTTGCAAAAAAAGTTAATTAAAAATTTTGCACCATTTCTGAAAACATCAAGTTACTCTTCCCTATCCCCAATTAGCAACCTGTCTCTCTTCATGCAGGAATCAGGAGTCAGATTTTGACAGCTGCGTCTAATACAGCCTTTGGGGGGGGCTCCTTTTGGCTAAAAGATGTATTAGCTTTTTTGGCTAAAAGATGTATTGGCTAAAAGATGTATTAGAGCTCACTCTTTAAAACTCACAAGAAATACTGTCTCTCTACCAGCAGAATTTGTGCCACAAACAGTTTTTTGTTTTGCTGGAGTCGGTTATTTGAGTGAGCGCTAATACATCTGCTAGGAAAGGAAGCACCACCCCCAAAAGATATATTATATCCAACTGTCAATCAAAATCTGATTTCTGACTCCTGCAATGAAGAGCAACAGATGATGAGGGGGGATAGTGGAACCTAAAGCTGGCCATACACTGTAAGATCCGCTTGTTTGGCGAGGTCGCCAGGTGAGCAGATCTTTGCGAACTAATTCGATTGTTTGGCCCTAAAACCGCGGGCATAGGCGGGCTAATTTCAGGCCAGATGTCAGTGGGGAGGCCCATCAGTCATGCCCATACATTGGCAGATAAGCTGCCGAATCATTTTAAAGGACTGATATCGGCAGCTTAAATCAGCACCTTAACTTTGTTATTTCAGAAACTGTATAGAATGTTTCGTAAACATACTCTGCAGTTCAAGAGAAGGAAATGTCTACCCAAATATATCAACAAATAACAACATATTTCAGTGAGATAAACAAAACATTTACAAACAACTCAAAATTAAAGTGGACCTGTCACCCAGACATGAAAATCTGTATAATAAAAGTTCTGTTCAAATTAAGCATGAAACCCAAATTCATTTTTATATTAACACATCCAAACCCATTATAAAGGCATTTAAGAATCACAGCTGTCAATCATATATTGCTTGCCCCGCCTCTATGCCTTAGGCATAGAGGCGGGGCAGACAATAACTTAAGCTTTCCATTCAGCACTTCCTAGATGTCACTGCACATCTCACTTTCCCCCTCCCTCCTCCTCATCTAATTGTGTAGCCAGTGCATGGGCCTGGGCATCAGGTCCCCCATTCTGGCACATAAACAAGATTTTGGCATGATACAAAGCTTGCCTTAATAACAGTGTCCACAAAATGGTGCCTGCCTGCTTGCTTTGACTGAGTAATTCCAAGACGGAAGGAAACAAGATTTATATTATTTATATAGAGTAAGTAAAGTTTAATTTGCTCAACTAACAATATAGAAAATAATTTGGACTTATTTCTTAGGGTGACAGGTCCGCTTTAAGCAGTAAACATACTATACCAAACAATGGATAGGTGCATCCCAGTATCTCATGGCACCCACTCTTCTAACGCGTTTCGCACCATTGGGGGACTGTCCTCCTCTGATGAAGCACCCAATGGTGCAAAACACTTTAGAGAGTGGGTGCCATGAGACACTGGGATGCACCTATCCATTGTTTGGTATAGTATGTTTACTGCTTAATTTTGAGTTGTTTGTTTAATTTTTTGAGCCAATAAATGTTTTGTTTATCTCACTGAAATATGTTGTTATTTGTTTTTATACTGATTCAGGACCTATCAGTGGGATATACTGTAACTTATGGAATCTCTTTCTTAATCTAATCTATATATCCCCTAAAAGTTAAGGAATTTGAAAACACTTCTAGATTTAACAGTAGAATCTGGTCAGTTTCTGGTTACGTGGCTCTAAGACTATATGTAAAAATTTTTATAGTTTTATGCCCTTGTGTACAGTGTTCATCCTAATAAAAACAGCTCTACGGATTGGACCAATCTTAAACTACATTGCTTTTATTTTTGCTGGAAGAAGTACTTTAAACAATACGTGTCACCCTTTTATTTTATACATAACACTTTGCTAGTGTCACAGCTGAATTTCCCATCTATTTATTTTCCATTTCTGTTTATAACTACAGTTTACCCAGAGAAACATTAAGAACAAATTCATGCCACTAGGGAATGATTGTATTTTCTTTGGGGCTTTACCAACGGATATCTATTTGTGTAATAATAAAATACTGAGATATCTTCTTCAATAAACATTATTTATTTTGTTTATTTTTTTCTACTGAGATACTCTTTTCATATTGAGTTTTTCCCATGTTGGGGAAAAAACCTATTTAAATGACCCTGTGGTGTAATTCTTTGTGTAATGTATGCATCATGTATCTTTTTATACAATTGTACACAATAACAGACACTTTAAATTTGGTGGGAGAAGAACACACTTTCAAGTAAAACTTTAGCAATCCGTCCAAAAGAACTAAAAGGCACAGAGGTGTAATAATATGATATGGCAATATGATTTATGAAGCAGTGAAGCTCTGAAAATAAAGCAAAAAAGCCACCTTTGTGTGTTCAACTTCTCCTTAAAACTGAGTGTTATTTAAAGATAAGTGAGACAGAATGGAATGACTGTGAATCCAAGGAAACTGGAACAAATGTGTTAAGCACAGCTCTTATGTTTCAAGAACATTCTCTTTTACCTGAAAACTGTATTAAGAAGAAAGGCAAGGAGTAAGCAGGCAATATATATTGCATTCTTTAAAAAAACATTTTAGTACCTTCATCAAAGGTAACATAGTAAAAAAAAAAGTTACAGAATGATCTAGAATTGCTTTTGGAAAGGCCCAACTGTAGAAGTGCAAGGTTCAGATGCTACATTGGCATTTCTGATCAAAGCAAATTGTGCTATGCTGGAATCTGCAGCTGAGCCATCAAAAAAAGCTCTAAGTGTGAAGGAAGCAAACAGCCTACTGAGTACAGGATCTTATCTACAACAAAAGTGCTTTTTACTGCTTCCTACAGGTACCCAGACTTTCTATTGGGAATTAATTGAAGGATAAGTCTAATGACAGAGGTGCCTGCTTGTGATGATCCTCACTAGGAATGTTTAAAACTTCAAAAAAGGCACACTTCTCTCTAGGGATGCACCAAACCCAGTTTTTTGGGTTCAGCCGAACCACCGAATCCATTGTAAGGCATTCAGCTGAATACCGAACTGAATCCTAATTAGTATACAGCTAGAAACACGGCAACAAAATTTCCACTTCCATGTTCACGCGGCAACATTTAACCGCGGCAAATTCGAACCCTGCAGAAAAAGGCCGAATACTAGATTCAGTGAATCCCTACTTTCTCTCTCTATTTCAGATGAAAACCACTTGTACCAGCAGTGATTGGAAGTTTCCATTATACTCAATGCAAAGTGCTGCTGCTGCTGCTTCTTTGGTGAAAATACATAGAAAATGCCTTGTTTAACATTAGCCTTAGCGGTAAGATGGTCCTGTGGCATTTGACAAGCCAATGGGCCAGTGTCAACAAAATGTCATGAATAAAATAAACTAAAATTACAAATAATACTGACATAGTAGGCCTTATTTAAACAGGTGCAAACAGCTATGGTTTTTTCACATTGTGCCCTGTGACATACTTACATAGTTACATAGGGTTGAAAAAAGACCTGTGTCCATCAAGTTCAACCCATCCAAGTAAACCCAGCACACCTAACCCACACCTACCAATCTATACACTCACATACATAAACTATATATACAACCACTAATACTAACTGTAGATATTAGTATCACAATAGCATTGGATATTCTGATTGTTCAAGAACTCATCTTAGTGCCCATTGACTTTACAGTCCATTGAAGAACTGCAGTTTCCCCATGAATACATGGCTGTCTGCAATGACCGACATTCTATTAATAAAGAGGGGCTACATACAGGTAGGGAGAGCCAATGGCCACAAGATGTAGTGGGGACCTGCTGGGTACAGGGATGCATTGTGACCACCGTGCTGTGCCTAATTTAGCACAAGGTGCAAATTGCAGCCTGTATAAATCCCACTGGCACAAGCATTTCAGAAATGGTACCAAAGAGATGCAATTTTTTCGGTCACAAAACTATATAATTTGGACCTTTGGGATTTATAAAGAAGGCATAATAGTTTTTCAAAAAGTGAAAGCATTTCAAAGAATAGAAAGCTCCAGTGAACAATCTTATTAATGGGAGGGGCTCAGTAATGATTTAAGACCACTATGCATGGTCACATGTGGTATGGCAGTTTGAGGTGAAAGTTTCAGAGGTGCAGGTTTTGAAACGTATTCCATGTAAAAAGCACATCTAGGTCTGAGTTGCTCTGACTGGCAGGGCTGTAGCTTACAGAACAGACAAATTAGTCTTGATGGTAAATATATTGTTGCTTAGGTCAGTTGTGTCCAAAGGTAATTTTGTAAGTTGTTTTTTTTTAACATTTTAACATTCTCTTCCTATATTGCTATTTCTTCACAAGGATGAAAATGATATATTATATTGCAAATAGTGATGAGCGAATCTCTGCGAATATCTGCAGAAAAATTTGCAAAACACATTGAAGTCAATAGGAGACTTTTTTCACGCACAACAATTTCTATACCCAACAAATTTTTACACATGTGACATCTTATACGTGCAACTTTCAATCAGGTCAATGGGCGTTTTTCTTTGCTCGACTTTTTTGTCTCTGCAACATTTTAGTCTTAGCGACTTTTTTCTCTCTGTGAATTTGAAGAGAGTACAATTTTGTGCTGCAGTTTTGTGAAGAAATTCGCTGATGCTGAAAAGTGGAAATTTGCTGCGGATCCATGTCTGGCAAAAAAATTTGCTCATCAGTACCTCCAAACATTTAGGCAATAAATAATGAATTAATTACTGAAAAAAGTTAGGTAAAATAGTAAAATATAATAACCTCAAAGTCCCAAAGAGCTCCTAAAATGTTTCAAACCATGCAAGAAAAAGGTTTTTTTTTTGTTTTTTGCACAGACTGGCACTTCACCTCATTATCCAAATCATCCGTTGGCAGCCCCGGCCAATACCAAAAGTTTGGAAGATATTACACAAACTCAATGGGCACTTCTTACTATGAACCAGCAGGCTTAGTTGGTCTCATATGTCTCGTGGCTTCACTTAGAAACCAAAATGAAAGTTCTTATATGAAGAGAAGACACACTTTTGTGGTAGATTTCATGCATCTCTCTGTTTTAAAAGGTTGCCATGAGAGATGTTCTTTGGGTTAGGACAAAGCTGCCTTTGTTGCATGAAAAAGGGCTTTTATCCCTGCTTTTAGTACAGTAATTTCTAAACATTTGGTATTTTAATGAACGTGCTGGTCTAGAAAAGCTTTTTGTTTAAGTGAAGACATTTTTCATATCAACTTAATCTTTATTTCCTATAACAACTTTTGAACAGGTGTACATGCTTAGCATACTGAAGCGTGGAATATTTGCATAACATCCTGCAGCCCTTTAATGTTTCTGCACAAACAGAACAAGGCAGATATGGCGGAACACTGCCATCTCCAGTCTACGCATGTATGCAGTATATTGGCATTATTATCTATAGCACTCTATGGAATGGCGCAGCTAGCACATTTATAGTAAAGAGACACTGAATGCGGAAATGTATGTAAGAATGCTATAAGCTTACATTCTGGGATTCATAATGTTTTCTGCACTATTTCCCCTTTCTTGATGGAGATAAGAATATAAGATACTAGAATGAAGATACAAAAGGTTATATAATTGCTTGACTCTGGAGGAAGTTATTTGCCCTCTGATTTAGACTGTGAAAATCTTTATGATCAGTTACGAAATACAGATACGGGACCTGTTATCCAGAATCCTTGGACCTGGGGTTTCCTAGATAAGGGTTTTTCCATGGTTTGGATGTCCATACTAGTAAAATCATTTAATCAAATTAAATTAAATAAGCAAATGAATTAAATAAGCCAAACAGGATTGTTTTGCTTCCAGTATTAATTACATCTTGGATGGATCAATTACAAAGTACAGGTAAAGGACCTGTTATCCAGAATGCTTGGGACCTGGGGTTTTCCGGATAAGGGATATTTATGTAATTTGGATCTCCATAATGTAATGTAAGTCAGCTAAAAATCATTTAAATATTGAATAAACCCAATAGGCTTGTTTTCCCTCCAATAAGGATTAATTATATCTTGGTTGGGATCAAGTACAGGTACTGTTTTATTATTACAGAGAAAAGGGAATCATTTAACCATTAAATAAACCCAATAGGGCTGTTCTGCCCCCAATAAGGGGTAATTATATCTTAGTTGGGATCAAGTACAGGTACTGTTTTATTATTACAGAGAAAAGGGAATCATTTAACCATTAAATAAACCCAATAGGGCTGTTCTGCCCCCAATAAGGGGTAATTATATCTTAGTTGGGATCAAGTACAGGTACTGTTTTATTATTACAGAGAAAAAGGAATCATTTAATCATTAAATAAACCCAATAGGGCTGATCTGCCCCAATAAGGGGTAATTATATCTTAGTTGGGATCAAGTACAGGTACTGTTTTATTATTACAGAGAAAAGGGAATCATTTAACCATTAAATAAACCCAATAGGACTGTTCTGCCCCCAATAAGGGGTAATTATATCTTAGTTGGGATCAAGTACAGGTACCGTTTTATTATTACAGAGAAAAAGGAAATCATCTTTAAAAATTAGAATGATTTGCTTATAATGGAGTCTATGGGAGATGGCCTTTCTGTAATTCAGAACTTTCTGGATAATGGGTTTCCGGATAAGGGAATCCCATACCTGTACTATTTTATTATTACAGGGCATCTTTAAAAATTTAAATTATTTGATTAAAATGGAACCTATAGGAGATGGCCTTCCCGTAATTTGGAGCTTACCGGATAACAGTTTTCCGGATAACGGATCCCATACCTGTACTAAATTGTAAAAGATTATCTGTAGTTCAACTGCAGATGTTATACTAGAGGACAAGCTATAAATTCCCTAAATATTCTTACTTAAGTATGTCTCTGCTAAACATACCTGGCACAGTGGCAATAGGACTGTAAAACTAATTTCACTTACAGACACACGTGTGATTTATCCTTTAGTCTGAGGAGGTTATAATGGGACTGACATTTTTTTTAAATACATTGTTTAATGTATTTGTTGATGAGAGGCTTAGTAAGGCCCATTGCCCACCTAATTATCACACCTTTTGGAGAGTACCCACTAGGCATCAGTGAGCCACTGTACTTCATACATTCCAGTGAGCCCTTTTGCCTTTTGCCCATTCAATGAAAAGCCAAAGACTAGGTTTAAAATGAAAGAGATACAAAAGAAGGACAGACAGTGACTCAGTGACTTAGTATTTTAATATATTATAGAGTTTTGTATTTGTAAGTCCATATTTAGCAAGGTCTATCAATTAGAATACAGGAAGTAAAGGATTTTTTACAGTGAGAGCTGTGAAGTTGTGGAATTCCCCCCTGAACCAGTGGTACTGGCTGATACATTATATAGCTTTAAGAAGAGGTTGGATGGCTTTTTAGCAAGTGAGGGAATACATGGTTATTGAAAATAGCTCTTAGTACAGGGACTGATCCGACTACCATCATGGAATCAAGATGGAATTTTTTTCCCCCTCTAAAGCAAATTGGATAGGGTTCAGATGGAGTTTTTGCAAATAGCATGTGGTATCCACAGCCCCGCCAGTACCTCTTGATCCATCCCAGACTACCATGAGGGTACCCAACTTATCTGTCAAAGTACTGGTGCCACAAATACCATTACAGTAAATGTAATAGGTCTAAAATTGATAATAATTCAATCACAATTTCTAATAGAATACAATGAATCAACACCATGTTGCCACTAACAACTCGTTCAATTCTGACAAGTGGCAGTATATACTGTGGTTTCTGGCAAACCCAGTGTTGTGCTTTGAGACCTTAAAACATGAGAGGAAGTCTGGGTCATGGCAGGAAAAACAAACGGTATATGTGCAACTATGCTATAGAAAGTCTACAAAACATTGTACAGATGGCACTGCCAAGATTTTCCCTACTTACTCAACCATCGGGATCAGGAGGGGGGTATAATAAGTTAAACACATTGAAACATATATGCCAAAAAAACTGGACAAAGATGGTGAAAATGGTATGAAACTAGTTGTTACAGAAGTATTAATGTACACCACTTTCTCATTAGTAAGCAGACTAAATGGATTGTGACACTTACTTTGACAGCAGCTCGATCGTTGAAAATAAACCGCCATTCTAGTTAAAGAACTATTATTTATTACTACATCTAGGCTAGGTAATATTAGCATGACCACATTGGCTTCAAAGACTAGAAAAATTGTATGAACCATGGGTTGTTTGACTTCTCTGTCCAATACTAATAACAAACGCTGAAATACACGCTTGTATAGGTTTTCCATATGTTTGTTTATAAAGCCACTATGCTATAAAATTTTCCTGTTGGATTGTACTATGGTGGGAAACCTATACAGGCATAGATTTAACAGCTATAAGAATAATTAGCAGGTAATGGCATCCTTAGAAAAATACATTACTGCACAAATTATTGACTGCCAATGATAACAGGCCATGCTATGATATTAGTCATTTCTAATGATATCAGCCCGCGCTATGACATCAGTCACTCCTAATGATACCAGACCACGCTATGACATCAGTCACTTCTAATGACATCAGGCCATGCTCCACTAGCTTTCGTTTTTGAGATTATTACAACAAATAAGGTTATGGCAAATGATAGGAAAAGCTGAGGCTGTAAACCCAGACATATTATGCAAATACAATAACCTATTAATATTAGACAAAAATAAAAGGGAAAATAACAATGATGATATAACGGCCCATTAAAGAAGACTTTCTAATAATCAGGTTTTATACCTATATTATTAGCCCCGTAAGAGAAGAACCAATAGTATTTTCAGACTAAATATACAATTTTTTGACAGGGAAGTGCCCATCAGAACCAAGAACCTGGTTATTACAATGAAATTGTACATTGAATTATAGCCCATTAGGAGTTCAAACATTCCGAGACAACCATTCCCATTGTTTTTGTCAATGGAAGAACCTCTATGCTTAATTTGTACAAATCTGTCTGTATTTGTTATTGTTATTATTGGGTGATAATTGGGAAAGAGAATCCAGAAACTTTATGGTTTATACATGTTACTAAAGTTATACACAAATGCTTTTATGTGAAAAAACTACATCTGTTACATTTAAAAAAAACACTTCAAATTTGTTTAAAAAAATGCACCTTTTGAAATCTCTTTAAGTGTTTCTTCAAAGTACTTCCATCTCTGTATGTCCTCGAGTTTTGGAGGATCATCCTGGCCAAATCCATTTTCAGTTATGTAAATGGCTGGGTTGTTGAAAGTTTCCTAGAGAAAGCATAAGTAATGATTAGCAATATCCTGTTAATTAGCAACTAGACCGGAATCTGAGTTCTTTTGCTCAGATTAACTGTTGGTTTAATACTATGTTACAGGGCTTATATACAGGCAGGTTAATTGGTTCCTGAAATTGACCATAATGTATGTGAATGTGATAGGGATCTTAGACTGTAAACTACACTGGGTCAGGGACTGATACAAATGATGTCTTATCTCTGGAAAGCACCATGGAATACGCCAGCTCTATAAAGAATAATAATAATGCTGGCTAAAAGCAATACAAATGAAAAAGACCTACTTATCTCATGGCTATCCTGCTGAGTGAGGCCTGAGCAGTTCATGAAGACTACTATGAAAGTTTAGAGGGAGATTGATATACTGTATATGGTCTTGACAGGAACTATTCTTTCAAATACCTAGTCCTACACAATAAAACTTTTTGGAAGTCCCTTGGTGGCAGCCCAGTGAGAACTGTGCCTGCTAAGTTTACATTTTATCCTCTCTTTTTGGTTGCATATGCTCATCCCCTAAGGCAGGGGTCCCCAACCTTTCTTTCTCGTGAGCCACAGTCAAATGCAAAAAGACTTGGAGAGCAACACAAGCACCATAACAGCCAATCTTAGCCCTTATTTGGCTCCTCCATGAACTATTAGGCAGCCTCTATGCACACTCTATGCACATCAGCTTACAGGGGGCTTTATTTGGAAGTAAATCTTGTTTTTATTCAACCAAAACTTGCCCCCAAGTCAGGAATTCAAAAATAACTCCCTGGTTTGGGGGCACTGAGAGCAACATACAAGGGGTTGGTGAGCAACATGTTGCCCCCGAGCCACTGGTTGGGGATCACTGCCCTAAGGCATTAAACTGTATTTTTTACATCCGAACAACCTAAAGAGCACTTTTGCAACCAAGTTTTTTTAACAAGAGTTCAAGCAACTTCCTTCAGCTGCTGAACTTGAAATTCCCAAGAGGCAGCCTGATAAAATACCTAGAGTTCTGTGGCCTCAAGTTGCAGCTACTTTTAAAAATATATGAGGCACATTATCCTACAGATCAGGAATTATGAAATGCAACACAATATTGGCAATCTGTAAAAAGGGATTACCTTAATATATTTCAGTAGCTTACGAAGTCCCCATGGAACCACAGCTAACCAATCAGGTGCACATTGTGGCCAGTCAGGATCTTTTATGTCTTCTACTGAACGGTCACTTATGAAACTAGGCTCTTCTGAAGCAACAGTGCTATGCTTTATTTTTCTAGAAGTATAGTAATTTAAACAGAAAAAGTCAGCCGTGCCTTTGATCAAGGCCTTTTCTTCCTCTGTAAACTCTGGAAGTCTGGAAGTTTTCAAACCTTCCTTCTTGCTGTTCTCAGAAATCTTCAGTTTCATTGAGGCTGGATAATCGCCATCGATGAAGACTGGTTTTGCAAACCAATCCAGGTAAAATGCTAAATATCGCTCGGTGGCTTCTTTATCTACGGCAGAGCTTGGATCAAAAGGTTCAGCCCAATCAGAACACAGAACAATGGAAACTGCTCCATTTTGCTGTTTCTTAAAATGCGTGTTATAGTTATGCCATGCTTTAGCATGTGCCAGTAACATATTGTGGCCAGCTTGATATGCTCCATAGCCTGGCTGCTTTTTGCCTGGTGCAAAACTGCCGTCTTCATAGGCAAACCTTGCCATGACATAGGGTTCATTAATGGTAATCCAAAGTTTGACTCTGTCTCCAAATGTTTCATAACAGAACCGCGCGTACTGTTCGAAAATATCTACCGTTTTTTCAGAACTCCAGCCACCAAGATCTTTGACAGCTTGAGGCATATCAAAATGATACAATGTCACCATTGGGATGATATTATTTTCAAGGAGACTGTTAATCACCTTGTTGTAGTACTCAATCCCTAAAAATGGTACAATTAATGTTGAATTAATGATAACAATTGTGATACGTTTCATTGTAATGATATCAAGAATACTAAAATGAAGACTTGATATGGAAAGCATTTCTATACAGATGCAAACACAGTATATCTCTTAACCTAATACTATTAGACCATGGCGACAGTTAACAGCAATATACAGATATTTATGGAAGCTTCTAGGAAGAAAGGAAATGCATGACATTTTTAAGTAATTACATGACATTAATATAACAGATTAAACATGTAGTGGAACACGCATTTGTTCCTATAAAAAAAAGTGCCCATGCAAGATTGCACTTCTAGAACATCTAGAACAGAATTAATTATGCAAGACAATAGCAATAACCTTGATTAAAGCTGCAACCTTGTATTCGTAAGAAACAATTACCTTTCTGGTTGATAAAACCTGTCGTCCCATCAGGTAACAGACGTGACCAGGAAAGGGAAAAGCGGTAATGAGTCAATCCAAGCTGTTTGATGCATTTCAAATCTTCCTCCCACAGAGTATAGCTGCCACAAGCTACATCTCCAGTCTGGTTCTTGAAAACTCTATCTCCTCCCTGATGGGTGAATGTATCCCAGACACTGGGGCCTTTCCCATCTGCATCCCATCCTCCTGATGAATAAAAATAAATAGATGAACAGGCAAAGCGCTTATCCTTCTGCTCGCATCAAGAAATCAACAATGAATATTAATGCAATGTGATATAGGCATTCAATCATACATATACATATAGCTTCATAAACACAGGATCAGATACAGAGGGATGGCAGAGCAGATGTTTCAGTCACGCAACTCTATCTTTAGTACATTTAATATATTCAAAATTTAGGGCAGGTCAGAGAGGCCATTTGACTTACCCCACCTCTGCACCCCTAAAGTACCTTGTGGGGTCCTTAGCAAAAAGAAAATCTGTTTCTACTAAGGAGCAAATTGTTGGGTGTTGTAGTACCGAAACAGCACAAGATCTGCCAACTGCTCTCATAGAGTGGTTCTAGCATTCCTGTGTACTGGGCTAAACCATGTAGCCAATAACATTTTTAGAAAGTTCACAGAATGTAGCCAATCAAGGTACTGAAACACTGACCAATGTTTTAATTTAAACATTAATTAAACCCAATAGGATTATTTTGCACCCAGTAAGGATTAATTATATCTTAACAGGGATTTAGTACAGGTACTGTTTTATTATTACAGAGAAAAAGGAAATCAATTTTTAAAAATCTAAATTATTTGGTTAAAATGGAGTCTATGGGAAACAGGCTTTCCGTAATGCGGAGCTTTCTGGATATTGGGTTTCCGGATAACAGATCCCATACCTGTAATAGTAAGAATAGTAAATACAGTGTGTTGATTGATTGCTATGACTTACTGGCCTAAAGTAGACTTTAGAAAACTATATCTGTTAACATATTTCCTGAAAATGCTGATTGGTTGACATTTATTATTGAACAAAATGTGCCCTTCTTCTGACATAAACCTGTTAGTTTCCCAGGTAGGGAGGAAACCGCCTTACCTGCACTGCTTTTAATGTGTCCTTGCTCATACTGTCAGAATATAAGTACTATTTGGTATTAATTGTACCTTAATCCATTGCCTGTTAAAGGAACAGTAACATCTAAAAATGAAAGTATTTTAAAGGAATGACAATATAACGTACTGTTGCCCTGCATTGGTAAAATAGTTTATATAAACAAGCCATTCCATCTGAAAAGGGAGAAAGGGCACAGGTAACACAGCAGATAACAGTTACATTTAAAAGGAGAAGTAAATTAATTTTGGCATTTTACTGCCAATAGATTTGTCACATTAGCGTCACCTAGAACAATATACCTGAGTAAACAGCTTTAGAAGCTTTCTCCATCTGCTCAAGATAGCAGTTGCGTTTTTAGAAGCTTCCTTCCTGCAGCTCCAGCCGTTATAGCTGAGGTCACACATTCCTTAGGGAGGGGGGAGGGAGTCCTTAGCATTCTGGTGGGAGGGGGGAGCAGGAGAGGGGAGAGAGGAGAGAACTGCGCAGACTCTGGCCTCCAAAATTAAGGATATTTCTGAGAGAGGAATTCAGACACTGGAACATCATGTTTACAAAAAAAAGAGACAAGAAATCCTGCGTTTCTTTTGATAGAGGACTCAGTGCAGCATTACTGTAAGTGCTTATGGCTGTATTTACATAGACCTTTCTGATAAAGCTTACTTAGGTTTTATCTTTTCTTATACTTTAATGGGATTTTACACAGCTTATCTATTATCTATTATGTACCCTGTACTTGAATGGCTGCCACATTGCTACAGAGCAGCCTATTTATATAAACTATAGTAGTGTTTCTGAAGCAAACACACTAGTTGTACCAGAGCAGAGCAACATACATTATATCTGAATTACTTTAAAACACTCTCATGTTTTTGGTGTTACTTTTCCTTTAAGTAAGACTCATCCTAATCACAATGACCTGTACTGATGTTAATAGTTACAGGGTTAAACAGCCCTTAAACAGTCATTTAAAGTCTAATCTTTCCGGCCTGATGCCAAACGAACACCATTTATACACCAAATAGCATGTCCAATGGCTCATTAAAACAAATGTATTTTTGGATTTTGATTGGATGAATCTAGAAATGACTTTGCTAAAGGGATATTTGAATTAAAAGGATGGCAAAGGCGCATCACTGGCTGCTGCTCACTTTTCTATAAAATACAGCCACTTTGTCTTAATGTTTGCAGCTCCTACCGAGGATGCACGTGACTTTGCCTGGGGCCTTCTCTTTCCCTGGCCCTGCCATTAGAGGCTTGCTAATGCTATCTCCAGCACTGGATACCACTTCATTACAGTAGGGTCACACTTAGGAATAGTTTTTAATTGAGATCTGAGAAAATGAGAGGAACTCGTTTACACTTTCCATTAGTGCAGAAGAACTCTCTTTTCTTTTCTAGGATTTTCTTTAGCTTTTGTTGGGGAAGGGGGTTGACATCTAACAGGACTTGAATTTCATGTGCAGGTTGCGGAAAAGACAAGATAACTGGCGCCTATAAACCAGTATAAAAAAAATCCCTGCAATGAAAATGACCTAGGATTTGCACACCACTTTTTATGTGCAGAAATCCTCTAACCAACAGGGAGAATGTGTGTTCTCCCTATTTGTTACAGGGTTTGTGCACATAAATACTAGACTCAATGAATTCTCAATAAACAAAGTGGTGTGCAAAACCCAGGTCGGTCATTTTAATGTAGCTTTAAAGCAGAAGAAAAGGCATTTTGGCATTTTACTGTCAATAGATTTGCCACATCAGTGCCACCTAGAACAATATATTTATCCTGCAGAAAGCTTTACCATACCTTAGTAAAAAGCCCTAGAAGCTCCATCTGTTTGTTTAAGATTGCAGCTGCCATTTCAACTTAGTCTCAGTAGCTTCCTGCCGCAGCTCTAGCCATTAGTAGCTCAGATCACACATTCTGATGGGAGGGGGAGTGAGTTTTACGAATTCTTATGGGAGTGGGGAGCAGGAGAAGGGAGAGAGGACAGAGCTGGACAGTGTCTGGCCCCGGGAAGAAGGATTTTTCTGAGAGAGGAAGTCTGATATCTGAAGAACATGTTTACACAAAGGAAGAAAAAAATCCTGTGTTTCTTTTGAAAGAGGACACAATGCAGCACTTCTGAGTGCTTATGGCTGTATTTACATAGACCTTTCTGAAAAAGCTTACTTAGTTTTTACCTTTACTTTTGCTTTAACTAGAATGGATCTACTAGTATTTATTATACTAGTAAATAAGCCCCTCTGAAAGATTAACTACCATAAAATTACACAAAATTTTGGATTCAAGCTGAAGTGATGGTTGGTCAGTGCAGCTGAAAGTAAATAAACCTGATCAATCTTAATAACACAAGTTCATCCCTTTAGGGGTGCAATCAGTATAATTGCACTGCATCACCCATAGCTATACATCACATAGAAAAGAGTTATTGGCAATTCATTTTGATTATTAATACAATTAGCTTTACGTATGGGACACAGATTAGACTTACCCATCTATGCCAAATAAATAATTACTCTACTATTACATTTGCAGGGGAATTCAATTTAAACGATTCACAATAATATCCCAAAACTTCAGAGCATTTTGCTTCTTTGTGTTGAAATTTTCTACTTTAACAACTCTGCTTCTTCCAGATGGGCGACTTTCACAAAGAGTTTAGAAGCTTCAAACCCACCTCCAGAAACGCCTTGCCCAATTCTCCAATTCTCTCAATGACAGCAGTTTATTTTACAGTTGCCAATTAGCATTGCTGATTTCTGCCCAGTGCTACGTATGAGACAAATTAATGGTAGACCGCATCTGTAGAGGTGCGGTTTATCCCTATAGATAACACTAGCCAGGTATTTGGTGGAAGCATAGCAACACATACCACATATCCACAGCACTCAACTTCTACACTGACTTTATCTCCTTGCAGAAAAGCCCATTGGCCCATTCTGAGAAACTTGGTCAATCTTATGGCCCTAGTCTTAAAGTTGCATCAAGGAACAATGTAATAATCACAATGCTGAAGCTTTTCTACTGGGCAGCATTATCAGTCTGGAAGACCATGATCCACATTGAACACTATTTAGACAGTCTAAAAGTGGCATGACTATACAACAGCGACATTAAAGGAGCTCAACTAAGAAATAAAGCAACAGAAATAACTAAATATTTTCTTTTCAGTACTTGACCAGTATATTTGAAGCAACTAAAGTATTAATGACAAGGGTAAAGCAGAGCAGCATTAATAGGGGATTGGAAACTAAAAAAATCACCCATTAAAATCCTTTATATATTGGTGGGACAAAAAAAAAATTATAAGATGCAGGGGAACTTAAAGTTAGGGAATGTAAAATTGAGGTTCAACTATACTGGATATCTATATAAATGCATGGGTACAAACCTAGAAACTCTGAAGGCCTTTGCACTAAATAAAAGACATGATTAGCCACCCATATAATGAAGCGCATAAAAATAAGGGAATGCCTAACCATTTACATTTAGTAAAAAAACTATATACAATTATATATCATACAATGTTGTACATTAAAATCTTTATTCAGACCACAGACAATAATGCCTAAAAATTGCATTTATACTTATTGTACTATTTGTTTAGACTATGTGATGTGCCTAAACCAGACAGATCAAAGATACTAAGGGTCATTTGCTAAGGGGTATATTTATCACGCTGTGTAAAAAGTGAATTAAAGCATTACTGGTGATGTTGCCCAGGGCAACCAATCAGCAATTAGATTTCAACAGTCAGAAAACCAAAGCAAAGCATCTGATTGGCTGCTATGAGCAACATCACCGGTAATGTTTCACTCTGCTTTTTACACAGCATGATAAGTATATCCCATTGTAGATTAGGGTGCAAAATGAAAAAAAATTGGTGCAATCCACCAAACAGGTATGGGATCCCTTATCTGTAAACCCGTTATCCAGTTCCAAATTAAGAAAAACCTGTCTCACATAGACTCCGTTATAATAAAATCTTTTTAATTTAATTAAATGTTTTCCTTTTCCTCTGTAATTATAAAACAGTACCTTATATTTGATCCCAACTAAAGCTGGCCATACACGCACCGATAATATCATACGTAACGTTGTTTTGTACGATATTCGGTGCTTGTATGGCATGTCGGCGAGTCGACCGATATCGCAGGAAGCTGCTGATATCGGTCGACTCGCCGATCGGACCGGTTAAAAGATTTTGATCGGGCGCCATAGAAGGCGCCTGACCAAAATCTGCCGTCAGGGCTGAATCGGCAGAAGGAGGTAGAAATCCTATTGTTTCTACCTCCTTATCTGCTGTTTCAGCCCTGAACGGTGTGTGGCGGATCTGACGATGTTTCGTGCGAAAAGATCGTCAGATCGCCATGTGTGTGGCCACCTTAAGATATAATTACCCCTTATTGGAGGCAAAACAATCCTATTGGGTTTATTCAGTATTTAAATGATTTTTAGCAGACTTAATTTATGGAGATCCAAATTACTGAAAGATCCCTTATCTGGAAAACCTCAGGACATGCGCATTCTGGATAACAGGTCTTGCACACTGGGCCCTGCTCTGCAAAATGTCTCCACAGTCTTAAACCCCTCTCTGAATGTATCACCGTCTTTGTTCAGCAGCACCATACTTAAGAGAAGCAGCAGGGGAGGCATGTAGGTGAGCCCCCTTCAGCCCCTACCCATTGCCTAACTTGAGTGTCTATCAGAACAGGTTGGTAAGGACAGGGCAGCCTTAAACCCATCAGCGCTCTGCACTCCATGTTGGATCATGCTGGATTTTTCATCCTATAGCTTCAGAAAGGGCAGTGATAACTGGCCCCTCAAATGTTCTGGCCAAGGAATGGGGAAGGGATTAGGAGAAACTGACACTTGATACATTACATTTCCAATGTATGCCCCAAAATATTATGTAGATATCAACATTGCTGTAGATGCTTTGCTTGAAGTCTCTTTTTTTAATATTTGTCTCCCTCTTATGGACAAATCATTTATAACCCAACCTCCACACTGATTTACCATACTACAGTCTTATTAAGGGCAAAGCTAAACAGCTAAGAGCTTTTGTGGATGTCCTTGCATCAACAGATCCCATCCTGCAAGTTTGATGTAGTCTAATAATAATTTAACTGATACAGGTATGGGACCTGTAATCCAGAATGCTTGGGACCTGGGGTTTTCCGGATAAGGGGTGTTTCCAAAATTTGGATCTCCCTATCTTAAGTCTACTAAAAAAAATTCTTTAAACATTAAATAAACCCAACAGGATTAATTATGCCTTAGTTGCGATCAAGTACATGGTACTGTTTTATTATTACAGAGAAAAGGGAATCATTTAACCATTAAATAAACCCAATAGGGCTGTTCTGCCCCCAATAAGGGGTAATTATATCTTAGTTGGGATCAAGTACAAGTACTGTTTTATTATTACAGAGAAAAGGGAATCATTTAACCATGAAATAAACCCAATAGGGCTGTTCTGCCCCCAATAAGGGGTAATTATATCTTAGTTGGGATCAAGTACAGGTACTGTTTTATTATTACAGAGAAAAGGGAATCATTTAACCATTAAATAAACCCAATAGGGCTGTTCTGCCCCCAATAAGGGGTAATTATATCTTAGTTGGGATCAAGTACAGGTACTGTTTTATTATTACAGAGAAAAGGGAATCATTTAACCATTAAATAAACCTAATAGGGCTGTTCTGCCCCCAATAAGGGGTAATTATATCTTAGTTGGGATCAAGTACAGGTACTGTTTTATTATTACAGAGAAAAAGATAATCATTTTTAAAAATTTGAATCTATGGGAATTTGGAGCTTTCTGGATAACGGATCCCATATCTGTACTAAAATCTAAACTGCAACTCAGGGGGACTATGGGAAGGGAACATTGCACGGTGCAATTTCATCCAACAAGATTAAGTTTTATAGATCAGATATAGAAATATAAAGCAAGAAACCATCTGACCACATTCACGTTACAGCACAGAGGATGACATTTTGGAGCATCTCATGCTGCTGACTGTACTGCATGACAACAGTGTGTAGCATAGATAAGCCTATCTATCCATGGTCTCTCATGTAGCTGTGCCCTGTATATGGCAGCATATCTATATGAACTAATATACTAATAACTACTTTATAGATAAAATGAAGCTTGTAATTATAAGACTGAGGTGTCCCTAGGTCTTCAAAGGTTAGAATCAGCTGCAATATACTATAGCTAGTGATCAGTCAGTCGCCTCCCCATTCATCAGTATTTGGCCAACTACCATGCAACATTCAACCTGACACTGATAAAACCTTTTTTTAATTGTCAGAAGTAAGAAGTTTGTACATTGACTTTGCCTTTAATGAAGCACAAAAGCCAACTTTCAAGCAAGATATTATATATATATATATATATATATATATATATATATATATATATATTATTATATTTGTCCCATAATGATGTGCATTTACTTATCTCATGTTGAATGAAGGTACTTTGGCCCTGATCTTGTGTTTATTATTCCTTCCAAACCAAAAAAAAACTGCTTGTAATGGTTTGGAAGCTCTGTCCATTGAAAAGGGCATGAGTTATTCATAGTGTTTCCCAAAGCTGTAAGCTACACACACCATCTGTAACCCAGAGCAGTGCTAATAACCAACACAGCAGAGCAGCAAGCTTATTGTGACGTCTCCACTCCATCAATCAGCTGCACACGGGCTCAGTAGTCAGACACATCTCTCATCAGGCAACAATTAATAAGTTTAGTCTCCTCGTGTGCTTGGCCTGCTATTGTGCTTGTTTGGCAGAAAATCACATGCAACTTGATTGTTATACATTTGCATCATTCCACTGCATCCTATGTAAGGATCGGAGTAATGGGAAATTTCCGTAGAGATGGATGAGGCCTGTGTGCCCAATACATTGCATTAATATAACTGCAGGCTCGATATCACTCATGACAAATTATGCTTTTTTTTTTTTTTAGGTATTTATCATTTGTTAAAGGAGAAGGAAAGTCATTTTGGCGTGTTACTGCCAATAGATTCGCCACATTAGTGCCACCTAAAACAATATATTTATTCTGCAGAAAGCATTACCATACCTGAGTAAACAGCTTTAGAAGCTTTCTCTGTTTGCTTAAGATAGCAGCTGCCATTTTAAGTAGCTTCCTGCTGCAGTCTAGCCCTTATAGCTCAAATCACACATTCCTAAGGGAGGGGGGAAGGAGTTATTAGCATTCTGGTGGGAGGGGGAGCAGGAGAGGGGAGAGAGGAGAGAACTGCCCAGACTCTGGCCACGGGAATTAAGGATGTTTCTAAAAGAGAATGTCAGACACTGGAACATCATGTTTACAAAAAAGGAGACAAGAAATCCTGTGTTTCTTTTGATAGAGGACTCAGTGCAGCATTACTGTAAGTGCTTATGGCTGTATTTACATAGACTTTCTGATAAAGCTTACTTAGTTTTTACCTTTCCTTCTCCTTCAATAATGTTTTTAGAATTTCACAAGCAACTTGAGAATTCTTGACAACAATGATGTGCCTATTGGCTGGAAGAGATCTCAGCAGCTTTGAAAGATTTTCTCCCTAAATGACAAATTTACACCTCAACCTTTGATAACGTGGTGTGTAAATAAGTGTGATACACATGGGAACATACCAGCAGGGAAGAATGCAATTAGTTGGTCCTAATGAATTACAGAAAAAAATGCCTTTTTGAAGGATTATACGTGTGCTTTCTTTTTATTTACTGAGTTGGTACAGGTATGGGATCTATTACCCGGAAACCTGTTATCCAGAAAGCTCCAAATAACAAGAAGTCCATCTCCCATAGACTCCACTTTCTCTCTGTATTAATACACAGTACCTTGTACTTGATCCCAACTAAGATATAATTACCCCTTATTGGGGGCAGAACAGCCCTATTGGGTTTATTTCATGGTTAAATGATTCCCTTTTCTCTGTAATAATAAAACAGTACCTGTACTTGATCCCAACTAAGATATAATTACCCCTTATTGGGGGCAGAACAGCCCTATTGGGTTTATGTCATGGTTAAATGATTCCCTTTTCTCTGTAATAATAAAACAGTAGCTTGTACTTGATCCAAACTAAGATATAATTATTGGGGGCAAATGTTTAAAATTATTTTTTAGTAGACTTAAGGTATGGAAATCCAAATTACGGAAAAATCCCTTATCCAGAAAAACCTTAGGTCCCGAGCATTCTGGGTAATAGTTCCCATACCTTCACAACATTTATGGCAAGGCAGCTCTTACACACCGTACCCTACAGTTTCTACAAAATCTTTATCATTAAGTCTATTAAGTCAATATAAAATATTTAAACATACTTTTCAGTTGCAGTGGAAAATAAGTAAATAAAAGAGAATGTATTCATCAACAGCAAGTAGTCAGCAGGCATGGTGGCTCCGTGACTCCAAAAACATACAGACAGGTTAACTGGCTTCTGACTAAATTGCCCATAGCATGTGTAAATGTGATAGGGACCTTAGATTGTAAGCTCCTCTGGGGAAGGGACTGATTTCAATGATGTATAATCTCTGTGCGGAATGTATCAGCGCTATATAAATAACATGAAATAAATAAAACATAAAAATAGGAATCAGTGCCTATTGTGATAATATTGCTTACTTCATATTTGTCCTGAGGTGTAGCCTGAGACCCACAGCTAACAACAGGTTATTGAAAAAGTGAAGTGGGATAGGGAAGATCAAAGGTTTGTTAGGGTGTAACTGGGGTATGAATTTAAATGACCTGACCTCACAATTGACTCTTTTCTAAACTAAGGCCTGTTTGTCTTAGTAAAGGTACAAGAAAACGGGACATTATTGAGTTAGAGAGGGTCCAGAGAAGGGCAACTAAGCTGGTAAATGGCATGGAAAGACTGGCCATGTTGTATAAATATACAAATATATATCTCTAATGCTCTATTTAACAGTAGGTTTTTCCCGCAGACGCTATGGGGCACATTTACAAAAGCACGAACGCTCCGAGAGTATTTTTGCCGATTTTTTCGGGCGTCCGCAGGACTTTTTCGTACGTTGCACGACTTTTTCATACGCCACACGACTTTTTCGGACATTTCGTGAAAAAATCAGAAAGGTTTTACCGTTGTTTACAATTGTTCGGTACGAAAATTTTGTGACTTTCGGATCGCCAATACGATATTATCATGACTAATACGATAATTTCGTAAGCATTTTCATGATATTTGCGATCTTCAGAAATTTTCGTTTCCAATCCGATTTTTTCCCATTCGTGATTCGGATTCATGGATTAGTAAATGTGCCCCTATGTATTTGATTCATAATGTTAAGACATTTGGAATGGCACTGCAAGCATCTGGTTGAAAACTCAATCAATAAGTGAATAAGTGAATATTTCAAATTCTCTATTATCAGGTGTCAATACAGTGAAAAGGGTCTTCTGTTTTGTTGTTCTATAATATATGATATACACTATTGTCAGTCCCAGAATAACTTAAAAGACATTTCCTTATGCAACGGAGACTGTTTATCTTTCATCAATTTAGAAATAGACCTTGATCACTATGCTCTATATAAAGAGCAAACATACTACACAGAACTGTACAACAAGAACTCCAATGGCCACAAATAATCAGTTGGATCTTACTATGCAGGTAGAATAAAGATGTGCACAGTTTTCCAGAAAAGGAAATTAAACATCTGATTGGCTGATTGGGGGATTCAGGGTTCAAGTTTGTAATTTCCCAAGTGCTCATATTATGTCTATATGAATTCCTATCTCAATACACACACACATATATATATATATAATATACAAATTTTCCATAAGAAAGCTCAGTAATAAAAAAATCAGATGTTTTTACCTTCAACTTGATAAGCAGCAGTTGCGGCACCCCACGCAAATGACGCCGGAAAACTATAATTCTCCATCTCTGATGTATCAACCATGTGAAAAATTCAAAACTTCTGAGCAACCTGAGAATAGGAAAAGTAAAATGGGCATGTAGAAAATGAAAATAAATGGAGTCTTTTTTTACACAACACAAAATGAATTAAAAATTCAGCAATGCAGACAGGATTAGCAATGATCTACCACCAGATGGCGCCATTGAACTGTACGATATTAGTACATTTACTTTCAAGGCTGAAATTTATTCTTAAAACTGCTGTTTTATACATCTAAGAGGGGGGTAAATGTGTTTTTTTTTTTCTAATAATGTTATATATGGTTCAGGCCTATATTATTAAATTCAAACTACCCAAACTTTTTATATTTATATGGAGGGGAGGGATAAACATTTTTACACTGTGAGAAAGCCTATATGTAGATCTCTTGTATGGGCTTTATTATATAGAAGTATTTCAATTCTTTATCTCCCATTTGAACGTGACATGTGCCCTTCTCATGTAACTCACTGGTAGCTATGTCAGATTCCTTAGTTTATAGCAGAAGGGGTAATCTTACCCTTCAGAAACAAATGCCATCAGTATTTATTGGCCAATAAATTGTACCTTTTCATCTTTACCCACTTAGTTAAATGCATGGGAGGAGCACAAAATAATTTTTGTGTTTTACTTTTTCTGCCCTAAAGCTTTATTTTTAGATACCACTTTTTTGCATCTATAGGATTGATTCAAAATATACAGTATAAACTAATGTATAATAATGTCAGATTTCTAATTTAATTATAATGATGTTTACGGATAAACCAAATCCAGGATTGGGTTCAGGATTCGGCTAAGATTCTGCCTTTTTCAGCAGAAATTTGGCTGAATCCATGCTCCTGGCCAATCCAAATTCTTAAAATCAAGTGACTATTTGTCACATAAGGCTGATGCCACGTGTGGCGTTTTTACGCTGCGTTTTTTCTCAGCCTAAAAACGCAGCACAAGCCACACAGCCCCTGACTATGGCGTTTTTCAGCCTAGTACTGGTGACGTAGCACGGTTTCCATGGTGCTAATAGTGCGAAATAGCAAAAAACGCAGAGTATTTCCGCTAGGTCTGGCAGCTGCCTTTGCGTACACATAGGAATAGCTTGCTGTGCAAATACTGGCGTATTTCGGCCAACCCTTGAAAAATCCGTGCTAAGGCATTTTCTAGCGTATTTCCGCATTGTGTGGTTTGCTTTGAGTCTTTTCAAGTTATTTCTATGGATGATGATATCGTGCGTTTTTCAGCCGCCAAGAGAATTAGAAAATACGCAGCGTAAAAACGCCACGTGTGGCATCAGCTTAAACAGGGAAGTTGAACATTAACTCTTCCGTATCCTAATTTACATGTGTAAATTAAGGTTTGGTTCGGTACTTGGCCGAATCTTTTACAAAGGTTTGGCTGAAAATAGTGGATTTGGTACATCCCTAATGATTTTACATGGCAGCATCTAAACCATTGTGTTCTGCATCATTTCAGGCTGAAACTGCACTTATCAGTTGTGCCAGGAGGTTTCCATTCAAGTCAAAGGTAGAAGGCACTGGGGTATCCGGAAAAAGTCTGCACCATTTGAGTGTGGCCGGCACTCAAAATATGTCCTGTCCTGTTACTGGACCTGGTGCATCCTGTACAATTATTTTTTACAGTAACAATGAATCGCCATGTAGGGCAAAACAGAATCTGCAAACAACATTGGAAACTCAAAGCTCTGGAAGAGTAATATAATCTAAATAGGCTGCACCCAGTGGGGTTTCACATTCATTGCAAAACAATGTACTCCAATGGCCTCACATGCACAAACTAGATTCCATTTAGCACTGTGTCATTCTATTACCCACGAACATGGCATGGAATTATTCCTCTCTGACCATGTTTGGTATAAAGCGACATGGCTGTAAATAAACAACAGATGTAGAATGTGTTGCCCATGATCAGTGCCAGCACAGAGCATTAAATAATAATATTCCATGTCACAGGGAATATTGTGGCTTCTATTTATTTTTCAGTTTCCCAATAATGCCATGCATGGCACGTGCACATTACGCTTGATTTTAGGCTTTTGTTTTGGTGGTCCAGGACAGGTCAAGAATATACTGTAAAACTGGGTAAAACAGACAGACTGCACAAAATAAAAAATGTTTTTAACATACAGTGGTGTGAAAAACTATTTGCCCCCTTCCTGATTTCTTATTCTTTTGCATGTTTGTCACACTTAAATGTTTCTGCTCATCAAAAACCGTTAACTATTAGTCAAAGATAACATAATTGAACACAAAATGCAGTTTTTAAATGAAGGTTTACGTTATTAAGGGAGAAAAAAAACTCCAAATCTACATGGCCCTGTGTGAAAAAGTGATTGCCCCCCTTGTTAAAAAATAACTTAACTGTGGTTTATCAATTTCAATTTTCAATTTCAATATCAATTTCTGTAGTCACCCCCAGGCCTGATTACTGCCACACCTGTTTCAATCAAGAAATCACTTAAATAGGAGCTACCTGACACAGAGAAGTAGACCAAAAGCACCTCAAAAGCTAGACATCATGCCAAGATCCAAAGAAATTCAGGAACAAATGAGAACAAAAGTAATTGAGATCTATCAGTCTGGTAAAGGTTATAAAGCCCTTTCTAAAGCTTTGGGACTCCAGCGAACCACAGTGAGAGCCATTATCCACAAATGGCAAAAACATGGAACAGTGGTGAACCTTCCCAGGAGTGGCCGGCCGACCAAAATTACCCCAAGAGCGCAGAGACAACTCATCCGAGAGGCCACAAAAGACCCCAGGACAACATCTAAAGAACTGCAGGCCTCACTTGCCTCAATTAAGGTCAGTGTTCACGACTCCACCATAAGAAAGAGACTGGGCAAAAACGGCCTGCATGGCAGATTTCCAAGGCGCAAACCACTTTTAAGCAAAAAGAACATTATGGCTCGTCTCAATTTTGCTAAAAAACATCTCAATGATTGCCAAGATCAATATCTTGTGGACCGACGAGACAAAGGTTGAACTTTTTGGAAGGTGCGTGTCCCGTTACATCTGGCGTAAAAGTAACACAGCATTTCAGAAAAAGAACATCATACCAACAGTAAAATATGGTGGCGGTAGTGTGATGGTCTGGGGTTGTTTTGCTGCTTCAGGACCTGGAAGGCTTGCTGTGATAGATGGAACCATGAATTCTACCGTCTACCAAAAAATCCTGTAGGAGAATGTCCGGCCATCTGTTCGTCAACTCAAGCTGAAGCGATCTTGGGTGCTGCAGCAGGACAATGACCCAAAACACACCAGCAAATCCACCTCCGAATGGCTGAAGAAAAACAAAATGAAGACTTTGGAGTGGCCTAGTCAAAGTCCTGACCTGAATCCTATTGAGATGTTGTGGCATGACCTTAAAAAGGCGGTTCATGCTAGAAAACCCTCAAATAAAGCTGAATTACAACAATTCTGCAAAGATGAGTGGGCCAAAATTCCTCCAGAGCGCTGTAAAGGACTCGTTGCAAGTTATCGCAAACGCTTGATTGCAGTTATTGCTGCTAAGGGTGGCCCAACCAGTTATTAGGTTCAGGGGGCAATTACTTTTTCACACAGGGCCATGTAGGTTTGGATTTTTTTTCTCCCTAAATAATAAAAACCCTCATTTAAAAACTGCATTTTGTGTTTACTTGTGTTATCTTTGACTAATAGTTAAATGTGTTTGATGATCAGAAACATTTTGTGTGACAAACATGCAAAAGAATAAGAAATCAGGAAGGGGGCAAATAGTTTTTCACACCACTGTAGTTAGTTAGGCAAAAATGTAATCTAAAAAGGCTGCAGTGGGCAGATGTCTAACATAATAGCCAGAACACTACTTCTTCCTTTACAGCTCTCTAAGCTGTTAGCAGTCAGGCTTGAGGGGGGGGGGCACATGGGGCATAACTGTTCAGTTAAGCTGGCCATACACACGCTGATATTATCGTACAAAACAAGGTTTTGTTTAATATTCGGTGTGTGTATGGTGGATCGACGAGATGACCGATATCGCAAAAGCTTCGGACATTGCTCCTCTTGTCAATTGGATGGGACAAAAGATTTGTGTTGAGGATTCAGCCCTGAATATCAGTGGAGGGTGGGAACGATCTTTCATGCAACCAATGTTCCCAGGAATAATCGTAATTCCTTTATGGCCACCTTTAGTTTGCTATTGAATCTGTCCTGCGTGTTAACAAACTGACTGAACAGTTATGTCCCATGTGGTCCCCCCTAAAGTTACTGACTAACTAAGTGGTTAGAGAGCTGAAAGCAGAAAGTAGTGTTCTGGCTATTATGTTAGACATCTGCCCACTCCAGCCTTTATAGATTACATTTTTGCCTAACTAACTATATTACAAATATATTTTATTTTACGCAGTCTGTCAATTTTACCCAGTTTCATTTTTACACTGAACTGTTCCTTTAAAGTAAACTTAAAGGTAAACCACCTCTTTACAACATGAGTTGCTTTTTTTGCTTTAACAAAAGGAGTTTTCGCTAACTTAGAATTCCGCCCATACATTGACAAACTTGAATTTAGAATAAAATAAATAAATATTTATATATATGTTCACTTTTTTTTCTCTGTGCCACATTTTCCGTTACTTAAGCATTTGTTGAATTTTCATACTGTGGCATAATCTTGCTCCCTGTTTGATGTAAGTATATGTCACTGCCAAATGCAAAATAATTACAAGTAGAATTTAAATGAATGATTTTCTGTACAAATTCTCTAGGTTTGTTGTTGGCTTTCAAAAATTCCTGTAAAGCTGTCAGTCCATCTGGAGAGAAAGCGGAATCTGTGTCAGCACACAATAAACAAATGGAATATAGTGCCGGCAGTTGCAAAACATTCCGTGGTTCAGTATATTGTCTCTCAGACTGTGTTGTAAAGGGATAAGCCTGACTGACCCATAAACACAAAATTATCATTTTAGCCCCTCACTATGCATGGTAAGGTAAGATCCTCTCAGCAGCTGTGGCCAATGGAAGCTGGAAGGAGCCCTGTACGTTATAAACCCTTGGGTGTAACTACAGGGGAAGCGGGAGCTTGGGTGCCTGCATGTTCTTTCCCCTACACAGCTTTCCCCCTACAAAGTTGCATGGGGATTGGATAGGCTGGAGTGGAAGTTCAAACTTCACCCCTCCAATCCTTGTGCAGCTTGACTGGGACTAAAACTTCAGAGACAAATGAGCAGTAATGAAGACAGCATAGGGAAGGGCTGCCCAGACTTTGTCACCCTGTGATCTACTCTTGCCACCCACCTGGCCTCCGTCATGAGATCTACCAAGGTTAAAATAGTGCGACATCTATCATTTGGCACAATAAGAAAGAAAAAGTTTCAATCTATGTTTAACAAATACACATAGCAATATATAAATGTAGTGCCAAATTCACATGTAATGCCCACATAACATTATTTAAGTACTTTTTACTTCCCTTCTTCACGGCCCACTTTGTAGTCTGCACACAGAAACATATATAAAGTGGGAACAAATATATACAGCGGCCTGGTGGGGACAATCTTCTATACTGGAATGAAACTTTTGGGCACCCCTGGAGTAGGGGAAAGAACATGCAGGCACCAGAGCTCCCGCCTTCCCTTCCCAAGGCTGCAGCTCCCTGGATGCAGGGGGGCCCGGCTAATCCTTTCTCCCAGTTGCCCTCCCCATTTACCATTCACTGTTCCATACTCTCATTTCTACAGTACCAATCCCTCCCTTCATTTCTTAACCCCATCCTCTCTCCTATCCCCATATATGCTCCTTCTGCCCATATGCCAGTTTCTGTCTCCTTCCCTCAAGTAATGCCGGTCATTACCCACGTGCCATTCCCAAGCGTCACTCGCTGCCACACTCAGAGCCCAGGGTCCTCATTGGGGTCACTTCCCAAGGCCGCCATCAGGGGGGAGAGAGAGGGGAATGTTGTGCCGGGGCCCGTAAAATGTTCTTCCACAAGGGGGCCCCGCCACGTTGCGACAGTTGCGAAAATTATGTAACTTACTTATAAAATCACATTAAAGGAGACATATCATATAAAAATTAAGAATGTACCAGTGAATTGTACTCCTCTAAACATGGAAGGATCGTGCTTAAAAAAGTTGCGTTTCAGACTGATTTATTGAGAAATTCCACCAAAACCCCACTAGCCCCGCCCATCTGTTCCACTTCCTGTTGGCTGAGTTCTCTGGATGAGCTGGGGGGCAGGCAGCACTCAGCACACTGCACTGTAGGATAGGAGCCAATGGGCAGCTAGGCTGACCTGATAGGGAACTGAAGCCTGTCTTTGCTTTGTGAATGCAGGGCTGTGATTGGCTATCCCCCTCCTACTGTGCTTTTGGCAAGGACTGTAGGACACGCCCACCCTTCAATTGAAACAGGAAGGGCGAACTGATAGGGTGTATAGGGAGCTCCAATAAAGGGGCCATTTTTAGAGTGAAACCAGCACCGTATATTATTCGTAATTGCCTACAGAATTAGGGTTTTTCCCATTTATACAATAGGTCTCCTTTACAATTTACACAATTTGAATAACTTCTTTAAAAACAGCTTAGAAACTTCTGTAACTCAAGCAAAACACAATGCAGAGCAGCCTGGCGGAACTGACCCCCAATGAACTGTTAATGAATGGAACGCCCTATAGGAACTGATTATTATATATATTACACACACAATATGTTTGGTACTGCAGGCTTGTGTTCATGGGGTCCCTATATAAATAACTTGTATTAAACCACAAAATATCTGACAGGGACCCTGTTCCTATGACTATAAGCAGTTAATATAAATATTACTAAGAATAATATAATAGTACTCTGATTAGCCATTCATCACTGAACATCCCATATGTTTCAAACTAATTTCACAGGACTAAAAATACAAAACCAGTATTACATGTACCAGAGCAAGTACTCCCCTCTGCCAGTAATGGTCTGAGCGCTCTCACACACAGGGGAAGGGCCTAGGACTGTGCCATCCTCCCACAATGGGGGGGGGGCCGCGTTGATCCCGCCTACAGAGCGGAGCCCCCGTGTGATCCCATTGTGTGTGTCCGGCAGCTTTCCCCCCTCCCCGGGAGCATGTCTGTGCATGGAGACGCAGGGGGAGGAGAGGATGCCGGGACAGGAGGCTTGTGTGTGAGGCCAGTGCAACTTATATCTGTGTATAGAGGCCCCACGGCGGAAAGCTAGCCCCTCACACTGAGAGACGGGTATCTGGGTGGCGATACAGGCGCTAGGGGGAGCGTCCTACAAACACCCCCTCCCCACACGTACCGACCCTGGGATACGGAGAGATCGGCCTGCCTGTTGGACTGTAAGCCTGGGGATGGCGAGCCGGGAGTCGGTGCTGCTGCTCCTGTTGGCCGGGATCCTGCTGGCTGCCGAGTGGGAAGGAGGAGGCGGAGGGAGCGGCCTGGTGGTATCTCTGCCCCCCGGCTGTAAGCAGGACGCCAGGCCCCGGGGAGCCGCCAGGAGTGCGGCCGCAGAAGCAGGGAAAGTTCTGTGTATCGGGCTGGGGGCCGGCAGGAGCCTTCCCCTGGGGCCCTTACCCAACAGGACCAGCACCCTGTAAGTACAACAGCTGAGGGGGCTACTATGGGGGCGGGGCTGCCTTCCAGCAGCTGCATTACTCATTCGGACTGGCTGCCTGGGGATGCTGGGATGTGTAGTACAGAGGGAATCGCACAACGGGATCACATGGTTTCATGTGTCAAGCTGTGACCCTGTGGCTAAGGGTTTAAGGAAAGGGCAGTATTGGCCCTGAAGTTCCCTAGTTATTGCTCAGTAAATATATGCTCAACCTGGGGTCTTCCAGCTGTTGTTCAACTACAACTCCCAGTATCCCAACCCAGATGGGGACCCCAGGTTTTCTGAACATCTCTAAGGCAGGGGGAGAAAACAATGACAAATAAGTGCTTTTCTAAGTGTCAACACTTGGGAAGGGTTTGGTGTTTGTGTATCTGACTCCCTTGGAAGGGTATACAGGGATGTTTGGCCAGGGGGCTAGAGCCAGCAGGGTTTGGTGATTGTGTATCTGACTCCCTTGGAAGGGTATACAGGGATGTTTGGCCAGGGGGCTAGAGCCAGCAGGGTTTGGTGATTGTGTATCTGACTCCCTTGGAAGGGTATACAGGGATGTTTGGCCAGGGGGCTAGAGCCAGCAGGATTTGGTGTTTGTGTATCTGACTCCCTTGGAAGGGTATACAGGGATGTTTGGCCAGGGGGCTGGAGCCAGCAGGGTTTGGTGTTTGTGTATCTGACTCCCTTGGAAGGGTATACAGGGATGTTTGGCCAGGGGGCTAGAGCCAGCAGGGTTTGGTGATTGTGTATCTGACTCCCTTGGAAGGGTATACAGGGATACGGCCAGGGGGCTGGAGCCAGCAGTGGGATTAAACCTATGGGCCCCAGTATAGCAATGATTAAGGGTACCACCAACTCAGGGATGGGTATTGTAAGGGGGGGGGGGGTGGTCTACAGACATTGGTTGTTTATGTCTAATGTTTTAAGTTAGTTCTTCAAATGGGACATCCCTTTGCTTAGAAGGAACATTTGACACAATGGGGACCTGTTGGCACCTGTAAGTACCTCTCTTACTAGTGAGTTCATGATAGTAGTCTTCCTCAGTCAGTGATGGAACATTACTATCAAGCACTCACTAGTGGCTATTATAGTTGTAAATGTGCAAAATCTTGATTGCAGCTTCCCTTGGTTTTTCCACTCTGCGGCACAGGGACCAAGCTCATGTATGCTGTAGCACAGACAGAAGGCACTATGGCACATACCCTCTTGAACTAGTAAAGTGCAGAGGACAGTAAGGTGCTTTGTACCAATTAGCCATACAAAGTGCCAAGTACAGAAGAACCCAGAATGTAGCACCCGAATGAATACAGGCTTTATACCGAGTAGTGGGATTTCCTGCTCCTGCTTGGGAAGTGGGGTCAGTTGCATCAACATCATTTGGGTATCACTATTGAAAGAAAAATGAGAAGCCCCTGTCATGGGGAATACTTACAAGCTGTGCCGTATTAGAGGGTGTTGTAGACAAATAAAACAATGGCAACTGAACAGACCTCCTAAAGCATTTAGATATCTCCCTTTGGCGCCTCCCTTACTCACCTTTGGTCGTGGATATTTTGCTCCTTCTTACACTTGGGTTATGGATAGACTTTGTTCTTTCTTGTGTTTTTCTGTCTGTAAATACACATGGAAATGTGTAGCATAACTTTTGGTAAGCATCAGCACATTACAACACAATTAACGACAAATGGTGTAGATGTTGTGTTGAAAGGGTTGTTCACCTTTAATTAAGTTTTAGCATGATGTAGAAAGTGCTGTTCTGAGACAGCTTGCAGTTGGTTTTTATTTATGGTTTTGAATTATTTAACTTTTTGTTCAGCAGCTCTCTAGTTGCTAGCAGCAGCTACCTGGTTGCTGTGGTCCAATTTAGCAACCAGGAAGTGGTTTGAAAGAGAGACAAGAATATAAATAGAGGAGGGTCTGAATAGAAAGTAGGCAAGAGTAAGTAATAAAACAGTAACTGAAATCTGGGATTCAGGAGAGACAGAAGAGAGAGGCAAATCATTCAAAACTATAAAAAGGAAGACCAATTCAAAAGTTGCTAGGAATAGGCCATTTTATAACAATCTGAAAGTTAACCTGAAGGTGAACCACCCCTTTAATAAGACATGTATTTAGTAAGATGTAGGTATAATAAATAGTCAGTAGCAGGCAGAGCAATTGGGTCTTTGAAGTTTTTTGGCTCACCTTTGAGTTAACTTTAGTATGATGTAGGGAGTGATATTCTGAGACAATTTGTGTTTGGTTTTCATTTTTTATTATTTGTGGTTTTTAATTATTTTACTATTTGTTTAGCAACTTTCCAGTTTGGAATTTTATCTGGTTGCTAGCAACCAGAGGCTTGCTAACGTAGAGTTATGATGAGAGATTGGAAAATGTATAGGAGAGGGTCTGAATAGAAAGATAAGTATTAAAAAGTATCAATAGCAATAAAATTGTATCCTCATGGAGCAATAGGTTTTTGGCTGCCAGGGTCAGTGACCCTCATTTGAAGGCTGGAAAGAGTCTGAAAAAGCAGGCAAATAATTAAAAAAAGACCAGTTTAAAAGTTGCTTACAATTGGCCATTCTACAACATAATAAAATTGAATGTAAAGGTGAACCACCCCTTTAAGGATGAACTTTGGCTGCTTTGTTGATTTTCTCACTGTATAAAAGTTTGCTCTTGAAATTTATTGTACATTCAGCAGAGAAAATAAATATTGAATACTTCAAAGTTTTTCTCAGTAAATATATTTCTAATGGGGCTATTGACATGAAATTTACACCAGTAAATGTAACAACCTCGACACATAAAAAGAAATTGAAACAAATAAACCCATAAATGAAGTTATGTGTCAGTGGAAGGATACAGGGAAAAAGTATTGAACAGGCTTACTGAAAAGGATTTAATACTTAGTAGAAAAGCCTTTGTTGGTAATGACGGCTTCAAGGGCCTCCTGTATGGGGAAACTAGTGGCATGCATTGCTCAGGTGGGGTTTGGCCCATTCTTCCACACAAACTGTCTTCAAATCTTGAAGGTTCGGGGGCCTCTTCTATAAACTCTGATCTTCAGTTCTTTCCATAGATTTTCAATTGGATTCAAGTCAGGTGATTGACTGGGCCATTTTAGCAGCTTTATTTTCCTTCTCTGATACCAATTGAGAGTTCCCTTGGCTGTGTGTTTGGGCTTATTGTCTTGCTGAAATATCCACTCTCGTTATTTCTTCAGAATCCTGGTAGATAGCCACGATTCTTATCAAGAATGTCCCAATACATTTCTCCATTCATCCTTTTTTTAATTATATGAAGTCTGCCAGTACCATATGCTGAAAAACAGCCCCCCACCGTGGTGTTCCCACCTCTGAACTTCACTGCTGATATGGTGTTTTTGGGTGATGTGCAGTGCCATTTCTCCTCCAAACATGGTGTGTGTAGTGACATTCAGAGAGTTCCATTTTGGTCTCATCTGACTATATTCTCCCAGAATTTTATTGGCTTGTCCAACATACTTTTTCTTCAGCATTGAAGTCTCGCGCGGTGAGCGTGCATTGTGGCCATGTCGATTAAGTGCATTACTTATTGTTTTCTTTGAAACAACTCTACTTGCTAATTCAAGGTCTTTCTGAAGCTCTCCGCGAGTGATCCTTGGCTCCTGGACAACCCTTCTGATTATTCTTTTGACTCCTCTGTCAGAAATCTTGCGAGGAGCATCTGGTCATGGCTGGTTTAGGGTGAAATGATGTTCTTTCACTTGCGAATTATGGTCCCAACGGTGCTTACTCTGGAACATTCAAGAGCTTAGAAATACGCCTGTAACCAATGCCATCAGTATGCTTTGCAACAATAAGGTTGCGAAAGTCTTGAGAGAGCACTTAGGAGGAGATGCTTGTGTGATACCTTGGTAATGAGAAACCTTTTTATAGGCCATCAATTAGGACTTAATTTGCACTGATAGGGGGCAGGATTGCTTTCTAAATACTGACAGATTTCTGCAGGTTTCTTGGCTTTCCATGCCTTTTTAACACCTCTTTTTGTCTTCATGTGTTCAGTGCTTATTATACCCTGTGTCATTCCACTTTATTACACATAACTTAATTTAAAGACTTATTTGTTTTGTTGTGTATTATTTTTTGTGTGGATTATTTGGGTTGTTGCAACATCTGGTGTAAATTTCATGTCAACATCCCCATTAGAAATATATTTACTGAGAAAAACGTTGACGTGTTCAATACTTATTTTCCCTGCTGTACGTTTGTTGAATTCATACAGCTCCAACACACACACTATGCATACTTACTCTGAAAAGAAATGTTTCTTTTTACATGGTTCTACAAGTTATTTTGAGATCTTTGTGCTACGTCTAACATTTAGCAAAATATTTTTTTATAATTATATGCAGAGCATTGACATTTACAAGAATGGAAATCTACAGGTGTAGTTTTTACTCAGATGGTTTGTGTTCCATTCATTCCTACTGCAAGTTTATAGTAATGGCTGAAAAATAACTGTATTCATTAGTAACTTAGCGTCCAGAGTCTGCCCAGTCATCCTGGGCATCGGTATCCTTATACATTTAATAAGGTGTATATTGGAAACAAGTGTGTGCGTTTTGGCTGTGAGTTACCACCATTTTAGAGCTGAAAAAAAGTCAGAATAGGGTGGCAAATAATTCAGAAAATTTTAAAAATGAAGCTTCGTTGAAAATCTGATAAAAAAAACAGACCATTTTATAGCAAACTAAAATGTGACCTAGTTGGCAGCCCCTCAGTATAAAGCTGGCCAAGCTCAGTAAGAGCTACTTGTTTCCAGGTGCTTAATAGGGAAAAATCCATTCTTCTGACTAATAGCCACACATTTATCAAATGGCACTTAACTGTTAATTTGTAACCCCCTAACAGGTGTAGCTTTTATAACAGGAAGTGAGATTGCCGACAATGCATTCCAGTCATTTATGAGTTAAAAACAGCACTCTGTAGTGTCTGTGTATTATCACTGTCACCTACCCTCAAATGCCCTCTTAAAGGAGCAGCTGCTCTGATTGAAGTTGCTTGGGAGTGCAGCTTTAGAGGTTAGTTACTGGCACAATAAAGTAATAGATACCCGCTAGTGATGTAGCGATCAACATAAAGTCCCTTCTCTATTCATATTCCCGTCTCTCTTTCAAACCCTAGCAACCAGATAGCTGCTAAAATTACAAACAGATAGCTGCTGAACAAAGAGCTAAACAATTTAAAACTGCAAATAAAATGAAGACCAATTGCAAATGTCTCTATCACTCTCAACTAAAAGTTATTTTAAATGTGAATAAACCCTTTAAATGCTGCTGACTGGAATTGTAACCTTTGCTCTGTGTAATAACATAGTACTAAGGAGAGCAGAATGAATTGCTGGGCTAGATTAACTGAGTGAAATAAAGTTGGATGCATTTATTATTATGGCCTGGCAAAAATGATCCTTTCTTAGCAGTACATAAGTCTTTGTCTTTCTTTTATTGTGCTTTTAATGACTTTGCTAATTTAAAATTCAGCTTATTACTGTTTGCTGCATTTTAACCTTGTTTTATTTCAGAGATTGTGCTTTTAAGCTTATGCAGCAATATGTGTGTAAGCTCCAAAGTCCAATGGGGATATCGCACATAAGGACACATTCCTCTCTTTATCTTTTTTAGGGCTGTGGGACAAGCCGTGTTTTAAACGTTGCTACTTTTGGCAGCGATCAAAGTGCTGATACCCACTTTGGGTCATAGGAAATGTTGAGCCTTTCTGCACAGGCAGTAAATGCTTGAAAATGCAAGCTGCCATTACTATGGTGCCATTGGGCAGCCTGGGAGCCCCCATGTCCTGCAAGGTCTAATGCCATGTAAATAATAGTTATAAAGGTATGGGATCCCTTATCCGGAAACCCATTATCCAGAAAGCTCCGGATTACGGAAAGCCCGTCTCCCATAGACTCCATTTTAATCAAATAATTCAGAATTTTAAAGCGGATTTGCTTTTTCTTTGTAGTAATAAAACAGTACCTTGTAATTAATCCCAACTTAATTATAAATAATCCTTATTGGATGCAAAACAATCCTATTGGGTTTAATGTTTTATTGATTTTTTTTAGTAGACTTAAGGTACGGAGATCCAAATTACGGAAAGACCCCTTATCCGGAATACCCTTGGTCCCAAGCATTCTGGATAACGGGTCCTATACCTGTACTAATATTTGTTTTTAGAATAATTGTTAATAGGCTGTTTTATGTCAGGGTGCCATTGCTTCAAACCCCACATGATGCTAGTAAGGCCGTTGGCTTCTCTTAACATCATTATAAAAGCCAACATGTTCCTTACTAAGTACATGAGTTTAAAGAGCAGCGTGGGACACTGTGTGTACTCACTAGCAGCTGTGTGGGGTGCCACATGGCTGCAAAGGCCACCCAGTGCTAGTCATTAGCTCTGCTTACAGTGTTTTCTTTTCCCCCCACAAGAAATAACAATGTCTCCTTAAAGGCAAACAGGATATGGTATATAGTCACTACAGGGGTAAATCACGCGATGTAAAACTGTTGAACAATTTTGTTAAAGTTTATATTCCTAGTAATCGAAGCAGAGCAGCAGTTTCCTCCGGCCTCTCAACAAATAACCTTCACAAATGTATTTATCTTTGTTTTCTTTGTATCTGTGCTTTCCCAATGTGTACATATACATGATGATCTCTTCCAAGGCATTTTGTTCATGGCGACTTTTTGTTTTTGCAGAATTCTCAACAATAATAAGATTAATGAATTAAACAACGGTTCCTTTGAAGGTCTAAGCTTCCTTGAAAGACTGTAAGTAGCACTGTTGTATGTGTAATTTTCAATCATTATTTCTTTATATAGTGCCAGCAAGTTACACAGCGCTTTGCATTAAATTGCAATGAACAGGAGTTACTGAATAGAAAATAGGTTTAGAGGGCCTTACTCGCAAGAGCTTGATAAATAAATCCCGAAAGGATGTAAACAAGTGCAACCCAGGTTTCAGTAGTGTTAGGACATAGTTTAATGTAAATAAAAAAAGAGAATGTGATGATTTGCAAGCCATATAAACACTATATTTAATTGCAAACAGTACAAAGACAACATATGGGATGTTAAAGTGAGATTTATTGTTTTCTGAAAAATATATGCTTTATACTTGAAATTTAATGCCAGCAACATGTTGGGCAGGGGCAACAAATGACTGGAAAAGTTCTATAATGCTAAAAAGTCAATCCCAGAGGGGCTAGGTCTCTTAGAAGTAAAGCTGTAATGGGGTACCCCACTCTGTGACACTGTGTGGGCAGATATTGCAGCGATATATGAATAGTGTTTGTCAACATAGAATTGCAACAAATTACATAATAAATACATGATATGATTAAGGTTGAGAGAATTAAGAAAAATCTCTGTACGCGGACAAGGTCAAAAAGGCATCATTGAATGGCTGTGATCTTCAGGTCCTCAGATGGCGCTGCATTTAAAACACGATTCTGTAGTAAAAATAACTGCATGGATTTAGGCACACTTCTCAAAACCTCATGGATGCTGTGCCCTCCAGGCTAAAGGGAAGGACCATTCAGCTTGTTATCAGCACACATTCGCACACACAACTTGTGGAGCTTGCATATCTGGGAAGGCATCTTAAATGCTGTTTTGGAGAAACATATTCCGCCATCCAGCCAATGTCTTTTTCAGGAAAGGCCTTGTTTATTTTAGCACCAAAGCGCATCCTGCATGGATTTATAGTTAAAGGGACCGGGTGCTAAACTGGCCCCCTACCAGCAGACCAGACTTTTCACCCATTTAAAACATTTGGCTCATTATGAAATCAAAAATACAGCAAAGGAGACCCCAAACTTATGAGTAGCTGAAATCCTGTATCAGGCAAGTTTTTCATTTTTCAGAAAAACTGTATTCCTCAGTTTCAATATCTGATATGTTATCTTTGTATCATTTGCAATTAAGTATAGGGTTTAAATCATTTGCAGATCATCCTATTTTCTATTTACAAATTACACTTTTTTGAAAACGAGGTTGTATATGTTTTTAAGAAATAGGATTATTATAGTATATTAAGAAATTAACTGTCTTTTTACTTGATTAATGTTAGCTACTGTCAGCATTGTTTTAATTGTTGTCATTGAAATCTGGATTTTGGCCAGGTTGTAACTGTAAGCAGGACTAACACTAACCCTGGGCTAGTAGGGTTAACCCTAAAAAGGAATGTAATGACGGTGTTTTATCCGGTTTGCCTATACAGCTCAATTGTACACGGGTAGTGTGGCGTTCTTATTTCTTGGGCCAGTTCTTGAGGTAGTCTATCAGCCAGTGAAGGTTTTATAATGCTTTATTTTAAATGAGAAGCAATATGGAAATTGGACAATAAATGGCATATGAGGCTTTTTATGGGTTAATTTAAAGCAGTACATTTGGGAAACAATATACAATTTGTGTAGTCTCCATTGATACTCAAACAGCTGTTTAAGTGCATTGGCTGTTTATTGGAGTGCACATTTCCTGTTACTCCAAGACTTAACATTTTGGACCCTAATTGACTTTCAGCTACACTTCACTTTCAAAGGGCCAGGGACCAACTCAATAAGTATATGGCAAGTAGCTGTCTCCAGGAATTAAATATAAGAATACTGTCTCTTGTTCATAGTGCAGAAGTACCAACATGGAGGGTACCAGGGACTACTCGGTATATCTTAAAGGAAAAGTAACACGAAAAATTTTTAACTAAAAAATCTATTCTACCCTCCCCCAATAATTGCCCTATCCTGAAAACCATTTGTTATTTTGAATGCTTTAGTAGAAAATACCTGTATAAAACTTGGCTTCCTGTCATTTGAACAAAGGCGATACGGCGATGCCGGGGAAAGTATCCTTACAGAAGTCAGGCTAGGCTCAATCAATCGATCGCCGCATAGTTGATGCATCTCCTGATACTTTCCCCGACATTGCCGTATCGCCTTTGTTCAAATGACAGGAAGCCAAGTTTTATACAGGTATTTTCTACTAAAGCATTCAAAATAACAAATGGTTTTCGGGATAGGGCAATTATTGGGGGAGGGTAGAATAAATTGTTTTAGTTAAAAATTTTTAGTGTTACTTTTCCTTTAACAGAACATTTACATAGGCAATCTGTTCCAAGGCTATCCACCTGTTTCTATGTAGTGGGACAGTTATTTTGGCCACAACTGGCACATGTCAAACTCCATACCGAGTCAGCCCACAGGCCAAAAATAAGTAACCAGTGATAAAGTAAAGGAATATGATTACTTTTATAACCAGTGATAAAAGTAATCATATTCCTTTAAGAATGGCTGTCAGAATTAGATGTATATAATTAGCTCTAGCAGGCTCATTGGCAAAGCAGAATGCTTGGCAAATATTTTAGAGGTCAGTATAAAGAATTTAGTAGTGTTATTTTTAATCCCAGGAATGTACATAGTACAAGAGGTCACCCCCTTAACAGTAGGGAAATGGCACTTTCACATTCAACAGAAATGTCACTTGTATGGGGTTAAAGGGCAACTGTAAAAAAAACAAAATCCATTACTGAAAAATGTATTTTTAAAGTGGTTTCGATACATTGCTAGCAGTTTTCTATTTCTGTCCCAAAAGTACCCCAAATTCCCCCCCCCCCCAGCAAAGAAGTACTTACTCCTCTCAACACTTCAGGCTTAAGTTACCTGAACACAGAGAAGCCGGTTCTGTCACTCACTTTGCGGACAGCTCAGTTCTTTGATAGGCTGGTGTACAGTTTACATATGTATTCCAGGCCTTTGAAGGATTGTGCCGCTCTCAGTTCAATGCTATTAATACTGACATGTTCTTAACAATTACAGGAATGTGTTGGTATCACTCTAAGCCAGTGATCACCACCCTTCTTTGATATTGCTCCCAGTGGCCTTAAAGTAGGTGCCCATTTTTACAATTCTGGCTTGGAGACACATTTTGGAAGCCCAGGGACAGTTTTACTCCAAGAAGAGCCCCCTGCAGGCTAGCAGCCCACATGGGGCTACCAAATAGCCAATCACAGCCTTATTGGGCTTCACTAAAGGAATTTTTTTTCATGCTTGTCAGGCTCAACCAACACTTTACATCTGAGTGTGGCTCATGAGTAAAAATAGGTTGGGGGTCCCTGCTGTAAGGAAAAAGAAACTTAAAGCACTGCTTCAATATGTTCTTATGTAATTACATACATCATTTTGAGGTTTAAAAAGACCCATCCATCAGGTCAGCGTTAAATCCTTGTGAACATGAAGATCCAAAGGAAGGTGAACAAATCTCTTTTGATGGTGTCTCCAATTTACCTCAGAAGGCAAAATTCCTCTCTGACTCCAAAAGGGCAATTGGACCACTCTCAAGTTGTGCCCTTATCGGTAGCAGTGTATTTTCTGACTTGAAGAAAGGAATCCCACTCTATCCAATGTATCTGTCAGTACCCCCACATCAGGGAGGGAATTCCACTACTAACTCACTTTTTGCAGCTTTATATGAAACTTCCTTCCTTCTAAGCTGTGGCATTGCTGTAGAAATTTTATTTTCTTCAGAACCAATGTTAAATAAAGAATCAGACCGTTTATTCTATAGTCCCATTATATGTATTTATGCATAATGATTGTAATTCCCACCTTAATCACCGTTTCACTAATGTAAACCATACCAGCCAGGCCAGCCTTTCTTCATAATTGGGAACTTCCATGGCCTTTATTTACTTAGCCACTTCTGGACTATGTCTGTTTGAATGATGTCCCTGTCAGTGCTGGAGACCAACACTGCACTGTCTTTGATCCCTTACAACTACTCAATTAACTGAAAAAATAACCCTCTTTTCCCCTACAGAAGTTCTGTACTGCGCATGCACTCACCCAGGGTGGAACACAGGATAAACACCCCAGAGTCATCTTTAGCACTGGGCCATAAGGCAACAGGGCAAATGGGGCTATGCCTCTTGGGGAGCAGCAGATTATTTGTCAAGATCGGGGCATACACATACTCCTACAGATTAATTGTTTATACATCTTAACATAGAAAACGGATCCTAATATTCAGGAGAACATATATGCTTAGTTAACATCAGCCCAGATTATTGTACAGGGGGTAGTTAGATAATTGGCGTCAAAGATATTTTAGAAAGTTTCATCTGAAGAGTTTCCTTTATTTTCATTTTTTCCAGGGATCTCCGAAACAACCTGATTAGTTCTATTGAACCTGGAGCGTTCCTTGGTCTTGTGTCTCTCAAACGATTGTAAGTAAATAACTTGTTTAGATAGTCACAAAAGCTCATTTTAGTTGTAACATATTTACGGTAAGTCAGATTCTTTGTGCCTGTTTTGTTACCGCTTTGTCCTTTTAACCCTTTCACTGCCAGCCGTTTTGAACAAAGCGGAACTTCTACTGCCAGACAGTTTTTGAACATTTTGCACTGTTTCACTTTAGGGGCCTTTCCTTGGGGGAACTTTTAGTTTACCCAGGAAAACAATATATTGTTTTTTTCAGGACAACCTAAGCTTTTAAAATATGGTAGAATTTTTGTGTACCGTATATACTCGAGTATAAGCCGATCCGAATATAAGCCGAGGTACCTAATTTTACCTAAGAAAACTGGAAAAACTTATTGACTCGAGTATAAGCCGACTCCCCCAGTTACATGGGAGTAGGAGAAACAATAGGTTAGCTGAAAGCAGTTCTAATGTGTAGCGCTGGCTGAAAGCTCAGACTCAGGCACACTTTACTGCTGCGCTGCAAGTTGGAGTGATATCCCCCCCTCACCCCCAGCAGCCGATCAGCAGAACAATGGGAATGGAGCAAGATAGCAGCTCCCAGTAGGTATCAGAATAGCACTCAATAGTAAGAAATCCAAGTCCGGCTTGGGACTCCTCCAGTTACATGGGAGTAGGAGAAACAATAGGTTAGCTGAAAGCAGTTCTAATGTGTAGCGCTGGCTGAAAGCTCAGACTCAGGCACAAGGCACTGAGATGGTGCCTACACACCTATATGTGAGAGAATGAACTACTACTCCCACATCCCCACACTAACAGCAGTCCAAGGGTGCTGGGAGTCACTAGCATTTATGTATAAAGCCTACCCCCCCCCCCCTTCAGTTTGTGTATTATTGCCTTTCCATACAGGGGACTGAATGCTCAGACTTGCTGCTCCCACTGTACAGAGCTACACAATGCCCCCGGCATGATTGTTAGGGCAGAGGGGTTCCTGGCACAAAAATACAGAGAGGAAGACACTGGGAATGCCATTAACTCACCTTGCCTGTGACTGGGGGTTACAGTAACAGGAACGCTGGTGGCCTGGGGAAAATAAAGGGGAGCTTCCCTGGGGGTGCATGGTAACGCTAGATTGCGGGGACTGACAGAGAACCAGGGTTACCATAGCGCATCAAACCCCCTCCCCCTACTCTGCTTAAACGAACATTCACACCCCCGTTGCCTGTAGCAAATACTGGGCAGGGCCGCCATTTGGTAAGGGGGCAATAGCCTTCCCGGGCCCAGTGAGTTTTGGGCGTTATGGAGGGCCCGGCTGTGCTTCACTTACTTGGATTACCGGGCCCCTTGCTGTCAGCGAGCTACATACTATGGAGTGGAAGGCGGCAGCTAGGGTGCATGTTCCTTTCCGGTAGCGTCTAGGTCCCTCTGCCTCTCGCTGTAGTGCAGCGGTAGATTAAAGTGGAGGAAAAGTACCAACTGATTCTGGGGTGCCTGCATGTTCCTAGCGTAGCGTAGCAGTCCCTCTGCCGCGGTATATTCAAGTGACATATTCAAGCGCGCATGTCATCGATTTACCGTATATATTCTAGTATATGCGCGAGTATAAGCCGAGGCTTACTTTTTGAGCACATTTTTAGTGCTCAAAAACTCGGCTTATACTCGAGTATATACGGTAATTCCAATTTTGTAACAAGATATAGGCTTCTAAATGTCTAAAAAATGAAAAAAAATTATATTTTCCATAATATAAACACATATACCAGAAACAAAAAATATTTTATGCATGAAAATACACCTGATTTGGAAAGTCCCATGTCTCCTGAACATGCCAATACCAAATATATATAGTTTTATGGAGATTTCTCACTTGTATAGGTCACAAACTCCCAGCAGTACACTACCAAATTTCCAAAGCACTGCTCCAGAAAGCTGCATACTTTAGATTTTAAGGCCAAAAATTCCGCTAACAGAAAGTTTATCCCAAAAAATTTTACATTTTTAGAAAGAAGAGATTCTGGGGAATCCAGAATGGGCACAACTGTCTGTCTACTCCAAACTATCAAGTCGCAATGCTTTCCTAAAGTAATTGGTTTTTATCAAAATTTGTGAAAATTTTTTTAAAATCGCTTCAAAGCTTCCAGTCTATAGTATCTTATCTCCTACAGGTCATAAAGTAACCAAATAAAACACCCTAAATATGAATGCCAGGGGTCCACTGAACAGTTTGATGCCCAATATGTATAGGTTTAGCTAAGTATGTGGCATGTAGGGGCCCCAATGTGAACATACACCCATATGTACTGTCATTTCTGTCATTTCAGCTTCTGCAAAATCAACATTTACATCATTACATGTGGGATAAAGCTAGTAAAAAGTACATTCACCCCAGAAAGCCATATATTTTTGGAAAGTGCACATTCCCCCGAATCTAAAATGGGTATCCATGTCTTTCTACTCCACAGTACCAAGCCGCAAAGCTTTCCTAAAGTTGGCAATTTTGATAACATTTCCAAAAATCCACTCAAAGCTTCCAGTTTCCAGCATCTTATCTCCCACATAGCATTAGGTACCAAGATAAAACACCCTAAATATGAACGCCAGGGGCCCACTGAACAGTTTGATGCCCAATATGTATAGGTTTACCTAAGTATGTGGCATGTAGGGGCCCCAATGAGAATATACCCCCATATGATCTATCATTTCAGCTTCTGCAAAATCAATACATTTACATCATTATATGTGGGATAATACTAGTAAAAAGTACATTCACCCCAGAAAGTCATATATTTTTGGAAAGTACACATTCCCCCGAATCTAAAATGGGTACCCATGTCTTTCTACTCCACAGTACCAAGCCATAAAGCTTTCCTAAGTTTGACGATTTTTATGGCATTTCCAAAAATCACCTCAAAACTTCCACTATGCAGCATCTTATCTTCTACAGGTCATTAGGTACCAAGACAAAACACCCTAAATATGAACCCCAGAGGTCTACTGAACAGTTTGATGCCCAATATGTATAGGTTTACCTAAGTATGTGGCATGTAGGGGCCCCAATGTGAACATATACCCATATGTACTGTCATTTCTGTCATTTCAGCTTCTGCAAAATCAACATTTACATCATTACATGTGGGATAAAGCTAGTAAAAAGTACATTCACCCCAGAAAGTCATATATTTTTGGAAAGTACACATCCCCCCGAATCTAAAATGGGTACCCATGTCTTTCTACTCCACAGTACCAAGCCATAAAGCTTTCCTAAGTTTGACGATTTTTATGGCATTTCCAAAAATCACCTCAAAACTTCCACTATGCAGCATCTTATTTTCTACAGGTCATTAGGTACCAAGACAAAACACCCTAAATATGAACCCCAGAGGTCCACTGAACAGTTTGATGCCCAATATGTATAGGTTTACCTAAGTATGTGGCATATAGGGGCCCCAATGTGAACATATACCCATATGTACTGTCATTTCTGTCATTTCAGCTTCTGCAAAATCAACATTTACATCATTACATGTGGGATAAAGCTAGTAAAAAGGACATTCACCCCAGAAAGTCATATATTTTTGGAAAGTACACATCCCCCCGAATCTAAAATGGGTACTCATGTCTTTCTACTCCAAAGTACCAAGCCATAAAGCTTTCCTAAGTTTGATGATTTTTATGGCATTTCCAAAAATCACCTCAAAACTTCCACTATACAGCATCCCATTTTCTACAGGTCATTAGGTACCAAGATAAAACACCCTAAATATGAACCCCAGAGGTGTACTGAACAGTTTGATGCCCACTGTACATAGGTTTATCAAAGCACATGGCACTTAGAGAACCCCAAATATACCTTGTGCACACTAATTTCATGGCTTATCTTTACCTAATTCATAAACACATGGCAGTTTTATGAGGGGTAGAAGCTGCAGAAATGTAGGGTGACCCCTAAAATCCCTATATTTTTGGAAAGTACACATTCTGACAAATCCAACAAGGGTAAAGAGTCCTTTCTACACCAAAGTACCAATCTGCAAAGCTTTCCTAAAGCTAGTGGTTTTTATGACATTTCAGAAAATCACATAAAAATATTGCAGTTTGCTGCATTTATCTCACACAATTTCTTGCGTACAAAGGCAACACACCCCAAATAGGAACACCAGAGGCCTACTGAACAGTTTGATGCCCAATATGCATAGATATACCAAAGTCTGCGGTATGTACTGACCCCAAAATGAAAATAGCGCATAAGGATTTCTCGCCTGCCAGCTCAGCTTTTGCACACAGAGCCCCCTGACAGCCTATTATATGCAGTAAGACCCCCAAACTACACAGGGACCCCCAGAAAACCATATATTTTTGGAAAGTACACATTCTGACAAATCCAACAAGGGTAAAGAGTCCTTTCTACACCAAAGTACCCATCTGCAAAGCTTTCCTAAAGTTAGTGGTTTTTATGACATTTGAGAAAATCGCATAAAAATGTTGCAGTTTGCCGCATTTATCTCACACAATTTCTTGCGTACAAAGGCAGCTCACCCCAAATAGGAACACCAGAGGCCTACTGAACAGATTGATGCCCAATATGCATAGATATACCAAAGTCTGCGGTATGTACTGACCCCAAAATGAAAAAAGCGCATAAGGATTTCTCGCCTGCCAGCTCAGCTTTTGCACACAGAGCCCCCTGACAGCCTATTATATGCAGTAAGACCCCCAAACTACACAGGGACCCCCAGAAAACCATATATTTTTGGAAAGTACACATTCTGACAAATCCAACAAGGGTAAAGAGTCCTTTCTACACCAAAGTACCCATCTGCAAAGCTTTCCTAAATTTAGTGGTTTTTATGACATTTGAGAAAATCGCATAAAAATGTTGCAGTTTGCCACATTTATCTCACACAATTTCTTGCGTACAAAGGCAAGTCACCCCAAATAGGAACACCAGAGGCCTACTGAACAGTTTGATGCCCAATATGCATAGATATACCAAAGTCTGCGGTATGTACTGACCCCAAAATGAAAATAGCGCATAAGGATTTCTCGCCTGCCAGCTCAGCTTTTGCACACAGAGCCCCCTGACGGCCTATTATATGCAGTAAGACCCCCAAACTACACAGGGACCCCCAGAAAACCATATATTTTTGGAAAGTACACATTCTGATGAATTCAAAATAGGTAAAGTTATTTTTGTACACCAAAGTTACACATGGCAAAGCTATGCTAAAACAGATCAGGAATACTAATATAGGGATAAAAATGTGCAAATCAGTGAAACAACAAAATAAGCCACATGACAGTGTAATTAGTGGTCAGAATATCTGATCCAATAGTCACGCTGTCAAAATAAACAGTTTTTGGGGGAAATAGAAAAAAAAAAAAGAAGTAAAATGAAAAAAAATTTTTAAAATTTTTTAAAATTTTTTTTGAGTTTGTGTATACATGTGCACATGTAAAAGTTGTGTGACAGTGTGTATATGAGTGTATATGAGTGTATATGAGTGTATATGAGTGTATATGAGTGTATATAAGTGTGCAAAGTGGGGGAAAAAAAAAAAACAACCTGTGCTAAATTGTGTTGTATGTGTGTGTAAATGTATATAAATGTATGTAAGTGTGTGTAAAAGTGTGTATAAACAAAAATAAAGTCACACTTACCTGTCCTGAAGATCAGATCGGTTCCCAGCTCCTCCATGCTGCAGACGTCAGGAGGAAGTGAGTAGGAGGCGGCTCAGGGGGGAAGCAGGAAGCAGTACAAGCAGCAGATGCGATGCGATCGCATCTGCTGCTTGTAGGATGGTCCTGCGATAATCGCATCGCAGGACCATCCCCCCCAACCCCCTCCGCTCGTTGCGGAAGGGGTTTGGGTCACTTCTGTCTCTCTGCACCGGCGGCTTTTGCCGCCGATGCAGAGAGAATGGCCTAGGGAAAGAAAACGTAGGTACTACGGTGTCGGCAGGAAACTGCCTTTTTTAAAACACCGTAGTACCTATGTGCTTGGCAGGGAAAGGGTTAAATTGTTCTTGCAAGGGTGTCATCGGTTTTAAAAATGGTGTTTTTTAACCAGTTGTGTAGCTGAATTCTTGCACTATAAACCCTAGGTTGCATGTGACTTCAAAGCAGAAGGATATGGTAAATCACAATAGGGTGTCAATATAAAAGGCACCCACTAGTGGCTCTGTAGTTCAAACCTTACCTCCTACATTACTTTAATGATCCTCTTTGTTAAAAAGCCACACCAGACAGGTTGCTCTCCTGTAGAGATGCCATTTTGCTTAGGATTTCCAGGCTTCCCCTACACAAATTCAGAGTCAGCATATGTGCAAGTTCCAAACTTTTCTTAAGACACTTGAGCTGCACGTGTGCCAAGTCTGGACTAGCACAAGGTAAGTACGGTGATACGTAATTAGTCGCTTAGGGGTGCCATTGGCATTGATTTAACATTTCTTTCTGCTTTAAAGGAGCATTTCAATGTAAAAATGAAACTGGGTAAAATACATAGTAACACAGTAAGTTAGGTTGAAAAAAGAGATACGTCCATTAAGTTCAGCCTTAATGCCTATATATAACCTGCCTAACTGCTAGTTGATCCAGAGGCCGACGGCCTGCACCCCGTCAGTGTGATCCAGTTGTTAAGGCCAAGGGCCAAACGATCAGATCAGTCTGGCAATATTAGAGAAAGATACGCTCTTTTGTTGACCTCCCCAAACTAGTGTATTTTCACGTGTATGGCCAGCCTTGCCCCTTTTATGCTGACCAGTTTCGGGAAATCTGTCCATACATGTTTGCTTGTGCCACACGTATGGAGATTATTAGAGGCAGTTACACAGTATCAGGCATTGAACTGTGGGCACACATGGGGCAGAATGTGTACTAGAAGCTGGTTGGAGTAACTTTGTAATGCAACACTGTAAAATTGTACTTAACTTACAACTTAATGCAGAGTAGAGGCTGCATATATTAAGAGGAAGGAGGCACATGTACAAGATCTATTTTTATGGTTATTTATAGATATGTTAGTTTAAAGGGGTGGTTCACATTTACTTTACCGAACAAATTATTTGCCTTCCACTTCTACATCTTTTAAAGAGGGGGGGTCACTGACCTCAGCAGTCAAAAACTATTGCTCTGTGATTTTACAATGTTATAATTATTTTTTATTACTTAACTTTCTATTCAGTCCCTCTCCTATTCATTTTCCAGTCTCTAACTGGACTGGTTGCTAATGTAAGCACTACCCTAGCAACCATATAGCTGCTTAAATTCCACACTAGAGAGCTTATAAACAAAAAGCTGAATAACTGGAAAACCTACAAAAAAAAAAAAAAGTAACATAGTTCGGTGAGAGAAAATTGCTCCATGCACCAACAATGGTTTCCTGCTGGGCAAAGCTCTATAACAAGTGCCAGCTGTGACAGTCTCCTTATTTCCTCCCATGCTGTAGCTTTAGAGACAGATGTTCTGCTCGGTGAGAAGGCAAAGTAAATTATATCTGCAGACTTCAGGGCTGCAGCACAGATATGTGTGATGATGGATTGAAACCAGTGACTAGTTCTTGTACATAGGAATATGAACTTGCACCAGGGCAGTGTAACGTCTAGGCATATGTCTGCCTAAACACTCTTGCCTTTGTTGAAGCTTGGAGCCTGTTAAAAGGGAAACAAATCCTGTCATTAGAATTTACATTTGCTTTATTTGCTGTCAATGTTTAATTAAATATATTTGCACAGACATGTATATAATGTCTGTGAGCTGCCATCCTTTGACCTCTCACCCATAGAGTCTAGTGCAGTCGTGCCCTCCCTTGCCCGATTGTAAGACTTTTTACTCTTGTTTTACTTTGTTAGAGAAGCCTTACAGAGAGTTTATTGTTCTACAAAACCATAATTGGCCAGTTTAATGGTCCTTTAACTATCACTTGTCTCTGTTACAGCCTGCAGCAGATAAATGCTCTAACTGTTTCTCCTCTGTGTTTCAGCCTGAAGCGGCTAAACAAATTGTTGCCTTTATTAATGTTAACTTTCCTGTTGTGTTTCAGAGATTTAGCCAACAACAGGATTGGATGCCTCAATGCAGACATATTCAAAGGCCTCACAAATTTAGCAAAACTGTAAGTAACATCATGTCTTCCAATCAGGGCTCTGTCTTGTGTAAGAAGTGGCACCATAAACTAGACAAAGTAGTCTGCTCTTCTACAGCTCAGACTCCAGTTCTTAGTGCCCTGCATGTTGATTGATTATCAGACCTGTAAAGATGAGGAATCACAGAAGTATGCAGGGTATTGTGGGAAATAGAGTATTGGCTGAAGGAGAAATGGCCAGTGAAATATTGTCTTAGTTGTACATGTAGCCAGAAAAAGCAGTGCAACAAAGGACAGACAGATACTGCTCTCTCCATATCAGTTGCATTTGAAAATAGCTTGATTTGTAACTAATGTATAATTAGAATGCTGGTTAGCATCACATGTGCTTTTATAAATCAAAACGTTATATTTGGGTATAAAACCCCTTTAAAGGAGAAGAAAAGGCTAAGTCACTTGGGGGTGTCAAAATGTTAGGCACCCCCAAGTGACTTTAATCGATAACCTTTTACCCCGGGCTGGTGCCCCTGTTAGGAGAAAACGTTACCAGCCCGGGGTACCTGCAGCGAGTGTATCCTCTTCCTTCTGCCGTCTTCACGCGCTTGTGCATGCGCAGTAGAGTGAGAAGCTGAACTTTAACAAAAAAGTCAGCTTTTTCACTCTACTGCGCATGCGCCAGCCCAGGGATTCCGAATACAGGAGAAATAAGGAAGAGGAAGTGCTTCCTACAGGTACCCCGGGCTGGTGTGGCTTTCTCCTAACAGGGGCACCAGCCCGGGGTATAAGGTAAGCAATAAACTCACTTGGGGGTGCCTAACATTTTGGCACCCCCAAGTGACTTTCCTTCTCCTTTAATGAAAGACACAGGAGTTCAGTGCCTTGTGGTACAGGTATGGGATCCCTTATCCAGAAACCCAATACACAGAAAGCTCTAAAGTATAGTATGGTGATCCAAAACTATGGAAAACTGTCTGTTCTAAAAAGGTTTTAAAGATCCAATATCTATAATTGTATTTGGTCTTTATGCCTTGCGCTTAGGCAAAGCAATAAAAAGCATGCTAAAGCGTAAGTTTTCACATGCTTGATATTTTGTTTAACAATTTTGTTATGAATTATGAAAACTAAAGGTAAAATCACTGGAGTGGAGGCAATTTGTAGGCACCACAATTGATTCTAAACCCTTACCTGGCATTCTCTTCTCCAGTGTTTGGGCAAATGCGTTAGTGGTGCAGAATGTTTTCCCTAATTTCTGTACCGCCCTATTTTCTTGTCAGTTAATTGTGAGTGGTTCATTATTGCTGGCTTCATTTTAGGAAATTCGTTTTGCAGAATTTGGTTTTACTATTAGTACTAAATTAAAGTTGTATTTTTTTTTTCCAGAAATCTTTCAGGCAATATGTTTTCCTCATTGGCACAAGGAACATTTGTAAATCTGGTTTCATTAAAATCACTGTAAGTATATTTTTATCTCAAACAGAAATTTGGATTTTTATAAAGACTGTTCTGTAACGGGGAAAAAATACAAAGCTTTGGTTTATGTATATTTATATTCTTCTGCAGGTAAATTGAGGCATGAGAATATCTACACCAAGGCTGTCTGACTGGTCGCTCTTGTGCATTTAAATGGTCTCCAGCCTTCATAGACAGCTTTGTGTTATATTGTCATTTTAATATAATTTGGCAATCATATAAATGGTTTGTCATATAATGTGCCCACTGTATGGGCAAAGGGTGCATTGCACTGATCTAGTTGTTTAGTTTAAATGGCCCAGCATGTCATGCAGTCGTAAACAGATCATTATTTTTCCATTGTCTTTTAGACATAATGGCATATTCACATGTACCCACAGTTTTAATGTATTCCAATAGATGCTAATTGTCTTTTTGATTCTGATTTGTCTGATTTTATCTGAATTCCTTGCATATTGGTTTCTTCTCATCATTCACCTACTCCTAGGAATCTCTGTCTCTCTTTATTGAATCTCTGGCTAACTAACCTTCATACATTTGTAGAGAGTTTCAAACGGATTTCCTCCTCTGTGACTGTAACCTTATGTGGATGCTTCGCTGGATTAGAGAGAAAAATATAACTGTCCGTGATACCAGATGTTCCTACCCCAAGTCTCTCCAAGGGCAGCCAGTAACATCTCTGAAACAAGAGCAGCTGACCTGTGGTAAGGAACATGTGACACTTGCTGCGACAATGAAAACTCTAACTTTTTTTTAAGTGCTTTATTTGCCTTTAAGTGCTATTTGCAGATATCTTTGTAGGGATACAATTTGCTCAACATTTTAAAAATACCCCATTTTTTTGTTTTACATAAACTCAGTCAGGGGCCATTTTCTTACTTCCTCTAAGGCTATCAGTCATTCAGCCTCTTATTTCATGTTGAGGTCTTGATTCTGGGACTTAAAGTCCATCTGCTTTCCAAGGTGGGCAGTGCACACTTTTTCTGCAGAAGAGAGGTACTTAAAGTGCCAGAACCCATCACTGCAACATGTAACATGGTGAGGCCAGGATTGGATGATTCTTCCAGCTTGAGTATAGGGAAATTATGTGTTCAACTCAGATTAAAGGGAAACCATGACAAGGGGATCATATATGCCTCTGGAGAAAAAAAAAATAAATATTGAATAAACCCAATAGGATTAATTATATATTAGTTAGGATCAAATGCAAGTTACTGGTTTATAATTAAATTTTTTAAAAATTAGAATTATTTGCTTATAATGGAGTCTATGGGAAATGGCATTTCCGTAATATGGAACTTTTTGGATATCTGGCTTCTGGTTAAGGGGTCCCATACCTGTATACAGTTCAGATCGTATGTAAGTATTTTTTTTAACTTACGAACACATGAATGAGTTGATGTCAAAAAGAGGATATTTTATTCCTTTATAATCTACTTCTGCCTTTGCTTCTAGCTCCTTCATTATTCGATTGAGGTGTTTAAGCAGTTTGTAGTGATTTGTTTTCTAACTGATACTGGCCTTCAAAATCTCATTATGCTACAACTTTCACAGTGCCCCCTCAACACCCGCTGTTGTAGGTTGCTGGACCTGTAAAGGCATCACATGATGCTAAATTCCTCTCCTGTGAGAATGTTGTGTATGCTTTCCTCATATCATAGTCACGTGCAGTCATTTGTGATGCCCTCTGTAGCATGACTGCTCCTAGGAAAGATACCAGGATTTATATAGCTGCCCTGCAACATAAACTATTGTACGCACATTGTTTGACAGCAACCTAGGGGTGAACGACTGCAGCTGTCCTACTGTTCTAAGGTTTAATCTCAAGAGCATTATTCATTAGAGAGAGAAGACATTTCTTCTTGTCATTTTTTGGGGTCTGTTCAGAATTCCCCACAACAGTTTGCTTAATTACTCTATTAGAAGAATAAGGCAGCACATAATTAAAGCAGAATCTGATTGATCAAAGAGACACACTGTTCTTGGTTGGTTACGGCTGTACGGCTGTCAGTGGACAGTCCTGCTGCTGTGTGAAGTCTCCAGGTAAACGAATGGTTTGAGTTTTCCTTACAGGTATGCAAGCCCAAACTGGTTAGTGTGTTGTATTTGCAGTCATGCGTGTGAGTAAACTAACAGAAACTCCCCCATTTATGCTCAAGTCACGCAAAGTGTTTCACCATGCAACCTGTTTTCTTCCCTGGCAGAGCTGTTTTCCAGGATCCTTTATTTAACGAATATAAGTGAATCTGCTAGGGATGCACAGAAATAATGGCAAGGCCCCAAATGTCAATAGGTGCTCCTTCCTTCTGTATTTGGTGCCATTATAATTGTGTGCATGAGTGCCTTGGGTGGTAATGCCCTGGTCAAAATGCTTCCTAGATGGGTAAAAAGTACATGCTTGATACATATACTAAATTTACATAGTTTGGTTTTTGTTTTAAAAGATGTCAACCCCAAAAAAAAATTTTTGCCTAATAAAAAAAAAAAACTTAATTCCAAGTAATTTTCCAATGTGAATTTATTGAAAATTTTTAGTGTTTTCAAAGTTATTTGTACATGTAATTGCTATTGAAGGCAGCATTTGCTGAATGCAAAGGTCAGTCTCCTCCAGCCAGTCAGGTCTGTCAGTCTGCTGCCTTGTGTACATTGTTTCAAGTTCCAGAGCCACCAAGGCAGAGAATAGAAAAGGACAGGCAAACATTAGTTCTAATATCAATTATATATACAGATAAGTCAAAAACCATTACACATTTTTTTTGAATGTATAATGTAAAGTTGCTTAGAATTATGTTTTCTTTTATTAGGCAAAAACTTATATTTTGGGTTGACTTTTCCTTTAAAATTCCATGCATTTTTTTTCTTTTTCATAAGAAATTTATGTCCGTTTAACACTGAAAAGGGAAAAAAAGTTTATACCAGCTTTTGCTACAAAGAAGGATACACAGTACAAGAAAGTCCTGTTAGGGAAGGAATGCCCAACGGGGGGGGGACCTCCCAGCTGCTGCGGATTACAGCTCCCGGCACCCAAACAGCTGCTGGCGCTGAGTGAGCGTAGAGTTAATTGCTGTACATAACTAACACTTCTAACATTCATAAGCCCTAATGCCAAGAGCAGTAAGAAAGGAATGGGATTCCTCACATTACTCATGTTTGTCAAATGTCCTCCAGTCCTGTGTGTAATTGTTGTAACCCCCCCCCCCCCCCACACACACACACAACCACCCAGGTTTTCTAAGGGGACAGTTAGCATCACAGTGCACTAAATGCTTGCTATTTATTATCAGATGTGAGCTATATGCACGCTCATAGCTGTCACAGCTCTCTATTCTATAGTTAGGCAACTCTATGTTTGGATGAATGGCTGTTAGTTACTTGTGCTAAGCAGCTATTTATGCCGTTGTCAAAGCACCAGTGATGTATTTTCGAATATCGGGGCAGCAGCTTGTGCTTTAAAAATAGTATTTTGTTTTTGCAGCCTTGGAAACTGAGTTTCAGAAGGAGGAGCGTAAAACTCATACTGTCAACAACAAGCATTTCCCCTCTCAGACATTTATTCTGTTTTCCTAAAATCTGTAGGTGGGGGGAAAGATTGCACTGCAACACTCTGTATACACAGCAAGCAGTTAGTGACAAGCAGGCCGATAACAGATTTGAGCAATGTATAGTTTAGAATACACTTTTTTTTTTAAATATCTTTGTAATTTCCAGTTTACTAAGGGTGTGTTAAGGCACCTACTTGTTTATTGTTCTGAAGCAGATTGTTAAAGGAAAGCTAATCTTGCATTTTTCAGGTACTGTGCCTTATATGTTTACATTCTGTAAGGTTACACCATTCTTTGATGTGACAGCCCCCAAGGCTGTGCTCTATGGTTGTTTTGCACATCTGTTGTTTTGGTGTTGAACATGTGCCCAACAGGGTATTTTATTGATTTCTAAGTGCTAGAGAGATAGGCACAAGGATCATGGTCCTTTTCCTGCACGTGTATGCTGTAAAGCTATTGTTCAATGTGATTACAACTACCCCTGTACTTGGCACCCACAGGGCACCTGATGATGGGAATAACAGGTCGTGCTTGGCATAGCCAAAACTCAAAAAATCGGAATAAAGTATATTGTGTTAAAGACACAAAGGAAGAAACTGGCACACCTATTTAGATATAATAAAATATAACTTTTATTCTCAAAAAACCAACTTGCATGTAGTGGGGACTAAGCCTATGTTTGGGGGCCAGATTATATCAGAATGGCATACAGAGAAGTCTGCGGAGTCTAAATGCAGACACAGTATACCTTAGAGTGCCATATCTGGTCCATGGGGCTCCGGTTGGACATATATGATGTTATTTTCCTACATTAGGGAGTTTTACATAAATGAATGTCACCACTGATGTAACTGCAATGTTAGAGAGTTAGCTATCACAGCCAATAGGGTGCCTTCCATAGGCCTATGTGTGCAATCAAAACTCAAGCAACAACTGTGCTACTCTAAAAATGGTTTCTAAATTTTTGGGTTGGTTCCTAGGGTAAAGGAGGCCATACACAGGCAGATTTCAGCAGATCGGTTTGGCAGCTTATCTGCCCTTGAATGGGCACCCCCCAACGGGCCTACCCGACCGATAAAATTGTCCAGATCTGGATTGGGCAAGTTTGATTTTCCTACTGGATCGGGGACCGCATCAGTTCGTTGTCGCAGTCTGACCACCCATATGCCATCAGTTTAATTCTATCATTAGGCCATATGTTGGCATATCGGGAGAAAATCTTAACATGTATGGCCACTTAAAGATTTGGGGCACTTGCCAATATTTTCTCCTTGTCCTGAAAGACAAGTTGGGGTTAAAAATTGGTGTGCTCTATATACATTTGTTGTTGATTTAACAGTATTTTAAATACTTTTTTTATTACTTTTTGAACCCTAAAGTCTTATAACAACTGGTGTAAGGGATATTGAATGTCGGCACCCCCACCTTTTTATTACTGTCTAAATTCTCCATTTGGCTGATATGCAGTGCTGGAACGTGACTGGTTATGGAGACTGGCAGCTTACTATTCCACCCACAATAGGAATTTCATATTGTTAATCCTTGTATGTCTGACTTAAATACCTCTCTGATTCATGTATTTTGTGTCATTTCAGAATCTCCTCTTGAGCTGCCATCTTTTTACATGACTCCGTCCCACCGTCAGGTTGTTTTTGAAGGGGACAGCCTTCCTTTCCAATGCATGGCATCCTACATTGACCAGGACATGCAGGTTTTATGGTACCAAGATGGCAAAATCGTGGAAACCGATGAATCACAGGGTATATATGTTGAGAAGAACACAATCCACAATTGCTCATTAATTGCAAGGTATCTTCAGAACAACTAGTTTTAGAGTATTATGTTAAGTACAGAACGCTTTGTTTCTGTTTAGTCTTCCTCTTAACAATAACTCATTTTGTGACTTTTTTTTTTTTTTAATCATTTTTAATTTTAGTGCACTTACAATTTCCAATATCCAAGCGGGCTCCACTGGGAACTGGGGATGCCAAGTTCAAAGCAGACGTGGTAATAATACCAGGACAGTGGATATTGTAGTGCTGGAGAGCTCTGCACAGTACTGCCCTCTTGAAAGGGTTGTAAACAACAAAGGAGATTTCAGGTGAATGGATTTCCATTTATAATACTATGTATACTATTATGTGTGGAGGCAGAGATATAAATAATGTTTTTACGTACAAATATTTGCAAGTGAACTAGAGTTTATTCTCGCGGTTTGATCGAATTCTGTAACCCGCTAGGTGGCCGAGAACATTAGCAGGCATCACTGCATACCTTCTCTGTACCCGTTACTCTGCTGGAAGTGGCATATATCCTGGCAACCAACAAGATGACAGAAGAGCCTGGCGTAGGTGTGACAGGGGAGGCTTTTGGGCAGAGGAGGACTATTCCCGGTGCCAGTATGCAAACGATGTAACCCGGGTCCTTTTCATGTTTAATCAGGTGACTTTTCTCTCTGTATAACCAGACTATTATTTAAACCTACAAACGGGTCCACGCAATTGGATATAAAGAAAAATGATGCTGGTATAAAAATGCCCAAAATGTCCAGCTTTAACACTTACAATTTCATATTCTCTACAGATGCCTCTTAATCTCACAAATGCAGTGGCAACAGCAAGGCAGTTACTGGCATACACGGTGGAAGCAGCAAATTTTTCAGACAAGATGGATGTGATCTTTGTCGCAGAAATGATTGAAAAATTTGGCCGGTTTGCCGAAAAATACAAAGAAGTATGTATGCTGTCCCCTTTTTGTTTGATTTACAATTAACTTTATGCTTTGTGCAGCTCCAAATTCTAATACAGCATACACCAGGGCTCTAAATTAGCTATTGTTCAGTGAAAAAATCTGATTGGCTTACTTGGAAGTTCACACCCCAATAGTAGATACGTAGAAATTTATAATTCAAGGTTATAGCAGCAAATACCCATAGAGTAGGGCTGTTCAACTAGAGTGTCTGCAGCCTCTGACCCCAGTATGTCCTGGAGTTCCTAAATCTCCTGGATAACCTGTGACCCTGCACTTTTTACCACACAAAATAGCTTATGACTTCACCATATTTTATATTGCAGGAAATTCAAGCACACGGCTGAATAAAGGTGGTTGAGCTGAAACATGTAGGACTTGAAATTTCTGCAATAAAACCACTATGGTTAAGTCGTAAGCTACTTTGTGCTCTCTCTGGGTAATATTTCCTTCATATTTCTCAAAGGAAAAGTCACACCAAAAAATGAAAGTGTTTTGAAGTAAATATAATGTACTGTGGCCCTGCACTGGTAAGAGTTGTGTGATTGCTACTGAAACACTTCTGTAGTTAATATAAATAAGCTGCTGTGTAGCCATGGCGGCAGCGATTTAGGCTGGAAAAAAGGGAAAAGGCACAGGTTACATAGCAGATAATGGATAAACTCTGTAGAATACAAATGTATTTTTTCAGTTATGTGCCTGTGCCTGTCCTCCTTTTCATGGTTGCCCCCATGGCTACACAGCAGCTTTGTTTATATAAACTGTAGTAAACACACCAGTTATACCAGTGAAGGCAGTAGTACATTATATTCTAATTACTTTTATACACTTTCATTTTTTGGTGTTCCTTTAAGAATTTTCAACCAGCATGGGATTGTAGCCCGTTGAGAAGCTTACACCAAACGGTAAAAAAAAAGACTATGTCTCTGTCTGACTTAAATCTTTCCCCCTTCAGCTTAGTGATGTGATGGTGGACATAGCAAGTAATATAATGCTGGCCGACGAGCGTGTATTGTGGATGGCTCAGAAAGATGCAAAAGCTTGCAGTCGAATAGTTCAGTGCCTGCAGCGTATCGCTACCTATCGATTGGCCAATGCGGTTCAAGTTTACTCCACAGTAAGTATATCATATGCCTACTGCATGCCATGTCTTTGAGTGAATCACTTGCACTGTCATTTTATGTTTATCATCATACCATTGGGGAAATCCTTTTACCTACCTCTCTGCTGTGGTACTAATATAGAAATTGGACATTATAGAATAGGATATTGCACCATGCCACTTTGAAGTAATGCTAGCACCTTCATTTTTAACAAGAGTAAACTGAAAATGTATTGTCAGAATTACTAAAACTTGTCACCCCAGTCTCTCTTGGAGACAAACAGACATTCATTTATAAATATAAGAGCAATATCTTGCATGTCTTTATGTATAAATACCATTGTAGCTCTTGGTCTTGTCAAAACCTGTGGTCAGTTTTGTTTTTTCCCCCCCAGTACTCTCCAAACATTGCTTTGGAAGCATATGTGATCAAATCTGCTCTCTTCACTGGAATGACCTGCACAGTTTTTCAAAAAGTTGCTGCCGCAGACCGTACAGTGCATGCTGACTTTGGCCGACGAGATCCAGATGGCAGCCTGGATAAACAACTAAGCTTCAAGTGCAATGTGTCCAACACCTTTAGCAGCTTAGCATTAAAGGTAATTAAAAAAAAATATAGTTACCAATTTTATAGATCTATCTATAAATATCAGGCACTAACATTATTTCATGAGATTAAAGAATTGCTCTGTTCCTAGAACACTGTTGTGGAGGCATCTATTCAACTTCCATCTGCACTTGTGCCAAAAGAGAAACGAGAACGCAGAGCAATGGACGAGTCTTTCTACAAGCTTCAACTAATTGCATTTCGGAATGGAAAGCTCTTCCCAACAGCAGGAAACTCCTCACACCTTGGTGATGATGGAAAGAGGCGAACAGTGGTCACACCTGTCATTCTTGCCAAACTAGGTATATAAGATTGATATAATGCAGTGCACTGGTTTGTATGTTTATAGCACACTAATCTTGTTTGGTTAAAACATATTCCTTTTGTTAGTGTCTGATGTTGATTCAGGTTCTTTAAGGAGATTCTCTGATCAGATAAACTGTTTACTTGTGCCTAAATATCATGTGTTTAGCTTTGTCTGGGAAGGTTAGTGTCTGACAATCTAGTTTTGTGTCTTGCTTTATGGCAGGAATGCTAGATGTACCCACCAGAATAGAGATTTTGTCCCAGCAGACACAGAATAGGGTTGGTTACTTTTTGTCTCTTGGTTCTGTTACATTAAAGCTGGCCCTATACGGAAAGATCCGCTCGTTTGGCAGGGTCGACAAGGCGATCTTTCCCCCCATATAGCCACCTTGAAGTGGGTGATGGTGGATTGATCAGATCTTTCAGTTGGACCAAACGATCTGATCAAATTCACTGGATTCAGGTAGCTGGGATGAGGACTGTGTCAGTGCGCAGATGGGCCCCTCACCCTCACAGGGTTTTGAAACTGACCGATTTTTAGCCAGATATTGGTCAGATCGGCCTGTCTGAGGCCTCATAAATGGTCTGATAATCTGCCAGCTCAGACTGTCTGCAGCTTTTATCTGTCTTTGCGTGGCCACCTTAAGGCACTGCATCCTAGGGAATAGTCATGTTGAGAATTTCGCAACTTGCCTGCTCTCAATCCTAACCCTACCCGACCCGGCTTCCTCCCTCTTTTTATAGACCCACGCCCCTGCTGTGCCGGGTGCTCGTCTATAAATTAGAGAGCCGGAAGAGGAAGCCACAGTGTAAGGTTGCAGATGGGGAGGGTGAAGTTCTAAACCCAAACCGCCCGTGACCCGCAATTGATGTGCCGACGTCGGCCCGAACCCGTGGGTCCCGCCTGTATCGGCCCGACTCGCACATTACTACTAGGGATCTTTGTCAGATCTATCTATGAAATTGAAAGGGATAAATGATTTTCTGAGCTAAAACAAATAGAAAGTTGGAGATTAGCATTTATTTCCTTCATATCCCTGTTCTGGTGAAAGCAAATAGGATGTTTTCTAAAAGGTAACCACTAGCACCCTATTAGTATTAGGCCTGGCACAGATGGCCAGCTGAGACACTTGCTCATTAGCCTAGCAAGCAGTTCAGCACCTCTTACTAGCTGCAGGTAAAATGAAGAGAGGTCTAATTGACTTGTAGGGGCTATTCACACAATGATCATTGGGTTCCATTTCAGTTAGAAAAGCAACTAATGCACCTGCTTGAAACTCACCATCCTGTAGAGTAAAACAGAATCTATATCTCTATTATCTTTATATTATAAACTCTTCCATTTACAGCACACTCTGTGACCTGTGTGCTGTGCTCAGTATGCACAAATTATTCACTGTGCTAATAAAAGTCTCACAAGCACCACGCCCTGTCGTTTTCTTTTTATCAGCTTTCTTGAAAGTAGGCAGGTATTAATGGAAAGCCACAAATAAGAATATGAAAGTGTTTGCAATGATAGTTAGTAGTTGTTACCTGCATAATAATACAGACCTCTTCCAGTGCAAGAAAACCTGCTCTAAAATAATACAGCGTAATTTATTATAAGGGAATAAGGTGACCCAGGTTGGGAAATATAAGGTTATTATAAGTTTTATAGCCATATAAACACCACCAATTCCCATAGCTCCAGATTATAATAGGTCCTATACCTGTATGAATAGTCAGTGTCTCTAGCTTTTAAAAACAATTGAACCCTGTGCCTATAGCAGCTTGATAGTCTGTTTCTCTCTTTTTTCATTCAGTTAAGTTACATTTCATAGTAAAATTATAGTTAATAGTTATATTTTATAATAATATCCTTGATTAAAAATACTCTTGGCTGCAGTAATGTTCTCCCAGAAACAAAGCAAGACTGATGGTTTTTCCAAAAAAGGAAATAGAGAATTGCACAATTACTGGGAAATGCGGTAAATACACAGCTGCCTAATAGTGCACATTATCTGTAGGTGCAATAAACACTTCTTAATTTGAAATCATTATTCCTTAAATACCTTGTTAGGTTTATTGGAGTTCTGGGTGCGTCTGTGCTTGGATAATGCGACACAGAGATTGTACACATTTGGCACTGAATTAAAGGGACAATTATGCAGTACATATAAGCATAGCTTAGTTTATGTTGAATGTTAGATATAAAAGTGTGATTTTAAGAACAGAGTGTTTTCATAAAATGTTATTTCATTGAAAGTGCAACGCATAAATCTGGAATGTGTAAAACACGATAGGAATGTGGATGGTGCTCACAGAATACAGACAGTTAAAGCCATTTGTTGTGTGGAGTTCAGCACAGCGGATCTTGGAAATAAATTTACATGTGTAAGATGCCATGCTTTACAGCTGTAAATGGATTAAATTCCCAGCATTCTGTCTGTGCTCTCTGTATCTTCCTATAATGCTGAATGGTTGGATCCTCTCCCGACCTATGGACAGAAGGCAATGCAGAATCTTCCCATCTCATTAGAATATTTGTCTTATATATTCAGAATGGCACAAGATAAATGTTCAGTAACGTGTTGTGTTTTCTATTTAGATGGGCCGAACCGAAATATTCCCAGTGTCCCTATTAATATAACTCTACGGCGCTTTGCTAACGGGAAGGATGCAGTTGCAGCTCAGTGGGATTTTGATCTGCTTAACGGGCAAGGTGCATGGAAATCAGAAGGGTGCCATATAATTGCATCAGATGAAAACATAACCACCATCCAGTGCTCCTCTCTCAGCAACTATGCGGTACTAATGGTAAGATGCTTTTCTCTTATTTGTGCCTTAATCAAGGTGGCCCCTCCTGCACTTCTGTATTTTGTGATTTCATATTAGCTTCAGTACAGGTATGACCATTTTGCAGAACCTTTGCTGGGTGTGTTATGTACATATGCCAATGTAGTCTTACATAACTAATTTGCTCCTGGGGAAATTACGTGTCCTATTGTTATTCAAAAATATATGTGTAGAAGCTAACCCCCCTCAGGTAGTTCATATACTGCAATCACTATGTACTCTCATCTTGCATCAAGACAGAAAACTTTAATTGTGGAAATATAGGAAAATATAGATGAACAGCTTCCCTTCCAATTTAAAAATAAAATCCATAAGGTCTCCATGAGTTTCCTAGAGAGTGTCAGTGAACATAAAGTAAGCACCAGGGCTAGGCCAATGATTTCTCGTAAGGAAGACCCGAGCTTTTGTTAGTGTGCGCCATCATAGCAAGGCAGAAGCATTTACTTTGTAAGGAGGGTTTCTCAGTCATTACATACAGGCAGTAAACGGGAGAGCCTGAAAATACTAAAAACTAGAAAAATAATTCAGCATTTAAACTTAGTATGTATCTGTTTCTTGTAAGTTTCAATTAAAATGTGACAGATATTTTTTTTGCTCTTGTCCAGATCTTTTAATTTTCCCCACTCTTGCACTGTGTTAACTTTCTCCTTCTCCTTCCAAGGACCTTACAGGAACAGAGGTATACAGCCACCCAGTCACCCTCTTGCACCCCGTGGTGTACGCGTCCGCCGTTGTCTTACTCTTGTGCTTACTGCTGCTTATCATCAGCTACTTGTACTTCCACAGGTATGCATCATATAAACAGTTTGTGTGTTTTTAATAGCAATTTATAAACATGGAAGATCAGCATGCTGACATAGAAGATTAGAATTTAACATAGATTCACAAAGGTTCATGGTCGAACCCACAGAGGCTGTTATGTAATTGACCATATACATGCACTGATCATACTTTTTATGTAGCCTTTACAGTTCTGACTTGCCTAACAACCCTATATTCTGTTCTCTTTTCTGTTCTACCTAATATTTGAAAACATAATACGCCCTGTTTGATTGGCTTTAACTTATTGAAGGGGGTGGGGGGTTAACAGTGTTTGTAAATTGCTGGAATCAGTGGAGTACCTTACCATTTTATCCTACGCTCTTAGCCTTTTACTAAACATAGGTATGGGGCTACCCCCCATACCCACAGTGAAGGCGATAGGCTGCCAACTTTGTTAGTACTTGATAGATTAGCATTGGTACAATCACACCTTCATTTAATAATCCAGATTGCTTTTTTTAGGATCCCACATACCAGCTGAGGGCAAGTTAGCATTGGACAAATTGGGGTGAAACTGTCAATGTTTTATTGCTAGCCTAAAACATTTGCATCAGCGCAGATATAATTAGGTCCTTAATTCTGTATTTCCCTGCTTAGCTGATATGAGCTTCTTCGCTGCCCCAAATCATGTACAGAACTTAAGATGCCAATGAAATCAGCTAACAGACATGGCTGCAGTTTCAGATGGACCAGTAGAGGTGTCAGATCAAGTCACCATTTAGGCTGCTGTGTCCGATAAGCTCTGATCTGGCAGAATTTAAAAGGCCTACTTGCTGTGCAGAGGGGCACACTTTCATGACGTAAAAATAAATCTGCTATTGTAACATGAGAATTATATTTTTTTTACCTCTGATGTCATTCTGCATTTAAAGGACAATAATATGGCATAAATGGTAGGAGTTAGAGCCCATTGCAGTGTCGGATCAATTTGACCTGATATTTGTATTTTTTCCTTTTTTTTTTATCAGTCTGGTACGAGTCAGCCTTAAAAGCTGGCACATGTTGGTTAACCTAAGCCTCCATGTGTTCCTGACCTGCGCCGTATATGTGGGAGGTATAAATCAGACGAGATACGCCAGCGTATGTCAAGCGGTAAGCAACAAAAGCAACGTTGACACTCTGATGCCTCTATAGTTCCAGCCATAGAAATTATCCACTAGCTCTGTGATATATATCCGGTAACTGCCAAGCCACATATTCTGTGCGTTTTTCTACCGATTCTTCAGTTCAGGTGCTTGCTTGAAACTCGATCCTAAATTCCTTAGCCCCGGGCCATTAACATCATGTGGTGTCAATTTTAGACATGAAAGCCTTAGGTATATAAACAAAGTACTGAGATTTGTGAATATACATAATGCATAAAAAAAAGACAGATTTCAGAGTTATTTCAGGGATAGGGATCAGCCGCCCTCTTTTTTGTTTTTAATGTAAACTGTAGTTGTCAGGCATATAGAGCTGGAGCAATCATGCATGGCTAGGCAAATGGTAAATATATGTGCTGATCAAAAGAACTCCACCTCTGCAGTGCTCAGGCTGGTAAACTGTACAATGCACATCATGTAGTGGGAGTGCAGGGGCCTGTAAAGGAAAAGGAAGGTTTCAGGTAGCCAAAGCAAACAGTATCCAATGATGTAGGGATTGTGTGAGCTATATTAAAGCCATAGGCTGAAAGAAACCATATGTATTTAAATCAATGCTTGTTAAAGGACAGTAACAGAACAGAACATTGTCAGCACAGGTTACTGAGTTGTAATAATCTACTTTCCATTGCTATAGATTCTACTGGGTATAGTTGGCACACATTCACGTGGTAGATGTATTGCTCATTCTGGATCAGCTGGTTGTTGCTTAGATAAGTCAGGCTCCACAGACATGTTATTTCAGTGTCTCGTTTGAATGCCATGTTGCTGGTCTACTTGATTTTCAGAGACTAAGTATTTTTATTCAGAGAAGCATTCAGGCTAATGAATGTTACAGCTTTGTTGGATTAGCAATGGCAACTGTTCAGCTGATTATATGTAATCATCTCTTTTTATTTACATAAAGGTGGGAATCCTTCTACACTATTCCACTCTTGCTACTGTACTTTGGGTGGGAGTAACTGCTCGCAACATATATAAGCAAGTCACCAAAAAGGCCAAGCGATGCCAGGACCCAGATGACTTGCCCCCTCCCCCAAGGCCAATGCTCAGGTAAATATGGATCATCTGTATTTGTTTTAGTTACACTATGGGGCAGATTTACTAATCCACGAATCCGAATCCCGAAAGGGAAAAAATCATATTGGAAAAAAAAATTTTGTGAGTTTTTCGTTGCCGTCGCGATTTTTCGTGTTTGTCGCGACTTTTTCGTCACCGTCGCAAATTTTTCGTATTGAACGATAGTAAACGGCAGAAAAACCAATCCGATTTTTTCGCGACGGCGACAAAAAAGTTGCGGAAAATATAAGAAAAGGTCGCGACGGCGACGAAAAAATTGCGGAACAAACGAAAAAGTCGCAAAAATACCAATCATTACGAAAAAACGGGTTCTTAGTAAATCTGCCCCTATGTGTTGTTTCATAGAAATGTGTATACCTCATATATTAAATAATAACTTTGCAATCAGGACTGTACTACTATAAATCATTTCATACACATCCCTGTATATTCCAAGCTTCCATTCTTTTCCCTCTGTATTTTTCATTTGCATAGTGCCCCTGTATAAGCAGCAATAGAAATTACACAAGCAGTGACAACTGATGTCCCCAAAAGCAATACAGCATTTCAATTAAGTTTATTTATCAATTCACGTTGTTTGTATTCCTTAGTAGAACATATTATGCAGTGCGCTGCTTTTTCTTCTCTAATTCTTGCTTGCCTTTGCCTCTTCAGGTGTTTCTAAGGCAACTTGCAGATTCTTTTTTTGCTGATTTATGGCCCTTGTATTTTGTATTTTCCATAATCCTCATTTATTCTCCCCAAGCACTGCTGCCAGTAGTGGTTTAATGGTTTTTGTGTATGGACTGTCAATTTAGGGCATGTTCAGATAACCACAATTCCTGTTTACAGCAGAGGCCAGGCAGACAAATCCTTCTGAGTTACTTCTTAGCCTACAGAGAGATGTTGGGTCAATTACATAAATTCTCTGTACTAGGACCAATTAGATGAAAAAAGGGTTATTAGTTAGAGTAGTTTTTAAGGGTCACGTTGCTTTGGTTCATAAAACCTCTGTATAATACTAATAACTCATTTGTATCTGTTTTAGGTTTTATCTCATTGGTGGAGGAATCCCTATAATTGTGTGCGGCATAACAGCAGCTGCGAATATAAAAAACTATGGAAGCCAGCCCAACGCCCCCTAGTAAGTATTATTTGTCTATCTTCAACTGTCAGGGGAAAACATGTTTTGGGTTTTTTTTTTGTTTTTGTTTTACAAAATGCATCAGTTAATGCATGCAGAATACTGCATTGAAATCTGCTTTTCAAAAGAGCAAACAGATTTTTTTTTTTTTTTGCTTAATTTTAAAATTTGACCTGGGGCTAGCCATATTCTTAGTTTCCCAGGTGCCCTCAGTCATGCAACTTGTGCTCTAAAAAAACTTCAGTCACACTTTACTGCTGCGCTGCAAGTTGGAGTGATATCACCCCCCTCCCAGCAGCCAATCAGCAGAACAATGAGAAGGTAGCAGCTCTCTGATACATGTATTGCTAAAAATGATCAGTGGTAAAACACACAATTGCAGCTCATGACTCCTCCAGTTACATGGGAGTAGGAGAAACAGTAGGTTACCTGAAAGCAGTTCTAATGTGTAGCGCTGGCTCCTTCTGAAAGCTCAGACTCAGGCACAATGCACTAAGATGGCGCCTACACACCAATATTACAGCTAAAAAGTACATTTGTTGGTTCAAGAATAACATTTTAAATGGTAGAATTAAATGCACTGCACAGTGTTATTTAGTGATAAAAACTACTCCATAAAAATCATGACAGAAACCCTTCAAGTTGTTATAATGTGACAGTTATTGACCTTTTTTACATTTTATTTCAGCTGCTGGATGGCATGGGAACCAAGTCTGGGTGCGTTTTATGGTCCTGCAAGTTTTATCGTGTTTATCAATTGTATGTACTTCCTGAGTATATTCATTCAGCTGAAGCGCCATCCTGACAGAGTGTTTGAGCTAAAAGAACAGACAGAGGAGCAGCAGCGATTGGCCGCAAGTGAAAGTGGTGAAGGGAATCAGCAAGACTCCCTCTCGGTGTCCTTGGTGTCTACTTCAGCTTTAGAGAATGAGCAGACCTTTCAGGCGCAGCTTCTTGGTGCCAGCCTTACTTTATTTCTCTTTGTGTCTCTCTGGATATTTGGGGCTTTGGCCGTCTCTTTGTATTACCCCATGGACTTGGTATTCAGCTGCTTCTTTGGTGTAAGTTGTTTAAGCCTTGGTGCCTTTTTAGTTGTACACCATTGCATGAACAGAGAAGACTTGAGACGTGCTTTAATGAACACTTTCTGCCCCGGGAGGAGTACATATTCTGTGCAAGTTAATGTTCCGCCATCTAATTCTAACGGGACTAATGGTGATGCGCCAAAATGTACAAACAGCAGCGCAGAGTCTTCTTGCACAAATAAAAGTGCCTCGAGCCTTAAGAACTCATCACAAGGCTGCAAACTGACCAATTTGCAAGCTGCGGCAGCACAATGTAACACTAATCCTTTGCCGGAAACCGCAGCCCCTCAGCTTGATAACAGCCTCACAGAACATTCAGTGGACAATGACATAAAAATGCACGTTGCTCCTGTTGAGGTCCAGTACCGGCCCAATGGTCACCCATCCCGGCATCACAAAAACCGAAGTAAAGGACATCGCTCAAGTCGGCTTACAGTTCTTCGAGAATATGCCCATGATGTTCCTACAAGTGTGGAAGGAAGCGTCCAAAGTATTGTGCCAAAGGCCAGGCAGAGTTATGCAGAAGGCCATTCTAGGAGTCGGAGAGCTTACTTAGCGTACAGAGAGCGCCATTTTAACCAGTGTCACCAAGACAGCAGTGATGCTGGGAGCACGCTTCCCAGATACAGCAGGAGCATAGAAAAGGTGGCCTCTAACAACAACAAAAAAGACATTTTGAAAGAGCCAATTGCTGTTGAACTTGAAAGCCAACAGAAATCATATGGTTTAAACTTAGCAGTGCAGAATGGCCCAGCTAAAGATGACATTGCTGAAGATCCTCCAACAAATGCAGACAGTAATGGGAATGTCAGAACTGGTCTCTGGAAACATGAAACTACTGTGTAGTATTGTCTTTTTTCCTAAACTGGGCATATCCACTAGAGGCCTTTCTATGGATTACAACTCCAGTCATCTTCAGCCGGGTTGTCTAAGCTTGTAGAACCACTGGCTGATGGTGATGGCATTGTGTTGGATTGGGACTTTCATGTCCATTATCTTCACTATGAGTCGGACAACTATAATGCACTCTAAGCTTCCTTCTGCCTGTGGCTTAAGGTTGCGGGGTATATAATAGCTGGAGAACAAAATACTGCCTGACCTTCTCCTGGGTGTGAGCCAGTCCTCCTACAGACTTTCTAATAGGAAATGTTTACAGAACTTTTTGTATGTACGTTTTTATGGGAGACTATGAACTTTGAAGAATAATGTTCTTTCTTACTCTGAATCACTTTGTGTAAAAAATTATACTATGTGCAAGTGTGAATTTTATTATTTTTTTACCTTTTTTAAAGAAAACTGAAGAAAAACAAACTTTTGTATTTTTTGACATATTATGAATGCCTTGTTCCCAGACAGATTTGTATTTAAGCGTGTAATAAATGGCGTTTATCATGGTCATTTAATTTAAAAATTAGATAGTTGTTGCTTTTTAGTAATGCACAAATGTTTATAGCTGTAAAATCAGTGAACGTAATAGCTTCTTAAAAGGAACTGTATTAAAGGTTGATTGCAGGTATAGTAGGGAGAGATGGTGCCTATAGTAGCAGTGGGGGGATAATAGCCTCTGGGAAGGGACTGTGGCTGTGGGATAGCTGGTATAGTAGGGAGAGATGGTGCCTATAGTAGCAGTGGGGGGATAATAGCCTCTGGGAAGGGACTGTGGCTGTGGGATAGCTGGTATAGTAGGGAGAGATGGTGCCTATAGTAGCAGTGGGGGGATAATAGCCTCTGGGAAGGGACTGGGGCTGTGGGTAAGCAGGTATAGTAGGGAGAGATGGTGCCTATAGTAGCAGTGGGATAATAGCCTCTGGGAAGGGACTGGGGCTGTGGGATAGCAGGTATAGTAGGGAGAGATGGTGCCTATAGTAGCAGTGGGATAATAGCCTCTGGGAAGGGACTGTGGCTGTGGGATAGCTGGTATAGTAGGGAGAGATGGTGCCTATAGTAGCAGTGGGGGATAATAGCCTCTGGGAAGGGACTGTGGCTGTGGGATAGCTGGTATAGTAGGGAGAGATGGTGCCTATAGTAGCAGTGGGGGGATAATAGCCTCTGGGAAGGGACTGGGGCTGTGGGTAAGCAGGTATAGTAGGGAGAGATGGTGCCTATAGTAGCAGTGGGATAATAGCCTCTGGGAAGGGACTGGGGCTGTGGGATAGCCGGTATATTAGGGAGAGATGGTGCCTATAGTAGCAGTGGGGGGATAATAGAAATATTTGTGTTAAAGGGAAACTAAACCTTAAATAAGAGTAAGGCTAGAAATGCCAGATTTTTATATACTTAATTTATTGAACCAGCATAAAAGTTCAGCATCTCTATAGTAGTAATAATCCATGACGTTAAACTTTTTACATGGGTCACCATGTTGGAAAGTGTCTGTGGCACTGCACATGCTCAGTGGGCTCTGGGCATCTGGTGAGAAGCTAAAGCTTAGTTAGTGTAGCAAATTACCAAGCAGAAAATTAAATTTGTTTGTCAAATAAGCTGATGTTACGGGCTGATTGTTACATTCTGATGCTAATTGGGCTGGTTTCAGAGCTGCCATGTAGTTATAATCTGATTTTTACCAGCCTTATATTGTGCCATTTATATTCTATATATACAGTATAGTGTGCCATTTATATTCTATATATACAGTATAGTGTGCCATTTATATTCTATATATACAGTATAGTGTGACATTTATATTCTATATATACAGTATAGTGTGACATTTATATTCTATATATACAGTATAGTGTGACATTTGTTTTATATATACAGTATAATGTGACATTTATATTCTATATATACAGTAGTGTGACATTTATATTATATATATACAGTATAGTGTGACATTTATGTTTTATATATAAAGTATAGTGTGACATTTATATTCTGTAGATACAGTATAGTGTGACATTTATATTCTGTAGATACAGTATAGTGAGACATTTATATTCTATATATACAGTATAGTGTGTCATTTATACTCTGTAGATACAGTATAGTGTGCCATTTATACTCTGTAGATACAGTATAGTGGGCCATTTATACTCTGTAGATACAGTATAGTGGGCCATTTATATTCTATATATACAGTATAGTGGGCCATTCATATTCTATATATACAGTATAGTGGGACATTTATATTCTATATATACAGTATAGTGGGACATTTATATTCTATATATACAGTATAGTGGGACATTTATGTTTTATATATAAAGTATAGTGTGACATTTATGTTTTATATATAAAGTATAGTGTGACATTTATATTCTATATATACAGTATAGTGTGACATTTATATTCTATATATACAGTATATAGTGAGACATTTATATTCTATATATACAGTATAGTGTGACATTTATATTCTATATATACAGTATAGTGTGACATTTATATTCTATATATACAGTATAGTGTGCCATTTATATTCTATATATACAGTATAGTGTGACATTTATATTCTATATATACAGTATAGTGTGACATTTATATTCTATATATACAGTATAGTGTGACATTTATATTCTATATATACAGTATAGGGAGACATTTATATTCTATATATACAGTATATAGTGAGTTGGCCCCTAAGCTCAGGTAAGTGACAGCAGCACAGAGTATGGGCAGGGAATCAGCAGAAAAGAAGATGGGGGGCTACTGGGGCATCTTTGGGGGCACAGACCTTCCCTGCTAAAGGGCTGGGGTTGCCTTGGGCTGGTACAGAAACAAAAAACATAGGGACATATTTATTATGCTGTGTAAAAAACGGCGAGAAAATTCGCAACACATCGTCAGGCTTCACCGTGTAAAAACAGCATAAAATCTGCATAATTTTTTACGCGTTTTTTCTTCCACCGGAGCTTATGGAAAATAATGGCGTAATATCCGGCATTCAGACGGCGATCTTTTCCATTTATTTTACACAGCTTTTTACTCCGTTTTTTCGGCGAATTAGTTTTACACAGCATGATAAATACACCCCATAATGTACAGCATTTTTACTTCTTTAGTTAGGCTTTAGTTCTCCTTTAATTCAAAATATCTAAAACTTTACATGAGAATATCATTATATTTACAGCAACTGAGTATATGGTGCTGTTCTATTGTTTTTAAGTAAGAGTCTGCATTGCCTGTTTCCTAGCTTCCTTCATACCACCGGGGTTTAAAGGGCTGTTATCCTAGAAAGTTTACCTGCCAAATTATGCTTAGAGCAAGCAAATGCTTATGCCGGCTAAATACTATCAATAGTGGCCTTTATTTTTTGAATATTTAGCTTTTTGTTCAGTATCTCTCCAGTTTAGAATTTCAGCAGCTACCTGATTGATAAACTCCAATTTCCTCTAGCAACCAGGCAGTGGTTTGAATAACAGACTGAAAGATAATTTTACATTTGTCTGTATAAAAAAAATGATGTTGTAGTTCTTTATTAATATAGACCCCCTGCCACCTTTACTTCTAATATGAATATAATCCTATACTTAGGTTGTTATCAGCGGCTTTTAAAGTCTTATTGCCTTCCTTTGACCTATAGTTTGCCCTTAAGAGCCTTCATTCATTAAACAGGGTGCCTTCTGAATCTATATATACAGTGGCTTGCAAAAGTATTCGGCCCCCTTGAACTTTTCCACATTTTGTCACATTACAGCCACAAACATGAATCAATTTTATTGGAATTCCTCGTGAAAGACCAATACAAAGTGGTGTACACGTGAGAAGTGGAATGAAAATCATACATGATTCCAAACATTTTTTTACAAATAAATAACTGCAAAGTGGGGTGTGCGTAATTATTCAGCCCCCTGAGTCAATACTTTGTAGAACCACCTTTTGCTGCAATTACAGCTGCCAGTCTTTTAGGGTATGTCTCTACCAGCTTTGCACATCTAGAGACTGAAATCCTTGCCCATTCTTCTTTGCAAAACAGCTCCAGCTCAGTCAGATTAGATGGACAGCGTTTGGGAACAGCAGTTTTCAGATCTTGCCACAGATTCTCCATTGGATTTAGATCTGGACCATTCCATTGTTGCCCTGGCTTTATGTTTAGGGTCGTTGTCCTGCTGGAAGGTGAACCTCCGCCCCAGTCTCAAGTCTTTTGCAGACTCCAAGAGGTTTTCTTCCAAGATTGCCCTATATTTGGCTCCATCCATCTTCCCATCAACTCTGACCAGCTTCCCTGTCCCTGCTGAAGGGAAGCCCCCCCAGAGCATGATGCTGCCACCACCATATGTGACAGTGGGGATGGTGTGTTCAGAGTGATGTGCAGTGTTTAGTTTTCCGCCACACATAGCATTTTGCATTTTGGCCAAAAAGTTCCATTTTGGTCTCATCTGACCAGAGCACCTTCTTCCACATGTTTGCTGTGTCCCCCACATGGCTTGTGGCAAACTGCAAACGGGACTTCTTATGGTTTTCTGTTAACAATGGCTTTCTTCTTGCCACTCTTCCATAAAGGCCAACTTTGTGCAGTGCACGACTAATAGTTGTCCCATGGACAGATTCCCCCACCTGAGCTGTAGATCTCTGCAGCTCGTCCAGAGTCACCATGGGCCTCTTGGCTGCATTTCTGATCAGCGCTCTCCTTGTTCGGCCTGTGAGTTTAGGTGGACGGCCTTGTCTTGGTAGGTTTACAGTTGTGCCATACTCCTTCCATTTCTGAATGATCGGTGGAACAGTGCTCCGTGGGATGTTCAAGGCTTTGGAAATCTTTTTGTAGCCTAAGCCTGCTTTAAATTTCTCAATAACTTTATCCCTGACCTGTCTGGTGTGTTCTTTGGATTTCATGGTGTTGTTGCTCCCAATATTCTCTTAGACAACCTCTGAGGCCGTCACAGAGCAGCTGTATTTGTACTGACATTAGATTACACACAGGTGCACTCTATTTAGTCATTAGCACTCATCAGGCAATGTCTATGGGCAATTGACTGTACTCAGACCAAAGGGTGCTGAATAATTACGCACACCCCACTTTGCAGTTATTTATTTGTAAAAAATGTTTGGAATCATGTATGATTTTCCTTCCACTTCTCACGTGTACACCACTTTGTATTGGTCTTTCACGTGGAATTCCAATAAAATTGATTCATGTTTGTGGCTGTAATGTGACAAAATGTGGAAAAGTTCAAGGGGGCCGAATACTTTTGCAAGCCACTGTGTGTGTGTGTATATATATATATATATATATATATATATATATATATATAGAAACAATATGGTTACAATATTCTGTATAGCTTTGTAACCGACGGAACATTTTATTGAGTAAGGAGCATCAGTATGTGCAATGAAAACAAACAATCAGGAGAGCAGATGGTACCTAATTAGTGTAATGGCAAATTAATCAAGCGTAACATTACTGGCACGGGGACCCATAGTGAGTTATTAAAAATAGAATGTAAAATGCGAGCTCTCCATGTAACGTACTAAAACGAGAACCTAGAAATGAGTGTCTGGGATTGAATTTTATTAAATATGAGAGCGCAAAGTCTCCACGAGGCATTCTTCTGCTCATATTCTTCTGCTCATATTACTTTTTATATCTCCAATTATATATGTTTAGCGTTATTGGCGCCTAACAATTCCTGCATGTCACAAGCTGCCATCATAATGGCTTCACATCATCCATAAATCTGCAGGCTTCTAGGTAATCTCATTTTCAAGGAGATCCTCAGAAAGGAATGACAGTATTCTGAGCTTTTCTAAGCCTACAACCAGTACATAATGCCAGTCTGAGGAGACTCAGCAAGACTTATATTAAAGGGAAACAAATAATTTAATAGCACTACTCTAGCAGAAATCCTTTTTTCAAAAGAGCACACAGATTTATTTTTTTTTATTTAATTTTGAAATGGAGCATAGAGCTAGACGTATTCTTAGTTTACCAGGTGCCCTCAGCCATGTGACTTGTGCTCTGATTAACCAGTTACTCTTTACTGCTGCACTGCAATTTAGAGTGACATTAACCCCATCCTTTCCCCCCAGCAACTGATCAGAAAAATGGGCAGGTAGCAAGATAATAGCCCCCTGACACCTGTATTGCTAAATATGCTCCCATGTCCCACCTAGTCCTTGATATGAGAAGTCTGGCTGACCCAATTCATGAGAAACAATAGCTTGAAAGCAGTTCTAATGTGTAGTGCTGGCTCCTTCTGAAAGCTCAGACTCAGGCACAATGCACTGAGATGGAACCTACATTACAACAACAAAAAAATATATTTATTGGTTCAAGAACAAATTTTTGAATGGTAGAATGAATAATTTGTATTATACACAGTGTAATCTAGTAATAAAAACTACACCATAAAAATCATGACTGAATCCCTTTGAAGGGAATCCCAATTCCACTATTTACATAGTGGAAAAAGCTTGACTTATCAACCAGACTATTATCAACCAGACTATTATCATTAGTGATCTATGTCATCTATGTATCCACAATACAAGAAATAAATGTAATCCTTTACTTTAGAAGAGTTCACTTTAAAGGAGAAGGAAAGGCTAATGAAGAGTTAATCTCAAGCTGCAGGCATACCTTCAGTTCTCTCATTAGTGCCCTTAAGTCTCCCCATATTTCTCCCGTTCAGATGATCAGAAGCCAAACAGGAAGAAAAAACGCTGAGCTCTGTAAAGAAAGTTCCCATAATGCCTCGCTCCTATACCAAGTCCCAGACCAGTGTACATGCTCAGTTAGACTATGAGTCAGCTTCCTGCTGATTGGCTAAGATCCACATTCCTAAGAGCGGGAGGGAGTTCTTAGCATTCTTGAGGGAGGGGGTAGCAGGAGAGAGCTGCACAGACTCTGGCACAGGAAAACAAAGAGACAACAAATCCTGCGCTGGCGAGTGTATACGGCAGCACTCGCGGGTATATACGGCAGCAGCAGCCCCCCCCTTCTGCTGTCGTATATATACTCGCGAGTAAATACGGCAGCAGCACCAGCCCCTAGCACGCAACTGCCTACTCTGGCTGCCTTGTTGTTCTAGAAAAGTGGCATCATCCAGATGGGATTGTCAGAGGGACTGTGCACAGGGACTGTCAGAGGAATGCCTCACACACTGCTGTATTCATTGCGGTTTCTGGCACTTGTATGCAACATGTTTCCCTCTGGAGACTCTGCCATGGCACGTGGCTCATGAGAGCCCTAGCCGGCCACAGGGACCCTCCCTTTTCCACTCACATACAGTGACCCATTGCCAAAGTCATCTAGCAGCACAACCCTCCTCCTCCCGGTGTCCAGCCTAGCTTTCACCAGCACCCATGGGTGACCAAGTTCATGTTGGCTCTGCTGAGCAGGAGGATCATAGAGGGGTTGACTAAAGTCTGACCATAGAAAGAGGCACAGTAGCCGTTCCCTAGGACCTTTGAAGGGCTTGGTTGGCCATTAACTTGCATATGTGTCTGTTTTTGTGCTCCAAACTTTGGTTGGTGAAACATAATCCACTGCACCCTACAACCGATTGGCAGTGCATGGGAGCGCACACAGCAGAATGGGAGTGCACACAGCAGGATGGCAAGTACTTGTTTTTACCTTTCCTTCTCCTTTAAAGTGACTTCAAGCACTTCCTGCTGCACTGTTTGTAGCAAAATGATGCCCTGTGTGTGCCAGATTAGACTATAAAGGGTGCTCCATCTGTAGACCCTCACCTAGCAGATAACTTTTACACTTTTAGGAAAAGATTCCCAGTTACATTGTTATTTCTGTAGATGCACATACATGTCTCTGGGGATTGGTAGATGAATATGGATGTTAGTGTCCATAAAATTCCTACAGTTCAGTTGGTTTCTATTGTAGGGACCCATAGGTATTAGAGGCACTATGGCTTTAATTCCCTACTGCCTGATTTCTATCATTGTTGCTGGGCAAAGTCCCATGTATCTAGTTTACTATACCTTATGCCTTATTGGTTTAGTTAGGATGACCACTCCCCTTGCAGACTAATAAATTGTCTAACAAGGAGGGGTGGCTTCCTCTTTGGCTGCCATCTGACTCTCAGGGAACAGCTCCATTGAGCCTGAGAATAGGCCCCAGTAAAGCCACCTGCCCTAGAGTAGCCCCTTGGTGCTCTAGTGAAGTCGGGGACAGGGCCCCGTGAATGAGGTGAAGTTAGTGGTAGGATAGATCCGGTTAGAGCACACTTTAGAGAGTGTGATATAGTTAGGGCTATCCAGTAAGAGCAGTCCTGGCTCCAACATAGGAGAAAGTAAGGGTTCAGCATACCCAGGCTCTGTTTGCCTTGCTGTAGGGACCGCAGTTCAGACACAGGTATCAGGCAGTATTTACCCCTCATCCAACGTTGGCTGTAGGGATCCGGTCCAGTAAAGGGTAATCATCCTTAAGAGTTCTGCTTGTTCCACGTCTGCCTCCATTGTGGTGCTTCTGCCTTTTACAACTGCCACTAATCGCTGTGTTAACTACCTCAATTATTGTGAGTATAACCCTGCTTCAACTTTGTCTGTGACAATAAACGTTCTACAGTTATTCAGCATAGAACCTTCTAGCGTCCTTTTTACTACATCTACACCATACAGCTTCAGGGAGTTGTAGTTCAACAACATCCTCATCTCCAACTTTGCTCCTAAAGGTCATCTCCCACTTAGCGGAGGCCCATCCTGGGAACGGGGGATCGCATGTAACCCATGCTCTACTATATACCAGCCTGGACTACCCCTTTAATTAGCCAAATAGGTGTTACAATATGTTTACCCATTTTTTCAAATCTGAGATTTTGGATTAGAGAGAAGAGTATATTAACAAAATACAATCATTCAGCACCACTAAAGCGGGATCTGCTGTAAACTCTAAAAAGGGACTACTTTATATACTTTGTGCATACAAATATTGATCCACTTTTCATTTACTAGCCAATAAATGAACTTTTGGAGTGCAAAGATGATATAAATCATGTAAATAAGTGTAACAGTCAGCTGTATTGAATGAGAGGTGTGTCATTTATTGCCACTTACAGTAATCATAGAGAACATTTATAATATTTATAAGGATGCTTAAAAAAATTCCACACTAGCGATATATTGTAATAAACAGGATTTCCACAATTCATGTGTCCCTATAGTGAACAAGCTCTCGGCACATATCTGCCTGTAACAGCAACCTTTGATTTCAGAAACTGACTCTGACTGTCAGCAGTTGTCAGGTTTTTTATAGTTCATGTCCCCCTTTGTAAATCCATCCTTTTGTTCCTTAGCCCATGGCATTCTGCCATAGTTCCAGTTGCATGCAGGACTGAAAATATGTTTTCACCCCAAATTCCACCCTAACTTCAAGCTTTATCTATAAAGCTGACCTCATCTATCCTTCAAGCTGAGCTTACTTGCCACTGCTCCAAACCCATCCAGAATGGTGACAGCCCCACAGTTTGGAAGCCATGGCACCAATTGGTAGACAACACTAGGGATTCAAGGCTACAATAGATCAGGAGTAGAAATCTGAAAGTCAAATAGGCTGGATCATCTGAAAAGACTTGGTCAAAATCAGTTAATGGTCAGGACAAGCAGGGTCGAGATGAACTACTTGTGAGTTGTTTCCTGGGGCAGAAGTGGTGGGAAAGTCCATGTTACGTTGGCCATACAATTTAAATATGCTTTGCACCATGTGACCATACCCGCGTATAATTCTCTCAGTATAAGTGGTCAAAACTTCTGTCTATGGCTGGACCCAGAGGGAACCTTTTGTTAGTGAAAGGGTTATAGTTACAAAATAGAACATGGAAAGAAATTATTCAGCAGGTACAAATAGAAGATTCAGAGATGATGTACTGGCCTTTCTTTCTGCCTTTGGAGATCATCTGTTCCCTGTTGGAAGAGCACTTCTACCTATATATAAAGATAAAGTTTGCAAAATCAGAACTCCAGGCTCCCTACATGTCTTTAGAACGCTGAATACTTGAGAGCATTTATATGGTATAATTATAAATATTTCGATAAAAATAGAAGGAAAAAGAAATAACTCCCAAATCCTAATTACTGGAAATACATTGATTGATTTTTTTTGTGCCAATGATAGAAAATACAAACTGCAAGATTTTTGAATCTGAGCTCTACAACATATTAAGTTAAAATGGATGCGACACAGCAGATGGGTAGGCTGAAGCAAACCAGTGGGAGTTAATTGCGTGGCCAAATTTCCTGTTGCTGTGTCACCTTGACATACTGTACATTTGTGCCGCGATGCTGATATCTTGGTGCGAGTGAAACCTGTTCTAGGGTAAAGACATTTTATTGGCCCACTCTTCATCTAACAGGAACTAAACAACCATTACAGGGAAACCAAACATAAAACAGATTTTTGGCATCAAATGCCCAATTGGTTAAAATAGGAAAACAATTGGAAAACAATAAGAGCAATTGCTCTTTTATCCTATGAAAGAATTCCAAATTATCTTTTAATTAAGCAAAAAAAAACTTTAATTGCACAAAGCTTTGCATTCTTAAATCTCATGTATGTGCCAGAAAGTAAGAAGAAAAAAAAAAGGAAAGACATAACCAAAATCTCCAGGGGCAACAACAAAGAACTGGAAGAATCACAATGAGCATTCATATATAGAAGCCAAGAGGTCCATATGTCCATACCTTTAGACATGGTGTCTTCTACAGATGCCATCATCTTTATCATAGTGAAGATTTGTTGGATTTTGCAGGCACTAAATACAAAACAAATACATAATAAATATGCATCTCCCTTACTGGGCTCTCTATCCCTATGGTCGTTCCACATCGAAGGGGTCTGTTACCTGTTATTATGCCTCTGAATGTTCAGTCTGTCCCATTAAAACTCCCCATTAAAACTCTAACTCAACTTGAAGGAAGACCAATTAATTGCATCTAGACTGTGTGAGACATCCCATGGGATGTATTTTAAAGCAGGCAGATGTAACATTGAACTGGAGATAAAAAAAATGTAGATGGCACTGCAGCAAGGAGTTTACTGCTCCCTGCAGCATCTATTGTGCACATAAGGGAGGGTCATCATCCAGCAATGCCACTCTGGCTGACCACTTTAAACAATGGTTTTCAGACTGTGGGGTTGGCACTCCAATGGGGGTACAGTGAAGCAGATAGGAAGACCAAACCTGAGACCAATTAGGGTAAAACATGTAGGTGTTTATCTAATGGCTTGGTACCCCTAGATCTTAAGCAAATTCCAAAAACTAAGATGTGTAGATGAAGCAGTAATACGTGATGATAAACTGATGGTAAAGATAAGGATGAAACCCAATTAAGCTAAAATAAAGTACTTTGTGGGACAATATAAGTATTACACACATATGCCAGGATGCAGACACCTTTTAGATAAGTCAGTTCATACAGTAGGTATTTCGAAGTAAAACAAATTAAATGAATGTACTCCCATATTCACTTATTAGAATAAGGAGCATTGGACCAAATAGCCTAGCAGCAGTATCAGTGTAACCTAGCAGCTATAAAGTGGTTGCAAAAGATGATATATAAATTCAATGTACAATATTTATAGAAGGTCAGCAGATTGGAGGGAGAAGGTCATAAGGAGAACCAATGTGGTTGATCATTTGGAGAACAAACAAGCAGGCCATTTTGATGGCACCAACTTCTCCCATGCTATGACACCTGGGTGTATTGCTAACCTGAAATGGCCTAAAATAATTAAGCACAAGGAATTTATATTCTGATAAATGTGATAATATTCATACTATGTGGCACAATGGCTGGGGACATTCTAAAGGGAAGGTGTATTGCTGCCATTATGCTTTATGAGACAGAATAAATGTGGGCTGTGTTCACTGAGGTTGGATAAGCCAATAGATGTTGAAATTAATAAGACTTTACCTGTAGAAAAGGGGAGGGGATGTAAGTGAAGCTTCTTCCCAGGGACCAGGAAGTGATAATAAATGTCAAATAATGTGAGTTAAAAATCTAAAAAATATTTAAGATATCTATTTTTATATGCTTTGTAAAATTGAAACATACCTTGTGTTGAGGGAAACCCTGCTGTAAATAAAACACATGCATTTACCTGCTAGAAGTTACCCTGATTGCCACTGTCCCTTACTATAAAAAATATTCCCACAGACTTAATTACTGTGGTTCTATTTGTAATCTGGTTATGAGCTCGGGGGGTGGGGTCTAGGAAATGTTGGAGCACAAAGGTGGTCTTAAGCTGAAATGTCTAAAAAATATGGGCTAATAATAGAGTAAACCTTTCATCTGTGCCAGAAAGGGGGCTTTTTTAGACAATTAATGTTACACTATTGCACTAACTATAGCAGCCTCATTAATAAGCATCACAGTAACAGCTTTTTGGCCACAGTGATTTGTAGTTGCAGCTGTGGAGCAGGTTGACAGTCACCACTGCAGAGTTTGCTGTTTCTTCATTTGTAGCTTCCTTATTGAGCTAATGGCAATGAGCACAAACACACAGGCATGGGAGAAGCTGAGACATAGTAAGGCACATATTCAAAACTTGGTGCAAATTGACTCCATTGAGGTTCCCACCTGTATATTCTTCCTCTTCTATCTATCTTTCATGGGATGTACAGCATCTCTTTCCCTTCTGGTGCCCCCTCCCTCCTCCATATGCTCTCTTCTGGACAGGATCATTTCTCACCACTCTTAAGCTGTCACCGCTAAAGGCCATCTCTGCTTTTTTCCCCCTGTAAGATACTTCTGTAAGATAGTGCGAAGCATGGACACGCGGAGGTTGGAAACCATTTCAGCCCGTCTTGATGAAGCAGAGGGTACTCCAGGTGGTAGGACCTGCAATGCATGTTCTCATTCATTTCAAATGCATATCTTCATTGGGAGAAGATAGTTGAGCATGCTTTTATTACATGCTAAGCCGTCCCCATGTAGCTGCATGATAACTTTAACCCAACCGTTATGGCTAAATGCACTGATCTCAAATCTGCTCCTGGAAACATGCATGCAAAGTCTTAGTACTGAGTGCTTAGTGGACTTATTCTGGGCCCCAAACTCAAATGGAAAATATCCTTAGTAAAAATATAAATGACCTGTCCTGGGTAAGACTTTTAGTCATAGTTTATGATTTTTGCTCCAGTTTTGTGATCTTACAATTTTGTGGATATCCGCTGAAACTCTATATTCTACCCTTGATTACAATCCACAAACACTGTTGGCATGGCTATAATATTATTATGATGTTATATTCTAGGTAATAACTTGTTTAATACAGGTCAGTGAGATGTGGCCATTGACCTTGCTTTGCATAGCCCATATTTATAGCACTTGATCATATTACTGAGCTGATCCTATTACTTGAATTACTGTAGCTCTGTGATTGTGTGTTATTGCATTGTGGTCAGCAGGATACAGTAAATGTTCCGCTGTTTGAAGACATATGGCTGATAATGACAATGGTATAATGAACAAAATATTTATTTAAAAGGTTTACGTGTCTTTTAAAAAAAATGTATATATATGGATTGAGACTGAGACTCCTAATTCTGGGGAAGGGGTTTCTGGGGAATTAATGCATGAAACAGCTCTGCCCTGCTCGTCTAATAGTAAGTTCCATTCTATGTAGGTTTTGACATGGAAAAATGACGTTTTTCATTAATTAGCCCTGTGCTTTAATCTATCAGTTTCCCAGTGCTGTGTATCTATAGCTGCTCCGAGTCACTGCTTAACAAGTGCTTTTTTAGTGTTTATGTCACAAAAACTGCCTGTGATTTATTTTCCTGTCGGAGCGTTCTTTGCATCTCTGTCACACAGGGGCTTTTCTCTAACAGCCATGTTAGAAATGAATCCACATTGCATAATGAATAAAGCATGAGATACACTATGAAAACCTCCCACGTGCCAGTTATTTTACTCCTCTGCCCCAAACATACAATTTAAATGCAAATCTGTACCGGGACACACACCCACCTATAATGGCACAGAGGTTACTGCTGTACGTGAGAAGTAATTACAGATTTATTCGCTTCCTTTCAATTACTTGCCTTTGTAATACTAGAGGTGAAGTTCACCATTAAATGCATTTTAGTACGGTAGTAACAGGTCTATTGTAAGCATCTTTTATTTGATAGTAATTTTCTAATTTCAATGGTTTTGGCATAAGGAACACGTTGGAAGGATTAATAGTTTGTCTTTTAAAAAGCTGTGATGGGGAAGGGTTAATATTCTATAGTATGGGGCAGATTTATCAAAATGTATAAAAACCCATATTCTATTCATCTGTATGGGATTTTTAGAAGGATTAGAATGATTTTTATGTATTAAGCTGTAAACTGACATCAAGAGATGGGTACAGAAGGGTATAGGCAGCAACTACAAATTAGTGCAATCTGATTATTTAATCAAATGGGCAAATTATTAAAATATCCTAATTAGAAAAAAAACCCACAATGTAGATCAATACCATATCAAACTATGGTAGAACCTTTATGCGAAATGATGTTATATTACTTTTATTGAGTGGCCTCCTTTTCAGCAACACAGTACTTTGTACATGAGTGTATTTAACCATGGATATGCTGAGACAGTGAGCACAGAGGGCCTGGGACGCTAACTATTACCACTTATGTTATTGGACTTATAATATTAATTGCACACTGAATATTAGTGATATGTTTGCAAACCAGATTTTAATTTGATTCATTATATTTATTGTAGCTTAAAAATAGCCATGGGACACAGTAAACTGTATTTGAATCATTGGCACTCAGTGTTGGACTTGGGTGTCTAGGGGTGTCTAGACCCCAACCCAGTCACTAAGTCTTCCAACTGTTAAACTGACTGCCTACAAGCCCCATCCCTTGTGCCACATACCTTTTACTTTCTCCTTGCGTCTGTGATCTTGGGTGAGGGTGGAGCACTAAAAGTTCAGAGTGGGGAGCAGGCCCAATCCGACCCTGTTACCACTGGCTGATAGGCTTCAGGGGATTCATAATAAAAAATAATTAGCATCTATGACTAAAAACCATATGCCCCATTAAGGGCAGCATGGCGGTGCAGTGGTTAGCATTGCTGCCTTGCTGAACTAGGGTGCAAGGTTCACTTCCAGCCAAGTTTCTACAAGGCGTTTGTAGGGGTCATTTAAAGAGACAATGGACATAAGAATGCAAAGTGGGGCCAAAGCATGCCCCTTAGAGCTTTTTCTAAAAGCACTTGTGTCCAGTTGCGGAGTGCAGGTAAGCTCCAGCTCTGTCCTTGCAGGCTGCCATAGGACTCCATTGCCACTGGGGTTTCCTTGCTTCTCTCTGAATGCCTCTCATGAATACAGTGCCGCTAAGAACAGAGCTGCTGGGGCAGGGTGCAATGTGCAACGCAATGTCCTGCACTTTGACTGGAAGCTTGACTGAGGCAAAGACTGATGTATGTAATCAGTAAAGTGCTGCAGAATATACTGGAGATAGATAATAATAAAGCATAATTTCTGGGATATTTCATTTTGAGTATAATGTGCATTTTTGCCCTTGCATAGAGTAAGGGGCTGATTTACTAAGACACGATTTCGAATCCGAATTGGAAAAATTCCGATTGGAAACGAACATTTTGCGACTTTTTCGTCTTTACGATTTTTGCGTAAAAACGCAAGTTTTTCGGCGTCTTTACGATTTTTGCGTAAAAACGCGAGTTTTTCGTAGCCATTACAAAAGTTGCGCAAAGTCGCGATTTTTTCGTAGCGTTAACACTTGCGCGCAAAGTCGCACCTTTTTCGTAGCGTTAAAACTTAAAAGGCGCAACGTTTCGCGCAAGTTTTAACGCTACAAAAAAATCGCGTTTTTACGCAAAAATCGTAAAGACGCCGAAAAAAATCGCAAAATTACCGATCATTACGAAAAAAACGCAATCGGACGCATTCGGCCCGTTCGTGGGTTAGTAAATGTGCCCCTAAGTGTAATCAAGCAGTTAATCCCAGATTCTTTCTCTTGCAAAGCAGCAGCAGCTTTGACATGCTTTATGGCTGACATTCTAGCTGTCTTGACATACATAGTGGTTTTAAATTAAATACTAAAAAATAATAAAAGAATGTATATTTTGTTTAAAGCAAAAAGAATGTTCAAAAGCCAATGAAAACACCTTATTGTATTGTATTCAGCATATCAATTATTGTAAACTGCAGTGCTAGACTATTTTGATTGCAGATAAAGCCGTAGCTATATCAGTGCAATAAGGAATGGCAGGGGGCTTTCATGTTAAAAATATAAAATGTTAAAAATGGAGAAGGTTTTTAGAGAAAGGAAATCTGAACTGCTTCTTGGTAATTGAGGTCCAGAACAGAAAAGCATGTCTGACACAAGTGGCCATTCAGTGTTCATCTAGTAGTTCATAAATTATTCACAGCTCCCCAGTTTTACACAGAATTTACACAATACACAGTATTGTAGGTACCCATAGGGTTAAATCCCCTATGGGCTTGGGGAATGCCCTTATTGGGCAGTATCTGTTAGAAAGTCCTGGTACCTGTAACTTGGATGGGATGTGTTTCTTACTAGTCTGGGTGGGTGGTGATCAATTCCTGTGATAGTTTGATCTATTATATGGGAGCAAGTTGCTCCTCATCTTTGGCCTCCAACTGTGGAACAGGGTGGATGGTGCTAGGGAGCCTGAGACATTGCCCCCCGGAAAAGCAAAGGCCCCAAAGGAGTTGGTGAAGGTGTGGAACAGGGCTCCATGAATGAGGCAGGTGTTGCTCCCATGCCAGTAACTCTCTAGGAGTGTAAGGCAGTTAGGGTTGAGATCGAAAGAGCAGCTTTGAGCTCCAACATAGGAGTGGCAGATTGGAGGTATCTCTTTCAGGTGATGCTGTTAGGGTAGGGATCCCAGTGGATAGGGAATTAGGTTGTCACTGAGGTGAACTGGGATATCTGCCAAGTCTTCCCCAAGGGAGTGTCAGTGAGCGATACCCTTTGTACTTGAATGTGCCTTGACCACTTTACCTCATAGAAGCCCGTACTGTGAGTACCTTGGGTTAATAAACTGTTATTTTGGTTAAGAACTCCTGGCCTCCAGGAATCTTGTTTTGAGCAGCTGAAAGGAATAGTTCTGCAACACCTTTCTCTACCACAGTTAAGTGGGAGTTAGTTATGGGTAGAAATATAAGGGTTACATGTATGTACTGGTTTGTTCATCTCTCTAGCTGCCCTCACACTGGTGCACATTATTAACCAATGATCTACAGCAGGACACAACAGATTCACAGAGTACAGAAGCATTTAGACCACCACCAACTCTCTGCATGTTCAATAGCCCTAAAAAGTCAGATGTTTGTTTCCTTATGGGACTCTCAGAGGTGGTCAAAACCCCCTTGCCCCCTGCAGCCACTTTATTTGTATGGATAATAGGCTACATGCTATGGTAGAAGCTGGTGCTGTTGGGTTGTTATCACCAGGGACTAAAGGGGAAGTGTTCCAAAGCAACCGCTGCCAGCAGTGCAGCTCCTGCCACAGGGTAACTTCCTTTCACTGAATGGGTGCAGGGGGTAAAGAGCTTTTTATCCATTGCAGTTCTCCAGAGATGACCTCAGAGGTCGAAATGCTGCAAAGACCATAATTAAACTATCACCTACATCAATCAATAATCAGTTTTTTTTTTATATTAATTCTTTAAAGAATTTGATTTATTTGTCCTTGGATACAGGTGCCCTTGATAGTATAATATATCAGATTTATGTATGTTATGTATGTTGAATGAAGAATCTTTTTTTTTTTTTTTCTTACTTTGCTTCAATATGGAACCTTTATGTGTATTGGATCCATCACACTTTACTCCAATGATCAAAGAGAATTATGAATTACCTTGGGTAGCATGGTGGTGTAGCAGTTAGTATTGCTGGCATGAGTGATGGGGGTTATAGGTTCAATATCCCACCCTCCAAACACATACAGGCAGGTTGCTTGACTCTTGATAAAACTCTTGATTATCTGTGTAACGTCCTGCAGGGGTAACTACATGTACCATGAGCTATGGGCTCAAACAATGATAAATATCTGAAGTGTTCCTTTAATGGCTTTCCCTAAGCATATTATGTGGCAGCTCTGAGGCCTTCCAGATTTGGGTCAATGCGTCTGGTACCTTTTTGTTGTTTGATTTTTACATTCAAGGCTGAAGATTATATGACTGTCAGTGTTTTGTTATTAATAAACAGTTAGGATGATCCATGTTTGAATAGATGTCAATAGATGTCAGGCTGTTGCTGTGGATCATGGAATTTATTGTCTAAGTTTGGGCTAAAATCTGTCCCAAATAACTAAATAATATATTGTGATGTTCGGTACTATTGTATGGGTAGTAGTTTTGTACACTACAACTGTAAGTAATGCTATGCACTGCATGGCCACCATGTTCTCTTGATGGCCTGTAAGGTATATTAGGAAGTGAGTATTAAAGGAACCAGTTTGCCCCATTAGCTGAGACAGTGCATATCAGTTCTGCCTGAATATATGAAGAATATGGAGAAGGCATCAGTTATGGATTGCTAGAAGTATGATTGGCCTTTACAGGAGGCAGTACATAAGCAGGAGCCAAATTTCCATGAAAATTCAAAGCCAATATATTGTTTTCATAGTTCTAGGAATAGCTTTACAGTTCTTGGTTTCTGATAAAAATTCCTGGCTCTGGCCTTTCCAGAATGGCATCAGTAGTGATGAGCGAAATTTCTACATGGATTTTTTCGCAAAACAGCCACAAAATTGTGCCAAATCAGCAAAAAGTTGTGCGGTATCGGCATTTCGCATTTTTTCCGCCATTTTGTACATTTTTCAGCAGTTTCATTCAGTGAAGCGAAATGGGACAGATTCACTCATCACTAGTCATCAGCTTATTGTTGCAATAGCACATTGTCCCAGCCTTGTAGTGAACACACTCCCAGTGATCTGACCTACCGCTCTAGCTACTAAGTCTATGCAGCCAGTACTGACTATTACAAGTTGGATGGGATAAATATGAATGGGAAACCCCTTCCCCCGGACACAGTTTAGGCACTGGACACCTTAAAAAGACGCTACAGATTTATTGCAAGTCAATTCCATTAGTGTGCATGAAAATAAAGCCTGCAAATGTTTTATGACTGTTGACCGTTGTCAATAACAGGCTGCACAGTGCTTTGTGCTAAGCATTATATGTAACAAAATAAAAATCTCAAATCATTAAACAGATGGTTTTATGGCACATTTGACAGGTAAATAGTAAGAATTCCAAAATTAGGTATGGATTAGTGCATTGGGGAGATCAATGCAAAGACCCATGTGACCTTGGCAGGAATATCAGGAACGGTTAACACTAAAGGTTACAAGTAATATCAAATTTATGGCCATTGGATAAATACATCTATAACACATACATATGTGTATTCATCTCTATATTTATATATATATATATATAAATATATATGTTTGTGTTTCTATTTATATGTGCATATATATGTATATATGTTTGTGTGTGTATTTATATATGCATACATATATACTTTATCCTGACAGCAAACGGTTATAATTTTAGAGGTGCAGTTAAGGATTGTGCTTTGGTAAATGAAGTATTGACAGAGAGGTTGTAGGCATTAAGCCGGGTCAATACAAACATAACTATATTACTTACAGAGGAGCTGTATTATGAAGGCACCATGCTGCAGTCATGTTCTCGGGATCCCATTCGCTCTCCTGTACACAGCACTGTAAGGCTGACGTTCTGAGCCATTAAGCCAGCCCTGCTGGAACCGTCAGCAGCTCACTGCTTGCCATTGACTTTGACAACACCAAGGCTGGGCTCTAGGAAAAGTGAATTGTTTCTTCCTCTGTTTGAGTTGCCTCCCTGTGAGCTAGGGGACAGTTTCATTAAGCGTATCCTTAATAACACTGGAGGTTCCTAAGCATAGACAGGACAGTCTCAGAAGAAACCAAAGGTGTCTGAAGGTTCTACAAACCAACAAAGGGGTAAGTTCTATAGTAAAGCATTAAATAATGTTCTATGTATATCTATCTATAAATTAGATTTGTGTTAGAATTTTGTATTAAAATGTTATTTGATTGGCTGCTGCAGAAACTGTATGATAAAGGGGGGATTTAATTGTACAGGATGGCTCTGTCTGCTCATGGACAGAAGGAACAGAACTGGATCAAAGGCTTTCAAGCGTTCCAGAAAAAACATCGATTTTCAAGGAAGTTTCTGCTGAACTGTTGCATGACAAGGATGTTGAGGTGTCTCAATCCAAAAACCAAAGGTAACATTTTTCTTTGCTTTGACGCTTGCACCATTGTTTCCCAGTTGAAATCAATATTGAATAATAGTGATGGGCGAAATGTTTCACCAGGCATGGATTCGCGGCGAATTTCCGCGTTTCGCCATTGGCGGACTGTTTCGTGAAACGGATGAAAAAATCCGCCGCAGAAAAATTCTCCACATGACCAAAAATTGTCGCTGGCATAAAAAAAAATAGTTGCAGGCGTCAAAAGAATAGCCGCACGACAAAATAATAGTCACGTGACAAAATAATAGCCACGGGCGACAATTTTTTTTGCCGCACAACATTTTCACCGTTTCGTGAATTTTTCGCCGTTTCGCGGATCTTTTGAAAGATTTGCAAATTTTACGGCGAAGTGAAACGTTACAGATTCGCTCATCACTATTGAATAAGTATATCTAGATCACATGTGCAAAATTGTTTCCTTTTTGTGTTGGTCTGATAACTTGGTAGTGTGCTAATGAGGTCCCAGAGGGAACATTCCCTTTAACAGATTTCATTAGCTGATTAATTGAGATATAAAAAAAAAAGTTTAGCAAATTGCCCCATAACAATTTTATTCCAAAATATGTAATTTTATGAAAATATGATACATTTAGTAACATGTTGACCAGTACTATGTCCATAAATAATATAGATAATTTGAAAGAAAACATTGTATCCAACTTGCCCCAATATGTAATAAAAGGCACTAAGTTTGCCCAGGAGCAGTAACCTATGGCAACTAATTAGATATTTGCTTTTAAACAGGTGACCAGTAAAAACTACCTGCTGATTGGTTGTTATGGGTTACTTATCCTGTGAAAACTTGTTGCCTTTATTACATAACCCCAAAAGTCCTGAACCTTGCCTTAATATTCATAATAGGCCTCATTTGCTAATTGCTAAACATCAGTTGTTGCTTTTTCACCACAATTACTACCCCCAGAAAGCAATCTGTGCATTAGCTATAGACAAGAAAACATAGGCGTGCTTTCTGTATGAAATTCAGTTTTTACTTGTGTTATGAAATGTATGTTATGATAAATTGGAGCAGCCCAGGGCTCCCATAACCAATCATCTTACTAATACTTTTCCCAGGATAAGACTCTTTCTTAGGTGTGAGCCCTCGCATGTATTGGAGGCCAGGGTGTAGTGCAACTTTGCCTCTTGTGTTGAGGTAACAATAAGAGCACCAGTGGTTCTTGCATTTAAATTTAATACACATGTGAGCACTTAATTAGCAATAAAGCAGGCTTTAAACATAGCACAGGTTTCAGGCATATACTCACAGATACTCTTCAAATAATATTCTGCCCCTCAGGGTCAATCAGTGCAAGCTTAGCGTAAGAACAATGGATCACCAGACAAACTCTCTTTGTCCCTAGGTCTGCACACTTGGTCACTACTATGGGCAGTAATTTACTAGGGATCCTAATCCCACTAAATCTCCTAGTTGTAGTTTAGGATGCTCACTAGCTAGCCCTAAACTATCACACCTAGGGGAGTATATAATAACAATGGAGGCAAACATCACACGTGATGTTGCCCATAGCAACCAATGTGCAATTAGATTTGAACGGTCACCTACAAGTTATAAAACAAGAGCAAAGATCTGATTGGTCTCTATGAGCAACCAAAATGGACCCACATCACATGGCTGTTCTGCCTTATATATTAAAACACATTGCCTAGTAGCCAAATTAGTGAACTACAATGGTCATACTTTGAGCCAGGAAAGAGACTTAAGGTGGCCATACACGGGCCGACTATAGCTGCCGATATCGGTCCCTTGGACCGATTCGGCAGCTAATCGGCCCGTGTATGGGGAGAGCAGAGCGGCCTGGCCGACCGAGATCTGGCCTGAAATTGGCCAGATCTCGATCGGCCAGGTTAGAAAATCTGGTCGGATCGGGGACCGCATCGGCTCGTTGATGCAGTCCCCGATCCGACTGCCCCATTGCCGCCCACATAATCCGATCGTTTGGCCCCAGGGCCAAACGATCAGATTATTATTTTTTAACCTAAATGCTCCCCGATATCGCCCACCCGTAGGTGGGGATATCGGGGGAAGATCCGCTCACTTGGCGACATCGCCAAGCGAGCGGATCTGCTCGTGTATGGCCACCTTTACTTACTTTCTAGACTAAGGACCCGCTTAGTTGTCTAAATCGCTAGGGAACTGCCATGGAAAAGGGGCAACTATTTTATCAGTCCCCTATACTTGCATGCCATTTTACACCTAGTTCTGGTTGGGCTAATTGTAAATAAAATATCATATCTCTTGTTAAGGAGCGAAAAAAAAATAACTGCAAAATAATGCTCTTCAACCCTCTGGCAAGCAAGTAGTAGAATTCAGTTAGATCATGTCCATATGAAAACAAGTTCTACAAACACAGGCCAGTGGGGAGAGAAGAGTGGAACTGAGTTGCTGAGTACATCATAATCTAAATTGTAAGATGTTCCTTCAGACTAATAATTTTTATTCTCTAAACAATGAAAAGCCCAGGCAGACCATGGAAAATTACTATAGATTTCTTATGTCTAAATTAAATAAAAAAATGTAATGTAATAATACTTGGTAAACCCAGTAAAAAGTGAAATCATCCATCCATTCATAAAGCTGTAAATCTAGTGTACAATGTGCAAATGGACCATGTAAAACCTGATGTACTTCTTTCAGTTTTCTTTAACATTCCTTAGAGAAATAAGAAGGTTCTTGCTCAAGGTCATTCAAACATGTACCCAGGGCTAAGGCAATTTCTACTGTTCCAAGGTCTCAGGGACCTGTGTGGCACACTGCTTGATTGGCACCTCCAATATTCATATACATCCTGTCCATGGAAATATTCAATTCAATTTTCAAGGTGGTGTGGATGAATATCTGAAGAGGATTTGAGCAATTGATATAATACAGACGATGGCCAAGGTTTACTTATGGTAAACACAGGATTTACAATCCTAATAGTCAATAAATAGTTTTGAATGGCAGTCACTCTGTACTTGGGTGCCACCCTGTTTTAAAAATTCTGTGCAGATGATTCCTCTAGGGCAGCATAGTTGTCCCATTTAGTGTGGGTTAGGAAGAGAAGGTGTAATAATATTCAGGAGAATCCTTAGTCAAGGAAGATATGAATGAAGCAGTGGAGAGAGAACTTTTAGGTAGAAGTCAGGGCTAACAGCAGATATCTTATGTCATCTCTTGGATATAGGGTTGCCATCTTTGCCGTTAATACCAGCCTTCGGTTTGCAGGGCGGGCAGTGACTTGGGGGTGGGTTGGTGATGTATTGGGATGGGTGAGCTAGGTAAGGGAAGGGAGAAATGGGCAGGCTGGGGGGGAATGGGCAGGGCAGAGGCACGTCTTTACTTAAAAGAGGGTGATAGCCACGGCGAGGGTCAGGGAAGGAAGAGATATATAGGTAGGTTTTCTGCCATTACAAATTTATTAACAAATATATTGTCAGTATATTTGTAATACCAACACTGGCCCTAGTTGGTGATTTGCTGGCTAGGTTGGTCAAATACCAGCTGGGTGGCAACCCTACATGGATAGGGTAACCGTTACTCTGCACAGATAAAAATGAAAAAAACAGCAGCACTCCAGTTATGTTGAAGAAAAGTGACCTTTACTCAAGTGCACAAGGCAACGTTTCCCGAAACGTTGCCTTGTGCACTTGAGTATAGGTCACTTTTCTTCAACATAACCGGAGTGCTGCTGTTTTTTCATTTTTATCTTTGATACCGTTTTACCCGGGTAGAGGGTTCAGCATGCACCTGGGGCTACAATTAGCCAGTTGGTCCACTGTGTAGCACACCTTACTCTGCACAGAGCAACAGCCACCTTCATCAGCATGCTGGGGCAATTGCTTGCATGGGGCACAGTGTGCCCAAGAACACAAATAGTGGAATGCATTGGTGTGCATCCATAGCTAATTATTGACTAAATGTCTTTCCAATCTCACCCATTCCTGGGCACATTTGTAGGCTCTACAATTTTTGGTGTTTTCCCCCAGCAGTTTAATAAATGAGCTACCATTTCTTTGTGTTTATTATCATTTTAACAGTTTCAATGGCTAGATAACTGATATCTGAGCTGATTTTGTAACAGGGAAAGTGCTATAAGCAGCGCAGGCACATTTTTACGCTGGCAAAGAGAACTAAACATCTGGAAAGATTTATGTTGTCATTATCCTATGACCCAGGATGTTTAGATTTAGAATAAAATGTTCTTCAACAGAATCGTAGATCCTAAGTAGCATGTGGCGTTTCCAAACAGAAATGTTGTGTAAAGAAAACAGTAAGTCATTATATACAATATTGCTCTTGCCTGGCTACGTCTGCCATCAGTTATATCCTGACACATTCAAACAGAATTATAACATACAGGCTGGGGGGAATTAAGCGAGAACATATACACAGTTTTAAGAGCAACTATTTTTAGTACATCTGCAGGTTATCTGAATCCAACACATAAATATACAGAGTTGCTGGGTTTGCCAGTGCATACTGTATATACTGTGGGGCACAATGTATGGAAATGTATGTACCACCCATTCTACCCTCCCTCAGGGACTGTCATGTTTTGTCTCTCTCGCCTGCTTGAAGCGACAGAAGTAGATATGTGAGGAGGTGCAGTAACCAGACTTAATTATGGCAACACGGATTTCTTTATGGGCAACTCATGGTAATTTATCAATCTAAAAACTAGTCAGTAGCTAAATTACTTTTCTGTAGCATGATTTCTGTCACTTCAAGGGCTGGTTTTGAATTACAGTTAGGAAGCGGGGATATTTCCCATTCCTGGGTTAAAGTATATTCCTGGCAGTGCAGTAACTCAGAGGGTGTCAGGATTCCATGGTTTATAAAAGGGGAAGGCATGGCCTGTTATTTCTCTTTGGTTCCCACTGCTGGAGGAGATGATGTGCTAAAGGGCCTGTAATGGAGGTAGGTTCCGGTAGGAGAAGAGAGTGCTAGGAAATGTAGCAATAGCCCACTCTATGAGTGAAGGGCAGGATCAGGGTAGTTAGTAGGATAGCCAGTGGCTCCGATGAGGAGGCAAGAAAGGGTAAGTACCCTGCAGTGACAAGGCCAACAGTATAGGCACTTAAGCAGTCAGGCTCAGGGATAGGAGATTCTTGGAGCAAGGGACCACTGTGAGCTTGGCCTAGCACTGGGGTTAGCTGACCAAAGTTGTGAGTATTACCTCTGGGGTACTGTGAACACTACAGCTGAAAGTAAGAGTAACATCTGAGGGATTAAAGCAGCGGCCCTCAAACTATGGCCCGTGGGCCGGATCCGGCCCCCAGGGGAATTTACCCGGCCCCCCGCTGCATCCTCACCCCTGGCAGCGGAGAGAGAGGACTCAGCGGGGAGCGGGATGGGGGAGCTGAGAGGGAGGATGGACGGCAGGTAGGACTCAGCGGGAACGAATAGAGCGCCAGGGGGGAGTGGTTGGGGGGAAATGCGACCGGGGGGGGTGCAGTTGATGGTGGTCCGGCCCCCCAACAGTCTGAGGGGCCCTTGATACGGCCCCTTGGGTCAAAAGTTTGAGGACCCCTGGATTAAAGTGTGAAGTGATTGATGTGTAATATCAGATCAGCCAAAGAGATTGTGAACCATTCAAACAATAAAAAGTTTGTTTTTAAGAACCACTGGTGCCCAAGTTATTTGTGATATCAAGTTCTGTGGTTAACCCTTCCTCCACCAGTACAGAGAGGGCCAACCAGAGAGGAAAGAGTCAATGTAACCTATGCTCTAGGCAGGCTTTGGGGAGCGAGAGGTACCCCATTCTCTGAAATGGTGTTACATAAATGTAATCACTTCTCATTTCACTCATTTCTATAAATTACCAGTCAATATGGGCATTAGTTAGACTTAAATGCTTTACAGCCTACATGTAGGGGCAGATTTATTAAAATGTGAACTTAATACATAAAAACTCACCCACATTCTATTCAATTTGATTGTTAGAAGCATATTCATCAGTGGGTGAAAGTTATATTTGATCAATACGCTTCTTAAAATCCCACAGGAATGAATAGAACAGGGGTGAGTTTTTATGTATTAAGCTCTAAACTCACATTTTGATAAATCTGCCATAGAGTATTTATCTTGCCTTCTAACTAATTTAATAAAAAGTTTAAAAGGTTGTTCAATAAATATTTTATTATTTAGTCAATAACTGATTATACCATGGTGGGAAAGCCCGTTCTCACTTTCACTGTATTTTTAATTAAGGGCTGGTATAAAGGAGAACTAAACCCTAAAAACAAATGTGGCTATAAATGCTGAATTTTATATAGTTAATTTAATGCACCAGCCTGAAGGGTCAGCATCTCTATAACAGTAATATCCCCATGCATGTCTACTCTACTTCTTTTTAAGCTTTAGTTTTTCTTTAAGCATCCATGTTCAAAGTTGGCAATTCTTTGGCCATTTTGTGCAAGGGGTGTTTCAAAACAAATGTGGCTGGTGTCACGTTAATGTGGTGGGGGGGGGGGGCTACCAACATTAAGGGCCGATTTATCCAAGTCACCACTGGGGACTGGTAAAATGAGTGCCTAGTATTTTAGACACCTATGGGGGTCCTAGAAGAGAAGTAAATGCCTGTCCTGGATCAAAGTATAACCAATGGATTTCTATAGTATGGCCACAAGATGGCAGTGTGCTATAATATACAACTTCATGTGCTCTGGGTCAATTTTATTTAGATGCCCACTTGACCAGGCAAGTGGGACACCATGGACCCAGACTTAGGTTTAGTCCTAGATAGCTGAGGATGCACTCTGTAATAGTTGACACTAGGGTGCATATTTATTATGGTGTGTAAGCCAACATTACTTGTGATGTTGCCTATAGCAACCAGTCAGCAATTACATTTCAGCGGTCAGCTACATGTTAGAAAATAAAAACAAAGATCTCATTGGTTGCTATCAGCAACATCACTGATGATGTGAGCTTACACACTATAACAAATATGCCTCTGGGTGTGTTATAGCTAGCTGGAGAGCAGCTTTTGGTTCCAACAAGGATTGTCAGTGGGATTAGCAATCCTGGGTTTACTGTTGCCCACAAGTAGGAAACAGGTGTACAGACTCAGGGCTTGAGAATGGATTTCCTGGGTTCCACTTGGAAGGAGATTCCCAAAAGCTGGGGGGTAACCCATTGTCCCTGATTGACCCTGCGGGGATCTTATTGACCCAGTGTTGTGTGTATATATCTGATCTGAGTGATGAGTGAATCCTTCATTATTGTTTGTTGCTACTCCTTTGTGGATTTAGTTAAATAAACAGTTCATGGTTAAAATCAAGAACCACTGACACCCTTCTTTGTGGGAGTTATGGTTGCACAACACCCTGGCCTACACCATAAGCGAGGGCTCACACCTGAGAGAAATAGTCTCATTTTGGGAAAAGTATTTGTGTAGCTTACAGTTGAGTGAGTACCAATTTACCACGAACTTACACCAGGAAAAACAGTTTGACCCATAATAAATCTACCCCTATGTAAGGGATTGGGAGGAGGAAATAGGAGAGGACTGGTACTTTCATAGTGGGTTAAGGAGTAAACAATAAGTGGGAGGTGTGACATGGGAATGTTTTATGGGCTGATTTACTAATATTTGGGAAATAATAATTAACTTTTTCTTGACATGGGGTGGGGGGAAGAATAGTTCCTACAACTTCTGATATTGGTTTGGTATAAATATTTACTCTCTTGGAAACATGAGGAACATTTCCCTGCGGTTGACCTGTAACTGCATGGTACAAAATTATTATTTGATGATTTTTCAGATTGATAAACTGATTAGAGTTTTTGGCATGGGTTATAATGGTTTTTGCCAGCTCGGGGATATCAAACAGTTTCAAGAAAAATTTGACTTAAATTTAAAAAGGAAAAAATGTTGCCTTAAGTAAACCTACCTCTAGAATAAGCAGTGAAAATAACATTGTGCTTTTATGATGGCGCTCCTGTAGCACATTTAGGGTTCTACATTCAGCAGTCACAGTGTTCCACAGGGTCATCAAGAAACAGAACTCAGTTAGTACAGGTATGGGATCCCTTATCCGGATACCCGATATCCAGAAAACTCCGAATTACAGAAAGCCTGTCTCCCATAGACTCCATTTTAATCAAATTATTCAGATTTTAAAAATTGATTTCCTTTTCTCTGTATAAATAAAACAGTGCTTTGTATTTGATCCCAACTAAGATATAATTCATCCTTACTGGATGCAAAACAATCCTATTGGGTTTAATTAATGTTTTATTGATTTTTTAATAGACTTAAAGGAGACATATCCTATAAAAATGATGAATGTACCAGTGAATTATACTCCTCTAGATATAGAAGGATTGTGCTTAAAAAAGTTGTGTTTCAGACTGATTTATTGAGAAATTCCACAAAAACCCCACTAGCCCCGCCCATCTGTTCCACTTCCTGCTGGCTGAATTCTCTGGATGAGCTGGGGAGCCGGCGGCCCTCCGTACACTGCACTATAAGATAGGAACCAATCAGCAGCTAGGCTGACCTGATAGGGAACTGAAGCCTGTCTTTGCTTGTGTGAGTGCAGGGTTGTGATTGGCTATCCCCCTCCTACTGTGCTTCTGGCAGGGACCGTTAGGACACGCCCACTCTCCATTTCAAACTCGGACAGAGAAGTGATACGATCTATAGGGAGCTCCAATAAAGGGGCCATTGTTACAGATAGGGTTAATGTTTAGCCCAAAGGGATACCAGCACCGTATATTATTCATAATTGCCTACAAAATTAGGGTTTTCCCATTTATCCTATATGTCCCCTTTAAGGTATGAAGATCCAAATTACGGACCCCTTATCCGGAATACCCTTGGTCCTGAGCATTCTGGATAACGGGCCCTATTTCCTGTTATTTAGTAGAAATACATTTGGCATGATGTAGTAAAGGGCATTAAGCTTGCCAGGTGCAGTAACCTATAGCAACCAATCAGCAGAAAGCATTTACTCGTCACCCATTTAACAGCAAACATCTTAGTGGTTGCTATGGGTTACTGCCCTTAGGCAAACCTAGTGCCTTTTATTACATAGGAGATACACTCTATTGATGTATACAACTTACATTTATAATGTGATTCAGATCCATGTACCCAATTTCCATTAGGGAGATGACAATAAAGGCAACTACTTTTTATAGAAGGGACACAATACATTGCTAATATCAATTTAATTGAAGTTGAGTTAAAGAGCTATGGTGCTAGCACATGTGTTGCACATTCTAACACCTGCTGTGTGTCTCCAGCACTTCCTATGACAGAGCTGGCCCTATAAGTACACTCATATAATCACTATCACATCATTTCAACACAACGTGTCTTCTTCTAAGCAATGGGCCTCATTACCTCTGCTGAGGAATGTTTGCAAACTTGTACCTGCTCTATGTTTGCTCACATCTTGTTCCTGCCCAGAAACATCTCTCTCCGAAACATAATTGTTTCCATAGCTTGGGAAATGATGTAGCTGGAAATCTGCATAGTTAAAGAAAACACTGATTTTTCAAACAATTATGCAGAGAAGCATTGGCGGGGGCAAACTCCACTGACCCCCAATAAACTGACTGTTAATTCGCACATTAATCAATGGAACTCCTTATATGAGCTGTTTATTATAGATTTAGAGGAGCTGTTTATATTGCTCACACAAAGGGCATGGGCAAAATCTTTGGTACTGGTATAGGGCCCGAAAGTCTCTTATGTTCTGGCACTTACAAAAATGATAAAAACAGCAGCATACTGATTATTTTGAAAAAGTTATAACTTTACTCAAGTGCCAAAGGCAACGTTTCGGGCCTCAATCCAGCCCTTTATCAAGCCTTTTAGTACAAATACAATCCCGTGTTACATACCCACAGTAAGAGGAGGGGCCATCAGTGCTAACCTCCATAATATTCTGTGAATACATTAGGGTTGATTCACTAAAGTGCGATGACGCATATCGCATGCTTTTTTGCATTAAAATAGACGCGAAAAAACGCGCGGTTCGCTATAGTACTATCGCATGTGTTAAGTCGCATGTTGCGTGTGTTAATTAGCGCGCAACCACATGTGTTGCAGAAATAATACTAACACATGATTCACAAACACTTAGACACGCTAAATATTGCATTAGTCTGTGCGAAAATTAACCCCTACTTGGGGCAGGCAGTAACTATAGAAAAGTACAGTTAATGAGCTTTTGGCAACACAACATGGACATGGAGTCTAGAGGGATGCAGCCTCCAGTTTGCAAAAAAAAAGTAGTTTTACGAATGTAATGCTGTTTATGGCTAATATGGCGTGCGTGTGTGCGTGCGTGCGTCGTGCGTTAGTTAGTGCGCACGACAAGTAGCAGGCACGCGTAAATTAGAGCATGCTGTGTCAAAAACCGCACAAAAATAGTCTTTGTGACTTAAATAACGCACACAGCATTGCGTCTAAATTAACGCAAATATACTTTTAGTGAATCGTGCGTTAAGACGTGAAAAATTCGACGCAATAACATTTTTAACGCATGCTATAAATAGCGCACGTTTTAACGCACTTTAGTGAATCAACCCTATTGTGTGAAAAAACATTGTAAAAAACATTAAATTATTTCAAAATACAAACTACCGTATATACTCGAGTATAAGCCGAGTTTTCCAGCACTCAAAATGTGCTAAAAAAGGAATCCTCGGCTTATACTCGAGGCAAGCTGGATTACTTGTCCAACCTGCACATCCATGGGGCGAGCATGAACGAGCGGCGCGCTGATCGCACCCCCCTCCGTGTGGCACAGCACGCCCGCATGTCGCACGTGTACAGGGGTTACGCGCAGCGTCATGTTTGCGCGTTCGGCTGCCGCACGGGGGAGAGCTCGCAGCACTACCTTAGCCCATGCTTGCCCCACGGATGTACTGCTTTTCGGCAGCGTGACCTTTGTGTCCATGCTCACCCGATCGAATGTGCTGCTGGTAGGCTGCGCGATCTGTGTCCATGATCGCATGATCGGATGTGATGCTGGTAGGCAGCGTGATCTCTGTCCATGCTCACTCGACGGCTGTGCTGCTGGTAGGCAGCGCGACCTGTGTCCATGCTCGCCCAACGGATGTGCTGGTAGGGAGTGCAGGTAGGGGGTATATATGGTAATTTTATTTGTTTGTTTTTAGGAATAGGAATGCAATCCTTGTGATTGTTTTATACAAATGAACATGGGATGCAGAATTGTAGGTTTAGATGCAACAAGACAGATTTTGCAGTGGTTGATATTTTCTTTAAAAGCAACTTTGGATGTCTACAGTGACAAAGCGCAGCCTAATCAGAAGTTCCAGGTATCCACAGCAAATTTAGTTGAAGGACCCTAAAAGTTTGTGATAATGGCTTGAGTGGTTGCACCATACCCTTATTACATGGTGTGGGACCGCACGGGGGGAGGGCGCGCAACGCGACCTTCGTTCATGTTCGCCCAACACATGTGCTGGTAGGTAGTGCAGGTAGGGGGTGCGCCAAATGAGGATGTGGTTTGTGTGTGGTTGTCCTGCTGGTGAGTGTCTGTGTGTCAGAGCGTGTTTATTCCGTTTGGTGCTTGAATGCATTTTTTTCTTTGGTCACTAGCCAGAACAGTAATTTTCAGAACTGGCTGCTGGGAACTGATTGTCATGGGGTCTCGGACTTCCAATTTGTTTTGCTATGTATATTTTGTTTTGCATTCCCAGAAGGGAAATTAGTAAGTATAGCAAGTTCTGTGAGTTGTTACTGCCAACTTAACAGTAGCGGCTGCACTTCCCACCCTAGGCTTATACTCGAGTCAATACGTTTCTCCAGTTTACTTAGGTAAAATTAGGTACCTCGGCTTATATTCGGATCGGCTTATACTCGAGTATATACGGTAAGTACCTGTCTGTAATCTCTGAATAGAATATAGTAAGTGCCCGGTGGCAAATATCACATGTGACAAGTTGGCCAAATATTGAAAGGACAGTGATGAATGTCTTACTTCAATGTACTTCCATCCACCAAATATCTTTCTGGCTCCAATGCCAAATTCAGGGGACAAATCACCCCTGAACTATTATGGATCAGGAGCTTCCACATCTTACTGTCAAGCACTTAACATCAACTTACTTATATAAACATCATGGGGGTATATTCACTATTATTTCCACTGTGTAGCACATCTTAACTGATTTTACATTCTGGCGCTTCCCACTGATTGGCAGCTCTGTTCCTGTTTGCCCCTCCTGCTTCTAAACCATCTACCAATATGTCTGTCAATAAACACAAAAAATCATTCAGATGTTTTATTTTTTCAGAATGTAGGAGCATGTTCCTTACATAAGATAATTCATATTCACTATTTTCATTCGGGCCATCACGTCACACAAGATCATATGAGAGATAAATACAGCAACATTTTAGGCAATTTTCAGAAGTGTCATAAAAACACCAAGTTTAGAAAAACTCTGTAGTTTGGTGTAGAAAGACATCTTTAGCTATTTTTAATTCATCCTAATGTGTCCTTTCTACAGTCTTTGTACAGTTAGGGAGTCTTACAACCAGGCCTGGACTGGGATTTAAAATAGGCCCTGACATTTTTAGGACACAGAGGACCAAACAGCCCCCTATCAGCTCCCAATTGCCCGAATCCACAGATTGCCAGTCTGGGCCTGAGTGGGTGTATATATTGACATACAGATTTACATACTAACATAACCAATTACTGATACAAAAGCTAAAGAGGACCCTGGCCATATTAGCTTGCAATCAAGAAGCTTGTAAGGGGATTATTTTTATTGCACTAAATCATATAGAATTGTATTGGCATACAGGGCTCCATAGGTTCCAATGTGCCAAAGAAACAGTCCACAAACATTTGGGTCGGCGCTTGTTAGGTGATTATCATTAAGATCTATAGTAGGGGTCCCCAACCAGCGGGCCATAGACTAGTGCTGGGCCACGGGATGTGCTGAACAGGACTGCCTGTGCTGAACCTGGGCGCATCTAGTTGCAGGGAAACAAGCTCAGGTCTCCCAATGATTTTGTATTATGGTGAGCTGTATTATATTTTATAATGTAAAAATATGCATACTACAATGTAATAATTACATTTACATTATATATGTAATAATTATATTATATACTATGTAATAGTTGAGCCCGACCCCACCCCCAACCCTGGTTCTCAGAAAAATTGTCTTGCTTGAAACTGGTCCGTGGTGCAAAAAAGGTTGGGGACCACTGCTCCATAGGGTTTCTTCTTTGGACAATGATAGGAAAATGTCCTGTGGACACAATTTTTTTTCATCGGTGATAAAATGTGAAAAGAAAGAAAATGCTTCTCAAACTTTCATAAACCGACTCCTTCTTTATTTTTTTCTTTATCTAATTCAGAATTCAAGAGTTGTGCCAAGGTGCATTCTGATGTTTTATGTCTGTTTCGATTAAATGAAGCAGCAGTATGTTTTGGTATATTGCAGCTGGTATAGTGCAGTCATATATTGCACATATACTCTACACATACTCCTCTCTATTAACTATTTATATAGTCAAACCAGTGACAGGCAGTTGCCATTCAACTGAACAGCACAGGCAGGGATAGACCTCAAGCCTATGAGAAGCACTACATGAGCCCAGATCCATGCCCACGTGCTTCAGATACTCATATATTGCTAATTCATAAAATGACAGCCCAGTAATATGATTTTATGGCATCTGGTGACTGCCATTCTATGGATGATCTAAGTGTAATTACATAATTATAATAGCTGTATTGGCTTTCCGTTTCCTTATACTGTATTTTAATTACATAGTACACACACAAACTAGAATATAATGTGTTGCAATAACCACAAAAATTAACCTTGTGATGCTTTATATATGTTAATAGCCCTATTAAGAAAAAACGGCACAAGGCCATTGGCAGATTATATCTGCGTTTTATTCACAGTAGTGTTTTTCCCACAAAATAATTTTCAGTTGCACATAACAAAGGCAACAAACAAATTAGAGTCCATTCCTCTGAAACCAGAATCTGCCGGTCCTTTGCAGTCTGGGTCTGGTAGTCTGGGTCTGCCTGCGCTTAGGCCTCTCAGCACACCGCCTCCTCCAGCAAGAGGGGGACCAAAGAGACAGAGCAGGTGGGGGCTTCCCCTTTTGTGAACTAGAGAATCCTGACACCCTCTGGCCAGTATCTGAACTGGCAGGAAAATACTTTAACCCAGGAAAAATTGCCTACCCAAACTGTAAATCAAGCCCAACTCTAGTGACCCAAACGTTTTTGTTTTACCCAGGAAAACACTCCCCCTCTCAACTGTTAATCAAGCCCAAAACCTTCCCAGGTGACTGTATATAATAAAAGTTGGCAAAACCTTCACCCCCACCCTGCACTTACAATCTACTAACCATTCTCGTTGTGAATAAGGACAACAAATATCCATTTGCAGTGCTAGCTCCTAATAAACTCAATGTTATGCTAGAATTCTTCAAATGCACAAAGTTGGCAGCCTCATATCTTGCAGGGACCCAAGGACTTGATAAACCCTCTAACCCTATAGCAGTGTACACACGGATATATTGCAGGCCCTTGATGTTTGTTTATTTTTATCTAAATCACAGATGCCAGGTTTATTTTCTAGTCCTGAATAATGTGGATAAATGAGCCTTCAATGGCTAATCACATTCTCTTAACTGTGCTGGAGCAGGAGAACATGAAAAATAATAAAAGCCGTCTGCAGCGCCCTATTCTGGACCTTGTCACTAACAAAAATTCTGATACAGGCTGACACTTAATTCTTGCCTCCAAACCCTCTAAAAGCAAGCAGTTTATCCAGGCCCTGTCACAAATGATTAAGCGTATGTTCAGGAGTTCCTGCTAACGACTATGTGGGAGAATAAATCAAGTTATAACAGGAAGGGGTTTTTGTGCCGATTTTAAGCTAGGAATTGTTGCTTTTACATTTAAGAAGTATGAATTATGGTGAATTATTATTTCCTATTTTGAAGCTGCATTCTTTAAAAAGAACCATTTTGTTGACACTGAGCTTTCCAATGCCTTAATAAAACTTAAGTTGAATGATGTATGATATGATATATGATATTACAGTATTAGTGTTCTGTGAACATAGGGCTTATCTGAAACTTTAGCCTCCATTTTTTATCACCTTTGTTTTGATGATGTTTTTGAATTTTTCTGGCCTCCGTGGTGGAGGGCCGATAATGGAAGCTAGTTTTGACCACTCCCCTTTTTAAAACCACACCCACTTGAAACCACACCCATGTTATTGCATGACCATAGCCATATTAATGGTGGTAGTACAGCAAGTACAGAAGGCCGTAATCTGCCTTCCCTACCCTGCCTGTGTTTGCCATACTCTGCCTGCCCTACTCTGCCGGTGTGTGCCATACTCTGTCTTCCCTACCCTGCCTGTGTGTGCCATACTCTGCCTGCCCTACCCTGCCGGTGTGTGCCATACTCTGTCTTCCCTACCCTGCCTGTGTGTGCCATACTCTGCCTTCCCTACCCTGCCTGTGTGTGCCATACTCTGCCTTCCCTATGGCACACACAGGCAGCATACGGCAGGCAGAGTATGGCACACACAGGCAGCCTACAGTGACACAATGCTGGCACTGCTCCTACAGTCTGCACAATAACTATATATTAAAAAAACATTTTAATTGCAGTACCACCACAGTATATGTTCTTTTTATAGTGTGTAGGGTTTATTTGTGGGTTTCTACTGCTCCTACAGTCTGAGGTGTGAACAGGGGAGCAATGTGGGTGATTACAGCCTGAGGTGTGAACACTGCAGAGGGTGAATAATGCAGGGATTAAAAGGTGTGAAGAGCACAGGGGATTATATTTTTAAACAATACAGGGGGGTTACAGCCTGAATCTGAGGTGTTAACCATGCAGGGGGGCAGTACTGATACCATTTAAAGCTAACACAAAGGTAAGCCATCAAAGCAGATAGACAGGTGGGGGGCCACACAGAGGGGGGCTGCCAGTTGGACAGCACTGTTGTAAGTGATAATTAATACCTTCTCTGCATTGCAAAGATCTGGAAAGTATGTGCATGTATCATATAGTCACATCATTCAGTCAAGTCAGACAATCACGTCATATAGTCATATCATATAGTCATACAGTGACATCATACAGTTCCATTATATAGTCATCACAAGCATGTACCTCTCTGTATGTAAATCAGTGCCTGGAAGTCTCTTTGATGTTGCAGTTATGCAGCCAGAAAAGCTAAAGAACTCCGTGGAGCTACTGTACATACGTATAACATTAGGAACTTTTCACGAAACCCTATGGGATTGATAACAAGTTACTGGATAGGCAGGGTTAAACTGGGCAGCCAATTGGGTGCCTATCTTTCTGACTGAGTACCAGGCCAGCTTAAATCAGGCATGTAGGGGGTCATTCCATCTGATTGCCCACACTAAACCACAGACTCTAGAATGCTGGGTTCCAGCTCCTGCTGTTGTTATTTCTCATTAAAACCCATGGGGTTGGTCTTAAACAGTTTATGTATCTGTGTTTAAGCACAGGGGCTGGTAAATACATGCTGATTTAGGCTGAGCATGGAACAGGACTGGAACCTGCATTTGTTGCAGCAAGCTACCCAGATGCCTCTCCTGAAGCCCAGGGTCCTTTTTCTTTTGAAAAGGTTCCAGCAACCTAGCCAGAAATTTTGACAAATAAAAGTTTTATAAGCTTCATGCACAAGTCCTGGAGTGTGCCTGTGATTGATATACACTGTATATATTTCCATATTAGCCTCATAGCCGATGATACCAGAGCATTATCATCAATTATGAGGCTAATATGGAAAATATATACAGTGTATATCAATCACAGGCACACTCCAGGGCCAGGCAAGCTCAGGTAAGTACATGTTGTGTCTTGCAATGTTCGATAACAACAGTATCATTTTCTTCCATTACTCTACTCTATATTTACCTTCTATGGAAGGTCAGAGCCTGAGATGACACTTTCTTTGATGACATCTTTCTTCAGGGTTGTGAATTTTTAATTAGAATGGGGGAAGATACACACAGCATTTCTGCTTGACTGTCTGCAATGTAATCTACTTTAGACTGCAGTGTGGAAAATGAATCCATCGACTGTCAAGGGCATACAGTAGAAAGGAAAGGTCTGATCGTTGGGAGAGAAACCAGCCTTCTGCCGCGCACTCTCCTCCATTGCATTATTTAGTTCCAAACCTTACTAACAAGTTAGACTTTATTTTTACCCACATTAACATTGTATTTAGTGCAGTAAATTTTACCTTAACCATAAACAAATTATATAAATATATTGGCCAGCTTTATTTATGTAAGGCTGCATTTTAACTATTTGATAGAAAATCCAGGGGCCAGTTTGTTCTGCTGCTATACCTGAGGTATTCCATTAACAGCCACTTTGGTTTGGCCTTACCCCCAAGGTAACAGAAACTTAGGTAAGGGTGGGGGGTAGCACAAAACAAAATAATTATTTTTTCTTCCCTTAATGTTTATATTAGACAAACACATACCAAAGTATATGTAAGAGAATGTAGAATTTATTTATAATAATCAACAACAGCACCACCAGTGATAAACAGAAACCAGGGGGAAAAGTGCAATATGGCTCAGTGGGTCAGAGTGTTCAGCTCACCATGATGGTTTATAGTCCCTTTGTCAATCAACATATATATATATATATATATTTTTTCCTTTTTTCCTTTGTTTGAAAAGCTTTTCTTTGAATCTGCGTGGAATAATGGACCATTCCACAATGTAGCACATACAATAATCACTATTATTGCAGACTGGAACACTGGGTCTTGCTCTCTATTATGGCTTTCATATGAATGATGAATAATTGAAAATGGCCAATTTCCCATCACTTAAATGTTGAAAGTAAATGCAGGATATATCTAACATATCTGTAGAAAGCTTTGCATCGTATTTGTTCCATCACATGTCTTAGACTGCCCTTTACCGCCTCTTCCATATTCGCTATATAGAGGTGTTTATAATATAATCATGCATAAGGGTTCTTTAATAACTCCCAGCCTGTGCAAAGGGGGCAGTTACTCTACTGGCCAGGACCATCAGGTCCCCCTTCCCTATACTCCTATTGGCGTGGTGCAGTAATTGCAGTTCAATACTGACTCTAGACCTTTGGGTACCAAGTCTTCTGAGTTACCAGTTTTTGCTGCTGGAGCTCTTTGTTCCTGTTGTAGTTCTTTAAAATCTTGTCGATTTTCCATCACTTAAACGTTGGAAAGAAATGCAGGATATATACAGTTCTGTAGAAAGCCTTGCAACATATTTGTTCCATATCATGTCTTGGAAATTTTAGGTGTTACTAAAGGAAGTCAAACCTACAAGAAGGAAGTTGTGTGTGGGTCATAAGAAATATTTAGTTCAAGCTAGATATAAAATTGGTATAGTCTGGCAACCGCTGGTGTAGAGAAGACTTTAACTTCTACACCTTTAGTTTCCTGGATTGCTGCTGCCCCTTTTATGTATTGGGAATGTGTTCCCTAATGCACTATACTCAGTCATTGTTTGATCCAAGTTGTTGGGATTCCCTGAAGGCACAGAAGTGTTTGTTCATATACAAGTAGGCTACGCTTGCATAACTGATATGCAGAATGAGTAAGTAAATGTTCTTCAATCAAAATAAACATACACCTTACCAGTAATTCTACACTGAAAGAAGCATGTAGTATCACATCTGATATATATTGAAGAGGAAAATGTTGCCAGAGACCTCTATTATTGGTATGGTATATCTATGCTTAGAGATGTTCTAAAGCAGTGATCCCCAACCAGTGGCTCACAAGCAACATGTTGCTCCCGAACCCCTTGGGTGTTGCCTTAAACCAGGTGCTTATTTTTGAATACCTGGCTTGGAGGCAAGTTTTGGTTGTTTTAAAACCATGAGTACTGCCAAACAGAGCCTCTTGTACGCTGCCAGCCCACACAGACACTACCAAATAGCCAATCACGGCGCCTCCCAGGAACCTTTTTCATGCGTATGTTGCTCCCAACTCTTTTAACATTTTAATGTGGCTCAGGGGTAAACAAAGTGGGGGGCCCCTGCTCTAAAGATATATAACCTCTTTTATTATAAGCTTTAAACCTGTGGCTTTTTCAGCTACTTAGCGCACCATTCCTGAATGCTAGTAATCTCATCTGAACATTAGAAAAAATTACTATTTTTCTGCCACCAGCATGGATTTTCCTGTGTTAGCTGGGATCAACTTTACAGCAATGTGTTAGTTATCATTTTACATAACAAAAATATGTCAAGAATTAAGAGCTGATAATTGAAACAAGGCACCGTATGGAGTGTCAACATAAAAAAAAATCTTCAGCACACCACTTACATACATGTTCTCAGAGGGTGCTTAACTTCCACAGCCGCTCCCAAGCCTTTTTTCCATGTATCTTTGCAAAGGGGAAGAAGCACTCCAGTGTGTCGGCAATGCCTTTAAATCATTTATTTGCAGAAATAGAAAAACAGCACAAGCTTTCGGGGACGACCCCTTCTTCAGGTGCAATGGATGGAGTGTCAGCAGAAGTTTTGGGAGCTTCCTGGTTTCTTTTCTTGGACCAATGAAATAGCAGTGTGGAGCAGTTTGTGGGCATGGCACAAGGGATGATTAGGAACTTGCAAAAAATGGCGGCACAGGAGCTCCCATAGTAGATACCCCAGGCTGCTATATTCCTCAGTCAAAAAGGATTTACAGGGTCCAAGTAAGATTGTAAGCTCTTTTGGGCAGGGCTCTCTTCACCTCTTGTATTGGTTATTGATTGCTTTATATGTTACCCTGTATGTCCAATGTATAAACCCACTTATTGTACAGCGCTGCGGAATATGTTGGCGCTTTATAAATAAATGTTAATAATAATAATTATAGTCACTGTGGGGGGGGTACTAGCAAATTGTCAGTAAACATAAACTTCCACTTATAGAGAAAACAATTTGTCTTTTTATTTTTACATTTGGCATGGTTTAAAAATAATCCTTACTGTAAATATGCCAAAACAATGAATGCTAATTGTACAAAATACAGGAATTTATATAATTGCTGAGTTTGCATTCAGGTTTTGCAAATCAATAACTGATTCTGTAACACAATACAGATGTTTTCAGATAAAGTACTCACTCATACTTTTTCACATTGTTCTAACTGACCCTCGATGAATAATAAATCTGCGGCAGAATGGTAGAAAGCACATAGTGTATAGCAATATAAGCTGAAAGCCGAAACTCTTCCGGTTACAACGACCTTTGTGATTTTGACATTACAGTAACCCACCTTTCCCCAGTGGCTAACCGCCAGTTGGCCTCCCCAGTACAGTTCTTGCCTTCCCACACCATTAGGTGATTGTGCCACAATCAGAGTTGTTGTTTGAAACAATCTCTAAATAACAACACTACTCTCCTTACAATCTTACTGGCTGCTGTTTGCCAGGTAGGTGTATTTGTCCTACATTAAGTTCAAATGCAAAACAGTTTGCAGCACACTCTGGGGCATATTTAGTAAGCGGAGTAAAACAAATTAGCTGAAAAAATGGCGTAAAAAGCTGTGTAAAATAAACGGTGTTATTTTCCGTAAGTTCCGGCGGAAGAAAAAACACGTAAAAAAATGATGCCGATTTTAAACCGTTTTTTACACAGTGAAGCCTGGCGAAGTGTGGCAATTTTTCTCGCCGTTTTTTACACAGCATAATAAATACGCCCCTCTATATGCAGGGTTTTTACTCTTTATTTGTATTTCATCCTGGTTCCAGGCAGTACTGTTCTATTTCACTTAAAAGTGTGGATTTATTCTCTGGAAAACGGTAGAGACATTTCCAAAAGCCTCCTTTTATGTTATAAAAGGCACTAAGTTTGCCCAGGAGCAGTGACCCATAGCAACCAATCAGCAGGTAGAATTTACTGTTCACCTGTTTAAAAGCAAATATCTTATTGGTTGCTATGGGTTACTGCTACTGAGCAAAAACTAAGGGGCTCATTTACTAACCATCGATTTTGTATTTTAAACTAGATTGAAATATTTTGCGAAAAGTCACAGAGAAAAAACGCTATTTGCAAAGTGTCTAGACAACTAAAAATCCGAATTCGACAATTCCTCACTTTAAACTTGCCAAGTTCATGTAGAATTCAATGGCAAAGGTCCCTTTCCTTTCCTTGAAGTTCTTTCGTCTCAAAACTTTAGAGATTTTGCTTGTTTTTGTCCGAAAATTTCAATTTTTCGAATTGTGGCAGTGACAATTTGATAAAGTCGGGATTTCCGCAGCAACCATTCGAAAAAGTTGAGTTTTTTTTATGACTTTTCTCGGAGTGACTTTTCCTTGAGACTTTGTTTAGTAAATATCAGACATTCTGGATAACTTAATTCAGTCGAATTTGAAAATAAAAAAAAATGAGAAATTATGGAGTTTTAGTAAATCTGCCCCTAAGTGTCTTTTTTTTTACATATGGGGTTGATCTTCAATTTTGAGTCCTTGTCTGCATAATAATAAGGCACAATCTTGTACTGGAGATTAACTAGGCTAGCTTAAATCCATGTTGATGGCAAAACAATCCTATAAGATCACCTTCCAAGCGTGGTGCTCCAGACTACAAAAAAGATCCCAGCTCCCAATAATTAAAGATAATATTTCCTATACAGTCCCTATACAGCTATACTGATTGTGTTGGAGTTTTATAGATGAACAAGAAAAATAATAAAATTATAAATGAACTAGAAAAAAGCTCTACCTAGCCATTCCTCACTCTGCCTTCACTGAGGGAACACATAATATTCTGTGGTCATTTAACATTATCCTTTTCATTAAAGGCATCAACATGTGCTGTTTTTGAATTTCGCACAGTTGGGCGTATTGATGCAGGGGAATCCTGGAGCTACTGCCACCTCTGCACTAGGCAGAAGGGCCAGGGTTCCCAATGTGGCTTGCATACATACTGCTGCAATTGGGCGATCAGTAGAATCTTCCCCTGGTGTCCACAATTACTATACAGGGCAGTTGTTATCAAAATTGCACTTAGCCCATAGCACTTGATATTGTGAATGATCCCGTTTTCCTTTAAGCTTTACTTGGTTAAGCAATGCCACATCATGGGTTAATTATGGACTTTAAAACCAGATTATTGTTAATGGAAACTACCCCCCCCCAAACAATGTAGGTCTCTATAAACATATATTGCATAAACAAGCTCATATGTAAAACTCTACTTCATCTTAATTAACCGTTTTCATAAAAATATACCATTTTGGTAGTATGTGCTATTGGGTAATCCTAAATAGAAAATTGCCATTTTAAGAATTAAGGGCCGCCCCCTGGGATCATAGGATTCACAGTGCACACAAACAAGCCAAGGCACACATACATGCTAGGCCCCATCAGCCAATTAATGGGCAGAGTTCTGCCTTTTGCTCCCATGCTACTTCCTGTTACAATTACATTATTTCCTGTCAGCTGATCTCTGTGGGAGCACACAGCCCATCACTAAATGGCGGCTCAAGGGAAAGGATGTAAAATGGCAATATTTACTAATATATATATAATTCCAGTTTGGTGAGATTCTTTAATAGGTCACTTAACATAATATAAACTTGTTGGTTAAGTATTCATTCTGGGGGTAGAGTTTTCCTTTAAACAACAAGGTCTGTAAGGATGCGTTCCTATGTGCTAACTGTGCCAGCACGGATCAGTAGTTCTCACCTGCGAGCCCCCAGTTGGGCAGCCCTGAATTGAGACAACTACAGTAGACCTACAATTGCTCTTGAACTCTGTTTCTTCTACATACCCATTTACAATAAAAATTATTCAGATTTACTGTAAGTTGCCCACTGTAAGCTGTCATGGGCGAAAATGTTTCGCCAGGCATGGATTTGCGGCGAATTTCCGCATTTCGCCATTGGCGGATTGTTTTGCGAAACGAATGAAAAAATTTGCCGCAGAAAAATTCACCGCACATCCAAAAATTGTCGCCGGCGTCAAAAAAGAATAGTTGCGGGCGTCAAAAGAATAGCCATGTGCGACGAAATAATAGCCGCGGGCAACAAAATAATAGCCGTGCGACAAAATAATAGCCGTGGGCGACAAAATAATAGCCGTGCGACAAAATAATAGCCGTGCGACAAAATAATAGCCGAGGGCGACAAAACAATAACCGTGTGACAAAATAATAGCCGCAGGTGACAAAATAATAGCCGCGCGTGACAAAAGAATAGTCGCAGGCAACAATTTTTTTTGCCACGCGACATTTTCGCCGTTTCACAAATTTTTCGCTGTTTCGCGGATCTTTTGAAAGATTCACGAATTTTTCTGTGAAGCGAAACAGAACAGATTCGCTCATCACTAGTCATTACCATCCACAGAGCAGCAGAAGAATGAGCCATGCTGTAGGAAAAGCCACCCCATCAGTGCCAGTGAATTGGTGGAGGTGATTTTCTTTCCTGGCCAAAGATACAGTGATATGGTGCCGTATATTTAACCATGAGATACTACTGCGCTGTGGGTAACACTCTCACGCTAAAAGGTGCTTCATCATTAACTTCATCCGTCTTCTTAATATAAAAAAGTAATTAGCCATGGGACGGGCCAACAGCAAGCCGGACAATGTCACTGTGTAGGCATTAATTAGCTGTCAGCATGGCTGGCCTTGTCTCGTACTAACAGTACAGCAGCTCAGGTATCATTAGAGAGAGGAAAACCGAAGCTATTTATTTACTCACTATCACTCACGCACATGATCTTTATTCTCAAGCACCTTACCAGTAAACAGCAAATCACGTAGGACTTTTTAATTGCCTTGGATGAGGATTTATTGCCTGTTTTATAGCGAGGGTGATCTCTTTGTTGTGCTAAAAGCAGCAGATGCACAAAAACGCTGAACTTTACATACTAAATGATTGTAGTTTAAGACTGTGATGGAGTTTTGGTAATACCTACATGTTGTTTAATATATCATGTGTTCATGGACTGGATAATATTAATGTGATGATGCCATACAAAGATGTCTGTTGCTTTGATTGCTCCATATTTTTGTTTATTTGACCAGTCACTCTCCTTCTCTAACCATATTAATAACACTGCCAAAACCTGACATTTTTTCCTCAGCAATATTGCCAAGATACGCCCCTTTCTATCACAAGTAAGAGCTAAAAGACTAATCCATGCCCCTATCCTTTCCCGCTTAGATTACTGCAATCTCCTACTAACCGGCCTCCCAGACTCCCACCTCTCTCCCCTGCAATCCATCTTAAACTCTGCTGCCAGGATCCTCCTGCTCTCTTCTTAAGGGGGAACCTGTTCAGCCCCAGTTAATCTCTTTAGCATGGCTGCCTGTTCAGCAAAGGAGCTTACAGAATCCTTCTGCTGACATTCAAAGCCCTTCACTATGCAGCTCCTCACTACATTTTTTCACTGGTCTCCCTGCACGTTCCTGGTCGTTTCCTCCACTCCTCTCAGAGCCTCCATATTTTGACACCATCCACACCCACTGCTCTATCCACTACTGAATTCCTCCGTAGGGGACACTCACTAACTCTCTTTAAGAAAAAACTCAGATTCTGCACTTAAGGGCAAATGCCCATACCTAGTGCACTTGTCTTCCAATTTGTGCCTGTATGTTACCCGACCACTTAGATTGTAAGCTCTACGGGGCAGGGACCTCCTTCCTACTGTGTCTCATACCACATGGCACTTATTCTCTGTGTAATAATACTTATTTATTGTATTTATTATGACACTTGTCCTTCCTGTGTGTAATCCTGTATATTGTAAGATTGCACAGTGCTGCCTATCCTTATAGTGCTTTATAAATTAAGTTATACATACATACTGTACATGTTTATGTCTGTTATGTCTTTTACCTCTTGTCTCACTTATCCCTGCTCTCTTTAGATTACAAGCCCAGCAGTCACAGCTCTCATTAGCTACTGCTTCGGTTTGTCAGTATCTAGCCTTATGTACAGTAACAAGGAACACGTAGGCACACGTTACCACTCCCAACCTTAGTCCAACAATTAGCTGTGGTGCTCAACGCAGGGGGGGTATCAGCACCCACCCTCTGGACACTTTAGAAGGAAACACATGCAGCACCTGGGGTCCCCATGTGATGGGAGTAGGTGGATGGCTTTAACAAGTGCCTTTTTTTCCCAGAGAAAACAACAGCACTGCTCTGCCATTTTTGGCTACTTCCTAATGGCCATTCCAGCTCTCTTTGGCCCAGAGCTATTTCCAAGCAAGTGGACCACTGGCCAACTGAGCAAGGGCAGCAGTTGTTATCACCTTGGGGTGTATCACAAATAGGCACCACCTAGTGATTTTCACTTTGCTTGTCCTTGGGTAGCCAAGTCTGTATGTGACAGGGCGTCACGGACACCTTCTTCCAACCTGTAGAGACCGCTGGAGTGAGACTAGAGACTGGGCTCAAATATAACTGCACCCTATGCTTCTCCGGCTAGTCTGGGCTCAAACTCTATATGCTGATATATTTAATGGATTATTAAATGGAAATGATCTCTTTCTTTCTTCTTTTTTTTCCTAAAGTGGCAGATACATTATGTATATGATATTATATTATATATGATTTGTTATTGACCTTTTATATGCCTTTATTGGCTTTTTCATTGAAACTGTCTCTTACAGTAATATCTGTATATGTTTTTACAATAACTCTATGTCACTGTCTGAATGGCAGATCCAGACTTAATTCTTAATGAAAAATGCCTAAATCATGCATTGTAAGCAGTCTGGATTTGTGTGTATATGTATGTGTGTTTGTGTAAGTGTGTGTGCACAAGTATGTGTGTGTGTAAGTGTGTGTTTGGGTGTGTGTTTGTGTAATTGTATGTGTGCGTGTGTTTATGCGTAAGTGTGTGTGTCTGTGTGTGTATGTGTTTGTGTGTGTAATTGTATGTGTGTGTGCGTGTGTGTATGTGTAAGTGTGTGTGTGTCTGTGTGTGTGTAATTGTGTGTAGGTGTGTGTGTGTGTGTGTGTAATTGTGTGTAAGTGTGTGTGTATGTATATGTTTGTGTGTGTAACTGTGTGTAGGTGTGTGTGTGTAAGTGTATATAAGTGTACCTGTGTGTGTATATGTATGTGTTTGTGTGTGTAATTGTGTGAAGTGTGTGTGCATGTGTAAGTGTGTGTGTGTGTGTGTGTGTGTGTGTGTGTAGGTGTTTGTGTGTAAGTGTGTGTGTGTATAAGTGTGTGTGTGTGTGTGTGTGTGTATAAGTGTGTGTGTATGTGTGTGTGTGTGTGTGTGTGTGTGTGTGTGTGTAAGTGTGTGTATGTGTATATGTGTAAGTGTGTATGTGTGTATATGTGTGTGCGTAAGTGTGTATGTGTGTGTGTATAAGTGTGTATGTGTGTATAAGTGTGTGTGTGTGTTTGTAAAGTGTGTGTGTGTGTTTGTATAAGTGTGTGCATAAGTGTATATGTGTGTATAAGTGTGTGTGTGTGTGTGTATAAGTGTGTGTGTATGTGTGTATAAGTGTGTGCGTAAGTGTGTATGTGTGTATAAGTGTGTGTGTATGTGTGTATAAGTGTGTGCGTAAGTGTATATGTGTGTATAAGTGTGTGTGTGTGTGTATAAGTGTGTGCGTAAGTGTATATGTGTGTATAAGTGTGTGTGTGTGTGTGTGTGTATAAGTGTGTGTGTATGTGTGTATAAGTGTGTGTATATGTGTACGTAAGTCTGTGTGTATAAGAGCGTGTGTATAAGTATGTGTGTGTATAAGTGTGTATGTGTTTAAGTGTGTGTATGTGTGTATAAGTGTGTGCGTAAGTGTATATGTGTGTATAAGTGTGTGTGTGTATGTGTGTATAAGTGTGTGCGTAAGTGTATATGTGTGTATAAGTGTGTGTGTGTATAAGTGTGTGCGTAAGTGTATATGTGTGTATAAGTGTGTGTGTGTGTATAAGTGTGTGTGTATGTGTGTATAAGTGTGTGTATATGTGTACGTAAGTCTGTGTGTATAAGAGCGTGTGTATAATTATGTGTGTGTATAAGTGTGTATGTGTGTGTAAGTGTATATGTCTGTATAAGTGTGTATGTGTTTAAGTGGGTATGTGTGTATAAGTGTGTGCTTAAGTCTATATGTGTGCATAAGTGTGTGTGTATAAGTATGTGTGTATAACTATGTGTGTGAATAAGTGTGTATGTGTGTGTAAGTGTGTGTGTTTGTGTGTATAAGTGTGTGCGTAAGTCTGTGTGTATAAGAGCGTGTGTATAAGTATGTGTGTGTATAAGTGTGTATGTGTGTGTAAGTGTATATGTGTGTATAAGTGTGTATGTGTTTAAGTGTGTGTATGTGTGTATAAGTGTGTGCGTAAGTCTATATGTGTGCATAAGTGTGTGTGTATAAGTATGTGTGTGTATAAGTGTGTATGTGTGTTTGTGTGTGTGTTTGTGTGTGTGTGTATAAGTGTGTGTGTATGTGTGTATAAGTGTGTGCGTAAGTGTATATGTGTGCGTAAGTCTGTGTGTATAAGAGCGTGTGTATAAGTATGTCTGTGTATGTGTGTGTAAGTGTATATGTGTGTATAAGTGTGTATGTGTGTATAAGTGTGTGCTTAAGTCTATATGTGTGCATAAGTGTGTGTGTATAAGTGTGTGTGTATAAGTGTGTGTGTATAAGTATGTGTGTATAACTATGTGTGTGTGAATAAGTGTGTATGTGTGTGTGTTTGTTTGTGTGTGTAAGTGTATATATGTGTATAAGTGTGTATGTGTTTAAGTGTGTGTATGTGTGTGTAAGTGTGTGCGAAAGTCTATATGTGTGCATAAGTGTGTATAAGTGTGTGTGTATAAGTATGTGTGTGTATAAGTGTGTATGTGTGTGTAAGTGTGTGTGTGTATAAGTGTGTGCATAAGTGTATATGTGTGTTTAAGTGTGTGTATATGTGTGTGTGTTTGCGTATGTGTGTGTATGTGTGTATAAGTGTGTGCATAAGTGTATATGTGTGTATAAGTGTATATGTGTGTATAAGTGTATATGTGTGCGTAAGTGTATATGTGTGTGTAAGTGTGTTTGTGTGTGTATAAGTGTGTGTGTATGTGTGTATAAGTGTGTATGTGTGTGTAAGTGTGTGTGTAGGTGTGTGTGTGTGTATAAGTGTGTGTAGGTGTGTATAAGTGTGTGTAAGTGTGTGTAGAAGTAAGTGTGTGTGTATAGGTGTGTAAGTAGGTGTGTGTATCAGTAAGTGTGTGTAGGTGGGTGTGTAGGTGTGTATTAGTGTGTGTGTGTAGGTGTTTGTGTATAGGTGTGTAAGTAGGTGTGTGTGTAAGTAGGTGTGTGTAGGTGTTTGTGTATAGGTGTGTAAGTAGGTGTGTATAGGTGTGTGTAAGTAGGTGTGTGTAGGTGTTTGTGTATAGGTGTGTAAGTAGGTGTGTGTAAGTAGGTGTGTGCTGAGTACCAGTTACAGACCCCCCCTATAGGCAGTAGGGCAGGCAGACAGTATGTGCTGGTGGGACAGTGTGTAAGTGAATCTGCCCTGAGGTATCCAGTTAGCTGGCTGTGTAGGAGCGGACAGACTGGCTGCCTGTGACACAGTAGAAGTGCCGGGCGTACAGGGAATTACCTCCAGCGCAGCCTGTAATTCTGCTTCTTTCCCCATTTCTGCTGAAGTCAAATAACCCTATAAGAAATCATCTCCGGAACTCTGGGATCTGCCTGACTTTCCCTCTCTAAGGAATTCCATATTGAACCTCTCATTGCAAAGCAACTCTTCCTCCACTGGCTCCTTCCCTCACTTTGGCTCCAAGGGATATTTCTCCTTTATACGATGAGCGGCTGTAGGAAACGCTGCAAACGCCAGATACTGAAGTTCGTGCAGTACGTTGTGAGGCTGGCGACTGGCTCCCTTGGGGCAGGTAACTGTGCGGGGGCTCTGCCTTCCCTGGGGGGCTGCTATGGGCTCTGCCTTCCCTGGGGGGCTGCTATGGGCTCTGCCTTCCCTGGGGGGCTGCTATGGGCTCTGCTTTCAGCCTAATTGTGCTTTGTAACAGTGCTTTGGCCGGTTACATTTGTATTCCAATGCATAGCTTGAAAAAAAAGTGTCTACTATGTATATGAATATCTATCTATCTATCTATCTATATCTATCTATCTATCTATCTATCTATCTATCTATCATCTATATCTATCTATCTATCTTTCTATCTATCATCTATCTATCTATCTATCTATCTATCTATTATCTGTCTGTTTATGTATCTATGTATCTATCCATCTATCTATCATCTATCTATCTATCATCTATGAAATTTAGTATTTAGTAACTGATTACAGATAAACATAAAGACAGATAGATAAATGATAGATAGATAGATAGATGATAGAAAAATGCTTACAATGTTTCTGACCTGCACAACTGGATAATTCTACACTGTTTTTCTTATCATGGAGAAGAGAGGTTTCTATGCAATACTGTCACTGAAGCCAATTTTCCATGTGATAAATGACACAAATGATCCAGACTGCGCCTGATTTCCCCCTGCCATCTATTTTATAAATTTGATAGTGTGTAAAATAATAACATTGTACTGTGTTTGGCTGCTGGGTTAGTCTGGGCCAAGTCTGCAAAGCTTTTAAAGAACCATAACACGTATGTCCCTTTCTTATGATCTGTAATTAAGTTTGGCGTCCTTTACTAAAGATGCCATCGTTTGTCTTTGTCTCTGGAAACTTAGCAAGGTTCTAGATTGGGAGGTGACAATAATGATTTGCTGATTATGTAAAATTTCTATTTGAAAGCCAACACTTTTGGTAGAACTTGCACATTGTTGTTCCAAAGTTCCATGGAAACAGGCAGTGGGCTATAGCTGAATAACTATTGGCAGCTGAAGTTCTAGTTCTGTAAAACTGGAGCATTGAAGGATGCGTTAGATTGCTGTATGGGTAGGGTGAAGGTTGGCCCAGAATGGGTAGGGTGAAGGTTAGCCCAGAACGGGTAAGGTGAAGGTTGGCCCAGAACGGGTAGGGTGAAGGTTGGCCCAGAACGGGTAGGGTGAAGGTTGGCCCAGAACGGGTAGGGTGAAGGTTGGCCCAGAACGGTTAGGGTGAAGGTCGGCCCAGAACGGGTAGGGTGAAGGTCGGCCCAGAATGGGTAGGGTGAAGGTCGGCCCAGAACAGGTAGGATGAAGGTTGGCCCAGAACGGTTAGGGTGAAGGTTGGCCCAGAATGGGTAGGGTGAAGGTTGGCCCCAAACAGGTAGGGTAAAGGTTGGCCCAGAACTGTTAGGGCGAAGGTTGGCCCCAAACAGGTAGGGTGAAGGTTGGCCCAAGTTTCAAGTTTTATTGTCGTATACAAATAACAATGAAGCATCATTACTGTAATGAAATTTTTTTGACCCGTGTTTCTCCCAACTTTACATAGACAAAAAAAAAAAAATACAAATATTAAATATAATAAAAAAAAAAAAATACAGAATACGTGAAGGTTGGCCCTGAACAGGTAGGGTGAAGGTTGGCCGAGAGCGGGTAGGGTGAAGGTTGGCCCAGAGCGGGTAGGGTGAAGGTTGGCCCAGAGCGGGTAGGGTGAAGGTTGGCCCAGAGCGGGTAGGGTGAAGGTTGTCCGAGAGCGGGTAGGGTGAAGGTTGGCCCAGAGCGGGTAGGGTGAAGGTTGGCCCAGAGCGGGTAGGGTGAAGGTTGGCCCAGAACAGCTCCTTCCTTACGAACTCTTTAAAGAGCCCTTATTGATGGCATGTAGAATACCTATACACACTGTACTTATGCATCGTGCAGAACCTTGTTTTGAGGTCACATAGATAATCAATGCTGACTGACTCCATAGGCGGCACAGTTTCATTGATACTGTTGACATGGGCCGGTTGGACTGTAAATGTCTGGTTTCATTAAAAAGAGTTAGGAATGACAAAAATATCTTACAACTGTGACGCAGCTCCACAGCTCATGATATAAACTACGATAGGTCCAGTTCATGGATTTCTACCTCATGTTTCTGCCAGTGCCCATTTCTATAAACGTGTCCTACAGCTTTGTGCAATCAGTGCCGTTCCACTCAATGGGGTGAAAGTCCTCAGCCCAGATCAGCACTGAGCAGCGCCCCCTGGCCGGTTAGCCTCGGGGTACAGGGTGCTAACTATTATTTTCCATACTGGAACTAATTGCTCTTGTATGTGTCAGTTTCTATGCTATATATTAGAAGACTATTTTAGTGATGGATAATGCAGCCTAGCTGTTATTTCTATGTCTGATTTTCTTTACTTGATTCAACAATATACATGCATTGAGGATACGGGGGCATACTGTATGTGCTTACATGCAAGCTCTTTTAGCAACCACTTCATCACTACCTGCCATTTCTATTGCCTGTGCAGGGGAGAGTCTGGTAGTGAATGGTAGTAAAACTCACTTACACTTTACTGAACTACCAAGTTTCTCATTATTATCTCACCCATTGCCACAGTGAGTGCCAGTTCTTGAGATGCTTTGGACATGTGTGATAGTACTCTGAGGTAAATATGTAAAATGTAAGGACTATACCAACCCAACTAGTAATGTGCATGGCATTGGTTCATGTAAACAGTTGCACTCACTTCCCTATGAATTCAAAAGATATGGATACACCGATAGACTGATAGATAGAGGATAGACAGATAGATAAAAGATAGACAAAAAGATAGATAGATAGATAGATAGATAGATAGATAGATAGATAGATAGATATAGATAGATAGATAGATAGATAGATAGAGATAGATAGATAGATGATAGACAGATAGATAAAAGATTGACAAAGACAGATAGATAAAAGATTGACAAACAGATAGATAGATAGATAGATAGATAGATAGATAGATAGATAGAGATAGATAGATAGATGATAGACAGATAGATAAAAGATTGACAAACAGATAGATAGATAGATAGATAGATAGATAGATAGATAGATAGATGGATAGAAAGATAGATATATAGATAGATGATAGATAGATAGACAGACTGATAGACTGATAGATAGCTAGATGATAGACAGATAGATAAAATATTGACAAACAGATAGATAGACAGAGAGATAGATGATAGATAGATAGATAGATAGATAGATGATAGATAGATAGATAGATAGATAATAGACAGATAGATAGATATATAGATAGATAGATAGATAGATAGATAGATAGATAATAGACAGATAGATAGATAGATAGATGATAGATAGATAGATAGATAGATAGATAGATAGATAATAGACAGATAGATAGATAGATAGATAGATAGATAATAGACAGATAGATAATAGACAGATAGATAGATAGATAGATAGATAGATAATAGATAGATAGATAGATAGATAGACAATAGACAGATATATAGATAGATAGATAGACAATAGACAGATATATAGATAGATAGATAGATAGATAATAGACAGATAGATAGATGATAGATAGCAAATGACATAAAATTAGGAAAATCCAACATACAGCATTCCTTGTAGTCCCTCATATGTCTTTATCTATTACTGTCTATTCAGGGCCATTCAATGGAAAACTCCTGCTGACAAATATTGTATAATTTCCTCTTGCTGTTCCAATCATGGAACAATCACAAGCCAATAGGCTTTACTGACTTTTTTTTTTCCTTGAAAACACACATTTTAAATTGATTCTTAGAAACAAATGTATATTTTGAGACTTCAGGTTGGGGGAATAGCCACCACCTAAAATGAGTTTTATCCTAGTTTCAAAAACCAGACCCAAAGCGCTGATTGGATTTAACAGAATTACACAATGTGAATGTTGCCTGTTTATTGTCCATCATAATGATAAATGCCTATTAACCACTTTCCCAGACGCCTGGCTTTCTGAGCCCCCCCCCCCCATACTATCCGATACCCTCTTTCCTGGAGCACCTTGCTGCAGCGCTTGCCTCTTCTCATATTTCATTTTTCTTTGCCACTGAAGGTTTTAGGCAGTCGGCCATGTCACTTAATTAAGTTGTACTTTGAGGGAAATTGCTGCCTCAGTCTTACCAGCGGTCACTTTCATTTGCCAAATGTTTCCTTTTATTGCTTAACCGTTTGTCTTGGCGATTTTTATGAAACACACAGGGCCTGATTCACTAAAGGGCGATAAAAATTATCGCACGCTTTTTCGCGTTAAAAAACGCAAAATAACTTGCGCGCGATTCACCATAGTATTATCGCGTGCGAAAAATCGCCATTTTCGCATGGGGTATTTCTCGCACTAGTTTTACCGTTTTGCGTTAATTTCCGCGCTGAAAAGAATACGATCGCATGATTCACTATAACTTTTGCGCGCTAAATATCGCATTCGGCTATACGAAAATTAACACCTACTACAGGCAGGCGAAAAATTATACAAAAGTACAGTAAATGATTTTTTGCAATAAAATATGGACTTACAGTGTTATTTATTCAAGTCTGTGTTTCCCCCAGAGTGACGCAGCCGCCAGTTTGCAGCGAAATGTTCATTTTTAATACAGTAATTTTCCGCAAGTATTGGCGTGTATGGCTAACATGGCGTGCGTTCATTTGCGCAACTATTTCTATTTGGCTACAAGTGATGAAATGTTTCGCCAGGCATGGATTCGCAGCGAATTTTTGGACATGCGTTGAATTTTTTCGCGGCAGATTTTTTCATGCGTTTCGCAAAACAATCCGCCAATGGCAAAACGCATGAAAAAATTCGCCACGCAAAAATTCACCGCACATCCAAAAATTGATACAAGTGTCAAAAAATAATAGTCACGGGCAACAATTTTTTTGCCCGCACAACATTTTTGCCGTTTCGGGGATCTTTCGAAATATTTGCTAATTTTTCACTAAAGAAACCAGAACACATTTGCTCATCACTAGCGGCTACTATTTATAAGCATCTACTATTTATAAGCATCTACTATTTATATGCTACCATTTATATGTGGCTAATATTTATATACACCATTTATATGCTTCGACAATTTTTATACACTATTTCTATGCTACCATTCATATTCGGCGATTATTCGCGTAATTTAGCGCATGTACCGGCAAATACCGCATTGAAATAGTCTTTCGCGAGTTAAATAACGCTTGCAATATCGCGCGTAAAAAAGCGCGAGTATGCTTATAGTGAATCGTGCGAAAAATCGCCAAAATTAAGCGGCGATAAAAATTTTAGCGCACAATAAGAATAGCGCACGTTTTATCGCCCTTTAGTGAATCAGGCCCACAGTTTCCAATCATTTCTTAATACAGGTATCGGACCCCTTATCCGGAAACCCGTTATCCAGAAAGCTCCGAATTACGGAATGCCCGTCTCCCATAGACTCCATTTTAATCAAATAATTCAGAATTTTAAAACTGATTTCCTTTTTCTATGTAGAAATAAAACAGAACCTTGTAATTGATTCCAACTAAGATATTATTAATCCTTATTGGATGCAAAACAATCCTATTGGGTTTAATTAATGTTTTATTGATTTTTTAGTAGACTAAAGGTATTGAGATCCAAATTACGGAAAGACCCCTTATCCGGAATACCCTTGGTCCCGAGCATTCTGGATAATGGGTCCTATACCTGTACTTCTAGTTTTCATGGAAGCTACGGTATGTCAGTGAGTTGTGATATCAGTATTAGTACATGTATGGGATCCGTTATCTGGAAGCCCATTATACAGACTAAAGACTGTTTGTGATGGTACTATAGACTATTTGGGCCTTTGTACCACCACCAAGTTCTGCATTATTGCAGCACAGAAGCCATGCAGGTCTGATACACATTAACTCTAGAACATATTCTGGAACCAACCGATCACCATGGAGAAAAATCTGTTTCTGCCAGTGGTGATTCTGGTTTTACAAGTAGAAAATATTGTAGGACCTATGGGGGTCAGTTACTTTGTCCGTATGTAAAAGCGCTAGAGCACTTAGGGATGCAAATGCAGGACCCTTATTGCTCCATGAAAAAGTACTGGTTTCCAGGGTCTGATGGACTATATGATTAATGATTAAACCCAATGCACAATGGCCACGTGCATATTCCATTTGAAGAGTCCATCTTTGTATATATAAAGGTGTGGAATTATATTATGCCAGGCTTACAGGCATACTGTGGGTATCAAACTGTGGGTATCCCATTAAAGACTGGAAACACTGGGGGGCAAAGGAAGTGGTTTAAAAAAAAAGCAAAACCACAACAGGACATTTGCGTAGTGGAAAGTTGCTTAGAATTACATTTCCCTTGGATATCAGATGCCATTTAATGATACTGTATGTGAATAAACCAAGCCAGCGTCAGACTGGCACACTGGGGCATGGGGAGGAATCCAGACTCAATGTGGCAGGTATGTGCATGGCCAGCAGGTATTTGTGGGAAGCTGCAATAGCGTGGTGAAAGGTGCTCATCAGAATTGGTGGAGGGGTGGCCACATTTGGAGAGGGATGGTTAGTGACACCAGGGCCGCCGCATCTAAATGAAGCATACAAAAGTTAGGGGATGGCTGTGTGCCTCTAGCCCTGCTTTGGGAAGCAACAGGTCTCTGTACTCTGACCAACAGAAACTCATCTAGGCTGGAAGGCAGAGAGCAAAAAAGTGCAAAAGTACAAAAAAATGGCAGATTTGGGCCTGATTTTGAACTTTGCATCCTGCCATCCACTTCATAAATGATCCCTGGTGTCCATTATAAAAAGAGGTGTTCCCTTTAAAGAGCACCAGAAAATCCCCTAAAATAAGAGGGATTCAAGAGCAGAGTAATTAAAGATAAAAGCAATGGAGGATATCTGTTACAAGGAGACCATACTATGAACTCGGTTCCTTAAAAGAACAGTTCAGTGTAAAAATGAAAGTGGGTCAAATAGACAGACTGCATAAAATAAAAAATATTTGTAATACAGTTAGGCAAAAATGTAATCTATAAAGGCTGGAGTGGGCAGATGTCTAACATAATAGCCAGAACACAACTTTCTGCTTACAGCCATCTAAGCTGTTAGTTAGTCAGTGACTTCAGTCAGTTTGTGAGTCCACAGGTCAGATTCAAATGCAAACTAACTGAACAGTTATGTCCCATATGCCCCCCCCCCCCCTCAGGTCACAGATTTTTCACTGACTGCTAACAGCTTAGACAGCAGTAAAGGAGGAAGTAGTGTTCTGGCTATTATGTTAGACATCCATCCACTGCAACCTTTATAGATTACATTTCTGCCTAACTAACTATATTGAAAACATATTTTATTTTGCACAGTCTATCTATTTTACCCAGTTTCATTTTTACACTGAACTGTTCCTTTAATCTGCCAGCCATGCCCAGATTTGATTGGGCAGTTTGCCTGAATTGGGTTATACTGGGTATGTGTACCAGTTTGGGGGGTTGTTTTACAGCAATCTTGTAACCTAGATGATCTATCATGTTTGAAATCTTCATATGCTGATGCAGCATACAGTGGAAGTTGAGGAAACTCCTCTGCAGTTCTGATCATTTAAGCGGATGTACTTAAACCTTTTTAACCTGTGAGCCACAGTCAGATGTAGAAAGAGTTGGGGAGCAACACAAGCATGAAAATTGTTTTTGGGTTGCCAAACAAGGGCTGTGATTGGCTATTTGGTAACCCTCTATGTGGACTGGCAGCCAACAGGAGACTCTGTTTGGCAGTACTCCTAGTTTTTATGCCTATAACCAAAACCAAGCTTGCCTGCAAGCAAAGGACTTTTAAATAAGCACATTATTTGAGGTTTCTGGGAGCAACACCCAAGGGGTTAGGGAGTAACATGTTGCTCACCAGCCACTGGTTGGGGATCACTGTGTAGGTCCAGCCAGTGTTTGGCCACCTTAATTCACTGTGAGATCTTTGCAGAGGACACAATTGTACTGAAATCTAGATTGTAATGATGGAAAATTTATTGTAAGGTGTGAAAAGGGTTTGATAAATGTATTTGCAAATCTAATTGGTGTCCTTCTTCAGTATCTTCTGTCTGGTTCTGAATGAAACTGTGTAGTTGATTAAAGAAGAGAACTGACTCCTGCTACGTATGTTGCTTCAAGAGTTAGAAGCAGGAGCGAGTGCAGAACGACAAACAAATACTGCTTTTGATTGCAATTCTATTTAATATATAAATAACTAAAACCAATGAAGAATTGTTCAAGACTGTATATTGGAGATTGCTTAGAATTCCATGTTCTTTCATTATGGGAAGGAGATGCCCTTTAATGATATGTAATGTTCTATCTTTTAAACAGTATTCTCGCTCGCTTGGGAGCAGATATTTAATATGACAGAGTTGATTTCACTTGGAATCCCCAGAGACATAACGTGCCTATGGTTTTTCCAATATTATCGATTTGAAATGTGCATCTTCCGTCCTAATTATGACATATGCCTGTCCATAACCACATTTCTATTCCACATTTCAAAAAGGGGACGTATTTCTGACAGGCTTCATGTAAGATATCTGTTCAACTCTAAAAACAGTTTCCGTCTTTTGTTACATTTTTGTGTGCATTTAACACCGTCGGCCAATCTGTTTGAGAAGGAAGATTTTCTGCACAACAACATACAAATATCCTGTGTCATTGCAAGATAACCGGGCGGTTGTTCTATGGTGGCAACCATGATATTTCCATGTTCGTTGTTCTTCTTTCTCCAAGACAAAATCTCTTCAGAAATATTTAGAGTGGGAACCTGTCTGTTAGTTTCAGTTTCATAGACATGACATTTATTTTTGTTGGGGATATTTATTTTAATCACATGGCACTAAAAAGGTTTTGTCTCTTCGAAGGAAGAGAGTTTGTTTGAGAGGCAATCGATGGGGTACTTTTTTTTAGAAGAGTGTAAATTAATAGCAGTCGGTCTCCTTTTCTGAGTGCTAAACCTCAACAAGGCTTCCTCAGTCTCTCTGTGCCTTGTCAGCTTTGTATTGTCAGGAATATTCCTTCCTGGCTTCCCTTTCTGAGATCCAGTGTTTAGCCAGACTTTATTATTTTACCCCATCCATGCAATAAACTACTATTACTTACGATGGCAATACACGCAGTGATTTTCGAAAGGTTGTTCCCACCCTCCACAGACGTTCAGAGCCGAATCGTCAAATATGGAGGTAGAAACAATAGGAATTCTACCGCCTTCTGTTGATTCAGCCCTGAAGGCAGATTTTGCTCAGGCGCCTTCAATTGGCCCCCGATCAAAATCTTTTAACCCGCCCGATCGACTAGTCGACCGATATCCACAGCTTTTCGCGATATCGGTCGCCTTGTTGAGCCGCTATACACGCACTGAATATCACCGGTACATGTATGGCCAGCTTTACAATTGTGTATAGAGGATCTGCTGTGGATGTTTGCTCTTCTCTTTTGATAGCACGCTATCTGAGATCAGATGTATTCCTTAGTACCTCCTCGTTAGGTCATTGGACTTTCGTGTTGGCTTGTTTTGGCTCCAAGCAAGTCTTTTATGTTGGTCACACACCTAGAGAATAGGGATGTAGCGAACTGTTCGCCGGCGAACTAATTCACGCGAACATCGGGTGTTCGCAAGTCCGCAAATTCGCGAACTTTTGGCGATGTTCGCCATTTGGGTTCGCCTTAGCTGGTGCCAAATTTTGACCTCTCACCCCAGACCAGCAGATACATGTCAGGCAATCAGGCAGCTCTCCCTCCTGGGCCACCCCCCCCCACCCCTTGGACCACTCCCTTCCATATATAAACCGAAGCCCAGCAGCCATTTTACATTCTGCCTGTGTGTGCTTGAAGAGATAGTGTAGGGAGAGAAGCTGTGATTGATTTCAGGGAGAGTTTAAGTAGGATTTCTGGCTAGTAATCTACTACTGCTCTGTATTTGTGTGGGGATAGGAGCTGTGCATTCATTTCAGGGAGAGTTTAAGTAGGATTTCTGGCAAGTAATCTACTTTCTACTGCTCTGTATTTGTGTGGGGATAGGAGCTGTGCATTCATTTCAGGGAGAGTTTAAGTAGGATTTCTGGCTAGTAATCTACTTTCTACTGCTCTGTATTTGTGTGGGGATAGGAGCTGTGCATTCATTTCAGGGAGAGTTTAAGTAGGATTTCTGGCTAGTAATCTACTTTCTACTGCTCTGTATTTGTGTGGGGATAGGAGCTGTGCATTCATTTCAGGGAGAGTTTAAGTAGGATTTCTGGCTAGTAATCTACTTTCTACTGCTCTGTATTTGTGTGGGGATAGGAGCTGTGCATTCATTTCAGGGAGAGTTTAAGTAGGATTTCTGGCTAGTAATCTACTTTCTACTGCTCTGTACTTGTGTGGGAATAGGAGCTGTGCATTCATTTGAGGGAGAGTTTAAGTAGGATTTCTGGCTAGTAATCTACTACTGCTCTGTATTTGTGTGGGGATAGGAGCTGTATGTATTGATTTGAGGGAGAGTTTAAGTAGGTTTTCTGGCTAGTAATCTACTTTCTACTGCTCTGTATTTTTTGTCTAAATAACAATTTGTATAAATAACAATAATAATTCCGTGTCCAGAAACATCACTTGAGTGACGGTTTTCCACCAGCAATAATATATTCCGTATCCACTACTGTATACGTTGCCCTTGCAGGCCTTGTTGCCCGGTGTCTGCAACCAAGTGCCACCTAGCTGTGTGAGCTTTTTCACAATTTGTCTAAATAACAATAATAATTCCGTGTCCAGAAACATCACTTGAGTGACGGTTTTCCACCAGCAATAATATATTCCGTATCCACTACTGTATACGTTGCCCTTGCAGGCCTTGTTGCCCGGTGTCTGCAACCAAGTGCCACCTAGCTGTGTGAGCTTTTTCACAATTTGTCTAAATAACAATAATAATTCCGTGTCCAGAAACATCACTTGAGTGACGGTTTTCCACCAGCAATAATATATTCCGTATCCACTACTGTATACGTTGCCCTTGCAGGCCTTGTTGCCTGGTGTCTGCAACCAAGTGCCACCTAGCTGTGTGAGCTTTTTCACAATTTGTCTAAATAACAATAATAATTCCGTGTCCAGAAACATCACTTGAGTGACGGTTTTCCACCAGCAATAATATATTCCGTATCCACTACTGTATACGTTGCCCTTGCAGGCCTTGTTGCCCGGTGTCTGCAACCAAGTGCCACCTAGCTGTGTGAGCTTTTTCACAATTTGTCTAAATAACAATAATAATTCCGTGTCCAGAAACATCACTTGAGTGACGGTTTTCCACCAGCAATAATATATTCCGTATCCACTACTGTATACGTTGCCCTTGCAGGCCTTGTTGCCCGGTGTCTGCAACCAAGTGCCACCTAGCTGTGTGAGCTTTTTCACAATTTGTCTAAATAACAATAATAATTCCGTGTCCAGAAACATCACTTGAGTGACGGTTTTCCACCAGCAATAATATATTCCGTATCCACTACTGTATACGTTGCCCTTGCAGGCCTTGTTGCCCGGTGTCTGCAACCAAGTGCCACCTAGCTGTGTGATCTTTTTCACAATTTGTCTAAATAACAATAATAATTCCGTGTCCAGAAACATCACCCAAGTTGTTGTTGTTTTGTAAAAATAAAAAAAATGCCAGGCAAAGGCAGGCCGCCACGCAGAGGCACTAGGGGCCGTGCTTCTATGATATCCTGTGGCCCTAGGAAATTGCCCAGTGTTCCGAAGGCACTTACCCTGAACTCCCAAAATGCTGAAGAGGTAGTTGACTGGCTTACACAGCACACCCCATCCTCTACCGTTTCTAACTTTGCCACAACATCCTCATCCTCCTCTGCTATGGACACCCCACCTACCACTTCCTCCACCACCGCCGCCCCTTCTTCACTGGAGTCAGAGGAGTTATTTACTCATGAGTTTGTTGAAATGAGTGATGCGCAACCATTATTGCCAGAAGAAGATGAAGGAGATGAGGACGTTACACCAGATATAACTCAGGCAGGCAACACAACAGAGATGGACATAAGGTGTGATGAGGTCCCCGCTGCTGCTGCCTTCTGTGAGCTGTCAGAAGAAATTGATGCATCTGAGGAGAATGATGATGAGGAGATTGATGTTTTGTGGGTGCCCACAAGAAGAGAGCAAGAGGAGGATAGTTCAGATGGAGAGACGGAGAGTCAGAGAGGCAGGAGGAGAATAAGACTTAGAAGAAGCAGGGACAGCTCGCGGGGAACAGTAGGGCAACAACATGAATCGGCACCTGTGGTCAGCCAGCCAACGCACCCGCCAGCTTCTACTGTTACCGCTAGAAAGCCCGCATCAAAAGGCTCAGCAGTGTGGCATTTTTTTAATGTTTGTGCCTCTGACAAAAGCTGTAATTTGCAATGAGTGCAGTCAGAAACTGAGTCTTGGGAAGCCCAACACCCACTTAGGTACAACTGCTATGCGAAGGCACATGAACGCCAAACACAAAGCACTATGGGAGCAACACCTCAAAGGCAGCAGCCAAACTCAAAGCCACCCTCCTTCTGGTCCAGCATCTTACTGCTCTACCTCTGCTGTCCTTGACCCGTCTCAACCACCCTCCACTCCGCCTTCCACCTTGACCACAAGTTCTTGCTCATCTGCCCCCAGCCAAGTTTCTTTGAGGGCCATGTTTGAGCGTAAAAAGCCAATGCCTCCGAGTCACCCCCTTGCCCGGCGTCTGACAGCTGGCTTGTCTGCGCTCTTAGCCCGCCAGCTTTTACCATACCAGCTGGTGGACTCTGAGGCCTTCCACAAATTTGTAGCAATTGGGACACCGCAGTGGAAGGTACCCAGCCGCAATTTTTTTTCCCAGAAGGGAATACCACACCTGTACCAGCATGTGCAGAGCCAAGTCACCGAATCTCTGTCATTTAGTGTTGGGGCAAAGGTCCATATGAGTACTGACACATGGTCCTCCAAGCATGGTCAGGGCAGGTATGTCACCTACACTGCCCACTGGGTGAATCTGGTTATAGCTGGGAAGCAGGGAATGCGTGGTTCAACAACAGTGGAGTTGGTGTCACCTCCACGGGTTGCATGCGGGTCTTCCACCACCTCTACTCCTCCTTTTCTCTCTAACTCGTCTTCTAAGTCATCTTCTAACTCATCTTCTAACTCGTCTTCTAACCTGGCTTCTTCCTCGGCTTCTTCCTCCTCTGCTGCTGTGTCCTTCTCCACACCTGTGCACCCCCAGCTTCCCATAGGCTAATCGACGTGCCAGGTACGCCGTTGTCATGCTGTCTTGGGCATGACGTGCCTGGAAAGCAAAAACCATACTGGATCTGCACTCCTGTCATCTCTGCACTCACAGGCCGATCGGTGGCTGACCCCACACCAACTGAAAATTGGAAAAGTGGTGTGTGACAACGGAAGCAATCTGTTGGCAGCACTTAGACTGGGCAATTTAACACATGTGCCCTGCATGGCACATGTTTTAAATTTAATAGTCCAACGGTTTGTCTCAAAGTACCCAGGATTGCAGGACATTCTCAGGCAGTCCAGGAAGGTGTCTGGCCATTTCAGACGTTCCTACACAGCCATGGCACGCCTTGCTGACATTCAGCGGCGGCACAACTTGCCAGTCAGGCGTTTAATTTGTGACAGCCAGACTCGCTGGAATTCAACGCTCCTCATGTTTGAACGTCTGCTGCAACAACAAAGAGCCATTAACGAATATCTATTTGAACTGGGTGGTAGGACTGGATCTGCAGAGCTGGGGATTTTTTTCCCCCATTACTGGGTGCTTATGCGTGATGCCTGCAGGCTCATGCGCCCTTTTGACGAGGTCACAAATATGGTTAGTCGCACTGAAGGCACCATCAGCGACCTAGTACCCTTTGTGTTCTTCCTGGAGTGTGCCGTGCGACGAGTGACAGATGAGGCCGTAGACCAGCGTGACCAGGAGCAGGAGAGTTTATTATACAAGTTTAGGAATGTAGTGTGATTTGTGCCCTTTACAGCACAAAACGCAACGCTGTGTCAAAAACGTATTTTTCAGAGACATTTTTGCCCTTGATCCCCCTCCAGCATGTCACTGTCCAGGTCGTGGCACCCTTTAAACAACTTTAAAATCAGTTTTCTGGCCAGAAATGGCTTTTCTAGGTTTTAAAGTTCGCCTTCCCATTGAAGTCTATGGGGTTCGCAAAGTTCGCGAACGTTCGCACTTTTTGGCGGAAGTTCGCGAACGGGTTCGCAAACTTTTTTTGCGAGGTTCGCTACATCTCTACTAGAGAATTCTTTCAAAGGACGTAATCTGATTTTGACTGAATTGTATAACCTTTAAAGCTAATCAATTAACCCTGCTCCAAAGTTCAGCTCCCTGCTAAAAAGACATGTGGGTGCTATTAGCCATATTATGCTTGGCCATGAACAGCATTGTCATAACTAGTGAAGACATTAGAAAGCAATGATTATTAGTGAAACACATGAATACCCTGCTGACAGTGTATCACAGGAACATATCTGCCTATCCAGCAAAAATTGAAAAGATGCCAGAAGTCACCTTGGCATTCCTAGAACTGTATGAAGACAATCGGCTTGTGGTCTCCTGGTTTTATAGGATCACTGAACTCCGAGCTGAGGTGCCCTCGCTTATTCTTATATTTTACAACAGAGGATATTTAATCCCACATAGAATATTATGTTCTGCTTCTCACTGGAAATAATCCATATCACTGCTATATAGTAACATATAGTAATTTCCAACATTAGCCGGCTCTTGAGAATCCCACACGCTGTGTATTATTTAGTAGCTGGAGGATTTCTATCTCTTTAATATTCACATTTTAACAGAAAAGTGGTTCATATTAATAAGTGAATATTGTTGGCTCGGAAAACTAAATAATAGTAGTCACTTTCATATACCTGTATATATATATATATATATATACGTAGAGTGTCTGCTAATGTCTATGAAAACGTCAGGCCATGTTAGTCTCTGTGCAACTGTGCTTAATGGTTTTGTGGTCTGCAATAAATTACTCATATAAATGCTATTGTATTAAGAATGAGCAGAAATGCAGTAGTTTAGAATGCTTGAATTCATTAGCTCACCACACACTTTTCAATGCTCCTCTATAAAACAAATAGTTCCAGATAAATGTTTAAGTTCTTTAAACAAACAGACAAGGAGGAATTGGGTGCATTATATTCATTAGTAGTTTTCATTGCCTTTGGACTTCAGTAAAGGCATTCACTTATGGCAGGGGAGAGTACAGGTTGCTAGGGGCCCTCAGCCAGCTATGGGGCCTAGAGTAAGGGCCAGTTCTAAGCATCTTTTCTGTTGGTTTTCATTGTTTATTTGTTGTAGTTTTTGAATTATTTGCCTTCTTCCTTTGACTCTTTCCCGCTTTCAAGTAGAAGTAACTGATCCCGGCAGCCAAAAAACTATTACTATTCTTACTATTTATAACTTTTCTTTCTACTCGGGTTCTCTCCTATTCATATACAGTATCAGTCTCTCAGTCAAACCACTCCCTGGTTGCTAAGGTCATTTGTACCCTAGCAACCAGATAGCCGCTGAAACTTTAAACTGGAGAGGTATAATAATTTAGAAACTACAAATTATAAAAAAATGAACATCATTTGCAAATTGTTTCACAATATATTACATTTGGTAGAGCATCTAAGCTCACTGCCACCTGATTATAAGTGCTCTTTACTCATTACTACAAAATGACCTTAATGCCATTGTGTCAGTGCTTTGCAGTTAATTTAACTAGAGTTTTTGCTCTCTGCCCTTCCATAGATGCCCCAGCCTATGGTTTTCTCACTTCACACTTCCATGTCAACACTACATTAGCCACAGCTGCTTGTTGGATGGTAACTCACTGTGCATCCTCTGTTCCTGCTGAACTAGAAACAGTTCAGAGAACTATCACTGAGATGATCCATTGTTGAAAGGTGGAAGCCCATAAGGTTACACACGGAACACTTTTATATATAAAAAATGGCAAATGCATGAAACATTGCACAATAACAGAATGGAGTCTTGCAAGTGAGTACTGCAAGTGGGAGGCTACAAGTTCCTATTGAAGGCGGAGAAAGACACTCACATGTGTTTAAAATGTTTCAGGACTTATTCAGCCATTCTAAAAAATTTGATGCACCTGTGAGGGACAGGGTTGGTTTGCGCTATCAATACAAACTGGGAGCACCCCACTTACAAACTCTATGTACAGACATCATTCTGCTATTGTGCACTGTGTTTGCTGGCAAAGAAGAGGCCAGGGAGTGTGCCTGGAAGTATCAACATTGTTCAAATACATGGACCAGTCTTCCAGACCATTGCTGGCCATGAAGGGGCAGTAAAAGCTGAGACTCTGCCCCAACAGATAGACTCAGCAGCTTATTGCCCCATGTATTGATTGATATCTGTCTGAAAAGCATTGGTGGGTTGATGTGATCCTTTTCCTATGGGTCTAGACCTAGATCTTTATGATCAATTGTTGAAGTGGGTGGGTGCTACTGGTAAGTACATTGGCTCTTCACACCTGTCTGTCTGTGCTTTTGTGCCTGGGAAAGTGGATTTCAAATTACAGTCTTCACTAGGACAAATAATCAGGGACCTAACCAAATTTCTCCGTAAAGTGTCTAGTAATACGGGGATAGACATTAACTAGTGATGGGCGAAAAGTTTCGCCAGGCATGGATTCGCGGCGAATTTCCGCGTTTCGCCATTGGCGGATTGTTTCGCGAAACGGATGAAAAATTTCGCTGCGGAAAAATTCGCCGCACGTCCAAAAATTGTTGCGGCGTCAAAAAAGAATAGTCGCGAGCGACGAAACAAGAGCCGCGCGACGAAACAAGAGCCGCGCGACGAAACAAGAGCCGCGGGCGACGAAACAAGAGTCGCGCGACGAAACAAGAGTCGCGCGACGAAACAAGAGCCGCGGGCGACGAAACAAGAGCCGCGCAACGAAACAAGAGCCGCGCGACGAAACAAGAGCCGTGGGCGACGAAACAAGAGCCGTGTGACGAAACAAGAGCCGCGGGCGACGAAACAAGAGCCGCGGGCGATGAAACAAGAGCCGCGCGACGAAACAAGAGCCGCGCGACGAAACAAGAGCCGCGCGACAAAACAAGAGCCGCGGGCGACGAAACAAGAGCCGCGGGGGGCGACGAAACAAGAGCCGCGGGGGGCGACGAAACAAGAGCCGTGCGACGAAACAATAGCCGTGCGACAAAATAATAGCCGCGAGCGACTACATCGCACAACATTTTCGCCGTTTCGCAAATTTTTCGCCGTTTCGCGGATCTTTTGAAAGATTCGCAAATTTTTCGGCGAAGCGAAACGGAACAGATTCGCTCATCACTAACATTAACCCATTTCACTGAAGTGTTTCTAAGATTTTCCTTGGTTCATGCAATAAATGAATCTTCTCCACCTGACATCCAGGACAATTCAGTGTTTATAACAACATATCAATACGGACATCTCTGTCTCTCTATCTAACTATCATCTGCCAGTCATTTATCATTCTATAAAGTGGGACTCAATAGCCGTATATCCTTTTTAAGAGTATGTAAAGCCAAAAATAAAATTTTGCCTAATGAAAGACAACTATTGTTTCTATCATAATCAGAAGTTAATGCAGAGTACAAGCAGAAGTCAGGTTGGTTCTCACTGTTTTATTTGGAACCAAGCTGCATTGCGACTGCCTAAAGTGTTCCATGGGCAGAAGGCTGCTTGTTTTTGGGCTGCAATGATCTGGATACACAGTCATCTGGACAAAACTATATACAGTGATCTGGACAAAACGAAGTGCCATCCCCAGGATATAAGGTCCTGGTCATAGAACCAATTGGAGAGAAAATGGCATGTACTCCTGGTCCATTAAAACTTGTCTTTATTATAGAGATCTTAAAACAAAAAAGTCCTGATATGTTTCGTATACAAAAGATACGTAGTCACAGGACTTTTTTGTTTTAAGATCTCTATAATAGTGATGAGCGAATCTGTTCCGTTTCGCTTCGCCGAAAAATTCACAAATCTTTCAAAAGATCCGTGAAACGGCGAAAAATTGGTGAAACAACAAAAATGTTGTGCGGCAAAAAAAAGTTGTCGCCCGCGGCTATTATTTTGTCGCGCGGCTATTCTTTTGTCGCCCGCAGCTATTATTTTGTCACACGGCTTTTTTTTTTTTGTCGCCCGCGGCTATTATTTTGTTGCACGGCTATTCTTTTGTCGCCCGCGGCTATTATTTTGTCACACGGCTATTCTTTTGACGACTGCGACTATTCTTTTTTGACACCAGCGACAATTTTTGGACGTGCAGCGAATTTTTCCGCTGCAAATTTTTTCATCCGTTTCGCAAAACAATCCACCAATGGCGAAACGCGAAATTCGACGCGAATCCATGCCTGGCGAAACATTTCGCCCATCACTACTCTATAATAAAGACAAGTTTTAGTGGACCAAGGAGTGCCATTTCTCCTCCAATTGATATTAGTTTAATACCTCAGGCTGCGGGTTCAGGGTGCTGCACCTGGACCACCATCTTTGGTGAGTGTATTTTCCCAATCATTTTGCCAGGACTGTTTTGACTGTTGGAGGTGAAGGGTCCGGGATTTGTACACCCGGGACATATAATTTATGGGGTGAGCTTATCATCACTTTATTTGTAATTTTGGTGGAGAGCCCGGGGTTTATACATCTGGGCTCACATTCATTACTGGGGAACATTAAAAGGGCTTTAGAAAGTCTTCAATAAGTTTTTTCCCCTTCCAGTTACCGCATAACTGAGCCACTTATTATTTTTTAGGACCTGGTCATGGCATTTCTACATTAGTTACAAACTCGATACTGAGCTGTCCTTATTATTTAAATCTATAGCTATTAACTTCAACGCTGTTCTGCAGTCAAGCCAAGCTCTTCAATTAAAGAAAGCACCGCAGTTAAGACTTGAAGCTGTCATGCTCATCGCCATTGTGGTGCTGTGTATTTTCCAGAATTTTTAAAGCTGTTACCCATATCCATGTAAGCTTGTCAAACAGAGTCAGAGAGACAGGTGAGCCCAATGCTGGTTTTAAGTTGCATTCCTGCTAGTCTGATGGTTATCTGCTTCTATAGGCTTGGGGATGCTGTGTTATATGATCTTTTGTTGAGTTATTTGTTACTGTTTAGTTCTCATCTACATTAAAGGCTTCAGGGATTCTTGTTATAGGATATCTTGTTGAGTTACTTGCGAGTCTTCACTTCCTACTCCGAAGGCCTCAGGGTTTCCTTGATACTGTACTTGATCTGTATTTAATTGTTTTGTGATCTTTTGTTAGGGTATTTGTTACTGAGCTTCTTATTGTGTGTTAACAGATTCAGGGAATCACTTTTTGTGATGTTTGGTTTAATGAAGCTATTATGTGATGATTTCTTATTCAAGCTGAGGTAGTGGGTGCCATGTTTTATTTTATTTATAACATTGTAGTTATTCTGTGCATATATTGCATCCGTTGCTGCAGGTCTAACAGATAACACTGGCTAAAGTTACACAGCCCTCAGGGCACTGGTTCTGTCTACAGTCTTATGGCTGGCTACTTCCTAGCACTGGGAATTAGACTGAGTAAGCAAAGAAAGTGCATTGATACTACCTATAACAGTCTAGCTGAGACTTGGGGGCTGATTTACTAACCCACGAATCCGACCCGAATTGGAAAAGTTCCGACTTGAAAACGAACATTTTGCGACTTTTTCGTATGTTTTGTGATTTTTTCGGCGTCTTTACGAATTTTTCGTTACCAATACGATTTTTGCGTAAAAACGCGAGTTTTTCGTAGCCATTATGAAAGTTGCGTAAAATCTTGCGATTTTTCCGTAGCGTTAAAACTTACGCAAAAAGTTGCGCCTTTTTCGTAGCGTTAAAACTTAAAAGGTGCGAAGTTTCGCGTAAGTTTTAACGCTACGAAAAAAGCGCAAAATCGCAAGATTTTACGCAACTTTCGTAATGGCTACGAAAAACTCGCGTTTTTACGCAAAAATCGTATTGGTAACGAAAAATTCGTAAAGACGCCGAAAAAATCGCAAAAAATACGAAAAAAATCGCAAAATACCGATCTTTACGAAAAAAACGCAATCGGACTCATTTCGACCCGTTCGTGGGTTAGTAAATGTGCCCCTTAGAATATACTGTAGAATCCTGAGGAGATTAATACCAAAATGTCCTAGTCAAGCCCAGCCACCAGAATATTGCCCCTTGCTGATATAATCTACACAGGTTAGGTTAATCTTATCTAAACATAGTGTTCTGCTTTACCATAAACCTCTAAAGACTGCCCACATTGTGGTGAGCTTCAGATTTTGTTAATGACACAGTGTGTAAATGTAAGTATGTTTTGATGTCCTCTATTCTGCTTTCTCGCTTGAAATACGACTGCTTAGAAAGCACCACATAAATGATGCAGTAGTAATGAAAAGGATGACTGCGCAAGAAGGTATCAGCTAGGGGAGAGAAACAATGGTCTACAAATAAGAAACATGGATGTGTGGCATACACATCGTCCGTGGCAAAAGAAGGCTACAATACCTTTTATGGAGATGTCCCAAGGATCTACTGCAAACTGCAGTTTTACTTTCATTTCCTACTTATAGCCGCTGCCTTTTTTTTATTGCAGTTGTTGAGCTTACTGCTTATCAGATGCATGTACATCTTAATACACACAGTGACTAATTAGTGTCATTAAAGTACATCTACCTACAAGTGAAAGCACATGGTTAGAAAAATAGTCTGTAACTAAAAAATAGTCTGTGCACTTATACATAAAGCTGAAAACAAGAGCAAGGATGTAGACCTCTATAAATGCCCATCATCTCTTCTGTAATGGTGCCATTTTAAGTTGAACATAAATAAGCTTTATTATAGCTGGCTGCAAGAGTATACAAACCAAACAATGCTTTACTTCCTGAAGATCATTCCTAAAATGTTGCCTTCTACTCACCTGGAAGACTTGCAGACCCAAAGCTGTGCATGAATATTATCCATCATGGTTTTGCATTTGTGTATTATATGCTTTTGCAAAATCAGTAGGAATACCTGGTCATCCCACTTTCTACTGTGTTCTACTGAATTTATTCCACTCCTCCCCACTAGAGTTTTTTCTGGTAGGGAAATGGTCCCTGGAGACAAAAGCAACCCCTCTCTCTATGTAAAACAGCCCCTTTAACACCTGCTGTGGCTGGGTTGCTACGCGGGCATTATATTCCCAACCAGTAAAATGTCCAACCAGTAAAATCAATGTTTTGCTACAACATGAGCGTTTCTTTTAGAACATAAACAGAGGAATATATTTTTAAAAGGTAATGGGTGTAATGACATTTCCAACATCATGGTTGGGGATTATAACATTCATAAATAGGATTTGCATGATAGCAATTTAGTCGATTCAGCAGATACCATGTCCATTAGCAGGACATATTGTTCAGCCGAACTTATTTGCCTTTATAGTGTTTCTAGATATAAATCAGATAAAGGAGAAACAAATCCTGTGGTCTGCTAAAAGTCAACAGAGCTGTGGACGCTATAGAGTGCTCTTAGCAAGTCCGAATGGAATTCATATGGGAGCCGTGCAGGAAATGACTCATGTTATTATATGCTACATTAAACATATTGCTCTATGTAATGTCTGTATTACTGGTTAAAAAAGGGATGGTGCCATTGCACAGACTAGTATATGGTTATACAGGAAAGAAGTACCCTGGTATATAAACTGATGCTTCCAGATGGGAAACTCATGACCAAAAGGAAAACGAAAGAAAAGACATTTTACAGGGTGCCACAAATAAAATATTGCCATATTCATGGTCCATATATCTATTTCTGTTGGAATAATGAATGGGCAATCATCATTACACAGTACATTTACGTTAAAGGGTTTGTTCACCTTTTTAAATTAACATTTATTATATAGTAGAAAGTGCTATTCTGAAACAATCTGCAATTGGTCTTCTTTTTTTATAATTGGTGGTTTTTGCACTATTTGGCATTTTGTGCAACAGCTATCTATTTTGGAATTTCAGCAGTTATTGGTTGCTAGGGTAGAAATCCTAGCAACTAGGTAGTGGTTTGAATGAGAAACTTAAATATGTATAGTAGAGGGCCTGAATAGAAAGATAAGTAATAAAAAGTAACACTAACAATAAAACTGTGGCCTCGCAGAGCAATAGTTTTGGCTGCCGGGGTCAGTGACCCCATTTTTAGGACTGGAGAGATTTAGAAGAGGAAAGCAATAATTTAAAAACTATAAAAAATGAAGACCAATTGAAAAGAATTGGCCATTCTATAACATACAATACAAATAACATACATACAAAATACATATTAAATTGGGGCTCATTTATCAACACTGGGCAAATTTGCCCGTGGGCAGTAACCCATAGCAACCAATCAGTGATTGGCTTTTTTCAGCCAGCTGCAGGTAGGAAAATAAATTCAGTAAATTTATTGGTTGCTGCCCACGGGCAAATTTGCCTAGTGCTGATAAATGACCACCATTTTCTTTTCATGAACTTTGTCATTTTGCCATGATGCTTTTACGTTCCCTATCTGATCCCCCATGTTCCTCTATGAGGGGGCCAGTCAGTTTGGCAAAACAGTCAGGTTTAGGCACTTCAGGTAACAATAACTTACAAAAGCAAAGCTATCAATGAAAAACAATCAACATGATCAATAGGTAACTTTAATTGTACATTCATATTTTGAAAAGCATTCTTTAAGTATGTATGGATGTAAGTTTTAAAAGGGTGGCCTCTGGTTCTTTGGTCTTTTCTATGGGAAAAAGATCCCTTGCTATCTGTTTATAATGTCCTCTAATGCACTTGTAAATCAATAGTTTTAGGGACTTTTACAGGGCATCTTAAACACATTTCCCCCCAAAAATGTACAGACTAACAGAGCATACTGTGCCCTCTGCCAGGGTGGGCGGCCATGTTGGGGCACACGTCTGCCTGTCTGGAAGATATGCTTGGGGGTTTGTTTTGGGTGTTTAAGTCAAATTTTAGGCATGTTAAGCCCCAAAACAGCCCCTAAAAGCTTAACATGTTCAAGCTCTGTTAGCAACAAAGAGATCACACAGATCACAAGGCGTATTATTCTAGGGATTCAGAACGGTGGTCACTGCCTGAGACTGAGGGACATGGCAGTCTTTGTTTGCAAGTAAAGTCATTCACCTGATCACTGGTTTCCGCTATGAGTCTGAATACAAACACACGCGGGTAACTTTAAACATGAAGCCGCACACCCACGGGGCATGAACTCAAGTAGAAAACCACCAAAACCTCTCTCAGAAACATGGAAATTGCATTCTATTGACCCCCCCCCACCCACACCCACACATGTAGCCTGCAGCGCTATAACATTATACACAGGTTGACCTGTAAAGTAACCTTGACACTTGCACAGATTAAGCACTATAATGCAGCTTTCATAGCCGCCCCACGTTTTCTGCTCTTACTGTGGTTTTGTAAAGCAGGGTTTTACCTTACAGCTCCGCTACAGGGACCCCTTTCCTTCCTGGTTGCAGTCAGGCTGCTATAATATATCATATAATATCACTGAAGGAAATTGTTTCTGTTTTCCTGCTGATACTTAACCCCGATGTCAGTGTTTTCTTTAAAGCTTTCACTATAACCACCTAGTCAGTCTAAGCTATCTGCATTAGAAAGAGACATGTTTATATCATTAAAGGTATATGAGATCAATAAAAGAGAAAACGTTATTTAATGTGAAAATGGCAGCAACTTCATGTTTTGTCCCTGTGAGGTAGATAAGATTACCAGTATACAAACCCCTTCTTCCACTCTTTGTTGTGACTGTTGTGTTAGCAGAGCTATAAGAAGGAGTTAGCACTGCACAACAGAACTGCTTTCAGATAAGCTATTGTTCCTCCTACTCAATGTTCTGTCAATAGGAAGTTGTGCCAGACCGGGGGTGACTGTGACGTAGTTGACCAGCTTGAATATATTGCAATATGTGGGCAAACAATCCCTGTTTTATTTAGGGGAGGGTATTTCTTGGTAGCTTAATGCACAGAGTGTCTTAATGTCCTAAATATATTGATATTGGGTGAGTGCAGAGGATCTTATGTTGTTATCTTACAGCAGCCCCTCTGATGAAAAGTGCTAACAGTTTGGGTACATGTTTATATCAGTGACTGGGAGCTGAAACAATCATTGTTCAAATTTCCCAAATGGAACAGAAATGTGAGGGGAACAAATGAATCCATGAATACACTGTCCCTCCATACTGTATGTGCAGTCTTCTCCTTATCTACCCCTCATAATATGGGTTAGCTGATTTTCTCACAAAACTCACAAATTGACTTTCCAATAAAAAGCAAAAAAAAAAAATTCATGCCGTGGGAACTGGGTGGAGTCCAAAGAGGAAGAGTCCAATGTTCCCTCTAGTAATGAGCAAAACTGCCCATTTCACTTTGATTGCCACGCCAAATGCACTGGAGTTAATGGGCATTTTTTCTTGTGTTTTTTTCTTGCGCCAAATGCATTGAATTCAATAAGAAATTTTTCTCAATTTTTTTCTCACACCAAAACACATTGGGCCTGATTCACTAAAGGGCGATAAAACGTGCGCTATTTTTATTGTGCGCTAAAATTTTTACCGCGTCTTAATTTTGCCGATTTTTCGCACGATTCACTATAAGCATACTCGCGCTTTTTTAAGCGCGATATTGCATGCGTTATTTAACTTGCGAAAAGACTATTTCAATGCGGTATTTGCCGGTACATGCGCTAAATTACGCGAATAATCGCCGCATATGAATGGTAGCATAGAAATAGTGTATAAAAATTGTTGCCGCATATAAATGGTGTATATAAATATTAGCCACATATAAATGGTATCATATAAATAGTAGATGCTTATAAATAGTAGCCACTAGTGATGAGCAAATGTGTTCTGGTTTCTTTAGTGAAAAATTAGCAAATCTTTCGAAAGATCCACGAAACGGCAAAAATGTTGTGCGGGCAAAAAAATTGTTGCTGTGACTATTATTTTTTGACGCTTGTATAAATTTTTGGATGTGCGGTGAATTTTTGCGTGGCAAATTTTTTCATGCGTTTTGCCATTGGCGGATTGTTTTGAGAAACGCATGAAAAAATCCGCCGCGAAAAAAATTCAACGCACGTCCAAAAATTCGCTGCGAATCCATGCCTGGCGAAACATTTCATCACTTGTAGCCAAATATAAAAAGTCGCGCAAATGAACGCACGCCATGTTAGCCATACACGCCAATACTTGCAGAAAATTACTGTATTAAAAATGAACATTTCGCTGCAAACTGGCGGCTGCGTCACTCTGGGGGAAACACAGACTTGAATAAATAACACTGTAAGTCCATATTTTATTGCAAAAAATCATTTACTGTACTTTTCTATAATTTTTCGCCTGCCTGTAGTAGGTGTTAATTTTCTCATAGCCGAATGCGATATTTAGCGCTCAAAAGTTATAGTGAATCATGCGATCGTATTCTTTTCAGCGCGGAAATTAACGCAAAACGGTAAAACTAGTGCGAGAAATAACCCATGCGAAAATGGCGATTTTTCGCACGCGATAATACTATGGTGAATCGCGCGCAAATTATTTTGCGTTTTTTAACGCGAAAAAGCATGCGATAATTTTTATCGCCCTTTAGTGAATCAGGCCCATTGTGTTTTTTTCTCATGTTTTATTTCCTGTGCATAAAAATTTGAGCACTGCATTCACTCAGATGTCTTTTTTATTAAATCAAATATTTTGCCTAGCTACTTGGAAACTGGAAAGCAGCATTTGCTAATAATGTAGGTGTATGTTATGGACTCTGCTGCCACTCAGTGGTAGGAAAGCCTAAGTGCTTTCCCAGAATACTCATGGAGAGAAATAAAAAAAATTAATTGAATTATTTATCTACTACGGGTATAAGATCTATTATCCAGAATGCTGGGGACCTGGGGTTTTCTGGATAAGGGATCTTTCCATAATTTGGATCTCCATAAGTTACGTCTACTAACTAATCATTTAAACATTAAATAAACTCAATAGGACTGTTCTGTCCCCAATAAGGGGTAATTATATCTTAGTTGGGATCAAGTACAGGTACTGTTTTATTATTACAGAGAAAAGGGAATCATTTAACCATTAAATAAACCCAATAGGGCTGTTCTGCCCCCAATAAGGGGTAATTATATCTTAGTTGGGATCAAGTACAGGTACTGTTTTATTATTACAGAAAAAAAAGGAAATGTGTTGATTTGATTAAAATTAAGTCTATGGGACATCACCTTCCTGTAATTCAGAGCTTTTCCGGATAACCTGTATATGATACCAGGTTCCCAGATACAGGTGTGGATACAGGCCATCTCCCATGGCGTTCATATTCAACAAATCATTTTTAATTTAAAAATGATTTCCCATTTCTCTGTAATAATAAAACAGTACCTTGTACTTGATCCCAACTAAGATATAATTACCCCTTATTGGGGGCAGAACAGCCCTATTGGGTTTATTTAATGGTTAAATGATTCCCTTTTCTCTGTAATAATAAAACAGTACCTGTACTTGATCCCAACTAAGATATAATTACCCCTTATTGGGGGCAGAACAGCCCTATTGGGTTTATTTAATGGTTAAATGATTCCCTTTTCTCTGTAATAATAAAACAGTACCTGTACTTGATCCCAACTAAGATATAATTAATCCTTATTGGGGGCAGAACAGCCCTATTGGGTTTATTTAATGGTTAAATGATTCCCTTTTCTCTGTAATAATAAAACAGTACCTTGTACTTGATGGTAACTAAGCTGCATGAATCCATTAGTGGCAAAAAAAATCACATTAGGTTTTTTAATGTTTCAGTTATTTTTAGCAGACGATGTAGGGTGATCCAAATTACAGAAAAATCATTTATCCAAAAAACCCCAGGTCCCTAACATTCCAGATAACAGATCCCATATCTTTACAACTGCATGTGTAGTGCACTCATATGGCAAATCTCTTTTTAGAGTGAGCAAACTTTAGAGATCTAAATGAAATAGTAGAATAGTGATGTAGAAAATAAAACATAGATCTTCTCCCTTTCCATTCTCTGTTGGGGTTCCTGAACGATCTGCCCTAGCCCCCTTATTATTTTATCTGTATAGTTTCTCCCTTGTCCAATCAATTCATATGGTTTCCAATAATTCCTCTGTACTAAGGATGCTTTATTTCCCAACCTCAGCACAGATACCCTGAAACTCAAGACTCTTTTACATTGATACATTTAATTGTTTGACAAGAACGGTCCCCTTTCTGCCCTACACCCCAAACAATGTCCCAGAAATCTCTATTACAGGTAATGATGACTCCATTATTTCTCCCTGTCCCCAGGCCCCGAGCCATGAGGCTAGATTTCATTCTACCCCGTCCTTCACTCCTATTATCCAGTCAATAACTAAATCAGTTCCTTATTTTTTGCAGAATATCTTTAAAATATAACAAAAAAGTTCAAATTCACTCTCTCGTCATGTTGTGGATTAACTACTGCAGATCTCTATGGCTTGGCCTACGTCTCCATATTCTGCCTCTGATCCAGCCCATAAGAATTACTGCAGCCAGGCTCATTCACTAACCACTTGCTGTTCCACTCTGCCCGGCCCTACGCTGCCTTTACTGCCATTCAGGATAAGATTGAGTGTACTGACCCTGACATTCACATAAGTAGCTCCAGGCAATGTTCTATGAGAAGCTCACTGACTGATGATACACGTATAAGGAATGATAGGCCGCCCAGCTCATGGTCAGGCCATCTATTTTGACACCTAGGGAGGGTGCACTAAGGAATGAAATAGGGGTGTCATGGAATAAATGTGCATTCATAACCCAAGCAGCTGAGTTAGTTTTACTGTAGAAGGAAATAATCCCTATTCTTTACTGCACAGTTTGTTAGTTTGATTCAGGGTTGTGGAAAAGAAGAACCGTTTTAGAGCAGCATTAAATTTATAAGCAATTAAATAGCCATTGTGCTGTGGGTAGTTAGCAACTGGTACAGAAAAATGTGTATTATATAAACTCCCAGAGGCTCAAGGTATCAAAAACCTACAGGCAGGTTCACTGGCTCCTGATAAAAGTGACCCTACTGTGTGTGAATATGATGGAGACATTAGATTGTAAGCTCCACTGGCACAGGGACTGATAGGAAGTGTGTTGGTGTTATATAAATAAAGAATAATAATAATATCAACATTTTCAATAATATAATCTATCTAATGTTAGATGTCAAAATATGTCAACTGGGTTCCCCCTGAAACAAATAAATGGGTTTTTCTAAAGTGCAGTTGCCTATAGCACCCAGTCAGCAGTGACCCCAGGGCAGTTTACTACAAAATAGAAAATTAAAGCAAAAACCTAATGCCCTGTGATATGACTGCCTGGCCTCACTGTTGTCTGAACCTAGCCCCGTGTGCGTGGCACTAAAATGGATACAATATTGCACTTATCGACACTATTCATTAATGGTATCTGTGCTTCTTGCTCTTATATATAGTTACTTTAAGCAAAGGGTTGCCTCCTGGCTTAGCCAATAAATGCCTATCTAGGGCCAGCACGGTGTTATAAATTTACTAGCAATGTACTTCCCAGTAAATTTGTAATGGCCTATAAATCCTTCCCTAACCCATCACTGCTCCTCTTATAACCATGCCCAGTCCACCCACTTCCCCGCATATTTACTGCTCCACCCACCCATTTCCCTGCCCCCCACCCACCCATTTCCCTGCCCCCCACCCACCCATTTCCCCGCCCCTTACACCGTTGCCCCGCTCCTGAATGACATCCCATCCCACCCCCCAACCTGAAAGCCAGTATTAGTCACAGAATAAGGTGGGAACCCTATCTAAAAATTTGGCTACTCCACTATAAAAACCCTCCCATGTATTGTGTCAATCTCTGCCTATGATTAAGTACATTTAGTGTACGAAACGCGTTAGGCATTTTTGTTTTTAATGAACTAATAAAGACCGAGTTTTAAAAGAAACATCCTGCTGTCTGGTGTGCTTGGCGTTACCCTTTCAAGTTTGGAGTTCACCTTGGCTACGGGTTCGGGGCTCGAGCACCTGGACCACCATTGGACTATGGTGAGCATTATTACCGCACCTTGATGTACTACAACTTCTTGAATTGAGTGATAGACCTGGGGTACCTACACCCGGGTCTTAGCTTTACACTTGGTACGATTTAACTTTGCTATTGTAATATTTAACATACCTTCGAGTTTTTCATATTCATACTGCTGCATTTAGACTATTGCAGTATTTAATATACATTTGAGTTTTTTATTTTTTCTGGTGTGGGTTTTCTTTAACCGGTTTTGGGAACCCTATCTAAGCCAAAAACAAGAGCCCCTCTGCACTCACCCATTATCAATATACATGGGATATTAAGACATTCTGTGCATTAAGCTACCAAGAAATACCCTTCCCTTTAAGCAAAACAGGGATTGTTTGTCCATATATTGCAATATATACAAGCTGGCCAACTACGTCATCCCTGGTCTGGCCAGTCCTACACTCACTTTTATCTGATTCATTAAGAATTCTACTGCTTCAATAAACATTTAACAAAGGGACTGAGTTTTACCTGCAACTTGCTTGCTTTCAAGGTTAAAACCCCCCAAATGGTTGCCCTTTTATTGGCCCATTGGGATCACCTGACTGTAGCTGGTAGCTTTTTTTAGCTATAGTTTTATATCCCTAACTAAGTACCATTGTGTTCATTCTGGATAACAGGATTCCAGGTACCAGATCCCAGATATTTCAGTAGGAGCATGGCTAAATGATCAGCCTTACCAAAAGCCCAGTTATAGTAAATAAGAACAAAACATTATAGAACATGTTATTAACACAGCAGGACTATCTAGCACCATCACACCTTATTTATTGTGAGACTTTCCAGGAGTTTCAGGGACGTGAATGTGGGAAAGTAGGACGCCTTTGTTTCATATCGTTGCCTTTCAGGAGTTAGAGTGAGCGGAATAATGAAATGCCAGTCATTTCCCAGGGAATAAATCTATACAAGTGCATCGTATGTTTCAATGAGATTGCCATTATGCTATAAACTCCCCAGGCAATCTATTGGTGCTGCTGCGCTGAGAGTATGTGAAATAGTACAGTATAATACATGGTTATGTGTCACCATCAATTGAATGAGACAGTATGGCTTTGTGTTTCACTTGCTTCACTGGCAGGGCACCGGCACACGGAAAATAAAAGGACAAGCAATGTTAGAATCCAACATTTCTAGTAATTACTGTGGAAGCAGGGAAACTTGGTATCCAGTACGAAGCTTCATAGTGTAAGTGTCTGCATGGAATCAGTCTAAGAAATTGTATTTCTGATGTTTTAGAAAGGCAGACTGCTCTCCTGCAAAGCCTTACTAGTTCCGTGACATTAAGGAACACAGTTCCAGTAATCTTACCCAAGTTTTTTTATGTTATCAAAACCAGCGATGAGCGAATCTGTCATTGAAGTCAATGGACATTTTTTCACGGCTCTCTTTTTTCTGCTCAAAATGCATTCAAGTGAATGGGCCTTTTTTCATTGCATTGTTTTCCATACAACATACATAGAACTCAATGCACCAAGGGTGGCTTTTCTTGTGTGCGGTGAAAAGCTTTTTCAATTTTGCAAAAACATTTGCTGATGCCCAAACACAGAATTTTCCAGCGAATCCATGCCTGGCGTAAAATTCACTCATTGCTAATTGAAACAATGCAACTGAAAGTATACACGGGGTCATATTTATTATCTGTTGACCTTCAGGTTTAGGATAAAAGAAAATACAAACAAGTTCCTTAACTAACTCACGTTTTCTAGCACCGTTTCTTTTTTTTGTGCTTTGTCCCCACAATCCTTATATAAAAAGCTCAACACCTAAAACTTGGTGAGCTGTTCATTTTTGAAAAAGAAAACCCAGTCACGGAAAAAATACCAACTGGATGAGCAAGGAACCCATTTGTGTTTTCTGGAATTGATTATCCCAAAAGCAAAATATGTTAGGTAAGAAATAGGCCACCAAGCTTGTGGAGGGGAGTAGAAACCCCATGACCCAGGCATCACCCACTGCATCCTCACACTGAACTCTCTAACCAATAAAATGTGTGACAATATCAGCTTGGAGTGATATTGGCCACAGCTTTATTAATATCAGCAAAATTCAATAAACATAACAAAGTAATCATATACAGATCCAACTTCTCATTACAGTGACATAAAAACATGTTAAACCTTGCAACAATGTAACATCCAAATCACATGAGCCCCTGTCAGTCTGCCCTTCCTTACCTGAAGCAATATCCTCCAGCCATAAAACATCCTGGCTCAGAGGATATGCCGTCCCACCGTAATTATCAAAGAGCCTCCACCTTACCTGGAGCGCCCGCCATCACCATTGAGTATTTTCCCTCCAAAATAATGGTCACCCACCTTAGGGGTCAAACCATCCCGCCAAGATAAGCCTCTCTTACCGGGCCCAATATTTCCCCAGCAGACTGACATGGGCCCGCCATCTGCTGTGACAAATATCTGTACTGGAAGGGGGTGACATTCACATCCAGTCTGTCCCTCCCATTAACTTACTATTAACTAACTATTAACTCTTGTACCCCAACCCTCCTTGGCCACACTTGTGACAGCTAAGAAGTTAAACCCCAAACTCTAAAACCACCCCATCTAGGGAGGGCGGGTGGGGAACTTTTCTTTCCTCTGGCTTCCCATAAAATGGTGACCAGGTATCCTTTCCTGACTCTAAGATGGCCACTTGCTCCACCCCCCATATAGTACCCCCCCTTTTACTTAAACCCACCTATGGGGTGCCTGCAGGGATTGAGCCTGGGTCATGCCGCCCCTCCTCCTACTTCGCTGTTATCCGTGGCTTCCTGATTCATTGGGGCTTTCTGTGCTTTTAATTTATATTTCCATTAGTGCAAAGTAAAGTAGGCCCCCCTATGTGAATCCAGTCTATGGCTAATGGACTAGATTAGGTTAAGACCTAATGCAGTGCTGTCCCGTTATCTTCCTTTGCTTTCCTAGGGTCACTCTTTAGAGATTTAGACTCATCCATGCGCAGTGGGGTAAAAGAATACCTTTAAGCGGTGACTCTGAATATTCTGGATTCTCCAGGTATGTGCCAAACCCAGGGTTTTCTGGCAGACTGTCAGATGGTTAAATGCCATTTATCCCTCTTTAGGGCTCATTTCCACTGCCTAAGGTTCCAATGGCACTTTTACACCATTTAATCTCAGGCTTGCCATTGCACATGGTGATATTATTTCTTTTGATTTGATCTCCCATTAAAACCCCCACTCTCCCTACATATAATTCTTGTGTTGGGATTAATTACACAGACATTTTTAGCCTCAGCAGTGAATGTGCCAACTCAGTACATATAGTTTTAGATGAAGTTGCATCCTCTGCCTCATCTAGGCTTACCTCTGTTTTTCACTATATCTAAACTATATCTCAGATAAGGATTTTCCTGCACAAAGCACAGGGAGAACAGACATTTTTGAGGTTACATGCCCTATAGCACTTGCACTGTTGGCACATCTGTTCTACCTAACTAATTAATGATCGTAACCTTCTTAAGTATCTTCCTTCCTACTCTTTTGATCTTGTTTGATCTTTAGTCTGAAGTTTCTCAGCTTCTCCTGTCCTCTTCACTGACAGTTGTGCCCATGCCCTTACTCCTGCAGTTACTCATATATTTAATTCCTCTCTAACTTTTGGTACTTGTACCCTCTTTATTTAAGCAGGTCTGTGTTATACTATTCTTAAAAGGCTACACAAGACCCAGTCTGTCTATCCAACTAACATCTATATGTAATCTAATCTAATCTAATCTAATCCTAGAATGTCTTTTCCTGGCACTTTTCCCTATGTAATGTTGCCAAGATGTGGTCTTTTCTATCACAATTAACTTCTAAAACATTAATCCATGCCCTTATCCTATCCCATTTAGACTATTGCAATCTCCTACAAACTGGTCTACCAGATTCCCACCTCTCTGCCCTGCAATCAGCCTTAAACTCTACAGCTACAATCCACTTGCTCTCCCCTAAGAGGAAACCTGCTCATCTACTGGTAAAACCCCTATCATGGCTGCCTGTTAAGCACCATCTTTTTAGACCATTCTCACCAACTGCTAACTCTCATCTAAAACTTTTTTTTACCTCACTGCTCCTCACCTCTGGAATTCTATCCCTGAATTCCTCCATAAGGAACACTCGTTAGATCTCTTCGAAAAGAGAGTCAGATCCTCCCTTTTTGAACGTATCTTGTCTGGTCCAGCCCTAGCACTTAAGGGCCAATGCCCAAACTTTTTGTACACTTTTTCCTTAGATTTGTGTCTGTATTATCCATCCACTTAGATTGTAAGCTCTAGGAGGAGGTCAGGCACCTCCTTACTACTGTGTCTTTAAGAACATGGCATTAATCTCTGTATATTTAAACTTATGTATTACAATGCTTATTTATTATTATACATTTTCTCCCTGTGCGTACTTTTCTACAATTTAAAATTGTACACTGCTTTTTATTCCACTGGAGGAGACTACAGTCCTTATTTATGTTTCTAGATAAGTAGTTTGGTGTTTAGTTTGCAGAATTAAAAAATAATACGGCTGCTGTAACATATATTTTTTACCAGGTATTTTAGTAATTAAAACCTTTTTGCAAATTCACATTAATAAATTCATCACAAAATAAATGTGCACTCTCTAAATCTTGATTAGTTCTTATTTCAAGCATAGTTAATAACTTAATCATAATTTTGTTCTTAATAAAGAAAACCTACAAATTATCCATAAATAATTAACCTTCCTACTTGCACTACTTGAAGCAATAGTATAATGTAATAATGAATATTAAATGAATATGTGAATTGAAATCTTTGACTATGTAAAAAAGCCAGTGATGGAATCTCATGGATGGGGTGCATGTTTCCCCGGGGGGCATGGTCTTTATTAGTCAGAGAGAGAGAAAACCAGACAGGCCATTTTGTATTTTGTTTTTTGTATTTGTTTGTGTTTGTTTTTTTTGTTGCGCACATGCATAGTGTTAATTCTACTACAAATGTAAAAAACCAGTGGAGCCCAACCAATCTAGATGTGAGGTGAAGGGCAAGAGAAAGATTGGCCAGTAGTTACTGAGGGTAGTTGGATCTTAAATCCCAAAGCATGTGTTATGGTAGATTGAAGTGTGAAGTGCACGAGCGATCTTTGAGGAAGTGTGATGGGATGGGGTAGAGAAAACAAGTTGACTGAAGATAGAAGAAGGAAGGGGTTAAAGGAGAACTTAGTATGTAAAGTTGCTTCTGGTGACTGGTAGACTTCCCTCCCAGGACAGGGATGGCGTAGGCAGGATTTTATTTTGCAGCTCTAACAAGGGAGATGGCAAAATAGAAGCACCGAGCACAGATGGCTCAACTTCAGTGTCTTTTTAGTAAAACATAAATAAAACAAGCACTTCCCACGAGGGTTCTCTCACACCCTCACTCCTCTCTCTCATAGCGTTCCTCTCATGAAGTGCACTGCAGTCTTCCTTATGGTCTGGCTCCATTGATTGTCTTGCCAACTGATCTTCATAAGCCAAAGAGAAAGTCTCCAGCTTACACTACCTTTTATAAGTTCCTGTAGGCCCCCCCTACAGGAACTTATAAAAGGTAGTGTGAGCTGGAGACTCTACAGGCCAACCTTAGGGGCTGGTGCCACCTGCTGGCCAAACTAATTATAGCCTAAACATCTGAAATAAACCTTTATTTCACCTCCTTATAAGCATTTACAAGCTGGGCAGGGCAGGCATGGGTAATGCTTGGGCATTATAGATCAAATTTGGATGTAAAGGCTTCTACAAATTGCTAGGTTAAATAAACCAGAGGTTTTGACATTACAAGGTATAAGCATTGGGGGTTAGATTCATGCTTCTGAATTAGCTAAAAATATATATTTTTTGCCTGACAAAATGCTGTATTGAGAACTGTAGAAAGATAGCAAATGTACAAGATTTTCTCCACAGTTGTTCTGAAAAATCAAGTGATGTAAATTGGGCTTTAGAGATGAGAGAATTACTGTAGATGCCAGGGATGGCAGTGTTGCAGGGCACAGCTTTCTCTGCAATGCAGTTTTTTGAGATAGTGAGAATGAAAATAAATGATGGAACGAGAGTGGAAAGGCAGATATGTACTATAGGGGTAGATGTGTTTGGTAAAGGCTAAGTCAGAAAGTAGATATCTCCAATAGCTTTGGGCAAAACGTTTGAAAGCATTTGAAGGCACCTAAAATAGAGAGTGCGAAGCAGAAGTACTTAAAGTAGCCTTATAATGAGCCAGTGAAAAGTATGAAGTAGGAGCCCAGGGGATGAATAGTGTGGGTTAGACATGAAGAGAGATAACACTATGTCAAAATGGCCTTATAGTAATAGAAGACGTACAATATCTAGCTCAGCAGCAGTTCCAACAGAGATTCTGAATAGGGTTAAATGAACCACTGAATTTCAGGCACATGTATTCTGTTCATTGTATAATAGGGATTCCAGTAGGTACTAATGTAGGGTGTCCCAGGAAGCTCGGAAATGTTCTCTTATAAGGTGCCTGACTGCTGACATCCTGCTACCCATAATCCTGTGTACTAAAATAAGTTTTGCCGTATCTATTAATTCCTCCCCGAAGAATGTTTAAAGAATCATCTCTTAAATTGGTTAAACAGAAAAGATATAAAGTGACTTTCATCAATGCCCAAAAAACAAATAAGCTTGATAGACTGCATTTATACACTGTAAAGTCTAGGTGTAGCCCATGCTCTAGTGGGTTAGAGTTGGAATAAGGGGTTAATTGCGCAAATACCTACGGAACACATTGCTGCAAAATATCCAGGCTATTTGCCAATCACATGCTCTGTTGCCCAGTAAAACTGCCTGCTATATTTAGTGAAAGGAATCACTGTTATAAAATAGGAATTTCCCGTATTGTTGGTATTGCAATATTCCAGTTTTACTCCCTTCATGTTTAATTTGGAAAAGTCATTAACGTCAGGCTCAACTGTGAAATTGGTGGCTAATATTTATGTCATTAATAGTACAGCGTGTTTCCTCTGCACCTGAAAACACTAAATTTGCATTTTAATTAAAGTATTAAAATGATAAGTCATAAGCCTGAAATTAGAGAGCCTCCCAATTTAAAATCCCCTTTTAATAATATTTACAGAATACATTGTATAGCTAAATGGGAGTGCTTATTACTGGGGGAGATTAATGTTTAATATACTGTAATTGTATTACACTTTTGCAAAAATTAAGAAAAGCAATAACCCAATGTCCAGCATTTTATAAATGCTGGCTTACTGTCATCTAGGCCACCATCAGAAATCACAGGGCAGCGTAGTAGCTGTTGGCAGGACCCTTATGCCCAAGGGGGTCCCATTTATTAACCCATTGGGTATCTATCTCGGTGCAAAGCCCTGCCTACAATTAGAATGGGGACTCAATTTTAAAAAATGACCCATGGATGCCACAACCAGATCTGCCATAGTCACGCCATGATACAAACACAATGCACCTACATTTTGCCCACACTCTCACAAGCCCTGCCCCCTTCAATACCAGGTAACACACTGTTACATCTATTGGGGGCCCCTCTGCTATGGGAGCCCTGACTGCTATACCCCCTGTACCCCCTGATGGTCCTGACTGTAATTATGAATGTTTTTTACGCAGGACTGCCCATTGGCAAGGTGAAGCCTTATTGCATTTAGTGAGGCCAAAACATTATAAAAAAGTCTTCACTAAATTGCATGCACTTCAACCCCAACATCCTTCTGGTGCCAAAGGGACCCCCTAAAAACTGAACAAAAATATATTCTTGATCTGGAGACTTGCCTGTTGGGCCTTGTAAATGACTTATTCCTGAGGAATAATGTACATACCTTGGTAAGAACCCTTTTCTTTTGAGCTAGAAAATAATAATAATGTGCTGAATGGCCCCATTCCTCCAAAAAATCTGCATGGCTAGAATGTGTCAATCAAATGCTCCCTCTGATTAAACTTACCTATGAAACCTTGGGACAACCAACCCAGCTTGACAGGATATAGGGCATTGCATTGGAAATGCATTTACTATTGTTGGTGCAGTTGTGTAATACATCTCAAATTTGTTACCTATAGAACTTATATACTGATATTGTAATATTGGATTACTGCTGTATCTATATCAACAGCAGTAATGTATCCTTATATACAGTATATATCCTTAAGGGCACCATCTGATTCCTTTGTAGAAGCCACATGCCCTTGGTGAATATTCTGTTTTGCACTGCGGATAGAACATTCTGCAGCTCCAGGCTCACTTTAGATGCACTCGTTGAGATATTCTATGGCAGGGATTGGGTTCAGAGTTGTGCCCTAAGCAGGAGTAGAACTTGGTTTCCATTGTGTCCAACCATATTCCAGCGCAGAAGTCAAGTGTCTGAATCCTTTCTCACCACCACCAAACATGCACTGGGCAGTCAGGATTCAGACGGGCGCTGTTGAGTTGTTAAAACTTTCCTGACAATCAGAAGCGTTTGAATAAATCAAAAGACAGATGGGAACTTCTCAGGATTCACCAGTTTGAGCCTCGGTAAATCAGCCCGCATAATGTGAGTGCAGCTTTGCAGGCAGAGCCCCCTTGATTTATAACCCTGCGTGGAATACAAGTGGCTACCTACTGTCAGTATAGCTGGTGTTGCACAGATTTGCTGCCTGGGGATCTTTGTGTTACTTTAGCTCTAAAGACCCCTCTTGTGGGACTGAACACACAGTGACGCATGTTTGTGTGACCTGTAAAATCAGCCAGTAACCAGTAACTCTGTGCCAGCTGTGCCCATTATAGGGGAATTATATCTACATAATAAGCGTGCTATTCATTTTCCCTTTACAAATAGACTCCACCGCGCTATCCTAGAACATTCTATAAATACCCAAAACTTAAAGGCACACTTTCATAAATAAATTAATTGCAAAATGTTATTTATATATCAGTGTAACATTTGTGCATATGACGTCTTTAATTTATAATCATCTTCAGTCACTTGAAGTCAAGAAATTTGCATTAGAAGGTGTGTTTGATAACACTGGGGATAATTATCAATGGTGATGTTGGCCATAGCAACCAATCAAAGCGTTGCTTTTGTTTTCTAACTTGTAGGTGACTGGTCAAATCTGATTGTTGATTGGTTGCTATGGACAACATCACTGGTGTTATTTATCTCCAGTGTTAGTAAGCATGTCCCATAGTAGTTTACTAACCCATCAGCAGAAAATTCCAAGCAGGCTTCTTGCCTCTGCATCATGCAGCAATTTAAATGGTAAAACCGTAATATAGAATATACATGAAGTTGTTTATATAACAACCGCCAGTGATGATCAGAGGTTTTTTGCTCTTTACAAACTGCCATTTGGGTCTATTTATATTGCCATAGGTCTTGGCTCTCTGTTTTGGAAATCTGCGATTACTCCCATGAATACAATGATGACTGCATCAGTCAGGGCTGTATTGGTAAGCGGCGGCATGGGGGTGGCATGTAGTCGCCCCACCAGTGACCTGTTACTTGCGTGTCATTCAGATTTGCAAGTTAGGGAGTGGCAGAAAATGCAAGGGGGGCATGTGGCAGTAAGGACAGGGCAGCCTGTGTCTGACAAAATCTGGATTATACGGTTTCCCCCATTTTAGCCAATTTCCCCGTCTTTTATATAGCGGTTTCCCAAATTTTACTACACATTTTTGTCCCCTTAAATGCCTGCACAAAGGAACTCTGCCAACTGAACTGTCATATAATTCTCCCCCCAAATCTCTTACTTTTCTATTTGACCACCATTTATTCCTCTAACAGCACTCAAGCCAGCCATCTTGGGACAGTTTATTATGTTATAGGTATGCTCACCCTGCACCCTGTCACCATAGAAACCGACAGGGTTGGAGTGGGGTCTGCAACTGGGGCTGCTACCCCAGGGGCCCCCACACCCCCTCAGAGACTCATTCCGAGGGTCACAAGGGGCAGTGAGTTTGGTGCAAGACTGGTGCTTATTCTACCGAAGTCTATGGCAGAGCCAGGATTCAGAGCACTGGTGGTGCACGTGGAACGCCAAGACACTGTTGGAACAGGCAGTCACATGTTCTTTAATAAGTAATTGACATTTAAGGGTCCTTAATAAAGTTCCCTTACTTAAAAAAAGGAAAATGGGGGTTCTACTGTGTACTGTTAAGTTCTTCTAGGTGCACAAAGGGTTAGCTTTCGTACTTTCTGCTTTCGTACTTTCTACACTTTTAATGTATATACCCACCTAAACCCATAACGGCTAGGTATATTTACTAACCGGCAGAAATGTATATAAGGGTTGGAGGTTATTAATATAATTATGGGGAGCAGCTATTTCCTGAACACTTAAACCGTTTTTTCTTTCCATAAATACACTGTAAATATGTAAATATATAACTATAATGATATAGTGAGCTATTTTATGTCAAAAGAACTGGCACATCTATAATTGCAGATGCCCGTGTCGCTTAATATTGGAAAACAACACTGAAGAATCTCATATAATTGATTTAACTTTCTCGCGTCGCATCAAACAGTTATTTTAAAATTTAAATAATGTATTTTATACAGTTAAAGATTAATATTCGCCCCAGTAATTGCCACTTCATCTCTCCGCGGCGTGCTGAGTTTAGATGAATTCAATTTGGGCACGAGCAAGTAGGTAATTTAGGAGCAATCAATCAGAGACAGAAACCACATGAAACATTTGTAGCGAGCATTCTCCAGCTCTGTAGAAATGAAGGCAATTAATGAAGCACTGGGGCTTTTTTTTTTAGTAAGATATAAAATTATAATGTCCATTGTTAATTCTTTAGTGCGGACACTGTAGGGTAGATGTTATATGTCTGAAAGAACTTTCTAATAGCTTTATTTATTGGCCTGTTGATCAGATGTAAATAAAAAGAGAATGAGACTACAGGTATTGGAAACCCTTCATGGTTAAATGATTCCCTTTTCTCTGTAATAATAAAACAGTACCTGTACTTGATCCCAACTAAGATATAATTACCCCTTATTGGGGCAGAACAGCCCTATTGGGTTTATTTAATGGTTAAATGATTCCCTTTTCTCTGTAATAATAAAACAGTACCTGTACTTGATCCCAACTAAGATATAATTACCCCTTATTGGGGGCAGAATAGCCCTATTGGGTTTATTTAATGGTTAAATGATTCCCTTTTCTCTGTAATAATAAAACAGTACCTGTACTTGATCCCAACTAAGATATAATTACCCCTTATTGGGGGCAGAATAGCCCTATTGGGTTTATTTAATGGTTAAATGATTCCCTTTTCTCTGTAATAATAAAACAGTACCTGTACTTGATCCCAACTAAGATATAATTACCCCTTATTGGGGGCAGAACAGCCCTATTGGGTTTATTTAATGGTTAAATGATTCCCTTTTCTCTGTAATAATAAAACAGTGCCTTGTACTTGATCCCAACTAAGATATAATTACCCCTTATTGGGGGCAGAACAGCCCTATTGGGTTTATTTAATGGTTAAATGATTCCCTTTTCTCTGTAATAATAAAACAGTGCCTTGTACTTGATCCCAACTAAGATATAATTAATCCTTATTGGGGCAGAACAGCCCTATTGGGTTTATTTAATGGTTAAATGATTCCCTTTTCTCTGTAATAATAAAACAGTACCTGTACTTGATCCCAACTAAGATATAAATAATCCTTATTGGAGGCAAAACAATCCTATTGGGTTTAATTAATGTTTTACTGATTTTTTAGTAGACTTATGGTATGGAGATCCAAATTACGGAAAGACCCCTTATCCGGAATACCCTTGGTCTCGAGCATTCTGGATAATGGGTCCTATACCTGTACAAGAAAAAGGGAATAGAATATTTACTTTATGTAAATGAACAGTATTTCTATATACAGGTATGGGACCTGTTATCCAAAATGCTGAGGACCTGGGGTTTTCCGGATAAGGAATCTTTCTGTAATTTGGATCACCATTTAGTCTGTTAAAAATAATTTCAATGTTACATAAACCCAATCGGATAGGGTTGCAGCTAATATGCATGTCCATGTAGCTTACTACCATGGTACAGAAGAACAGGAACAGCACCTCTTGTCTTTGTAGATTAAAATGCTTACTACCATCAAGTACAAGGTATTGCTTTAATATTACAGAGAATCAGGTAATAATTATAAAAAATTTGAATGATTTGTTTATAATTTGCTTATAATAGTGTAGGGACTCATAGGGTTAATAGCCCCTATGACTTAAAATCCATACAGGTTCAGTTCCCTTAGTTGCTGGGCAGAAGGGAATGTATGTTCATTTACATGTGTATGCTATTGGCTAGCAGGTAGGGTGACCATTTCCTGTCTCACTTTGATATAGTGCTGGGAATGGAGTGGCACTTCCTCTTTGCTTCCACCTGATGAACAGGTTAAATGCCTGGGCATGGCCCCAGTTAAGGTTGGGGAACAGGGCGCCATGAATGAGGCATTAGATAGTGGCAAGTGTAGCTCCCGTACCAGTACCAATCTAGGAGTGATAGGCTGTTTTGGTTGGGTTAGAAAAAGCAGTTCTGAGCTCCAACATAGGAATGGCATGTTGGAAGTATCTCTCCCAAGCCATATTACCTGTAGTTTAGGGATCCCAGTGGATAGAGGATCAGGATAGAGGAATTTCCTGAGGTTATCCAGGGCACTACTGGGTGTCACACAGGTGAAGTGAGATTCCTGCCAATCTGTCCTCAGGGGAGTGTCAGCTTGTGTTAAACTGTGCTGTGAGTAAACCCTGAGGGGGTTCAATGAACTCTTTCTGTTTTGTTGTTTGCAAGAACCTCTCGCACCCCTGTCTTTATTTTTCTGTATAGCAGAAGAGAGTTTTAGTTCCGCAACACCCTCACCTTCCTCTTCCATTTAGCGAAGGCCCATTCTGGGTGAGAGAGTCCAGTGTAACCCATGTTGAACTGGTACTATTACTAGAATGCGGTTATTGAGCCAAAATAAAGGTTACAATGGGCATAGCCATTAAGGAACTGACACTGTATTTATCCCCCCTTGTGTTCTGGGAGACAGCCAAGTAGTATTGCTGCCCAAGGCAATACTATTTGACCCAACACCCCTTTAAATCACCCCCTGTCAATTTGCACATGCAATCTCCCCCACCCCCACTGATGCTGCCCCCTCTCCATTGCTTGCAGGCTTGCTTCCTCACTTTCTCCCTTGCAACTATGCTGGAACTTCTAATTTCCTCTGAACTATGCCAAAGACATGTGCCTACCCCTAATTTCAGCCCTGGGTATTATACATACAATTGACCTAACTACAATGTTTTGGGGTTACTATGGCTAAAATCGGACCATCTGGGTCACTGGTGGAGTGTGCAAAGAGGTGGCAATGAAGGGGCTAGGGGCCAGCAGGGGTCTGATTCATGTTGAGGCATGGCAGAATGGAAATTAGGTGGTGCCAAAATGGACTTGTGCCAGCACCATTTCTAGCCTAAATGTTGATGAGGCCTTCCCGCCCACCCCCAAGTTAGTAAATGTTACAGTATAATGGCAGTTTGCTATTGGTACAGTCTACCATCACATGCAGGGAAAATGCTTGCCAATTGTGGTCTTAGGCCTGGGGTTTATTTACAGCAAGCAAACTGATGGGTACTGATATTCTCTTTTTAATAGGGAGGTTGGGTAAGTCATATGGCCCTTTATTGTGAGTTCTTGGCATTGGTATTTCACTTGGCTCCTTGGAGAATGCTTTGGAGTAAAGGGTTTTAACTGATTGGCTAGAATTTCCAGGAAAATTTTGGGAAAAATAAGCAAATATGCAATTAGGCAAATTCAAATTTAAAATTGCTTTTGTCATCTTTAGAGGTAGTGAAGGGTTTTATAGGAGCACTATTGTACATGTAACAAATATGAATCTAACATGAGAACATTTCCATGATAACTTGTGATTTAAGCCCCTAAGCTTTACGTTTGATTCACATGTTAATACGCACTTGACCTTCACCAATTGATTTTATGATATGTAAATGGACGTTTTTTATACACATAATAATTTGGTGCAATGACTGAACCAATGCTAATCAGCCCATGCCTGGATGATCACTGGGATAACTGCTCACTTTTATTCTTTCTTTTCCACGTACCATTATTTTGACTTCAGGCTTCTATTTGGAAATGTCCAGTTGCAGTGGCTCTTGTTACTCTGCCTTGTAGTACTGTCACTGCTGCCTTGTAGTACTGCCACAACCCTGTTTATTCAGGTATATGGTACCTACTGCATGTTTGCTACATGACTCTAATGCGGGTGGAGCCATTATAGTTAAGGAACATCTGGGGAGGTAAAGGTTGATTATCTAGGCGTTTGTCCACTAGTGCAACAAAAAACAGAATTTGTGCCCAACTATGCATATAAAACACCTGGGGTTACAGCATAGGTCCCCCTAGGATCATTTAGTTCACAGTGCATAAAAACTAACCAAGGGCACACATACTGTACATGTTAGGCCACATCAGCCATCTTTTACTCCCATACTACTTCCTGTTACATTTAGAGCTGCATTATTTCCTGTCAGGTGATCGCTGAAGGAGCACACAGCCCATCACAAAATGGTGGCTTAAGGTAAAAGGTGCAAATGGGCAATATTTACTGATAATTCAATACTGGGGAGCACTCACCAGATAGGTTAAACTGCAACTGGCTGCACTGTGCTACTACGTCTCCAAGCACCCCCCGATCCAGGAGCAACTTTAGCCAACATCCATAGAATGTAGACTGAGCACCGGAAACATCTTTCCATTAAAAAATTGCTTTTATTCGGTCCATTAAAACCATCACAGAGTTTTACACCTACAGCTTAACGTGTTTCACGGCTTCTCACAACTTCATCAGAAGCTACTAATGAAGTGGCGATAAGCCATGAAACGCGTTAAGTTGTAGGTGTAAAACTCTGTCATGTGATGTGTTGGTTAAGTATTCATTCTGGGGGTATAGTTTTCCTTTAATTTTCCAAGCCTTAAACCTTGTTGGATCAGTGCAAGATTGGATAACATAACATGGCTCCTGAAGGGTAGGATTTGAAGAATAAATTGCATGAATAAGTAGGATTAGGTTGAGGTTAAATAACATGATTCAACCTCTATAATCCTTAACAAACTCTTCATATGTTTTTCCTATTTGTTAGTGAAAGGCATGTAGAAGTCAAATGAAACAAGGGCAACCTACCTTATAACAAGTGATGAGTGAATCTGTCCCGTTTCAATTTGCCAAACAATTTGTGAAACTATGGAAAAATTTGCAAAATGCACGTGCCTATTTTGACATGACCGCGCCCTTTTCTGAGTTTTTTCAAAACAATTCACCAATGCCGAAATGTGGAAATTCAATGGGAATTCATGCCTGGCAAAAAATTCACTCATCACTACTTATAACCTCTAAATATATTCTTCACTCCAGTGCTACTAGAGAAGAATAAGGTGTGAATATAGTGGAGTCCAGCTGTTATTGTCTATAGCACTAGTGATACAGTATAGCATGGCCATGGCAAACAGGAACCGTTCTCTTTAGAACACCATTAATGCCTTTAATGAAGCAGCTTAGGCTGATGCCACACGTGACGTATTTATGCTGCGTATTTTCTAATTCTCTCGGCGGCTGAAAAACGCACGATATCATCATCCATAGAAATAACTTGAAAAGACTCGAAGGAAACCACACAATGCATAAATACGCTAGAAAACGCCTTACCATGGATTTTTTAAACGTTTGCCGAAATACGCCGTTATTTGCACAGCAACCTATTCCCTTGTATACACAAAGGCAGCTGCCAGACCTAGTGGAAATACGCAGCGTTTTTTACTATTTCGCACTATTAGCACCATGGGAAACGGGATTTGCTACGTCACCAGTACTAGGCTGAAAAACGCCATAGTCAGGGGCTGTGTGGCTTGTGCGGCGTTTTTAGGCTGAGAAAATATGCAGAGTAAAAACGCCACGTGTGGCATCAGCCTTAGATCCTTATCAGGACTCATGGTTCAAAAGTCTTACAGACCATAGCATAGGATTGTCCCCCCATAGCTGGTAGAAGGTTGCATTGACTTCAGGAGCAGCTGAAATTGCTAAAAGGCTGTTTTTCCTGGAAAAATATGCAGCTGCTCCCATACATTAGCATTTGCTCTCCCACATCTTTCACTCCACATTATTGTTTAGATTATAAACATCCGTTTACTGTGTTCAATAATGTTGTGACACAGCAGCATCAATAAGGTACTGGCAGGAGGCAATAAGCCTCTTCATGTGGAATTTCGGTAAGAAGGCAACTGATTTGTTCATTATAAGCGGATAAATGCCGACTACATACATCCATATTATAACCTTTTCATTCGCAGCAAATGTGTCTATCATTTCAGCGTCTATTTCTAGACAGGGCACAGGTGTTCCATATGCATTAATAATCCAGGTCACATGAAGAAATAATAGAGGGCTGACCTAAGTCTTGTTATTAATGTCATAGCTTTAAATTGGAAATATGCTATCCAATATTGCATAAGGAAGGCCACAAAAATAGCAAGGAAAAAAAATGAGCACCATTTACATTTACTCATAGATACTGTAGACAGAGAGAGAGAGAGAGAGAGATGATAGATAGATAAATAGATAGATAGATAGATAGACATTGATAATAGATAGATAGATGATAGATAGATAGACGTAGATAATAGATAGATAGATAGATAGATAGACAGACAGACAGACAGACAGACAGATAGATAATAGATAGATAGATAGACGTAGATAATAGATAGATAGATAGATAGATAATAGATAGATAGATAGATGATAGATAGATAGATAGATAGACAGATAGATAGATAGATAGATAGATAGATAGATAATAGATAGATAGATAGATAGATAGATAGATGATAGATAGACAGATAGATAGATAGATATTTATATAGATAGACAGATAGATAACATTTTAAATTTATTTGAATTGAACTATTCAATTTACAAATTCGAAAACTGATGAATAAGCCTCTCAGGGTATAGCCAGACCCCGAACTTAAAGAAGAAGGAATGACATTTTGGGATTTGATTGCCAATAAATTTGTCACAATAGTGCAAGCTAAAACACAATATTTATTCTGTAGAAAGATTTACCATACCTGAATAAACAGCCCTAGAAGTTTGCTCTATTTGTTTAAGATAGCAGTTGCCATTTTAGCTTGGTCTCAGTAGCAGCTCTGGCTGCTGGTAGCTCAGATTACAGAGCACAATTGGGAGGGGGAGAGAAAGATGATGGGAGGGGGAGGAGGAGAAGGGAGGGGGAGAGAGGAGATAGGAGCAAACTGAGCAGACCTGTACCGTGCCCTGAAGGATTTTTCTGAGAGAAAGAAGGCTGACACAGATGTGTACACAAAAGAAGAATAGGAATTCTGAGTTTCTTTTGATAGAGGACTCACAGCTTTTCTGAGAGTGCTTATCGCTGTATTTACATAAACCTTTCTGATACGGCTTACTTCATTTTTACCTTTCCTTCTGCTTTAAGTGATCTTTGAATGAGCACACTTTTTCACCCCTTAGTGCTCTTGCACTTCCATCCGGAGTTTATATAAATGCATTTCCTTTAAGAACAGATGGGTACCAGCTACCATGGTTGTGCTGCTATTGCTGGCTAGGTTAGTTGAAGTCAGGTAATGCAGATGGAGCAATATTTATTTAAACATTTGGCTCAGGTAGTTCCATAATGCAATGCATGTCAAAAAGAGCTTGATCCATTTGTTTATTGAGGTGGTCACCTCAAGTCCTACTCTTGGAGGCCTTCAACTTAGGCATGATCATCACTTGCTGCAGTCTGGGACAAAGTAAAACAATGAATTTAGAGTTTTGCAAAATAAGGGGGAGTCTGACCCCCTTTATTCCTCTGTACCTATAGTAACCACCTTTGGTGATCTGGTTTTTTTTTTGCCCTCCCAATCTTTAGTTTTATATTGTATTATACTAATAGGGTAAAATAATTCTCACTACACATTATGAACTGATCATTGCAAGTACTGCTCTACACCTGAGGGGTAACTGAGACCAGTGTAACAAGGCCAGGGCATCACCCCTCAGAATCAGGCTTTCAGGGAGATTTATATACATATACTGTATCATGTAAACTGATAAATGAAGTATTTGATGGTGTAGAAGTAGTGAAACTATTCAGCGTGAGATTTAGGAATATGTCTGAAAGCTGACCTACTTCTATTTAATTATTATATTAAATCAGCCATCAGGTACAATGCAATTTTTATGCTCATTAATTCATATTCCCAGAACATTTTTCAACTTTTATTGCAGGCTGGAAACCAAAAACACTCATTTTGTTGGAAATGTTATATCTTTTGTCCTACTTTTTTTTTTTTTTTACTGGGAAACTACTTCCACCAAAGTTGTGGAAAGAGCTTACCTCTAACACACTTTCTGCCAATCTCTTGCCACATAGTTAAGAACAAGGCAAGGGTTATTGTAATGGACTGTTTGATCAGATGGCACAAATAGCAGGTCATGTTTTGCCTTAGTTTTGCTGTTTGTTTAGTTAGAAATATATGTTTTTACAGAAGCTTTATGTGGATTAGTTTTACAACTTTTATAGTGTTGGTCAACCAAGACACTCCTTTGTAACTGCTTCAGGCTATGATCCCTCAGCCACATTTGTTCTCAGTGAGGGAATGCTAAGAAGATATTGCTGCCAATTGTCCAGTGCTGAATATTGGCCAGCAAGATCATTCATCATTTCACTATGACCGTATGGATATAAGTAATAACACCTCAATGGCTTGACCACCAAGCTGCCAGGGCTTCATTTGCCTGGTAACATAACATCTCAGCTAGATGGAAAATGTGGCCCTTGCATTGCTTGGAGAATATTGATAGCTGCTATGTTGGAAGGTACCACCATGTCTCATCTTATGCCTACAGATCCAATGGCATTGGATGTTCCCAAGCGTTAGCATTGTCAGAATATATCTTCATTTTGTTGTGTACCATTCATGTTGTATTAGTCATTTCAGGGGAAGTGGGTAAGAAGTGACATCCTTTGATTTATAGGTTCTAACTAACACTTTGCCATAAGAGTACTAAGAAATATCTGCCAATTCTTCAGTTGCAGTCATTTCTAATCTATATGTGGCAACATACAACTCAAATCTGCTGGACAAAAACATAGGGGTGCTGCAAGCATCTGTAAATGTATTTTTATACTATACAGCCCCCTTACGTTACATTGTTTGTTAAATAAACTTGATTTGGGTCTAAAGATTTTTTTCTTTTAGAAGACCCAAAAGGGGATTGAAATTGGTCATATCAATTTCCTTTTTCCGTAGATACAAAGCTGATATACTTTTTTTTTTCTTTGTTACCACAGTTTCAGTATGAACTAGAAAAGCAGAATTTTTGGCTAGTGTATAATGTGTTAAGGTCCATACTGAATAGTTATGTCATAGCATGTACTGTGAAATCACAAAGTGTCTTGTCGTTCCCATTGTGCATGAATATCAATAGGGTAAATGAATAATAGACTTTATGCTCAGAGTCTCCCTTCACATTAATTCAGTAATATCTCCATGTTCCGTTCCCTGTTCCGAGCCCTTAGAACATTCCTCCTCTTAAAACCGTGCAGGCTTGCATAATCGCCACCTTTAAGGGCTTTCTGATAAGTCACCTGTCAGGAAGCTTTTAAGAAAAAAACTTACACTTTCAAACAACCTTATATGCACTACAAGCTTTCCCTTTCCACTCCAAAATTCTGTTTAAACTGTAAGCTCTTCAGGGCAAAGAAACGGACTTCCTAATGTGACTTCTCACCTATTCATTTATGGGAAAAAACACTTTCTTAATCAGCAAGGGAAATTGCCTTGACTCTCATGTTATAGCTCTGCCTATTGATCAGCATTATCAGCAGTTTTGATAAACAGCTTTAGACCTATAAGTGTTCGCTGAAGGCTCTCTGTATGCTAGCAGTGTTTACTATAATAAATGTTCATTTTGTGCCTATACTGAAAGATAAACATACCTCCACATGTGTTTTTTTGTGCCACAATTCAGCAGTGATATACTGGAGAATAATTGTCCTGCGGTGTCCTTTGTATTATACTAAAGGTTATTTGTGCACCTGAGGGACATAAGGAAATATACAGAAGACTTATAAATGGAAACTCAATTTTGTCTCTATATGTCCATTTTCTTTGTAAGCTTTCAAATTCAGGAACAATATTTTGCTGACAATACAGGTAAATTGTGGGGTTTGACTGTATGGGCAATTGACACCTTATGGTATTGCTTTCTGAACTTATTGGTCATTTAGTGAGTGTGAATGGTTATTTGCTGTGCAGGATACACCTGGCTCTATATTTTGATATACATATGTGTTAGGCCCTTTAGCAGGGAAGATCTGTACCCCCAAAGATGCCTCCAGTAGCCCCCCATCTTCTTTTCTGCTGATTCCCTGCACATGCTCTGGGCACCTTTCCATTATGTTTCTATAATCTTCTACAACAACTACACTTATCTTCTTAGGGCTGTGGCAGACGGGGAGATTAGTCACCACGTGACAAATCTCCCTTGTTGCGGGAATCTCCCCGATTCTATAGCTCCCCAGCTAGAATGTAAATTGCCAGTGGGATGGCATACGCCGCACCGCGTATGCCATCCCACTGGCGATTTACATTCTAGCCGATGGGATGGCATATCGGAAAGGTCTATGTAAATACAGCCATAAGCACTCACAGAAACGCTGCACTGAGTCCTCTGTCAAAAGATTTGTTGTCTCTGTTTTCCTGTGCCAGAGACACGCAGCTTTCTCCTCTCTCCCCTCTCCTGCTCCCCCCTCCCTCAAGAATGCTAAGAACTCACTCCCCCCCCTTTGGATTGTGGATCTGAGCCAATCAGCAGGAAGCTTCCTCATAGTTTTACTAACTGAGCATGTACACAGGTCTTGGTGGAGGAGCGAGGCATTATGGGAACTTTCTTTACACAGCTCAGCGTTTTTTCTTCCTATGAGGCTTCTGATCATCTGAACGGGAGAAATATGGGGAGAACTGAAGGTATGCCTGCAGCTTGAGATTAACTCTTTATTAGCCTTTCCTTCTCCTTTAATGCTGTAGCGATGCATTGTGGGTTTACTTTTTTCAATACTAAGCGGATCAATGAAAAAAAAAAACGGCTTTGAATCTACAAAACGGATTACAACTTGAGCGAAATGACAGATTTATAACAAAGTTTAAAGGTATGTCTTTCCTTGGTCATATTATTGACTTTATGTCCTTTAACAGCAGCCCAGAGAACACTGAGCATGTGCAGTGCCACTGGCATTCAATAAGTGCCCTAACAAGGTCAAAGATGGGGACAACTTTGAAGTTATTGCTCCTTGCTGTTATAGGGCTGCTGAACCTCTGACCTAGCCAAGTCCATACAGTTTTTCTAGCCATTTCTTTTTCTATTCATTTGTACAGTTAGACAATATGCCAACCCAAAAATGATACTGTAGTATGACATGCCGTCCCCAAGAGAGATCATATGCTGCATGGTTATTTTAATGCAACGTTTGCTTTTTGTTCCTGCTGAACAGTCTCCATTAAAGTGAAAGTGTTCCAGGCTTGAAAGAACACCATTTATACACTGTGTGATTCTGACATATTTCAGAAGATTAGAGATGGCTATGAATTGATAGCCATTGATCAGCCATTCTCAGATATGTCAGGGAAAAGTGCATGGGCAGCTGAATGAACTGAGCTGAAAACTTTTAGTTAGAAGTGGCAGGAGCAGCCTGATGAGCAGCCATTAAACTACTCGCCTAGAAATTGCTTCAGATTAAATTCAATATTCCAATGCATTTACACTATTAATAACCCTTCCTTGCTCACAAAAACACAAAACTACAGTTTCTGGCTACTTTGGAATGTAAAGTTCATGTCTCACATATAGTTTTAGGCTTTAGTGATTCCACTATGGACGTAACAGCCTAATCACTCCACAAAAAGCAGTAAAACCTTAAAAAAAAAAAAAGAGAATATGAGAAAAAACATGGAGAAAATGCCAATTGACTCCAATGCATCTGACACAAAAGTGGTGATAAAAGCCATTTTTCAATTGTCAATTGTGAAATAGGAAAGTTTTGCTCATGGCTAGTGGCAATGCAATCTGTAAGGGATGTGAGCCCTCGCATGTGTTGGAGGCCAAGGTGTTGTGAAACTGTAACTCACAATAAGGAAGAACACAATGGTTCTTGAACTTAAACAGTAACTTTTTTATTTAACAGATCATCATAGGAGTATTAACAGACAACAGTGCAGGTCTCTTATATGACAGGTCAGACTAATATTCACAATACTTGGTCACAATGACTCTATTCCCACAGGGCACAATGGGTTACCCCAGCTTTCAGGTTATACTTCTCCCCAGTGGAACCTAGGCGATTCACTATCTAGCCCTAGGTCTGAGCCAGAGCTGCTCACTAGTTAACCCTAACTATTTGTTATACATAGTGCGACCTATAACAGAACTAGCCTGGCCTGTCTGGGCCTACCTTGATCCCAAGTTCCACTTATTCTTTCTGCCTGCCTCCTATCTATCACAAAATGGCCTCCTTCCACATGACTGCTAAGCTTTTTATATTATAACACAGTGCCACCTAATGGTCAAAATGTAGAACTGTAAAGGTCATGCTATGACCCAGGAAAAGGGACTTACTTCTCATTATACAGGTACGGGATCCCTTATCCGGAAACCTGTTATCCAGAAAGTTTAGAATTACGGAAAAGCCATCTCCCATAGACTCCATTATAAGCAAATAATTCTTATTTTTGAAAATAGTTTATTTTTTCTCTGTAATAATAAAACTGTACCTTGTACTTGATCTCAACTAAGATATAATTACCCCTTATTGGGGGCAGAACAGCCCTATTGGGTTTATTTAATGGTTAAATGATTCCCTTTTCTCTGTAATAATAAAACAGTACCTGTACTTGATCCCAACTAAGATATAATTACCCCTTATTGGGGGCAGAACAGCCCTATTGGGTTTATTTAATGGTTAAATGATGCCCTTTTCTCTGTAATAATAAAACAGTACCTGTACTTGATCCCAACTAAGATATAATTACCCCTTATTGGGGGCAGAACAGCCCTATTGGGTTTATTTAATGGTTAAATGATGCCCTTTTCTCTGTAATAATAAAACAGTACCTGTACTTGATCCCAACTAAGGTATAATTACCCCTTATTGGGAGCAGAACAGCCCTATTGGGTTTATTTAATGGTTAAATGATTCCCTGTTCTCTGTAATAATAAAACAGTACCTGTACTTGATCCCAACTAAGATATAATTACCCCTTATTGGGGGCAGAACAGCCCTATTGGGTTTATTTACTGGTTAAATGATTCCCTTTTCTCTGTAATAATAAAACAGTACCTTGTACTTGATCCCAACTAAGATATAATTAATCCTTATTGGAGGCAAAACAATCCTATTGGGTTTATTCAATATTTAGACTTAAATTATGGAGTTATGGAGATCCAAATTACGGAAAGATCCCTTATCGGGAAACTCCACGTCCCGAGCATTCTGGATAACAGGTCCTATACCTGTATTAAGGATCCCTTATAGCTGTCTAAATAACTAGGTGACTGCCGGTGCAAAAGGGGCATTATTCATCAGTCCCCTACATATATAGTTATACCTAAGGTTTTAACTGTACATTTTCTTTTAGGCTATTATTTGTTAAAGTTTTTTTGGCAGAGGTTTATATTTTAAAGGGGAACTGTGACCTAGACATAAAAAAAGCTGTATTATAAAAGTCCTTTGCAAATTAAATACAAAACCCAAATTCTTCATTTTTTTTTATTAAAATACCAGTACCTGTTATAAAGGTTTTCAAAAATCTGAGCTGTCAATCATATATCACCTGACCCACCTCAGGCAATGCCTAGAGAATGGTCACTGATGGCCTACACACTATAGAATCTGTGTTGCTGCCTTTGACTAAAATCAGCAGCCCATTATTTGTGATCTTATGCTCAGCAGTGTAATGTAAGAAGTGAGAATATAAGATTATTGTCTCCCGATACTTGGTCACACTCCTTCAGCTGTAATTAGCATCTTTTGCTACCCTGCCAGGAGAAGCTGTCAATACTGTGAAACAAACACAGGGTTATTTATAGGTAAGAAAGCAAAGGCTGTTTGACCTATTTACAGTTGGATAAAGTGTTGGTAACACATAAATAATATAAATGCTCTGCGGTTAATAATCTACCAACAACAGTGACTTGTTGGATAAACAGGATAAAACCATGTGTCTTCTCAGGGGGGTGGTTAGGGGACACCTCCTCTCATTAATGAAACCCTCCATTCTGGTTATCTGGTTATGCTCCTAGGTGGAGCCAACTGTTGGCTGTGCTTTCTAGCAACACTGTTATTGAATATTGCTCATTTAAAGGATTCCCTTACAGCAAGAGACAACCTGCATTAGCCTTCTTTAGCAAGAGACAGCATAGGGAGAGCCATTCCCATACTGGTCAATGCAATGACCATATGGATGCCAGAGAGAAGAAAGACCTCCAGACTAATACTAATAGCATCACTTTACACATTATCCAGAGAAGAAGGCCTGGCTAGGGAAATCTAATTTAAAATACTTACTAGGATCAATAATCATTATGGTGGGTAGAGATCTGGCATATTGTATACACAGGAAAAATACTGTACCTGTCCTCAAATGGAGTGTGTAGTATTCTTGCTCCATGTATAAAGCATTAAACTATCATCTTGTAGATTGTAAGCTCTTTTGGGCAGGGCTCTCTTCACCTCTTGTATCGGTTATTGATTGCTTTATATGTTACTCTGTATGTCCAATGTATGAAACCCACTTATTGTACAGCGCTTCGGAATATGTTGGCGCTTTATAAATAAATGTTAATAATAATCATGATCACCCCCTGTTGGACATGCTTTCAAGGTGCGCAGGGATGTAGACTGCCTTGAATTCACATTACATGAAAATGATGTAACACATGGCAATATACAGAATTCTTTCTCATGCAAAAGGTTTGTGTTAGAAAGTAAGTATATTGTCTGGTTCAAGAATGAATATATGAATGTAATGGATTTCAAAGGTGTTTATAACTTTACTACTAACAAACAAGGGAAAGTTGTTCCTTGTAATCTCAGGTGGAGGTAGGTGGGGGTGCAATGAGGCTGTGACCAGACTCATACAGACAAAGACAAGAGGTCTGTGCATTAAGCTACTAAAATGCCCTCCCCTTTCTACAAAACAATTGTCCATATATTGCAATATATTCAAGTTGGCCAACTACATCAAAGCCATCTCTGGTCTGGCCATTCCTACACCCACTTTTATATGACTCATTAGAAATTCTACTGTTTCATTATACATCTTACACGGGGACTGAGTGTAGCCTGTAACTTGCTTGCTTTCAAGGTTAAAACTCCAAAATACTGTAGTTGCCCTTTGTATTGGCCACCATTGGGATCACCTGACTGTAGCTGTGCTTACCACTAAATTGTAAACCATTAGGTAAGGGGTGCAATGAGGCTGTGACCACAAAATTCAGTAGTTTTAACTGAAATGCAACCTAAAGGTTTATAATAAAGAGGTGAGCACAACTTTTCTTGATTGCTATAGTTTATACGGGAGCAGGACCCAAGGATAGTGCTGCTGTTTAAGTGTCCATATGTAGGATATGGCCCCAAATCCAAATAGGTAGGGTCTTGAAATTCTTTGTTATTTAGAGCGTCTTCTTAGCAACTTACACACCCTAAGGGCTGTGGCACACAGAGATTTGTCGACTAATTTCCCCGTGTGTCACAGCCCTAAAGGTTCCCATGTGTGTGCCGTGGGCACCATACACTATTTGATCATGAGCAGGGAGCCAAGTCCAACACTTAGGGGCCTATTTATTATGTTGTGTAAAATGGAATTCGCCTAAAATAGCTGTAAATAGCTGTGTAAAATAACTGTAGAAGCTTGCCGTTGAAACGTTAGATTTTTACTATTTTACGTAAGTTTCGGCAGAAGAAAAGAACGTAAAAGTATTATGCCAACTTTACGCAGTTTTTTACTTGGCGATGTGTGCCGAATTTGGTCACTGTTTTTTTACACAGCACAATAAATCTGCTCTTTAAAATGCAGAGGGCAAACTGGGCATAACAGCACTACACTTATACTGCCCTCATACACCAAGAATGGCTTAAAGCTTTCATTCCCTTTTAACCCAAACACTTTATATATATATATATATATATATGGAGACTGGGTAGGCCTTGATGGTATGGAAAAGTTAAAGATACCCAGAAAAACTGTGATATTTCTTGTTTGCAAGTGTCCAGGCACTACTTTACATATGTTGAACATCCCTTTATAATCCCAGGAGAGTTTCTCTGTGCAAAGCCTCAAAGCAAAGCTCTGGTAGAAAGCTCCCTAGTCTCAAGCATAAGGAAAATATTGCTTTCACCTCAAAAGATGCAAATAGGAGTTTTACACCTTACGAGTGCATCCTGAAGTATCCGACATAAAGCTTGGTTTTAGATGTTATATGTTACCAAGGCAACTGCCAGTCCCCAATGCTTCTCCCCCTAATAGAGGGAAAGCAAACACAGGCTCCCAGGTGTGTGTATGTGAGTGTGGCTGTCATTCCGTGCATGTCATTTATGGTGGGGACATTTGTCGAATGACCTCGTCGGTCCTTGGGCGATCGTCTCTTTCTTTAACGCATGGCTGTCTCTCTGTGTAAGAGTGATAACAAGCATACGGATAATCCTGACAGGCCTGAGAGTTTATCCGTCTGCCACTTCTGGCCTCTGCTGGCACAGACAGGAGGCATTTGCAGACACTCTCTTTCTCCCTCTCTCTCTCTCGCTGCCTTTCCCTGACTGACAGTAGCTCTCTTAATGTAGTTCAATGGCTTTCCAAGGGAATCCTGTGAGAAGAGCACTGTAAGGGGCTGCCGTGGTCAGACCATGACTGACTCTAACTCACCATGAACTTGGAAGGTCTTGAGATGATAGCTGTTCTTATCGTCATTGTGCTCTTTGTCAAATTGCTGGAACAGTTTGGGCTCATTGAAGCAGGTTTAGAAGGTAAGAGAGTCATTTATTTAGTCACTTGTCTGGTCTTCTCCCTGCTGTGCTTTCTACTTGTTGGATTGTAAGGCTGCTCAGTTCCTTTTTTACTACAGTATTTTGTTATTTTTTTCATTTAGATTGAGGGTTTGGATATAAAAAAGATACAATTTTATTATAACAGTGATGGGATGTTTAAATCAATGATGATGTAAGTTCATGATGATGTAAGTGAAGCACAATAAGAAAAGCATTCTATGTATACAGCAGCTGTAGTTGCCTATAGCAGGCACAGGCAGCCACTGACTCTATGGATGTCATTACACTACAAATCCCAGCATCCTTCTACAGCCAAAGGCTATTGGTGAGTTCAGGTTATTTAATGCCAACAGCATTGTCATTATCCTAAGTGCTGAATTTAAGCAACTTACTAATAATACAATGTGAACATGATATAGTGCTTTTGTTATATAGGTATAGAATTAATTATCCGCAAACCGGTTATCCAGAAAGCTCAGAATTATAGGAAGGCTATCTCCCATAGACTTCATTTTAATCAAATAATTACATTTTTTAAAAATGATTTCCTTTTTCTTTGTAATAATAAATCAGTACCATGTACTTGATCCTAAGACACAATTAATCCTTATTTAAGGCAGAACAATCCTACTTTAGTAGACTTGGAGAGCCAAATGAAAGAAAGATTCTTTATCTGGAAAACCCCAGGTCCCGGGCACTCTGGATAACAGATCCCATACCTGTATAGTATTTTTGCAGCCCTATTTACAAACGTACAACTGCACTACAAAAAGAAGGTGAATATTTCTGCAAAGGAAAGCTTTTGATGACTTTCAATAAGCCACTGGCTTGCTCTCCAGTCTGATCTTTAATTCATTCAGATAAAAAGCTGCTTTCCCTTTCATTATTCTCAATCAGCAAAGTTCAGAGTGAGCACCTTGCAACCGGCTCATTACTAATCACGTTTCAGCACTTACCTGCGGAAAAGATTCAATCACAAGCAAAGATGATCCCAGTACCATGCTGACAGGTTCATATAACATTGCCGGGCTTTTTCTTTGGCATCGCTTGAAGCCAGCCGACTGTAAATATCATTCTACTTTAACCCTGTCCTTCCATGTTTAGCTCCTGAGCTACGGGGATCTTCCAACTCTTTCATGTTTGTCATGCAGTTTTATTTTAACCTCTATGTTTGCTTTAACAAAAAAAAAGTTAACATTGCAACTGAATGATATTGCTCTCTGGTAGGCAACAGGTTAACAGCAAACACTGATGTACTTTCAAATACATACAAATGGATTCAACATCAGTAGCATCACTTTTTGGATTCCAACCAAAACTTTAATGAGACATTTGAGCAAACACAAAAGTAAATCTGAATTCTAATTTGCTAATTAAAACCTCTGTGCAATTTTCTTGATGCAACAAAATGATTTCTTGCTTGAGCAAAAAATTGTTGTAATGGGTCTCTTATCCCTCATACAATGTAAATATACTCTAGAATATACTCAGAATGCTGGGGACACGGGGATGGATGGGAAAATGGCTTGCCATTGGATAAACTGTCTGGCAAGTTTATTTATCCACTGGGCCACTGGCTCAACAGCTCTTATGGATTAATGTTATACCAGACTCAAACTTTTGCTGTTAAACATACTAACTAACACTAAAGGGATTAGGAACACTAGGATACCCGTAAACTGCAGCATGGCAACCGAAGTTGTGGCTCACACTGAATAGTTACTAAGGATTTGGTTAAATCCTTGATTCTGCTGAAACCTGAACCAAATAATGTATGATATAAGGAATAATGCACCATTAGGGGCCTATTTATTTTGCTGTGTAAAATGGAATCTGCAAAAAAATGAAGTAAAAAACTGTGTAAATGCCAAGGTGTATTTTATTAAACGCCATCTGAACACCAGATTTGACAATGTTATTTCTGGTAGAGGTCGCTCAAAGTAAAAACACATAAAAAATTTGGCCTTTTTTATTCAGCGAAGCCTGGCAATGTGTGGCAAAATGTATTGCCTTTTTACACAGCATAATAAATTTGCCCATATTGTAAATTATAAGTATAAGTCGCCATTGAGGAAAATGATCATATAAAGGCACAGGCCAAGGGCTTTTATACAGGTCATGGAACTCAGAGGTGACTTCCAATATTCTTATATTTTACAACAGGGGGTACATTAATCTTTATAAAAATCAAGTTGTAGTGAGCAATGTGATCCATAAATTACACCACCAAGTACCCATTATGACTGATGACATGGTTAAACACCATTTATATGAATATTTGTTATATATTGTTATATAGATATAGGGGCGAATTTATTATGTAGTGTATAAAAAGGCTTCAAAACTCACCAAACATTGCCAGGCTTCGCCGTGTGAAAAATGGTGCCATTTCTTTATGAGTTTTTTTCTCCACAGGAATTAATGACATCAAATCTGGCGTTCAGACGGCATAAAATAAAATACACCTGATAAATTTGGCATTTATTTTAAACCCTTTTTTTGGTGAATTTAATTTCACACAGCATAATAAATAGGCCCCATAATGTTTGTGTGCATGTCCCTGAGGAAGGTCATGTTATTGGGACTGAAACATTGGATTTATTTGTAAACTTTTAATAAATTTGTAAATCTTTAAAAAAAGGCTTTTGGATTCTCTCTCTCTTTCTCTACGTATAATATTTTTAGATTATTTTAGTTGCTAAACTGTTCCTTTTTAAAATATTGGTACCTGCTTTACTCCACCCTTGTGTTCTTCCTCCATCCATATTGTTGGATTCTGTCAGCATTTTTTGGAACCTCTCAAGAATGTATGGATTAGGGCCTTCCTTTTGTTTAATATTCTGTATTTGGAAAACTGTTTAAGATGCATCTTGCTTTCCTTAGTTATGCCATCAAGTTCATTGCAAAGTCTCCATAATATTGCCATCTCTCGTTTAATGAAAATGGAATATACTTTTTTTCATTGATTTCTTCTAGTTCAGCTCAAGCTGTAGCTCCGTACAAGTACCTTTAGTTAATATGTTTTACCCAAGACTCAGTAGCACTACTTTTCCCGGAATGAGGCGATTTCTCTCAGGCGTGAGCCCTCACATATGGTGGAGGTCAGGGTGTTGTGCATACGGTAACTCCAGTGCACCGGGGATTCTTGAACTTTACCATGAACTGTTAATTTAACTGAATCCACAGAGGAGTGATAACAAACAATAATTCAGGTTTCACTTATAGCACAGATCAGGTATATACTTACTATACTTGGCCAATAAGACTTTTTCCCCACAGGGTCACTCAGGCACAATATTCAACAATTGATTGGGTTACCCCCACCTTTCAGAAATCTCCTTCCAAGTGGAACCCAGGCAATCTCACCCAGAATTTAATCCCACTGACAATCCTTGTTGGAGCCAAGAGCTGCTCAACTAGCTAGCTCTAACTATCTGTCACACCTAGTGTGACCTATTACAAAGTATATCCTTAGCTATCTAGACCGTAAACCATTCCACAGCTGTCCCAACCTGCCTGCTCAGTTGGGCTTCTGCACAAAATGGACCCACAGCACATGGCTGCCTATATTGTAGCATCTAGTTGCTTACTTATAAAAATACATTGGTCATACTTTGACCCAGGAAAAATTGACTTATTTCCCCTCTAGATTAAGGACCCCCATAGGCATCTAAATTACTAGGGGGCTGCCAGAAAAAAAGGGGAATAATTTTACAGTCCTCTACACATGTTAATGTACGCAGTCTGATCACTGACTTCCCTATTATACAGTAGTATCTTATGCTGATGCTTCATATCTGAAGGATAATAATAAATAATTAAATAAAAGAGTATATATACATTTAATTCATATGGACACCATACATTTGTTTTAGAAAAATGCAAATGTAGACTAACGGTGAAGCTCAGCATAAATAGTAAGTTTACGTTGCCCAGCACTGCTAAGTTTATATTTGGTTATCTGAGACGGGCTGTCCAATGTGGAGAATAGGTGCCTGAGGGAAACGTGACTGTTTTAGATAAATACTGCATCAATTCACTTTAAAGGTAGACAAGGGCATCTCGGCATCTCTTGTGCTTGCATAATATTATAGAAAACTTTTCATGTAGAGTTGAAATAAACTATAGTGTTGAGTTTTCTAAGAAAGACTAATGTTTTTCATGAGTTTATACATGGTATTCTATCATAAGTGTGTTGATTGAGGCACCAGTTTTATTGCCATATACTGAGAATAGCTTATATTAGTATACTTTATATGTATATATAGCACCCACATAATCCACAGTGCTTTACAGATATTAGACAGCATTCCCATCAGTCCCTGCCTCATTGGATCTTACAGTCTACGGCCATGCACACACATTATGCTCAATTTAATTAGGAGCCAATTACACTTTGGTGGAGACCAGAGCACTCATAGGAAACCCATGCAAGGACAAGGAGACCCCATCCATGCCAATTAGAGTTTTTTCCCCTTTTTCTCAGTGCTAACTAAAAATGGAATAGGAATTAATGGGGCTTTTTTCAAACCATTTTAGAAAATGCTGATAATTTAATTAACTTTGTCTATTTATAAAATGTTTGCTATATTGTTATTTGTTCTAAATACATTCTACTTTGAGACAATTATAGTTTGTGCCATGACCATTTCTAAATAATGTTAACACCCTCTTTGACCAAAATGTCATTGAAATGTGTTTAGTAGCTTAAGGTGGCCATACACGAGCAGATCCGCTCGCTTGGCGATGTCGCCAAGCGAGCGGATCTTCCCCCGATATCCCCACCTACGGGTGGGCGATATCGGGGAGCATTTAGGTAAAAAAAAAATAATCCGATCATTTTCTAACCTGGCCGAACGAGATCTGGCCAATTTCAGGCCAGATATCGGTCGGCCAGGCCGCTCTGCTCTCCCCATACACGGGCTGATTAGCTGCCGAATCGGTCCAAGGGACCGATATCGGCAGCTATAGTCGGCCCGTGTATGGGGACCTTTAGATAAGGCTCAATCCCATTACTTCCTATGGTAGGATGCTGAACTTCTAATGGCCAAATAATAGACAAAACCACTGATATATTATTATACATTAAAAATGCAGATGAAGCTATTGAAGTCATGTGACTGCTGTAAAAGGTTGTTGCTCCAACTCAAATACATTACTTCATCTACATCTCTTTCATGGAAAGATTTTGAAGCTTTAGCCATTGCCAACATTGACTGGTAAAACCAATGGAGTCAGTTGAAGTAGTCAACATTAATACTTTAATGGGTTATAAATTGGGTCTTAAATGACCATAGGATTAGGGTTGATAGTCATATGTCTTTTCTAAAGCATTATAACTATGTTACCATGTCATTACACCACCCTAAGTCCGTGGACATGCAGACATTTTCCATTTCCCATGAACATTTTTCTTTCTCATTGAATCGAAGCGAAAGCATTAGCCTCTCCCAGCCATTAAGAAATCAATTGTAAGTGAATTCTACTCCAGAACAGCTCTGCAAATTGAACACTTTCCTCCACACTTAACACAGTTGCTATATGTTTCCCACACGTTGCTCCCTGTTGGTTTCAAAATGTATATTTTATCGAAACTTGTTGCACACCCGGGAACGTATCACTGCTATTAGACAGTGGGTTACCATTATGTGTTCTTATGGGAGTCTCTGCGACAAAAATAAATCAAACATGAAATCTCAAGTGAGTATCAAATGGATGAAATAAGACTGGGCAAAGCCATCAATAATATATACAGGTGTCATAATAAATATACATGGTTTTCTCAAGTCAATAGTATGTTATCTCAGGTGTATAAATGCTTTCTATAATATCTAAAACAGTGAAACAATGAATTGTGCGCTTGGAGATCAACCAAGTACGGATTTCATGAAATATGTATGATGAAGGCTGATTGTATGCTAATAGTTTCTGACACTGTTTGAACATCCTCTAATTATATTCAAAAGGCTATTGTTGGAAACTGTCATTGAGCAGATGGAATTAATATACTTAACGTATCCTGAAAAGGAACAAGTAATGCCAACGATAAAGAAAGTCCCCTTATGGTACCATAAGTTCCTCCTCACAGGGAAAGCATTCCTCTGACCACATGTTACATCTATCCGCCTACTGATGTCAGCTTCCAACAACAAGCCAATAGAGTGGTATTACCATAATCTATATACTCTAGTTTTCCTGTTTTTTAAACCCATACGGAACCTAGCTGAGCAATGCTGTTTCATCTTATCCATACTGTTGAACATATCATAATAAAAATAGTTCTATGTCAATCAATCCATTCTTATAATTGCCTATCTTCATTCTCTGTGACATAAGTAGATGTTATTGGGTTCCACTCAAATTACATTTACCAAAACATTGTTAATTATACCTATTCTATCAAGATATATTTACATTGCACACTAATTAGGACCTCTCTGGGCCCACTACACTCCTGGAACCATCTGCAATTGCAGGGACTGCCTTTTCTGTAGTTATGCCCCTGTTTATTCTGTTTCCATCCCAAACTTAAACAGAATCATCCCACTTCAAACAATTCACCACTTCATTGATTCAATTAAAGGCAGCTGATTAAATAAAGGATATTCAGTATAGAGCTTCTGTAATTGGGTGTTAAAAGGGACAAACAACAGTGCAACATTAGATTGTGACAGTGGCAGACCAAGAAATAAGAAGGGCCCCACTGCCTTATGACTATGAAGATTTTCATTCATCCAGGTCATGGTATGTCTAGTATAAATAAATCTAAAGCAACTGGACTTGTTAAGTAACCATTGAAGATGTTTCACATTAGTGAAATGTCTTCAATGATTACTTAACAAGTCCAGTTGCTTTAGATTTATTTATACTAGATATACCCACCACCTTATGTTTATTGCTATTCATGTGGTTGCCTGAATGGGACCATATCCAACTCTATGGGGCACTTACCCACGAACGGGCTGAATGCGTTTTTTGCGTAATGATCGGTATTTTGCGATTTTTCGCAAAATTTTTGCGACTTTTTCGTAGCCATTCCGAATGTTTCGCAAAATGTCGCGACTTTTTCGTAGCGTTACGACTTGCGCGAATTGTCGCGACTTTTTCGCAGCTTTCGCGCCGAGTACGAAAGTTTCGGATTCATTCAATCTTCAGTATGGTGACTTTTCTTGGGCCAGGTTGGAGCTGCAGAGTGCCATTGAGTCCTATGGGAGGCGTCAATACGAAAAAATCGCGACTTTTCGCGCAAGTCGTAACGGTTACGAAAAAGTCGCGACTTTTCGCATAAGTCGTAATGGTTACGAAAAAGTCGCGACAATTTCCGAAAAATCGTAACGGCGACGAAAAAATCGCAAAATGTTCGTTTTCCAATCTGAATTTTTCCAATTCAAATTCGGATTCGTGGGTTAGTAAATGTGCCCCTATGACTAATGGGCAAATGGTAAGGTTACCCAAATATCCTGTTATGGTTGAGGAACTTGACTTCAGTAGCTGGCAGGTGAGAGTTTCTCCATGCAGAAGGTAACAACAAAGTCTGTCTACCTGTCGCTGCATACACCTACTGGACATACTGTAGCTACATAGATACATAATTAATTTGGCTTGAAAAAAGACCAAAGTCTTTTTTCAAAAGTCCAAAGTCCACCCCCTAGTTCAGTATAAGATAGTAGAGTCATTTAGTTCTTATAATTACTGTTCATAACAAGGATTGGTTGGTTTTATAGCTAATTAACAAATTAGGGAACTTAATTAATATCATTATAAAGACTTTTGTTTACTGATATTGTATAACTACTTTTCCTTGTATTGTTTCACTAATACAGAAAGATAAAAAAAAAAACCAATCACAGTAATAGTATATAAACACCCTCTGATATTTCTTTGGTAGCCAGGGTGCCCCATTGCTATTCTTTAAGGGTTTAATTTTCTGCAACTTGTAAACTGTCACATGTTGAACTTCCCCCTTCTTGTATTTATTGCCCAACTTTATTCTGTTTATTCTTCCAAACCTCAACAAGATCTTCCTGCATAAGATATTGCAATTACTACTCATAGGAAATTATAAACCACAAATGTATATTCTCTTTAGGCACTAGATTATGTTGGAGAAAGGATAATGATGTGCCTATATGTCTCAAACCAGCCATAATTCCTCTGACAGGTTAATATCAAGCACATACCCTTTAGTGACCTCTACTGGCTACATGTTAGAATACTTTCCTTGTGTTACAAAAGATGACAAGTTGAAGATTCATGTTATTATATAATATGTCATAAGTCACTATATAGAAATATAATAAATTAAAGGGTTTGTGAGCAGTGCTAGGCCAGCAGTGTTAAATGGAACACTTACCATTATGTAGACTCTATTTGATGTTAACATTTTTTTGTCCTTCAGTAAATGTTTGATTCCTCTCCCATTTAGCCCTTGACAGATAGAAGCCGCATTTATCTTAATGTGAGACAGCAAGAAAAGGATCTGACATTTTATCTGTTCTGCAATACTATAAATGTTCGCTGAAACTGTTCCAAATGCCAGTCTCTAATAACTTTTCCACTTGGCCAACCTGGCATTTCTAAGACGTCTTAAATGCCACTAAGTGAATCCAGACTAAACTTGACATAATCCCTCACCCTTTCTCTTGTTCTTAGATATATAGATGTTTCATTAATGCTGTACCGATTATATATTGCAATACATAATTTGCCATGGAATTCGCACACGTGAAACATTCCCCGAGCCACATAAAACATTGATAAATGGCAGGTCTGTCATCACAAGACAATAATGGCTTCTTCACTATTTTTATTCACAGAGAACTCAAAGTAATTAATCGGTAATTAATGTTTTGACGTTTCATTGCTTATACTTAACGATATCTAACAAAGGTTACATTTGTAGAATGACAGATTGTATAGTTTTGGTGCCTTCAGTATTGAAGCTAATTGAAATATATTTCCTAAAATATACTATTTTATGCTAAACATGTCCTTATTAAATGAATTCCTTTTAGTTATTAGCATTTATTTATGTAGCACATTTATTCATCACTTTACATTCATTACAGATCATTCACCTCAGTCCCTGCCCCAGTGGAGGCTGCAAATTGATGGCCCTATCACACGCACACTAGGGTCAAATTTATCAGGAGCCAATTAACCTGCCTGAATGTTTATGGAGTGTGGGAGGCAAGTGGAGTATGTGGAGGAAACCCACGCAAGCACTGGGGCTCCTATCACATTTACACTAGGGTCAAGTTTATCTGGAACCAATTAACCTGCCTGTGTGTATTTGGAGAGTCTGCAGAGGACACCCACGCAGACATGGGGAGATAGTGGCCTGGATCAAATTGAAATCATGACTGAACTATTCTAAAAAAAATAATGACCCGAGTTTTAAATGATGTGACTTGTATTAGTCAATGGAACTTGTCTAAGCAAGAGCATGGTATATAGATGGGCTATATCTATCCCAGAATGCTCTATAAGGCAGAGCAAAGTCAACACAGGCTAAAAGCCAGAGCGGGTATTGGGACTGATTTGTCCTATATAAATGGCCCCTCAGGCTTCGTTGGAATTCAGGCCAGTGATCCAGTCTGCTCTGTTTTCAGAGGGATACATTTATTTTACTAGTTTATTTGTTTGAGTGGAAAAGTGTTGTGTCTTTTGGGAAAACCCTGCTGTGAATTAAACACATGCTGAGAGGTACACTGGGTATTGCTGTTTCTTTGAAAAAGATATTCCTACTTCTGCCATTTAAATGAACCCCCGCACTATAAAACAGAAGCACTGCTAGAAAACGTCTGTGCTGCACATTTAAAGGGGATGTAAAGGCAAAAAACAATATTGCAATGTACTTCAATAAAAAATGTTGTACCGTTTCTTTAAAATCCTCTCTCTCCTGAAGAATCCTTTCATGACTGTCCGACCAGAGTAGTAGGAAAATGGTCAGCCCTGCCCTGCATTCCAAAGGGCAGGAAAGCAGAGCTGGTTTGATTCACATACACAGCTCATAGTCTAATTATTCAATTATTATTCCATTAAGCACCAACATAGTCTACAGCGCTGTAGAATAGAAGGGTGTATACATCAAACATACTAATTCCCCACAGATACTGACCAACACCTTAACAATAGTAAAATGATTAAGGATATGTAATAATCTCATTAAAATGTATGATATGGCTCCAGCCTAATCCTGAATAGGTTTCCTTTTCATACTTGCTTTTAATCTACAAACGAGTTTATGTTAATAAATGCATTACAGTAGAACCTCAATTTAGAGCTCTCAGGGGATGCTGGTACTGGGAAATCATGTAAATTACAGGATAACATATAAAATTGAAAAACCTTTGTATTGGATTGTACTGATTCACAATTAAATATGAAAGTAGAAGTAACCCAAAGCGACCAGACACCAGCCACTTTGGGATCAATAAGGTAAATTATGACATTTTCAAATTATCTGCCCTGTGGCAAAAAATTGATTTAGACACTTATAGGGGAACATAATGTACAGAAATACTCATATCTGCTCTATAATATTCTAGGCTTGTGTAAGGTAGTGTGTATTTTAATTACATTAAGCACTGGCACACACTACACAATACACAAGCTTTTTTCTGTTGGATAATAAGCTGCTATGGGCTTGCAAAGCTTGTCTTAAAGCATAACTATACCCCCAGAATGAATACTTAACCAACAGTTTATGTCATATTAAGTGGCTATTAAAGAATCTTCCCAAACAGGAATATATATATCAGTAAATATTGTCCTTTTATATCTTTTCCCTTGAGCCGCCATTTAGTGATGGGCTGTGTGCTCCCTCAGAGATCAGCTGACAGGAAATTAGGGATGCACTGAATCCAGGATTTGGTTCGGTATTTGGCCAAGATTCGGGCTTTTTCAGCAGGAGTTGGATTAGGGCCAATACACGGTCCTGGCCGAACGGAATCCAAATCCCAAAAGTCACGTGACTTTTTGTCACGTAAACGCGGAAGTTGAAAAGTGCGCGGCTTACCAAGGATTCGGGGGTTCGGCCAAAAGGAAATAATGCAGCTCTAACTGTAACAGGAAGTAGTGTGGGAGTAAAAGGCAGAACTCTGTCCATTCATTCATTGGCTGATGTGGCCTAGCATGTATGTGTGCCTTGGCTTGTTTGTGTGCACTGTGAATCCTATGATCCCAGGAGGCGGCCCTTAGTACTTAAAATGGCAATGTTTTTTTAGGATTATCCAATGGCACATACTACTAAATAAAGTATATTTTTAGCAAAAAATATTAGTTTATATTTAGATGAAGCAGGGGTGTACATATGAGCTTGTTTATGCAATACATTTTTTAGGGACCTGTATTGTTCAAGGGTATTGCTTTCCTTTAAAAAGCAAAAAAAGAGCATGGGAATGATCGTTCTCATAAATTTTGCTCATTTCCAACTTCTGCTGTTTCACTTTCTCACTGTAGAATTCTATCAGGAATTTCCATAGCAGGACCCATAGACAGTATGCACACTGCTACCAATAACATACCTTATCCTCCTTTTCCAAGGAGATCAGCAGCTGCCATCTATTAATATCAGATTTAAAAGGTGCCTATCAAGTGCCATAAATATACACAGCATGTATAGACCTGCGAGGGGTCTGACAGTTGTAAACAGCAATCTGCTGAGCTGGGGAAGTTCCCATCCAGTACTTTGTACAGTGTTTGTCAGATTAATTACTGCTTGCATTAGTATATTCTACATGCTCATTTCATGCAATAATCCAAGCTGCTTATGAAATATAATTAAAATAGCAATGAATTAATCAAATAACGATACATGAAACACTGGAAGCTGGAATCCATAATCTCTATTCACGTAGTTGTCTATCTTTGTACAGTCTACTGTGCTGATTTCTATAGGGCTAGAAACAAGTGCAGGAACTAAGGGCCTTAGTTCAGGGATGCCCAACCTTTTTTACTCACTAGCCAAATGCAAATGTAAAAAGTGTTGGTGAGCCACACAAGCATGAAAAGTTCTTTGGGGATGCCAAATAAGGGCTGTGATTGGCTATATGGTAGCTCCATGTGGCCTGCAGGAGGCTCTGCTTGGAGTAAAATAGTGTCTCTGGGCTTCCAAAACTTGTCTCCAAGCCAGAAATGTAAAAATGGCACCTACTTTGAGGCCACTGGGAGCAACATCCAAGGGGAGGGGAGGAATATGGTGCCCACAAGCCACTGGTTGGGGATCACGCCTTAGAGCCACATACACAAAGTACTTGCACCATAAACAGGCAGTAAGGACATGAGTCTTCCAGCACTTCTGGCTTGTGTGTCCTAAATGATGAGCTGAGCAAGCTAGGGGGGGTATGCCAGGAAATGTCCAAGCTCTTCTTATGTCTTACACCTTCAGTATGTAGTGGTGCCATATAGAGGCAAAACCACATTGAAAGAGAGAGAGGCATATCTATCTATCTATCTATCTATCATCTATAATCTATCTCTTATTCTTTATCTATCTATCTATCTATCTATCTATCTATCTATCTATCTATCTATCTACTTATTGAATTGTGAGGTATCAAGCAAGTAAAACATAGATAAGAAGTACATTCAGACATTAATAGTGTGTAACTGTAGTAATACATGGAAGCCGGTTCTATTTAGCCATCTCCCACTCCCCCGCTCATTTGTCACCCTACTGAGCAATAGGCATACATTGTTACTGCAAGCACATTAACAAAGCGCATCTCCTTGAAAAATTCTAAGAAAGAGGCCCTTCAGAATAATTAAAGAATTTTGCCTTTTCCAAATTCCGTATTTCTTGTGAATCATACAGCAACCATATGCCTTGGCACTGAAATATAGAACATTCCATAAATTAATAAATAAAGGCATATGGCTTACTATAAAAAAGCAAACTATTTTTTGCCTGCTTTAAAAATAAATAAGCCTTAATATTTGGATTATAATGCAAGCTGTAGACATTTAGAAATCTGATAAGACATTCTTTTTTTTTTTCATTTATATTTTTTCAAAGTCATCTTACTAATCAAGAATTCAATATAATTCTACTAACCCATGGATAAGTAAAGTGATTATAACGATAACAGGATAAAAGAAAACTTTGCCACGAGAAAGTTACATTAAAACTGAAGATGTACTTATTTGGTAATCTTCCCACTGGATTGAATTGCACAAAAGGCTTATGTGGGGGATTTGTGTTTACGCCCACCCATCCAAACCCTATTGTATTCCCCACAAATCACTTCTTTAATGCAATGGCACTTTAAGCTGGCCATACATGCACCGATAGTATTGTACAAAACCTAGTTTTGTACGATATTCGGGCGTGTATGGCGGATCGACGAGATATCTGATATAGCAAAAGCTTCGGATATCGGTCGTCTCGTTGATCGGGCAGGTCAAAAGATTTTGATTGGACGCTGTTGAAGGCGCCCAAGCAAAATCTGCATTTAGGGCTGAATCGTCAGGTAGAAGTAAAATCCCTATTGTTTCCACCTCCGTATCTGAAGATTCAGCTCTGAACGTCAATGGAGGGAACAAACAATCTTTCTTGCAAGCAATGGTCACAGGAAAGATTGTTATTGCTATGTGTATGTACACCTTTAGACAGTTTCCCTGTCTGTGAACACTTTCCGGGCATAAACCGAGCATGAACCCTTGGCCTACTTCTTCCCTAAACCAGGTGGTAGCTATAGCCCTGGATGAGTCTGTTTTTGTAGACCCGCAACCATGTATCTGTAAACTGACCCTGACCTGAACACCCACATTGACTATGATGTCTTACAATAGCCGAACATACCAGAAGAAGTGCCTTCCCGAAACCCCTGCCAAACCGGGATTGACTTGGAAACCAGAAGTAAGGTCATAAATTGGCAGGATCACTGTGGTGCTCTTTTAAAGCTGCCCATAACCTCCCCAGATTCCCTCCGCTGTTTACCTGCGGATCGCCCACACAGTCAGTACATTCAGCATTTCTGCCCAATTCCTGACCAATTTGTGGTATTGCGTGGGTACCAGACCCACTGTAGGACTCTAGCACCAGGATTCCCATAACAGGCTGCATCAATAGGCGCACCAGACTTATGCATAGTGAATCAGCCAAACGCTGTTTTGTACGTGCTCTGGAACCCCGCTCTAAAAATGCTACATGCAGCTTGTACCCAGTTCATGTGAAAATGCAAGTGTAACTGCAACAAGTTTGACACTTTGCTAGCAATTGCAGCAGATACAAAAATGCTACATTATGGGTAAAAACGTGGCAATTTGCGTCCAATATTACTAGGGATGCACTGAATCCATCATAAAAGATTCGGCTGAATACTGAACCAAATCTGAACCCTAATTAGTACATGCTAATTAGTTTACAGAAGGGTTAAAACTTCCGTGTTTACATGACTAAAACTAACATGGATTCAGGCGAATCCAAATCCTAAAAGGCCAAATCTTGGCCGAATCCCAAATGAATCCTGGATTCGGTGCATCCCTAAATATTATAGTTGAGGGCTCATTTACAGTATGTCTGCAAATGCAGTTAGCAGAGTGCAATTTTGACCAAAATCAGCATGTTTTTTCTCACAATGCTGCATGCAGTGCAGTTGTGCTGAATATTTTTTAAGTTTGTGTGGCAGCATTCCTGGTAATCAATGTGTGCCCCTATTCTATTGGTACAACTGCTCTGTGGCGATTAACTCAGGGCTCTGTGTGAACCCTAAACTACTGCCTGGCCAGGAGGTGTTGGTAAGCCCCAGAGTCACATTGTAACATAGTAAGTTAGGTTGAAAAAAGACATACGTCCATCACGTTCAACCATAATGCCTATATATAACCTGCCTAACTGCTAGTTGATCCAGAGGAAAGCAAAAAACCTCATCTGAAGCCTCTCTAATTTGCCGCAGAGGGGAAAAAATTCCTTCCTGATTCCAAGATGGCAATCGGACCAGTCCCTGGATCAACTAGTACTGAGAGCTATCTCCCATAACCCTGTATTCCCTCACTTGTACTGAGAGCTATCTCCCCTACCCCTGTATTCCCTCACTTGTACTGAGAGCTATCTCCCATAACCCTGTATTCCCTCACTTGCTAAGAATCCATCCAGCCCCTTCTTAAAGCTATATAATGTATCAGCCAGCTGATTCGGGGAGGGAATTCCACAACTTCACAGCTCTCACAGTAAAATGCCCAATGCCCACCGAACGTACCCCCTCCCCAGAGCGTGCATACTTAGGTGCATCAGGAGAGGGGGACCTGTGGACCCCGGAGCACCCAGTAGGAATTTCTTCGGGCCGACCGGGTTTTGTGCCCAATTCGACCCTGCCCCTAAAGTCTTTTGTTTTCTTTTATAGATAGAGACAGACTGGACTTTTTTAAAGTACACCATTCTTTCCGTTTCATATTTTTCCATTAGTCTTTTATAGTATTGTTATATTGTCTGAAGGCCACTAATTGTGACATCACTTATACTTTATAACCCCCTTGCTGAACTATACATCCCCCAGCTTCGTTTCTATGGCTTGTACAAAAGCAAAATGCTGGGAATCTGCAACACCAAAGCAACACCATAAGCCCTGAAATTTTACTTTTTCATCTTGCACAATTCTACCCCTGCGGTTAAACAATACAGCTTGTTCCTGAGCCATCGATTTTCTTAGTAACCAGCAGAGTGCAGCAGTGACATGCTCTTTAATTATCACATCACCGCTGAATTCTCCAACCGTCCGTGTAGAATATCATTTGTTACAATACGCCCTGCAAAAAATCACAGCTTAAACAGAAAATTCAATTATATCCTGCACCTTCTCAGACTGAAGCTCTTACACGCAGACATTCACACATTCAAGTGTGGCTATGGCTATTAATGCTTATGTGATAAAGTGGAGGAACTCTTTTTGCACAGACTTCTCATATATGATATAATTTTAAGAGTTCAGGAAAGTTGAATCTCAAAAAATCACAGGCGGTAGAGGTAAAAGCTGCGTTGGCGATGGGAGGACAAGCAATTGCGCTAGGGGAAGGCAACAGAAAAGGTACATGCCCTCTAGAAGGAATGAGCTCACCACATACCTCATTTATCCAACTCTATCAGGCCCACTTACTTCTGGTTCATAGTCCTGTGACAGTGTGCGCACTCCTGGCACTAAAAACTGATATCAAGATGGGGAAGGAAAGTGATGGGGCCAAAGATTGTGGCTACCGACACCTTTGCTCGGCTGTGCAGTTTTGGATGTCCCATAGGGTGTTACAATCAAAGGGAAACAGCAGAGTCTCAAGGGCCAGTGATCACAGTATTTAGAGTAAAGACCAAGAAGGCATGCAGAACAGAGGTTAATACAGTACAAATGAAATGGCAGCAGATCAGATCCGGTAGGTAGGGACAGTCTAATGTCAAATCAGAATTACAGGATCAGATAAAGCAAGAACTCATGGATAGCAGGAGGGCCTACCACAAGCAAGGTGACCATACAAACTGGAAAGGTCCAGTGGTGTCAATGGGGTTTAAATATCCAACTTTCATAAAGCTGGCTTGTTGATATCAGTATGCAGAATCCCTCCCAGGGGAGTCCCAGGCCCATAAGATGATTGGGTAACAGACACAGGAACAGGCTGAAAAGCAAACACATTAGTATATATACCCTGTCAGTGTACAGAATCCCTGGTGTCACAAACTGGTATATAAAAAAAACTGTATATAAAAAAGGTAATAGAAATATATATCATAGAAGGTTAAGGCTTTGCCACAACAATACCTCAGCTTTTATATTTCACTATATCTGTTTCTCCTATCCTAGACTTGCAGACCAACTCCAAGATGTCTCTTTGCTGCATACAAAGTACAACACTTGGTTACTCCATTTACAAAGACAGATGTGCTCCCAAAATCATTTCTAGCAATGACTGCAATCATTAGAAATGTAATAGCTTTCTAACCTTTTACATATCTCCGTTTCCAAGGTATCTGTCAGTCAGACCATGATGACTGCACAGTTATTAAATGCTACCCAAGCTGCTTTGATGGCATCGATTTTATATCATGTGTGTCATTCTTCCTGTTCCTAAATAGCCACTTGCATATTAAATATACTCTGACAAGATGAATGATACGCTGAACACAAATGAAGTGGTAGTTATTGAATGACAAGCTGCTGTATTGCCATCCCGTTAGCCTTACACTGCAGATTTCCTTCATTCCATTTAATAAGAAAAATAAATATTTTATCATTTCCTTGACAATGTTATTGTCATTAGTGTTTAAATAATTTACACTGCTGTATTAAGCACTGGATAATTACAGCACCTTTAGTTGTGCTTTCAAGGAAAAATTGTTATTTCTATTTGAAACAAAGAATTTGACAAATGATTAGGTATTAGTTACTTTTGCACCATCTTTAATTTTTGTACAAGCAAACCTCACCCGTTCCATCTCAATTATATAATTTTGTTAGATATTGTGTGAATTCACTTGAATGGTGGGAGTGGTAATATCATTGCCAAAAGGCAGAGCCAGCTACACCCAGGGTAATATTTAAGCAAGTACTCACCTGTGTTTTATTCACAGCAGGATTTTCTTTTTTTTATAAAAAAATAAGGTGCTTTTAAGGTTTATACGGCATATGCAACCAACAAATTCATGTTTAATCTAAACCAAAACTGACTGGTCCACTTTACTGAGAAGGAAGTTGAGAAGAATTAGAATCCTGTTTAGCTGCATGCAATTTGCATTAAGGGTTTAAAAAACTAAATCTTATTAAATATGAAAGAAGTTATTTCATATTAAAAAATATAAAACTGTTGAAATCCTTCAGCATTGCACAATTTGATCTTTAATAATTCTCCCTCTGTTAATCTGTGTAAAAACCTAATGTCTGGTTCATGTATTCTCCTGGACTTTTTAGCAAAATCATAAGATTTATCAAAGGTCAAATTCAAAATTTTATCCATTCTCAATAAAAAAGTACATTTTTTCCCTCACATTGAAGCTTTCCTCGAGTCTTCTGCTGGTGTTTTTCTGATTGAAGAATTCTGGAGCATCGAAGATCCATTCAAACCATCCATTTGAATAGAAATCTTTCTATTACTCCCCTATTACTCCCATATTACTCCAAAGCATCGTGAATTCTTGAGTTGCATTGCCATTAAGGTCTATGGCAACCTTGTGCAACACAAGAAATTATTTGCAGAGAGCTTTCACGCTTGAGAAAATTGATAAATCCCAGGAAAGCGAAAGAGAGAAAAAAAGGTTTTCCACATCTCTCATGCAAAATTCAGCAAGAAAAGAAAGAAACAATTTAGAATTGTTTGTAAATCAGCCCTTTAGGGCATATTTATTATATTTGAAATCACATGAGAGCATTCAGCCCCTCACCAATACAGTGCAGAGTCAATGCCGTATTCATCTGGGAAATGGCAGGTCAGTGCACTCTGAAACACAGAGACCTGCCCCACTCACAGAAGATTGCAGTTTGCAGAGTGCAAACATTTGCCAACTGAGGCCTCTTCTTGGGCTTTGCACACTGCGTTCTGCTTTGTAAATGACTCGTATGTCGTTTTGGTGCCTTAAACCTTTTCCATTTTCCAGCTTTGCGACACACGCGGCAGTGCCAGATACGTTTTATATCTCTGGAATAAAAAGAAAAGAGTTGAGTTGGGAATCTTACTGTATAATGAGGAAAGCTGCACTTTTGTTGTTTCCTTCCTGCAGTAAAAGAGTTGACAATTTAAGTATGGCTCCTAATTGAAACTAGCTCAGGTTTAACATCATTTGGAGGCTACACAAGACGGTGGCACATCTGATTAGATATGCTGGCAGCACCACTGAAAAGTACAAATTAATGGAGTAAAAATGTCATACACAGCTTTGAATATATCACAGGGCAAATTGCTGCAGCTTTATACTGAAAAACAATTCCAGTACTTTACATGTAATGGGAAAATGATACTGACTTGAAGCAAAGAGTTCTACCTGCCTGATGCAATTCTATTTTTATAGCATAAATAAAGCCAATGTCACATTGACATAAATATAAATAGTTTAGACACTTTTCAGCCAGTAGCCCTATGCCTATTATTTTAAATTCTAGGTTCCTAATATTTTTTTGGTGCAAAGGGCATGTATCCAAGGGCTCAGCACAGGGCTAACATATTGAGCTAATTTTACTATACTGTGCAGGATCTAAATATACATTTTCACACTCCCAGTAATGTAGGAGACCTTAGAAATATGGATCCTATATGTCATGCCAGGCACCATATGGCCCGGACCTGGCAAAGGGTTAACCCCTATCACCATCTAGTCTCCTGCAGAGACCCTTAATTAAATATGCATTTAGGGGCTGCGGGAAGGGGGCAACTCCAACAGAGGGAGCAGACTATCCGTATCCAGCCATTTGGTGGGCGGGAAACCTGGGGCTATTGCTTTCTTTGATCTATGATCAAAGAGGCCAACTGGGGACCCAGAGCAGCAGGGGGGTGCAGCTATCAGAAAATATGGATTATAGAAATTGATCCATATCTCCGCTGCTTTAGGGTCCACATCCTCATAACTCACATAGGATTTATGAGGAGGCCCCAGGCTTCCCAATGATACCAAACAGGGGCAGCCTATACCCCTCTCTGAGCAGGAATGGGTTCTGGGGGACTGGGACATGAGACACCCCCCATGTTTGGTATCATTTTGATCATCCCCATGTGGGTTAAGACAAGCCCCTATTGTCATAATAATATTGGGTACTGGCAAGTACCAATATTATATGACCAGAAACGGGCAGGAGAAGTACAGCTCTATACAGGGGAGGTCCTGTGACACACCCCCGGGCACTCCCTCCTCATGAATACAGTAATGAGGGAGGGGCCCAGGAGTAGGATAAAAAAGGGCACAGACCCAGGTGCCAGGTAACTCATATTGTGGGGCATCCATGTTCTTTTGGATTGTGAGTTCACTGTTTCCCAAACTCTTGATCCAAGATCCCGGTAACGTTTCTCTGTGTTTTTATCCCCTTTTATTTTATTTACTGTTTGTACGTGTCTCTTTTGTAATATCCTTTTAATGCACTGTTTACCCTTGTAATATTAAATATAAAATTTAATAAGTTCTGCCCTTCGGCTCTATGTCAATCCCCACGTACCTTGTATGACTCTAGACGTGTACTAATTGCTTGGCTGTGTGGATGCTAATTAGCTAGTGGGCTGTCAGTAGGACAGTGTGTATGTAAATTAACCCTGTGGTTGCTGGTGTGTGTGGAAGTAGTAGAACTATCCCTCACTGCAGTAGGAACGTTTGTGCATGATATATTTGGGTAACTCGGTTTCTATCGCCTGTTAATGATAGATGGTGGCAGCGAATAGTTGTATTTGGGGCGGTGGTTTGTTTGGGGGTGCTGGATACTAGTCTAGCCTGTGTGAAAGGTGATTGCGTGTAACCCCTTGTTCCCCGTCCCGGTGTCAGGCGCGTCTGTGAGTGGCGTTTTCATGACACTATATATCACTGATAGGTACTGTAACACTCTTTTGCACAATGGCTTACTCTCAGGCAACTAGTACCTTCCATGTTCTTAGCCAACTTGGACCAGTTCTTAGCAAGTTCCAACTTCTTGCAACTCCTATTAGAGGACATTTTAGATGGGAGTCTTTCTCTCAGCCCTTTCTGTACTGGGGGAGGAAGGTTTAACCACATTGAACCACACACACAGGACGTGATCTCAGATTAACTAGAGCAGTGATCCCCAACCAGTAGCTCGGGAGCAACATGTTGCTTACCAACCCCTTGGATGTTGCTCCCAGTGGCCTTAAAGCAGGTGCTTAATTTTTGATTTCCTGGCTTGGAGGCATAAACGCCAAGCAGAGCCTGTAGGTTGCCAGTCCACATAGGGGCTACCAAATAGCCAATAACAGCCTTTATTTGAAACCCAAGGGAACTTTTTGGCTTGTTTTGTTCCTAACTCTTTTTACATGTGGCTCACAGGTTAAAAAGGTTGGCAAAACCCGAACTAGGGGTACCAGTGGTTTTTGCAACAAATTGATAATTCTTTATTTGCTGGATGATATGTAATCTCTTTGGTGGTACTGTTCAGATACAGTCATAACTCACTTTACAGATACGGAAGACAATATCATTCACATAGTGATCTGAAAGGCAAAGATGTTGCAGACACCCAGAGGTAGTACTTACTTACTTACAGGTGAACTAGTCCCTGATACTAGCAGATGCTCACAGTGGTACCTTACTCCAGGAATCTCCTATCCCTGAGCCTAACACACTGCAGGGTGACACTCAGAGAACTAATCCTTTTGGCCTCCTTGTTGGAGCCTCAGGTTAATCATCTAGCCACCATACTAGAGTGAGTAATTACTAATCTTTCCTATTACTAAATCTTTCCTTATAAATCTTTACCCTTCCCCCATCACAGTAACAGCAGACCAGAAGAATAAATCTTTATCCGCAGAAGCATTTTCCATTGCCTGGCATTTCCCAAACACACACACATACACACGCTGCCTGAGTTATTGTACAGTATGCACAAAAGGCAGTCATCTGACTCTGCAATACGCTGAACCAAATAAAAATAGTTACACCTGGGAGCTAAACATCATTGTAGTCAAAGTCACAATTTCAAGGACCTAAAAATGTCAACCGTGAACCGCAATTTCAGGAATGGGGAGAGAGAAAAAAGTGAAGAGTTTGTGCCTTGAAACTGATAACAACTGTTAATAAATGAAAGTGACTAGAGATAAGGTTTCCACTGAGATATCTTCAGCCTAACGTTGCATTTAATAAATATATGTATTGGTTGTTGTTAGAGTACATTACTGTGCCGGTTTCTTGCTGATATACTGACATTTATGGATTAAAGGAACAGTAACACCAACAAATGAAAGTGTACTGTTTCCCTGCACTTTGCATTAGAAACCCTACTATAGTTTATATAAACAAGGCTGTTGTGTAGCTATGGGGGCAGCTCTGTAATGTATTTTCCACCATTGTATTCCGCAGAGCTTATCTGTTATCTGCTACGTAACCTGTGCTTTTTCTACTTTTTTCTTGAATGGCTTCCCCCACGGCTACACAACAAGGGAACAGTACATTATATTTTAATTACTTTTTTACACTTTCATTTTTTGGTGTTACTGTTCCTTTAACCTATGCATATCAGGGGTACTGCTCTATGCAGGGCAAACGGTATCCCTGAATAGCAAATGGTGCCAGGTTGCTGCTCAGTTAGCTAAACTTTCTGACTTTGATCCTTCTGTGCATGATTTTGGAAGCCTCCCATAGGACTCAATGGCTAGGGATGTAGCGAACCTCAAAAAAAAGTTCGCGAACTTACGCCAAAAAGGGTGAATATTCGCGAACTTTGCGAACCCCATAGACTTCAATGGAAAGGCGAACTTTAAAACCTAGAAAAGCCATTTCTCGCCAGGAAACTGATTTTAAAGTTGTTTAAAGGGTGCCACGACCTGGACAGTGGCATGCAGGAGGGGGATCAAGGGCAAAAATTTCTCTGAAAAATACTTTGTTGACACAGCGTTGCGTAAAAACGGGCAGACCTAGCGGAAATACGCTGCGTTTTTTGCTATTTCGCACTATTAGCACCATGGAAACGGGATTTGCTTACACCAGTACTAGGCTGAAAAACGCCATGTGTGGTTGTGCGGCGTTTTTAGGCTGAGAAAAAACGCAGCGGAAAAAAAAACACGGCGAACCCAAATTGCGAACATACACGGAAAGTTTGCGAACAGTTCGCTACATCTCTATCAATGGCACTCTGCAGCTCCAACCCGGCCCAAGGAAAGTCTCCCATAGGGCTCAATGGCACTCTGCAGCTCCAACCTGGCCCAAGGAAAGTCTCCCATAGGGCTCAATGGCACTCTGCAGCTCCAACCCGGCCCAAGGAAAGCCTCCCATAGGGCTCAATGGCACTCTGCAGCTCCAACCTGGCCCAAGGAAAGTCTCCCATAGGGCTCAATGGCACTCTGCAGCTCCAACCTGGCCCAAGGAGACTCTCCCATAGGGCTCAATGGCACTCTGCAGCTCCAACCTGGCCCAAGGAAAGCCTCCCATAGGGCTGAATGGCACTCTGCAGCTCCAACCCGGCCCAAGGAAAGTCTCCCATAGGGCTCAATGGCACTCTGCAGCTCCAACCTGGCCCAAGGAAAGTCTCCCATAGGGCTCAATGGGACTCTGCAGCTCCAACCCGGCCCAAGGAAAGTCTCCCATAGGGCTCAATGGCACTCTGCAGCTCCAACCCGGCCCAAGGAAAGTCTCCCATAGGGCTCAATGGCACTCTGCAGCTCCAACCCGGCCCAAGGAAAGTCTCCCATAGGGCTCAATGGCCCTCTGCAGCTCCAACCCGGCCCAAGGAAAGTCTCCCATAGGGCTCAATGGCACTCTGCAGCTCCAACCCGGCCCAAGGAAAGTCTCCCATAGGGCTCAATGGCACTCTACAGCTCCAACCTGGCCCAAGGAGACTCTCCCATAGGGCTCAATGGCACTCTGCAGCTCCAACCTGGCCCAAGGAAAGTCTCCCATAGGGCTCAATGGCACTCTGCAGCTCCAACCTGGCCCAAGGAGACTCTCCCATAGGGCTCAATGGCACTCTGCAGCTCCAACCTGGCCCAAGGAGACTCTCCCATAGGGCTCAATGGCACTCTGCAGCTCCAACCCGGCCCAAGGAAAGTCTCCCATAGGGCTCAATGGCACTCTGCAGCTCCAACCCGGCCCAAGGAAAGTCTCCCATAGGGCTCAATGGCACTCTGCAGCTCCAACCCGGCCCAAGGAAAGCCTCCCATAGGGCTCAATGGCACTCTGCAGCTCCAACCTGGCCCAAGGAAAGCCTCCCATAGGGCTCAATGGCACTCTGCAGCTCCAACCCGGCCCAAGGAAAGTCTCCCATAGGGCTCAATGGCACTCTGCAGCTCCAACCCGGCCCAAGGAAAGTCTCCCATAGGGCTCAATGGCACTCTGCAGCTCCAACCCGGCCCAAGGAAAGTCTCCCATAGGGCTCAATGGCACTCTGCAGCTCCAACCTGGCCCAAGGAAAGTCTCCCATAGGGCTCAATGGCACTCTGCAGCTCCAACCCGGCCCAAGGAAAGCCTCCCATAGGGCTCAATGGCACTCTGCAGCTCCAACCTGGCCCAAGGAAAGTCTCCCATAGGGCTCAATGGCACTCTGCAGCTCCAACCTGGCCCAAGGAGACTCTCCCATAGGGCTCAATGGCACTCTGCAGCTCCAACCTGGCCCAAGGAAAGCCTCCCATAGGGCTCAATGGCACTCTGCAGCTCCAACCCGGCCCAAGGAAAGTCTCCCCTAGGGCTCAATGGCACTCTGCAGCTCCAACCTGGCCCAAGGAAAGTCTCCCATAGGGCTCAATGGCACTCTGCAGCTCCAACCTGGCCCAAGGAGACTCTCCCATAGGGCTCAATGGCACTCTGCAGCTCCAACCTGGCCCAAGGAAAGTCTCCCATAGGGCTCAATGGCACTCTGCAGCTCCAACCTGGCCCAAGGAAAGTCTCCCATAGGGCTCAATGGCACTCTGCAGCTCCAACCTGGCCCAAGGAAAGTCTCCCATAGGGCTCAATGGCACTCTGCAGCTCCAACCCGGCCCAAGGAGACTCTCCCATAGGGCTCAATGGCACTCTGCAGCTCCAACCCGGCCCAAGGAAAGTCTCCCATAGGGCTCAATGGCACTCTGCAGCTCCAACCTGGCCCAAGGAATGTCTCCCATAGGGCTCAATGGCACTCTGCAGCTCCAACCTGGCCCAAGGAGACTCTCCCATAGGGCTCAATGGCACTCTGCAGCTCCAACCTGGCTCAAGGAGACTCTCCCATAGGGCTCAATGGCACTCTGCAGCTCCAACCCGGCCCAAGGAAAGTCTCCCATAGGGCTCAATGGCACTCTGCAGCTCCAACCCGGCCCAAGGAAAGTCTCCCATAGGGCTCAATGGCACTCTGCAGCTCCAACCCGGCCCAAGGAAAGCCTCCCATAGGGCTCAATGGCACTCTGCAGCTCCAACCTGGCCCAAGGAAAGCCTCCCATAGGGCTGAATGGCACTCTGCAGCTCCAACCCGGCCCAAGGAAAGTCTCCCATAGGGCTCAATGGCACTCTGCAGCTCCAACCCGGCCCAAGGAAAGTCTCCCATAGGGCTCAATGGCACTCTGCAGCTCCAACCCGGCCCAAGGAAAGTCTCCCATAGGGCTCAATGGCACTCTGCAGCTCCAACCTGGCCCAAGGAAAGTCTCCCATAGGGCTCAATGGCACTCTGCAGCTCCAACCCGGCCCAAGGAAAGCCTCCCATAGGGCTCAATGGCACTCTGCAGCTCCAACCTGGCCCAAGGAAAGTCTCCCATAGGGCTCAATGGCACTCTGCAGCTCCAACCTGGCCCAAGGAGACTCTCCCATAGGGCTCAATGGCACTCTGCAGCTCCAACCTGGCCCAAGGAAAGCCTCCCATAGGGCTCAATGGCACTCTGCAGCTCCAACCCGGCCCAAGGAAAGTCTCCCCTAGGGCTCAATGGCACTCTGCAGCTCCAACCTGGCCCAAGGAAAGTCTCCCATAGGGCTCAATGGCACTCTGCAGCTCCAACCTGGCCCAAGGAGACTCTCCCATAGGGCTCAATGGCACTCTGCAGCTCCAACCTGGCCCAAGGAAAGTCTCCCATAGGGCTCAATGGCACTCTGCAGCTCCAACCTGGCCCAAGGAAAGTCTCCCATAGGGCTCAATGGCACTCTGCAGCTCCAACCTGGCCCAAGGAATGTCTCCCATAGGGCTCAATGGCACTCTGCAGCTCCAACCCGGCCCAAGGAGACTCTCCCATAGGGCTCAATGGCACTCTGCAGCTCCAACCCGGCCCAAGGAAAGTCTCCCATAGGGCTCAATGGCACTCTGCAGCTCCAACCTGGCCCAAGGAATGTCTCCCATAGGGCTCAATGGCACTCTGCAGCTCCAACCTGGCCCAAGGAAAGTCTCCCATAGGGCTCAATGGCACTCTGCAGCTCCAACCTGGCCCAAGGAGACTCTCCCATAGGGCTCAATGGCACTCTGCAGCTCCAACCCGGCCCAAGGAAAGTCTCCTTGGGCCAGGTCTCCAATTTTTTGCATTCGGACTCAATCGCACTTTAATAAATAGGCCCCCTAGTGTATTATCACCTGCAGTAAAGCATGCTTATACACATACACATGTTTTCCCTGTATTTTAAAGGAATACTGTCATGGGAAAACATGTTTTTTTCAAAACACTTCAGTTAATAGAGCTTCCGCAGCAGAATCCTGCACTGAAATCCATCATTCAGAAACACAAACAGATTTTTTTATATCTAATTTTGAAATTTTACATGGGGCTAACCATATTCTTCATTTCCCAGGGTGCTACAGCCATGTGACCTGTGCTCTGATAAACAGTCAAACTGTACTGCTACGCCGCAAGTTGGAGTGATGTCCCCCCCTCCCAGCAGCCGATCAGTAGAACAATGGGAAGGGAGTAAGATAGCAGCTCCCAGTAGATATTAGAATCAGAATAGCACTCAATAGTAAGAAATCCAAGTCCGTATTGGGACTCCTCCAGTTACATAGGAGTAGGAGAAACAATTGGTTACCTGAAAGCAGTTCTAATGTGTAGCGCTGGCTCCTTCTGAAAGCTCAGAGATGGTTCCTACACACCAATATTACAACTAAAAATACATTTGTTGGTTTAAGAATAAAATTTTAAATGGTAGAGTGAATTATTTGCTATGTAAATAGTGTAATTAATACAGTGAAATAAAAAGTACACCATAAAAAACAAGACTGTATCCCTTTAATACAAATGACAGAGAGAAGTGATTCATTACAACCTTTTCATAGCCACATCTCAAAGCTATATTTATGCTGCATTAGCAAGTAAGGTGCTTCCCCTGCAAAGCTTTGTGCTGTTAGGCTTTCAGAATACAAATGCGGTATTATCCAATCTCCACTATTTGCAATTCTATTTACACTCTTGGATTTCATTCCTTATTTATAGAATAATAGTTAAGTGAATGCCATTAATAAGTCCTGCTTTTTTGGCATTAGTGCAGGAGATCAAAGGGAAATGACTGAGTTGTTCATCTTTCCGCCCTCCAACTCTGTTTCCCTGCCTGGCATTACTGTCTGCGAGGAAAGTAAAAATATAACCCCAGTTCCACAAGTTTGTTGTCTAGGAGTCACATTTGACTTTCTTATTCACTCCCCACATTCAAACACTGGCTAAATCCTGTTGGTTTCCCCTCTAAAACATTGCTCATATGCAACCTTTCCTCACTCATGAGCCAAAATTCTCATCTACGCCCTCGTCATATCTCGCTTAGACTACTGCAACTCATTGCACTGTGGGCTTCCCCTGTCTAAACTGACCCCACTCCAATCCATCATGAACAGTGCCAGACTCATACACCTCTCCTCCTGCTCCACAAGTGCCGCCCCTCTCTCTTGCACTGGCTACCTGTCACGTACAGGATTCAGGTCAAGATTCTTGTACTCACCCACAAAGCACTCACCATTGGCGCAGATCTCTTTAGAACCACCTCTTTAGTACACCCCCAGATGTAACCTTCGCTCTGCACACAACCTGCTTCATTCCTCCTCACGCGCTGCATTCATCCTCTGGAACTCTCAGCCCCGTCCCATTAGACCAGGGGCGCTTCTGCCATTAGGCGAGTTGAGAAACTCGCCTCAGGCGGCAGAAGCGCCCCAGTTACCAGGGGCGGCAAAAAGCCGCTCCTGGTAACTTTAAGAGCCTAATTTCCGCAATTGCGCTCTCTGCACTAGCGGCATCCAGGAGCCGCCTCAGGCGGCGATATGTCCAGAATCGCCCCTGCATTAGACACTCTCAGAGTCTCAACCCTTTCGTCTGTAAAGCGCTGTGTGAAATGACGCCGCTATATAAATAATAATAATAAATGAGGGACTTTTTCAATAAGAATCCAGGACAACAGGCTGAGATGTTAAAATTGTGACTGTCCCATGAAAATCAGACAGTTTGGAGGTATGCTTTCAAGAAAAATACAGAACAGGCATGTTCAGCTTGTAGGCATCTCCAGCATCTGTAGAACATCTCCCAGTTGTTTTGTTTAAGATGCAAGGTCACAAGTTAGACTTCGTTTTGTCCTAATTAGATCCATCTTATTAACTACCCAGTGTTAAACAGACTTCCTTCATGTTTTTATTAAAAGCTTTTTTCTTCAGCTCCAGTCCATATTCTTCTCCCAAGTACAGACTTTCTTTCTCTCAAGTGGGCCTCAACAATATTGCACGGTGACATCTTTTGCCTTTTTCTGTGTGAAAAGCTGTTTTTAGGAAATTAATGAATAACTGGGCTTCCAGCAGCTTTACTTACTTTAGCAACACTGGGGCAGTCACTTTGTTAAAGGGAACCCATCACCAAAACTAATATAACTAATCAAATCCTTTCCTATCATGTTAGTTGAAGCAAAATAAACTTTACTTACACTATAAAAAATATTTAACTTTTGTTTCCTTCAGTCTTGGAATTCACTTTCACAGCAAGCAGACAGGCACCATTTTGCGGACATGTATTTAGACAAGTTGTTATGGCACCCTTGTGTATGCACCAGGATGGGGGACCCTGCCCATGTACAGGCTACACTGGTATAGGGCATAAAGAAGGAGGGGGAATGTAAGCAGTGCAGCGACATCTAGGAAGTGCTGAATGGAAAGTGAATTGACTTCCCTGTGTCTATGCCCGAGGCATGATCAATGGCAAAAACAGTGGTCCCTTGGGTAATTGCCCAAAAAGAGCCTTGCAGCCTCAGATTTACATGATCTGTCCTGTGGCAAATCTACTCAAAATTGTTTAGTAGATGGGCCCTATAAAGTCAGCAAAATAAATTCGCATACAGTAGTTAATCAATTTGGCTGAAAAAACACATAGAGCAATAATGTTCTCAATCACAGTGATATGTGACTACTATATTATAGGCAAAGAGGCTACTTGGGTGTCTAGTAGCCTCTGAATTCAGAAAGGTTTTCCCACCGTTTACGATCATTCGGATACAAAAATTCCGTGACTGTCGGATCGCCAATATGATATTATCGTGACTATTCTGATTTTTTCGTAAGCATTTCCTGACATTTCCGACCATCAGAAATTATCGTATCTAATCCGAATTTTACCCATTTCGGGATTCAAACTCTGCCCCCTAGTGTATTGCCTTAGAAGGGCACATTTTTATATTCTCCTCTTCAATCTAGAATTCTTCAGATTCATAGCTCTTATTCCAATCTGCGTGAGAATGAAAGGGTTGAGTAGAGATTTCAGTTGGAGAGTTACAAGCATTACTTATGGGTAAGAGCTCAATAGAAAAGGGAGGCTGTTACTCCTTTAGAACTCTCAATAAATCACCCAGTGCCATTGCTGATACAATTACTGATATCATGAAATCTACAATATATCCTTGCCACACAAAAAAATGAGGAAATCTTAGGTTTCCATACCAACAAAAAAATATTACTTTTACATATTTGGATGTTTATAATGATTAATTGGACTGTGCTGTGATCTGGGTCATACAGGCATCAAGATCAAACGAAACCATAAAACCTATTGATTTAAGCTACACTTTTTGTTATTTCGGGTAATTGTTACTATAGCAACTAAATATAACTCAATAGATTAGTCAGAACAAACCCAATAATATGAGCAACAATGCAATGTAGGTCAGTTGTCATAAGGAACAAATCTGTTGTTCTGAATCAAATTAAAGAAAAAAATGTGACCTGTCATCAATGTGATTCTTTTGTAGAGCAGCATGGGTAGAAATAATGTGCTTTGTAACAGTTGGACATGACAGGATCTCAACCCAGAGCATGAAATATAACCCTATCTAAAATATGGCAAATCGAATATCACTGATGTCAAGTAGGGTTTGATTTTCTTGGAATTCTCTTTGCCTGGAATTTGTCATCTCTTAAATGGGTTGTTCAACTTCAAATTAACTTTTAGCATTATGGAGAGAGTGCTATTTTGAGGCAATTTTGCAATTGGTCTTCATTTTTTATTATTTGCAGTTTTTGATTTTTTTAACTTTTTGTTCAGCAGCTCTCCAGTTTGCAATTTCAGCAGCTATCTAGTTGCTAGGGTCCGGAACTAGGGGTAGGTAGAAGAGGCAGCTGCCTAGGGCACAACGATTGAGGGGCACCAGGCAGGAGCCTCTCCAGCCTACCCCTAGTGCTAATTTGTCATTGCCTCCGCCGCTTGTCATTAGCGGCGGAGGCAATGACTGATCTAACCGCCCCCGCCCCCCCCCCTGCACCTCATCCTGTGCTTTGGCGCGCATGCGCTGTTCGGGGGGGCGGGGAGGTTGGCGGATTTGGCCGACCGGGTTGCCTAGGGTGCCCGGTCGGCTTGGCTCGCCCCTGATACGGAGCAATAGTTATTTAAGGCTAGGGTCAGTGACCCCCCATTTGAAAACTGGAAAACTGGAATAGGAAAGCAAATAATTATAAATCTAAAAAAAATAAAAAATGAACACCAATTGAAAACATTATAAAAGATAACCTAAAGTAAATTTGACCAGCTGCAAAAACGTATTTCAGAAATAAGTTCTCTGTGTGTGCCCATACTGTATAGCATATTAAGACCAAATAGGGTTGTTCTAACCATGGGATATGTGCTAGGTGTGCTAAATGCAAAGGCCCTGCATGTCATTGTGACTAGTCAGTCTACTAAAGAAGGGTTGATACAGAAGTGAATGTTTTGGAATTGCCAAGTTTAAGTTCTGGTCTTAATCCTAAGTGTGGTAACCTATCAACATCCCTGAGTTGAAGCTTATCTTTAAATAGAAATGGCCTAAAACTCCTCAAAGTCAATGCACAGGACTGATCAACAGTTCCCAGAAATGTTAACTGCAGTTATTGTTTCCCAAGGTGGGCACAGCGTTTACTGAAAGCAAAGTTTCACATACTTTTGCCCCACAGAAATATGTAACTTGGATCATTTTCTCAAGAAATAAACAAGAATTATGTTTTTGACTATTTGTTTAAATTGAATCTCATTATATAGTTTTCTTTTATAGTTGCCTTCTGATATAAAGCTTTGGTTATTGCTAACAGTAGTGCTGTGCTCTATCTGTGGGCATTAAAAGGAAGCAGTCTGACTTGACTACAATTGATCACAGTAGCTATAAGTATATCATTGATGTCCAAGCTTTGAGCCTTTCTTTTAAGGTAGCAGTACAGATTTTTCTAACTAATTGGACGGATATCATTTGCCCAGATACCATTTATCTGCCTGTCTGGCCAATGTTGAACTGATTTGAACGAGGGAGTTGCCATTTTCTTCCCTTCCAGATCTAGCAATGACTCAAACATGCCCCAAACGAGGCATTGACAGACCAGATTTTCAGCCTGGACAGACCTACTATTATCTGATAAAGCTGAAGTACAGCCCATAGAGACTGCCTGCCTTTCTGCTCATACTCTATATCAGGGGCCCCAACTTTCTTACTTATAAGTCACACTCAAATGTAGGGAGCAACACAAGCATAGGGGCGCCAAATACTGGCTGTGATTAGCTATTTGGTAGCCTCAATGCACACTATCAGCTTACAGGAGGCTTTATTTGGTATTACATCAATTTTTTTTACAACAAAAACTTACCACCAAACCAGGAATTTAAAAACTTATCTCCTGCTTTGGGGGCACTGGGAGCAACATCCAAGGGGTTACTGAGCATCATGTTGCTCACGAGCCACTGGTTGGGGATCACTGCTTTATATGAACCAATAGTTGGGCTGATAGTCCAATCATCCAACCTGGCCGAACCCATTGTTTCCTGCATGGCCAACTGTACAACTGAGGGCAGATTTGTTCCTTAGCTGAAAATGTTGCTCTTTGCTTACTGTACAAATATATTTGTTAGTGTTTCCTATTAATTAGGAGAACTCTGTGCAGCTCTGATTATTTATTACTTTTCATAAATTATTAAAATCGTTTCTTAACGGTCTCCCAGTAGAGCTCTGGCTAAAGATTGTAGAAAGTCATTTTTTATCTTCATTAAACCCCCTGAAGCACCCCGTCTCGTTTGCAGTGGTTGTTGACAATGTTTTATTTTCAAATCGTCTGAGCTTGCCGATGTATATCTAATAGCACTTATGTCGGAAGCAGAGGAACCCAAAATTCCCGCAGTTTAATATAATTAAACGTTGCTGCTGCAGGAGCAGTGGTTCAGGATAGCAGGTGGCATTTTGCTTGGGGCGGAGAAAAATTGGACTAGCTAGCTTGTCATTTAACGTCTCTATGAATGAAACATGAGCGCTGTGCATTTAACAACAATATAAATGTCCCGAGACATAATATTTCTAAGCTATTGGAACAAGGCATCTTTGCACCTGCATCGCTCTACGGTTCTCGTGACCTGATTATCATTCTTTTGCCACTTTTGTATGTAAATGCACAGAAACCCTAGTGGCTTCTAGAAGTACAAAGTCAAACTTCTAGTGGAGATAAAGTATAAGCATACTAAATAATTGGCCTCGAGGGGTATATATTTTAATACAAAGGGCTTTACGTTTTTAAGTATATGTATAGTTGTATCATTGTACTTTGAGGGCAGTAAATATTGAGAATAGTGTATATGCTTTAAAGTACCAATTTCCATAAGCCTTGGGATAAACATCTCTGGAGTAAAGCAGCACTGATTGCTAATGTCATGGACCTCCGTCATCAGTGGGCAGCCATTCCTCTCTGTGATCAAACTTGCTTGTTGTACCAATATTCCAAGGATAATCGGTTTTATCTTTCTGAAAGAAATCCCTAATGCTGGTTTGAATGGAAATCTTAGAGTACCTCGTTTGCCCTTTGCCTTAGTTTCCTTTGATTCTAAAGGGATGATCCTTGCTGGAATGCAACCAATTCCATTCACAGATTTGCAAACTAGGAAAATGGAAACCAGGAATGGTTAGACGGTGCTCTGAATTATGGCAAGGCCATCTCCCAAACACTCCTTTGTAATCAATAATTCACATTTTTAAAAATGCTTTCCCTTTTCCCTGTAATAATAAAACAGTACCTTGTACTTGATCCCAACTAAGATATAATTACCCCTTATTGGGGGCAGAACAATCCTATTGGGTTTATTTAATGGTTAAATGATTCCCTTTTCTCTGTAATAATAAAACAGTACCTGTACTTGATCCCAACTAAGATATAATTACCCCTTATTGGGGCAGAACAGCCCTATTGGGTTTATTTAATGGTTAAATGATTCCCTTTTCTCTGTAATAATAAAACAGTACCTGTACTTGATCCCAACTAAGATATAATTACCCCTTATTGGGGGCAGAACAGCCCTATTGGGTTTATTTCATGGTTAAATGATTCCCTTTTCTCTGTAATAATAAAACAGTACCTGTACTTGATCCCAACTAAGATATAATTACCCCTTATTGGGGGCAGAACAGCCCTATTGGGTTTATTTCATGGTTAAATGATTCCCTTTTCTCTGTAATAATAAAACAGTACCTGTACTTGATCCCAACTAAGATATAATTACCCCTTATTGGGGCAGAACAGCCCTATTGGGTTTATTTAATGGTTAAATGATTCCCTTTTCTCTGTAATAATAAAACAGTACCTGTACTTGATCCCAACTAAGATATAATTACCCCTTATTGGGGGCAGAACAATCCTATTGGGTTTATTTAATGGTTAAATGATTCCCTTTTCTCTGTAATAATAAAACAGTACCTGTACTTGATCCCAACTAAGATGTAATTACCCCTTATTGGGGGCAGAACAGCCCTATTGGGTTTATTCAATTTTTCAAATATTTTTTGTAGTCTTAAAGTATGGTGATCCAAATCACAGACATATCCGTTATCCAGAAAACCTCAGGTCCTAAACTTCCTGAAGAACAGGTTCCATGCATTTAAATCTATATAATAATCTCATAAGAGCCATGAATATCCTGTAAATTATATCCTTATAAATGGAGCTTAGTGATGTCATCAGTACAATTGGTGCTTAGAGATGACTCACTGATACTTGTGTATTTTAATAAATAATTATAATAAATAATTTCCCCCCTGTTGTAAAATTTGAGGATGTTAGAAGTCACCTTGGATTTCCATGACCTGTATATGTGGTCACAGAACTCCTTGGTGACTTATAATATAAATGGGCATATTTATCAAAGAGTGAAGTTAGAGCTTGCCACAGCCCGCCACAGTAAAATCCCTCCACTCTCCATTCATTACTATGGGATTTTAGTATTTTTTTACAAAATTTTACAAGATTTTACAAGATTTTTACAAGTATTTACTAATAGCTGATAGTAAAAGTTCAGCTTTTGATAAACATGCATTTCAAAATGCCATAGAAATGAATGGAGAGTGGTGTCATTCGACGCTGGTGGACTGTGGTGAGCTCTAACGTCACTCTTTGATAAATATGTGACCATGACTTTTTTGACACGCCCCACCACTTTTTTTGAAGTGACTGAATTTTTGACAAATTTGACGATGGCAAAATTCAGAATTTCGCTGCAAGTCTTTACCTGCCGAAAAATCCGCTCATCACTAATTACAGATTCCCTGTTGCTGAATGTGGAACTTACCTTACCATACACATTAACAAGGCAGTTAACCCCTTTAATCAACATGAGCGCAATCAATAAAGCTTGTGATGAACATACTTTTGTCTATTGTTTTAATCAGAAAAAGTGGTTTGTGTTATTCCTTGAGTTAAACAGGACAAATAGGGAAAATGAAGCTTCTCAATGTTTGGCCCTTTATAAACCTCTTTTATCCCAGGTTTATACTCAATGTATTTTATTATTAAACAAAATATTTGCACTTCACAGAGAATTACATTAGTATTTATTAATATTAGATAGTCATGGCAAACACTTTGCTCTGCCAAGCAATGGTAGATTTCTTGCTTGGACAATAGTAACCTTGTTTAACCTGAAAAGCTATACATTCATTTTAGTGAATCTCTATAATGATATATATGTAGCCTCAGTTATATAGTATCTGTATCATGGCTATAAATGTCACCTTGAGTTCCAGGACCTGTATGCACAGACATAACACAACTCTGCAGGGACCTGACTTGCCAATGAAATGAGCAATAAGGGCGGCATACAATCCAAACTAGGGCAGTGTGTTTTATTTTTCCAGTAAAATAGTATTCATACTATTCACCTTACAATAAACCTTTATGCAAAATGGAGCAATTGAGTGATTACAGTTATTGTAAAATTAATATTTAATATTGTATTGATTTTGCACTTTTTTATCCTTATCATTTTTCAAGATCAAAAGCATGTTTCATTCTGTTTTCTTAGTAATAATTGAACAATAAATAGACCTCAGGCTAAATATAGTAGCCTAGGTCAGTGAATAGACCAGATCATTTCATTGTACTGAGCAGAGCACAAAACATCCTGACATTCTCTATATGCCAACGGCTGAGATAAGGTTAGAAACATTAAAAGGATATAAACAGCAAGACAGGTGCCCAAAGTTTCAACAAATGAATGACATTGAATTAGACGTTCTCAGCGTATAAATAAACTGCAGATATATCTTAAGCTTAGATAAAGTAGGGACACACTGATAACAGGATATAATACACCCTAATGCAAACGCCAGTGAGGATAAAGTAGCAGCCCTTTATCTGGACATGAACTCGAGCCCTTAGGCATCTATATATAAGTGACAAATTGTAAGTTGTAATTACCTTTACAATATATATGGTCAGTGAGTATCACTTATATACATGCCCAAAACGCAAGCTATCTAAGGTGACCTTGAAATAGGATAGCTAAAGATTTAATCTCCTAACAATCAGCCACTTGCTGCTTTACAGTTTGTCCTTTTTTGGAGACATTTATGCAGCGTAAAAGGAGAATATATCTTTCCCCGAATATTTATGAAGGCAGCGGCCAGTGTGTTCATGCTAAACTGCATGGAAATGTTGTACTTATTGACACTATTCAATAAAGATACTTGCATTTAAACATGCTCCATGCACTTGCATATGATTTTGGCACCTATTGATGCTGGGGAACCCTGGAGCTCCGACCATTCTGAATCTGATTGTAATACCAGAGTTCCCATCAGTGTCATTTTAATACCGAATGCACAAAGTGACACAATCCAGACTCTGCTACCGCATTGTTTTCAACCTGAACCCAACCCTAACCAGCTACTTACCAACTGTGCCTGAAGTCCTCTTCTACTTTATGGCCTTCACCCAGTCTGACTCTTTTCTGATGACTTAGGTAGAATGAGCCATTATAGGGGAGGGGTCCACACTACTGTATCAACAGAAGGGAAGGGGCCCTGCTTGAGTTTGTCTATCTGAATGCACACCTGGTGCTCACTTTCTTGACCCTAACCTGCCCCAACATGGTGGCCTGCAGGTTTTGGATCAAACCTCTGCTTACCAGAGGAACTCACCTCAGATGGCAGAGCCTGGCAAGTTACCAGGGGTGGCAAAAAGATGCTTCTGGTAACTTAAAGAGCCGAAATTCAGATTTTTAAATCAGAATGTTGGCTCCCCTAATGCAGAGAGGGCTATTGTGCTCTCTGCACTAGCGATGTGGCCCCTCCTTTGTCCCCTCTTATGCTTAAAATCAAAGTGTGTGGGAGACGAGGTGGAGGCATCAACTTGGCTACCTCAGGTGGCCAGGACCCCCGAGGCTGCCCTGCTGATCACTAATATGCATGTGCAACTATTGCTCATTTACCCACAATTATGCTGGAATTGTGGGGGGAAACTGCATTATGGTTTTGATTTGCATCTGAAATTGCTCTTTGCACACTGCACATGTGGTCATAAATTACCTTTTAGATCTAGTTATAAAAACAATGCCACCAGCAGGTTAAATAGTAATTAAAGAAACTCATTGCATTTCAATTTCCCATAAACACAGATATGCGATATTGGAACGTCGTATAACATGGACTAAAACAATCTGCCTAGAATAGGACAATTCAGCAGCACAGCTGGAGCAGCATTAAGGCTCCATTTACTTGTTCAGGTTGGCATAGTAGCCTTTAGTTCTTTGCAATTGATTTATAAGCCCAAAGGTTATTCCTGTCAGCATTTGAGGAACAATTTTAAAGTTCAAAACACTAAAATTCTAACAGTCTTAAAAGTTTTGCTCATCTTCAAGTGCCCCTTCCATGAATCAATATTTAATTTAAGCTAAGTGCAAAGTAAAGAGAGGGTGACCTGCGCCTTCAAAATACCAATCTAGCACGACTTTTCTACAGACGTCTAAAGCAGTGGTTCCCAAACTGTGGGACTGGTCCCCTAAGGGCAGGACCTATTTAATAAACGCGCTAAAGGACTTTTGCCCAGAGCCCACCAGGACTGGGGGCCCACCATCAGATCTTTCATCTGCATTTTACTAAGGCATCCCCAAGAAATGACAGGCCCCTCATTTTAACCAGTTAGATCACAACATAACTTTTTTTATTTACTAAGGGGCACATTTACTAATCCACGAATCCGAATTGAAATGGGAAAAATTTGGATTGGAAACAAACATTTTGTGACTTTTTCGTATTTTTTGCGATTTATTGTCGCTGTTATGACTTTTTCGTAAATTGTCACAACTTTTTCGTAGCCGTTACGACTTGCGCGAATTGTCGCAACTTTTTCGTAGCCGTTACGATTTGCTTGTATATTGTCGCGACTTTTTCGTATTGAACGCTCGTAAACGGCGGGCAAACCTTTCAGACATGATTTTGGAAGCCTCCCATAGGACTCAATGGCACTCTGCAGCTCCAACCTGGCCCAAGGAAAGCCTCCCATAGGACTCAATGGCACTCTGCAGCTCCAACCTGGCCCAAGGAAAGCCTCCCATAGGGCTCAATGGCACTCTGCAGCTCCAACGCGGCCCAAGGAAAGTCTCCCATAGGGCTCAATGGCACTCTGCAGCTCCAACCTGGCCCAAGGAAAGTCTCCCATAGGGCTCAATGGCACTCTGCAGCTCCAACCTGGCCCAAGCAAAGTCTCCCATAGGGCTCAATGGCACTCTGCAGCTCCAACCTGGCCCAAGGAAAGTCTCCCATAGGGCTCAATGGCACTCTGCAGCTCCAACCTGGCCCAAGGAAAGTCACGATACTGAAGCTTAAATGAATCCGAAACTTTCGTACTCGGCGCGACGGCTACAAAAAAGTCGCGACAATTCGCGCAAGTCGTAACACTACGAAAAAGTCGCGACAATTTACAAAAAAGCCGTAACGGCTACGAAAAAGCTGCAAAAATTTTCGAAAAAAATCGCACAATACCAATCATTACGAAAAAAACGCATTCGGACGCTTTTTGGACGTTCGTGGATTAGTAACTGTGCCCCTAAATGTTCAGGGCAGTGCACCTCTACCTCGTGTACTTTTTCCTGCCTTAGTATAATCAAGTTCTCCTGCTTGAGGTTTGATCTCCTACAAATTTATTGAGGCAGCTGTAGGGGTCTATAATTGAAATCTGTGCTTGGGCCCTAAGGGGGCCCAGATCAGGGGTTGTGGTGCACAGCATGAACACCAATTAGTGATAGATTTGGGGGTGAATGCCTTGTTCCACTTCTAGGTAATTTTGGAAGCCAAGCTTGTAGGTTAATTAGGGCTAGATTTATGGTGAATAAGTGCCTAAGACAGGGATCCCCAGCCTTTTATACCTGTGAGTCACATTTAAATGGAAAAAGTATTGGGGAGTCCTATGTGGACTGGCAGCCTATAGAAGGTTTTGGTTTGCTTTACACTGGGTTTTTATGCAATGAAAACTTGCCTCCAGGTCAGAAATTTTAGGCTACTGAGAGCAACATCCAAGGGGTGGGGGAGCAACATGTTGCTCAAGAACCACTGGTTGGGGATCACTGGCCCAAGATATATCTTCGAATTATGGCTGAAAAGCTGAAACAGCACACTTCTCAGATATCTAGATCTGGATAACCTGGATATGAGTCAAGGGGGCTTCAACCAGATGCTGAATCTCAAATAGGGGGCTGAGCCCAAAAAGTTTGAAGACTACAGTTCTAAAGAAGGACCACATCTGGTACTTATATGTAACATACATATAACAAAATTAGGGGACTAGTACTGGTCTGAAGACATTAGACATTAAGGACCCCCACATCTACATATAATATATGATTTTATCTATGGGGAAGATTTATAAAAATGTAAGGTTAGAGTTTACCAAGGAAAAACTCACCCACTTTCTATTAATTCTTATGGGATACAAACATATTTATCAAACAGTGAACTCTAACTTCACCCATTGATAAATACACTTTTAAAAATCCCATAGGAATGAATAGAAAGTGGATCAGCTTTTCTGTGGTGAACTCTAATCTCACATTTTGCTAAATTTGCCCCTATGTTAGCTAAAGTTAAACACGTGAAGCCTGAATATTATGCTATTATGCAATTCCCAGATAACACCATGCCATTGTGCTTTCTGTGTCTCACTTGTATAGAACAGTGAATGAAAACTTCCCAAGCCAAATAAACACACACAAATTCAAATATATATTTGAATACGAAAGGCCTTTTATTGTTATCTCAGTTTCCAGGGTGTCTCATATGACAATAAGTTGCTTAATAAATTTTACAGAAACAAAGGCAAACTTGTTTGTTCAACATCTGGAACTTTACATATTCTATCAGTGGTACGGATGTGCTCTGCATGTTAATGCTATTTCTTTGTTTTATTGTTGTTATATTATTCCTATAAAGAAAAGGTAAATGTGACTCCATGTCCAATAGAAGTATAAGGTATGGCTTAAGTTAAACTGACAGACTGACATTATATATGTTATTATCATTATGCAGGAGTAGCTGCAGTCTGGCATTGGCCTGAAGGTAGCCACGAGGGAAACTAGAAGGGCAGGAGTATATTGAATAATATTTAAAATACCTATAAACAAAAAAGGGTCACTATCATTGTAAAAACCTCCTTCTTATTCAAAATCTATTTTAGTTACTGTATATGCTCGAGTATAAGATTAGTTTTTCAGCACCCAAAATGTGCTGAAAAAGTCACCCTCGGCTTATACTCGAGTCGGGTGCCATGGGTCCCTCCTGACTAGCACCCTCTGTCCTTTGTGTGCAAATTAGGCCACCTGCAACCAGACCCTCCAGTGCCCTGTCCCGCACCCAAATTCATCTTCATCTACCATCCTCACCTGTTCCATTCTGCACTAGACATTGCACTTTATATTCTATATAAACTATATATAGTTTTGAAGGATTTTAACTCTTTGTGTTTTAGCTTGGTTAGCTAAGGGGGTAGTACACATAAGTTATCATTATTGATACCATATTGTTTTTGTTGACCCTCTTCTCCACACACAGAGCTAATTTACTGTTTTTTTTTTAATTAAATATTTAAAAACATATACCCCACTGATGCCTCATTTAGTGTAATTTTATTGGTATTTATTTTGATTACTGAAACTTAGCAGTAGCTGCTGCATTTCCCACCCTAGGCTTATACTCGAGTCAATACGTTTTTCCAGTTTTCTTAGGTAAAATTAGGTACCTCGGCTTATATTCGGGTCGGCTTATACTCAAGTATATACGGTAATTGAGAGTGAAGTGCCTAGCTTAGGTAGTCCCCTGGTTGGCTATAAACACAGTGTCTCCTAAATGAATTTTCCTACCATGAGGACTAAAGCTGGCCATAGACAACATGATTGGGCAGGCCTACCACCTGGCCCCATACAAACACCAATAAGCCACTGTATTATTGGTCTAGTTGGCAGCTTTTATAGTCAGTGTTTGGGCACCTATAATTTAACCTGCTGCATATATATTTGTCTGATATTGGTCAGACAGGCTTCCAGCAAAGCTCCATACATGTTCCAATTTTGGCCCTTGTGTCTAAATGGCGTGAAATTAAGTAATCAGGGCAAAAAAAATGAAAAAGTTCCAATGTCCCTTTAAAAATGAAACTCTTTGAGCTGTTTAAAATTGCATCCTTATCAGCGAATCAAAATACTATAATAAATCTCACAATCTAAAAAGCATCATGTTTAGTAAGTAGGAACATGCTGTTCTGCATTGCAGACTGCAACATCAATTAAAAACTTAAGTAATCAGAGCATGTACAGTAACTCTGTCTGTATATATACAGAATACTTAGCAGTGGGTATCATCCATGATCAGACAACTTTCATTCCTAATTATAACCAAAATCCCAGAAGCTTGTGGAGTTGTTTTGTTTTATCCGGCAAATTATCTGGAACCACAAACTTCCCCATTCATCAAATATGCATTATGTTTGTATAGAGAGGAGTGCTGTGTAAGGTACTGCGGATTTAGCTGTGGGTCTTTGATAATATTTTGCTCATTATTAGACAGAGATTAACTACAGGATGCCAGCTTGGCACTGGATACGTGGAGAAACTGCTAAATGCCTCTATTCATTATGCATTAAATACGATTAAAACTGGCATAAAAGAAACGTAAATTGAATAAAAGTAAGAAAAGAGATTATAACATGGCAATGCTAAAGCAAATTTGCAACATTTTCTTCTTAAAGAAGCTTTTAAAAGGAGAACTGCGGCCATTCTGTTGCTCTCCAACTGGCTCGGGCAGCTTATTGATATTTATCTGAGACAATCAGTTGCCCATGTCTCCTTCCCTACCCTTTCTGCCACTTAGAATACTTTGCTTGTGTGCAGGGTTTAAACTTCAGCTGTTCCATAACAGTTTAAAGACATAGCTGGAAATTATAGAGAGATACAGATTTCAGTGCACCAAATGTTGTACATAGGGCCACCATCAGTAATCATGGGGCCCCATAGTATTCAGTTATTAGCCTACCAGTCACTTGGGCACCTGGGGCAGCAGGCCATGTCAACAAGAAGAACTGGTCTCCAATTTAAAAAAAAAATGCTCTGTGCCCTGACCTGCCTGGCAGGTAATCCCTGCCCACTCCTTGCCTGCTCCTCCCCTTTCACAGCCGCCATTTACACTTATAATTTGAGAAATGGGACAGATTCGCTCATCACTAGTGGCAAGGCCCCAAAGGCCCGGGCCTAGGGCGGCAACAATTTAGGGGCGGCATGCTGCCCCACTGCACCGAAAATCTGAAATTTGCTGCCATACAGAGCAGTAGGGACCTCTCCCCACTGCTCCATATGTGAGTATAAATCGATACGCATGAGCCCTGCGAGGGGGAGTCGCAAATGTGCGTAGCGCGTAATGCGCATTTGCGGGGGGGGGCGACCTATGGGGGCAAACTCCGGCGCAGGTCAGGGAAAAAGGGCTGGAAGGTTAATTCATTTTATCTATACACAGACCATTCCTTCCATTTAGATTACATATATACTCACAGGTAGGATCAGTCATGCTGGTTTTATATATACTGTATATGAGCTCTCCCGTAGCGTTGCTGCCTCAGCAGAGGTAAGCAATAAGAAAGTTCTCCATCATGCAGTGTTCAAAGAATCTCTGTTTCCTGTAATACAGGATATTTTTGTATCTTACATCAGTGAAGAAAATAGTGCTTTTATTTCCATAAATTAAAATAACGATACAAACAATAATAATACATATTCAGGTACCTGTCTCAGCTATTGCTAGAATGTAGGGGAATACGTTGCTGATACTAGCCAAATACTGGGAATTATTCACCTGAACTGAACATTTTCACACTTTTTTAAAGGAAGTATAAATTAATGTCAGTATAGTGTATTGCAACTATCACAGGATTTAATTCTACATTCCGTTTGGAACAGGGCGCATCCCTGCTGGCTTTGCCTTACATTAATAATAAGGAGAAGGTAAAGCTGATTGACACGACATACACTCTCGGAATAAAAAGAGGATTAGTTGGGCCGTAGCCATCCCAGCAGATAATGTGTTATACTTGTACAGTGTAAGTAGTGGGCTAGGAAGCAAAGGGCAGAGCTTAGTCCAAGGTTAGGAATAAAAATGTGTTTTACAGTGAATAACAGAGTGTGGCAGCTCTGGGGGTAAATCCTGTTACTACAGGTTAATCACAGGGCGACGCAGGACGGAGCAACCGAGCCGGAGGCCACCCTCGAGCAGATGGAAACTATCTGTTATACAGCACAGCAAGCAAAGTACAACCATTGCCAGGCAGAGGCAAAGTGAAACAGCAGGAGATACAGGTATAGAGACGGATTTCTTTATTGTAGGCCTAAAGAAGACTGTTAGATGTCCAGCATGAGTGCCTATGGCTTGGCTTGTGTCCGATCTGGGAACGAATAGACTGTAATAATACTATAAAATCAGATAAAATGTTGTTAGTTGGTACATCGCCATGAGGCCAATAACACTATGGAATTGCCTGGCTGGTGAAATTGTTATGGCAGTTTTCCTTAGGGTAGTGATGTCTTTTTGGAGAGGCAAAATATCCAGGGCTACAGTAATGCCATGCCGTGTGTGTATATATATATATATGTGTGGGCATAGGGACATTGGAAATTGTTTTCCTAATATTGCACATGTGGTTGAGCCACTTTAAATATCACCTCCCATAGGCAGTGTAGGTGTGCTTGGTAATAGGTAATAAATTAAGGATGCACCTAATCCCGGATTCGGTTCGGGATTTGGCTGAATCCGGCTTTTTTTTTAAGGATTCGGTTTCGGCTGAATCTACAGGAATGGGACCTGTTATCCAGAATGCTCAGAACCTGGGGGTTTCCAGATAAGGGGTCTCTATGTAATTTAGGTCTCCATACCTTAAGGGGCAGATTTATTAAAACTCTAACATTTCTCATTTTTTTCTTTAAGAATGTTGAATAAGCTAATTTACACAAATGTCTAACATTTACTAGGGGCCTAGCATGTATGTGTGCCTTGGCTAGTTTGTGTGCACTGTGAATCCTATGATCCCAGGGGGCAGATCCTTAATTCATAAAATGGCAGTTTTCTATTTAGGATTACCCAATAGCACATACTACTAAAAAAGTATATTTTTATGAAAATGGTTTATTTAGGTGAAGCAGAGTTTTACATATGAGCTTGTTTATGCAATTTATTTTTATAGAGACCTACATTGTTCGGGGTATAGTTTTCCTTTAAGAGCAGATAGTGCTGTACTTCTTCACTACAACATAGTAACATCGATTGTGTGTCTGTTGTACAGAAAGTCCCATCTGGTCTTGTTTTAGATAATACAATTTGTTGCTGGCTCAATATATTCCTTTGCCTCTGTATGTCTTTATTATTTCTTCTTATTGCAGAAAGAGTTGAATGGATGTGATCCTTGTTTCTCTGTATTCTCTCACCAGAGTCTGCCCCTTGGGTGCCTCTGCCTGGGGAGCAACCCAAATGGTAAAAACCCATCTCCAACTAAATAGTATCTTCTAAAATATTCATGATTGATGGCTAAAATATTAACCCACAAAGTTCCAGCCACGTTATTCTACATTTCGCATTCTATTCAAGACAATTAAAGGAAGAGAGTATGTAGGTGTTGCTTAGCACCAGAGCAGTCGGCTGCCTTGCAGTCAAAGGGTCCAGGAGAATGAATGATAGCTAAAATTCTCTAAAATATAATTGTTTTAAATATCAAGGGCATTTGTCATATGGGACATAATGCAGAATAATTATTGCCTCAGCTCTTCTGTAATGATGAGGTTTTGAAGTATTCTATTTATGGAGAGTTTACATTGCTGCATATTGCAGTTCCCAGCAAGATATATAACATGATACCCAGACTAAGGTCACCTCACATAACATATTCCTTTCAATATTTGCCCACATAAATGGTTTCTCTATATATATGTCTGTATAAGTAAGTTGATAAACAGTATAATTCATGGTTTTAATACAGCACCCAAACCGTTGGCTTCCGTGCACCCCGCTCATTCTTTATGGGACAGGGTTTCCCACAAGCACAGGGCATGGGCAGGGGGCGCACAGTGCACATTCGCTGCCATCTAAATGCATAAAATGTCATTAAATTCTGAATAATTTAAATTAAAGCCCCTTTAAAAGACATAAGAAACTAAGCTAGGACTTGTCAGTCAGTTTTAGGGCAGAGAACTGGCTGAAGGATAGAGTACAAAGAGTGGTGGTAAATGGAACATTTTCTAATTGGACCAGTGTGGTTAGTGGAGTACCGCAGGGGTCAGTCCTTGGTCCTTTGCTGTTTAACTTGTTTATTAATGACCTGGAGGTGGGCATAGACAGTATTGTTTCTATTTTTGCTGATGACACTAAATTGTGCAAAACTATAAGTTCCATGCAGGATGCTGCCGCTTTGCAGAGCGATTTGACAAAATTAGATAACTGGGCAGCAAACTGGAAAATGAGGTTCAATGTTGATAAGTGCAAAGTTATGCACTTTGGTAGAAATAATATAAACGCAAACTATCTACTGAATGGTAGTGTGTTGGGGGTATCCTTAATGGAGAAGGATCTAGGGGTTTTTGTTGATAACAAGTTGTCTAATTCCAGGCAGTGTCATTCTGTGGCTACTAAAGCAAATAAAGTGCTGTCTTGTATAAAAAAGGGCATTGACTCAAGGGATGAGAACATAATTTTGCCCCTTTATAGGTCCCTGGTAAGGCCTCACCTTGAGTATGCAGTGCAGTTTTGGGCTCCAGTCCTTAAGAAGGATATTAATGAGCTGGAGAGAGTGCAGAGACGTGCAACTAAACTGGTTAAGGGGATGGAAGATTTAAACTATGAGGTTAGACTGTCGAGGTTGGGGTTGTTTTCTCTGGAAAAGAGGCGCTTGCGAGGGGACATGATTACTCTGTACAAGTACATTAGAGGGGATTATAGGCAGTTGGGGGATGTTCTTTTTTCCCATAAAAACAATCAACGCACCAGAGGTCACCCCTTTAGATTAGAGGAAAGGAGTTTCCATTTGAAGCAGCGTAGGTGGTTTTTCACGGTGAGGGCAGTGAGGTTGTGGAATGCCCTTCCTAGTGATGTGGTAATGGCAGATTCTGTTAATGCCTTTAAGAGGGGCCTGGATGAGTTCTTGATCAATCAGAATATCCAAGGCTATTGTGATACTAATATCTACAGTTAGTACTAGTGGTTGTATTTATAGTTTATGTATGTGAGTGTATAGATTGGTAGGTGTGGGTTAGATGTGCTGGATTTACTTGGATGGGTTGAACTTGATGGACACAGGTCTTTTTTCAACCCTATGTAACTATGTAACTATGTAACAAGTAGCATTGGGTTTGGGTTCTTCTTTGAAAAAAGGTACAAAATATATAGTATATTATTGTACTGCATAACAATGATTTTTATCATTTTTATAAAGAGTTAACATATTCTATTCATACTGAGGTCCCCTTGAATCCTGAATTGCCTGGGACGAGTGAATTGTTGCATGAAAATTCAACACAGAAAAATTTGTTGTGCGTCAAAAAAAGTTGCGTCGCATATGAAAATGAAAAATTAATTTCTTACTATTGAGTGCTATTCTGATACCTACTGGGAGCTGATGTCTTGCTCCCTTCCCATTGTTCTGCTGAGAGGGAAAAGGGAGGGGCGGTTTATATCACTCCAACTTGCAGCTCAGCAGTAAAGTGTGACTGAAGTTTATCAGAGCACTGGTCACATGGCTGTGGCACCCTGGGAAATGAAGAATATGGCTAGCCCCATGTGACATTTCAAAATTAAATATAAAAAAAATGTGTTTGCATTTTTGAAAAACAGATTACAATGCAGGATTCTACTGGAGAAGTTCTATTAACTGATGGGTTTTCCTATGACAGTATTCCTTTAAAACCAACTGGTCCAACTGTCATTATTGCCACATTAAAATCCCCAACTTAATAACATTGGAAGATAAGTTAATTTTATATAATATCATGCTTTCCAGCTCAGACTGTCCCTGTTGCACCACTCACCATACATTGGTTCCAGGATTCTGATGGTGATTTGCCCAAATCAAAGGGACCGATCAGCCAAATCGAATCCAAACCTGAATCTTGTACTTGTACTAGTCCACTAGCCCTACTCCAGTAAATTAAGACAACAGACTAAACTATTCCTTATGGTTAGTGGCACACAGACAATTTGGCCACTGCTGCCTCCAGCAAATAAGAGCAACAGGCAAAACACTTCATGTGCAATGAGTAATCCAGAAATCTATACCATAATGGATGGAGCCTTCCATTAACAGCAGAAATAAGTGAATTCACAAGAATATTAGTATTGGAGAGTAGGAGGAGAGATCACAGGTTGGCACTTAGGTTATCCACAGCAGGTAAGAATGGTATTTGTGCCAGGTGAAATCTTCTGAAAGAAAAAGATCATGGAGTGACCTATTTTGTGAGGCTGAAAATTGTTTCACCATTAGGGAATAGCTCTGATCACCAAGGGAAACTTGCCTGAAATTGAATTCAGTAGGACAGCATCGATTTTAGCTCCAGCCTGCAGAATATCATTCTCAGATCCCGCTGAGCCTTGCATTGAGCAGTGCGACCCCTGGGTGACGCGGAATGGTGGAGAATGCAGCACAGATGAGGTTAATAAGGGGAATGAAAGAGTCGTAGTATTTCTGACAGAAGCCAGCCTTTCATTTATTTCATTGATATTGATGTTTATTTTATTGTTAGTGCAGCTTAGGCATTTGAAACCGAGTGCAATTTACTATGCTCTAGATATATCTTTTTCATATCTTGGTCAGTGAAGCTACATGTACATAGCAAAGTGGGTTCCACCAAGAAACAGGAAAACATGACATTTTATTGTACAGCAATACAGTAATTTACTCTTTCATTTGAGGTTCTTCTCAGAACAGCCTCTCGTGACTCTGCAGGCACCTCCCCTTTGGGCCAATGTCACACTATAGCACAAGCACAGTTGCACAAAAATGGCCACAGTGATTTGACCCCACTCATTAAAGTTACTTGGGTCCATGAACTTCTGCATAGTTGTACTTGAACTGCTGCTTTTGTATGCAAGTCTGCCTATTGACATTAGGGAACAACATACTTGTGTCTAAAGAATCACAAACAGATGTCATGTTGACATTTAGAAAGCACAAATCTTTACCCACAAAATTGAGGGGAGGGGAAACACTGCATTGTGGGTAAAAAATGGGAATTTGCAAAAAATTTCACTTCACTTGTGCTGGTAAATGTGTGTTTTCTGTTGCATATCCCGCCACACAGCACTTTGTTTGTGTACCAACAGGCCTGAATGGGGCCCTCCCGTTACTGTGAATACAGGGTTCAGCCTAACCCAATTCCAATCCACGTGCGCAGGGGAGGCATTTCCGGTGTTTTACCACCAGCAGAAAAACATATAGTTTTATGGGTAGCAAAGGAGCAACCAACTACAGAACTCAAAGAAAGAACAATGAACTAATGTATTTAATGTTATTTAAATTCCAGTATGTGCACACATGTATGTTCTATGCGCTCCAGACTTTGTACTCCCAACTTTCTGATCCCACAGGCACCTCCATCTCTGGGTTTCCCAAACAGCTTAGGGTACTTAGCACTCTGCCCTTACATCTGATATTACATTAAAACTAAAAAAATAATTGCTGATTATGTGTTAAGTGGGTCATACATAACGTTGGACTGCAAAGGAGAGCACAAAACCAAAAAGTCTGGTTTGCCTTGTGTATTGGCAGATACAAGTGTTGCATAATGATTATTTATTTTTTGCTCAATCCATTGATCCTATGGGATTTTAATGTAGACTGATTCAAACTGATTCATAGACCTTTAGAGAGACCCCAGATGCAAGTATAAGAGAACTAAGGGGTGCTCATTTTCAAAGCTGTTTCTAGGGTCATTCTGTGCTGCAAATGGAAATCTGGTGCTAACGGGTGCAACACAGTGCTGTGATGGAAGGAGTATGCATACGAGTGGAACGCAGACAGTGCTGTATTCTCGGGGGGGATGAAGGTCTATGGCAGTTATTGAGTGCAGGAAGCAAAGTGCAAACATCATGGCTGATTGCACCTATTTTCTATACTTTGCTCCCTACTCCGCACTTAATAAATGACCCCTTTATGGCTACTTTTACGCTTTTGGCTATTGTTTAATTCTTTTACAAAGTGCCACACAGGCAAAGACTTCCATCCCATTCTGTTCCTCTGTATCCTCGCTGCTTTTCCTACTATAGCTTCATCCAGATCCTCAGGGATCGCCCTCATTCCCAGGTCATAAGAGCTCAATTAGTCACAGAACCGCTCCGGCTTCTTATCAATAAATTCAACTAGAAGTGATATCATAGATGATATCATTGTCAGAAGTGAGGCCCCACATCTATTAACCCATCAAGAAAGGAATTTGTGTTGATCCTTTACATTGCAAACCCCATCACCATGAACTGAATAAGAGCTTAAAGAAAGAATGCATTACTCCACTTGGCTGAACACTCTTAATCAATTGAGATTTAACTTCTTTAGTGCTTTGGGGCTGCACAGTTGTGCCCTGTAATGTGGGCATGTGATAGGGAAGACTAAAGCATTATAAAAGTGCAATGGCACAATAAGGGTGATTAGACTTTATTAGTGTTCATTTATAAGGGTTGCTATAAGTTGCCAGAGGCTTATGTGGTATCAGTATAGCCCAAGTGCAATCAGCTCCTATTGATGATGTCAAAGTAGAAGGGCTGCTGGCTCAGGCAGAGAATGTGAGACCCACTCAGTGCTAACACAACCCAACGCCGGGAAGCATGAACTGTGTAGCTCTTACAGGGATTGTGCTTCAGTCGCAGTGGTCCTTTCCACTGTCAAGGGGAGACTGCCTTTTCTGCTTTTTCATGACTGCAGCCTTCTGATATGCTCCCTTTCCCTGGCAAGCCCATCTAATCACCTGGAAAGTTCAAACAGGAATGATTTGCCAGCATCAAGCATGATAACCGTGGAGTGGGAGTCGGAGGGACTGCAGACGGTGGGGATTGTAATGATTATCTGTGCCTCTCTCAAGCTGCTGCATCTCTTGGGCTTAATCGACTTCTCCGAAGGTAAAGTTCTTCCTCCTGCGCTCGCTGCTTTTAATTGCCCCTCAGTTAGATTTCCCACCCCTAATTGATTATAAAATATATTTCTGTTCATTGAACAGAAGTCAGAGATTATTTAGTGGGTGCTGTAATTGTGCTACTTTTTATGGAGACGTTTATAGGGTCTTTGTGGAATAAATTGTACGTCTGTCTGTAGTGAATTTGTATTTGGATACATTCCAGAGGGATTTATTCTCTATATAGCAGTGATATTAATAATAGCAGCTTTCTAGGTGTCAGGGTAACTGACAGCTAATTGCAATTAGTTAACGAAGTTGAAATACTTCAGGTTATTAACAGTATTATGTAAAAACAAAAAGATTTTATTTGGAATGGAATGTGCATTAAGTGAGTTTTCCCTGTGGAAGATCCTGGAACAGAGATTAAAAAACCACTAATACCAACAATGTTTTTTCTTAATGTTTTTTTACTGTATAAGATATATATTACCCTCCACTGTGTGTTTGCTAGCACTGCTACAGTAAATAAGCCTCTGAGTAGCCATGGGGGGCAGAGTTCAAGCTGAAATAGGGCGACAGGGCACACGTTTCCATAGCAGGGAGCAGCTCAGCTGGGAAGAATACAGTATAGTTCTTGCTTTGTGAGATAAACAAATGCGATGTGTGGATTTCTACATGATAATGGTCATATGCTGCCAAGAAGTAGTTTATATGTAAGTGCTGAACAGACAGATACAAACTGCAAGAATATCTATCTTTTTTTACTTTTTTAGAAGTTACTTGTCCTTTAAATATTTACTTTCTGTTAAAGGTCTCTGTCCCAGAAGCCTGTGGAGCTTTTATACCTGTTAACTATTTCATGTCTGTGGTTGTGCCTTGCCACTAATCAGGAGCTCTCTGGTGAAGGGAAGGTAGCAACTTAATGGCATGCAAAGGGTTAGCCCAAAGCAGCAGCAGCATGATGGCACAGGGGTTACAGTACTGCCCCACAGCACTGTCCTGGGTTCAGTTCCAGCCAGGGAACTCTCCATCTGGCTTGCCTTTGCTTGTGCAGGGTTCTGTTTGTGCTATAATGTTATTACCAATTTAGAATTCACGTGACTGCCTGTGCCTTTTTCTTGTTGCTCTTCTTGAAGTTCTTCTCTTTTTAATTAATAGAGGTAAATGTTATGGTTGAACCATCTTTTTATCAGTGAGACGTGGATAGAAAGTAATTTCCCAAGGTGCCAGGCTGACACTGATTCATGGCATGAATGGATGGTTTAGCAGAGCAAACTTTGGAGCAGGAATTCCCGACTACAGTATCATGAGCTTAACTACAGATTTACCCAGGGCTTTTGGACCTTTTTTCTTCTTATTCTTAAAAAAGCCTTGTACAGGTATCGGATCCCTTATCCAGAAAGTTCCGAATTACGGAAAGGCCATCTCCCATAGACTATATTATAAGCAAATAATTCCAATTTTCAAAAATGATTTCCTTTTTCTCTGTAATAATAAAACAGTACCTGTACTTGATCCCAACTAAGATATAATTACCCCTTATTGGGGGCAGAACAGCCCTATTGGGTTTATTTCATGGTTAAATGATTCCCTTTTCTCTGTAATAATAAAACAGTACCTGTACTTGATCCCAACTAAGGTATAATTACCCCTTATTGGGGGCAAAACAGTCCTATTGGGTTTATTTAATGGTTAAATGATTCCCTTTTCTCTGTAATAATAAAACAGTACCTGTACTTGATCCCAACTAAGATATAATTACCCCTTATTGGGGGCAGAACAGCCCTATTGGGTTTATTTAATGGTTAAATGATTCCCTTTTCTCTGTAATAATAAAACAGTACCTGTACTTGATCCCAACTAAGATATAATTACCCCTTATTGGGGGCAGAACAGCCCTATTGGGTTTATTTAATGGTTAAATGATTCCCTTTTCTCTGTAATAATAAAACAGTACCTGTACTTGATCCCAACTAAGATATAATTATCCCTTATTGGGGGCAGAACAGCCCTATTGGGTTTATTTCATGGTTAAATGATTCCCTTTTCTCTGTAATAATAAAACAGTACCTGTACTTGATCCCAACTAAGATATAATTACCCCTTATTGGGGGCAAAACAGTCCTATTGGGTTTATTTAATGGTTAAATGATTCCCTTTTCTCTGTAATAATAAAACAGTACCTGTACTTGATCCCAACTAAGATATAATTACCCCTTATTGGGGGCAGAACAGCCCTATTGGGTTTATTTAATGGTTAAATGATGCCCTTTTCTCTGTAATAATAAAACAGTACCTGTACTTGATCCCAACTAAGATATAATTACCCCTTATTGGGGGCAGAACAGCCCTATTGGGTTTATTTAATGGTTAAATGATGCCCTTTTCTCTGTAATAATAAAACAGTACCTGTACTTGATCCCAACTAAGATATAATTACCCCTTATTGTATGCAAAACAATCCTATTGGGTTTAAATGATGTTTAAATGATTTTTTTAGTGGACTTAAGGTATGTTGATCCAAATTACAGAAATACTGGATAACAGGTCCTATACCTGTACTCAAAGAACTCCAATTTAGGGCCCAGGGTTCAGGTGCAGTTAACTCTTATTCACTGTTTTGAGGCATAACTTTAAAGTAACAATATCTGTAACTGTGGAATCAGGGTTATTGAGTAGTGATGAGGCATGGATTTGCAGCAAATTTCTGCACGTTATTTTCTGCGTTCCGCAAATCTCTCGCGGTTTTGCGAATCTTTTCAAACTTTTGTGAGTTTTTTGGCAAAGCGAAATGGGACAGATTCGCTCATTACTAATATTGAGCTCTATAGAGAGATACTCCTTCCACTTCTGTGCTGCAAGTTGCCTTCATTATACAGAGGAGGGAAAACTTCTAGTAAGGTTGGGACTAATTATTCCATTTTCAGAGTGTAAGTTCAGAGAGTAAGTATAAAAACGAAAAAGAATTTAGCAGTCATTTAGCGTTGGTACAGATATAAGTGCTATAGTGCAAAAAATTGCACATCTTAGAGTCCAAACCTTCTATAAGTAAGCATTAAAGGAGAAGGAAAGTCATTTTGGCATTTCACTGCCAATATATTTACCACATTAGTGCCACCTAGAACACTATATTTATTCATACCTGAGCAAATAGCCCTAGAAGCTTTCTCTGTTTGCTTAAGATTGCAGCTGCCATTTTAGCTTGGTCTTCATAGCTTCCTGCTGCAGCTCTAGCTGTTATAGATCAGATTACACATTCCTAAGGGAGGGGGGAGGGAGTTCTTAGCATTATTGAGGGAGGAGGGAGCAGGAGAGGGAAAGGAGGAGAGAGCTGTGCAGACTCCGAGCCTCAGGAATGAAGGATTTTTCTGAGAGAGAGGAAGTCTCTGACATCAAAGACCATGTTTACAAAAAAGGAGACAAGAAATCCTGTGTTTCTTTTGATAGAGGACTCTGTGCAGCTTTTCTGTGAGTGCTTATGGCTGTATTTACATAGACCTTTCTAATAAAGTTTACTTAGTTAATACCTTTTCTTCTCCTTTAAGTACAGAGCAATCTTGTGCCTTGAGTTCCCCTAGTGCCCCAGCTTGTACGCTCTATATAACACTGTACCTCCTGTATGAATTATACAAACTTGGTCAAGGCTTTTGTGATAAGCCAGACATAGCTCTTACCTGTACAGATTTATCTTTGCCACATTGAGAAGGATGCGCCTTGGCTATTTCTTTCCCCTTGCACATGTCCATTGTTATTCCCAAGCCTGTGCTTCATTTACCATCTATACAGAATAAAGTTTCTAACTAACTGCACCACTAATTATATAGTCTCTTGGTTTTATCAAAGTGCAACTAAATGCTAGGGGCCCCATTCCTGGTAAGTTATCACCCCCAGTAGCCAAAATCACTCTCTCCTCCTACTGTTTTCTAAACCTAAGGGCATGCACCCCCAGGGCTCATGGTACTGGAGTACATATGTATTAAGAGGGATGTGTTGGTGACACCCAGCTGCGTACAAACCCCCACATAATCTGGATTTAAAGGAATACTGTCATGGGAAAACATGTTTTTCTTATCAAAATGCATCAGTTAATAGCGCTTCTCTTGCATTGTAATCTGTTTTTTAAAAGCGCAAACAGATTTTTTACATTTACTTTTGAAATTGTATATGGGGCTAGCAATATTCTTCATTTCCCAGGGTGCCACAGCCATGTGACCTGTGCTGTGATAAACTTCAGTCACACTTTACTGCTGTGCTGCAAGTTGGAATGATATCCCCCCCCCCTCCCAGCAGCCAATCAGCAGAACAATGGGAAGGGAGCAAGATAGCAGCTCCCAGTAGGTATCAGAATAGCACTCAATAGTAAGAAATCCAAGTCCGGCTTGGGACTCCTCCAGTTACATGGGAGTAGAAGAAACAATAGGTTACCTGAAAGCAGTTCTAATGTGTAGCGCTGGCTCCTTCTGAAAGCTCAGACTCAGGCACAATGCACTGAGATGGCGCCTACACACCAATATAACAAGTAAAACATATATATTTGTTAGTTCAAGAATAAAGTAAAGTGAATTATTTGCCATGCAAACAGTGTAATTTAGACATAAAAATTATACTATTAAAATCATGAAAGAATCTACACTTCATCTTTATGTAATGACATGAATTTGTATTACAACGTAAACTGTAAGCAGAGTATTTATCAGTAAATGATCAGCATTGTCTGGTTTTGTAGCCATGACAAGTAGCTGCTACTAGTGCCTCTGTGTGTCTTCACCCAAAGAGACAGTCATGACCAGACAAACTCAAAATAATCAGGTCTGATTGGGGGCTGCCTATGTATTCTACATTGCATATAAACTAGAGAAACTGACTCATCTCTTTCTTATTCCTTTAAACTGACAATCAAATAATAATCCTTCTCCTAGGCAGATAAAAAAATAAGACAATCTACTTATGTATTTCATGGGAGAACTTTAAGATTATTGATGGCAGGAGATATGGGGATACGAGATTCCTATCAGTATTGAATGTCAGGGAAAAGCTGCAGAAGCAAATATAATCTTATAATGGAATAAAACTGGGTAGAATTCCAGGAAGTATACTATTAAATTTAAACTATACAAAGTTTAGCATTACTGATGCAGGTGCTGCTAAATGGCTCGGGGTCATATTCGTGGGGGGCATATGTAGGGCAACAGTTTTAGGGGAGCAGCCCAGAGGTGCCTATATGTAAAAAAAAAATTCTAGAATAATATCCTACTCCCACCTGTAGGACATTTGTGACTAAATTTGATGTTGGAGCTGAAGAGGAGGGGGTACCCCCTTTATTTCACAATTAACACGTGTGCAGGACAGTCTGTTTATGTGCCAATGGCTAAACAGAAAGGCAGAGGACTGAAGTCTGGTGTTTGGAGCAGCATCAGATATAATTACAGGCATTGGACTCCTTATCCGGAAACCCATTACCCAGAAAGTTCTGAATTACGGAAAGGCAATCTCCCATAGACTCCATTTTAATCAAATAATTCTATTTTTTTTAAAATGCTTTTTCTCTGTAATAATAAAACAGTACCTGTACTTGATCCCAACTAAGATATAATTACCCCTTATTGGGGGCAGAACAGCCCTATTGGGTTTATTTAATGGTTAAATGATTCCCTTTTCTCTGTAATAATAAAACAGTACCTGTACTTGATCCCAACTAAGATATAATTACCCCTTATTGGGGGCAGAACAGCCCTATTGGGTTTATTTAATGGTTAAATGATTCCCTTTTCTCTGTAATAATAAAACAGTACCTGTACTTGATCCCAACTAAGATATAATTACCCCTTATTGGGGGCAGAACAGCCCTATTGGGTTTATTTAATGGTTAAATGATTCCCTTTTCTCTGTAATAATAAAACAGTACCTGTACTTGATCCCAACTAAGATATAATTACCCCTTATTGGGGGCAGAACAGCCCTATTGGGTTTATTTAATGGTTAAATGATTCCCTTTTCTCTGTAATAATAAAACAGTACCTGTACTTGATCCCAACTAAGATATAATTACCCCTTATTGGGGGCAGAACAGCCCTATTGGGTTTATTTAATGGTTAAATGATTCCCTTTTCTCTGTAATAATAAAACAGTACCTGTACTTGATCCCAACTAAGATATAATTACCCCTTATTGGGGGCAGAACAGCCCTATTGGGTTTATTTAATGGTTAAATGATTCCCTTTTCTCTGTAATAATAAAACAGTACCTGTACTTGATCCCAACTAAGATATAATTACCCCTTATTGGGGGCAGAACAGCCCTATTGGGTTTATTTAATGGTTAAATGATTCCCTTTTCTCTGTAATAATAAAACAGTACCTGTACTTGATCCCAACTAAGATATAATTACCCCTTATTGGGGGCAGAACAGCCCTATTGGGTTTATTTAATGGTTAAATGATTCCCTTTTCTCTGTAATAATAAAACAGTACCTGTACTTGATCCCAACTAAGATATAATTACCCCTTATTGGGGGCAGAACAGCCCTATTGGGTTTATTTAATGGTTAAATGATTCCCTTTTCTCTGTAATAATAAAACAGTACCTGTACTTGATCCCAACTAAGATATAATTACCCCTTATTGGGGGCAGAACAGCCCTATTGGGTTTATTTAATGGTTAAATGATTCCCTTTTCTCTGTAATAATAAAACAGTACCTGTACTTGATCCCAACTAAGATATAATTAATCCTTATTGGCGCCAAAACAATCCTATTGGGTTTAATTACTTTTTTTAATAATTTTTTTGGCAGACTTAAGGTAGGAGATCCAAATTACGGAAAGACCTTCTATCCAGAAAACCCCAGGTCCCGAGCATTCTGGACAATAGGTCCCATCCCTGTACAGCAATGATCAGGCTGGAATAATGGACAAAAACTAGATCCTGGGGAGAAAAAAACTAGCAATTTCTGTTAATATTAATATTTAGTGCTTTGCACATAGAACTTTGATAGTTGAGTCATTTTTTTGTCAGGGACAGCTATCAAGGGTCAGTTGGTTGCACCAAATCAATGTTAGCCTGAGGTAGCACAGAAATAAAAGGTCATCTCAAAATCTGCATGAAAAATAAAAATATAGAAAAATGAAAAATAAATAAAATAGAACCATTTCTTCTTTAGCATCATCTAGAGCTTCTGGGTATGAAAGCAATTTCAAACTTTAATAAAAAATTGCCGCTCCCTTTTTATAGTGTTTCTTGGCTGTCACTATTGTGAGCTGATAGGGCTGCTGATTATTTCATATACAGATACACCACTTATTGCTACTTTGCTTTTTATATCTAGAAACTTTGGTGTTACAAAGCAGGATTTTTTAAATACAAAGTAAAAGCCACCTCTCTATCACATTTCCCCTCTTTCATCATCCATTATACTTTACAGCATACCATAAAGTAACTCTTCTCTGTTTCTATTCATATTCATAAAGATCCCAGTGCTCTGCAGGAAGCATCACATATAAAGAACTGCTGCTTTAAATACATATCTCACCATTATGGAAAGCAGAGGGGCCCCCAGCTGGGATCAGAAATGACTCGCTTTTATCATCCTGATGCGTCATTACATGAAACTCACAAATCATCGGAGTCTTTGCCAGCGATCTCAATTAAATTATTAAACGTTGGCACCAGGAAGATAAAGCTTCCACAGGGCACTATTGTTTGAAAGTGTCACCACTGCACGTGAATCTTTTCCTGCTTTAATAGGATTCATATCTGGTTATGCCAGCCCCTGCAAACCCACACAGCCAAAAACCCACACAACTCACTCTCCATCACAAGTATATGTCATATATATCCCTTTTGGGATCAACAGGGGGTCTATTGCTGCTTGTGCCTTAGCAGTTTCACAAAGCATATTTATATGCTGAGGTTATGAAAGTCCCCTTTAAAGCAGATGCTGCTCATGACTGCAGAAAGGCAAAAATGCCTGTAGCCCCCTAGAGAAATAAGGAGAAATAAAAACAGTCATTGTCAAACCCTGCCTGTGCAGTTTCTCTGTAGAGTTCTCCTATGGTGCATCATTATACAGTGTTTGCAGCGGATGCCATGGAAGTATCTTACCCTAGGAATACTGACCAAAAATTAGAACTTCATTGAACCTGCATGATACACACTAGATTATCAAATATAGGTTGATCCAGGGTGTCTCTTGTATAAAATACACACACAATACTAACTATAAGGGGTGCTAACCCTGGATCAAGCCAACCACGATCATACAATTGGATTAATAAAAGGCAATATTTATTTGTCACCATGACAGCACTTAAGAGAAAGCAACACCATTAAAGTAGTAGAGTATAAAGTATAAATTACTCCTTCTGCTTCTTACTGCCAATAGATTTGCCACATTAGTGCCACCTAGAACACTATATTTATTCAGCAGAAAGCTTTACTATACCTGAATAAAGAGCTCCCTCTATTTGTTTAAGATTGGTCTTCGTAGCTTCTTCCTACAGCTGTAGCCATTGGAAGCTCAGATCATACATCTCTAAGGGAGGGGGGAGTGAGCTGTTATGAATTTTTATGGAAGGGGGGAGCAGAGGAGAGAACTGAGCAGATTTTGGCACCAGGAATGGAGGATTTTTCTCTCAGATACTGAAGAACATGTTTACACAAAAGGAGAGAGGAAATCCTGTGTTGGCATGCAAGGTAAAATCCACTCAGTTGGCAGGCTTGCCAAATGAGCAGATCTTTTGGCAACTAATATGGTGGCCCAAATCAGGCTGATCTTATCTCGTTTGCCCAAGGCAAACTACAAAGACCTGTTGGGAGAGCACCACATCAACATACCAATGTTATCCAGCCTGTCTGTTCAATATTGGGACAATTTTTCATCCCCCAATAAGCTGCTGATTCTGGGGCTGATTCGACAGCTTTTATTGGCCTGTGTGTTGCTAGTTAAAAATATTTATATCTTTCCATTCAGAAAAAAGTAAAAGCTTGCATTGTTGCAGGAATGGTCATATCAGTTTAAACAGAGGATATTCAAATGTTACCATGAAAACCTGTGTTTAGCTGGCAGAAAGAAAATCCTTGCAGCCTTTTAGGGTGACCAGAGAATTACTGGGATTCTTTTATGCAGCAAGTTATTGGATTTCTGACTTCCTCCTATGACATTATAAACCCAGGAGCCTGAGAAGTCGACGCCTTGACATTCTCAGAAATATGCATTAAATATATTTCTTGTCTCATCTTTCATTTGTGTTGTTAGTGAGCACATCCCTTATGTAGGAAGCTTGCTTGTGTGTTCCTTCAATAAAGAAAAATGATAGGCTATGTACCATATGCTTATTCTTTTCAGGGGCATTTATCTCTTTCCTCCTTCTAGTCCAAGGCATGTGTGCCCTTGTTAAAGGCCAAAAAGATCATTCTATGTCAGTTGGAATAATCAATTTTGTTATTTATTTATTTATGTATGCATCATATACTGGAGAAAAAAAAGTGGCATTCTTCCCAATTTAGTAGAGTGGGGTTCACCAGCTCCATTTTATGTCATATACCCATTCGGTGACATCATGTGACTGACCATTAGCAAATGAACAGGACAGCCAGATGGAGCCCAATCAAGAGTTGGGGACACAAAGAGCTAGAACTGGAGTTGGGTGAGGTGAGGCTTTTGTAAGTTGTGTCTAAGAATATATGCATCATATACACGCGATATGAGTTATAACTGTGACATTTTTAATTCATCAGGGTGATGATATAGAGCAGGGATCCCCAACCTGTTTTACCCACGAGCCTCAAATGTAAAAAGAGTTGGGGAGCAACACAAGCATGAAAAATGTTCACGAGGGGACCAAATAAGGCCTGTGATTTGCCATTTGGTAGCTCCTATGTAGACTGGCAGCCTAAATGAGCCTCTGTTTGGCAGTACAACTGGTTTTTATGCAACCAAACTTGCCTCCAATCCAGGAATCCAAAAATAACTCCCTGGTTTGGGGGCACTGAGAGCAACATCCAAGGGGTTGGGGAGCAACATGCTGCTCACGAACCACTGGTTGGGGATCACTGATATAGTATATAGTATAAGTGATAAGTAGAGATGTAGCGAACTGTTCGCCGGTGAACAAATTCGCGCGAACATCGGGTGTTCGCGAACGCGTATGTTCGCAGTTTGGGTTCGCGCCGCGTTTTCCGCCGCGTTTTTATCGTTGCAAAAGTATTGTACAATATGCCGCACAAGTCACACATGGCGTTTTTCCGCAAATCCCGTTTTCATGGTGTTTAGCGCGACATAGCAAAAAAGCCACATATTTTCGCTAGAATAGCTTGCGTTTTTTGCGCAACTCTGTGCCAACAAAGTATTTTTCACAGAAGTTTTTGCCCTTGATCCCCCTCCTGCATGCCACTGTCCAGGTCATGGCACCCTTTAAACAACTTTAAAATCAGTTTTCTGGCCAGAAATGGCTTTTCTAGTTTTTAATGTTCGCCTTCCCATTGAAGTCTATGGGGTTCGCAAAGTTCGCGAATATTCGCGGGTTTTGGCGTAAGTTCGCGAACATGTTCGCGAACTTTTTTTTTTAGGTTCGCTACATCCCTAAGTGATAAGTCCAACTCAATGGAACTTGCTAAGTGATATTAGAGATGGTTATCCACTCATTCTGAAGAAGCTGCTTGGATGAATGGAGAGATGCTTTTAGTTTACTCATCCAGTTCAGTTGCTTCAGTCATGAAGGGGACTTTTATCTAGACCCCAGATGAAAGTATGAAAGCCATGTCTTTTATCTAGACCCCAGACAGATGTGTGAAAGCCCTTAGGGGCACAAAAGCATACTCTTTTTTTTTGGTGTACTCTTTACAAATACACCACTTTCACTGGGTTCTGGCTCTACCCTGCACCTCTGGCCAGATAAAAATTTAGGCTCAAGGCAGGGCAACTTTGCTGCCTGTGCCCCTTCAGCATTACAGTGTCTGAATGACAGTAAGGTAGGGGACGTGCAGGGAGCGCAAAGGGGCACATCCAAGTGCCTCCCCAAACCCAGCCCTCATGAATACAGCTCTGCCAAATGCCCCATTGGGGGATCTTTGCACTCTACCCTGCATGTATTAAATGACTCCTATAATGTGTGGGCCCAGAGCATAAAGTGCAACTCGGAATTTAAAAGCCATCAAAGGCAGGTGTGAATAACAGGGTTCCCCAAAGATCTGTGTGCATAATATAGTCCATATTCTATATTGTGTTCTAATAAAACACTTCAGAACTTCCCACAAAAGCTTTAGTGATATAGGACTTTGCAAATTCTACACTAAAAGATGTAGAGAGCTTAAGGCACTATTGCAGCGAGCCAATGACAAATAAATAGACTCTTAGCACCAAACTTTAAACCAATGTAACAAACTTAGTATTTGCCATCCCAGCCTGTGATAAATGTCTTCTTCTGCCGGCTCTGTATGCACGAGTTGTTTGTACAGTCGGCTTTGGAGTGAGGCTCAGCCTCCCAGGAACAATAACTTTTCAATGGAGATTTACTGATACCAGGCTGTTGCTGACATGCGGAGCTCAATAGTTATCTCACTTTTTCTATTTGCGCCAAAAAAGGATTGATAACTGCAAACTCAGCCATGGATTTATTTTATTTATATATGTATTCATTTATCCAGCTTGAGTCCTCAGAAATCCTTAAAGGATCAGTATAACTTATTTTTACTGCCTGCTTTAACTTGCTCCTGTATGGTGGGCAAATAGGGGGGTGAATGGGATGGGAGGGGAATGAACGGAGATAATTACACCTATTTATTTCACTTAGCTCCATCCCTGTGCATAGGAAATAACACTTGGGATAGTAGAATGGGATGGCAATGCCCCACTGTATCCCACCCTTTCCCCAATTTGTAGCAAATGCTGATCATTATGGTTTAACATAATTGACAGTCCATTGCTCCAGTTTACATAAATGATGGAACATCTGCATTTCCTTTGCCTTGGGAGGGGTTGCCATACCTCATCCATTCATCAGTAACGCAGGATACTGAGCTGTTCCGATATTCTTAGAAAGAAGCTGATATCTGAGAAGAGTGATACAATCCCAGAACATTCAATCCTCAGTCATTTTTGCAGAGCATTAACAATTTACTATACAATATGTTCTGGCAAGGAAATGAATAGCCTAAATTCTATAACATTTCGGAACAGGTATTCAGAGAATGAAATATTCAGGACTTGGGGGTTTTTCCCTTTACTTTTGCACCATAAAGTAAAGTTACTAAAAACATATTAAGGGCATCTATTGCTAAAAAACATTGTTTACGCGATTTCTGTACTCATAATAGAAGAAACAATAGTACAGGTATAGGACCCATTATCCAGAATGCTTAGGACCAAGGGTATTCCGGATAACGGGTCTTTCCATTATTTGGATCTCAATACCATAAGTCTACTAAAAAATCAATAAACCATTAATTAAACCCAATAGGATTGTTTTGCCACCAATAAGGATTAATTATATCTTAGTTGGGATCAAGTACAGGTACTGTTTTATTATTACAGAGAAAAAGGGAATCATTTAACCATTAAATAAACCCAATAGGGCTGTTCTGCCCCCAATAAGGGGTAATTATATCTTAGTTGGGATCAAGTACAGGTACTGTTTTATTATTACAGAGAAAAGGGAATCATTTAACCATTAAATAAACCCAATAGGGCTGTTCTGCCCCCAATAAGGGGTAATTATATCTTAGTTAGCATCAATTACAAGGTACTGGTTTATTATTACAGATAAAAAGGAAATCAGTTTAAAAATTCTGAATTATTTGATTAAAATGGAGTCTATGGGAGACAGGCTTTCCGTAATTCGGAGCTTTCTGGATAATGGGTTTCCGGATAAGGGATCCCATACCTGTATTTCAAAATTACAACCCCCCCCCCAATAATTTCTGTGGAGGTCTGGGTGCCTATTCCTGGTGCAGGTGGTTATACTGGGGTACACACTAGGTTCCCCAGGATCGGGGTCACAAGAATACATGTATTGAGGGCTCTGGAACATTAATTTAATGCATGTAGGTGGGGAAACACATTTTTTTGCAAAAGGTGTCTTTAAATACTGTAATTCAGAGCTTTCTGGAAGCCAAATAGATCCCATACCTCTATTAGCCCTGAGGGTAGGAAAGACCCCTATTATAAAAGGCTTATTACCCCACAGGCAGCTATAGAGAGGCCTATAATATGGGCATGGCTAGAGTCCCAGATCTGGCAGAAGTGGCAGGGAGTGGGGCAGGCAGAATGCTGATACTGCTCATCATGGCAGTGGGAAGAATCACAAAGGGATATTGTCTGACCAGACAGATGTACATTAATAGAGTGAAACCTATTCCCTAGGGCCAATACATGCACCCATGGCTGAACAATAAGTTTAAAGGTGGCCATGTTGACTGACAGTATTGGTTTCATGTCAGCTTGACTCCTTGGAACAGTTTAAGACTTTGAATAATTTGTCCTTTTTCAGTACCAACTCCTGTTGATCCTATTTTATTGCCATTCCAATTGTATATATTAAATATGTATCAGTTTTCATGGGACAGATACATCTAAATCTCAACTAATAGCGCTTTATACCTTATTACATCCGACAGGCAGCCCTACCTGTCCCTTCGGAGTATTTGGTTTTGACAGGCAATAGGAAAGCCTGTCCGAGAGAGCTGAGCAGAGCTGGCAAGCAGGGCACGTGAGAAAGAAATGCCACTCTGGAGAAAAGAAACAAGATTATATGCAAGCAGAAGTGTAGGATATGGCTTCAGTGCATTCAGTATGTAAATAGAATTCTAAGCAGCTTTTCCGTATACATTTATTACACATTTCCAAAGGCTGTAAGGTTATTCTCTGTTGATTCTGATGACTGAAATAATGTAGCAACCAAAGCATACGGGGCATTGTAGGAACTGGAGTCAGTCACAGAAGGCTTCTGCTACTTTGTTTCAGTAGTCACAGCCAGCAGTACTGTGGCTGATGCTGTTTTTAATGGCAATTACATTTACAAATGAGAATCAACAAAACTGTGTTTAATGTATAGTGGGCTCTTTCATTGGGCAATGGTTTATGCTTCACCTTTGCCTATTTTCAGGGGTCATCAAAGCGACTTGTGTATTTAGTAGTTTTTCTTTCTATCTGCACAAGCAAATAGTGTTTGTATAAAGTACTTGGAGAAAACTTTGTTCCCAGGGCTCCAGGTGTTAATAACAATACATTCTATTCTTTTGTTGGGCGCTTGATCTTCATAAGAATTCCACACACTTCATAGGTCATTATTATTTCTAGGCCACCTAACTGTTGCTACCTCCTGTTTTAGGAATAAAAGATGTTTGCCTAAGGAAAGCATAATGACCAGCTTAATCCTCTTTCTGCTAAGCCGGGGGCTTATTAATCAAACTAATTGGAGTTAACTGGGAGTTTGGGAGATAGTTCTTCATCTACTTACATCAAAGCATGATAAATTAACCCCCCTTGAGATTCTATTATGGGTTCGTGCTTTTTAGCTGAGCACAGTTGAATCTATTGCTTGTGGTTCTGGCAAAGCGACAGCATTAAAATGACCCTCCCTGTTCTATTGTCTTTTCTTTTTTTAACAGTAAATTCCAAAAAAAACACCAGAGTGTGAAGACTGGTTTTGTTTAGCGCTTTGTGGGGTTCAATAAAAAACACTGAAACACAGGACCCTATAAGGACCTCCTGCTCCTTCGCTTTTTAGTATAGACCTTAGTTCACCTTTTACTTTAATTATGATGTAAACTATGCTATTCTAAGACAATATGCAATTGGTCTTCATTTTTTATTATCATTTTTTTTACCTTTCTCTTCAGCAGCTCTCCAGATTGGAATTTCAGCAGCTATCCAGTTGCTAGGGTCTTGTTTACCTTAGCAACCAGGCAGTGGTTTGAATAAGAGACAATAATATGAATAGGAAGGGGCCTGAATAGAAAGATAAGAAATCAAAAGTTACAATAATAATAACATTGTATGCTCACAGAGCGATCATTTTTTTTAGCTGCTGGGGTCAGAGACCCCCCTTTTGAAAACTGAAAGGATGTAGAAAAGGAAGTCAAATAATTCAAAGCTATAAAAAATAAATAATGAGGACCAACTGCAAAGTTGCTAGGAATGTGACATTCTATAACATAATGGTGAATCCCTTCTTTAAGAACCAGTGCTGACTGCAGCCTGAATCAGATTAATCAGCCATGCAGCAAAGGGGTTTTATATGTGAGAAGAGAGATGCCCTGGCACTGGTAAGAAGGCCAAAGAGAGACATCTGCACAGTGTTGTTTTCCCATGCTACAGTGAATCTCCTGCACATGTAATAGAAAAGCACATAAATCTACATTGCAAGTTTCCAGCATATCCACTGTATAACTGGACAGAGTAATGTAGTTTATTGCTATATCTAATTTCAGGTTGAGAAAGGGCACCCTAGGTCCTGTATTTTTCTGTTGCTGTGCAAGGTTCATTTACAGGTGGGATACTGAACTCAGATGGGTCATTTATCAAGAGCTATAGAGCACAAAGAGTCACAGAATTGTGCCATACTGTTCATTTACAGAACACTTGCAGCAGGGGGTTAGAATCAGTGGCATTAACTTGGGGTTGGGGCCCCCAAAACTCTTTTTCTCTAGGCCCCCACCCCTTCCCGAGCAAAATCTCTGTCAACCAGAAGTGAGCCCCAATTTCACATTCATCACAGGTCACTTGGGGCCACTCTACAAATGAAGCAGACATGAGCCCCCCACACTCATGGGGTCGGCGACCTCTGTAGTCAATTAAAGTGCAGCCTGTGCTTTGGTATTATTGCTGGTGCAGTGCTGCAGGCTTAATACAGATAAAGAAAGACCAGGGTCCCACTGTGTACTGCACTATATTTGAATGGTGTGCAAATAAAGGGGGCAGATTGGGGGCACCTATGCGTTACCTTTAGAACACACCTTCTGAATACAATGCTGACAAATGTAGGCAGCACTGTATTCATCATAGAGACGCCTATGGCTGGAAAGCAAGAGGCAGTGTATGAAAAACACAGCCGTTTGCGCTTCATTCTAGACTGCCCTTCCATGAAGGGGAATACAGTATTTTCAGTATTTTTTCTAAGGATACAGCTTGCTGCACTTAAGGGGATGGGAGCCCCAATTTGTATAATTAAAGCTAATTCTAAGCAACTGTCCAGGCTTATAAAGGATTATAAAGTAAGGCTGATGCCAGACGTGGCGTTTTTACACTGCGTATTTTCTCTGCCTAAAAACGCCGCACAACCCACACAGCCCCTGACTATGGCGTTTTTCAGGCTAGTACTGGTGACGTAGCAAATCCCATTTCCCATGGAGCTAATAGTGCGAAATAGTAAAAAACACAGCGTATTTCCGCAAGGTCTGGCAGCTGCCTTCGTGTATACATAGGAATAGGTTTCTGTGCAAATAACGGCGTATTTCGGCAAACACATGAAAAGTCCGTGGTAATGCGTTTTCTAGCGTATTTACGCATAGAGTGTTTTCCATCGAGACTGTTTAAGTTATTTCTATGGATGATGATATAGTGCGTTTTTCAGCCGCCGAGAGAATTAGAAAATATGCAGCGTATAAATGCCACGTGTGGCATCAGCCTAAATGTAATGTTTTCTCTTTGCTCTTCCCTGCACTGTGGTTCTAAGTACATGAACATCTGAAAGAATGTAGCAGTAGCCATCTCCTCTCCAGCCAATACTGCAGCTCCCACAATGCCCTGAATGTTCTGTTGGTAAAGAATGAGAATCAAAGGAGTATGCAAAGCATGATGGGAATTGTAGCCTATTCTGAGCATTGTTTTAGTGATCCTGGAAGTGAAGACCAGCAAAACGAATAGCGATTTCCATAGCAAAGTGCAGCTGCATGTCTAAATCATTGCAAATGTGTCATTATTGTACGTTGGAAATTTGTCCAGAATTAAATTGATTTTTTTTTTGTTGAAAATGTGATATTTGGTTTTGCTGCCCCTTTAAGATGAACATTGGCTTTTACACTGCTGCAGTACAAATTAGCCCCGTGCCCTGGGCTGCTAATAGAAGAGCATGGGAGACGTATTGCATTCATATAAAGTGATATTGGTTCTGTGTATTTGGACTTACTGTAATTATTCTGTATATTTGTATCTATCACATACACTGTAAAATGAGAATATCGATTTAAACAGGCCAGAATCCCTTTAAATGTCATTCTTCTGGGAAAGTGGGGGAATTCATTTCACCTGCATTTATTCATTCTGCCCCGGGGTCAAAAGATGTAGAAACTGCAAAGTCTGAGCAGTTGGCTCATTGAAACAGGTGGATAAGCACAAACATACACGTCTGTTCCCTATTAATTCTTCTACCTGATCTGCAGCTCTGCCTTCTATTCATGTCTCATCCCCACCCAACTGACATTATTGTTCATCACCCCCGACCCCCTATCCTTCCCCAGGCCTCTCTCTATCTGTTTCTTACAGACAGTACCAGGAAACATGTTCTTGTTCTATTCCTATAGGGCAGTGCTGTCCAACTGGCGGCCCGCGGGCCGCATGCGGCCCGCAACCCCCCTCTGTGTGGCCCCCCACCTGTCTGGCTGCTTTGATGCCTTACTCTTGTGTAAGCTTTAAATGGTATCAGTACTGTGATTAACTGGCCCCCCTGCATGGTTCTCACCTCAAATTCAGGCTGTAATCAGGCTGTATTGTTTAAATATGTAATCCCCTGTGTTGTTCACACCTTTTAATCTCTGAATTGTTCACCCCCTGCAGTGTTCACACCTCAGGTTCAGGCTGTAATCACCCCCATTATTCCCCTGTTCACACCTCAGGAGCAGTAGAAACCCACAAATAATCCCTGCACACTACAAAAAGAACATATACTGAGGTGCTACTGCAATTAAAAAGTTTTTTAATATATAGTTATTGTGCAGACTGTAGGAGCAGTGCCAGCATTGTGTCACTGTAGGCTGCCTGTGTGTGCCATACACACAGGCATCATAGGGCAAGCAGAGTATGGCACACACAGGCAGGGTAGGGAAGGCAGAGTATGGCACACACAGGCAGAGTATGGCACACACAGGCAGAGTATGGCACACACAGGCCAAGTATGGCACAAACCAGCCAAGAATGGCAAACACAGTGAAAGTATGGCACATGCAGGCTGGGTAGGGAACGCAGAGTATGGCACACAGGCAGGGTAGGGCAGGCAGAGTATGGCAGGTTTTTGCTGTACTACAACCATTAATATGGGTATGGTCATGTGATAACATGGGTGTGGTTTCAAGTGGGTGCGGTTTCAAAAAGGGGAGTGGTCAAAACTGGCTTCCATTATCGGCCCTCCACCACGTAGGTCGGAAAAATTCCGGCCCTCGGTACAACAGAAGTTGGACAGCACTGCTATAGGGAAAGAGGTAGCAGTTAGCCCATGGCTGGACTGCACAGACTCCTGACTCATGGATAGTTCTATAGTTTGTTCTATTGTTCCTCTCAACATGAGCCTCGGGCTTCCTTGGCCTCTACATGCTTTCATTTAACAATGCACCGAGGGGCTTGTTTAATAAAAGTCATACTTAGGAATCTTGTCTTTGAATTTAACCAAGCAAATTAACCCTTCCCTGACTGTCGGGAAAAAGCTACATGACAGTCAGGGAAATGAAAAGGCATACTGTATAACTGGGTATCTAATATCTGAGCATACATTTTAGCATTTACGTGTTTGTTTTTTTTACCCCTCCCTATGTTTTTCAATACGTAGGTTATACACAGGGACTACAGCGGCTCACCAGAAAACCTTACCATAGGCCCAAACTATTTTCCTCCTTTCCTTACCCAACCTTTTTATTCTCCTAGTCTCTTTTATTTACATGCTAGCATCTATTCTTCCATCTATTTATCTACTTTATTTTCATTCAGAAATAGGGAATGACCATGAAACAGGCCAAATGGTCAGGAGCAAGAGGGCCCACTGACACCTGGGCATTTTCCTGGTATCCTGGTGGGCCAGTCCGACACTGGTTATACATATTAATAGAAAGTTGTTAGTTCTATAAGTTATTTGCAATTGAAACTGCAAAGCAAATAACCAGTTATAAAGCCTTGACTGTAGGTAACACTAAGGGCTCTGGCACATGAGGGGGATTAGTCACCCGCGACAAATCTCCCTTGTTGTGGGCGACTAATCTCCCCGATATGACATCCCACCGGCGAAAATGTAAATCGCCGGTGGGATGGCATACGTGGCAGCGCGATCGCCGAAGTTGCGATTTCCACAAATCGAGGCGCCGCGTATGCCATCCCAATGGCGATTTACATTTTCGCCGGTGGGATGTCATATCGGGGAGAGTAGTCGCCCGCAACAAGGGAGATTTGTCGTGGGCGACTAATCCCCCTCATGTGCCAGAGCCCTTATGTAAAACAAGATAAATCTAAACAAATGAAGATACTATGCGATTTAGTGGTGTATTCTATCAGTGTTATGGCTGGTTACAATAACACAGTAGCTTCCTTTGATATGTAACCTTTCCCTTGTTTGTGGCATTGTTAGAAAGCTTCCGCTAATGAATAACAAAGTGTAAATATTTTATCAGAAGAATTTTTATTATTAATCATTTGTCTATATAGAATTAAATGGAGGGTCACGAGGGCAACTGAATGACTGAGGCAGTAGCCTGTTCCCCTGATAAATAAAATAGCAACACAGCAAACAATCCCAGAGAAAGTTGATGAGTTATGGCAAAGCTAGCGGTTTTTCCAAGCAAGATGCCTAAGGTAAAAAATACCGTTTTGTGGGACTGTCAACAAAATCAGCTACTGCTTTGACTTATTTAATCCAGGGTATGGGACTGTTTAAAGCTAATGCCTCAATGGACAAGCTGGGTTTTTTGTTTCACCCTGATACTCCTGTTGACTGCTTAGACTAACAAGACATTGCTACACTGTGAGTGCCAGAAGGTGTGCTTTCCAATGACTGCAGTATGGTGGGCAGGGTAGTGACTGTGGTATTCTTAGCGTTATATTTTATTGCAATTGGTTGCCCTCTAAGCTGTGAATCATTCATTATAACAAGGCAACCGGTGAACCATGAGAGTTCATTAGTAAATCTTGCAGTTGATACTCACTTGTGTGCCGTCCTACTTGGGCAATTGTAAAGCTGGCCATACACGTGGCAATCTGACGATGTTGCGTGCGACCATCGGTCGCACGAAACATCGTCAGATCCGCCACACACGGTCAGGGCTGAAACAGCAGATAAGGAGGTAGAAACAATAGGATTTCTACCTCCTTCTGCCGATTCAGCCCTGACGGCAGATTTTGGTCAGGCGCCTTCTATGGCGCCCGATCAAAATTTTCTAACCTGGCCGATCGGCGAGTCGTCCGATATCAGCAGCTTCCTGCGATATCGGTCGACTCGCCGACATGCCATACACGTACCGAATATCGTACGAAACGAGGTTTCGTACGATAGTATCGGTGCGTGTATGGCCAGCTTAAGTCACACCATGACCTACACAGTAGAACAAAAGTCCTACGGATGGGCACCCCCCACACATTGGCAGACCTCTGGTATATCTGGAACAAAGAGTTTGTTTTGGGAAGAAGGGCATTTGCCTTGGGCCACCGTAACCATGTTTCATATTAGTTCACTTTGGAATGACTTCCTGCCATACCACTTCTCATCTGCACCACCTAATGACTAATGTTTCCATAGGAAGCAACAGAACAGTGCCACTATTGGGAATTATTTAACTTGAAAGGTAGAAATAGCATATAACATATGCATCCCTTTCAAATTATGGAAGCCCTGTCTGGTCCTTCAGGTGTATATGACCTTAGCTTTAAAATCATTGGCATGCAAAGTCTGAAGGACAATACAATATTTATTTATTTATAAAAGCAAATAAAAAAAACCTTGACTATTTTTTGTGGACCTGGTACTCAGAAGTATTTTTATTTATTTGATTTAGTGCTATAAAATAGAAAGGACAATGTGAGGTGGAATTGTTTGGGGCGTAGGATTGGCAGAAGAGGGAACAAATGGACATACGCTTTAGGCAGAACAGCCAGAGCTGACAATGTACTTGCAGTCGGTTGTCGGAAAAACAGAAACCATCATTAAGGGGCACAGAAGGGAACGGCACTGGCGCGCTGATAGAGAAGGCAATTCGAAGAGAGACAAGGGAAAGAGCTTATCAACCTTAAATCATTCAGTGTATTCAAACAGTATTGTAAATGCATTGTTCCTATGCTATTTCCTATATTTTGCTCCATTGTATCATAAATATCTATATAACATGTAGGCTCAATAATTGCTGAAATAATGCCACATAATGTATGTCTGCTTGAGAGTGAGTGTAGCCCCTGTAGATAAACAACTCGGGGCTCTTGGGAAGGGCTACATTACTAGCCATACTCTTAAGGTGGCCATACACGGGCAGATTTAAGCTGCTGATTCAGGTCCTTCAGACTGATTCATCAGCTTATCTGCCCATCTATGGCCACCCCCGACTCACCTACCTGACCAATATCTGGCCTAAAATTGTCCAGATCTCGATTGGGGAGGTTTGATTTTCCAGATCGGGGACCACGTCGGCTGGTTGATGTAGTCCTCAGTTCGACGGCGCCTATATAAATTTGATCATTTGGCTCTAGGGCCAAACAATTGAATTAGCCTGATATCTCCCGCTTTAGATGGTCAGCAGTTTCACAAAAAAATGGAACAGATTGGCTCATAACTATCTGCCATATAATACAAAAAAATGGGCTTACCCACTATCACGTGCTATATATTATTACATATACTAAGCAGCCAAAGGATATTTATTGACTGGAAATATGTTAATACTTGCAAAACCTCACATCTTGCCCATCTTAAAGGAGATCTAAACCCAAATAAACTAAAGTAAATTTACTCAGAGTAATCCTTCAAGCACTTTATCAATTTACATACACTGCATACATTTTATTGGTTTCTGAGATATTAGCAGTTTTAGGCTGCTAACATTAGGTTTTTGGTGTATCAGCTGTCACTAAAACTGAGAGCAATCGTAGGATTAAATGACTATATATGACATGCATAGATTCACTTCAGTTAAGTCAGTTAGGGTCACTGATAGTACCCGAAAGTCTGATATCAGCAGCCTAGAACTGCTAATATTTTAGAAACCACTAAAAATAGAAAATTTATGATTGAGAAAGTCTATATGATTTTTTGAGGCTTTAGCATCATTTTTTTTAGTTTTTTTTAGATCCTCTTTAAGTTTGTTCAACCAGCAAGATATTTTCTATGCTGTTATTTACCACATTTAGATTTGTGACCATTCCCAATGTGGCTGCATAGTTCTGAGCGACATATCCCCTCAGTTCTGTTATTGCCCTTGTGGGGAAGGGCCTCATTACCTTCTCAACTAATAACCTTAGGCTTAGCATTGTAGTGTTTGTTTCCTAATTAAATAGAATGATAAGAGGGAGAAACTCTAATACAATATTGAAAAAAAAACACACTTTATTATCTCTATTTCTCATCAAGAATGAATTAGAAATGTAAATATGTATGAAACATATCAATGCATCACTGTGTAACATTGAGATATAATAAGAACTAAGTAGAAGTGAAGCAGTGTCTGCAAATCCGAACCTTAGCAACTGCCTAGCATCACATATCCGGCTAATTGAAGAGCGCTGCTGGAGGCCTTGTAATAGCAACTGCTCTTGTCTCCGCTTTCCAAGATGAAAAATATTACTGGAATGCAGTTTCCTTGATGCGATAATCACTCCCTCTGGCCTAAAAAGAGCTGCCAAAATGAATAGAATACACTGTTCCATTTGCAAACTAAAGCGGATGATGCTATTAGCCGGCAACAATTGGACTCCTACAGGAATCTCCATTGAAAGCCTTTGGTCTTACCAAGGTCATGTTTGTATATTGCGGCGTATGTTGGGTTTTCTGAAGTCCGATTGGGGATTATTTAAGGAGCAATAGATGGATGTAATGAAAAGTAGACTTTGGCTCTCACGGTTTTGTGGGGGGGTGGTTTTGAAGAAACTTTATTCTTAGCTCTGCACTAACACTAAGGGGCAGATTTACTAAAATTCGGACATTTATTTTTATTCAAAATAAAATAAATTCAAATAAACTAGTTTCTACCAATGTCTTACATTTACCACAAAGTCTGAACTGAAAAGTCCATGCAGGAAAAGTCAGAGAAAAGTTGCAAAAACGGAATTTTTTTGACTTGTCACATGAAAACTGCAACTTTTTGAAATTGTTGCACGAAAACCAGTGTCAAAAATCTGACATTTCGAAAGTTTCAAAGCAGAAGATGGATCCTACAGGGAAGGGACATCGCCCATTGACTTCTACATGATCTCATCAAGTGTTAGTTGGCGAATTGTCGGATTCTGATTTTATCCATTTTAACGCAGGGTAAATTTTGGTAAACTTTTTTCCTGCAAATTTTAGCACTAAAAATTCAGATTTTTGTGGTTTTAGAGGTTTTTGAAACCAGGACTAAACTCATTTCTACTAAAACCTCAAATATCTAGTCATTTATTAACAACACATGAACGTGAACAATTAAAATGGAGAATGAAAACATAAGGAACACAAAAAACACATTGTTTTGTGGTTTTTACGTTTTTCCACAAATCCTCGTGGCCTTTCAAAAAAAAAAAAAAAAAAAAAAATTAACCCTGTAAACTTCTAAAAGCATGAATTAAATGAAGATTGTTACTATTTGCCTAGAACAAATCCTATTGACTTCTACCTGATTTTGAGCGCTTTTAGATGCTGATGTTCTATATTAGTGGCTTTTGTGGTTTTTACACTTAAAGGAACAGTAACACCAAAAAATGAAAGTGTATAAAAGTAACTAAAATATAATGTGCTGCTGCCCTGCACTGGTAAAAGTTGTGTGTTTACTTCAGAAAGTCTACTATAATTTATATAAATAAGCTGCTATGTAGCCATGGGGGCAGCCATTCATAGTAGAAAAGGCACAGGCACATAGCAGATAACAGATAAAACACCATTGTATTCTACAGAACTTATCTGTTATCTGCTATGTAACCTGTGCCTTTTCTCCTTTTTTCCAGCTTGAATGGCTGCCCCCGTGGCTACACAGCAGCTTATTATATAAATTATAGTAGTGTTACTGTAGCAAACACCCCAGTTTTACCAGTGCAGGGCAACAGTGCATTATATTTTTATTACTTTAAAGCTCTTTCATTTTTTGGTGTTACTGTTCCTTTAAGGTATGGAGATCCAAATAACAGAAAGATCCCTTATCCAGAAAACCCCAGGTCCTGAGCATTCTGGATAACAGGTCCCATACCTGTGTGTATATATACACCCATTGATGGGTGAGTCTATAAAGCACATGTTTTATTTTGTTGTACCTTGATAAAGGTCCCAGGTGAGGACCAAAACGTTGATCCAATAAACAGAACATTTTTTGTAGAAATTCCATTTTTTCCAATTTTGTATTATATTTTTGAGTTGCACCCAGGTCAAGTCTCATAGCGTGTGTGCCTACGCCTCCAACAATATATATATATATATATAACAAGAGCACACCCTATTGAAATTCAAATGCCCAGGGTGCTAGCAAAAAAATATAAAGCAAGAGAATGAGCTGCACACACCAGGACTTGGCAAAAATATAATAAGTTTATTTAAAAAAAGAGATCCAACGTTTCGAAAAAACCACTGAGGAAGAGCACAGTTAGTGCCCAAAATGTTGGATCTCTTTTCTTAAATAAACTTATATTTTTGCCAAGTCCTGGTGTGTGCAGCTCATTCTCTTGCTATATATATAAATATATATATATATATATATATATATATATATATATATGTATGTATGTATGTATATCTTTATTTATAAAGTGCTACTTATGTACGCAGCGCCAGCGCCGGATTTCTAAATGACGCGCCCCGAGGCCGCCCCCATTCGGCGCCCCCTACCGCCCCCACCCGCAGTACGAGCGCGCATGCGCAAACCACCTCCTCCTCCCCTGCCGCCGCGCTGACGCGCATGCGCATGCGCCAAAGTTAAAACTCCCATACGGAGCAGTGGGGAGAGGTCCCCATTGCTCCGTATGGGAGCAAAATTTTAAAAATTTGCGTGCGGCGGGGCGGCATGCCGCCCCTATGTTTATGCCGCCCTAGGCCCGGGCCTTTGTGGCCTCGCCACAAATCCGGGCCTGCGCAGCGCTGTACAGTAGAATTCATTAATACAGACAGGGGGGTTAAAGATAATGGATAAATACAAAGTACAACAATAAATACAATAAATACAAAGTGCAGTTGCAATAAGAGTCAGAAACACAAGATGAAGGAGGTCCCTGCCCCGTAGAGCTTACAATCTATATGGGAGGGGTAACTAACAGACACAAATAGGCAAATATAAGTGCTGTAGGTCACAGTGGGTGACATTACAGTATAAGTGCCAGTTTCCAGATCAGGTGCTGGGCGAGTGCTCCAAAAGGTAGTCTTTAAGTTTAGTTTTAAAAAGACACATATATATATATATATATGTGTGTGTATGAAAAATAGTGCCTATGTTTCTTTTTATGCACTTTATTACAAAACAAATGAAAAAATATCAGCACCAAAGTCTTCTCTCTTTTACTATTTATCCTTAAAGCATTACCAGCTATATTTCCTTATGCGCTAGAAGAGCACTCATTCATCCACCCCGCGGCTCTCGGGAACAAATGGTGTCTGTATGGCTAATATGATACACTTAGTCATTGCAGTGACCTACTTGTTACCTCCTGTTTAATTTATTAGATGGTGCTTCCTATTGGGTACTGTACATTAGGGTGCCAAATAAATATACATGCGTACATTCAATTACAGTTGCATATTTTAATTATAATGTGTGTTATTTTGGTTTGAATCTATTCTTTGTGTCTCGACAGCGCCATTATTTCAACAAATAGCCTAATTCTGGCAGCGGTATTTTTCAGTGATATAGCTGGGCCCAGTAGGATATTTTATAAAGTATGAACTTTATTGCCTTGAAGCAGTTTATGTTTTCTTCCTAAGCAGCTTGTACTGTCACTTAGTTATAAAGTGATCAGGGCTGGAGATTATTACAATGAATGTTACAGTATATTCAGTTCTTTGTGTGTTGGAAATACCAACATGGTCAAAGAATGGTCATGAAAGTGGTAAATCATGTACAGGTATTGGATCCATTATCTGGAAAGTTCCAAATTACAGGAAGATCATCTCCCATAGACGCTATTTTAATTAAATAATTCTAATTTTCAAAAATGATTTCTCTTTAATCTGTAAACCGTACCTTGTACTTCATCCCAACTAAGATATAAAGACAAAACAGTCCTTTTGGGTTTTATTCCATGTTTGAATGATTTTAGTTTTAAAGTATGTAGATCCAATTTACGGAAAGGCCCCTTATCCAAAAAAAAACCCAGGTCCCCAGCATTTCAGATAAAAGGTCCTGTACTAGTATTACCAGACTGCATAAAGTACAGTATATTATACCAATGGTAAGGACTTGAAGAATACTGATAGCAGATATTCAGTACTCTCATTATTCCGAAAGGTGATATTCCTTATTTGTAGGCAGTTATGAATAATATATGGTGCTGGTTCCACTTTGGGCTAAAATTGAATAATGTCTGCAAAAATGGCCCCTTTATTGGAGCTTCCTATAGATCCTATCAGGTCTCTGTCCGTCTTTCAAATGAAGGGTGGGTGTTTCCTAACAGTCCCTTCCAGAAGCACAGCAGGAAGGGGAGAGCCAATCACAGCCTTGCACTCACAGAAGCAAAAACAGCTTCAGTTCCCTATCAGGTCAGCCTAGCTGCTGATTGGTTCCTATCCTACAGTGCAGTGTGCTGAGAACTGCCGGCCCCCCTGCATATCCAGAGAATTCAGCCAGCAGGAAGAGGAACAGATGGGCAGCGAATTTTGGGGGAATTTCTCAATAAATCAGTCTGAAACACAACTTTTTTAAGCACAAGTATACATTACCCCAAGATGTAAATCTAAATCTTTTCCCTCCCCACCTAGAGAGCAGACTATCTTGGAAGACAACAATTGGCTCTCTAGAAACATCATTAATAAATCCCATGGGTTAGGCCTTACACATGTTTTCTGTGGAACATGCAATTTTCTCATTGCATAAGAACATTCAGCAAAACAACATAAGACAGATTAATTGAATTGTTCTCCTCTACATACAGTAAATAGCCCTGGCATGATTATGTAACTGAAATAAGCCGGGGAGCTTCCCACCTGATTATAAACGTTAGACTTACATATGTTAAGGGAGAAATGATTGATTACACAATTAGGTAAATACTTCTGTGCTCACACCTTTCTCGCACCAGTGAATTAAACAATGGAAATCACCCATAGGAACAAGCGTGTCCTCTACACATTTGCCTTTCTAATGAAAAATATAAATATTACAGTTTTGTAAATGAAAAAGATAGACACTGAAAAGAGTAATGATTTTCAGTTCTGAACTGGCAAAGGAGGTTCCACCCATTTAGAATGAAAGTTGGGCTCATTTTTTCAAGGCTAAATGCACAGGAGGTTATAGTCATGATACCTCTAGCAATAGGCTCGGAGGTCCTTTATTACCAATAAAGCAAGATTATGGTACCAGTAGAACAACAAATGCCATTGGGTTGGGTGTGTGCCTATGCTGACTACAAACTTATATTAAGCTTATATTATCTTTTATTTACTTGCCTCTATAGTATTGTGCACAAATATGGTTCGTGAGGCATTCAAGGGTAAAATAACCCATTAAACATTAATGTTTTTGAACATTAAAATGAAGGCAAACATTTGCTATTAAATGTATTACTGGAAATAGCATAGTAGCACATATCCGCAAGCATTTACAGCGCTATTAAAGGATTTGGGTCTATTATGTGAAATGCTTTGGACCTGGGGGATTTCTGGTTCCTTCTGTAATATGGATTATTATGGCTTGTATTTAAACATTAAACAAAATCCAGTAGGGTTGTTTTATTTTCAATGTGTATTTGTTTGGATTTGTTGCATTGCATATAGATCTGTATTCCAACCTTCATTTTTGTCAGGGTTATACATAAATTCATATAGAGTAAGAAACAACAGTTTCAACAGATAAAGCCATCAAAAGTTAGGGTACCCAGGTTTAGCAAATAAGGGCGATTCTGCCCAGAGCATAGGCCTACGCTGAAGGCAAAGGGCATGGAGCATGTTTGGATGGTTTGTAGCAACTGAGGAAACACAGGTTTATTGCAAAAAAGCTCTAAGTACAAATTGATCCAGGGACTTTTCCAATTTCCATCTTGGAGTCAGGAAGGATTGTTTCCCTGCTATAGCAAATAACAGTTTTTTTTGCCCTCTTATGCCCCTCTTGGCCCTTGTTATCATCCAGGGCTGTGGAGACTTACTGGAGCCTGGGTAACTAAACTGCACTAGGCAAATCCATAATGGAGAAGGGCCTGGGAGTCCTTGTAGATAATAAACTTGGCTGTAGCAAGCAATGCCAGGCAGCAGCTGCAAGGGCAAACAAGGTTTTGAGCTGTATTAAAAGGGGTATAGATTCACGGGAGGAGGGGGTTATTCTTCCCCTTTACAGAGCGCTGGTAAGGCCCCATCTAGAATATGCTGTTCAGTTCTGGTCTCCAGTGCTCAAACGGGACATTATTGAGTTAGAGAGGGTCCAGAGAAGGGCAACTAAGCTGGCAAAGGGTATGGAAAGTCTCAGTTATGGGGAAAGACTGGCCAAGATAGGGTTATTCTCTCATAAAGTCCCCTTTAAGCAATGAATTCTATTTTTCTTTAATCAGTTTCCTTTTCTCTGTAATAATAAAACACTACCTTGTACCTAAAGATAACTAAGCTGCATGAATCCAAATTGCTGGCAAAACAATCCTATTGGGTTTATTTAGTGTTTGAATGTTGATTAGTAGACGTTAAGATCTGGTGATCCAAATGATGGAAAACTCCATAATCTGGAAAACCCCAGGAACCAAACATTTGGAATAACAGATCCCATATACTTTAATGT